>NW_028321907.1:11250000-12500000 GCF_036245765.1 Copidosoma floridanum | reverse complement strand
TCGTTTTCGCTAGGCTCGACGGCTCTCAGGTTGTTACTTCACCTCGATCGACGTTTATACGTTATTTATAGAGTTTTCATTTTTTTTTTTTTTTTTAATTACTGAAAAACTACTGTTTCAAACTTAAAATAAAATAATGAAAATATTACATTTTCTGACGTAATTAATAGTGAAAAAGTGGTGCCAAAGAGTCAAACGTAATATTTAATTATGTTTAATAGTGTTATAATACCTTCTCATATCCCTGTATAATTTTAGGAAGTGTGATCATTTCTCAAACTACAAAATTATTTAGTATCACGAAAAAATCCATAACAATAAGGTAAAACTTGGTGCATTTTAAAAACAGTCCCTCAAACCAGTAAGAAATTATTAAATTCAAGGATGTCTATGATCTGTGACTGTAAAAAAGTGAATTCTCACTTTTTCATGTTAAGCTATATGTTATTGTTAACTTTTAAATATAAAAAAATTAATTTTTCACTTTTTAAATTTGAACGAGTAACAATTTGACTTAAAACTTGACGTGACTAACTAAAAATGACGTGATCAAGTCCACAGAACTATTAGATAGTGCAGCTTTTAAAATTACAGCAAATTATCTGAGTCAGAGGTTCTGTCGAAGGGTTGGTGCTATCACCGAGACACGCAAATTTGTGTAAACTGCGCTAGTCTAGGAAAAAAAAAAAAAAAAATACACAATGCATGTATAATATTCAAAGTGCGGCCCATTTTTTTTAACTGGAGCATGTACGGGTGTATTACACTTCCGTCCAAAGGAATGGCCTTCGCGAGCCAAGGTTTCTTCCACAGGCGACTGGACCCCGGTTATACTCGTGCGCGCAGAAAACAACAGGATGCCCCACGCCGATGGGTGGAAAAAGAAGCGTGAACCATGGACGGGAGGGGGATTGTTGCTCCGGCAATAAATGTCATTTCTCGCCCTTCGCGAAACGCGGGAGGTATGCGTGGTTTTTGCTGTGGTTCCTTGAGATCGCAGTGGGTGAGAAATTAGTACGAGTCAAGAGAGAGGGAATTTTATTGCTCGGCGTATATTTGTAAACTGTGCGATTATGCATGTAGGTCGGGCGTATAGGGTTTTACGCTCTGAAAATCGAGTAAACACGTTTAATTCGATGGAGTGTATGACTTTGTGTGATTCTTTAAATTTATTGAAGTTGATTTTAAAATCAATTAGAGCAATTTAGTTCATTTTTTATTGTTTCATCTATCCTTAATTTTTTTTCTTTATAGAGAAAGCATTGTGTCAAATAAAAAAATTACAGTATAATATTTTCCAAACAATTTTATTACTTATTAGATATAATATTTAATTTTTTATTTTCATGTTTCATCATACATGTATGTGTAAGAAATAATCTGAAATTTAATGTAACTGTTTTTTAAGAATTAATAAATCATTGTCAATTTCACTCACATTTTTTTTAATTCTAATTACCTAGGAAGTAATTAATTTTTTTTCACGAACGTAAAACAGGTAAATGAGGCTATTAAACGCAAATAAAAAAAGGCTACTGAAATGAATCAATAATCAAGAAGATAAAATTTTCAGTAGTGACATATAGTTTTCAATATACTGTACTGATTTCTAAAAGTTCAGGTGGTTTTAAAAAAAAATATTCAATTTTAATTGTGGATGTATGACGATTCCTATTAATTTAAGGGTTTTTTTAAGTTATTATTTTTATACTTTTGCTTAAGAAAACTAAATAATTGTTGTAATTCTTTCGTATTTTTTTTGATATTATCATCTAATGAAAAAATTTAAAAATACGTAAATATTTATAATAAATGTATGTAGTAACGTAAAAAATTATATGAAATTTTTTTCTTTAAAAAAGAATGTTCTCATTATTATTTCCATAATTTCTAGTTTTTAATGACTTACTTATCTTTATTATACTTAAAAATTTATATCTATGTTTGTGTAATTGACTGATCAAAATTATTGAATATTAAATTCAATTTTATTTATACAGTAATAATAAATACTCCATTAACGGCTACATGACGTACAAGTTCTTTTTTCAAATAAATATATATTTTAAAAAATTAAAAAAAAAAAACAATATTCACACGTATAAGCTTTTGTAAAAAAAATCTTTGAGAATTTATTACGTAATAAAAATAATTTCTGATTTTTTTTAAATAAACTCCACTAATCTCATAAGTTTTATCAAATTTTTTAATTTATACGTACAGCGTATCTTTTTAATATCTTGTTTACTCGAAAAAAAGCTCTTTTTTATTAAACTATTTTTAACTTTTTATAAATTAAAAAAAAATTTACCTATTAAACATTATCAATAGAAATATAAACATTTGCACTTTTTTTTTTCGTAACACACTGCATAAAGTATCCACGAAACCCCATCAATTGAGCGAGATCCGCATCACGAAAGGGCCTCTCGTCTCAATTCGCCAGCCAAGCCTAATTATCGCGAAATTCCCAAAGTGCCCGTGGCGGCAATAATCAGCCTATCACTTCCGTACAAAAACGAAAATCCGTCCCCCCCCCTGCCCCTAAAAAAAAGGAAGGAAGAAAAACAGCCACAAAAAAAACAAATTAAAAGAAAAGGGGAGAACAGGAAAGGAAGGCCGGACAGGGAGAGGGGCCCTAATGATTGGGGCGCGATGGTCGCGCCGAGATAAAGGCTGATCGTCGTCGTCGCGAAGAAAAGGAAGGCCGAAAGAAACGAAAGCCCTCGATAGACATCGGGGTGCGACGAGGCGACTCCTTGTCACGCATACCGGCGTCCAGTCGACAGCTCGGTCACTGCGGAGAGACTGGACCCCATATGTGGGCCCTGGCATTCGCCAGTTCATTCACTTTTTCGGCCGATGCAAGAGAACGAGAAGAAGAAAACGAGAGGGCGGGAGGAAGGGGTCATTCCTTCACGAGTTCTCCTGGCTGCGCGCCAAAACATCCTGTAGTTGGTCCCTATATACACGTATACCACAATGTGCAGACTCTTCACCAGGGGGGTGTCTGTATATATGCGCTCTTCCAGGTAAAAGGGGAACTTCTGAGGAAGCCGAGCAGGCGGGAGTGGAGAGAAAAGGAGGGAGTTGGGCCTCATTGTGGTGGTCTGGGCTTTTGTTTCGCTGTGATGCACATAGGCATGTACTGAGAGGAGGCTTCAACCTTACACGGTGTGATACTTGCGCGATTGCCGAACATTAGCCAAATGAACCGTGACTGAACTCTCAAAGGAAACTATTTGTTGTGGTCATTCCACGCTCGATCGGCCCAGTCAATTCATCCTGTACTCTTCTGGTCTAACCACTTGACACCTCCTTCTCGTCTTCCCTTCTTTTT
The DNA here is from genome assembly GCF_036245765.1 of Copidosoma floridanum. NCBI lineage: Eukaryota > Metazoa > Arthropoda > Insecta > Hymenoptera > Encyrtidae > Copidosoma > Copidosoma floridanum. Next base: position 12,496,660 of record NW_028321907.1, on the reverse strand, counting down.
GGCCTTTTACATTTAATTTAAGGTACATTCTCGGTGTGGCTTTTTCTCGCGCTTTTGTACCTTTTGTAACCAGCTGTTTATTCGCTCTAAAGATTTCGTTGACTTACAAATATGTCGCTGTTGTTTAATGGTTCAATGAGACATTGATCAAGTATATTGAAATTCGCTCCATCAGTAAGTACTGTATCTGTCTATGGGAGCACAGATTTGAATAAAATTTTGTGGTATGATTTTCAGTACTGGGATGTTCTAAGGTTACAATGAAATTTATAGATATTCGACGAAAAATGGAAGAGTAAACGTACGTCTCGTAAAATATATTGTTTACTACAGTCGACCCATTAATTATAAACCAGCGTGAAGCAATCGTTGATGCAAAAGTGAAAAACGCGTGTTGACCGAGACCGTAAATCTGATGCATACGTGAAACGCTGAGATTTTACATGCGTGGCTTTGTTAATCGGCAGCAATAAATTTTACTTCAGTATACCAATCGACAGGAATAAATTGAAAAACAAAATAAAACTCGAAATAAAAAGGCAAAACAAGAGACAAAGTAGAAGTTGACGACGAGAACAAGGGGAGCAGCCACCACCCACGACCTACTTGGAGTCGGTGCACCTGATAAAAGTCTGTGCTACACTCGCGGACTCAAAGGACAATTGACTCGAGTCGAGTTGGTCATTGGATCGTCGACGACTCCGTCGCCGTTAATTAGGAAAACTGCTTATTTGCCGCAATCTCGCTCTCAGCTTCCCAAGGTCAAATCTTGCTGATGTACCTTTTGTATTGCACCCAATCAATAGTGATTTTTTGCTTTGCGACGAAACGGAACAATTAGGTTTGACCCTTTTTTGGTTTTTGTTTATCGCCTTTTTCTAGATGTATCTTGTACTTACAAACTTGTATACTTGGGAATACGATTTATTTCCATTTCATTTTCTGTGTTGTCAAAGTTACGAGACGATCGGTTAGTGCCGATAAAAAGGTACTGGGCGCTAACATTCAATAAGGTGTGTCGACAATCCTTGTACTGTTAGCAAGTTTTTACAACATTTTAAAAAAATGATCAATTTTTAAAAAAAATCTGGAATAATTAACTTGGTAGGTTTCGTTACCATAAAAATTAAATTTTAAGTATGAAACAATACTTAAGAAGTACGAAAAGGAACAAAAAACGACAATCAATGAAAACGAGAAAACGTTGAGTCATTAAAATAATGTAATGAAATGTATTACAGTCGATAAACCGTGCTATTTTCAAAATAAATATTAGTACTACGAGAACTAAAAAACAATTTTTTTGAAATAGTTTTAAAATAGAGAAACATTAGACTCAAAAATACACAATACAAAAACCAACTGTATTCCAAAAATGAAAAATGAATGGCAAACTCCTGCACCGCGCCCATCAGAAGTACCGAAAATCATCCATATAATTTATGCCATGGTGTGAAGAGTATATAGGTTTGTAACGGGGGGAGGTCGAAGTATAGCTTATTCAATTTGTCCTATACTTGTTGCAGCTGCCCTTATAACGTTGCATCAGCAATGCTATAGGGACTGTTCGACTGCCCAAAAACTGTTACGATGAATACGTACCTATAGAGTGCTGATCAAAAGATCATTAAACCGTGTTGCGTTCCAGGGGTGCAGTGGATAATTATTTATTATACCCATTAATCCTATACTCTCAAACTTTTACCACTGGCGTCTGTGTATGTATTGTTGAGAACTGCGTGGCAAATGATTCATCAGATTTCTGAATTATTGCTGTGTTAGGAATACAGATAAAATAAGTATATTATAACAATATAGTAGTCACTGTTGAAAAATTTTGTTCAATTAAAATAACAAGTGTTAAAATTTTGAAAAAATGTATAACTTAAGAATCATAGACTCAATAAAAACAGTTGCCAACAACATTCCTTAACTTTAAAATAAGATATAAAATCTCTAGAATGTTTGTCATCCTGAAATTCGAGAAAATTTTAAAACAAATATCCGAGATTACTCGTAAAATTCATAAAAAACCTAGGAAAATCCGAAAGAAATATTTTACACACCAAATGTATTTTCCCAGATTACAGGAATCAAACGAAGGATAAAACCTTTCATTCTCAAAAGGCGTAACTCGAAAAGGAATTTCTCTAAGGGGTACTCCTGGCCAGACATTATTACAGAATCATCCATGTAAGCACTGTTGTCACTCCGACATGCTGCCCACATTTCCTCTATACAGAGTTTCAATGACAGGATAAAATACCAGCCGAAATCGGTAAAAAGCGACAACGAAAGGATAAATTTAAGAAAGCAGGCACGTATGAAAAAAGTCACACACAGCCGCGCGGTCTATAGAGAGAGAGAGAGAGAGAGAGAGAGAGATCTTTTTACAAGCAGTAAACTTATTCGAGGAAGTAAAAAAGGCATGATAGAAGGATGGAGATAAAAAAGCCAAGCAGAAGAGAATTGCCGGGATTCCGCGCATGCGCGGATGCACCGGCCGGCATCCGCGTGACACATATATACAATTGAGCGAGTAACAATATACACATAGATAGAATTTGCGAGTGAGCTTCGAACATAATATAGGCATGTGAAAGACACGGGATTTTTCGGAATGCGTGCCGGTACTTATGACATCAAAATGCATCGTACATCGCTAATCAAAGGCTCATATTGAAGGAACGGGATGTGAGCACGTATAATCGTTGGAGAGCGAGATAGCGAAAAGCTTGCATGAAATATTCATGCGAGTGATTTGTCATGCCACGCATAATTTTCGCTGGAATCGTTTTCTATGAGATTTTTTATTAAGGATTGGGGTGAGATTTATATTGTAACAGGTCATAGGAAATCATTGGGGTAATTGTCCTTAATTTTTTTTTTCATTTTCATGTTTACTTATTTACGTCTAGGTAATGGCATGATTACATTGCACTTATATCCTACACCCACCATATGGTAAATAAATAAGCTTTTCGACGCTTCACACGAACACCAGAGTCAATCTCCCTCTCGTAAAAAAATTCCAATCACGTATGCATCAACTACTTTACAGCTACACCCCTGGCATCATTGGGCATTCGGCCGACGTTTCTAAAATAATTACCAAAAGCAGACGATTTTCGACTACTTATGCGTTAACGACGCATCGAATCGCATAATAACTTATGCTCGGCACATTACAAGGTCGTATACAAACCAACTAGGACATGTGAAATAAATCTTGCTTCGTAAATCTCTCAGTGTGGTACGAGCCAAAAAATCGAATTTACGAACTTTTTGTGCAAATTTTTCAAATAACTATTACAAAAAAATGTAATACTAAATTATTAAAGTATACATCTATCTTATCAATAAATTATTTATTTTAAGTATACAATTATAGTCTCACGAAAACATTTAAAAAATATATACATGCTTAAGTTTTCCCAGCAAACACTTTTATAATTTATTATAATACTTCTGGACTAAATACTTTATAAGTTTTATTGACTCATAATTTTTCCAGATAGCAAGTAAAATTCTAATCTTATATCCATTGGTTTTTTAATTTGGAAAATTAACAGAATTAATTCCAAAGCAAACAAATCGAAAAAATACGTGGGTTAAAATAAAAAGATAGTAAACTGATCTGTACTTTGAAAACAAATGAACAAATGCATAAATATTTAAAAAACTCCTTTTATCCTGTAATATTAATTTCCATAAAATTAATTTGACATCCCATTTACTTATCGAATGTAATACTCTGTCAGTAAAAATTATTGTTATCAATCGACACCCTTTTAAAATTATTGTATTATTTATTTTTGATTAAATTTTAAAAAAAGCAAATTCAGTAGCACTAGTCATTTTGTAATGAATACTTCTTCAGAGATTTAATAAATAGTAAATTTAACGAAGATTTTGTAGGGTTCATTCAAATACCAATCATACAAATTAAAAAAAAAAAAAAAAAAACCTTTCTTTCGTAAAGTATAACTCTCTGTTATTAAGTTGACCATTCAATCCCCCGGTACATGCAGGTAAAAGAATAAAAGCCGTTTTTCCTTACAAAACGTATGCTCCCACTACATAGGTCCATTTAATGACCCATAAGCAGCCTAAACAAGCAAGTATGGTCATTCACCCAAGAATAAGTTGTTTCTCAATTGAAATGATCGTTTGAACGATCGATCGTCCCATTCGTACGTACACCGTACTAGATACCCATAAACCAACATGGCTTCGTATCACCCAAAGAGAAAAGTCCACTAAAGAAAAATGGCATCAAAATGATTGTGTCCACGGGTCTTTGCCACGCATTTCTATATAGAGGTCCATCTCCCCCCCCCTTTTACCCTCGAAATTCCGCGAGACTTGGGTGCTGGGCTCATTGCTGAACAATAGGTGCACACATGTGGCGTCGATCTTCCCATGGGGGCGATGGGAGCGTCCTGCTATCGATGCACGTGTGTGCACTCTTTCTCTCTCTCTCTCACTTCAAAAAATATCCACATACATGTGTGTATGTGTCAATGGAAGCAACATAAATATTGCAAACGAAAGATGGAGAGAAACAGAAATAATATTATATACACAAACCAACCCTCTGCAAGATTTATGCGATCGGGCACGCGCGTATAAATTTATAGGATTTTTATATATATACACCTAAATAACGTGTATATATATATATATATATATATATATATATACATTAGTGTAATCATAAATCGCAAAAGCCACCAAGTGAAAAAATAATGCTTATATAATACGTTTTTGAGTTAATATGAGTTTAAAAGGTGTCACGTGCATTGTGGATTGTTTGTTTTCTAGGAAAAACTATCGCATGCACGTTAAGGTGAAGGTTTTTGATCGTCAAATAATTGTAAGTTGCTGCAGATGGTAAAACTACTAATTGAATAAGGTATACATCTCAACGACATAATAACATAATTTCCTGAACTCAGATATCGATATACAATTTGTTAGTTTTTTTTTTCATTTTACTCATTTTTTTTTTTTTTTTAATTCGTTGTAGAAGTAATACTTACTTGTTTTTCGATGAATCCCAAGTATTTCCCAGATTATACTGTACTATTATTTGAAATCAATTTGACTTTAATTTGGAAGCTATGGATTTTTTATTTCTCGTAGAATCTATATACAACAAGGATAAATGCACCACAGTTTTACTGTATTTTGAGCTGCTAAACACAGGTATGTGGTCATGCACAGCTGTAAAAAAAAAAAAGATAAATCATATGAGAGAAAACGTGTATTTTATTTTACTACAGGATAAAACATGTAATTAACAACTTTAGTACTTTCTGTCAGATTACATTACAGCCAAATTAGAAAAACTTAAAGCCGGATCATGAAAAGTACGTGTATTAATCGCAGAATTGAAAGTCAAAGTTTGCCGTAAAGATACGACAGTAGTTATACAATAATATGTTTGTGTCGCGTTGCGTTATAGGCGAGGTTATAGGTATATCAGTTTACACAAAACACCAGCAAGCAAAATTTCACGCGAGCCCCGGATAAGTATTATAGTGAGTATTGTGTATATTTGTATATACGAGCAATGGTTCGAGGAATGTTATTCAAGGTGCACCTTGTGCGAACTCTTTGGAATGCCGATGGCGTACGGAGTCAAACACACGCACACGCGCATGGAGCGATTAATCTAATCATATGCCAGCTTTTTTTTTATCTTAATCAACGCAACTGTGTTTTATTGATGTTGGTCACTTCAATGATTTTTAAAATGAATTTATAACAATGTTTGCAACTGTTTATCCGAAAAATACACTTGATTTACGATCTTCAAATGTTTTAAATTCATATTCATGCCTCAACATTACCTACAAGCTTTTTTTTTATCCCTACTGGAGCACACTCTCTCAATATGCTTTCGTCGCTTAAATGGAGTTACATTTGTCCATAATATATGATATTACCACAACTCAATAATTTCATTTTACTGTTTTAAATCTTGACATTCTACGAATGTATTTTATTTTCATTTTCTTTACCTTCAATTTGGTTTGTTGCACAAAATATTTCGTATAATGCTAATTCTGATGTAAAATAATATATGCTACAATATTTCGATAGATGTGAAAAAAAAGTATATTAAAAAAATCACTTTTTTGCAAATCAAGGTCTTTGTTTGTATCTTTCACTAATTTTAATAAGAAAATCGAACAGCACCGTAATGATTGAATGGATACATATGTTTCCTGATATGACATTCCGTAGTTAAATATTAATGTTACCACAAGAAAATATACCTAACGTATAAAATGCATATTCATAAGCTCAAGTTCGCATGTGCTCGACTAATTTTCAATGCAGTTCTGAAAAATATCTCAAATGGGAGTCACAGACGCGTTGCAACTTCGTTCAATCCAAAGCGCTTCTCATAAATTATATCAATTGACACGTGAAAACAGTGCAAAAGACGAAAATATTTAGCAAAATGTTTGTTACAGCGCAGCACGCAACGAACAAGAGGGAAAAGGGCGTGTGGGAATTTCTGGCAAGTAAAACCTCAACGTTGAACTTCATAGTTACAAAAACCACACGTAAGTAGGTATTGACTCTTCATCGTCGCCAAGTGAACCACATCCCAGCCAGACTAACGTGAACAATATTGCATGTAAGTACACACATGCCTCGCTCGTCTCGACAACCAGAGCGGAAACTTCGCCCGTCGTCGAAGTACGCGCTCACGCAATCCACCACCACTTCATTCTCGGGACGTTTCTCAGAAAAGGACCCCGAAACTCGAGAGCTCGGGAGCATTGCGGTCCGTACCATACATACATCCACTTCTTTCCACCTAAATACATGTACAATATAATAAGTAAGCAACGTTGTCGTCTTCATCAATAGCGACGGACCTACCCGGTAGCTCGAGGCGGCCCGTTTCTTTCTGATACCGGAGATCTGCTGCACGATTTTTTCTCTCCTCTCTTTAAAACCGGAGCCCCTCGCCCTCGCACGATTTAGCTCATTGGGTATACCTGCACCAACTTCTCTACACACGCTTTCGATGAAGTTTGCTATTTTTTAGTTTTTTACACCAACGAACCGAATAACTTCAAAAGCCCTCCTTCTCCTCCTCCTCCGCCTCGATTGCCATCGTTCTTTGGGGAAGAGCTCTCTCTCTCTCTCTCTCTCTCTCTCTACTCAAGCATGCGTTTCGACAATCTTTTTATCGCGTGTAGCTCACCTTGTGGTGTTTTCAAGAGGGACGTATGTATCCCATGGCTCTGGTGACCATAAAAATTGTCGAAAGTTCTTTAGTTTTTTTTTTTTTTTTTTTTTTTTTTTTTTTTTTTTTTTTTTTTTAGTCAGTTTTCGGACGAAAGAAAGGAGACAATGTATACCGAGGTCTCTATACCTTGTGCATACACTAGAATATTGTAAGAGTATTATAATGTGTTGAGGCTTCCTAAGTTTTTTTTCCACGCTATCAATATTTCAATCGAAACTTCATTTTATTTTAACTGCTTAATTAAGAATGAGGCATGTATAACAATGTCAATACAACCGATGATGTTTTACGATTACCTTTGTACGTTCAAAAATAACTTACAAATATTCAATTTAACACGTTTTAGAGTGTCCTGTGGATCAGGACCACACAGAACATGATGAATATTATGCATATGAGAAGTAACAACTTCTTTTAGAGGCTGATTGTCAATACAGTTGTTCGTACAGCTGCCACTTTTAGGGTAAAATTATTGAAAGAACATTTTTCCAACCACTCGAATCATTGTTCCAACCATCGTTGGTAAAAAAATCGGAGCATCGGCTGTACGTGTAGAAATGTACGTATACGCATAAGTACAGAACCGCAGTGGCATGTTGTAACAATATACGTTATGAGCTTCTTCTTTCGCGTGTGGGTTCTCATAAGTATGCCGGGGTGGTATAGAATTTTTAGACGTCGCTTTGAAAACGAGTCAATCGTTCGATATGGGCCTAATGAAGCGACTCAGGACCCATCGGCAGCCGATCGATGATTTTTCCATTCAAACGAGCAGGTTGAAAGCTTGTATGCCTATACGTATTTTGGCGTGCCTACTCCTTTCATTTTTGTTCTGACCCAGACGTATCACGTTTAATTTTTCATCGAATAGTTCAAATACTGCCGAATGTATAAATTATAGCTTGACATTGCAGTCACATTTCGACATTTTGAAATGTTGTTACCCAATACAGTTTTTAAAGAAATATTCTCGGTAGATTTTCAGGTAAATTTGAATCAAAAATATGTAGTAAATCTGGTGCTAACAGTAAACATTTTTTAATTTTTTATAACTTTGTGGACCAGCCGGCTTTTCATCTGGTTTTTCTTTTCCGACTTCAACACGCTCTCTCTAACATGCACGTATGAAAAGTTAATTAGCAAACACAAAATTAATTTGTTTTATTATTAAACAATAGCAGAAATACCAAGTGTTTCTCTTATTGGTTTTTTATTTTTTTTTATTTAGTTCACGAAAGAGGGAGTATACTCTCCAATCAAGTAGGTGTACGAAGGGATTTTCGTTGTTAGTTTTTACGAGATTCACGAGTTCTCATTGTGAAAATTTAACCTAGTGATTAACGTGTGTGTGTGTGTGTGTGTGTGCTTCATAGTAATTGTGAAATTAAATAGTGACTCGCCATTTTCCAGAATTTAGGATAATTAGTAACAAGTACAATGCGCACACAAATGTTTTATTAATAGCATCGATTGTTATTTTACTATGTACCTACACCTTGGACTTGAAATCACTTGACTTTTCATACTTATTAAATAATCCCTTTCTCCTGTGACTCAAATTAAACTTGATCTAACAGCGAAAACCATGTTTTTCCGCGCGCTATTTTCGTAATTAGAAGTAAAGGTATCGCCATCTGTACCAGTTAGAGCTAAGCTCTGGTTTCGTTTTCCCACAAGGTAAGTTAGATCACTGCAGATGATACCTGCAGTAAGTAATGCAGACATCTTTGCATGTACAATTATATAAGTTAACTGTTTATTGGAAATATAAAGTTGAAGGGCTGTTCTTTCATTAGTTAATGGTAAAAGGTCTAGAGTATTGTAATTTTGTAAATATAGTCGATTTTATGAGCCATATAAGAGAAGTAGAATATTGATGGTTTTGGAGGTCGATTTTAAGGTAAAAGATAAATTGTAAACTTGCCGCAAGTAGCACAAAAAATGTTTAATTATTATTATCTATCTATAAAATTCGTTGCGGCTGGTTTATAATTAATAAAATGACTTTACTGCAAGTAGCAATAATTATTTTGGATCAGCGCCATCTAGCGGTCTTTATTTTTTGGCCAAAAGTGGCTCCTAAAATTCTCAATCAGAGCATTCAGGATTTGAGCCATTTAGTCAATTATAAACCAGCCGCAACTCATGACAAAGCTATAAAACAAAAAAATAACGACACGTGTGTTTTTGGCGGCAAGTTAACAATGTATTTTCTACCAAATAATTGACCTCCTGTGTATTTTTACTTTTAAAGATAAATTTTCGAGTAAAAGATAGATTGTTAACTTGCCGCCAAAAACACAGGTATCGTTGTTTTTTTATTTTATAGCTTCATCATGAGTTGCGGCTGGTTTATAACTGACTAAATGGTTCTACGCGCTAAAGCTCGGTTTCAGAATTTTGGGAGCCACTTTTGGCCAAAAAGTAAAGACCGCTAGATGGCGCTGATCCAAATAATTATTACTTCTTATATTAGAGACATTTAATCAATTATAAACCAGCCGCAACTAATTTTGTAAATAGATAATAAAAAGTTAACGTGATCTATGCTGTTTGCGGCAAGTTAACAATCTATTTTTTACCCAAAAGTCTACCTCCAAAAATATAGATATTCATATGGTTTAATAAAATCGACCATATGGCATTACTTAGTAGTAATGACTTTAATTACTACACATAACTTCACGTACATCTTACACTGTGCTCTCTTTACCAGAATGATAAAATCAGAGGCTGCATAGTGACGTAGGTCGTGGTGGTAACGCCGCTTAAGGTGTTTTCCGTAATCGTCGTCACCAGCAAGTAATTTAAATTTGCGCTCTACGTTACTGTCAGGTCAGTAAGTCAACTATACTTACCTTGAATTAAACTGGCGCTAATTTATTCCGTAATCTGGCCAGTTACAACAGCAGACGACGTGAAAGTCGAGAAAAAAAGTGAAGATTTCATCGCTGTTGACTGTCGTCTGCTATTTTAACTGGCCAGATTATACGGAACAGAGCAAAACAGAGCGCCAGTTCAATTCAAGGTATATAGTTGACTTACTGACCTGACGGTAGCGTAGAGCGCAACCCACTATATTATTTTACTTATATATATTTATTGCTGGTGACGATTGCGGAATGCGGAAAACACCCATCATTTATGTATCGTATGTCAGCGCCATCTAGCGTTGCAAACCCTTCTGTACCGACGGTAGACATGAGGTAAGAGAGAGACCTGCAAATCGAGCGAGTCAGCCAACCGTCGGCACAGCAACAAAAATATTGGCCCTGCTGTACCGACAGTTGACTGACCCTACCTTCACGATCTCTCAGACCTCTCAGCCGCTTGCATGCTCATTCCAGTAGTATATGCTCTAAGGTGCAAGATATACAAGTTATGTGTACTTAGTAATTAAAGTAATCACTAATTCACTACTAAGTAGTGCCTTATGGTCGATTTTATTAAACAATATAAAGTAGAGTATCTATGCTTTTGGAGATCGATTTTCAGGTAAAAGATCAATTTTACACTTGCCGCAAACAGAAAAAAACAATGTCAACTTTTTATTTTATATCTATTAAATCAGTTGCGGCTAGTTTATAATTGACTAAATGGCTCTTCTATAAGTAGTAATAAGTATTTGGATCAGCGCCATCTAGCGGTCGAAATTTTTTTGGCCAAAAGTGGCCCCTGAAATTCTGAAGGAGGCTTTAGGCAGTTGAGGCTCTAGAGCTATTTATTTAATTATAAACCAGCCGCAACTAATATGATAGATATGAAATAAGAATTCAACATCGTCTGTGCTCTTTGCGGCAAGTTTTTTAATTTATCTTTTACCCGAAAGTGTAAATATATAGGAGGTCGATATTCAGGTAAAAAATAAATTGAAAACTTGCCGCAAAGAGCACAAACAATGTTAAACTTTTATTTTGTAGCTATGACACTAGTTGCGGCTGGTTTATAATTGATTGAATGTAGATATAAAATAAAAAGTTGACATTGCTTATGCTGTTTGCGGCAAGTTTACAATCTATTTTTTACCCAAAAGTCGACCTCCAAAAATATAGATAATATTTATATGGTTAAATAAAATCGACCATATGGCATTACTTAGTAGTAATTACTTTAATTACTTTAATTGATACACATAACTTCACGTACATCTTACACCGTGCTCTCTTTACCAGAATGATAAAATCAGAGGCTGTAAATTTACGTAGGTCGTGGTGGTAACGCCGCTTAAGAATAATTCATAGATAACTTTTGAAAGAGTGAATGACAAGAAAAAACTTTCAAGCTCCAATTGTCATATTCAAAAGAATGATCCCTATTACTCTTGTATACTTCAGAGTAATAATCCCTATCAGATTGTCCTGGACGAGTGAAAAAATAATTGTGAGTTAAAAAACAAACATAACGCATGTATACCTATGATCTATACTTGATTACATAGGTATGACACATTTAATTGCACCTAACTGGATTAACCTAATGAAAATACGGCCTCTTTAGCGAACGACCCGATTCACCCGATATACACTACCTGTTGTACGACGATAAAAACAGGGTTATTAATTTGCAGGCATAGGTGGACCGTGTATGTAGCAGCGGCGGCGACACGTACTCGTATCTTTGGCCACGTTAGTTGTAATCGCGCGCAATGTCAACTCGGCTGTGTGGTTGTCATCGTCTGGTGGCACAGCTTTTCTTCTGACGCGCAAGAAAATCATCGTCGCGTTGAGAAAAGAAAAGGCATCCGCGAGAGCCTTTCATGTTAACATAAGCGCGGCCGCGAGTGACGAATTGTACATCTTACAGGTAATTTCTCACATATAGGTGTTGTTTTAGAGAAGATAATTGAGGAAATAAAGCATGCACAGTATGAGCGATTGGCTTCTGCTGCTACTCTCGTTTTCCGGGCTGGTGTTTCGTGCTGCTGGAGTCGAGTTAACCTTCGAGCTGCCCGATAATGCCCGGGAGTGCTTCTACGATGTTATCCAAAAGGGTGACACCGCCACCATCGAGTTTCAGGTAATATAATCCTACCGGCAGCGCCTTATTGGCGTACCTATAATAGTATAATATCACTGACAGATTTCTTTTCATTCAAACAGATGTACTAGTAATATTGTGTTTGTTTAGGTCGTGACAGGAGGCCAATACGATGTAGATGTGTCTTTGGAGTCACCAACCAGAGAAATCATCTACAGGCAAATGAAGATGCAATACGACTCGCATACCTTTACCGCTAACATGTCTGGAGTTTATGGTCTATGCTTCAGTAATGAATTCTCGACCTTCTCGCACAAGCTTGTCTACATGGACTTCAATATTGGCGAAGAACAACCCCTGCCTGGTCTTGGAGAGCACGCTACTGTTATGACTCAGGTTTGTTAATGTACCATTCAATCGGTGTTTTTGTTCTTTGTCACTGTTTCAATCTATACATTGGCATCTTCATGATTTTTATTTTATTACAGATGGAAACTTCCAGCCAGGAGATTCATAAGAATCTCAACTCTATTATTGATTACCAGACGCATCATCGACTGAGGGAGGCTCAAAGCCGCAAGAGAGCTGAAGATCTAAACGAACGTGTAATGTGGTGGTCCATCACCGAAGCTCTGACCATTGTTGTTTCCAGCATACTTCAAGTTACGGTCCTCAAGAATTTCTTCTCCGATAAGAAGACACCATACTATCCTTTGAAGTAAATTTGCGACACAAGTCAAAGATACAGGATTATTCTGTAAGGGAATTATACAATCAGCCCTTTGCTCCGATTTCATTTCAAAAAATGAGGACTTGAGTTGAACAAAAGGAGCAAAAAAAAAAGAGACTACATATTGTGAAGTGTTGAATACACATGGAAGATCAGTTAGATGTGTTTATTTTGTTTTTAAATTAAATGGTTATAACTTTAATACTGCATAGTTGTATTATTATATGATCCAATATTAAAGATATGAATGTGAGGCTTTTTATGCTTGTGTGATTTTTTCATACACATGTAATATAAAACAAAATTAAAGTACAGTTCTATACATTAAAGAATCCGCTTGTTTCAACTGATCCTTACTTTCTTATAAATGATCATTCATTAAAAACTTTTTTCTCCAAGTCCAAGTGAATGTATTTGCCACAAAAGTAAATTGATTCGTTTTTTTAATTCAATTATTTTTACACAAGTACTCGTAAAAATTAATTAGGCATGAGTCCGCGTATCGGTAGTGCATCAGTGCATGACACGCAGCATGTCATTCCTTTTTCTCTTCGCAAGTAAGTCCTAACCTACCTAACCTCAATATATGATATGTTTTGGAGCAGAGGTGTCTGCTACATGTAAAAACAGTTTCCAAACAAAAATCGTGTCACGAGTGTTCGAGTGTGCCAGCCAGCTGTGATGATTTAGTGGATTGTTGCCAAGTTTATTAACATTTTTCGTGTTTTTTTACAAAATTGCAGTACTCCTATAAGAGATGGAGGTAAAAAATGTTTATAACGCAGTATGAGTTTTATTAAACTTTTCTTTTTTTATGATGATTCGTTAATTTCAACTTTACATCGTAAAAGTAAATAAACAAGCGAATTTTTAATATAAAATATTGTTATGGACATATTTAAAAGTACCCTCATTTTTATTACTTTTGTTTTGTTGATTCAAAATTTGTTTTTCACGTAGGAACAAGACATTCCGATTGATATAAATAGTGGTAAGCTGTTGGATTGGCTAATAAACAGAAGGCACTGTCAAAAAGACTGGCAAACGCATGTGTTAAAAATACGAGAAAAAATCAACAATGCCATACAAGATATGCCTGCTCACCAGGAAATTGCACAATTGCTCTCTGGCACGCGTATGTTCAGTTTATACTTTAAAGTTTTCATAAAGTATTTACTATTAAAAATGTGATTTATCAACTTTTAGATATCAATTATTTTCATTGCAAGAAAATCGTCGAGATACTGAAAGAAACCGAAGCCGACACTAAAAATTTGTTTGGACGCTATGGCTCCCAAAGGATGAAAGACTGGCAAGAGATTGTTCACTTGTACGAAAAAGATAATGTGTACCTTGCAGAAGCAGCACAGATGCTTATAAGAAATATAAATTATGAAGTTCCAGGCATTAAAAAACTAATCCAAAAATTGGAACAGACCAAAAATGTAAATTAATTTTTTGTTGTAATATTATTCTGATTTTGTAGTAAATCAAACCATTTTACTGTTTCACAGGAACTTGGGAAGAAAAAAGCTGATTATAAAAAGTCTGAGAACATAGCAAAATCGGAATTCAACAATCTTTGCAAACAACTGGGTATTTCTGGTGTTAGAATTAAGAGAGAATTGACCGAGAGAATAGTTGAATTGCCAGAGATTTATGACAAAATTGCAAGAAGCGTAAAATCTCTCGATAAAGTAGTTGAATTTTATGATGCATTTGTGGAATACACTCTTGGTGCTAAGCACAATGGAGGTTGCGTTCCGCTACTCAAATATCTTATTGGTGAGAACTGATTTCATCCATGTAAAAGAATATATGCTAAAACACTTGTGAAATGAAATGATTTTGTCTTTCAAGAAAAAGGAAATACTACGACGTACGAATGGACTTATGGTGAGGCCCCCTTATCTATTAATGAACCCAGTTTGAATTTCAATGTAGATGATGATGTTGGAAATAATGAACAAAATGATACAGTACGTAACTCTTAAGCGATTGAACATAAGCCGATGCAAAATTTAAATTATATTTTAACTTTTTCTAGATCGACTTTGGCCCTGTAGAGGTAGATGGCATAGATTTTAACAACTTAGATTTAGATGGTCAAATTGACTTTGGAGATGACATTCAGTTGGAAAATGCTGAAGGTGCAATAGATTGGGGTGGAATTGCAGATGATGAAGTTTTCGTGCCAGCTGATGACATAAATTTTGAAATTGCACTTGAAGAATCGGGTATTGTCGTTGAGGCTGATGGGAACGACGGAGGAAATGCAAGTGGATCGCAAGCTTGGACGATTTTGGATAATCCAGAGACTAGAACTGAATTTGTTGATCAGTTAATGGAGGTACGTTTTTACTAGACAATTAGTAATATATTTTTAAAATAAAAATAAGTTTGACAGATGCACAAAATTTTTTTTTCAAAGCTTGAAGCATTTCTAAAGTTGAGATTGTACGAGTTTAAAAGCGATAGTACTCAAAACTTGTTGAGTATGAGTAACATGCAAGAGTCGTCTCTTCTTCAAATGGCAACACTAGACAGCACCCAAAATATGCTAGACAATGTTCAAGTTGTACTATCGGAAATGCTTGACAACAAAGCACAGCACTTGTATAATATTAAACACTCACCCAGGTATACAAAGTTTTTTTCATGGCTCACATCATTTGACTCCTTTATGAATGCTCATTTTGTTTCTTTTTAAGGTACGTCGATGTCCTAGCATCAAATATAAAACAGAAACAAATGCTGGTTGAGAAAATGGAGTCATTGCAAAAGTTGACACATAATAAGCAAGAGGAAATAAAACAGCAGGCTCTTAATCTTCAGCCAATGTTGAAATTGATTGTGCAAAAAACGAAAGAACTGCAATCCGAAGTAGGTTTCAACACGTGCATTTGCTGCGAATTCTCAAAACAATAATTTTACTTCTTTTTTTTCCAGATTGAAAGTGATATATCTAAAAGGTATAAAAATCGGAAAGTTCAATTAACAGGTGGAATTCATACTCTATAACGTGAAACGAACAAAATTTTATTCTCAAAAATTTTCACGTCGCCAAATTGGAACTCAATTAAGTGAAATCTTCACATAAAGTTTTTGTTTTGTACATAAAATCATGCATATGAAAAATAAATATATATATTATAAATGTACCATTATTTGTCTTTATTAAATATATATTCGCTTAATTTTTTAAAATAGTTCACGTTTTTTACCTGCGTGAAATTCACAATTTTATGACCAAAACGCAGTATTTTATTTGTATTTTATGACCAAAACGCAGTATTTTATGTAATTATAGTATAATCACTACTAAGTAGTACCATATGCCATATGGTCGATTTTATTTAACCATTTAAGTAGAATGTCTATACTTTTGGAGGTCAATTTTCGAGTAAAAGATAAATTGTAAACTTGCCGCAAGTAGCACAAACAATGTTAACTTTTTATATATTATCTATACAATTAATTGCGGCTGGTTTATAATTGACTAAGTTGCTCTACTATAAGTAGTGATAATTATTTGGATCAGCGCCATCTAGCGGTCGACATTTTTTTGGCCAAAAGTGACTCCTAAAATTCTGAAGGAGACTTTAGGCAGTTTAGGCTCTAGAACAATTTTTCTAATTATAAACCAGCCGCAACTAATGTAATAGATATAAAATAAAAATTTAACATTGTTGTGCTCTTTGCGGCAAGTTTTAAATTTATCTTTTACCTAAAAGTGTAAATATATAGGAGGTCGATATTCAGGTAAAAAATAAATTGAAAACTTGCCGCAAAGAGCACAAACAATGTCAAATTTTTATTTTATTAAAAAAAAATTAGTTGCGGCTGGTTTATAATTGAAAAAATAGCTCTAGAGCCTAAACTGCCTAAAGTCTCCTTCAGAATTTTAGTAGCCACTTTTGGCCAAAAAAATGTCAACCGCTAGATGGCGCTGATCCAGATAATTATTACTTTATATACTTATACTTATAGTAGAGCAATTTAGTCAATTATAAACCAGCCGCAATTAATTGTATAGATATTGTATAAAAAGTTGACATTGTTTGTGCTACTTGCAGCAAGTTTGCAATCTATCTTTTACTCGAAAATTGACCTCCAAAAGTATAGATATTTTACTTAAATGGTTAAATAAAATCGACCATATGGCACTACTTAGTAATGATTACTATAATTAATACACATAACATAACTTCACGTATACCTTGCACCGTGCTTTCTTTACCATAATGATAAAATCAGGGGCGTATTCCGCAATAAATAATTTAAATTACGTAGGTTGTGGTGACATGTGGTAATTGGTTACCAATTATTGGTAATGCCGCATGATCGGGTGGCGCTGGCGTCAACCTGTACTAATAACTGTCGGTGCCAGACTCTGGGCCGGAGTGTTCTTTTTGTATAAACAAACGCGGAATAGAGAATCCTTGTAAGTATCTCTATGATCTCTATGGAATCTACTGACTACAGTCAGCTACAGTTAGTACATGCAGGTTAAACATGTCGATATACGCTTATAATATATGTTCACGTCAGATCCTATCACATTTTCCAGTGTTCTGATAAACTTAATTTAACAAAATGCTTTGTAAATACCGTACTATTATAAAACTATAGTGACAATAAGAATCTGTTTTCAAAAAATTCGTTTTATCGAAAAGTTGAGTCAATAATTAAACAATGAAAATGGATCACAGAATTGTTTACTTTTTCCTGGCTGGCGTTGTAAGGCTACTTTTGATGAATTCTGACTATCAGAATGTCATTGCTGATAGAGTGGAAGTGTCCACAGCTTTAAACTCTTGGAAACGAGGTATTGATTTTTTATAAAAATGCAGTTTTCAAAATTTATATTCCTGTTTTACTTTTTAGTCACAGAAGGTGTGTACCTTCGTAGCATAGGAGTGGGTCCTTATAGTGGAGACTTGTTTCATGAAACTCCTCTCAGCCTAGTCATTTTCGACTTTGTTCAGAAGAACTTTCCCATGTACCGATTGTGGCTCTTATTTGTTATGTTTGATGTCATGACAGCTTTTATACTAGGTATCACAGCGGCTTACTACATCCGTGAATCCGTAAGTATTCATTGCAGCATGTCTAAGAAAATGGGTGTCTAGATCTTGATGTATTTTAGCTTGTATGTTAATTAATTTTATTTTGCTTTAAAAGACTTGAAAAGATATGTTTGAAAATTTGCAGGTTGATAGAGATAAAAGTGAAAAAGCCTTGCGCGACAAAACCAAGAGTGATCAAGATGATAATTTTTCATCTATTACTGCTCCCAATACGTCGTCAATTTTTTACGTCACAGCAGCTTATTTGTTTAATCCATACATTGTATTGAATTGTGTGGGACTCACAACTACTGTGTTCACGAACTTCTTACTGTCAGTCACCCTGCTAGCCATGATAAAACGTTCAGTGCCAATATTCTCTTTGTCGATAAGTCTTTTAACATTGCAAGGTTTATACCCCATATGCCTAATAGTACCTGCTGCAATCTACATTATAAAAGACTCTAAACCAGAAAATGTACCAAAGCAAATCGTAAAAATTATTTGTACGTTTATCATAACGCTGTCTAGTTTAATTTACATATCTTATCTGATAGTAGGCAGCTGGTCATTTTTGCACAGTACTATTGGTTTTATCCTGTTAGTACCAGATTTACGGCCTAATATTGGACTGTATTGGTATTTTTTTACCGAAATGTTTGAGCACTTTCGCTCTCTGTTTATTGCATCTTTTCAAATCAACGTTAGTTTATTATTCATAGTTCCTCTAGCACTGAGGCTGCGCAAAGATCCAATGCTACTGGCTTTTTCTTACTTGGCCTTGGATGCTATTTTCAAGTCTTACCCATGCATTGGAGATGTTGGATTTTACCTCAGTTTATTACCCCTTTGGAGGCACTTATTTAGACGTAAGTTTTATATGATCTTAAGGAAATTGTTTTTTTTTGATATGCCAGAAAAATATAAAAACTATCATGTATTTTCAGATATGCAGCAAGAATTTTTTGTTGGCTGTTTCATTCTATTTTGTACAGTGTTTGCCCCAACTGTTTGGCACCAATGGATATATTTGCGATCAGCCAATGCAAACTTCTACTTTGGTGTCACACTGGCCTTTGCTATTGCACAAATTTTCTTACTGACTGATATCCTCTTTGCTAATGTTAAACGTGAATTCGCCCTACGACACGGCCTCGGAACTCAAGTAAACGGAAATAAAGCCAAACTTTTGTTGGAGTAAGCTTATTTTGTAACTATTTTGGATAAAAAATAAAAATGGCAACACTGCTTTTTACGTAGAAATAGTCCATAGCAGTAAAAATTTTTTAAATTAAAATCAATGAAGAGTATTTACGTACTTTTGCATAAAAGATTCTAATAATTTTATTTTATATCAATAAAGTATAACTACTTGATTTTTTATTGTTTATCATAAGCATGTAAATATATTATTATAGTTTAATAATAAATAAAATCACTATTAACGTTCAAACAAGTTTTATTTCGTAAGAAAAAATAATGAGTTATTTTGTAACACTACAACGGTTTGAATCATACACACTTTGTTACAATTTTTTTTTTTTTTTTGATTTTAACAAATACTGATAAGTAACAAAATAAATATTACAATCAAGTGAATTTCTAGTATTTGAAAGTATTAAATTGTACAAATTGTATTTATAAAAAATATCCATTACAGTCGTAAAACTTTGAATGATCTTTGTCAAATACTAATATAGAAAATATGGTTTATAATCAACTGTGTGTATGTGAAGAAATATGCAATGGCAAATTTTTAATTATTTTCAACTATTCTTTAATCACAATCTGCTAAGTCGATAACAAAATAATGGAGAATGATCAACTTTACAAAATCTTGCAAGTCTTATATACTCGTATCACGTGGTATCAAATAGAAAAATAATATAATATATGTAAAATTCTCATCTCTTAAAATAAGTTACTTATTCACACGCATCTTTAACAATTTTTTACGTATTTTAGTTTTAAGGCATTCACAGTTTTTTGATATACAAATACTTACATATGATCACCCCTACTTTTCTTTATAAGGTAAAAGTACGTATTATGGATACAAATTTCGATTGTTACGTTTCATCGACCAATATTAAATAAAAAAATAGTCATATGTCCATAATTTTTGGTTTTAATAGAAGCGCTATGCTCTTCTGAACAAATTGACATTTTTGAAATGAAATTTAGATGTAAAAAAATAATTTTATAAGCAAATATTGACACGATCAAAATGTCCATAACTATGGAATAGCTAAAAAGTTGTGTCCATATTTATGAGACACAAGTCCCAATTATGAAATTTACATGTTAATTAAATGGGCTCGTGCGTTTCATAAATAGGAACATCACATATTGCAGGTTATGTTTCAAACTGTCCGTATTATGAAAACCGGATTCGTAATAATATATTTTTCAATATAATAATGTTTGAAATTGTTTACTATTTTTGTTAATTTGATACGGTAGTATTATACAGATTCTTCAGTATATTTTATTTTTATTATTAGAATTTTCATGATTATTTAATCTTGAGTTTTCATAATATGGGCACGTTTCATATTACGTACTTTTCCCTTAGGCTTTTTTCTTTTTTTCGTATCAGAATCATTGATATTTAATTCTTGGAATTTTTGAATGATAATATCAAACAATGAATTGGATGCTGAATCTGTATTTCTAGGAGTGTTGTAATAGTGATTTCTTGCTCCGTTATAATTTTGTGGACAGGAGGAATCATTTATCTGATCACCCACAGAATAATACTCTTCGTTTTCACTATCTTCAGAATCAGGTACACCATCGTCTAAAGAAGAAAAAGAAGCTACAGTAAAAATAAAGGCTCCACATCCCCTTAAATCAATAGAAAAAAAAATAATTACCAATGTTTATGACGCCTAAATTACAGTTAAATGGGACTTGCTCTTGTTTTTTATTTCGATACTTTATTTCGTAGGACAGTTCATGCAAACTTTCTTGGATAAGAAATTTAATACCCTTACAAGCTCCGTTGCTTTGGCAGAATTTCAAGAAATATCTCCAGTGTGAATCCACTTTTAAAATATTCGGATCCCCAATGACTATCAATAAAGCCTTTGCTCTTGTTAGAGCCACGTTGAAACGCTTAGGATTCGACAAAAACCCTATGTGATAGCGCTCGTCGTGTTTAAAAATTTTGCTTCTCACGGTGCTCATTATAATTATATCTTTTTCTTGACCTTGAAACAGTTCAACCGTGCCGACATCGATGTTATTAAAATTTTTTTCTGCAAGAGCATTCTTCAGCTTTAATTTCTGCTGAGCAAAAGGCGTTATGATTCCAATGTCACTCTGTTTGACAACGCTATTTCCCAAATGCTTTCCAACTAGTTTTATCACGTAATCGATAACGATTTTTACTTCACTTGTATTAAAAATACTGAAAAAAAAAAAAAATTATCAATTTTCAAACTAAAAAAAGTATCAAAAAATAAATTACGTCCACACCTTGGAGACTTCATTTCTTTTTGCTCAACTCCTTCAACACCATGAAACATAACAGGAAATCCTTTTCGTGCAAGGTGATACCAATTTTCACTTCTTTTAACAGTGTCATTGTTCCCGCAAGATCGCAGCTCATCATCATAAAACAATGTATTGGATACACGAATGATATCTGGGTGACTTCTGTAATTTTGAAGTAATTTTGTAATGAAGCTTGGATTATAGTCATTGTTTTCATTTTTTCTATATGGTTCACAGTCCATTAATCGCTCCAGTAATGATCGTCCTAAGAATAACGCAAATATTTTACTATTGGGGAAAAAAAAAATAATAATAGGCAAGTAGAAAAGCTTACCAAGAATAGGTTCAGCCAGCCTGGACATGACACTGGGTCCTAATTGATTGGGATCTCCTGCAATGATAACCTGGCCATGTAATTTTCCAATCCTACCTTTTCTTTGGCTAGTCAGTAAATTAAAAGGTATCAGAGAATCAGGCTCTGTTGCTTGTCCTGCTTCATCAATAAATATGTAAGAAAAGTGTTTGTCTCTGAATCCCATGAATAAAAATCTAAAATATATACTAAAAATTTAAAACTCTAGGTTTATAATTAACATTTTAATAAATGAATTTATGCATACCGTGTTACTGCACACAAGGTGCAAAGGATAATTGACTTTTCTTTGACAGCATCCGCTGGTAACATTAAAACTTGACCATCAACATAGTTAGAACATCCTACAATGGCTGTATCAATGGTTGATCTGTTAAAAAAGTTACTTTGAATAATTTTATTTGTACAAAAAAAAAAAAAAAAAAAAAAAAAAAAAAAAAAAAAAAAAAGAATTTTCAGTGAATTTGTGCGAACCCTTCTTTTGATGGGCTATACATTCTGTAAATAGAATTCTCATCATCAATGTACTTTAATAAGCGTTTTGTAATTTCATCTGCAGCAGAATTTGATGGTGTGCACACAAGTACGTGAGTATCACGAGAACTGTTATAAAATATCTGCAAAGCATGAAAACAGATGAAAATTAGGTAATTAAATGTATTAAAAAAATAAAATAAAAATTTTCAAAGTCAAGAATAGAAATCAATAATCACTTGACATATTGCTTCCACCAATGTGGCAGTTTTTCCAGTGCCAGGTGGTCCATACAGTATGTACGGTGCATCTCTTGATGATCCAGCTATTATATTTCTTACCGCTTGTTTTTGTTGAGGATTATGCTTTATCGATTCATTGAACCAAAAATCACTTGAAAATAAATTTAGATAGAAATATTTTCTCAAAAAATTAGAAAAAAATTAATAAACCAACTTACCTGTCCGTTTTTCTTGTAGTAAAAGGAATACATGCTTTAGGAAAAAAGTAGGGTGTGATTTTATGAAACTTCGTTAATGATACTGCATAATGACTGCACTTGGTAGTATAATCACACGATCGAAATCTAATGTCATACAGATTCTCAGAGCCAAAGTCATCTGTAAATCTGAAAAAATAAGACATTTTTACCATTAAAACTGTAAAACAGAAGAAACTACACCATTTTTAATCATGAGAATGTATCTACCTTCTTGTTCCTGCGACAAGAATATAATCACTCGCTACATTAATGATTCTCAAAACATATTTGACTTTTGTATCGCAACCACGAACCTCGATTTCGTCTTGAGGTCTAATCGATGGTCGATTTTCTCCCAAACCCTGTACATAAATCTTAAATCTATCGGATAAGCTTGCCGAGACTCTTTCAATCTTTATTTCTAACTGGTCGTATCTTTTCATATCAATTTGATTTTGTATTGTTTCTACATATAGCATAAGCTTCAACATTTGTAGATAGTTATCTTCCTGTATTCCATATTTTCCATTCTTTATTGTAGTTAAGATTCGTAAAAACTGTTCACTTCTTTCCGTCATTCCAGGAAACGGCTTTAGATCCCTCCAGACAACTACAGATAAACCGTTTGGAATTGGATATTTTGGTAAGATAACTCTTGGTGGGAGTACAAAAAAGTTATTTTTGTTTCTGTAATATAAATTGAAATATTGGAATTGTATGCTTTTTTCGGAAATAGCAAAATTGATGCTTTATGATACTTACTTGACTGTCTTTTTCATAAATTCATTTTTACTGATTTTATTACAATAATTTTTCACTTTGCTCGGTGCCATTTTAAGTTTCTGACTCTGTTAATTGTTATTATCAGTTAATAATAATCCAACGTAATTATTTATGGATGAATTTTATTGCCACAGCATAAATTTAAGTTAAACAATCACATCCATGTAATCAACAGCCACTTATTACAATGAAATTCATGAAAAGTTCAAGCAAAAGTTATTTGAATGCGGCATGTACGTATTTTACTACAAGAGCGCTAGTCAAAAGTAAGGATGTTACATATATAAGAATTTAAGGAAAAGCATTATGCGTACATAACGTAAATAACGTATAAATAAATGTTAAAAACGACTTCCATTTTATCACGCATAATAATTAATTTAATACCATTTCTTAGTAAATAATTTGAGGTAAATTATAGGTACTACGTACGTTTATACTCACAACGGCAAAATTGGCTTTATGTGGCGTTTTTTACGTTGCGACATACATTCATCAGTTAATTTTGAATTCTGAAGCAGAGACACAAAAGCAGTATCGTTAATACATACAGGTAGATTTACCAGTAAATATTTTCGATGAATCCAGCGTTATTTTTTTTTTCTTCCGACAAATAAAAATACGTGAAAACGGAAATAAATAAGCAGTCGTAACGGTATGTAGTATCACTTGTAAAACCTGTAAACATGTACTTATAAACATGTAATATTCGTGATCGACAATGACGAAAATATTTACATATGCTACTTACGGGGAATCCCACTATTACGTGACAGTTGAACTTGAATGAAGAAACAATAAAAAAATAGAATGTAATTTAGAGATTTTTTTATTTAATGTGCTGTAACTTGTCAAACTTTCATGTCGTTAAAAACAATGGCTGACAGACACAAAGAACTTGAATGAGATAATGCAAATCATCAAGATCACACGCACGACACAAAATAACAGGTTATCTAAATAAAATTCAACCACCTAGCCCAACGTGCCCATCATTTCGATTACTTTTACTGTTAAAAGTGATTGTTAACAGTTGCACGTTTTATCGTTCAATGTGTCTTGTATCAATCAAAAAACTTGTTACATCACGTGGCCACAATGAAAAAATACACTAAGGTCGTGGCATGTATCCAACGGTTGACTTTTCTTTGTTCTTTTCTCCACTTACAACCTCAAAACTATACTGTTAAATAATGGCGATTTCAAACCACTTTTCGTATAAATTATCGTATAAGAACTAAGAGCCATATTAACAACATGTTGAGACTTGAGACTGCAGGCTGACTGGCGGACTATAACAGTACAGCTGTCCTGTTGTCCTGTATGTATACAATTGTACAGTGTGTACTATTACCACACGTGCGCATCAGATATATATACATATCTAACGACATCACACTGTGACTGTGACTGTACAAGCTCCGCTAGATGGCGTTGACAGACTTTTCTACAGTTGGTAAGTGCAGAAGTCCTGCCTTACCAATAGCAGGTTCCCCATTCGCTCCGAATCAGCGTCATCTGGCGGTACTTGTTCTATTGGCCATTATTTGAACTAAAAATACCCGCGCGAGAGAGCAAATGGTATACGGTACAAGTAATGCTTTCCATGCTTGCAAAAGTTGGAAAAAATTTCCCATACCCATCCGTATAAGTGTAAGCTTATTGTATTCTTCGAATGTAATAAAAATTTCCAAAACGCTTGTAATATAACTATACTTGAATTACTAATGAAAACATATACATGTATTACTTATAGTGATACTACCTGTGCTTATTTTACGCTGCGACGAATTCCAAGTTAACTTTTCATACGGCCTGCCCCCAACGCAACGTTTCTCCAAATGTTATTTGTCAACTGTTGTACGTGTTTTATGCAACTCATTAGCTATCTCTTAATGCAATCGTTCGTATAATTGTCTTATTTATTAAATTGAAAATTTGTTTTCCCACCTCAACGGTGATGCGTGGTACTGATTGAAGCGTCTCACGCGCTCATTGAATAAACAATATATATCTATGTATATGATTATTATCAGTTTTCCGGTATCTTTCCCTGTACTATTATACTCACATCTCTTTCTATCCTCAACAAATGCTACAGTGGTGATGTTTTTTTTTTGTTTTGGTTTTGTTTTTAACTCTTTACTGAAACACTCGAGCATAAACATGTTTACACAACAATAAAAACACTTTTTTTACCACGTCATAGCATCACCAGTTTTTCCACCTTCCCCTCGATACGTCCTCCCGTGGACACTTTTGACCATCAACGCATCTCCTGGTAAAGCTCGTTTTAAGCGCTTGGCAATCTTTTGTTCAATTTATAATCGTATCGACTCTCTCTCTCTCTCTCACTCACCGGTACAGACGCGATTACGCTCATATGAAATATTTTTCTTTTTACAACTATTTCGTTCATACGTTTGTGTTTTTGCTTTGTATAGATTCACGCAACTTGAAAAAAAAAAGCTTCGTCCCATAAAAATTTGTGTGCATTTAGGGTTTGTCCAAACTTACAATAATACCAAGATGCAACTCACAGAAGAGCGCCTGCCTGGAAACTGCATCGAGAGATGCACTTTGTAGGGGCTTATCTTCGATCGATCCGCAAGCAGGTTTCAGTGGGATTGAGGCACAAATCGGCTCCGGTCTGGGAGCTATAGGTATATTTATTACCGCCGCATCTACGAGGTGAAGCGATTCGGTGAATAGATTGGTAGGTATATTGTTAATTTAGTGGGACGCAAAACGAGTATAGTTTTTCCACGCCAATGCCTATACATGTTTTTGTATCTCGTTTGCTTTTCGTATCGATATTACAATGTTTTGCGTTTCACCGGACTGCAGGTACAAAAATTACACGGGTATTAAAGCCACTTGGAAACTATAATCTCACCAAGTTTCATTCATTAAATCTACAGACTGAAAGCTGTAGTCAAGATTTTCATCGAGTTCCGAAAACGGGAAAAATTCGTCATGCACATCGTCACGCTTTGATTCAGCGTAGATGTCAATGATACGTTCCAACCGATTTTTTTTCAAGCAGCCACGAATTTTTACTATACGCTAAACTCGCAAAAGAGGAACAAAGAAAGATCGGTATACGTACCATCGTCCTTGAAGCGCTAAAGCGATTCTAAAACTTTGCCGACGATATCGCACGTATTTCCGGTCGTCAAGCATAAAACGTGTATGTAATATACGTATATATATGAGTACCCGCGACAACATGCGCTGCTGCACGGCTGGACTTTTAAACCGGTCTCCCTTTCTTTTCATTGTACCCCGGAGTGTTTATTCTCACTGCAGCTAAAGACAACAATGCTCCCGATCGTCGGTACAGAGCGATTGGTCCCCGTGATCGGTATGAAAATCGGTTGGTACTTACCGATACCGATACCGATACCGAAGCTTTTCCCGGATGTAAATTAATATGTAAAAAACTCGCGCATGAATAAATAAATGAATAAATAAAATCCTGCACGTGTTCTCTACAGAGACAGACGACCGCGCTCCGGGGAGGTTCTCGCGTGCGTTATCCTTTCTCTCGTCGTTCGCCTGCATTGAGATGAGTGTGCGTGAGTGTATATATACATGGGTATACCTTCTCTCTCTTCTCCTTGGCTCGTTCTTTGCTGCTGTGCGGGCCCATATCCTATATCCCCTCTATAATATATATATATATAATTTGTGAGCGAGCCAGCACACACAGTTTTCTCTCTCTCTCTCTTTTACTTATACCACATGTATTATATGTACGATCATCGTCGGTTCGGTTGTTGCGGACCGCTGCTTTTACATGTATGTAGGTATAATACACATGAAAAACCTCTTATATATCACATATTATACCTATATATGCGAAGTCTCGCGTGTAAAGCCGTGTAGTGAGTTTCGTGCGTGACCTGCTGCTGGACTGTTGGAGCTAGCCGATCGAAAAAATATACGTGACTTGATGCCTGGCTGCTTACATACATACCCACTTATTAAGCCACTGGTTGTGCCGCGCTGTGCTGTTATCTCTTCTCCACGTACGAGGACGAATAACAATAATAACAATAATAATGATAATAAATATACATGTATACGGACGCTGCAACACAACTGTTCCTCATCTCAACCGTACGGACATGCGCCGTCGGCGACGCTTGGTTTCCCGCTCCACCTCTTCGACGGCCAGCATCAGCGGTGACTCCGGAATCTCCGGATAACAAGACTGTACTTACTTTATATATACATATGTATGTATATAATGCATGTTTCTTCTGTCTGTACGCGATTGTGAGTCTATGCAGTGGGTGTACACATGTGCGCGGACAAGTATCGTCGTGGATTTATTATTTATTGTCTCTCTTTTGACAAACTCCAAAATCAAGTGCATGTGCTCGGATCGGTGATGTTTTTGTTTGTGTGTACATGAAAAAAAAAAAAAAAAAAAAAAGAAAAGAAAAGAAAAAAGAAAAAAAGAAATCCTACGAATACAACAAGTGAAAGATACATGTAGATACAAGTATTGTAATTTTTACCGTGCGCATATTATAACGGGGTTGTTGCTCCTCCCCGCGAGTGACAAAACGATATATTATACCTATATACACTCGCTGCACTCTCCCGGCGTAGCCCAGAAGATGAGGATGCTGCAGCAGCGTCGCATCAGCTGTGAAGCCGCTCTCGTGAGCGCCCGAGTGAGATGACAGCTCTTCCTCTCTCTTTTCCTCTCATTGTCACTTCTCATCTATCAGTGGTGTATATGTGCAGTGTGCGTATATATACGTAGCTTTTCGCCGGCACCGCTTATGTGATACAATGTGACGTGTTGTACAACAAACATAGTACATTCGTGTTTACTTAAACGATACGTTAAATGTAAATAACAATGTACCTACCTACCCCGATTTTATCTCACGCAGACGTTGTGTGAGTTGTTTATGTGCAAGTTTCTGTAAAAATTGTAAAAGCTCGGCAAGTGCGCGTGTAATTTAAATATCATAAATTACATTTTACCTACATGTATACAGAAAAGTGCTAGTTTCTTCTTCTTTTTCATTTCAATTGTCACGTACGCGTGTACGATCCCTCGTCCATACAATAAAACATCAACGCTGCGGAAGAAATAATATTACACGCAGTCGGAGAAAAAAAAAAGCATCATCCCTCCGGTGTTTCAAGAGTCTCGTCGTCGCCTCCCTTTCTTCCCCTCTGCGAGTGCATACACATCACTTTGCATGGTGAGTATTAACTTTATATATGTATATATATTATCTTAGACACACGTTTTAATATATATGCAAGTAACACACAAGACACCTTGGTATCGTCGAGAGCTTTTTTTCTTTCCTTATCTCAATTGTAATATCTTGTTTTTTTTTTTTTTTTTTTAAACGTGGATGTATCTCCGTTTTCCTTTATTTTGCTCTCTCTCTCTCTCTCTCTCTCTTTTGCTCTGCTGCAGAGAGAGCAGCGTGCTGATAATGGTGCGCGCGCGTAGGTGGTGGAGCGAGGTGTGCGGCGCGACACTGCGACGACCTTTATACACGTACATGTATACAAATGCCCATACAGCATCCAGCTGAGGCAACTTGGAGTATTGGTTATTGGTGTATATAAATCACGGATGTGTGGGTGCGAACGACTGGGACTAACAGTATACGTGTGCAATGTGGACCGTGTGGCGATTCTTTCTTTCTTTCTTTTGTGGGTATACATAAAATATATATATATATCGTGGGAAAGGATTGCGCTGCATTGCTGCCCCATCGGGACTCTCTCTCGTTCTCTCGTCTTCGGTGCGTATAAGTGACTGATTATGAGATCATTTTTTTTATTTTTTTTTATTTTTAATATGTGTACGACAAAGCGTGCTTTTGTTCGAGATCGGTAAGCGACCGGTTGACATAGAGCAAATTGTTTATCGCCGATGAAAAGAAAAAATTTTTCTTTGTACCATGTCACCCGGAAAAAGGAGAGTCGAGTGTGGCGTGGTCGGAAAGTGCATGGATAAATATTTATAGGAGAGAGCTTTCCCTCCCGCCTCCCTCCCTCTTCGTTTATCGGACGCATCGTACGAATACGGTGAAACTGCAGTTACTTTAACTTTTCGTCACGCTTACAATGTGTCATTCGGTAAGCGCATTGTTGACCAATCGGACCGATAGAGATACATGTGTGCGTCTTTTGTGAATTTACTTGCTTTTACTCGTTGTTTGTGTGTGTGCGTGTGTGAACATACATGGGCTCCTTTTGAGATTTACCATACAAAAATATACCTACAGTAACTGCAAGACTATTACTCAGCCACTACATTATAATACTTGCACGTGTGGCAACAAAACAGTACACGCGGTGTATCATAGTCACTCCGGAATACGTACATAGATATAATACAGTGAGATCGTCACCGTTGATGGTTCTTATATATATATTTTTTTTCTTTTTACATACACTATCTCCCTTGCTTTGTGCTATGTATACTTGGTGTTCCTTTTTTTCCCCAACTGATGCGTAGTTTTGAAGAAAGTGAAGGCTAAATATACACTCTCACGCGATTTGGACCCCCATGTGAAAGACGCCTCGTTTATAATGCGCGTATATATAGCTTGGTGCACTTTTTTTAAATTTTATACACCTTATGTATAGGATACACTTCGTGATAAGAAAAATGTAGTTTAGTGAAAGTACACGTTGTTTGTCGTTATGCTCGAAAAAATGACATAGTTCGTCGAGTTGCTTTAAACGTGCTCTTTACTGCTCTCTTCGAGTGAAAATCGTTAAACAAAAATCGTTTGTCCGAATTATTTGATGCTTGTTCGTGTTTAACGACAATATACGTAATGCAGAGATAATCTGTATCAGATTGTAGCGGGAAAATTCATTTGAATTTCAATACGTGCTGCACGCATGCATTGGTAACATGTAAGTATAAGTGTGTTGGTTTTTGTCGTGCCGTCGAGAAATAAGCGTATCGTATGTACTGATTGTTATACAGTTTAAGAGCACACGGTATACATGACTTTTAAAAATGAGATCCATGATGTGTTTAGATCTTTTTTGAAAAAAAAGAAAAAAAAACGTCCAGCTCAGATTTTCATTTCAATAAATCCAAGCTCAGTTTTGGGGTAATAGAGATTTGATTATAAAAGTATAAAGTTTCACAGTGTTTTACAGCTGCACTGTCCTGTTTAGTATGAAAAAAAAAAGTTAATTGAAAAACTTATGAAATGGCTCTTTGTATGGAAAATGGCCCTAAAAGGTCCTGAATTTGATAGATTGTTTGTGAATTGAGAAAAAGAGATTTTTTTTCTGATTGTAATATGGCACCACATTGCTCGGAGATTCGAGTGGGCTCTTTTCAAACGAAAATTTGAGCTGGTACCTTTTTTTCGTTCCCAACCGTAGGTCTACAATCGAAATAGCTCGCCACTGTAAGCTCGCGTTACCTAAAACGAGGGAATTGGATGGAAAATGGGAGAGACTCGCGTGGAAAGAAGAAGGGAGAGAGCAGCTTAATATAGCATCGCACCAAAAAATATACTTAGTTCGAGTCGATAGCAATAGAGAATAAGAAGAACAGAGAGAGTCCATTTATCTACCCCTGCAGGGAAAGCATTAAGCATTGTGTGGGTGCCTGCAGAGAAAAAACGGAATCTCTTTCTTTTATGGCAACGACAACAACAACAACAGATCGATATACATATACTCGCACGAGTTTTACCTCTCGTACCTGTATGGGCCATTTTCCGAAAAATTTAACGTGTTGATGTAGCTAAAATGAGATTTTTTTATTTAATTGTCTTAAACAAGCTTGATTAGTATTAACTCAAATGAAGTAAAAAGTAGTGATAAATAAAAGTATTACCGTACAATGTAACCACAACTTGTAGCTCCAAAGAGAAATTAAGAACTGCCAATGAGAGTTACCCTCTAAACATTTAAAATTTTAAAAACACTTTATAACAGAAAGTGTAAAAATACGAAGCCACGACTGAATGGCTCTTGCATGAAATAATTGTATTTTGTTTTTCGTGAAATGGCCCATATGATTGTACGGGCACAAACACACACAAGTGTAACCTGTAACCCGACCAGCTTCAATTATACATACACAGCTAAGTTGGTGCAGCATATTATATACCGAGAGAGAGAGAGAGAGCGGCACACATAAGAGTCTAATCGCGCGAGAGCAGAAATTCCCACTCGCGCGCCCCAACCGCGAGATAAAATTTTTTGCCCTCAAAAGAGATAAGCTCCCCTGCCTCCCTCTCCCATGCATATGTATGTATATGTGTGCGTCCGTTTCCTCTCCCATCTTCTCTTATTTCTCTCTCTCTCTGTACACACGTTTTGTTTAACGATTACATGCATTTTGCTCCCTTTTTCGCTACTCTGCCACAAGCGTGAGAAGAAACAGAAGAAGAAATTATATGCACTACTCCCACCTCTCTTTGTCGCGAAAACTTTGGGCCGCTCAAATAGGCGCGGTGTATACGGTTAACAATGCATGTATAATAATGCACGCGCGGACGACGATGGTTCTTTCAAGGGCATCGCTCATTGTTCTTTCTCTCTCTCTCTCTCTCTCTCTCTCTCTGTCGCGCACACACGCACACACACGTGGACTATAACATTACGGTGTGTGCTCTTGTAACAGTGGAGAGCCCATCTCGTCGTTTTTCCGATCCTTTTACTTTTTCCACTCATTTATACCACACTGGTGCAGCCATTCTCCCTGAATTAATTTACCCATCCGTATACACAAAGCAGCACTTAACCATATACATATATATATATATATATAACACACACACTGTAAAATTTAAGTATGCATGCGTGCACTTGTTGAGCTATTCTCTCTTCTCCATTATTTCTCTCGGTGCAATTTACTTACTTTGGTAAAGTAAGTTTCGCGCCACTCCACCTTCCCAGTGAAACGGGCTGAGCTGCTCCCTTACTCCGTATGTCTGTCTGTCTGTCTGTCGTTCTCGAGGTTCCTTTATAATCAGAGCAGAGCTCTCGCGATAAAGTTTTTCCTGTTCCTTTTTTTTTTTTTTTTTTCTTTTTTTTCCCCCCTTCAATCCAGCCTCTTCCCGTATTTATACAGTACCGCAGTGTATACTCACTCGACTCTGAATAACTTTATCTCGCTCAAACTTCCCGAAGAGTTTGTCCGCCGTCGTTATAATTAGGGCGCCTCGTTGGAAGGGCTCGAGTGATTTATTGCGCTTCATCGTCGGCGATGATGATTTTCACTTTCGTGCCTCGGCTTTGTCTTTCGATTTAATCTTTCACTTACTGCACTGACAAGTGTCGTATAACGTTCATCCCAGATTTGTCGTCTACCTATATGTATAGGATTTTTCATTTTATTATTTTTACACTGCTACTTTGAGTTTTTAGAGTGTAGTGAACAATCAAAGTCAAAAACATATTGGTGCAGGAAAATGTAGTGAATGTGTGTGTGTGTTTTATGTTTTTAACGAGCGAATGTTATAATGTACGGAAAAGGAAGAATTTAATGCAATGAAAAATATGATGTGGCCACCACTATTGTACATCGTAATTTTCGTTGGAAAAAGTTATACAATTTGAAGTAATGGATTTTTCATTTGTTGAAAGATAAATGTTATCACTGTCTTATCTGGTCGAAAAGTCATAATTCAAAAATAATGGCTTTTAACATTTTCAAACGTACTTGCATATTATACTCTTGGCGTTGCTGGGATAAGTAATTCTGTTTCACAAAGCAGAAAACAGTAGAGCATCATCAAGTTTGACAGTTTTGAACACACAAGTGTAGTTTTAGTGTTTTAACAATTTGTGAGTGAACATTTTTTTGGTGTATAAAAAAGAACAACAATTTGTTTTAGGCTGAGCGCAGATGTTTTTCCAAAAGATGGCCGGGAAGGACGGAAAATCCGAGCCCCGGGAGGAGGACGTTGTGAAACAAGGTTTCATGGTGAAGCGCTCCCAGAACAAAAAACGCTTCACGCCCATCAATTACAAGCGGCGCTGGTTTGTCTTGACTCGCAAGCATCTCTTTTATTACGATGACAACAACGAGGTAAGAGCAACTTTTACTGCAACTGTCAAAATTCTCATCTCATCTTTTTTCTCTCACGCCCTTGGTTTCTTTTTTTTCCATCAACCTTAATGAATCAAAGAGTACATGTATAATAAATTCAGTATCATTCATGACATCATATCATGTACAACTATTTTTTTTTTTTCCTTTATCCACTCTCACGTGACAATATTACTGAATGTTTTCATATTTATTTTATAGAGAAGATTTTTCTGTCTGCATATCGAGGTTAGTGGCAAAGATTATTTCTAATTTTCTCATTGAAAGTAAGTGTTTAGTAAAAAAAAAGATAAAAACACTAAGCCTTTTTTTGAGTAGATAACCCATCAGTGATATTTAGCTTTTTTGCTGATTTTTTGGCAGTAATATTTTTAGTTAAATTAGTACTGTTGGATTAATTTTGTAAATAGTATGTTGTAAAAATATGAAAATAGCTTCACCAAGCCGGAGGCTTCGTTAAACTATTACGGGATTTGTAATTATTTTTTTTTTTTTCGTTTTAGGTATACGACATTTTTTACCTCGCAATGCATTTAATTTTTTTTTTTTTTTCCTAGTAGCAGAAGTATGACTTGGAACGAAATGTATTCTCGATCAACGCTTTTAAAAATGGTACCTGCACATTTGAATACTAAGTGCTTTAATTTAAGCCGATTTCACTTTTAAAATGTTCAATTTACCTCTCATTTTGCGCTTAATAAATAAAATAATCTACTTTTCAAATAAAATCAGTAATAATAAAGACCAATTTCACTGAGTACGTAAAAAACTTTATATGGTTTTGGATGAAATTTATTCGTGGAAGCTCTTAATAGTCCCACTATTATTTTTTCAAGCGCTATGAATATCATTACTTATCTCTAACGTGAATATGTTAAATCATAACTAAGCGACATGTGTTCAAAAATCATTTTTAACGAAGCCTTCTTACTATAACTACTCATTAAAAATCCTTGTACATTTTTTTACTAATCGTAGTTAGCTATTACCACAGGCTCGACTTCTTCATTCATTTTTTTTTCGTTTTCAACATTGTTTGATTTACCGCATGATCAATAAACGCTACAAGCTCCTCCATGATCGACCTGTTGAAGTATAAAAAAAAAAGCTTTATTAACACCACACTGCGTTGATCATTCATTAATACACAAAAAAATCATATTAACAACACATCAAGTTAGCAGTGCTATATGTTTCTCTCACAAAATATTTGACACAATGGTATGTGCACATGTAGTCTCCAAGACCTATAATCCCACAAAAAACCCGTTCTGGCTCTACGCAATATTAACATCAGTGGATTGAAACAAACAAAGGGTTAAAACTCCTCACTCATGGCATATACATCTATAAATATTATTTGAATGAATGTCTAGCATTACAACCCCTCAAACTGTTCAGGGACACGTCATCTTTTGCAGCTCAAATTTTGACTCAAATTTTCTTAAATTTATCGCGCCTCAATGATTGAACCTTTTCATTAAATTGGGAGATATCGTGAGATGAGGGATAATATCACTAAGTCAAAGACTACTTAATAATATTTCACGCACATCGTAATACAGGACGAGGCCTCTCTGGATTCCGTTTAATTCAAAGGTAATGGAAATAAGGTCAATTGCCCCCTCGAGTACTCATTGGAGCTTTGATGTTATAAAAAATTGAATAAAAAAGATCCAACCGAGCACGAAAAATCGTCGGATCAAAAAAAATAAGTCGCGATATCATCGTCGTAAACACGCATGTACCCAGTATGCAGTAAAAAAGAGCTGGTGTCCCAAACGTAAGATGAAGCCTCCGTGCTACCGTGACGGCGCTGTTTTCTCTCTCTCTCTCTCTCTGTCTCTCTCTCTTGGGATGCACCTATATGTTATATTTATATGCATGCGCAGAGTGCATGGAAAAAAAAATATACATATACATTTCACGATCCACCCATGGCGCGCTCGTCATCTTCGAAGAATTCACCTCGGAGCTCGCGCACACACGTATACCTATGTAAACGCTGCATAAAACGCGAGCGCTCTCGTGCGTATATGGTCGAACGACTGTCTTTCACACGTGTAAATATTACACACAGGCTGCACGTATAATAAAAGAGGGGAGCGAGTTTAGGAGCCTGGAAGAAAGTGGAGGAGGAGGAGGAGGTGACTCATTTCTGAGGCACTCGTCGGGGCACCGGAAGCCCCATGCTATCCTTGCTACATATGTGTGCGCGTCTATGGGATGCGTATACGGCTGGCAAGCTGTAAAGTGGTTATACGGTGTTATGCGTGTGCTCGGAATTTTACGAGAAAAAATAAAAAATAAAAAATAAAATAATCGGAATGAAACATCGCAAAGGAGCGCGCGTTTGTGTTTTATAGACGAGAAAGGGGACATGGCTTATTCTTTCTTTTTTTTTCCTTCGTGTTTGCTTCTTTCATTTTTTTATGGTCTACTCCTGCGGCTTCTTGGTTTCCCTTTGTTCTTATGATCGGGTACTAAAGTTCGCGTGGCGCGGTATTGCTGGTTTTTGTCGATAATCGATTGTAGTTGCGAGAGGCGCGCTAATTTGGATTTACTGTTCGCTAATGATGCTAATTTGGCGTCTTTTGGCTCGAGCTCGTTGATGTGATTACTGTTGCGTCTGACTCGCGTGGCGTGTATTCATAAAATTTTCTTTGGTAATTATCTCTGTGCAATTTCCCTAATGGCGTGCTACGTATATATATTCAAATTGTTGTTCTTTCAACATTACAACGTTGTCAAAAAAAAGCTTTTGGTAACTATATAAGACTATTTTCACGTCAATTTTTCATTATTTTGTGATATTTTGTTTTATTTATTCGAGTATTAGCGGAGGGATTACTGCATAAAATAGCTCGGTCAATTTTTTTCGTCAATTTACAATTAATTGCTTAGTATTCATACTTCTATTATAAAATAATTAAATTTTACTGTGGATTCAAATGAGACTCAATGAAAAATTAAATTTTATTATTGATGATTTGTACGCGATATTAAATGCTGTTTAATCTTGCATAAGACGCCCTATTCTTCTGGTTACAAAAAAAAGGCGGATGAGTGAGGAGTAGGTGTCATTAATGAGGTATTTTATGAAATGATTAAATTCGACTCTTAATTAAAATACTAATAAATCAATAATTCAATTCAATTCTTAGTTGAAAAAAAAAAAATTATATTTTAATTAACAATTGAAAACCTTTGTATGGGCTGTATTAATTTTTTACAACTTTTTAATTCTGATAAGCTGCAAAGTAACTTTAAAATTGATTTAAAAAAAATCCTAATGACTTTTTATTTTACAAAAGTGTCAAAAAGTATTGTAAAATTCGAAAAATCCTTGTAAAAATAGAAAAAAAACGTATTTTTAAAACCTTATAGACGTACCTATTTCACTTAGACTACACGAAATGAAAACTTTATATTTTTATTCACCCATACTGTTAATTGGTTATTACTCAAAATCATAACAAAATAAGGAAAAAAAGCTGAAAAACGAACGTCAAAGTAAATAGTTAATAACTTTGAAATTACTACCAGGCTTTACGGCCTTAAGCAATTTCTAATTAAAAGGCTCAAGTGCTTCCTTTATACCATCCATTGGCGCTTATCATTATCAAAAGCTCCCTCATAAATGAAATCATTCAAAGGGAATTTTAACTACTCGCTATTACATCTCTGTCTCATCAAAAAAATATTCAACATCTTTTATACATATTTACTTTACAAGTATACATTGATGTTAATTTGGATGAATGAAAAAAAAAAAAAAAAATTTAAAGAAAAAATTTCTGTCACTCAGACACGTGTAATGGGAAAAAACGTCTCTTTTTTTTAACGTACTTTACGTCCCTTTTTTCTCTACAAAAGTACGTCACCATTCCCTTTCAATATCTGAGAGTTAAATCGAAAGAAGTTTCAGTAAAGAAAAATAATTTTGAAGCTTTGCTGGAAAAAATTAAAGATGAAAGTGTGACTGGCAACTGTACTGTTAAGCATTATCGACACAGCAATCCACTGCTTTGTATTTTTAATAAAATCACTTCAATCCCCAATAACATTATTTTCGATTGCAGAAGTTATGAAATTGTAAGAAAATTTTCAAAGCTTTTCCTTATATTACCTCCACTGATTTTTGAGCGTAAATAGCGTTCACTAACAACATTAGTAAATTTTTTACTGGTTATATTACAAATAATATACATTTGAAAATTCGATCCTCAATTTTTCTGTAGATCAAGTTACGGTAAGCTGCAATGATTGAAATTACTAGATTAGAATAAAAAGACTAGCACTGCCAAGCCAGTGGAGTAAAATAAAAACGATCGTAGTTAGCATGAAGAACAAGCATTAAATTCCACTGATTTAGCAGTGACCTTGTTTCAACTGTTTAATCAATAGATACACTGATTAAAAACAAGTAAAAATCAAAGAAGCAGAAGCGATAAATATCAGATAGCAATACATCAATCGTAGCCAATGAAACCATCGAAGGAATTATAGACCACTTCGCCCGACAACAATAGGACATACCCAGAACGGGGTGTGCACACAGTTATCCGTTCGTTCGTTCGTGCCATTGAGCCGCGACAAACAAGCTCGACAAACATCTATAATACCTACCCAATCCTGTTTGCACTGAAGTATTATACAGCACATTCGGATCGAGTTACCGTGAAATAACCTACCGCTGAGGCCCTTCCATTTATCCCCCTTCGATGCGTATAGGCAGATAAAAAGAATCCACGAAAAATAAAAGACCGAGGCGTTTTGAATCATCCCAAGTAATAGGACATCGAGACTCTGCTGTAGCGTGCATCCAATCTGGACGCGTGTTTATTGTGTGGGCCAAAACTTACGAGCCTACCTCTCTTTCCAGCTGATGAGGCTGCTCGGGTGTGTACATTACGCGGGGGAAGAAAAGCAATTTATTGTTGGGAACTTGGCTATGTTAAACGGAAAAGTTGTTCTTCCTTGGTTGAGTACATGTATTTGGTGCGCGCGAAAAGTTGCGCGCGTCAATTGGCTTTTTTCCTCTTTCCTCCACGACGCTTTCGGTGTAATTGAAAGGCCGGTGCTTTTAAAGTTTGTCGGGGGGCCGTGATTTTAGCTCGCGCCAAAAGTACAATATATAGCTCTTGACTCGATGCAGCGGAGATTAATTTTTAGAGGCTCACGGAAATAATTAGCCGATTTTACGAAGCTGGCTTTTGGGCTACTCTCGAAACTTGATGTTGGATGATGAAAATTCATAATCGCAGGCTCTTAGAGTACAGTTTGTGGTAGTCCTCGAAACTTTATGCTTGTGCTCTTGATTCATATTATATCTATTACGGATTCTATTTTGGAATGATACTTTATTATACACTGGTCCTAAACAAGATGTAAAACATGCATAACAATTACTTTGTAAAGAAACAGCCAACTCAGATTTATGTTGAAAAAGCAACTATGCAAGAGAATTACACTTTAAAAAATTTAAGGAAAAATTAATTTCTCCAAGTTAGCTATCTCTTCAAACTAAATCTTAATTTACTGTATAATTATAAGTTGACGATTTCTCGTACCGAGAGCCTAAAATATAACTAAATAATATCATCATCTCAGAGTTCGTATCACTAAAATACGTAAAATAATATAGTTTCGAATTCATACGTCAAAGTGCAATGTAAATTAATAATAGAATAATTGTATTCATGTGCTCATACATGTTATTTTCATTTAAATTATTTAGAATATTCATTAGAAACCCGAATAGTTTACTAACCTTTGCGTACTAGCTATAATGAAAATAATAATGATAATAATAATCTCTTGTTCCCCTATGTTAATAAATAATCTCAGAGCATATGTTGTGCCTTTCTCGTTAACCTCCTGATATTGCTTTAATGCACTTTCAGGTCTTCTTATCCTGACTGAAATTTCGCTTATTATTGGATGCAATTTACGCTTTATATATTAAATGTTGGAAAAGTGACCTAATAAATATGTTAATCGACGACGTTGCTAACAAATATTACACCTTTTAGCATGTAATGTAAATACTGTACTAACAACATACCTTTTAAAAAACGTTCTGTGAATATACACGAAGCTTGTCTGATTATACTCCGCTTTTTCTACTTTTCAGTCCTACCGTTCAGTTAAATTAAAACATCTAACGACCTACACAAACATCAATACATATTCTTTAATAAATCTCACTCATAGTAAATGCTGTAATCACAACATTCCTTTAAAACAACATTTTGTGGATACTAAATGATATATGAAGTATGGCTGATTATACTTGGCTATTTCTACTTCTCAGTCCTACCTACGGTTTATTTAAAATAGCCAACATTCTACACATACTTGAATACATATATTTAAATAAATCTCACTCATAGTCAGTTCACAACATTCCTTTTAAATAATGTTTCGTAAACACTAGATGACACTCGAAGTTTGCCCGATTATAATCGGCTTTTTCTACTTTTGAGTATTACCGTCAGTTTGATTAAAATAACTGACAACTTACACATGCATCAATACATATTTTTCAATAAATCTCACTCATAGTCAATTCACAACGTACCTTTTAAAAAACGTTCTGTGAATAGTAAATGATCCACAAAGTTCGTCTAATTATATTCGGCTTTTTCTACTTCTCAGTCATACCTACGGTTTAATTAAAATAACTGACGACTTACACATACATCAATACATATTTTTTAACAAATGTCACTGATAGTCAAGGCTGTACTCACAACATTACAAAAATAACGTTTTGTAAATACTAGATGATAAGATGTTACACAACGCGTGTCTGATCGTACTCGGACTTTTCTACTTAGCAAACCTACCGTCGGTTCAATCAAAAATAATGAACGTACATACAGAGACCTACACGGGCTTTGTCATCACTACCATTGTTTTGGAAAATCATCAAGTTCATTATTTTCGATCCAAGCTAATAATTATGAAAAAAAAAAAAATTACATGGATTTTCATGAGTCCTCGCTACAACTATCGTTAAATAAAATGAAGCAATCCTCACCTCTGCCTCGTTCCTAAAAGTGAGCGTGTATAAATAGTTCACTTGGTGGAAACTTCATGTTAGTAGAAATTAAACTCTTGGATGATTTCGTATTCCAAAGCAATCAAATAAATTATATTTAGCTTTTAACAACCCTAAATATGAATCTATCCAACAGCAATATATTCTCATGAATACCTTAGAAAAAATTCGTGGAAAATCTCGTAAATCGAATTCCACTCCCCCAAAATGCGTCGCACTTTTCATAAAATGATCGACCCATAGAAATGAATACCCCAACTTGTATTAAAATACCAAAAACTCGTTTCCACCATCACAGTGCTCAGCCGCGCAACCCAAAGAAATAGTGGCAACAAAGACGAACGACCGAATGATGAGGTCTTCCAATAGATAGGGGAGCATCGAAGGGTTGCACCTAAAACGCTTCGCGCAGGGGATGAAAGTGCACGTACCTATATAACACAGAACGTAAGCGTGGGGATGCATAATACGCCGGAATGGAAGAAGAGCCAGTGGATAAGTACTGTAGGTACAGTGGGCGATGATGGGGAGGGGCTCGATCGCCCGAAGGCTTCGAAGCGACGAACACGGACACCCCTCCTCCGAGATAAAGAGAGCGGGTAGAACCATGTGGAAAATTGGCAGCGCCTGCGCTCTCTCTCTCTCTCTTTCTCTCGCAGTATAGTGTGTACGCTGTATATAGCCAAGCTGCTGCTGCTACTCCGGTCCAACCCTCCCACGCAGCTGGAGCCAACCTCGATCTCTCAGTTGAGCCGCTGCTGCGCCGAGAAGCAGTCAGTCATTCTCTCTGTACCCCCTCGACTGCATGTTCACCTACTTGCAGTAACACCGCGCATTTGGCCGACCATCAATTGTTATCGTTGTCACTGGACCCGAGTTTCACACAGAAGAGTATATGCACATTGAGTCATTCTCGCGTGGTTTTCGCGTCTTGCGCAACGGGGCGCTGGGCTGCCGACCTTGACCCGGACGTGCGAGGCTATCCATCTTAGCTCCCGGTGCATGTACACACGCTGTCCAAAGAAACGCGGAACAACAGCAGTGGCATCCCTAACGCGGCAAATTTCAAAGCCCATCGCGAGATTCAACTTGGACTCGTCATATCGGCCGGTGATTACGTAAAGTGCGTTGTGTAAGAGAAAGCGTGAGCCTGTAGTTTATCTTCGGGGTGAAGAGGAGTGAAGTGCGTACATAAAGTGCGGTGCTGTTGTACGTGGTGAAAGGGGAAAAAGATATTCGCGCGGAAGGGATAAAAAAAAAAAAAAAAAAAAAAAAAGGACGAAAAGTGCATCAGTGCACACCACGTGGAGGAGCGTTGTATAGGATATAAATAAATAATTAAACACCGAGAGAGCCCTGGCAGCCGAAGCCAAGCTGTTCGCCACGGCGTCGTCTCAGTTGGCGCGTCCCACTTCCGTGTCCGCGGAGTCGCTTCTCTTCTGTGTCGCCTCCGAGGACTGCGCCGAGC
Source organism: Copidosoma floridanum (assembly GCF_036245765.1). Lineage (NCBI taxonomy): Eukaryota > Metazoa > Arthropoda > Insecta > Hymenoptera > Encyrtidae > Copidosoma > Copidosoma floridanum. Next base: position 12,454,390 of record NW_028321907.1, on the reverse strand, counting down.
TGAGAGATTTCAAAGTAAGAAAAAGAGTGACCTTTCGGATTGATGAGTGTATTGTGTACCCCCCAACGCTTCCCTCGTTGTTACACGCGCGATTCACGCGGCTACGCCACTTTTCTCGGCTTTTGTGCCGTTTTGCTGCTGCGCGTTGGATATTCATCCAAAGTGCGCTTCTTCTTCTGGGATCATTTGGACACTTTTTTTCTTTTTATCCTTTTTTTTTCAACGCGCCTCATCGAGGTGTCGTGGTTAGATCAAAAGCTCTTTTCTTTCTTTCATGGGGTTCTAACTTTTCATTTGGTTTTATTTTTTAGTCCTGGACTCGAGGGTTAAGGTTACATAATGTTTAGGAAATAAAAAAGAAAAGGAACGCATGGAAAATTCACTGTTGTGCGAATTTTTATTCCTACTCTACGTAGTCACAACTGCATCGCAGCAATGTTTGTACACATTTGAAAAATATACCATATTCGTTTATTTTCGCTTTATTAGAAAAAACAATGTTGAACAATAAAAATAAAGATACAAGTGATACAGGCAAATCGGGGAGCAATCATCTTATGGATTTTTTAATAATTTGAAAGAAAATTGTTTTTCCTAGAAATATTTTTTATTCATTACTATTCACAACACAATACTGAAAAAAAATTGTTGTTTCCTTAGACCCTTGTTTTTATCCAAGCTATTTTTTCTTTCAAATATTAATTTATTATTTACGCTGGTAAAAATTTCTCCATCATGATTAATGCATCTTATTTTTAGAAAAAAATTTTATTTCTAGATAATTATATTGAAAAAGTATCCGAGCCCAAGTCTGGCTATAGGAAGTGAAATACACTAACAATAATGCAGAATCATGCTAGGAATGTTTTTATTTCCGTGTTGATTATTTAAGCAGAAAATCGCTGAAGTAATAGTGAAAAAGTTAATTTTTTAAATACATTTTAATAAAATATATTTATGTATTCTTTAATTGTTTGCACTTTTTGAATCCAACTCTGAGCAATGGGCCTATGGAGCTCACGGAAAGTTTTCGTTTGATTGTACCTTGGGTTGAATTATTAAAATTTCAATTTAGCGAAGCTGTTATTTTATTTTTTTATTCATCTCTCTTGACTTTGATTTAAATTTAATTAGAAAACTACTTTTGAAAAAGAGTTTTCCCGTTTTTTTGTAACCACGAGGAAAATTAGATTTCATGTATAAGGTATTTTATTGTACTTGATTCTTTGTCCTTTTCCAACAACAAAAAGGTCCTTTACTTGAACTTTCCATCCAATCAATGCAAAACTATTTCATACCCGATTTTCCCTTAATTAAATTTTAATCAACAACGCGAAACCAGCTATTAAATCAATATCGCCATTGATTACTGCATACACTGGTCTTTCAGCTTAAATTGTTACTATTATTTTACAAAGGATCCAATTTTAAAATAGATCAGCACTGATACCGTAAACGCCATTCGTATACTATCTCGTTGAGTGATCCGTTGAAATTGAAAAATTCACAAAAAAGAGGATTCATTTCGATAAAAGTTTCCAGATCGCGAAATTTTCGCATCTACTAAAACAAAACAAAACAAGCGAGAAAGAAAAAAAACGGAGAAGCACTCAACCACTACTTTTTAATTAGCGCAAAGTAACGAAACAATGATACACACACCTATACGTGTTCTAATTACCAAAGTTGTTTAAAAAAAAAAAAAAATAGTACAAAAACACATAAGTACACGAACGCGTATCGACTTTCGCAAATGGACGCAGCTACGCGCGTGTTTTCAAAAACAATGAAAAAAAAAAATCCTATTGCCGCTTGGAAAACTTTTGATACAGCTAGTTCACCGTCCTCCACACAAGCTGTCATCACCGCGTACGGCTATACCCCCCATATTCGTCACTCTGTGCTGTTCGACCATGCGAGCTTCGATCAAAAAGACCCAAAAGTTGAAATTGAAGTTGAAGCTAAAGAAAACTCTGAAAAAAAAATCTACACCTGCAGCCTCATATCTCCCGAACATATCTCTCATTTTCTGTCCCACTGGCGGCGTGTGCAATATTCGACAGTAGGCAGTATAAGGCAGCTATATATCAAGCGACTTTTAATGAAAAAGTCTCCTTTCTCCTTCCATTATACCTATCTCTGGCTTTCTCCCTGGAAGCGCAATAAGAGGGGTCGTCTCTGCGGCTTGAGTTCCGCGGAAATTATTCTGAATGGCGAGGCATAACAGGCCGGGGATCTGTAGCTAGTGTCCCTATGTGTACTGTATCCGCGCAAGAAGTGCATGCAACGGCGTTGATGGTAATTCCGATTGCCCGGGACTAGTGTATAACCATAAGAAGAGGAAGAAGAGGAAGAAAAAGAGGAGGAGAGAACAGTCTTGGTTTGCACAGACTTACTCCAGCTGCTGCTACTACTTTCCCATTAAAGCGAAAAGAAACGGCTCTCTTACCCTCGGCTTCTTCTTCCTCTTCGCACACATGCCCCGAAAGAATCGAGAGCTCGCCGTTTACCGGTGGGCAATTTGAAAAGAGCCCCCTTTATTTAGCTTGCATGAGTGCCACGTGTGTGCATGTAAATGGAAGAAGAAGTGGTTATTAACCAAGAACGTGGGAGGGAGGGTTTGTTTTTTTCCTCCCCTTCCTTCCGGTCTCTACCAAACTACGAGTGCTAGCTTTTCTTCTTACCCCATCCCCTTCTCAACTTGCGGAAAAACTCACGTGCGAGCGGTGTAAATGGGAAACAAATCGAGACTCGTTTTTTTTTTCTTCGTTCTACTGCATCCCCTTCTTTTTTTGGCCCATCTTTTTTTTTTTTTTTTTTTTTTTTTTTTTAATCAGACCGTGTTTGGATATAATCGGATCGATATTAATTATCTTGAATTTAATCTCAAGTTTAATTTACTGCTTTGTTTTTAACCAAAATTGTGAATAATACGGCTGAACTTCCATAACGATTGAATTCAATGTTTCATACATATTTGAGAAAAAATTTTTTTTACTGATACGTTTCTTCCGAAAGGGATTTTTTTTAATGAAACGTAGTAGTGCCATCGTTTTTTTATTTTTATTTTTTATTATTATTTAGAATAGTAATTAAAAAGTTCCTGTGAGTGCTCTGCCAAATTACATTTGGAATGCAATTATTTTTAAAATTTTAATTGCTTCAAATTACCGGTTGCAATTCAAGCTTTCACTGACTTATCACTTTGATGGGCATAGGTTTTTTTTTGCAAACTAGTAGAAAAAAAAAATTCGTTTTATTTTTGGTTCTCTTCAACGCAGGCAGAGTAATTAAGGTAACCCAGTTACGTGTTATTCAAATAGACAATTTCAATCACTTTATTTACACAACTATAATTTCCAACATGTGTATATTATGTATATTTAACTACATTCAATTGATTTTGTTTTCATTGAAATTTTCGTATTATGTAAAAAATTTAATTTCACCAAGTCTTTTTATACAGCCCATCTTTTGTTAATTACAGTTGTATTAATTATAATCATCAATTTAATCCGCTTGCTTTCATTTATCACCAAACAAAAGCATAATTAATTGTGCTTAATAACTAGTAACAGCCATCATACCAGAAAAAGCTTAATTTTAATTTCCCTTTAGTCGTTGAATGTTTTGCTTTTATAACAAATGTGCTCAACGAGACGGTTTTACTCTACTGCTGGTCTTTTATCGCTATACCGTGGAAACTCTGAGGGCGCTTTTCAAATGCGCTCCGAGCACTGTAGCATCGCCCACTCTTTTGCTAAAGCCTATCCTTCCTCATTATAACATTATAATAGGGGAAGTGTCCTTGTTCCATTTTTTTTTTTTTTTTTTTTGAAGATGTGTAATTGTTATTGAAATTAATTGTTTTTCGTCAATGAAACCAGTTTTTTCTATGTTTCCTGTTGGTGCATCAAACTATTGTGTTTTGTTTTAGTTTCCGTGTCACACGTATAGAAACATAAAACAATAATTTCTAATAAAAGTAAAAACGCATCATGTTCCTAGATAAAAATTGCAACGCAAAGTATTTGAAAAAGTTTCCTCGCCTAATGTGCTGTTTTCTTCTTCAATTTCGTAGCTTCTAGGTGTTCATAGACAGATAAAATTACAAATACTCCTCGAATCGCTCAAATCCTCGACATCAATGTTTCAAATTACCCATGTAGTCGAGATCGTTTTAATACAAAAGTCAAAACAGATTTTACAAATTTAAAAGCCATCAATATTAATTCCCCACCAACTTTTTCGATACTTTACGGGCCAGTACGTCAGAGCTGTTAATTCTGTTTCGCGTCTGGATCTGATACCTGATTTATCGCAAGCCAGCACACACACGGGAGCGCTCGGTAACTTTGAAACTGCGCTTTTTTCCCCCAAGTTGTCCCTTTTTTCTCCCTATCCCGTGAAATACAGTTTAAAACGCTCACGCAGCCATTTAAAATTAAAAAGCCAACTTTGCCGTTCGACAAAACTTTCGTCATCGAGTCACGAACTTTTTTTTTTTTTTTTTTTTATCTTCGAAAATGTAGCGAAAAGTTTGCACATTATGGAGGGTTTAAATAGATATCGCTGCGCATCTCTGTCGGACTATTTATATCGTATAATACATCGAACGAGCGGTAATACGTATAAGATACATTTGCCTAGTGTGCGTATAAAATATATGTGCAGAGTAATCCCAACGATGTTATAGACGCGAGCCTCAAACTCCGTGAACGATTTATACAAGTTGCATGCAAAATACAAAACTCTCTCACGGTGTACCAAGGATTTTTTTTTCCTCCCTTGGCTTTAAGTTCCGTGCACTAGTAGGGTTCATTTTTTTTTTTTTTTTTTTTTTTTTCGTTGTATATCCGTTCGAAAATTGTCTTTGAAGTAAAATCTAGATTTAAAAATTTTCAACACTCGGTGTTTTATTTGAAAAGACATTTTATCTTTCAAATACAAAGTTTCATTCGCTTAATCTGGCTAACGAGATATTATTCAAATCTCGATGCACTTAATGATCGTTTGTGGACAAAAGTATAACTATTGACATAAATTGTTTCACAAAAGTGTTTACGGAAAAGAAAAAACATCTAGAAGAGAGAGCTGATTTTAAAGCCCAGAAACCGAGTAGAGCGTCCGATTTCGACTTACGCCTTTCGTGAGCTCGATGCTGCAGACACACGCAGATAAAGAGCTTATATCGATATACGTTTCATGAAACTCTTTTTTTACGTGTACTATACATATACACATGTAAGTAAACGCGCGAGTCAAGAGACGAGATAGTATCTTGCTCACCCTTCACAAAGACACAGCTCAAAAAAGTAGAGCCAAAGATGCGGGCGTGCTTCGATTTTTTACAAAGCGAGAGGTGATATTAAAGGGTCGTGTCGACGTTCTCTCTTTCCCAAAGAGCCGAAATGACAGAAAAAAGAGTAGGTGTGTACGAAGAGAGACCCATAAACTTTTTCCAAAGATGAAGAAGAAGAGCTTTCGGCACGCGTTCTCACAAGGAGCTTTGAGGACTATGAGTATAAACTCGGAAAGTTTTCCAATTTTCTTGTGCACTCGAATTATCCTTCGGATTAATTCGCCCCTTTTCAAGCGGCACCGACGTGCAGGAAAAAAGAGAGACTGATTGTGAAAAGCGAAGGCTCGAGTGATTAATCACTCCCGTTTGAACGCCGATTCCGGACTGATTCTCGCTATTTGATTGCGCCTTTTTTGCTTTTTCTTCTCCCGCATGAAAGCAGCTAGTCAAAAGAGTATGGAAGAAGGGATGTATGCTTCCCTACGATGTTTGTAATATTATCATGACGGGATAACATGAATATGAGCTTAAAAATGATCTGCTCTTTTTAATGTAACTTACACTAATTACGCATCAAAATTGCACAAAATACAGTTGTAATAAGTACGAAAAAATGTCAGTATAGTACACGAGAGTAAATTGTGGTAAATTGGACTTTGTGTATATAGAACAAAAAATTCATGTCACACGTATCTCGTGCACGGCGTGTTGAGTTTTGAAACAAAATTTTTCTCTTTACTCTACTGTATTTTATAATGACCTTATTTAAAATCTGTCGTAGCTAAAGAAACAGCACGATCCTTTTAATTAAAATAGTAATCCAAATTCAAGGGGAGGGGGCGAATCTTTTTCCTTTGGCTTTGATATATAATTATTCAATAAGTGCGAAACCGCAGGCGTTTTTATTTTCCAACCGAACGACCGTACGAGAGCCCTGATCGGCCGATCCTGGTAAGGTTTTTTTTTTACCAACGAAAAAATTAGCGTTTCAGTCGAGCAAAGGGGCGAAAAAAAGTGGACCGAAACGAGAGAACTGCTCGACGCTTAATTAGAGTAAGCGCGGGACTCATGGCGTGGGCGACCGCTCGGGGGTTTTAATACAACGGAAGGTGTATACCTTGTACCTACGATATCGTTGGCTACTTTTTTTTTCGTAGCCGTATTGGGAGCTGTAAAAAAAGGACGTGAGAGCGGGGAAAGGAAATATTAGAGCGAAAAATGGGGTCGCGAGAATGATCGTTGTAGAAAAATCGGGTGGTTAATCTTTTTTTTCTTTTTTTTTACGTTTTTGTTTTTTCAGTGAACTGCCTGATATGATTTTCTTATTATTATTTTTTTTTATATTGCGAGCACAAACCTATAATTACTGCCTACCGCTTTACAGTGAAAAATTCAATAAAATTTTTTACAATTGTAAGAAACTTTCAGAAAGTAATGAATTTTATACAACAAAATATCTCTGCTTTCGTGTACTTATACATAAAGTTGGAGGATCACGCAAAGCAGGGAAACATAAAAGTCTGCTGCGCGTCTGACTATACCGTGTCTTTACTACTTACCGAGTCTGGCCCGCTCACGTCCGTTGTAATCACTTACAGTATTGCAATCCATTAAATAATAGCGTTATTTGCGGCTTATATCAAGTTACCGTAAATGAATTTTAATTTAATTGATAAATTTACAAGTGTATTGAGCACTTAATTTATTTAACATCACTTCAATGTCGTTCTGTAAGGTATAAGCATGCATAGATGTACTAGATATCAAAAGTGGCTGAGTGAATATTTGAAGACGAGAGTTTTCTTTAAAACAATTATATTAAAGTACGTGTCGTGTATATTTGCATTAATCAATTGAATGAACACTAATTTATTCATAAAGTTAGAGTGAAAATACATGTATAGTTATACATACTGTAGATACAAGTGTGTTCAATGTTTCACTCGTATAAAAAGTTTTTAAAAAGTACTTAAAAAATAGGTTAATAAATGAGCATTTCTACCATACTTGACTTTTTTTTTTCTAAAACACGTGTTGATATTTTTTGGTCACAAATGAAAAATTACACTGATCTTTTATTTCACGCTGTGGCCTTCATTCATCAAATTTTACTGTTAACGTGCGATTCCATAAAACTGGACATTAACTGCGATACATGTTGCAAACATTTTGAATTGTATTAGCATTGTAGTAACGTGCATTTGAATAAAATTAATTAGTTCAACTCCAGAGCCTCGTACCCATTCCACCCTCGAAACGGCAAAAATCACTCTACTCCCTTTAATGTCGATACATCACCCCCAACTTTTTAATAAACGGTAAATTATGCCTTGGTACTAAGATCCTGCGCTCGCCCATACACACATATATCGGCGTAAAAGGTAATAGCCCTCGAGAATCACGTCTCGAGCAGAGAGAAGATGAAGAGCAGAGGAGCTAGTCTAACGAGGATAAGAAGCCTATACGATACGCTCGTAAAGTATTTCAAGACCTTCTCTCTCTCTCTCTCTCGTGCTCGTAAAACTTTTTTCCCTCGTATACTCGGGTTATTGCGCGCCAAGGGAAGAAGATCGCCTAATGCCCCCACCCCCTTTTCCCTACAGCTCTATAATTCATGCTGGAAAGAAGAAGGAGAAGCCGGACTCGTGCAGCAGTAGCCCCAAATCGATGAGGACTCGGCCGCGCGCGATGCGCCGAGTTTCCCGTCATCCTCCTTATGTCGAAGTCTCGATAATCGGATTTCCGTGTTTTCTCGCAAGAAGAAGAAAAGTAGGAGGGCTGTATTGCGTGGCAGTGGCAGGTTTTCCAAATTCGGGCTCCTGCGTTGCATGGTTGTTCGCAGGGGAATTTATTTTTCTTCAAGAGGAAGGTCGGACGTTTTCTTTCACGCGAGGGGTTTTCTGCTCTAGAGGTGCTCTTTTTTGCAGAATGAAGCATTCAGGTGGTTTTATCGAGATAGAAGGTTGTTTTTATATGTGTGTGTTTTAGATGGTGCAGTCGTTGATGAGGGATTTTATTGCGACTGGCGAGGTTTTAACTCTATGGTGGGAGTTTGTAGGAATAATGGAAAAAAAAGGATGCCTTGAGTTTTAGAGGAGCGTGAATGAGAATATAAAAATGAGAATAAGAAATGAGAGGGAAATGATGGTCGATGTTGATGCGACTCGCCTTGTCGCGTGCGTTACGTAAATAAGAAAGTGTGTCAGTAGGTTACAGAAATTATATTCCATGAAAGTTGATGTAGCAGAAGTTTTTCAAGAGTTTAATTCATTTATAAACATTGAAAACAAAAATTGTAAAAAATCATGTTGATTTGCATTGAAAGAGACTGAATGATGAAAATCATAGCGAAATTAAATTCACCAGCCTAATAAATTTTTAAAGTATTTTATAAATGTCATTTGGATGAATTTCACGAAATGCAAATAGAGAGATACTAGATTAAAACTTGACTTACCATCTTCAAGAAGTTTTTGTAAATTTACAGGGATAGTGTTCTGACATTGATTGACTCACACTTCCAAGTAAATGTGATAAAAAGCACTAAATTCAATTCAACTCCATTCCAATGACAACCCCATGAAAAATTTATTTAAAGTTATATTAATATTTCTAATTTACGATGGAAATGTGTATGTGTGTTACCCGTGAAAAAAGATGTCAAAGTTTATCGTGAAACCCAAACCATCTTAAACAGGATTTATATTCGCCTCTATTATTTTCAAAATGCGTGTAGTTACTTTTTACGGTTACAGCCGCGTAAAACTAGACTGCCCGTGTGTTAAAAGTGTTATTTTCTCTTTTTCCTGTAAAGTTGATCGTTGGTTCATTTTGATACATGGAACAAGAAAGGTAGGTAAAATCACGAAAAATTCGGGTTGTCATAATCATGTAACAGTATTTGTGATTGATATTGATGATAATCTAATAAAGGTTTGGCGTTTTTATTATTAGAATTTAAAAGTAGAACTCCATAATGGCATTTCGTTCGAAAAAATTTTGCAAAAGTCAAGAACGGGTTTTTCATCATATTCGAGTCGAAGAAAGAGAAAAACTGTTCTATGGCAATAAAAAAAAGAATACAACGTGACGTAAGATGAAAAAAGAGACCGGGGAGTTTCTTTATTTCAAATTTCTCGATTCGCTCGCAAGACTCGAGATCCTTCGATTGTTACTAAAGTAGATTTGATCACGTTTTTCATAAAACAGTCTCTCGAAACGTAGGTAGTATCTCCGATATTGGATACAAGGCGAATGGGCAGGAAAATTTTCGCCGTTTTTATTTCGGAATATATTACGCACATACGAGCTGAATGAATTTTATTCGATCGATGATCGTAAAAGGAAGGATACATTTGGTACGTCCTTGATTTATACGCATTCTACGTTCGTCGTGTAATATAGTACTACGCAGGTCTAAAAAGTTTTATCGTTGGCTAGCTGGCAGTCAACGTTATAGTACATTTTTGCTCAGAAGTTAGAATTGGCCCATCACATCGGTATTTTGCGATGTTTGAGGTTGTTTACTCAGAAAATGGTTTTTTTAGATTACTTTTAAGGATGTTACGTACATAATGTTGCTCTTGTTTCTGATTACATTACACAGTACAGGATTCTCTCACTCTTAAAGAAAACTGTCAAAGCTCGTCACGTATTATTTTTCTTTGCATAGTTATGGCCATTTTTGTATTAGATCATCATGTCTACAATATTGTTGAGTATTAATAACAGGTTTTATTTTATCATGTTACATTAAAGAGATCATAATTTTACAACGAAAAATTTCACATGTGGATTTGGCAACTTAATTTACAGGAAAAAAGTGAGTACTATGTATCGTAAAGGGAGAAGAAAAGGGCAACAAAAATTGTGTGAATCCTGTAAATGACCTATGAGTAGATCATAAATTGATTTTTCGGGTATACAATAACCCAAAAATGATTTAGAAAACGATCCCCAGCTACTAAACAACAATCAATCATGACCCCATTTATTGTAGAGCTCTGTTAATCATTGCTGGTAACTACCTTTTTACATAAAGTGCATTCTCTTTCCGTCCGTAAAAAGATTGTAGATAACAAAAAAAAAACCCTAGAATAAACATGACGCACCTCGATAAAAGGGTTTTCCACAGCAGCTGTAGCTTTGTTCGAAAAAAAGCTTCGTCTTGCTGAGCTTTAGGAAGCACACGTACAATTTCACCCCGGTCAACAAAAACAAAAAAAAAACGCCTCAAGAAAACAGAAAGTATTTGCAAAACTCGCGCCCGAATTTGACGTTTTAAAACAATTCCCCTTACCTCCCGGAAGAATAATAAGAAGGAAATAGCACAACTCCGCGACGTCACACTGCCTGTACCTCTAATCCACGAACCACGCGCTGCTCTCGCACAAAGCGCGCAAACGAGCATACACGAAAAAGTAAAGCCTCAAAGCCCTCCCTCCCCCTCCGACTCCCCCGGGTCTTTCACAACATACATACATACATGCCTACATACATACGTACATATGCATGCAGTGACATTCTTGCACGCCGAAAGAGAGTAAAGCCAGCACCACCCGTCAAAAGCTTTTTCTTCCTCACCATGTATATATATATATTTATGATGCGCACATGTGTGCCAAAGCTCCTTTCGTCCATTAATAACCCGCTTGATGCATCACTATTTGTATAGAAAAAAAAAAAAAAAAAAAAAAAAAAAAAGTAACGTGTAAATACACCATTGTTTTAAGAGATGGATGAAAGTAGTGAGCGAGACAAATAATATATGGTTTATGTGTACGAACAACAACAGCAGAGCACGTGTGTGTTGCAGCGACGCAAGGAACGAGGACGCATCGAGGTGGAGAGCGTCCACGTGGTGGAGAAGGCGAGCCTGGGCGTGAGCGCGACCGAGGTGGCCGGCAACAACGACTCGAGCGTCGGCGGCGGCGGGGGCGTGCCGCCGGGGCTGCCCTTTCAGGTCGGCTATCGAGAGGCTGGGCAAGAGTACACGCTGTACCTCGTCGCTGCGAGGGAACAGGATCGCGCTGACTGGATTCGAGCTCTACGTGCTGGTGAGTTTTTTTCCCCCACATATTTACTCGTTTTTGGATCCCTGAGATTTAAATGTATTTTCTTTTTCTTTTTTTTTACTTTACGGGGAAGGGCATACAGAGGTACTTTTTGCTATTGGGTGTGTGAGAAAAGTCATTTGTTTTCGTCCTGCCCCATCTTAGGATTTTTTGGAAATTTTACGCCATAGTAGTGGAGGGTTTATTGTTCTCCCAGATTTCAAGATGAAAAATGTTTTATACTTTTTATACAACGATGATTTCAAAGCTTCGAGAGAAAAACGCCATTTTTCAAAGCCTTAATAATTTTTCACTCGAAGAAGTACGACTAGCAGCGTAGCAACATTTAATCTGTTGGAATGAGCTTAAAATACTATTTCACACGAGAGTCAAAAGAAAGAAAAATATTTTTAAAAAAGCTTAAAGCGCTTAAAAAAGAGTATTCCTTAATTCATTACGATTTACAGATGTTTTAACATTTTCAATGCTTGAAAAAATTTAACATATTCATTCTAGAAGTATAAGTTTAAAAAAAAGTTTTATTCCCAGAAATTCCTCATACATCTGTACAGCCAATCATTGTAACGTGTACATAACAGGGCGGAAGAAAAATATACATTACTTCTGAACAGTTGATTGGATTTTCAGGCTATTGTTTTGTTTTTTTTATGCTGTTTTTTCCCTTTCGTTCAATGTTTGTTTAATATTTTTCCCAGTACGTCGATTCTTCAATTATTAATCAGTAGGATGCTCTGAAACAATACATCCGTCCCTACACATTTTAAAAAATTTTATTTTAATCAGACAGTTCGATAAAAGTCGTTGAATTAATAAAAAAGTTTTTTTTTCTTTTTCACCCCAGGATGATAATATTTCCGCACTAGTAAGTAAGTTGTCGCTGATAACGCACGTCGTGGGATTCCAGAATTTGAATTAGAGTCAAAGTTGCCAACTACCCTCGCGAACTTCCAAACAGACCGAATAAGCCCTGTTGAAACGTGCATTCATTACGCTCGTAAGATTATGCACGAACTTCCTTGTTGATTTATCTTCCAAAAACGCAGGTGTCGAAAGTCAAACGAGAATAATGACCAACAACAACTCGCTTGTTACATCTTGCGATACTCACTGACAATGGTTTTATTATTGCACGTGTATTCGAAACGGAAAACCGTCCCACGTGTTGACAAGCTGCACGATCTTGATATAGGCATACTCATCAGCGTAATCAGAAGTACAAACAAAACGTGCTTTTCGCGCATAGAATGTGTACATAACGCAACAACGCTACAAGAGAAACGACTAACAATTAATGAACGCGGACTCGCAAACAATACAACACCCGCGGGTGTCGCTGCGCTGCATTCAATTATCAATCCAGAGGGTGTTCTCCCCCACGTCTCAGCAATCGATGATGGAGCGTGCACTCGAAGGAGGAGCGTAGAAGTAGAAGCGCGCCTTACCGTGGCTGTGTCATATTGTATTAGGTATAGTTTCGATTGTCTCACGCCTTGAGAAATACAGAGCTGAGCTCTCACTGCTGACACCAAAAAGAAGACGCGCGTCTTCTTCTTTTTTTTTCGTGGCCTACTTTATCTAAAATTTTCCCCACTCCACTAGAGCCTCACTTGTACTATAATACCTGCCGCACGCAAGGCGCATTATGTGGAATTGCTGGAAAACTCTGTGTTTCGTACGAAAAGCTGCAACAGTGCGCTAAGCCGAACTCGAGAGCCTCGAACGGTGTCAGCGGGGAGGAAGTTTTTATTCCATGTCGGAGAGCACTCTTCAGGGAGTATATTGACAAAGAGCGCGTACTTACGTGCGTTTGGGACGATGCGCGAACTTTTAGCCTATATATATACTCTGCTTCTTTTTCTCGATGGCAAAGCGTAGTATCGGAAAAGTTGTGAGCGCGGATAAAAAGTAATTGGCTCAGCCGAGGCTGCTCTGGTATGTATAATGTATTGAGCGCAACCACTACTGCTGCTGCTGCTGTCATTATTTTCAAAAGTCTAATGGCTCGAGATGGAGGGCGTTTATTCTTTGAGAGAAGCTGTTTTATCGAGGAGGATACGATCAGAAAGCTGTTTTCTCGGGTGAAGTGGAGCTTGGAGGGTTGTCTTTTGGATTTGAGTGGGGAATTTGGCGCTTTTGATATCGTGTGGACATTCAAATTTTATTCAAGGGTACTTGCGAAGGATGTTTCGTTCGTAGATGTTTAGGGATTTTTTCAAAAGTGTTTTAAAATTTGAATTTTTAACCGTAGCTTTTGTACGATTTCTGCGTGCTGATTTGATGAACTAAATTTTTTTTAAACGCCTATTAAGGGTAACAATATAATTTATTTAGTTCTTGTCATTCTTACAAATTGAATAACCATAACATTTTAAATGTAGATCAGATTAAATCACTTCATATTCTCCGTGCGTATATCCGTGGCTCGTCTTACCTTACTCGTCTGTATCTACTTAAACTTATAGATTGTACGATTTTAAGTTTAAAGTAAAATATTCTGACTGAGAACTGTTTTATTCAATTCTAGATCAAAATAATAACAAGTTACAATTAAGAATATTAAAAAAAAATCAAATAAATAGTGGTTAATCAATGAAGTAAGGAGTAGAAAATGATTTTTTGATAAAGTCTCCAGTAGTATATGTCATTGTGAAGGTATACACATTTATCGCACTTTTATCACTCATGCGTTTAATTGAATAATTATTTCCTCTCTTTAATCAACTAATAAAATAATATTTTAATAATTTTTCCATAATTTTAAAACTTTGTTATTATGTCTCTCAAAAGATAGTAACTATTTCAAGGTAAAATGTAATTACAAAGGATTTTCAAAAATTTTCCATCTCGCTACTCTAAAACTAATATAATACATCATCTAATTTGATGCAATCGCATGATATGTTTGTTTAAAAAAAACTTTGCTTCTCAATGGATCAAGTAATGAATCACGGCAGAAAAGACAGAAACTGGTTTAAAGTGCAATCTTCAGTTTTCTCTCGGCTCGGTCAAGATGGCAAAACTATTGTTCTGAAAAATTCTCCCGTAAAGTATCGACTTGATCGGCTTTCTTAATTAAACAGTCGTAATCAATTTGAAAAGTTCCCCTTCGCTCCCGTATTATTACTAGAAAGAAACCACGTTTTCCGCTTTTTTTTCAAAAAATAATTTTCTCCACCTTAATTGATCGCTTCTGTTTCTCACATCCACCGCATTACATTGAAAGTAAAAAAACTCTGTTTTCCAAATTACATCCCACGTGCAAAATAAATAAAAAAATGTACCAATCGGAAAAAAATAACATCCAAAATCAAAGCCTCCAGACCGTGTGTCTTAAAGCACACCCAACTGGAGTTCAGTCCCTTGGAGCTCGTAACTCTCGCAAATCCACAAATTGCGATTGCGTTTCTCGCACAAACGAACCAGCTGTTATTTTCGCCGCTCAAATAAATTTCAGACAATCCAAATCACAACACGCTGTTGTTCGAGCAAATCGTTAATTTCATTTGATTTTTCCAGCACTCGTTTACCGGAATAATTGCCCTACAGGTGCTCCCAGTAACTGCTGACCCGTTGAAAATGAACGATCGACAGACGGGCTCTTTTTCGCGGCTCATTTGAGTGCCAATGTTTTCGCAGAAACGCTCGATTAATCGCTCTTTCTCGCTGCAACTCGTTAATTAGCCGGATTACCATGGATCGGAAAAAAACATCTACTTACCACAATAGACTCCCTTATTCTTTGGGTATAATTTGCCTTATCATTGCTTCCGGAAAAACGATGCCGTCACTCGATAATTCGATCAAACCCACTTTCATTGCTCCTGCAGCTATCCAATTCGCTATGATAATGTCGTTGGATGGAATACAAAAATCGATCGCAGCATCTTTAACGACAGAAAAAATCCCTTTGGGATGAACATTTCGTATCACTAAGATTTGTGTGAAAGATTTTGAAAAAAATCTACAATTTGGCTTTTACGAGAAAATCTCCATAAGCGCCTGCGAGATTAACAAAAACACTTTACAAAACGTGGATCACGGCTGATTTTCGAGGATTTGCACAGCGAACAGCAGCTTTTGTGCTTGTAAGTACACGCGCAAATAAAAGCGATAATGGAATCTCGTTTCGTTCAATCGCGAGTTCATCGGCAAATTCCAAATTGAAGCACGTAACAATTGAGCACGCACAGTGCACTTACGGGAGCTCCACCGATTTTCGATCGCGCGCTTTATACCCATACACCAAAAGGCCAAGCTAATTAATTTGAAATCGCCCCCCCTCCCTACAAAAGCTCATTTTCAATCGGAGATTGTTTTCATTGGGCACGCAAAAACACTTTGCAATCGAATTAGTAAAATCTGCTGTGTTCGACGATTACTGCTTAACTGGCTCACCAATAAAACAATATCTCCGATATCACACAACTGATCCTGCAATAATACGCAAAACTTGGATATTCACTTAAATTGAACAGTTGTACACCCCGTTACTTTTACAACGTTACATTGCCGCAACAAATCGTCGATTGTTGTTTTTAGTTTCGTCGTGCAACTCCGGCCATTAATTGCGGTATACATGCCGTTTATTATTCCTCGCAGTGAAAGATAAATCACCTTCCGCTATAAATTTTGCTCGGCCTCGACGGTGTTTGTTCCACAGCAGCTATCTTCTTTTTTTCCACTCTATTATACGTACTTTTTCATCCCTGAAAATCACTCGGTATGTACACAGGTAGGGATTCGTAGGTTGTCCCATTGTTAGACCATCCGTAGTGGGTCAAGTGTGTAGAAATTTACCATCGACAGAATCCTTGGAAAGTTCAGGGACGCGATCTTTGCGTGTATGATACAATGTTGCGAGCGATGGTATAATAACGTATAATGAGCAGCTCATTAAAAGTTTTGTGGAATACTGATACTCGAGTCTCGGTACTAATTGGCCGTCGGCTCCAACTATCGGGATAACATGGCAACAAAGAGTCGGTGCGTTTTGTAGAGTCCGCGAGAGGAGGAGCTGACGATGAAATGGGGCATCATTTATTCCGAAAAAAAGTAAACGAACCTGTAATTTTGATCCACCGAATTCTCGACGAGGCCTGGAACTTGCGAGGCGCGAGAAGTCCAAGGAGGAGCCATAGTTTGATTGTTCGAGCGGCCTGGAACTTATTTGATTGTCCGAGCTAACTATTCGGACGATCTAAGCATTCGCTCCATGGGCAACTCCTTCCCCGCTTTCCCGACTGTATTGACCTTTGAAAATTCAATCAGAGAGCACGTTACCCCGACTACGTACAACTCGTGTTGGATTCCATTACGCGTTCTGTTGAACACTTTTTTACGAGGTGAATTTCAAGTGGTCATCACTACAATGTGGTCTCCTTACAAGCAGTAAATTTATTTAATAATATTCCAATTAATTTATTATATTTAGTAACAATCGAAACAAAATCCGATGAAAAAATTTTTGTAACTTCAGACACACCAAATCGAATGAGTCAACCTTGAGATATGACTGATTACATTTACACATATACACGATGTAATAAGATCTTTTAAACCATATAAAATGAGTTTTTCACTTGTTTTAAAATTATATTTCTGACCAACGTTTTGTATAAAGTTTCTTTCTAAAGTAGGAATTGAGTTAGCCACTGAGTTCTAATAGGGGAGAAGAGGCGACACATAAAAAAAACAACAAGAAATAAAAGAGAGCGGGTAGGTAGAAGATCGGCGGACCGGGAGGAGGATTAGCGCCTAAAGGTACTTAGCCGCGTGAGCGGGTGAATCAATCGGTTCGTCGATTCCTTCCATTTGGACGGGAAATGTGATTAAGATCGACTGGCTGGCACTCGATAGACCCCCTGCACAGGGAAAGAGAGAAAGTACGAAAGCCAACGACCGACGGTGGAGACACTCGACGTATTAAGTGAGTGTGTACGTGCTTACAACTTCTGGACCGCAAATCGATATGACTGGCGTGTAATCGGGTATACATGCAGTGAGGAAGAGAGCTTGCTAGCGTTTTTCCGAATCCACGCGTTGATCAGTACGAGCTATGGGTAACTTGAACCTTTTTCCTTTACGCAAAGACAAAAATAAATCAATTAGCGTCGAGGATTTCTTTCTTTTTTTCGTTTTTATAGAATAACAAGCTTTCAGCTACCAATAAGTGCCTTCGTACCCACCATCGTCAGTCATCTAATTTCGTATACACATCTATAGGTTGTTCTCGTTTCTTTCGCCTCTTTTTTTCCATCCTCTTTGACCAACTGTCCACCCAATTTTCTCGTTTCTATTCTCCTGCTCGTGGTTAATGGAGTGACTAATAAGCAGAGAGAAATAGAGACGCAAAAAAGTGGAAAAAGATCGCTGAACTGGAAAGGTATAAAGAGTCCTCTTTTTTTTTTTTTTTCAAACATCTACGACTTATTTCGACTGTTCGCAAACTTCATTTATAGAGTAGGAGCGCACGGTGGCTCTGTCGGCTAGGTCGCGTACCTCTGTGATTTTTCACATGTGCTTTTTCACCACGCAATGCTCCTCGAGGAGGGTTTAGGCGACCTCCTCGCAGCAAAATTGCTTAATTTTCCCCTACCCTCCCTCCCAGTAACGGGAGGCCTCCCATCCCTTTCCTTATCCTTTTCCCAAGTGCTAAGTGCCCATAGTAGTGCCCTTATTAAAAGGAGCCGGACGTAGAGCACTATGATTAAAAAAAAAAAAAAAAATTTATAGAGTAGAAGTGCTGTGTTGAGGGAGAGAAAAATTTTTTAGTCTATTTTAACGTTTGTCAATCTTTTTTAAGGTTTATTAAGGTTTTTAATACGAAAATCAGTGATACAAGATTTCCATTCACCAAGTACATAAATAAAAGTTTACTCAAAGAAGTATTTGAATGAATGCTAAATCAATGATAGCATATTTTTATCGATAATACCAAATAAAAACCTAAATAATTTTAATCTGACTAAGTCACAAGATGTTTATATACGCGAAAAAAAAACATGAATGTATAAAAATAATGCTAGGAGAAATAATTAAAAAAATAATAATAATAATAATTATAAAAGTAATAATAGCAACCAAAAAATCGTGTCTAACATATTAGAGTATTAGAAATAAATATACGAGTCATATACTTGTTTATTTAGCTTTTAATACTCTCAAAAAATGAGATACGGAAATATAATAACAGCTACATTACATTTGAGTCAAAGTTCCAATTTATTGGAATGACGATTAATTAAAAGTTTAGGATTCTAGTTTATCATCGATGTGTTTTGGTATGCATTTAATGGAATTTAAATGTACCTGGCTGTAATATGACTTGTCACTAGAGCATTAGAAGGTTACGTAAAAGTATACTGATGTATAATATTCATGAATTCATTCCATTTATTTTTTGGAAAAACTTGTGAAGAGTCAACGATGTTTTGTCATAATTGTGAAATAGTATTCTACATTCAGTCACCTTTGAAACTTAAAGTCAAAAAGTTGTAGTGGTTATCATTATAAAAATTCTGTAGCTTATCACCTTTTTTTAAAAGCAAGATTCTTATTACTGGAGACAAAAATACTTTCAAATTGTGTTAACTGCGTTTTACTTGAAATGGCTGCAGATGTAAGCACATAACGAAACCAATCGTTGTTCTTGAAATAAGTTACCTATTTTTTTAGCTTATTACTCATATGGATGAAGTGTTGGCTAAATTATCATCAAGAACAAAATCAAACCAGTTCAAGTTTTCGTTTATTAAGCTTTTTTATTTCTTTAATCGTATATTTGGGACTACAACAACGAAATTTAAAGAAATTTCAATTCCAAATAATATTTTTAAACGATGGTCATTTAGTTACTCATACACAGGAATAACATATAATATTTTTTTACTCATATCATTTATGATGGTAGAATACTTTTATCTTCGACATCATTTTCTTTTGTATAATAAATCAGTTCCAAAAATTATACAATACTCATATATTTATAAACTTATTAGACGATCTCTAGTTTTTGTGGCTGTCAATTTTATTTTAATTCAACGTATTGTCAAACAAAAAACTGCCATTATGATTTTAGCTAACATAAATTCAGTAAGAGAAATGCTTAGAGAATTGAAAAAAAATATGAATGAAGATGAAATTATGCTAAACAATAAAAAAAATTTTCCTTTTCTTTTTTTCACTTGTATTTTCCACGTACTTACATCTATATCATATGCGTATTTTGTTTTTTTTAAATCCAGAGTGTCGGTATTTTCGTTATTTCATTTAGTGTATTATGCTATCTTAGATATGATGATGGTACAATATGTTTTGATCACTGTTTTTTTAATGTTATCATTTAAAATGATCAGTTATTATTTAGAAAAGCTTTTTAAAAATTCATCTGATATAGAAATTTTTAATTTGGGTAATCAAAGTAAACTAAGCAAATCGTTAATTATATTTAAGTTACGTGAGGTACATACGTTACTAATTGAGATATCAGAAGATGTATCTAATTTTTTCTCAATATCTATATTCCTATTTTTTGCGGTATATACTTTGATATTCATGGATACGTGTCTTCAGTTTACAGAAAACGATTTTTCTCTAAAATATATTAACATTGAATTTATGATAAAAAATTCAATATATTTGTTTAATATTATGATTGTATTTATACTGTTAGTTAAGTCAGCTAGATCAGCAGTCACAGAGGTAAAGCACTAGTAATTTGTTATTTATACTTGCAGCACTAAAATTAAAAAAAATTTTTTAAATATTTTACAGAGTGATAATATTAATATGCCATTAATCGATTGTTTGATACACAACGACAACATAAATGACAAACAAACATTGTACCAAGTGAGTATTCGAAATTGATAAATTTAAATTATAAACGTTTTAATTCGAATTATTTCGATTTTCAGCTATTATTATTTGCAAATCAATGTATGCACACTGATATAAAATTTGAAGTTTTAAATGCTTTTTCATTAAAGGAGTCATTGCTTGTAAAGGTAAGTTTTTAAAAATATTTTAATGCTGCAGTGTAAATTACTTTTGTTATTGTTTTTATTGTTGATTATCATCGCTTCTAAATACACTATAATAGTAATAATTACTACAACTTTTTGTACGTCTGATAACTAATAAGCTGAAAAGACTGACGAGATTTCATCATTTTTCACACAAAATTCTTAACTGCCAGTATAAATTATGAGAAGCAAAAACTGTTGAACTGATTATCCTCAGATGAGTATTTTTATCATTGTATTGTTGGTATTAGAAAAGGTAAAAAATTTTGTTGAATTATTTATTAAACTGATAAATAAAGTTTGGTACAACCACAGGGAAAAATTCAAAAATATAAGTTAGGAGAATTATAAAAATAATTGAAATTTTAAAATGAAATGAAAATTACTTGATATACAAAAACTAATTATTTTTGAAAGTCGTACTATAAAAATTAAAAAAAATAAACTTTTGATTAAATACTGGTGATTTGCGTATAAATTGTTTATAGAGCGGAACTCACTTGTACGAAGAATTTTTGATCAAGTATAGAAAGAAATTACTGTACGTATAAATAACTAAAATTTGTATTTGTTATTTTTTCAGATACTAAGTGCAGTTATATCTTATTTCATTATATACTACCAATTGTATGTTACAAATCATTAATATGGAGCAAATGACTATCGAGTTTCTGCCATAGTTTTTCGATTTTAAATTGGTTTTCCTTTAATGTAACAGTAGGTGTTTTTCTCTTTATATTGATGTTGATTCCCACTATTGCGGAGTATGTTAATTTTCAGTATTAGCAATTTGTATAGTTTGTTATTTCATGAAATATGTATGTTTTTAACATTTTCTAAAGATTATAAATAAAATTAAAGAAAACCATTGCATTAGACTCTCTGTCTTTACGTATGTATGTATTTCTATTTCCTAGAATTCATAGTTGATTTTTGCTATAACTTGTAATTTATAATTATTTAAGTAATTATGATTTTGTTACTTATTGTAATTATTGTTATAAACAATTTTATAATTTTGTAATTGAAATACAACACTTGAATCAACAAAGGCATTTACATTACATTAACCTTATCCTTCATCCCCGGCACTTTTATTGTTTCTATTATTGAAATCAATTACAGTCATCATCAGGCAAATATGTATCTGCAACTTTACCTATTTTTGTTTGCAGTTATGAGTATTCTATTTTTTTTAAATTTATGATTAATCAAAAGTAAGATAGCATTGAGTAGGATTCTTTTAACTGCATAATTCAGACAGAATTACAGTTCACCCTTATAATTTTACATTAAACATACACAAAGAAAAAAAAAATTCCGGAGACTTTAATTTCTTCCACAAAGTAACAACATACTTTTAACGACTAAGTACATAGATAGCTCCGTATCCACTGCTCTCTTCAGTTTATCTTAATATATACGCCAAGAACTTTTTTACCCTTCTTCGTCTTTTTTTCGTTCTCTTTCATCAACTGCTCACAGTAGTAATTTTCTTGTTGTTTCTCCCCTGTTTGCGGTTAATGGAGCAACCAATTAGCAATGTCTCGAGTCAAAGAGAAGAGAAATGCGGAAAAATCGGATGAACACTACATATTTATATTATCGTCGAGAGTGCCCTTGCTTGGTAGGCAGTGGCGGTGGAACGAGTATTATTCCTTAGATTTAATTATTTATCATTACTAAAGGTTGGGGTACGAACTTTCCTTTCTTTCCTTGTTCTTATAGTTGACTAATTTTAATGAATTTCGGGAACTATTCTGCGCGATTCAACTCTTTTTTCGTAAGGTATATACTTAAAGGGCGATAGTATTTCACCAGTGACAAATATTCTATCGTCAAGTATCCAAAAATTGGACTAATACCATTATCTGAGTTAGGGAGACTCGTAAGATGTATCAGTTTAATTTTTAATTGAATTATTTCTAAAGTTAATTTATAATAAACAAGCATATGAATATTTAACTACAGTAAATATCATATTTAACTTACTTGAAATTCGTACGTTATGTTAGTTAAAATTTACATTTAATATTATACAAACTCAAAATACACACATATAGTTCGAGATTAATGTCAATATGTATGATTTAATCATGATAAAAAAATATACATTACAATAAAATAAAATATACTGCAAATGTAATACTCCTTACTTCAAGTACTCTTGAAAAGTATGATGCCCTATAATACATACAATAAGGGGTCATATAGCTCATTATACAAGTTGATTAATGTGATGAGTAATAGTATAGCTGTTAATTTCAAATTAATAGTCGATGCACTACTTATTATTTATACAGTATCTAAGTATTTTTGTGTAGTATAACTTGTCACTGTCGTATGTTGGAGTCTCGTAAATGTGCTGCTGTGTAATATCTAAAAATTAAGTCCATTAGCTAATTGGAGAGAGTTTCCATAATGACTTGTTATTGTAAGTTCCAGTAAACAAAATAATCTTCCAATTTTAGTTAGTTTCGGAAAGGGAAAACAAGACTTCTATTCCAGCGATTCAGAGTAATAGTATTTAAATACTTAAAAAATAAAAAAATATCTAGTTTCTTTAATAACTTTTATTGTGAAGAAAATTTCTTATTATACAATACCAAGGTTTTCATCAAATTTAATTGAATTATTTCGGTTAAAATGACAATAAACGTAAGTGTTAATCATGTTTAATAATTTTTCTTCAAGTAAGTTATGAAACTCTTTTCAGCTGAAGAAATACCTTGATGGAATATTGACAAGACCATTGACAGCAATTAAATTAATCTATTTTGAGATCTCATTTGTTAGGCTTTTTTATTTTTTTCACAGAATACTTGGGTCGGTAGCAATAAAATTTGAAGAGATCTCAAATAAACACAATAATAAAAAGCGATGGTCTTTTAGTTATTCATATACCGCAGTTTCGTATAATATATTTTTACTTACATTACTTACCATACTGGAATATTTTAACCTACACGATGTTTTTAATAATTATGATAAAATGAAAAAATCCTACTCCTTAGTTTACAAATGTATATTTGATAATGTTGTTATCGTGTCAGCTGGTATGATTTTAATTCAAAGCATACTCAAACAGAAAAGTACAATCGAAATCTTGAATAAAATTGTATCCGTACGAGATATGCTAAAAGGAATTAAACAAAACAAAAGTAATTACAAATTGGGAAGACAAATGAAAGAATCAAAAAATTTTTGGTTTCTTCTTTTAACATTTATAATTCACTTTCTCGCAATTATAGCGCATATTTATTACACCTCTTACGTATTTAAGTCAATTCTAACGTCTTTTAAAACAGTTCCTTGCTTTATAATAAACTCAATAATGTTCCAACACGTATCCATCACTATTTTTGTTGAACTTTCGTTTAAAAAGGTTGTTTGTTATTTAAGAGAGATTTGTAAAAATTTGTCTAACGTGCAAGAAACTCGTACATTCAATTCCAACGTTTCAAAAACATACGCATCTCTTCTGAAGCTACGTAAAATACACATGACTTTAATTGAAGTATCACAAGATGCATCTGATTACTATTCAGTAACAATATTTTTATTCATTGCTGTCTATGTCCTTGGAATTGTGGGACAATGCCACTTTTTTATAGAAGATGGCATACTTTGGAAGATTAAGAATATCCTTGACTTTTTTAATTTATTGGTACTTGTGTGTAATAGCATGTTCACGTTACTATTATTATTATTATCAGCTAGCACAGCAGTTGCTGAGGTAAGACGATAGTAATACTTAATTCAAACTAACAATATTAAATTTAACTAAAAATTTTTGTTTTATTGCAGAGCAAAAAAATTAACATAGGAATAGCCAATTGCTTACTTTATAATTACAATAAAAAAGACAAAGAAATATTACATGAAGTAAGTATTCGAAGCTAAAAATTTAAAGGTCCAAATGATTTAATAAAAATTTCTTTTTTAGCTACTATTATTCGCAGATCAGTATAATGCTACAGATGTAAATTTTAAAGCCTTGGATATTTTTTCAATAAATGAGTCATTACTCGTAAAAGTAAGTATCTGTTCTAGAAAAACTCTGATGTGATTTTCTATTCTCTGCTTTTTTTACGTTGACTTTGTTAAACATCGTATTTGTGAAATGGCTCATGTAAGGCATGATCGTTAAAATAAGAAAAATTATAGAAACATGCATCCTTCATCAGTATGAGTATTAGTTAATAATATTGAAGTTTTATTAATTTCCAATTCATAACTACTGTTAAGTCAAAAATATTAGGGGACCTGAACAGGGAACAGCCGTTCCGGATCCCCTCACAAAACTCTCACTAAATTTCTTACAATGTCCCTACATTCTTGATATCTCTCCTCCGGAAGGTCTGCCACAGGTGTCTGGCTCGGGAACACCAAACACTCCTGAAAGGAAAATAGAAGGGGGAAAATGGGGGCACTACTTCTCAATAAACACTTGCGGATATAAATTTTCACAGCGCTCTCGCGCTATTTATTCACCTTAATACACACTCTCCACAACGTCGCGTCTCTCTCTCTCTCTCTCTGCCTTATTACGACAGCACTTGTCAAATTGCTAACTCCATCACTTTGAAATTCTGTAACATCGCACACATGACTACTTTTAACCAACTGTTTACCTCTTTTTAAAGCTTCAGAGTTAAAACAAATCGAGCGTGTGATATTCCTAAAGTCTGTTTTTATGATAACATCCATTATCAGATGAATAAATACACTAATTTTTTGCCAGTTAATTAATTATTACTAAAAGTGTGCATCGGTGTGTGTTGTTGACGTGTAATGTGGGTGCCCGCGGTTGCATGATTTTGACACCAAAAGTGGCGCTGCATGACGTGCACCTGGCCAATAGAAAATATACATAAGTATGTTATTCTAGGACTCGGTAGCCTATGACTTGCCCCGAAACATACGTATACAGTGCTTTAGTTTTAGCTACCACGTCACAACCTATTTTGTGGGAATCAGAGTTTGTGTCACGGTGATAACTAAATATATTTTAAGTGTTTAATAAATTGATCGAAAGGATAGCAAGATCTTGCCAAAGTTTATTTTCTAATACGACGAGCCACTCTGTGTAATGATCATGCATAAAAATTATTGTTAATGTATGAAAGAGAATCATTTTATTTAAAATTTATTAAAAATTTTGTTTTTTTCCTTTTTTTAGGTGATAAGTATCGTGATGTCGTATTATGTTGTGAAATTCCAAATTTATTCACCAAAATGAAAATTTTGCTGCAATGATTACTAAGTATTTACCTGCAGTATGATTTTACTGTAATTGCGTAAGGTAATAAATAAACTGAGTTACATGTAAATAAAATTAATAAATATATATTTATGCAGTATTATTTTTACAGTTTTTAAAATAAATTTTATCTGTCATGTTTAGAACAATAGTAAGTACTTTTAATATTTTACCTATTGTCGTTGCTTATTTTAATTCTTACACAAAAATTTAATTCTTTTTATTGTAATTTCGTTTCAAATTTGATGATAACACACTTCATGTAACGATTGTCACTAATCACAATGACAACTGGTAAACTACGAAAGAAATGGCTTTGTGTACAATAACACTAGAACTTTAGGAAATTATATTTTTTGAGTAATGAGTGTAGCAACAGTATACATAATTATAAAAATTTTAATGTTTTTATGTAGCTATAAATATGTTGAAATATATATATATATATGTATATATATATCACCTACTATTGAAAGTTAGTTTCCACCATGTGCTAATTTTTCGTCATTGGGACTTATTATTTTTTTGTATCAATATAATATATGTACAATGAAAAAAGTATTTGATGAAAATGCAATACCTAAATAAAGAAAATCATCTACTTTTCCCCGAATCTGCTTTTTTTTTAAAGCCAATGTTCAAGTCGTCATTGTAAAGCAAATACTGACCTTCGATTTTGCTCACTTATATATAAACAAACAAATAAATGTATACGTATGAATTTTTTTCTGTATTTTTAATTTAGAAGACATGAGAAGAAGAATTATTAAGAATTTTAATATAATTTTGTGAACTCAGTAATTCAATATAGAGACCAGCTGCAATGTCACATTGTATGAATAGTAATTTGCTCCAAATGTTAAATATGTCAATATGTAGATACTTTTAACATACCTATTGTTCTACATGTCACTTTTATTAGTGAAAAATTGACGAATGTTAATTATCAGAATTTAATTCCGTGTATGGAATATGGTAGGATTTAGGATTTACCCCCTCTAAAATATTCTGCAAATGTAATGCTCTTCATTTCAAGTACTCTTAAAAAGTATGATGTTCCATAATACGTAAAGTTAGGCGTGATGTACACTGCTGATAAAAATCAGCTGATTTTTCATGCCAAATTGTCGGCTGATTTTCTAAAATTCAGTTTTTATTTGTTTCTGAATTTAAATTCTTAATTTTATCACCGAGAAAAATTGGATACTGATAGTGTGGCAGGAAAGTCAGACAAAAAGGCACACAAGACCATGTTGCCCTGTTCGACAACTAAAGCTTATGCAGTTTTACATGAATATATTTATAGTGGCTCGTTGGTGTGTTTTGTATGGCTTGCCTGTCAAAAACACTGTACCCCTGCCACACTCTGGAGGCCTTTGAGTTCGCTTACGTGCATAATATTTTGTAAACCTTTCATTACCAGTATAAGAGGCAGTTTTCGCCCCTGCAACAGCGGTGGCCAAGAGCATACAGTTTACCCCACCTTTTTTCATGTGTACTTAGACGTTGATACGTAGGGAGACAGTTTTTCCGCGGCCAAACTTTCCATCCTCTTATCAAGTGGTGCCTCGCTTTCTTGCACGTGTACATATAATACATGTATATTTGCACCCCGTATTTTTTTCCTCAGTGTCTCTCCCTCTTACTTTTGCATTTATATACAAAGTAACTTGTACACAAAGACCCAGGGGTGGAAGGACTCGTCGTTATGAAGCTTTAGTCCAGGGTCTCAGAGCGAGTGCATCAGGCCTTTTATACTTTTATGCTCTTATTGCGAGTTATTGCAACCGAAGGGCCGAATCGAACGGGAAAATTCGCGGCATCGCAGAATTTAACGAGGTACTATAATCGAGTTTCAAATTAAAACTTTGGTGAGCAATATTTGCGTGCGTGAATCGGAAATCACGAGAGCTCTAATTGTTGTTGTTGATGTTGTTAACGATAAACGGATTTTCGAGCTGCTGATGTGTTAATACCAATGTTTCGGGAAAAGCTGGCTAAGTCGGTGATGTGCGTACGGAGAAATCAATATTAATTCATCGAGCCTGTTCCAGCATCATTGAAAACAGAGCACAAAATCATACATTTGTGTGTTATTGCCGTTTGTATAATACTTCACCGAACACGTCTCACGCACGTGTCGCTCTTCTCTGCTCATACATACATGTATGTGAGAGCAAGGCTGCTCATCTCGGTCGCGTTTTATGGCTTGTTATCGTCGCCAACGTACACCGTTGGAGTTTATACGAGTGGTCGTATTTGGGATTAAAATTAATGGATTCTCGCGTGTCTACGTTCGCCGAGTGAGGCTTATTTTCAATGGTATATTCCACGAGAGTGCTTCTATCTTCAGATTTTTCCATCGATGGCTTTCGCGTTCGGATTGTCGAGAGAAATGTATCGAATGAAAATAAGGATTAGAGTCCCGCTAACTGTTATTTTTTAATCATTATTATTTTCATGGTAATTTTCACTGTCTTTTAAGTGATCGATAAATTATATTTGTAGCCTTGGTATTAAAGATCGCAAGTCATTTTTCATTTTGGTAATTGAAAACACACGTGCGTCAGAAAGTTGAATACGAAAACAGATGACTTGTGATAACATGTCACTAAGTAAATTGGTAAAAAGGCAGTTTTGGTAAAATCAATCATAACAATGGCGTAAAATGATAATTGTCTCTCTTCAAACTGTTACTGAGAGTACGTGCATATGCTTCTGATCCTACGGTTTCTCAGATTGATTGATGTAAAATATAAAAAAAAAAAAACATTATCCTACCTACTAAGAAAAAAGTTTTTGTCGCAACAACTATTTATTGCTTCTCTCGCTACAGTGGGTTTAAATGTTAATAGGTCAGCCCGGAGTAATCACCAATAACCCAACACCCAATCATCTAATGGTCTCACTCAAATTAACCCATCATCATGTGACACGTAAAATACGTGTGAAACGAAAAATCACTCGACAATAAAACTCTGGCTCTGAGAAATAAACCCACATATAGCTGGTAAAATAACTTCGACGAAACTTGAACCATCAATGGGACACCAGCAATTTCTCTCTCGAATCCTCGCGGGAATCAGATATTCCTGGTGCAAAAAAGTCACCCCGGGAATCCCACAAGAAGCAAGCCGCGAATAGTTCAAATAAACATAACTCGACTCGAGGGGATCAAATCACCCGGGGTGAAAAATCTTCGGCTCCGAGTTAGCCGGCCTCTGCGAACTGCGTGATTACACTTCCATCCTTCCTCCCCATCAACCCCGGACCCCGTACGAGTTCAATAACAGAGTATTGTAGCCGCGGATAGCACGCCGAGAGCTCTGTTTGTATCCTGATATCCAAAAGCCGCAAACTTCCGGGGAGGCGCTCGCAAATTCGATCGAATTACGAAAGTTCGGCGCGAGAGGGTGATATTTGCCCCGAGCCGCGCGGAGGGAGATTGATGCAATATTGGAAGGGAGCGAAGCCAAACAAACAGCAACGGGGCAGTGGGGTTCGATTAAAAATCAATGGCTCAGCGTCAATCAGCCTCGAGACGCGGGGAGATCGATCCCCCACAGCGGCCTGGGGTTTAAGTTGCCATCCGAGGGCTTAGCGGGAAGGACGTGTAATCGGCTGGCCTGGGCATGTGTGTGTGTGGGGGAGGGGGGGGGTGACAGTTGGCTGACGAGTTTGGATTAATTGATGGGGGGAGAAGTTTCTCGGGTCGGAGAAAAAGGGGTGGGAAAATGTCGCCGAGGGAGTGGATTTCGTTGGAGTTCTCAGGTGACCGTATACATATATGGGTGTTTGGGGAAAGAAGTTTGGCTGGGCCGAGCTGGAAGCGGAAAATGTTTTTACCGTCGAGCGAGTGATTTTCGCACTTTTTGCTGGAATGGGTCGAGCAAATCGGGGACATGGGACCCGAAAGGTGTTTAAGAACTTCCTGGTTACCAAAGTTTTTTTATTAAACGTGGAATTTTTATTGAAGATACTTTGCTTGTAGTTTTACTGTGAAAATGTAGTAAAAAAAGTAGTAATTTCAACGTTATACTGAACTTTTATCGCTACACCAAGCACCGTATATATACATTTTCATGGGGCGGAAAAATCGATGGTATTATATGCATTTCCAAGGCTGATGCGGCTTATAATTATTCGAAGGATGCGATCAATACGCAGAGCAAGAGAATCTACCGGATGCGCGAGACATCGGTGCATCCGGCTATACATTAGTATGAACTCGCACGCGATGTACCGTTGGAAGAGACGCATTTTTTCCTATATGCTCATTACTTCAATGGCAATATTGGAAATGACGATTAAGTGCTTGAGATTTTTTGCTACGAAAATTACACGTTGCATGGCTATTGCAGTAATATACGCTTGTAAATAGCTATCAGTGTGAGAGCAGTTGTAAGAGCTGCCAAGCGTGTAGTGATCGAGCCATTTTCGTTCAACGTGTCATTAGTTGAATCATTCACTTTGATACTTTATTTTTTTCAATTGGTATATTTATAGATGATATGCAGTTTCCGAACGATTAGAAAATAATATTTTTAACACTTGTTATTTTGAAGTTGCGTGTGCATTAGTTAAATCAATTTTTTTTTCTTATTCGTAATATGAAGCATCAGTTTTAGTTAAAAGCATTGAACCTATTAAAGTACTTGTGCCAAGGTTTATTAAAAAATTTACAAATAGAGTACATAATTAGTTATTTAAAACGTGGAAGTTATACGCACTTTTGGTTTAAATCAATTTGTTGTAAGTTAAGTGAAGAACTTGATAATCGTATCCCATATCTTGTCGTGACGAGGCAGTTAATCTAATTTTAAGTGAGGAAATTTCTGCCTTTTGTTAACAGTCTAGAGTATCATGTAATTGGATGAACTCCTTTACTACACTTACACTTTTTCTTACTTCAGAAAAATGTACAGCAGCTTTCAGCTTCTCATGTTTACTAAATTTAGTTTAATGCAATCATCGATATGTCTCATTAACACGAATTGATGGGCAAGTATCCCTGAATTTAACATTTCATTTTTATTTTCGCAATTATTGTTGTTAGTAAGCCTGTAGTTATAATCATCAAAATATTTGAGATAGCTATACTGCATCACAGAACCGACGAAAAATATTTAAAAACTTCAACAAAATATGCATAAAGTTGAGAGCTACCTCATCTACATATCATAATAATATGTAGGTTTGCAAGTATGGACTCTTACTTTAGTATTAGAGGATGATCTTGCGATGTACGTACAAAAGTATTGTCATTATTTATTTAAACAATCGTAAGAAATTTTCTGCAGTTATAGTGGAAATATATATATATATATATAAATATATATATACTTTCAAATTAGTTGTCCGTAAGGTACCATGTTAAAATACTTCAATTTAAAGTTGACTACCTACAAAATGGTATACCGAATATCCATAACACTTGAACCACTTGCTTTTGGGAGTATTTTCATGTTACGGCCATCTCAAAGTTTCAACAAAAAAATTATAATCCACGCAAAGTTAATGAGAGGCTCCGTATCGATCGAGAGGTTTTCCCAATAATTTTGTCGTCGCTGATTGTATTTTTTTTTGTCCAAATTTTAAAAAGGAAAACGATCTCGATACGTGCATCGAATATCGCAATTCATTCGTCCGTCAAAAGCAAAACGTATAACGAATGCAATTGTGCTCGAATACACGTATTTGGATATAGATATATTTCATTTCGAAGCCCCATTCATGCGTTTAGTGGCAATACCTGTGCTACATTTATGAAAGAATTCAAACGAGTCGTATCGAAAAAAAAAAAAAAAAAAAAAAAATTCACGACCCGGAACACGTATCAGCACGAATAGTAGATGAAAAGAATTTATAAAAGCAAAACGCGAAATGCATGGAAACGCATATTATAAAAAATAAATCATCGCTTTAATACATTCAGGCACCATTGAGATGAAAAATGTGTACTCTCGGCGTTATTAAAAATCAAGAGCGCAATCATTGACCCTCGTACGACCGCGAACGTACCACCAATTCACCCAAAACTCCCATTACTCATTTAATAATCCTATAGAGCCCACCTCCAAAACCATTACACACTCACGTATGCGCGTGCGAAGGCTCACCTCACTTGGAAAAGTCAAAATCCCTAGCTGCAAGTTACACTCCTCCCCGTCTCCTCTTTTGTCCCTCTCTAATATTCATTTGGCGCGGCTAAGCCCCGACGAGCCTTTTCAATTAGCCTAAAAGCCCGAGTTCCTTGCAAAACCTAGCTTGCAGCTCTGCAGTTCATAAGCTCCCCGTTGAAACAAAACAGCCTCGGTCCCGACGAAAGAAAAGAAAACGCAAAAAGTACCTCTTTCTCCCTGCCAACCCCTATTCGCGTCATGATCAATGAATAACGAGCATCGTCACGAAATTGCAGTGTGCAGCGAGAACCCGGGCCTGAGCGGGCGCTACCACACGGGCTACTGGAGCGGCAAACGGTGGTCCTGCTGTCGCGTGTCCAGCCGCTCGGCCGAGGGCTGTGACACCTGCAGCTTCTGGTCGCAGCCGAGCAACAACAGTACCACCACCACCACCACCACCACCGGGACTAGTATCATCAACAGCACGACGACAGCATCCTCGAAGCAACAGCAGCAGACGGCCAACACCGTGACGT
Source organism: Copidosoma floridanum (assembly GCF_036245765.1). Lineage (NCBI taxonomy): Eukaryota > Metazoa > Arthropoda > Insecta > Hymenoptera > Encyrtidae > Copidosoma > Copidosoma floridanum. The sequence goes on along the minus strand of NW_028321907.1, from coordinate 12,422,070 downwards.
GCGGTGCGGCGCCGAGCGTTGCCTCTTCGACGAACAGCAGCAGCGCCGAGAGGCAATCGTCCAACGCTTGCACCGCTGCGGCGTCTCCAGTGACGGCTGTGACCACCACAACCACCACGACGACGGGTTGCAACAACTCCGAGGCCAACAACAATCCTGTCGTCCAGTCGCGCTCCAACAACGGTGAGTGGGTTATTACGTTGTTTTAAAAGCCTTTTTTTTTTCTTTTTAAATGATTGGATCCAAGTATAGCATTTTTTTTAAAGTTTTTCCCTCATCTTATCTCCAGCTATTGTTGTGTGGGTTCATGATGGGGCCGTCTTTCTTATACACCAGTCTGGATTAGCAATCCACAAATAAACAGAGTAGCCTTTACGCGATTGATTGTTGAACTTGTTGAAATTCGCTAGTTAAACATTATAAAAATGCACACATGAAAAATTATAATGAATGTCAAGGTTGGATGGAAAATAAACGAGACCTTCTAGAGCGTGTAATTTTGCGACGTCATTCATGTAGAGGGAAGTTTTTATCATACTGAAACAAAAATAATGAAAAAAAAAAAAAATTGTTTACACGAAAATCGTGTTGAAGTAAACGTCAGTTGTCCGTCGAATGTCGGATGGAGATGTTTCAAAAGTGTGAGAAGTAAAAAATGGGGCTGCAGAACTGAAAAACGATGTGGGACCGGGTGGAAGAAGAATTTAAAGTGCGAGGTAGCCTAAAAAATATCAGTAACCAAAAGTAGATGTAAAACAAAAAATACACGTGCTACGGATGGAACAGCGAGTCGCTCGTGGAGCAATAGGTTTGTGGGATTGATTAATTATGGTACGATCAGGAAGCTTCAACAACTACTGTGATTTTTTTGACTGAAGAAAAATTTTTTCATACAAAAAACAACGGATAGTCAAATTAGAAGAGAGACAGGATGACGGGAAAAATCACCAAACACAGCCAACCCCCCTGAGTCGAGATAAAAGCCGAAGAATTCTCTCCAATCGTGCTCGCCATGCATTCGGTTAGCCGGAATCTCTACCGGAGAATTGGCGTCGTTCTGGGCACAAACGACCACGTACGGCAGTGGTAGCGCCTGTCAGCCTGCACGCAATTCTGCACGTACGCGCACAAAGCCATCGCCCCGCGAGAACATCTCTCTCCCCCCGCCATATGTCAGAGTCGAGATTTTTTTTTCCTCCCCGTGGGTCATGTCCATGCCTGGTTGGGCATTGAATATTATTTTGCACTCATGTACTGAAATTGCTATGGAAGCTTGTAAAATATTATCACCTTGCAAAAATTGAGTAGAAACAGGCAAGTGGGGTCAGACGAGTCATTCACGAGCGAATAAATTATCTATGCTTGAAATCTGACATTATCAATTTACAAGAACCAAATTTAAAAGAAATTTTATACCACAATGCATTGTTATACAGAAAATATATTTCTGTCACTAAATAGTATTTGAAATTATAGTTTTTCTATAATACCCTTTTTTTCGTTGTTTCAACTTCGTTAGATGAATTATCAACAATTGTGAAGTACACGTTTTTTTTTTTTTTTTTTTTTTTTCACATGATACCACAAAAATTATACATTTTTTAATTTTTTAAATCAGTCTTTGTTAGTACGTGAAAAAAGACACAAAACGTACGTCCAATTGTTTTGATAATCTACTCGATGGCGAACAAAATAAATTTTTTCTGAGCTGATTTTCACCATATTACAAAAGAGTCATACGAGAGCTTCTAAAGCACCTCTATACAATAAAAAATCAAAGAATTTTCAGACTGATTTTCGCTTTGTTCCATAAGCTCAATTTCACGGTAAAATTTTCCTGGAAGACGTACAGAACACACTGTATAAATAACAATGCACGAAACGCGGACCTAATCGCGTTCATCGGTGCGTTGTGCCCGAGGGGCTTGAGCAGTGCGTAATTACGAATGCAAGGCGTGCGGAGCTAAGTACGGTTGCCGGGGGGCACATGCGGTAATTGAAAATCGCTGTTTGGTTCATCGTCGCCGTTGCTGTTGCGCATGGAAGAGGAATACATTTTTCCGTTCCTTTGGGGTCGAGATTGCAAGAAGAACGGGATTTTCATTTCGCACAAACGTCGATTTAACTTTTAGTTAGATATAGTGACGAAATGGAAGTTATTTTTAATTAACAATGAGTTCGCGGTCTGGTTGACTAAACTAACATGGTAAAAGTCTAGCAAACGATTGTGTGTGTTGTCTTGCAGCAAATTTTTTTGCACTCAGCGTTTTAGGTTTCATTGTGAAATTATTTTATTTTTGTCTTTAAAAAAGTTCTAAGAAAAACTTTACGTCTTGTTTCGACCACCAACAATAGTATACTACAAAAAATTGTGTTGGTTATGCAAAAATCTTTTATTTTTCATGGTTATTACGGGAATTTTTTTCTCCAGCTTGATAATTTTGTGAAGGTAATTTTGAAGCTTTTGAGCATAAACTGCACTGAGCAAACTTAAATCGTTAAGCGCTCAAAAAGTATTTTTTATTTACTGAATTGTTATTACAAAATCTCACTAAGAGTCTCGCATTTTCTATTAAAGAATTTAATTCCTGTTGTGAGCTTTCTTGAATTAAAATACACAAGCATCAAAAAGTAAGCTTTTATACCATGCGATGTATATAATTAGACCCATTTGCCGAGTACAAACATCTCGTTGCACGTACACCTGCAATTAGATAATCAAATCTTGCTCTTAAAAATCTTCCGAGATGATTTCATGCTATAGCAGAAGAGAGTCAAGCGCTGGGAAAAAGGATGAAAAAACGCGACTCTCGTAAAAGCGACTCATCACTTAATAAAGAGAGCGTGCATATCTGCGCTACATCCGGAACGTGGGCATGGACGGGAAAAAAAATGTGCAGGATAATTTATCATTTAGCTAAAAAATGTACTACGCTCTCTAAATAAATAACAGCATACGACGTCCTAGTACGCGTGTCGGGGCGGAAGTAGAAATGTTAATAAATTTAATGTTGCTTGTTTGGACACTTTATTACGAGCGAGGAGCTTTGAGTTTTCCTTTGCGACTTGCAAACTCGTATAAATATTTTGTTTTTAAGGATAAGTTTGCTTATATAGGGAACTCATTGTTAGTATTTTCACTTCAACTATTCAGATATGTATGGTAAAATTGTAATTTCATTGGGAATCGTAGGATAATTTAAAGGGAAGTTAATTTATTACATTAATAGATAAGGAGTGGATTAAAGGGTTATTCTTTTTGACCATTTATTTCAATATTACAATTATTTTCCATGAATAAAACATGTTTTAAATAATCTAAAAATATCTCATAACTTGTATGATTGGCAGACTATTTAATGATTATTTGCATACTTATTTTTTATGAACATACATAACTTAAATTAAAACAAAAAATCACAATTACATGTATTTTTTTTTTTTTTTTTTTTTTTCATGAAAGCATTAAAGAATAATAAAAATAACTAATAACAACGACATGCCTTACATGTTGAATTCATTTTTTCGTATAATTTCAGCTAGTTTTTACTCTATATTTGTTTCCACAACGTTGTCCTTGAGCTTCAAAATGCAAAAACATTAATGTTATCATAAGAACAAAATGTTTGTTTATGGGACATACGTTTTTTATTTGTCAGTTAAGAAGAAAATAGGTACAAAAAGTACAGATGTCCTAAAATTGAACTGTTTTTTATTGATACTTATACCTTAAAGATACATTGAAAACTATCCAACGAATAAATTGTTTCAAAACATCAACTTTACTTTTTTTCAGAAAATTTTTTTTTTCTAGTATAAATAAATTAAAAATATAATATCTTTCTATAGCTGCAGGCTGAACTTTAAACGTAAATTTACACTGACTTATATGTATGCTTGTTTTCTGACAGCCACCATTTTCTACTATTCAATTTGTGGGTTCTTCATGTGATTTTTTATACTTTTACAGGTATTGTGTCATAAATTTATTTAACATTTTTTATTTTTTTTTATTTTTGCGAAAAACCAAAACCAAAAAGAACTACAAGTAGAGGAATTTTGCTACTTTATACGCTAATATTGTTATTTTAATTGTATCTTCTATTGGTTAACAAGTCATGACCAGAATGTAAAAGAAAATAGAAATCATAATTTAAATAGTTACCTATTTCTTATCACATCATTGGTATCCATTACAACTAGTTTTAAGTCCAAAAGAATTTACGTCGAAAAGTACTTGTAAATGAAGGTAACACCGAACTAGTACTTGTTGAATCATCCGCGTGAGTCTGCTCGTGCATTTTGAGATTTGACGTTGAAGCAAAACTCTTTGAACCCACTTCACAAGCGTAGGGCTTATCAACAGCGTGAATTTTCTCGTGCCTCGTAAGATTTGTTCGCCTACTAAAACTTTTCAAACAGATTTGGCAGCTGTGTGGATTATCTTTCTTGTGAGTTCCCTCGTGCCTTGTTAGATTACATTTGTCAGTAAAATTTTTTGAACAGATTTTGCAGATATAAGGCTTATCACCTACGTGAATCTGCTCGTGCCGCGTAAGACTTTCCTTTTGGGTGAATCTACTCAAACAAATTTTGCACCCATAGAGTTTATCACCCGAGTGTGTTCCTTCGTGAAGGGTAAGATGTTCCTTCCGGGTAAAACTTTGTGAGCACAATTTGCAATCGTAAGTTTTTTCACCCGTATGAGTCTGATCGTGCTTAGTGAGATCCGATTTTCGAACAAAAATCTTTGAACCCACTTCACAAGCGTAGGGTTTATTACCAGCGTGAATTTTCTCGTGCCTCGTAAGATTTTCCTTTACAGTAAAACTGCTTGAACAGTACTTGCATTTGTAGGGCTTGCAGCCAGTGTGAGTCCGTTCGTGCCTGGTGAGATCTGATTTTTGAATAAAACTTTTTAAACAAATTGTGCAGACGTGAGGTTTATCGCCCACGTGAATTTTTTCGTGCCTCGTAAGATTTTCCTTTTGAGAAAAACTGTTTGAACAGTACTTGCATTTGTAGGGCTTGCAGCCAGTGTGAGTCCGTTCGTGCCTGGTGAGATCTGATTTTTGAATAAAACTTTTTAAACAAATTTTGCAGACGTAAGGCTTATCACCCACGTAAATTTTTTTGTGCCTCGTAAGATTTTCTTTGTGGGTAAATGTTCTTAAACACGTTTCACACCTGTAGGGCTGTTCAACGGCGTTTTTTTCCTCCGGCCTCGTAAGATTATTTTTTCTCCAACTACAACTTTTCGAACTGTATGGCTTGTCTTTCGTGTGGATTCTCTCGTGCTTTGTGAGATCCGATTTTTTAGCAAAACTATGGGAACACAAATTGCACGCGTAGGGTCTGTCACCTGTATGAGTTCGCTCGTGCCTCGTAAATTCTGATTTATAAGTAAAACTTTTTGAACACACTTCGCAGCAATACGGTTTATCTTTCGCGCGAGTATGCTCGTGCATGATAAGATGGCTTTTTTCAACAAAAGCTTTGTAACATATTCTCTGATTGTGGGACTCATCATCTGCGTTGACACATCTGTACTTTTTGAAAGCTTCATCTATGCAAGAAGTTTCTCTGCACACATTGGAGGAATAATAACTGCAACCTTCGGCCATATTCGTGAGCAATATGCCATTAACACCAACTGCGATTTGATTGGCTAGGAAGTACCTTTGTCGGCGTTGTTGATGATGGCTTGTTATGTGAAAATGTTGTCGCTTTAATATGATGACGAAGGTGGTTTTGTTTTTTTTCTGCTAATCATAAAAAACAATTTTTATTATGTATGATTGTTTACAGTTATCGTAACAATTCGTTGTTATTCTATCAATGGAAGGATTAGGTCGAAAAGTATCTTTAGATTATTTATCAGTGCCCTTTAATTACTAGTGTGTCTGTTTGAGTATATCTATCATTTCGATTGATAAAAAAAACTATTTGATCCATTATAACTAGAAAACTTTCAGTTTTAAGATAGTTGCTCTTGATCTTTACACAAAACTAACAGATTGTCACAAGTTTTCGTGTCGTAAGTATGGTTAAGAACCTGACACGTAAAATTAGGAATAAGAGAGACACAGTCACTTACTAAGTTGCAAAAAAAGTAAGAATTAATGACAAACATACAAAGAAAGCAATAAAAAAATGTATAGGTGGGTACTTTTAGTTTCAGAGAAAAAAAAAAAAAAAAAAAGTAAAAGGCACAATCAAAAATGTACAAAGATAAGAATATAAAGAACGTGTCAAAAAAAAAAATATATGAATGCGTATGTATACGTATACATGTATATATATATACTCACATATATGTATAAAATATTTCTAATAATTAAAATATAAAAGTAAAAGTGGAGTATTAGGTAATGGAACTGATATACAAATATTCACAAGAGGACGGAAACTAAATATAGTTTTCGACAGAGCTACTGAGTGAGGAAAGCTGAAATACAGAATTGAGTAAATATTAAACGAAAATACAGAGGCTAATAAGCATAAAGAAATGAGGGCCATGAACAGAGATATAGCGAACTCTGACGCTAAAATAAAAGCATAGAGAGAAGAACAAATTTTAATATCAAAAAATAGTTGGACTTGGTATTATTTTAGTTACTGACGTAGAGATTCAGTTAGTGAGATTACAAGTCACAATAATTAATAGCCAGAAACTTGTGTGAACGAAATGACAAATATGGAAATAGTTGCACCAAAGAATAATATAAAAATCATATGTATGACAGAACAAAGAGCTAGAGAAAGAGATAAAAGTTCTCAGATAAAGAAACAAATTACCGATATTATGGATAATTCGAATAAAAATAGAAAATAAAAATGAGTGGAATAAATGCAGGAAAGGAATGTAGAAAAAAATAACAAAGGTGTTGATCGTTGCGTCTTCGTTGCAGAAGTATTAAAAAACACAGAATATAAAGACTGCTTTTGTTCAAAGTCAAGCAATTGATAAATCGCACGAAGGATCTAAGAATGGTCAGTTCTTAAGGACGAAAATGTACAGACTAAGTGAGAGTACAATTTTGTAGACAAATAGACAGAAAGACAAATATACAGAATTTCAAAAGTATTGATGATAAATAACGTTACAAATACAGTAAAGCAAACAAAATGTAGAGCTCATCGAAATTTCACGAAAGAAACATCGTGCCGAAATTGAAGGAGACTGAAACTATGAAAGATTTATAAATCTACACTTTGAGATTTAAACATAGATGCAAAGATGTACAGGCCGTGGACATGTAGTACATATATAATGAAAGAATATATAAAAAAAAGCGTGTGCACGAAAATACAAGTAAAAAGAAAAAATTTAAACACGCTCAAGTTCCAGCTCGTGGACTTAAATACGGAGGTTAAACCCTAGCGCTCCTGTTACTCGTATGGTCAAATATGAAAAATCATCGTGTAAACTAGTTGTCGAAGTTTTCCAGCTGCAATGGCCAGATGGCCACCTATACTCGAGTAGTAACTACAGTCATTGCTGCTTAATAACCTCAACGATTGGCTGATATGCTGTTACTTTACTGTCTTAATCAATATGTTAGTAGAAACAACAAATTTTTCATTACCAAAACAGAAACTTACCTTTAGTTTTTGTAGGTTTCTATCCTTGAAATTGAGTGGCTGTTGCGTTATGCTTTCAACATTTTCTGTAATATTAGGTGCTTTGTCGTATATTGCCTGATTTTAGAAGTTCACTTGGGAATGCTCTTCTCGCGATACTAAGGTTAAATAAACAAAAGTCTGAGTACTAAAAGTATGTAGACCTTTATCGAATATTATCACAAAGTTTTTGACACGGTGTCTTGAAAAAACTATTTTCTCTCGCAGACAAATGAGAAAGTGCAACTTTGCTTTGACTGTTAGAAGTTCTATATGCTACGGAATTCTAATGCCTTCTAGCGCGCGGGTATGCCATTTCCGAAGCCTCATATTTTTAGTGATAAGAGAGGTACGACTAATGGCATATTCATAAGTGCAGGCTTTGCTCGTAGACTCAAACTGTTTGGTTAATATTTCGTGGCAAAATTAATTGTTTCTGTCGAATGTAAATATTTATTACGATAAAGTGCCATGACCCCTTGGAGGTAGGAACCTATACATGATAAATGTAAATGATAACAATTTTTGGAAATCCTTTGTAACGATGTCTTATCTAAACTCACTCAACTTACAAATTTCTCTAAAACAATAGCCACATTTATTGTGATAAAAAGAAAGCAGTTCCGACAAATGCTTTGATCCCGACTTTGCAATAATTTTTCAAATACTTGAGAAATAACTAACAACTTGAAAAACAAAAATCCGATTTAATAAAAAATTTTCCACTCTGTACTAATGATATTTTTATTTTTACTGGACATGCCTAATACGTTTTAATATCTCATATACTTTTATCAGAACAAAAAGTTGGTACGACTATTCGAGGTCTAAAACTAATTTTAATGATAAAATAACTGTTCGATTAAACTCAAATTCAGAGTTTGACTTTGACTTGAGGAGCGAACCTAATGAGATTTACCTACAATTGAATAAGTTTTATTAATAATTATAAAATTTCCAGGCTTCAAAGAGTGCCTAGGTCTTTTTTTTCCTAACAATTTCTCATTATTTAACGATAACGATTCATCATTCCTATAGCATCAAACGTCGGCACCAATAACAATACATCACTGTTCTCCTAATCTACTTTCGAACTTGAAAAAACAAAAAAAAAACAAAAAAAAAAAAAAACTTTTTCTGTCCCTTCAAGTTCTGCTCCTTCGTCGAAGCTCTCAACCACTCCCATTCTTGCGTCTCAACAATTACCCACGCCTGCAAGGGAATATAATTAAAAGAACTCCCAACTTCGCCCTTAACACCAACGAAGCAGTCGTTAAGTGCTTCGCGAGCTGCGCTTAGAAGTTCTACGAACGGCTATGTAGCGTGAAAAAAAAGTTTAATCGGATAATTAATCCGGCTTATAAATTAAGCTTTTGAACTTTGGCCGGAACAACGCGGTTACATCAAGCGAATTGGGATCATCGAGTCACTTCGTTCCGCGGATCGCACCGAGACGACAATTGGGACTACTTTGCAGGCAAACTCCAATTGCGCGTTTTGAAACCAAATCTCGAGAAAAATCACGGCTCCGAAGAAACCGGAGAAACGGAGACAGCGGAGTGAAGCGACGAAAGACCCGCTGCGGTGCAAAAGCAACTCGGTCGAAACGAAGAAGGAAAAAAAGAGGGACACACATCCATGTGCATAAGCAATCGCTGCCTGCATGGGGAGAGGAGAAACTGCACACACACAATCTGCACAGGCTTTTTTATCTCTTTCTCTCTTTCTCGCTCCTCCTCCTTTTTCACACTCTCTCCTGTTTTTTAAGACTCGTGTTACCAGTGCACTCGCCGGCTCTGGATGCTCTCCTTCTCGCGAGGAGAGGAGCACGCCTTTTGCTCCGCTTCGATCGCACGCGAGCTCAGGATTGTATGCTCGGCGATGATACTGTGTAGCCTCTCAGTCGCGCGGGGTGTTGATTTGAGTTTGTACGCGCTGTATGTAGTCGCGTTGTATCAACGTGGACCTAAATAACGACAAGTGTGCTTCGCTGCCGTACGTGCGGGGTGTAGGGCGCTAATTGTATATTCAAGCGTCGAGTGTGGGTCGTCGAGAGGAAGAAGGCGCGGAGAATAGGAAGAGAAGGGGGAGGAGGGAGGAATGAGAGATGAGCTCTCTGCTGGCCTCGTCCGTTAAATGGACCCTCGGGATGAAGGACCGACTGCCGGATGGACGCGATATGAAGCTCTTCGGCTGCCGATGGTCGCTCAGGAATTTCCCGCTGAACCTGCCCGCAGGTACTTTGCTTGTTGTCCGAGTGCGGTTTATTTGCCCGAATGCGAGTGCCCTTTTGTCGAGGTGGTTCCTCTCTTTTTGCCATTTATTATGCTTGCACGATGACCTTCGGCTCGAGAGCTCCGTTATACATTACGCGCATTATGTTGTGTGCGTGTATCTTTTTTTTTCCTTTTTTTTTGCACAGGGCGCTGAACTCTGGTAAAAAGTATGACGCGACAAAAAATGCGTGGTACGCGAATAACGGATAATATGCGGAAGAAAAAAAACGAGTCGTGAACAGCGAGAAGCGCGACTAAGCGGCGTTATTTATTAGTGTCTGGGCCGATGGTTCTTGTTGCCGATTATTTTCTGATACCAAATTTTCGCGAAAGGATAAATTAATCGTTACAGCTACTCCACGCTTGCCACTTGCAACAACGAAGGAATAAAGAAAATGAAAGGACGAGCGATGCTAAGAGAGAGATAACACAATCCGGGGCGCACGTGAAGCAGATGGCGTCGCTTTCTGGCTGTCACAAGAGTTACGAAATAAGCTTGTAAACAAGCAGTTGTCACCCGTGGGTGCTTTTTTTTCTCTTTCTCCCTCTCTCTCTTCTCGTTGCGCTTTTGTCTCCTATTTCGTCAAGTTCTTTATGTACTGTGGATTTGTGTGTCGTGGTTTCGAAAACGCTGACCATGCTTTAGGGTTTGAGAGTCACTTTTGTTGAACGATATAACATGAAACGATTTACTTCACTTAAGTGTTAAAACGTGTGGGACGAAATCTTTATAATACTGTAAAGATGTTTGAACTTGTCAAATATACTAGGTCTTGCTGTTTCTATCTCTGGGGCGATGAGTCGAGGTGGTGATGCTTGAAAAATTTCAGCCTTGTGAACGATTTGTTAAATTGACTTAGAAAAAATCCAAACCTAAAGTATGCATGTGATGATTGCGTTGAATATTTCATTTTCAAACAAATTTGTTTACATTATATGTGAGACAACTATACATTTCTTATAAACTGTATACTTTCGAAAATTAAGGGAAAATCATTAGTTATAAATGAAAAAAAATCCGAGTTGTGATGTAGAGATTAGCGGAAATACGTTGTATACCTACACATACATCATATACACGTGCAGTGTAAGAAAGTCGTGCGTGAGAAATCAAGGCCAGTGCATCTTCGGGCACGGTCTACTTAGCCCATTGTGCACAAGGCCGTCGTTATTTATCTCTCCGTTACACCTTTCTGGACGCCTGGTCTTTTATTTATTTATTTTTTTATTTTTACTGGTACACCGTGTACTTGAAAACATCGTTACCCTTCGATTCACAATAAGCCATGCTTGATTTAATATTGTGAGCACACGGCGAGCTTATCTCGACAAGTTAGTGTTGAATACTAAAGAGTATAGATTTAATCGATAATCCAAAATAAAAGCAAACTGGGTCTGAAGTTTATTTATTTTTTATTGAATTGTGTATGAATACAAAAAATACAAATGTGGAAAAAGGGAGACTTTTTGATCTGTTTTTTCGCAGTAGAAACTGCCATGACATAGACAGACAGTCTCTATATCACTGCAAGTAAATATTTTAACATGGCTTGTTTGCAGCTCTAAGGCTAACTTATTAAACGAATGAACCGAAAACTAGCCACCGGAGTCCAAAATAAAATTTGAATCTGTACACGTGTAAATAAAAAACGCATCAAAAAAGACGACCCTCACCAAGAGCCATTGCATATTCCACATCTCAAGTTCCAAGCGAGAAGAGCAGCTCGTCTAAAAAAAAAAAAAAAAAGAGGACGATCAAAGGCGTCGCATTTTGCGAGATCCCCGAAGAAGCGAAAAAGAGTAGAAGACGCCGAAGAGCTCCCCTGGGAGCGAGCTGCGCGAAAGGATGAAAGGAAGCAGACCTGCGTGGCCTTACACCTCCCTCTAGTGCATTCCATCTCGAATTTCACGCCCACTCGACTCTATCTTGGTTCTCTGAAGAAGAAGAAAAAAAAAGAATAATAATAATAATAATAACACTAATGGGTGTGTACACGTGGGTGCAACACACATCCGCACGCCAAAAGTTTTCCCTCGATGCGGCGAAAGCGAGTCCGCATGAATAATTACCTCATCGCTCTGTTTTCCCGTACTCGCTTATCCCCCAGAGACCCGCCATTCATGCACCCTGTGGCTCCCTGGAAAAGGAAAAAAGGGCAAAACATGGGATCGACTGACAAAAAGATAGTCCACAGCAGAGATAGGATACGTCCGCGAGCTGGCGTCGAATGGCGCGCAGACGTGTAGGCAGCGGTGGCTCCTCGAAAATCCAGGTCAATGTGGGCACCCGCGGCCGAGTAGTCAAGAGCCCCTGTGTGTGCATATATATATATATACATATATATATACGTATGTATACGCGCATCGCTGAAAATGAGATACAAAAAAGGACTGGGGTGGGAGAGAATTTCATACGGCGGAAAGAATTTGCCAAGCGTATACGTGCAGTGTTGGTGTGTGGATGCTCTCGCACGGACGCTCTGCAAGCTCCGAGAGGCGAAGGACGACGTGGGCATTGATGCTAGTGTGCGAGGCAAGGGCTGACGACGCCGGAGCAAGCGCAGAAAGCTCCTCCACCTCCGCCCATTGGACCTCTTTTCTCATATCTCTGTTTGTGACATGTGTGTGTGTGTGTGTGTGTGTGTGTGTGCGCGACTCCGCTTTTCTTTATATGCTCTTGTGTACTGTACCGAGCTTTTATCCTCTCTCCTCTGATGTATCACCGCAAAGCCACTCTTTATTCTCTCGATTCTTCTCCCTTTCCGAGAGTATGGCAAAGGATGATGCCTTTTTTGGCGCGTTTTTTCTCTGGGGGTGGTTGGGATGATAGCTGATATTTCCGAGGAATCCCGAAATCTTGCAATCCTCCCCCTCCCCCTTCACTGATGAGAGTTTCAAACGAATTTACCTTTGCATATCGACTGAACAAGCTAATTTTAGGGTTTAAATTTTACGTGTGAATAGTAATGGGCAGTCGATAGTTGTACGAATGTGTTGCTGAGTTTTTTTGGATGCTTTTCGATTTGGCGTTTATGCGTGAATGGTTATACGGATAATGCATGTATATTATTCCTTTATAGGAGTCTGTGGGACTTTGGAAAAACAATTTTTAAGGCACTGCTCACAGAAATCGAAATTTCCATCTCCTTTATTCCTAAATACGTAAAAACAAATTAAGTTTTTGTTAGAGTGAGCCAAAAAAACAATTTATAAACTTCCTAATTTTATCATTATATTTATAAAAAGATTTTTTATAAAGTGCATAATATACATCATTAACAACACGTTAGTCAACTCTTACACATTCATAAAGACCTGTGGAAAATGAAAAGCCTTGTTTTGAAAATTTTATTTTCAAGTGTCGGTGAATTCCAAGTGGATATATTTTTAAGGCAATATCTGTCAAATAACTGAACCGAAATAAGTAACACACTTGAAAACACATACGTCTCCTATCACTCAGTTACGTCTTACGAAGCTCTTCTTTTTATTCATCTTACTTCCAGTCAGACAAAGTCTCAAAAACCCATTCTCCCTTCCACGAAACGAGATAAATCCCACCTTGATAAAGTAGTTATTTTTCGCTGCATTTCTTTCACTCCGAGTAATCATTGTATAACCGCGCAGTATCCTGTTACTCGGCTCAGAATAACCTTTTTTCCGGATCTCGATACCTCAACTACCTTTTGTTCTCTTGAATTTTACTCTGCTTCATCCGTACAGAAATTGATGTGTACGTAATCTTTCCATTTTCATTACCTTCTTCATCCTCCTCTATGCTATTGATTTCATATTACGTTGTATTACCATTGTTATTGCTTTTATTATAGAACAGCTTTTATTTTGCTCTGATGCTTCTACTTGGCGTCTTCATATCCATAGCAATCCTTAGTTGTGAATTTCAAGATATCAGTATGATATATGGTAAGACAATGTATTGTTCCGAAGATCTAAAATGGATAAATAGAGTTCATAATAAGTGCAGAATATTTTTGTCTTCATCTCAAAATTTTTTACGTAAATAAGAAAGCATTTTGGAAGAATTTTTGCCGAATGATAATTATACGATGCACACAATAAATTTTAGTTAATTCTGTTACTTGAGGTCTGCTTTACTTACATAGTCGCAAAAATGTGGAAAAAAAATAATAAACAATAATGTAAGTTATTTCACATCTATCAAAGAAAATTCAAAAAAATTTGTCTTGATTAGACTATGTCTTGTTTATGGAACCATAGAAACATGCAGGGATGAATCAGGCAATAAAATTAATCTATAAAATATGACTTGAAAGTTAAATCAACTGTCTATTCATTTCATCGTTTATTTATTATTAAAACATTACCATCAAAAACATTTTCCTTTCGAGCAATCGATTACAAACAAACAAGTAGAAACATCCAAGTACAGTAAGACTCGGCAACACCAGAGAACAGGATCCATCAGACCAAACAACAATTTGATCACAAAGCAGCTATAGAGAGAAATCAAGTTTGCTGCCAAGACGACCCCACAAGTCCAAAGGGGTACCGAAGAGGCAATGGCACAACCAGACGAAAAGAAAGAGAGAGAGAGAGAGAAGGAGGAGGAAGTCGATGGAACAGGAAAATCAAAGACCAGAGTTTGAGCTGATGTTACCGGGACTGTCAACAAAGGCTACAACAAAACCCATGTAGAGGTGAGATCCGTACAATGTGTACCACTTCTACTCCAGAGACAAGTTGTATTGCGCTTGTGTATAAATGTTGTATTGGGCTCAATGTGCGGCTTCTGCGTGTATGCGACGAAGGGATGTTTGTTTTGCAAAGAAGAAAAAATCTTTTTCTGAAAAAAAAAAAAAAAAAAAATGTATACTGAACCAAAGCTAAATACTAGGTTCTACTGGAGGACCGGTTTGCCCGGGTAAAAGCTCAATTGCTATTTGCTCTAACACCCTTTTCCTGGAATCCGAGAAATTCTATTTGGTCTGCTTTTTCGGAGAAAGCCACTCTGATTTTCGGGGAAAAGGAAAGAAAAAGAGGAGGTTCGCTTTTTGATGTGTATTTTTCGATGCTGAAAATCAAAAGTCAATTCAATCAAAACGGATATCTACTTAATTATATGATTTTAATCTCCATCAAACATCACATGCGTTGAACAGATGGAGAAATGAAGGCTGACGGTTCCGAAAAGAGAATTATATTCGCAAGCGTGGCACAAAGGCTTACTCGTTCGCTTCTCGTAATTATTTTACTTTGAAGCCTTTGCTTCATCACTATCGTAGAGATATACTAAATTAATAAATTATCAACGCAAGTGAGTCTAAAACCTTGGCCATACACTTTTTTTCAGTAGCTATGCGTTTGCAAATTTTGGTCAGCATCTTACAACATAAAGTAAATAGTGAGATTTTAAGAATAATGCTAAGTAATATCTCGATCCCTGTGAATGTTAGAAAAATTAAAATAATAAAGTAATAACAGTTGACGGTAAAAATATGTAATCACATTTGAAAATGATCTAATTACAGTCATCATACAATAAAAAAAATATAATTTTAATACAATTAAGCCACACATATTTATCTATTTATCCCATCTTCCTGCATACTCTTACGTACGATAGCATTAAATTTTAAAACGATACAATATCATTTTAGAATTCACTCCATAAACGTTAGCATTAAATAAAAGTGAAATCGTTAAAAAAATGTTTTTCTTATCAATAAATATAATAAATAGTAGTAATAAAGATATTATTAATAATAATATTTTTTTAAAGCAATAATTCATTTATGTTAACTAATTGACCATTGTACATACACAAAGGGTATTGGGGATGTCTGTAAAGTACAGCTGTCCTGTGATAGCCAAAATACAAATTAATTTAAGTTTAATTGATTTTATGATTGACACTTCTGATCTGACACGCATGTATTCTGGTGTAGTATTTATAGAACCCAAATATAATTTGTTTTAACATTTCACTGTAGCATACGAGGGCCATGTAGAAGTACTGCTGAGTAATAATCTATAAAATAGTTCCATTTACTCATCAAAAAATTATTTCTCAAAATGAATTGTATTCTATTTTTCTTCAGAAACAATACGTGTTCGATATTCAGTCAGCTTTGGAGCTTCGGAGAGTAAACTAGATCAATTAAAAAGTCGCATGAAATCATATCAAAAGTTAAAAGTTTACTGCTGATGAACGTTTATAGCTAGAAATATTCCTAAAAATAAGACAACAGTACTGGCACATTTAATTACATTGTTTGACATAAAATGGTAGCACATGTAAGTGCGCAATAAATTAATTTATTTTTCTCTAATAAATTAGCTTTTTTTTTAGCTCAAAAATCATAACAAAATGGTGTTTGTGAAATTACCACCAAGAAAAAAGTCAAACAACTTCAAGTTTTCATTCATTAAGCTATTTTACTTTGTTAATCGCATATTGGGGCTCACAACAGTGAGATTTAAGGAAATATCTACTGAAAACGATACGTTTAAACGTTGGTCATTCAGTTACTCATACATTGGGAACGCGTATAATATTTTTTTACTTGCATCACTTACTATCCTACAATACTTGCAACTAAAATATTTTCTATCTTTCTTATGCTTCATTAAAAGATCTCACTTTATTCTTTATGCATCAATTAGTGATACACTCATTTTTGCTGGAGCTAGTTTTATTTTGGTTCAAAATATTGTTGAACAAAAAACAGCCATAAACATTTTAAATAAAATTTTCACGGTAAAAGAAATGCTCAGATATTTGATAAACGATGGAAATAATTATAAATCCTTATCAAAGGAAATGAAAAAATATTCTTTTCTTATTCTAACATGTGTGGTTTACGTTCTTCATACATCCGTTGTTATCTTTACGTGGTCATATACAGATTTCTCGATACTTCTAGCAAGTAGAAGAATTTCTCCTATTATACTTGATTCGATAATCATGCAATACGCATTCGTTGCTATTTTCTTAAAATCATCGTTTAAAACAGTCAATTATAATTTTAGTAAACTTTTCAACAACTCGTCTACCGTAGAAATAATTTATTCATCTCATCCTAATACTCCCGAAAAATGGTTGACCACATCAATTTTACGTGAAATACATATGCTTTTGATTAAAATATCGTACAAAATACGTAATTTTTACTCGGTATCGATATTGTTGTTCATTGCGGCGTACACTTCATCGTATCTGATGAGTTATGGTATTTTCATAGAGGAAGGTTTTACCCTACCAATCTCTAACTTTTATGCCTTTTTTATTGTTTTAACAACATGTAAGGATATATTTATGTTTGCACTATTGATCAAATCGGCTAACTCCGTGATTGCAGAGGTAACACACTAGTGTCTTAATTTGCACCAACCATTATAAAGTGTATAATGATCAAAACTTTTTAAACCATCTAGAATAAGAAGATTAGCTTGGCGTTGATTGATCACATGATATACAACGACTTGAATAACGATTGTGTGAAAAACAAAAATATGTTACATCAAGTAAGTGTTTGAAACTAATTATTTTTGGTTACAAATGATTTTATGAGAACTATATATATTTTCAGTTATTATTATTTTCACGCCAATGTACGAGCACAGATGTACAATTCAAAGCTTTGAATATTTTTTCAATTTATGAGGCTATAATTTTATGTGTAAGTAATTTTTCGTATTATATTATAGTAGAATATTACCGAATATTATTACGTAAAGTAACAAGCAAGTTTACTGATATCTGAGTTAAAATTACTAAAAAAAGAGCTTTTGTGTGTCTTAATTTATAATACATAACGGTATAACAATACACAAAATTATCACAACAAAGAACTAAAGTACGAAGTTTGTGTAACACATAAGCTTCTTTTAATGCCACTACACGTTTGTTTGTTGAACGGCTATTAGTTAGAAAATATCATTTTAGTTTCACAGATTTTTTTTTCAAAGTATATACACTGACACTGACAGTCTGTCGAGAGAAAAATACTCTGCTGTTACGTTGTACCTCTGCTATTCATTTTTTATCACAATATTGTCAGGCTACTTGAATATCTCAAGCTTAGTTTAACTATTCTTTTTGTTAACTGAAACAGTTCAATAAAACTTTACTTACGGTTTTGTTTTTTTTTCATGAAAATATGCAGTGCCTTGTGTAACCGCTGTGCTAGAAAATTATTAAAAATTATGTCATTGAAAATGAACTAAAAATTGCACTGAATTTTTTTTCAGGTGATAAGTGCAGTTATATCGTTCTCCATACTAAAAATCTCATTCATTGAACTTAGTTAATTTGTGGCTAGTATATACATTTCACAGAGTATTGCGTGTCGATTACCAGTGTGTTGTCACGTGTGATAATGTCCAGTAACTAGTGTCTTACTTGATAAGATTCAAAAATATATACATTTCTGTTGTAGTAAAATAAAAATATAATCCTCGAAATAAAAAACTACTTATTGTTCATGTCATTTTTACCTTTATTAAC
This sequence comes from Copidosoma floridanum, assembly GCF_036245765.1. Taxonomy (NCBI): domain Eukaryota; kingdom Metazoa; phylum Arthropoda; class Insecta; order Hymenoptera; family Encyrtidae; genus Copidosoma; species Copidosoma floridanum. The sequence continues at coordinate 12,403,683 of NW_028321907.1, read as the reverse complement.
TTTTTAAAGTTTGTGACACTTGGTATACGATGTTCAACTCTTTTGACTGTAGTTACTTTGCGCACTAGTACGCAAAACTTCGTTTTGCACACGTTACTAAAACGAAGTACTTTAAACACTTTGTGCAAGCACGAGAAGTTGAACTTTACTGTGGTACACACAACTGGTGCAGCTGAAAAACCACCTCATTGCGTAATTTACTGTTTTGTATGCTTCAATGCCAAACTGAAGTTCTTCAGAATCAAAATGGCTATTCATAAAAAGTAATGCCAACACAAACCTCGTATTCCCCTTGGATCGCATCGATTGGTACGTCTGCAAGCGAAATTAATGAACCTACAGATTTGAGTAATTAATCACGTATCCACGCCCATCAGCTGTCATCCCCCAGCATCGAGGTATGGATTGTTTCAATAAATTGATCCCCCCCCCCTTTCTTTCCCGATGGAAATAAATCGCGGTCTATAAAGTATTCTGCGCCAACTAGCGAAAAAACTCCAAGTGAAATTCACCTCCTACGGGCTCCGTCACCTCTTTTCTCACGCGCGCGTGCAGGGTACGTACACCCCCTCCCTACTACTAAAAGCCCTCTCTCGAGCTGAAATTAAGCAACGTCATCTTAACAAACCTCTTCCTTATTACCATCGTCCTTTTGAGACCATTATAGTGGGGAAAAAAAAACGACACTAAAAACCGCAACGCAAGAGCCTCCGCTAAAAGTTATACACCCGCCTGAAAGTACGGCGAGGGGGTTATTACTCTTCCGCGCTGTATTACATATAGCCAACGGACCCGCCCTCCTCGGCTACGCGGCCATTCGTCACTGTCATTTTTGGTCTTCTGTATCACTGTACCATGTATAAATCTCGGCGCGAGCGAGTCCCCTTAAACTCGATCGACGCTCTTTCCACCCCCGCGCATTTACTCTTCTCCCATTGTTTCACACGTGATGGGAAACGTCACGTGTTAGGGAAGAGTGTATATACATTCGGGACACACATACACGGTGCGTGACATACGAACAAGAGTATATGGATCGTCGAGAGGCTCGGCGATGGCAAATGACTTTTTAATGCGGCTCCGCGAGCACATTGAATCGTCGCCGCCGTTCAAATACAATAACCCCCGTCGACGGGTGCACGTGTAGCTTGTGTGTGCGAGAGATACATATGGTAGGTTGAATTTGAATGTGGATTCGGGATTCACGCGTCCGTTTTCTCAGGTGTATCTTGCACAATAAACATCACTTACAGTGGTGTGAGCAAAATGCAACGAGTTTTGAGGCGTGCAAAACGACTTTCGTACAAATTTTTCAGAGAAATTTCTGATGGACCTTCTGCCATACCTTTCCTAATTAATTTTTTGATTTTTTTTCCACAGGTGTTGTTCCACTCTATTCTACATTTTTAAATATACCATAAATGGGTAACACATGTGAACATTTACTTAGAGCTACGTGCAATTATACGTGCAGAGGCAACTGTAAATTGAAACTCTTTGTGATAAGGAACGATTGTTAAATGCGAGCGAGCAGATCGCGGATGCGTAGCCTTATTGTTTTCCCGCACTCGCATTGGTGCTCACGTGCGTACTGTACCGTGGGATCACATCTTCTTTGATGTGCGCGCTTTTGTGACGCATACTTTTTTTTTTTATTTCATAAAGTGCATTCTATACGCGAGAGGTGATAAAATGTGACAAGAGGCTCGGAGAAGCGTTAGGCGTTGAAATTAAATTTTATTAAAGAGACGAGCGTGCTTGTCGAGAGGATGGTGCTTTGTATTATTATTTTTGACTAACTTGTACTGTGTTCTCATTAAAAAAAAAAAAAATTCTTTACATTAATAGTAGCTGTATGATATTTTATTCCATCTAAGCCATATAAACGGTGTTATTATCTTTTAATTCATAAGTAGTACATCTCACCAACTAAGCCAGCATTGTATTGTTTTTATTATATTTAGCCATACAGTATAGTTACTTACGAGAAATATTGAGCAATTGGAGAAACGCGTTGGGTTATTGAAGAGCTCAATCGCCACTCAGAAATAATCCTCACCTTTATGAATGAAAATTTTCATCCAAAGTAGTATTTAAAAATCCCAGGCCATCAAGATCTGAAGGCAGAAATGCTACCAACAGAGCCATCATGTGGCGACGTATTGTTCTGTTGTTTTCCGAGTCGTTATTTGTTTCCGTTGAATAAACTAATGATTCAATGAATGCTATTGTCATCGTCTGATTAATGATCGATCATTTCATGAATTTCGACTAAGGAATTCCATAGTAATACTCATAGACTATACGAATTTCAGAGACATTAATGGCTCATTGTTTTTCAAATGTCTTCTCGGAAACTTCTGAGATTTCCTTTTGAAACCCATGATCTTTTGATTGACGAAAATTAAGTAATTAAATTCTACTACAATGGGAAAGTAATTTCTTTGTCTAATAACTTTTTATTGTTTTCACAATGTCACGAGACTCGCAGCTCCTAAAAATATCTCTTGTTTCTGGTTCATAAATTTTTTCAACCAGCCGTCGCTTATGATTTATTTTTTTCCCCCTCTAAGTTTGTTAGACTAGGCTATATCTCTTTTAGAAAAGTCAATTAGTACATCGAAGACTTTCCAGAATGATGAAACTTTTTTATCAATTTGTAATCGAACATATATTTCTTTTTTTTTCTTATGCCTCTTAAAGTACGTCAATTAATTACCGCTTCGGTGCAAACTTTACTACGAAGCAGAAGCTTTTACGACCGACATCGCATACTTTCTTGTTTCATACAAAAACTACGTAATGTGTTCAATCAACTTGAGCACGCACTTATTTTAAATTAATTGCGGAAAAAAATTTTCTTTACCTTCACCAAACCAGTTAAAAAATCGAAAAAAAAGTAATCGAACAAACAGAGCACTTGTTCTATACCAAGAATAATTTTTACAAAAGATTAAACCCCTTATAAAAACTAAATTCCATCAAGTGGATTGCAGCCACGGTGGTAGTACTCGAGCTTGCAACTTGTACAATATCCATTAGCTCTTATCTCGAGACCCCCCGCAAATATTTTTACAAGCGCGTGTGTGGGTGTTGCAAAAAAAAGGACAATCTCACTCGCCTCGGCAGCAGCAAAATACGAGCAGCTTAAGCTTCGCACGCCGTATAATCGAAGAACAACAATACCCCTTTCTCTTATATATATATCCTTGGAAAAAAGGAAAGAAAGCGCGTTTTCATTAAATTTTCCCCGTATCTCGTGCAGTGAAAGCTCCCACCCTAATAACCAGGGGGTACAAAAGCTGCACGCTCGGACACGGGGTTGCAGCTTTCGCGTCAATATAACACAGTACACGGGAGGCAGCGCGTGCTCCGGTGCGATAAAAATGTAATAGGTTTTGCCGTGTGCGTATGTGAACGGATGGCTACCTTTTTCATTGTGTGTTACCGTATAAGCACGTTGCACGGGGAAATAAAGACGAGCTTGTGGTGAATGAGAGGAGATCGTGCACGTAGTCGGCTCCTACCGTGGAAAGTAATTATCGGGTCCCCGCGTGTTTGAACGAAAGAAAGGACAGTCTCGAGACGTGATACGGACAAAAAAGAGCCAACAGCAGCGGCAGCAGTAGCAGTGCTATACACGTGTGTAGGTATAATATACATATACCTATTGGAGGGACAGACGGTGATGGCGTGTACCACGTGCGACACGACAAACAGACACTTTCTTGTTTATTGTGCGTGTATAAAAGGGTTACGTAAGGCGTTGGTGGGTTGGTATATCGGAGAAAAATGCTGGCTGGGGCTGCAAGAGAATGCCGGGTGTTTGACGTATAGTTGAATACGTGTACTTACGTGCCAAAACGAGATGACGGACGACGAGACGAGACGTGGCGCGAAAGAGAAAGGTGCTGTTGCTTGTATACTGTCTTTTATTTCGGTGTGTACATCTTTCTCTCCTTTTGCCATCCTTATTTTTCTTCTACATAAGGAATTCTGCGAAATATCTCTAGTAGATGGGCGATACTGAGGCTTAAATGTGTTTGAAGAAGAAAAAATGTTTTTTTCATCTTTTATGGCTCCTAGGGAATGTAAAATAATTTGTGGATACGAATTACGCATTGTGTCGCGTCTTCTTTGAGGCCAGAAAATTTTTGGAATTTTTATTAAATTTTATCATAATACTGTCTTTCAAGTTGTACCTACTGGATCGTATCCCAAGTTACTTTTTAAATCCTTAAAAAAATTCATATTTTTCAAAATGTTCTTTTAACTTCAAAAATGGTGGAAAAAAAATGTTTTGATATGTTTTATTGTCAAGTTTTAAATATCTAAAAAAACGTCTCGTAAAAAAAGGATAAGAGACACTATATACATAACATACAGACACTTTGATGGCTTTGACAGACATGTGTCGGTGAGCGGTGAAAGTATGAAATTTTACGCGGCAAAGTGAGTTTTGATATTGATCAATAAAAAGGAAGATAAAAATTAAACGTATAACATAGCTTATTTGTTCGTGTGTATGTGTGTATACATGTCAGTCGTTTTTTGTTCACCGTAACTTGATCTCCCCAAGCCCGTCGCTCCTTTTTTCTGTTTTTTTTTTTTTTTTTTTTTGGAAAGAAAACTCTGTAATTAATACAGGAAAATTATGTTTATCGATTTTTTTCGACGCTGTACGTGTTTTTTATACTTGAAAAAATATGAAGAACCACAGATGCTACGATGATTAGTATTTTAGAGTTACAACAAAAGCCAACTGATTGAATTGTACTTGTATGTCACATACGTGGCTCATTTTTTTTTTTTTTTTTAATCAGCGCAAACTTACGTATTTTTGATAATGAATACACAAAAAAAATTTTTATTCTACTCAAGAATACATTCATTCGTATTAATAAAAAAAAGATATCAACATTAATACGGACACGTAAGAGGACGCATGGTACAGAAGAAAATTAAAAATCCACATACTAACATTTTGCGACGCAAATCATAGGGTCACCCACTCTACATCAAAATAACGTTTGAAAGGGATATTATATTTGAGATAAATTGCGACTACATGAATTATAAATATTACACGGGAGCTAATAAATTTTTGGAACCATAATGTCTCTATTCCTCGTGCAACGTACCACCTACTTATGCACTACATCTCGAGCATGATTAAACCACGTAAAATTTATGCCATCGCGCATACATTCACCTAAGATTAAAAGCAAAAGCTCCCGCTTATGCGCTATTCTCTGATACCTCGACACATTTATGAAAAAAAAAATAATAATGTTAAGCTCTTATTTCGAATATTTAGCACGACGCCCCTTGCAATTAATTGATCCGACCTGCGTCGTCGTTGCGCAACTATACGTTTAAACGCGTTACACAACGTCGCACTCTAGGATTAATCGTTACGATTTCGCATTCCGACACCTCCGAAAGTCACGTGCTGAATAGCTCACTCGTGCATTTTTGCCGCCCGTGTGCCTCGTTTGGACGAAAAAGCCGTCCTCCGCTGAAACTCTTGGTATCGAGCAACGGCAAAAAAATCCCTTGCACTGCAGAAAAAAGGCCAAGCCCTGCTGTAACACAAAGAGCAGCTAATTAAAAAAAAAAAAGAAGAAGAAGAAGAAGAAAGAAAAAACGATCAGCTACAGCAAAGTAATAATATACATGTACAGAGTAAGAGTGAGCTACTTGCTCTGTAGTAGTCCATGCCGACGCAGATGTATATCTGGCAGTCGGGCCTCGTCGCGCGCGACGACGATGTCAGCAGTTTGCTGCTGCAGGCGACACTTCACTAAAGTGGAGAGAGAGAGAGAGAGAGAGAGAGAGAGAGAAGGTTGCTGTACACATAAGCGCATACAGGAGGATGCCGTGTGCCTATTATCGACGTTTCTGAAAGCCACTACTCGCCGAAAGACTTACGGCGACCTGGGCGCGCGATTAGTGCCTCCCTCGTCCCACCGACACATTATATAATCTGTTTTCGCTGTGCCTCATCCTTGCACGACGAAAATTCCACTTTGAAATTCATGCTGGGGGCCCCACTCCCTCACTTCTCGGTGTGTAGCTTTCAAGTTTGCTGTCGTCATTAGAGCAGTGTACAGTTTTAAGAGATTGCGAATTCGCACTCTTGTGCTCCTTTGGATTTCAGCTAATGAGATGCCACGATGTTTATATAGTGTAAAAGTATTCACTTTTTCACTATATTTTCATTTACCCTACATCAGTGGTTTCAATAATTTTATGTGCGGCATCGCAGAATTAGAGTCTCTTATTGAAAAAGTGCCAATTGTGTCACTGTTTCAGATTTCCAGCACACTATATACCTACTCACCGCACAATCAAGTTTCTTTGTCTTTTTTCTCCTCGTTTCTGATGTCCATCAAACCAGAGACTCACGCGGTACGCCCACAACTTTGATTTTTCTAGCCTTCGTTGCCTCATCTTTGTAGCTGTTCTCGAAAAAAGAAAGAAAAGTCAAACTTCCTGATGCCGATTATTAACAGGTCAATAAATAATCGAAAAAAAAAGGGACGCTTGAAGTAACTAATGAGCTCCCGGAGGAAGCTTCGACTTTCCTTTCGGTCTGTGTGTGCGTTTTTCATACTTCCCATCAGAGCATTTCGACGCTTTCTCGAAAGTTTGCCGAGCAAACGTTGTTTTGTTTTCGTTGGTTTATCATATACATGCAAATGGTGAAAAAGCTTTGCTTCTCGTGTATATGTGTTTGCGGAATGTAAAACAAGATTAGGGGGGGGGGGTTGATAATCCACGAGATGTGCTTCGTTAAGGAACTCGATTGTTTCAAAACTCGTTGGAAGCTCGAGCTAATCCCATGAGTAAGCTTAGTTCTGATGTACGTATCGACGCCCCGGGCGAAGACTATGCCCTGCTTCGAAGCGTGGACGAAGACTATGCCCTTTTCTGGAGTCTAGACGAAAATTATGCCCTTTTGTATGTTCTAGACGAAAACAATGCCCTTTTAGGATCCCGGACGAAGACTATGCCCTTTTCTCGAGTCCGGACGAAAACTATGTCCTTTTTTTCTAGTCCGTGTGAAGATTATTACATTTTTTCCGAGTCTGGACGAAGATATTGACTTTTTCTGGAGCCCGGATGAAGTACAATTCATTTAAGCTCACCTTACATTTATGTTTGTAATTAGATATATAGTCAAATATACTTATATAGTGATTGTTGTTTACATTTATATAAATAATTGTAAATAATAATGCACCATTATAAAATAATAATACAAACTCAGGAATGTTTTTATAAGCATGGTAATTTGCAATTAATGAATATGAAAGACTCTTTTATGTTTTATTTCCAAATTTATTATTTTTTCTACATTTTTGTTGATTAAAATAAGTAACTAATATAATTATTGTAACTTGAATTTAAAAAGTTTATAAAATTTGTACAATTCGTGATATAATAAAATATAACATTCGTAAGAAAATTGAGAAAAAAGTAAGCTTTTTTTTATTAATTAATGTTTGTAAGACGTGCATATTTGGATTACAAAGTATTTTTTAACACATGAATAAATTAGCAAGTTTAAATTAATTACAGTTATTGTTATGTACAATTTACGGAATCTTTTAAAAAAAGCTCAAAAACCCCTTTTTTCAAACCCTCATAAAAACTCCAAATACTCCGTTAGACCTGCTAAGAATAATGATTACATGTTGTTTTTTTACATAGGCGTCTGTAGATTCACGTACATGTGAATCTCGATGTGAAGATAAACCTTATATCGATATAAATATATACACAAGTATCGAGAAATCTGAAAATGTTAAATCGTTTTCAGAAGCTTCGTATTCGTGAGCTTTTTCCAGCGTACTAGTAGCTAGTAGAGGGGTTAGTAAATAATATTGGGGTGTTTTTTAATTTAGTTTTCGTCTGGACGTGAGAAAAAGATGTATTTTTAGCCCAGACTCAGAAAAAATGGCATAGTTTTCGTCTGGATTAGAAAAAAGGGCATAGTCTTAGTCCGGGCGCGAAACAAGGGCATAGTCTTCGTCCGGACTCAAAAAAAGGGTATAGTCTTCGCCCGGGACCAAAAAAATGGCATGGTTTTCGTCCGGACTAGAAAAAAGGGCATAGTTTTCGTCCGGGCTCGAGAAAAGGGCATAGTCTTCGCCTGGGCTCGAAAAAACGGGCATAGTCTTCGTCGGGGACCAAAAAAGGGCATAGTTTTCGTCCGGAGTAGGAAAAAGGGCATAGTCTTCGCCCGGGACGTCGAAAGGGCATAGTTTTCGTCCAGGGCCAATTAGAGCATAGTCTTCGCCCGGGGCGTCGGTATATACGTCAGCTGAGCATCTTATTTCCCAGTACACAATGTTTTTGTTATTGTTCGATAAGATTTGCTCCTCGAGTGCTGCGTTGGCTCGTGTCGTGGGTGAATAATTTTTTTGTTTTTACTCCAAGTTTTGTCATCGACGGGAAAAACCATTGTTTCGTTATTGACTGTAAAGGTTTGTACTACAGCCAATTGTACGAGGAACTCGTTAGGGAACGGTCTCGAGTTCAAATCCCAGTTTACGCGGGAAATTGTACTTCAGAACTCGCTGTTTCTCCATTTACTGGAGTGCCTCTGTAGTGCTTCCAAGAGCTTTGTAACAATCATCTCTGCGTTGGAAATCATGAAATTGAGGCAAACAGTGTGTGTAATCGGATTAAAGACGCTGATTGGTTTTGGAGCTTTCAAGAATATCGGCTTGGAAAAATATGTAGATACCAGTTTAACAATTGACTCGTTCCATCTCTGAGCACACGGCTTATTGGTTGATTTTAGACTCAAACTGTTCCCTTTTTCAGTAAAAAAGCTCCAATGTAAAAAGATGTATGCTACGTGGGGAAAAGTACTGCAACCTCATATCAGTGTGAAAAATCACTATATGTTTGAAAATTGCCAAACTATTTATTACATTGCACAATAATAATTCACGCGACGTGCAAAACAAAACCTACTTTGTGATCTAGAAAAAACATCTCATTGTGCGAATTTTGCTTTCTTCAAAATCTATTTTTTTATTATTATTATTACAAAACACTCTACATGTATTCGCATGCATGGAGGGTGAGCTTCACTATAATACATCATCATCATCATCATCATGAACCCACCCACGCGAAACGTACAATAGGGAATATGCATGAATAAATAACTATGCAGTTGCAGTGAGCTCATAAATAACAGATCACCCTCTTCTACAAAACTTTGCATACGCCAATTCCAAAGAGCACACGTGCACGTGTAGGGGAGAGGCGCAAACTAGTACACAACGAGTTGAACTATTATCGAGAGCGCACCAGTACTTATACACGTATTTACAAAACGCATCAGCAATCTATCGGATCAAACACACTCCCAAGCTGTTCGTACAACACACGCTCATCTATATAATATATACACAGCGTGTATATAAATACAAACAAACACTTTTCTGCAAATGCACGTTGTATGCACATGTATGTATATATAATAGCCTCCGTAACATGCGGCGATTAGATTTCCCTTTCTCTCGGCAAAGGTACACAGGTGGTTTTGCACGTGATACATATATATATAGATGCATAGTATGCGTACGCCCAAAAGCCCGAGGCGCTCCTTCGTTTTGTATGATCCATAAACACTGGGCGAGTGCGCGAACAATGAGCTTCTGCTCACGGTCCCTGTGCATCGATCATTACGCGAGCGTTGCCGATGTTACGTATACACACTGAAAGCACGGGGTACACGCGAGCGTGTATAATTTACGGGTGCATCGAAACGAAATTTCATCGGAAAACCAACAGTGAGAGCAGGAGAGAGCTGGTGGTGGAAAAAAAGAGGGGTCGTTGGGCGTTGAATGTGTCTTTTTGTACCTCGTTACTTTGGTTTTTCTCTCCTTTTTCCAAGTATTCAGGAGAGTCTATTAGGATCAGAGGAAAAGAGAGGAAGGCGATGGAGTTGGTATGTGTACACGTGTGTAGGTTACAGGGGAGAAGATTGCACCAGCGCTGTCGAGCGAATTGTAGTTTGCTTGGCATTGTGCGACGGAGCGATTGTTCGGTCGGCCTTTTTTTCCACTGCAACATTAGCCTCGATTCGCTCTTTTAACCGAGTTAATCACGTTATTTGGTTGTTGTACTTTTTAGAAGAGAAGCTGCGCTGGATAAATATTTGCCTACGTTTCGTGGGTTACTCGTGCCGGTGAGAAAGAAGCAAAGTTTACAGATTTTCCCTAACGGGTGTAGTATTAGCGTGCCTTTTCGTACTTGATACTTATATATATGAAAGCTGGATACATTGTTTTTGTTATTCATCGTTTGGATCGTCAATACATATTTATTATGTTTACATTTTTAATATTTACAAACGATACAAAACATTGGAGTGTAAAATAAATATGGATATTGGTTTTAGCTTTCACTGTGTTTTATTTTTTTTTACTGATGGACCTTAAATTTTTATGAAATAAACATACGACAGTGCTAGTTTTCGCTTGAATTAAATATGTACTGTATTAAACATGATAAAATATTTCTATAAAAATCGTTGATTTTAAAATGGAAAATAAATTATACAATGAAAAGATTTTTTTTTTATTCACCCAGTTTCTAATATCTTCAAAAATATACAATGATGACGTGAATTCTCTTATTTCGCTATTTTGCTTGAAAAAAACTCAAAATTCATTAAAAAAATTCAACCCCTTTATTGTATTTACTCCTGTCATGAGGTAAATATTTTTTTTTTTTTTTTTTTTTTTTTTTTTAATATTGATTTCGAAAAATGACATTATTCAAAAGAAAAAATCACATCTCAGACGGTACAAAATTGTACAAAATCCGAAAAATAAAAGCTTGACTTTCTTTGAGGTGCGAGAGTGGATTGTAGAAATAATAGTAGACAACAGCCCTGTCTATCGACACTTCAAAATATTTATTACCCTCTTTTCATCATTTTCGTCCATGAAAATTGCATACTTTTTTCTCACTCCTTTATTATTTTGTATTCAATAAGCATCAAGCACAAGTCACATTGCAAGCTTGAAAAAGTAAAAACTTATTGTTGTACACAAGCACCATCAGCCTTTTATTATGTGTTATATTTTGTTCTTCCCTCTATTCTTCCACTGCCAATTAAAAACCTCCGCTGCTCTCGACTCTTTTTAGTCTTTGCCAAAAACAACGAAACTCTACAATCTTCCGCTTCTCGCGTTGCTCGTTTATTTAATTTTTCCTTTTCGTCACTCCTCCATACTTCATTTTTACCATTCGCGTTATGTACATTCTCGTACACATCATTATAAGAGTGACAAAAAGCGTCCGCCGTACAGCAGGGGGATTAAACACGTTGGCGCTCTCGTTTTTGCTCTCCCTCGTGTCAGCGAGACAAGGATTATAAAAATATTTTTTGTGCACCGACAAGGCTCTGTACTACATTTTACGGCATCCGTGAGTTGTAAAGCCATTCGTTACGCTCGTTGACTGCTCACAATAATTACTTTTTTTGATCTCTTTTTTTTCTTTAATTTACTTTTTTTAAAGCAATAAAATTTTTATTAAAAGAGAAATAATCGTTGTTGAATTCGTTACATAGGTCCGTGAGGGGTGATAAAACTACTGCCAGGGTCCATGCAACCAAATCATACTTCATTGGACAAAAAAGTCCTTGATTTCATCAGTCAACTGGATTCTACACATTTTTTCTGGCTTTGCGCTGTATTTTTTTCCAATCACAGTAGCATCACACGTATGTCCTTCGGGCCGCGTAGCTCTCGCGTTAGCCTCTTTGAGCTCGCCAAGTCACGCACGTGTGTGTACTCTCTCGCGCATTTGAAATGCAAAACGTTAAATTAATTAAATGACGCGGCCGCCACGCTTATTTACTTGTGTTTGTTTTGTCTCCCCCCCCCCCGTGCATCCCATCGCAGTCGCTCTGAGCCAACATTTTCCAAACTCTCTGGGTGCCTCACTACCTCGGCTAATTGTGCATGTGCGTGGGAAACTTTGTTGGTCCAAATTCATTTGTTAAATGTTTTTCCCGCTACCAATGTGAGTTTTTTCCAGTTTTTTCTTTCTTTAATTGTTTTGAAGAACATTTCTTTTGTCCAACTCGACAGAGGCAAAGTTTGTACTCCTATAGGGAGTAACTTGGAATAAGAAACAGTGGAGTTCGGGTGTTCCAAAGAGCTTTTGATAGATGGAAGTTGCTCTGATCACAAACTCTATTTTTATCATTTCTTTTTTTACATTTTACTTAACTTTGAAAGGTTTTCGTTACTTCAAAAATAGTTTCGAGCTGTTCGTCGTCTCCTGTAAGTACAACGTCGAACAAATCTTGTTTATTAAATTTAGCTGCATTATTTTTTAATTATTCATGTTATAAACATGATTTATAATTTTTACATTGAATTATTTGTATTTTATAGTTATAATTTCACTTTTTTTTTATTTTTCATATGTTTATATTATTTCTATTTTTTTTATAAATTCAGTTATTTGTATTTTATAATTTACACGTATTCAAAACTATTACAGTTCAGATTTTCCCATAATGTGGTACTCAATAAAATGTTTTCCAGCAAAAAAAAAGTGTTAGATTTTTAATAAGGGGAATAATGCAAAGAAAAAATATTAAATTGTTCTAAAAACGTATGATTTATAATAAAATTTATTTATTATCTAGAGAAAAAATTCTCGAACTATTGTGTTATATGTATGTATACGTTTTTGAAAACAATTTTTTTACTCCAAAAAAATTGAAAACCTATAAAATAATTGAGCCTCACTATGCATAAATGATGTATTTCATACATTTTGGGTATAATGAAAAATTACGTGTGACATACCAGTGGAGAAGAGCAAAAAATCATTGAACTAGAACTAAAAAAAAGTTGCGGGGATACAAGAGAGGCCTATATATACATTTAGAGGTCGCGTACAAAATACGTATATAATACACTTACAGCACGTGTGAGGACGGTACGATAAAAGCGTGGGTTCTTTGAAAAAACGCGAAGTCAAGCTCAAGAGAAGCTCTTGAGGCGTTTGGAGCTTTTTTTGTAGCGCAAAGCGAGCTGTGTATACGTCGCGTGGCCGATTCATCGCGGGATGTCAATGTCAACTTGTTTCAACCGAGCTGCTGCGTTCTTACTTCACAAGGCTGTGTGCACGCTTGTATCTCGCTCTCTGGCCCATTTAATTGAATTCCGCATTCAAAGCACATTCTTTCTGTACTTTTGACAATTTTTATTTATTTCTATTTTATTTTTTATTCCAATGAAAATGCATGCAGGTGTTTGACAGCTTTGGCTAAATAACTATCGTTTTATTTCAGAGATTATAAACATCGGTAACATTTTACATAAACTGAATGGAGGGTTATATTGTAGCTGGTGATGACGTAGATTTTGACATCTCAGCAGTTGCTGTTGCATACATTAACGCCTGATTCCCATCGATCGGTACACTATACTTTTTGGGTTCACAGTATTTCTACCGGTCGATCTTCTGTGATGACGCTTGCTACTTTATTTTGTATAGTACAAGTCCTTTATTTTTTCCAAGACCTATTTTTACGAACGTGTGGTCGATAGTGTCGATGCATATTGCGCCTCTGTTTCAATTCTGTACTCGTTTAAGTGCATACCTAGCTGTTTCTATCGACAATAACGAAGTTAAAATGAACTTAAATTTGCTACTATTTTACATAGAAAAATGTAATTCAATGTGTCAGTGCTGTTGCCTTATTTTTGGAAATATTTCTAGCTATAAACGTTCATCAGCAGTAAACTTTTAACTTTAAATATTATTTCATGCGACTTTTTGATTGATCTAGTTTACTCTCTCAAGCTCCAAAGCTGACTGTATTGTTTTGGAAGAAAAACAGAACACAATTCATTTTTAGAAAAAATTTTTTGATGAGTAAATTAAAATTACACAGTAGTACTTCTACATGGCCCTCGTATGTTGCAGTGAAATGTTAAAATAAATTACATTTGGGTTCTATAACTACTACACCAGAATACATGCGTGTCAGATCAGAAGTGTCAATCATAAAATCAATTAAACTTAAATTTATTTGTAGTTCAACTTAAATAAGGCAGCTGTATTCTACGAAAGGGAAACAAGAATAAAAATATCACGAAAATTATTATTCCCGTGCAAGTAAAGGCTTCAAAGCAAAGTAATTACTAAGAGCGAACGAGTAAGCCTTTGTGCCACGCTTGCGAATATAATTCTCTTTTCGGAACCGTCAGCCTTCATTTCTCCATCTGTTCAACGCATGTGATGTTTGATGGAGATTAAAATCATATAATTAAGTAGATATCCGTTTTGATTGAATTGACTTTTGATTTTCAGCATCGAAAAATACACATCAAAAAGCGTATCTCCTCTTTTTCTTTCCTTTTCCCCGAAAATCAGAGTGGCTTTCTCCGAAAAAGCAGACCAAATAGAATTTCTCGGATTCCAGGAAAAGGGTGTTAGAGCAAATAGCAATTGAGCTTTTACCCGGGAAAACCGGTCCTCCAGTAGAACCTAGTATTTAGCTTTGGTTCAGTATACATTTTTTTTTTTTTTTTTTTCAGAAAAAGATTTTTTCTTCTTTGCAAAACAAACATCCCTTCGTCGCATACACGCAGAAGCCGCACATTGAGCCCAATACAACATTTATACACAAGCGCAATACAACTTGTCTCTGGAATAGAAGTGGTACACATTGTACGGATCTCACCTCTACATGGGTTTTGTTGTAGCCTTTGTTGACAGTCCCGGTAACATCAGCTCAAACTCTGGTCTTTGATTTTCCTGTTCCATCGACTTCCTCCTCCTTCTCTCTCTCTCTCTCTTTCTTTTCGTCTGGTTGTGCCATTGCCTCTTTGGTATCCCTTTGGACTTGTGGGGTCGTCTTGGCAGCAAACTTGATTTCTCTCTATAGCTGCTTTGTGATCAAATTGTTGTTTGGTCTGATGGATCCTGTTCTCTGGTGTTGCCGAGTCTTACTGTACTTGGATGTTTCTACTTGTTTGTTTGTAATCGATTGCTCGAAAGGAAAATGTTTTTGATGGTAATGTTTTAATAATAAATAAACGATGAAATGAATAGACAGTTGATTTAACTTTCAAGTCATATTTTATAGATTAATTTTATTGCCTACATGTTTCTGTAGTAGATGATATTCTAGATTCTGTTTTTGTTAGATTAAATTTTTTTAAAAGTTTTTGTCATCAGTTCGGAAATATTGTATATTATTGTTAGCAGTCATGTCTCATTATATAGGAAAACCAAACTTTAATTACCAAATATAGCCAAAAATTTATTACTCATATCGTATAATTCTCGAGAAAAAATTGCTGTAAAAAAAAAAAAAAATAAAAAATACTTTTATATTAATACATACACTATTTCTTGAATGTGCAAAAAAATAATACATATAAATAGTGTGTCACTGGAAAAAAAAGGAAAAAAAGTAGACAAGTCTCGCGCTTGACGTCGTCCAATGTCAACAACGATAAAATAGAATTTCAAATGCCAAAGAACAGCAGGGACGAAATTCAGGGACCTGTACCTACGTGCAAGGCTCTTTCTCCCTCTGCACCTGAGGCACGCCATCCTTGGAAGCGAGCCAAGAGGCCCGTGAGCCGTGTGTTTCGCTCAGCGCCCCGCCACCAGCACGCTTGTAATTAAGCGTGATTTGTGTCGCGCTCGCAGCGTAACGCAACGCGAAGGCTCTGAGAGAGAAGTTTTCTTGGCTCTGACTCTTCTCGCGATGTGACTCGACTGCGTATTTTTTTTTTTTTTTTTTTTTTTTTTTTTTATAATCGTATCTGAAAATATTGTGCCTTAGCCAGCAGGAATAAATTAAGCTGCCACGTGAGGGTGAGACAATTTTTTTTTATTTAGTGAAAGTTTAATATTGGGACAGATGTCTTACCATATTTGGTCATCATCTACTTATTTGCGGCTTACTAGGTGTTTTTTAATCGATGGAACGTTACATGGTTATAACTACAATACGAAATTTATTTTCAGCTTGTGGGGATTAACGTGACTACAAATGATAAAATAAATGAAATAAACTTTTACTCTGGATGGACCCGGTATCAAACGTTTAGGACATAAAATAGGCAAAAGAATATTTTCTTGCAATTTTTTTACATGGAAAAAAAAATCCTTAATCCACATTTTTGTGGATTTTTTTTTACTTTAAAAATTAAGTTGCCTAGTGTTGTGATCGTTTTTCATCAAGAGTAACATGAAAAAACCTTCACAAATAAATTGGTACAAGAATAAATTAAAATTGGCATTTGCACCTCGAAGAGTCTCGCAAAACCTATTCCCGGACTCTGTGGCATCTCGTGATTATTGTACTTTCATTACCATCCAATTTTCATTGACGAAAATAACCAAAGACGTTATATTGTTGTTTAACAAACAGGTCCTCATTACCTGCCCGACGACTAATGACGCCAGATTACCCGTAATTATGTCCTCTCTCGACGCCGGTCTTGCGCAACGTTGTTATTATAATTTTTTTTTGCTCGTCATGGAAATCGTTCCGTAGATCGAGCGATAGAAGCCATTGTGCGAACAATGACCAGTTATTCTCTCCCTGATTCTCCTTTGAGAATCGCCGGTCGATTTTTTTTCTCTCGGTGTAATAGCGGCAATTAAAGCGATCGAGCTGGACGATTCGACTTTTGTTTTGGTAAATCGATCGAAACACGTCCTTGATCCAACTTTCACGTTTCGATGGAATTTTTCGATAAGCCGGATATGGTTATAATTCGTTAGGTACGAAAATACATTTGATATCTCGTCTTTTATAACTATAGTTGATTATTATAGGTCATTAGGTATAAAATGATGAGTCTGTCATTACACTGTAATTACCCTTTATGTTCTTGTATCTGCGTATAGTCCTCAAGTCTATCAATACACAACTTTGTAATCATGTAATATAATGTGACGATAATGAAATATCCAATTCCTAATAATTTTTCCTTTTTTCTTTTGTTTCAGGTAAGTTTCATAATTTGGCTGATGCTGTTCAAATTTAATATCATCATGGAGGGTAACGTATGTCATTGATTACCATGCGTATTGAAAAAAAACTTTTTGCCATCAAAGTCGCGTTTCTTACACAGGAAATAATCAAGGATCATGTAGGATTTAACTATCGCAAAACAAGCAAATGTCATTGCCAATTATCGTGCTAAAAGAAGTAAAATTCTTCATCAAAATGAAAAAAAGAAAGAAAAAAAAAAAAAACCCAAGTGCGCGAATGAAGCACACACCATCCGATTGGTGTGCGGAGAGTTGAACCGATCCGGACCTGCGTTACCCGCCGAGCAGCGACAGCTGGATCGGCATGGAAAGGCAGCGAACGGCGCCATTGAGATATCCCTCGTACACTTATACATCGTACCCAGGCACGGTGTGTATATATCTTGGCTTCCTTCGCGGGGCCCGAGCAGCGGGGGCCTCGTCGTTGGCCACACACACACACACACTTAGGCGCAGCCAAGGGAAAGGCTGTGGCTCTCTCCGAAGACACAGTCTAGTCGGAGACATTAAGCCAGTAACGTGCCTCCTTGGCGCGTGTGTCTATGTGCCTTGTACGTGTGTATTTTGTATACATGGTTGATTTTCGGCGTAGATTTAACTGAGATGCGCCAGTCGATTTTTGTTGATAGCCGTATCGAGTCGAGAGGCCGTAAAATTGTGTATCGAGTTGTGCGCATCGACGAGGAGGTGTCGAGGCAAAAAGTAATGGGTGGCAAAAGGAGATGCGAAATTTTACCGTTACGCGGTTAATCGGCCGCAACAGCCTTGGTGTTGGTGCGCGTCGTTCTGACGGACGGAAGCGCGTCTTTGGCTCGTCGTTTGTAATTGTTACCGCGGCATTTGTGTGTAAGTGCGTCCGCTACGCCCAACGCCCACTGTAATCCTACTTGGGCAGGTACGGCAGCGGTGCCAGGCTGTGTCCGTGTATGTGTGTGCGATACGCGTCTTTGGTGCAAGTGTGTACCAGATATATTATACATATATGTATATGAATGGGCGAGAGTGTGAGTGGCGAACGGCTTCGGTGGTACTGTTCTGTTTGTTGCGATACACGGGACGACGTCGAGGATTTGATTCAAGGTATCTATTATTTTGAGCTGATGCGGATGGAGTTCGGTTATTTCCAGAGAATTGAAAAATCCGGATGATTATGTTTTTGAGGAGTAGGCGGAATCGTAGTGGTTGACTCATGGGTAGAATATAAGTGCTGATTCTTTTTTGCTTCTCCGTGGGTTGTCAATTTTTTTTTTTTTAATTTTCATACATTTCACATTTTCCTTGATTTTACTGTATAAAGTGTATTTCAAGTTATATCTTCATCTTTGACGTTTTTTACTCTCCAAGAAATTAAAAAAATATCACATCCGTTAAATAATAAAAGAGTTTTTTTTTTTTACTCGTAATCGTCTAAAAAATATCAGCAGTGTTTGTACTACCGATTTTCTGTAAAATCAGATTGTTTTCTAATTGTACCAACGATCAAAGTGTTTTTTCAAGTTTTATTTAACAATTCGACCTTGGACTCAAAAATTTGTAGACATTGTTTGGCCTGGGCTTATAAAACTCACAAAACCAGTCACCTTTGGTACCTCTTTTGAATTTTTCGAGAATTTTTATTCATGGCCAATTTCGTACAGATTTTAATGCGATAACTCCTTTTTACGCAACAAGTAGGTATAAAACGAATCCTTTTATTGCCTACATTTTAGAGATTCTGCTCTTACGTAACTCGATAATTGTTGTTTCTTACGAATGTTCTTTTCTAAGTTTGCTCTACAATATTCTAAGACCAACCGATTTTTTTCGAAAAATTCATGTAATTTACACATAAATCTGGTTTGCACAAATTATTGTACGTTAAACACTGATTTTTTCATTAAAACTTACAAGAACCAATTTAATTATCTTTAGAATTGTAGATTGTATCACTTGTAGTGGAACAACAAAAATAGCAGCTCCTCTTCTCTACTTCGATTACCATAAATTGATGTATTCAAGAGCGCCTGCCCTTATCAGTTTTACCGCAAAAATCATTTTACATCCTCGGATCTAAACAAAACAAAAAAATAAATAAATCTTTCGTTTCAGCGGATTGTAGAGAAAACTTTTAATTTTTTCAAATTCGTATAAATATATAGTGTGGCCAGTAAAAAAAGCCATCGTGTTAAAATCTGTTCAAAATCAGCTAGTAACAAATACTTTTGTAACATTCAAATGGAGTAGGTATTGGAGTGGATTGGTTTGAAGTAACATATCTTGCTCTTGCCCGGTAAATATTTACAGTATGAAAAAAGAAATGAATTCTCAATGTAAAATTGAATCGTCAATACTCGAGGTCACGGAGCCCCAGCACCTTATATACCCTACGAGCGAAACTACGTGCAATCCCGCCTCCTTCTCAAAAACCCCTCCAAAACTCTCGGCAACAGCAACCGAAGCAACGGTGCAACGGCAGCTGCACCAGAGAAGAGGGACTGACAAAAAGTAAAAAGAAAGGAAGAAAGACGAAGCAGAAACAACCAGCTCGAGGAGCAGATCGCTGCCTACCCACCAACCTATACCACTTGTGAAATTCATTTTGTACGTGTACGTGTGTATGTATGGTTACATGCTCGGTGAAATCGCTCGTGCGCTACCTCGACTCGTCTCGAGGTATACAGTCGAGCCAGTGCGCGCTCGGCTGCCGTGTTGCAACCGCATCGTTCTTTCATTCCCTTCTTCTCGCGAGTGAAGTGTGCTTCTTTTCTCCCCCCCCCCTAACCAGCTCACTGTGTATCCATCCTTGATTTCATTCTTCCCGGTATTTCCTATACGGTTCATCGGGCGGTTGCGAAAATCGATTGCAAGTCCCCCCCGGTCGTGGACACGCGACCACGGAATTTTCGCCGGAGAAAGTAAACGGCACCAAGGATTTTCCGCTACAGCGAGAGGTGCGTTTTTTCCAAGAATCGAACAATAGAGCTGGGGATCGATTTTTCCTCCTTTGCCGATGATGCTCGGAGGTACGTGCAAAGGGAGCCCATCCCGCGCGATCGAGTGACATATAAAAGGAAAAGAGTAAGTCCATCTCGATGAAGGATTCGGAGAGCGCTTGGCATCGGTTGGCTGCAGTCTGTTGAAGAAAAGCAAGAAAAGAAAAGTGGAAAGTATCACAGTGTCGGAAGTGCGTGAGTTGAGTTTGTGGCGAAGGGGGGAAAAAATAGAAGACGAGGAGTCAAAGTCGAGGAGGGACGAAGGCAGGAGAAGCAGGCCGCTGAGGATGATGGTGTTAACGGCACTGAAGCAGGTCGCGACCGCCGCTACCAATGCCGTGCACTCGGCCACTGGCGGCGGCGGTAACAACAATAGTGGCAGTAACTCTGGACACGCTCATCATCACCATGGCGCTGCCGGTGCCACGGTTTCCGGTAAGTTTTACGGGTGTATTTACACCCTCGTTAGATTATGCCTATACTCTATTATACTGCTCTTATGTACAGGCTGTTCTCTAAGTGGGCTTGGGACCAGATAGGTATCCTTCCCTCTCTGTGTTTTTTTTTTTTTGTTTTTTTTCTCGAGCTTTACAAATAATAGCCTGTGTCTGCATTGGTATGAGTTAGACTGAGTTTTTCTTGCAAGATGTTAACATACGTTAACGTTACAATTTTTATTTTCGCTCCAAGCCATTAATCAAGCCATACAAAATAACATCTACGATTCAACAATGTTTCTATGTACTCTAAGGTGTAGAAAGAAATCATAATAATGATTATAGTGATATTGATTTATCGTACTGTTTTTCACAGGTATGAATTTTCCTCCATTTTGCAAAAGCACCCTCAACAAAGTCAGACCAAACAAAGCCGATAAAAGCCACCGACGGTATATCCCGCAAATCCCCAACAGCCGCACGTCACCACTTCACCGTGCATAACTTATAACAAATTCAAATGCAACACCAGCACTTTTCGGCAAATTTTCACGCGTCTGAGATCAAACTCGAACAACATCAGAAGTGGGTGAAACTTTCCAACTCTCACCCTCTTTCTCGATCTCAGACCCCCACCTTCCAACATTGCGTACTGCAAAACACACGAGTCAGTTGTCACACCGTGTGAGGCAAAACCTACCTCCAAACACACAAAATTAGCGACCGCGTTTCCCCGCTGCAAGGCTGGTCTGATTAAAGCCTTAGTCGAAGTGTCTTTCACCCCAGCACGTCACAGCTCCCGAATGAGCTTTAAATGCTCCACGTGGGGGTGGATTATATGACGGATGGACGGGCGTGTTTCGCGCCTCCGTTGGATAAAAGAAAAGGCCATCGGTCGGGGAAGGCGCGTGCGTGAGGCGAGATATTACGTGCCACGGCGCTGGGGATGATGAATGACAGCTGGGGTTTATGGGGTGCGTTGAATATCTACGGTTTACCCACGGTGTGTTGCTGTTGATATAAAGCGATGAAATTGTAGCAGGATACATCCAGCATCCTCGGAATATCTATATTAGAAAAAAAACACTGAAAACCTGCAGTTGGCAGTGCGAATGATTTGACGCTGAACGCAGTGTATTTTTTAAGATCTTTATCAGACCTTTTTGGTGTTTTTGTTGTAACGCCATTGTAAATTGTCAAAACAAACCAATATAGAGTCACGGTTCTGATGATGTACAATCAAGTTTTTTCCACAAATATGTACGTGTCTCTAATTATTGAATAGTTTTTTCGATCTGTGAGAAAATCAAGGGTCACGTATCTGTTTTTATTTGCCGATTAAGTATTCTTTATGCTGAATGCTACAAAAAACTTCAAAATTACCCTAAAAATTTTACTTTATTTTAATATTCTGCATTAAATCGAAGCTCTCTTCAGTAGAGTTGCAGTAAATCATGAATAGCTTCATTCTGTTCATGCTGTTCTTGCACGTACAGCTCGAAGGAGATTGAATATGACTTCAAGATTATATTGCGTACGTGCAGTACCTATATACGTGAACTTATATAGGTATGTATGTAACGTAGTGAAGTACGCTTTGACGTGATTAAATTTAACGATTTATCCAGTAATTCAGTATAAAGAGAAACTTCGACGGCATGCTAATATTATTATCCATTATGGCTGCATAGCACAGTTCTCAATCTATTTAGCAAAGGAAGGTTTGTAGTACAATGTTTTATTTTTATTTTTAAAGCCTGCCATGTGTATCCCTAAAATGAATCGTTGCCCAAAATTGTAGCTCTTTGTGTAACTTTTATTGACCACGCGAAATACTTGAGTATATCATTACACGTATCAGGACAATAATAGAGGTGTTATCTCTTCATGCTAAAAATTCAACATGTGCCTAAACGAGATCTCTGTAAATCTAATCGGTGCAAAAAGTAGCACGATTTTAAAACACGTAGCTGAAATTAATGTTCCTTCAACAATACACCCAAGGAGACGTATTACTTTTAAAACCCCCATTTGCACGTACAGTAACAAGCCCTAACGACAATATACACTTATTTGACCGTACACGTAATTATGCACCATGCCTCAGAATCTAAATCTTCCTCCTTACCTAAAATCTCTCTAAGCTTGCGAGTCCAATGCGCCTGTCGGTAAAAGTGACCACAGTAAATAAATCGGTTCAACGCATGCATCAGCGATATACAAATACACCGTGAGGTAAAACCGACGAGCTCTCGGTATACCCCTACGTACTATTACGAAACACTGAGCCCACTCCTACGTCATACCTACGTATAACCTACGCTAAGGTTGCAGAAACGCGTGCTCCTCTCGGGAAAGAGTTTCCGGCCAAATGAAGCGAAGCTCGACGCCACACCCACGTACATCAGCAGAAAAAAAGGGACGGTTCTCTTTATCCTCCAGCAGTATACGAATATCATTAGAGGCTCTCCACGCGTGATGACTGAGAAAAAGAAAAAAAAAAAAAAATACCTTAGACACGGCTTCGTCCTACGTACAGAGGATATAGGCTCCCGTTACGCAAGAGGAAACTCTGATAAGCGGCGCAGCTAAACTCATGCATGATATTATAATGCAGTACGACAGAGAGAAAGAAAGCGAGAGGCACAGGTTTATTATGTTGTGTGTACCTACCCGAGGTATATATGTGTGCATGCAGATAAATTGCGCAAGGAAGCGGTGCGCCCGTCGACGTCGATTAATGTGCCTCTCTCTCTCTCTTTCTCTTGCTACGTATACCTAATAGCCGTACTTGGTGCACCTACGATAATAATACACACACGTGTACGCATCTCTCGTACATAGTTACTACTTACTAATGAAAGGGAAAGAGAGAGGTGGAGGCTCGTACTACGTATATACTTTAGTGGTAGTGCGCTTTTGATGTCATCGCGTACGACACGACGAGTTTCGAGTGCAACAGCCACTACTAGCCTTTGACTCAATCTCTTCCTCTTTGTGTGTACGCGTACATCGTAAGGACTCGGTGTGTGTATGTGTGTGTGTAGTACACCAATTGTTTTCCCGTCGTGCTTTGGAGTCCCGTTTCTATGTACTCTCCAAGCAATTTGCACTTGTATGCATACGCGTTACTCTAGTTATGACGAATTGACGATAGGCGACATAGTTGCAGGTGTCTGACGCGAGTATGCGTTTCCGCGCTGCATGAGCGTGCGCGGCTTCGAGTGGTACTTTGAAAATTAATAAGACCCTGCCTTCTCCGTCTGGTTGGCTGACTAACTCATGGCTGTTACTACTACTCGTACGGTATACAAGATTCTCGTGGTCTGACCTACACACGGATGTTACTACTACCACCAGCCGCAATAGCGATTCGACTGTTTATCGACGCCCTGATTTTTCACTGATGCGTGTCTTTGAGCTTTTGCCGAATTAATCATGATTGAACGAACGCTTAAACGAGCGAGATTTTTCACGCATGGTTTTGCTACGTTTTTTCCACGCTCAAAATTTTTTGAGTTAATTTTGTTGAAAAAACGTAATGAAACGAAAACAAAATCATAAATCATAATCCACAAGTAGAATGCATTATTTGATAACAAAAATTTAAACGCAAAGTATTTGAAAACACATTCATGCCCATAACACAAACACAAAACACTTTGTATAAGTACGCAAATAAAAAAAACTCTGCTTAAGCAACGAAAACACCGAAAGCTGAACATGCAACGCCACTCTATCCTCGACCGAAGTGTGTGTGTGAGTGTGTATTAATTTCAGCCGAATTTCCCCTCGAGCTTTTTAATTTCCATTAACGCAAAATCAACATTGACATTATCTCTTCTGTCTATCCTCCTCCTCCTTCACCTCGTTCATTCAGCTCGACTGAAATACACGATGCTCACGCGTGATGTGTACGTATACGCCACTTGTTACACGTTTTCAGAGTTTGAAGAGCCGAGAGTATACTCCACATCAGCTATACAGTGATGAGCTAATGCATTCAAATACACGTTACCGATAACACCCCCTGCATGCACTTCCACCCTCGTGTGCGGGTATTTGTATTTGCCTCTGCTTTAATTTCAAAATATAAATAACGTAAACTCTCTATCGCGATGCTTGGTTGCCATCCTCGCAAACAGAGGCTTTACCGTGTAATTCACGCGAGGTATGGAGCTTATTTACGTTTTGATTCTCGCATAATGCATTATATGTTAATTTTGTTTGTCTGTTTACTTTTAGGAAAATCGAGGGCTTCTTTCGTTGACAACTTTTTGATACAAGAAAAGACATGAAGGACATACAAGAACAACATGCTTGTGTTGTACATTCAAGCTAACACTACCCCAAATTTTCTAGGGTGAAACGCTATCTCGAAAAAATCCCTTATCATTCGTTACAAATTGACGTGCGTGAGACGATTATCCTTTGAACAATTTGTAACAACAAAAGCTACAAGATGACTTTGCCTTGTGTGCACAAAAATGTCCTGTTTTCGCAAAATGTTCTTCCGTCTGAAACAGAACAGCCGAAGTGACGCCACAAAGTTCGAGAAAATGGCCACACTTATTAACTAGCCTTTTCTTTTTTCAAACCATCAAAGTGTCCTTAATCATCGGAAGCTATGCTCTCCTTGGCCACAAAAAACCATCAAAAGCAACGATGACCAACACTCTAACAGTACACGCGGGAGTCAGGGTTTCACGTTAATACCACGAACCACGGAATCAGCGCTGCGATTGCGTCCCCTTTTCCTGTATACAGCGCCACCGACCAAAGCCTCGACCTTAAACCCTCCCTCTATCTCCCTGTACACATCCTCCGCATCTATACGCGTATACAACGACGAAGGTTCAGGGGGGCGGGGGGGGGAGGGGCGCCTATAATTTATCGGAGCGATCGGCAGCGCTTGGCTCCTCTGTGGTCCCAGAATTCAATTTCTAATAGCCAGCAGTAGCATACGCACGTATGCTCGTATTATATGTCATCCCACCTATATATACATGTGCCTATATTTATGTACGAAGAGGAGGAGCAGTAGCAGTGACTCTCTCTGGCCAATTAATCACGTAGTGCGCCGCACGCGCGGTGGTAGGTAGTTCTCTCTGCACCCCCCCCCTCCCCTCTCTATCTGTAAATCGATGATGATATACGGTTCCAAAAGGGGAGGATACAGATCGCTTATTTTTTTGCTAAAGCTGAGTTAAGCGAAAAACAAACTGTTTTTTTCTTAAAGAGATTACTTTTCCTTTTACCATTAGTTGGGATTTCTCATAATAATTATTTATTGGGTTCATCGGGTAGATTGGAAGGAAATATTGGACGAGTATAATTGATTGTTACCTGTCAACTGCAATTGAAAAAGGTGTTGATCATATTTGGAAGTGGGGGATGCACCCGCGGGTCATTTACTATTGTTGTTAACTTTTATAGGTGTAAAACAATTGTCACATTTCGTGTCTTTCACCTCCCAAACTTTGATCTAATCTACTTACCCTCTATAATTTCAAATTAAATAATTAAAATTAATTTTGAATAAACTGTTTAACGGATCAATAAAAATATAAGTTTTTTCATGCAACATTTCATCCAAAGAGTATTAAACATTGATTTATGGATTATTTGTAATTTAAAAATTAGGAAACAATCACATTGAGGATATATACATAAATTAATACTTAGTCGTAGGTATCGTAGGTATATTATTCATAATATATGGCAAAATTATGTAACACGTTGTAGTATTTGTGAAACTTTTTTTCGTCACCTTAAAGAGAAGATTTGAGAGAGTGAGATTTTGTCTTTCATTTTTCCACATTATTACCCACACAATATAGAAATGATTTAATGACAGTGATTTAGATTTTACAAATTATAACACCAATAGAACACTTTTAATTCCAAATTTATTTGAAATCATTAATGAAAATAGTTTTAAAAAAAACAGTGCTCGACGAAATTCTACGGTAACTTGTTAACGATTTTCCGAGCCTTTCGTTACCTTTTTTTCCCTCCCATTGTACTCTTTTTATTTGTGGCTTCAGTAATCTCCAGTGTATCGTCAACTCAGTGTTTTAGAAACTCCATTTGCTCAGAATTTCATTCCATGGAAAGGCGACCGAAAAAAGCTTTTGTCGAGAAAAGAATTCGCCTCGATTGTTCTGAAGGATAATTTGATTTCCAAACTGGGAGGGAAGTGATTCTGGATTCGATTAAGAGGAGTACTCGGAGTCGAGTTTGTCATTGAGCGACTTTGAGTCGATACGAGTCGTATATAAAAGCACTCGACTGGCGATGAAAAAAAAAAAAAAAAAAAAAATTAAATTAATCAAAAGGGAGCAAACAATTTGTTGAATCGAGTGGGTGTACAGTTTCCATCATATCTCTTGTGAATTAAATCGAGTTTGGCTGTTAATCCAGTGTCGTTTTTAGATCTTTCTTTTAATTGACTTTGTACATCTCGAGCGGAAAAAAGCTATATTGACAGAGCTGAATTTTCTAACCGAGAAGTGTCTCCTTCGGTCCGTTAATTGTCTGTTCTGCTGACTAAAGCGAGTTAATGAAAGTGCTTCCATTGTCAGCGCCGGAAAACCACTTTTCCAACTCAAAACAGTTTTAAAAAGAAAAAAAAAAAAAAAAAAAAAAAAAAAAAAAACAATAATTGCCCTCTAACCGGGCGTACTGATGTACTGATGGGTCGTTGAGCTATATTCCGACCTTTCCGATTTGTCCAGCCGTATCCGCACACAGATGCTATTTTTTTGAAACAATAAGCTTGTATTTTCTTCAAAGCACAATCAATTTTCGTTTCAATCACACAACACTTTGTTCAAACAAAAATTCTCGTTCACTAAGAGATTGTGAAAATGAAAATTATTCGTCACTTGAGTACCAACTCAAAAATTTTCCAAAGTGCATACCATCGGCAAAACTTTATTTTCGATCGACACAAAGGTTCCGGTGAGCACAAGATGCACGCAGCAGCAACCCACCACTCAAGAGAGTACAAGCCCTCACCCATCCCGAAACGTCTGTCCTCGTCCCTATCGTACACAAGAGAGCGCCGAGGTATCGGACCAGCTGTGGCATTGGCGACATTTCCTGCAACACCTCCCCCTACCCTCAAGCCTCATCGCATCCACCCTCACCGTCCACACTGGCGATGTATGCATAATTCGGATGGAAAGGAAGATATACACATGAGTGCACGCGTATGTAAAACACGCGTTTGTCAGATATCTCCTCCGATGGATGTATACATGTATACCCAAGCGGAGGAGGAGGAGGATAACCAGTGTGTACAATAGCTTTCAAGACCACGGCGTGGAAAGCTGATTAGCTGCGCGAGGTAGCTCCAGGGCTCATCCCCCGTCTTCCACTTGCTCCTCTCCTATTTCTGTTTGGCATTAAATACCGTGCACGTGCCCGCATAATAACGACCGCACGCGGAATGCCCGCGGCTTAATTGATTTTCGCGGGCCGAAAGAAGCGACCCGTCCGTTGTTGGCTGCGCTCGGCTCGCGCTTCCTTTTGTTTACGAATGTAATTAGAGGAGCTCGGCTGAGCCGAGCCGATATGAATTGCGCGTAATTAAAATCGATATCCGTGGCAGGAGTGTACGCCGGAGCCGACCACCGCGTGAGTGTTGCGTGTACACATGTGCACGTATGTGCGATTGTGCTATCTGGCCATGGTTCTCATACGTGGGATGCTTTGTATGGGAATTTTGTGATTTTCCACGTTGCCAGTAACGATAACGATGGTGTCGCGATTGTTTGACGCGGGACCGCACGCGTGAGGATCCGAGGACAGCTCAATGGAACGTTTAACCAACTCACCAAACTTTTTTTCTTTTTTTTTTTAATGTAAACGCGTTTGGAAAGACCTTCAAATCTTTGTGGGTTGTTGATTTGATTGATAGAATATTTTTTAGTGAATAAAGATCGCGAAAGAAGATCTAATTCCAACGCTGTTGATCAAGAACAATAAGTTACTTGAGATATTTTTATTCAACCTTTGATTCCCCAAAGTTTATTCGTTCAAACAAATGTTTCTCGTTTGTTTTGTCTCGGTCCTTTTAATCATACGAGACTCTTGAGTTGGGTATTTTGAAAAGTCGTTTTACTCATCGATACCTTGAAAAAAAAAAAAAAAAACTCTCGCAACAAATGTCTAAAACAAATTTCTAAAACAAATTCAAAAGGGACGGAATGCAATGGTGAGGTGGAAGGTATATATTTCGCTTAAGCCCATATATATTGGCACAGGTCGACAGTGACGGCAAAAAAGGCAGCGAAAAAGCCGAGCTCTCTGTGTGTATTCATTTTCTAGCATACGACGTACGTACAGTTGCACTTGAAAAGAGGATTCATGAAACATTCAAAAGAGAGGAGGAGTAGGGGGAGGAGTACAAACGCGCGAGTCCCCGTAAATCGCTTCCTTTGATTAGCAAAACGGGAATTTATAACTGCAGCGTGTTGGCCGGGTCGGACGAAAAAATAAACGTTAGAGTGTCACAAGAGAAACAGTACGTGAAACGGACGAGATGGAGAGAGACTTTTTATTCCATATACGCGGAAAAGCGCATCGTATAATGCACAGCAGCTTGAGCAACTTTGAGATGATAATAGTACGAAAAAGCCTTCTGTACTTTTGCACATACATCACGTAGGTACGAGGATACGCCTTTTTGCCCCCCCCCCTTGTACACTTGACACGTGTCCTTAAAAGCTACCTGTGCAGTATATCGGTGAGGACGTCCCTCGAGAAGATGGGGAAAAAAAATTTATCGTATTCCTCGCGCGAGTGTTCTTCAGCTCGAGCGGTGCATGCTAAAATATATAGCCCTCGGGAGCCCATAGCGGGAAGAGAAGAGACCCGAAGTGGAAAATACGCGCCGAGGAAAAATCAATGGACTGACACGCCGTCGGACTTATTCTCCGCATATTTTTTCTGGCAAAGTCTTCTCGACGCCCAGTTTTTCATTGGATTTCAAATTAAGTTTTTTTTTTCCGAGCAACACCTGAAATGAAATTCCTCTCGTTAGTAATAAATCCAAGCTCACCAGGGCATAAAAGTAGGAAAATCAAAAGCGGATATCTGAGCTGCTAAAGCGAGAGAGGGTCTCGCGTTATCGGGGCAAAAAATTCTTATCCCCCCATATTTTTTTTTTCCCCGCACATGTAGAAAAAATGCCGGGAGCGCGCGCCAGCGATGAACAATCAAGTTAACGAGTCTGTATCACTAAAAGGCCCCCCTGCGCTGTGCACAGAGCCGCGGGCCTAACTCGATTTGACCTTTGACTCCTCGTCCGAGCAGGAAGAGGACCACGAGTGCACAGGTGGCTGGGTGTTTTGGGGGAGGCGGGGTCACTTTTCCTTGAAAAAACAAAAAACACGCCCGAGGGAGCGTCGTCGATCCACTATACATCGTACCCTTTCATTTTTCATTCCTTCATCGTACGTTTGAGCGTTTGAGCTGGTCAGGCAGTGGATAAGCTACCAGAAAAGTCACTGGCCCCTCAGGCTGACTGCTGCTGTGGATATGTGTACACTCGCTCGGGTTTTTGTGCAGGAGGAGAAAACCTCGGGCAGTCTTGGAGCCCCGTCGAGTGGTGCGAAAAGGTAGTCTGACCCTCTCTTCTAAACTTCCATTGACGGAGGTGATTTTTTTTTTGCTGGAAGCTACAAAGACTTTATGTTTTATTTTTTTTTTTTACTAGTAAGTGATTCGTTGGATCGATTTTAGTGTGAAGTTTTGCTTTTAGAAAAATATGAAAGTCGACACGGAAACGTGCTGCACGTCTTACCAATTTTGACTTGTTCTACTGACAATACGTGAAGGCGAAAAATGTTGGAAATATTCTCGCAATATTATTTTCGCTCTGATATGCTAAATACGCAAAAAAAAGCCTGGCACCTTGTGATCCTGCCAATGACAAACCAAACAAATAGAAAAAAAAAAAAAGACTGAATATCAATGCATTTGTCAAAAAAAACGAGCCACGAAAAAAAAGGCTTACTCACGTTAGCCTGAGAGCATGGCCAAAGACGACCACAGGCACACAATGGCATTTCTTCCCTTTTTCGCTTTCATCCTCTTTTTTTCTCTTCTTTTTCCCATTCCTCGTTCTTCTTCTGTACAACTTCATTTTTACTTTGAGCTCCGTTTTCACTTTGATCTCGCCTTACAACGCGACTCGGCCCATTATGTATAGACGCTGCTCGTGCCCGTGTTGTATCCTCCAGCCAAGCCATTTAAAGAAAATGGGATTTCGTTGATACGCGAGATACTTTCTGTTTGTTTATTAGAGACACAGTCCTTTGGCTCTTGAGAAGTGAGTTACTTTTAGTGCTTTGTTATTTTTTTCAGTGAAAAATTTTAAGCTAACGGTTATTTTAATGTCTTGTGTTTGATCTTTGACGAAAGGGAAATTGCTCGGCTAAGTGAAACGGGCCATTTGAGGCTTGAACAATTAAAACGAATCAAGGGCACGCTTGTACCCCATTACTTTATCTCACCTGCTTGGTGTTCCATATTACATTCGAAGAAACATCATTTTTTATTACAGCCCATATTTTTTGCATGAAACTTGATGTCAGATTTCATTAGTTTTCAGAACACGTTGCACATAAAATTTCACTAGCTTCTCTGAATTGATTGTTCATTATGAACAAATTTTTTTTTAGACCATGCAAGTGTAATACATATTTTGTACGATGAATTAAATTTTTCCATTGAAATTCATTGTAATCATGAAAAATATGCCTATATTTTACTTATTGATTAAAAACCATGAATATGCGACTGTGAGTATAATAAACAAAATCTAGTTTTTTTAGTTGACTAGTCTTTTTTTTATTTATAAAAATTAAATATTGTTTCAAAGAATCAAGTTAAAAATGATCAATATTTTTTTTATCATACTATTACAAAATATCTCAATGCAACGCTGCATAGACGCAGTTTTAGTAACGATATAAGCAAGAAATTTGCATAATTGGAAACCAAATAAGTTTACACATGACGCACTGATGTATAAATTATGTTAGCCGCAACAACAAAAACATGACCCTCGTTAAAATAATCTATTCAAGTACCAAGTCATGAAAGCGAGAGGCAAAGCAGCTCCCAACAATGGAATCTTACCCGAGCTCGTGGGTAAAGGATTACCGTGATAAAGAGAAAAAAGCGGCGAATACATTCGAACGAGAGCGAGAAAAAAAAATTTCTTTTTGCCATAGGCAAACGAGAAAACTTATATATCTGTAGTGGTGAGGGAATAGATTTCTATACTTTTCCAGCTTGTGTACCTCCTTGGATGTTTTTTTAATTTTCCAAGTTTCACGATTTTCGTTACGTTAGTACAGGGAATGGATATCTGGTGAAACTGAAAAAGCCATTTTCTCTAAAGAATATTGTAGGATATCCTTTTTTGACCTAAAATAAGGCGAAAAAACTAAATATTATACATGTGTGTATGAACTAATGAAAATCTAACAGATCGTTTCAATTTATTGATTTCAATTGATTTTTTTTTTGTTTTCTGGTGATTTCTCGACATTTCGGCCTTGATGTTCGAATTCACGTGCTCAAAACAATAAAATAAAAATAAAAACCAAACATTTGTTTAAAAAATTGGTTGTAAACTTCGTTATCTAAAAATGTAATGCCCTATATTTTAATAGAAAAATTTCAACTGAGTAGTACTGTAGTAAAAAAAAAAAAAAAATGTAGCAAAAATATAAAGCATTATCTCGAAGTAATGTGGAATAAAGTAATACCTGAATCTGGACTACGTTACATTGATCGCACTTTTGATGGACTTTGCCCAATCATTTTCTTCTTTTTTTTTTTTTTTGTAAGAAAAAAAAACACATCTACGCCACTGTACATCACCAATGGAGGACAAAAGCTTCGGAGGATCATCCGTGGATGAAAAACAAACTTGGAAACGAATATCTCGTTTTAGCCATCACGAGGTCGATAGAGAACAGAAGAGAAAAGGAAGAAAACGAAGGGGCTCGGATCAGCCGTAAAGTCGTAGAGTCAACGATCACAAAGGGAGGTTCGTTTGTCGAAGAAAGAAAAAAAAAAAAAAAAAAAATAGAAAGGGAAACAGGGCAGGTCAGAGCTGATTCGGAAAAGAATCACACGTGCCACCTCCACTTCTCTGTATATCCTCATAAATACACTGTACACAAAGAGGCAACGAGGAAGCAGGAAGGGAAATAAATAAAAGCATCGACGGAGAGTCGTCAACTTCCTCGCAGGAAAAAGGAGAGAATGTCGACTGGATCAGGGACGATGGACTCTATTGACCAACAACATCGAGGATCCGCGTCGATCCAACTGAGGCTTGTTTTTTCGTATGCAACTCAAAGATACACCTTCGATCGCTGCATGACTCGTTGAATAAAGAAAAAAAAGGAAACGAGCGGAATACAGAAGCTCATGCGGTACATGTGTGTATGCGTAAAAGTGTTATTACTATAACCATCCTCGCGCCGCTCTGGAAAATTTGTTGGCGCGCTTGCTGAGCTATGTAAGAGCGCGTGCAAGGTGTACGAGCTTCCGCATCGCTTACTGCCTTTGAGAGCGTGGAGAGCTCGTCTGCCTTCAATTTACATTTTCCACGCGCCGTTGCTTCCGACTTTTATACATATTTGCACGGGCTTTCTTTCCTTACGTTTGCCCATCGCGCGTTAAATTAAGAAAAAAAAAATCCATTTGATTTATTGGCCAAAATGAAAATTAAACTCATCAGTCGAAGCAATCGTACACAAAGGTCGTCGGGTCTGCGGCCGAGGACACACGCGCACGTATACGCATGTACAAACATCATTTCACGGAGAATGGCGCTATTTTTATTTGCCGAGCAAACCGAGCTCATCGCGTTGCCTTGCTTGCCGGCTCATCGAGACGGAGAGATATTTTCTTTTGATGCTTGCGAATAAACACGCGCACTGTTCTCGTGGCGCTAAATGCTACAGGAATCCTGTTTTTTTTTTTTTTCTTTTTTTTTTTAGTAGTACACTCGCGTGCGGTTATTACGCGTTTGCTTCCTTTGGAATCTTTATTCTCGACTACTGTGTGCGGGAGGTACTAAAATAACTGCACTTGAGATGTAAATTTTAACGTGTACCTTTTTTCGTCGGGATGCACAAGTGGCCTTTCGCGTCTTTTTGGAATTTAGCCAAGTCGTCCTTCGCATGAGTGTATCTTTTTTTTTCCTCAAATTCATAAAAAATCTCATTTGTGTTTAACGAGTTGATTGGAAAGTGAAAAAACGCATTTTTATACTTGTTATTTTTCTTTTTAAATACAATACACGCGAATTGTTTTATTCAAGCTGTTGTGATTATTTTGTATTAAAACTTAGTCTTGGATAGGATAACTTCTGATAAACTTATCTAAAGTAATATTTCCTTTATTACAATGTATCCAATCATTTTAAGTATGCACTACTCGAGAGAAAAAAAAATTGTTTTTCAAGAATCATTGATTCTACGAGCTCCACAGAGTGAAAATCCTGCTTTGCTCATGATACATACTTTATTTTGCTGTTTCTCTCAACGAGTTCTCGCATTGGCTCTTTTCTCGGCCATCCACGTGTATTTTGCGTTGTAGCTATTTCCTAGATTTTTCTCTCTATCAACAATTTGAATCAAAAAGATTTTAGAGACCTTGCACTAATTCTAAGTTACAAAACCAATCCAACACAGCACCAACAGCTTCACCACCCGAGCTTTCACTGATCCGGTCCACGCACACATCCCGAAAGCAGCGAAAGTACATGAACGTACGACATGAAAACGCATGTCAAGCATAAACTCGCTATTTGTTCCTGTGCAACCACACACACGTATACGAGCGCGTCACTATATATATATTAATATGTATCGGCTATCAAACTGAAATCATGTGTAATAACATCAACGGACAGGAGAAATTACCTGCTGGGTTCAAAGAGCTGAGAAACGAGTCCGGGACGGCATTCCTTGCACGTGTACATGAGACACTATCGCGTTACCATCGAAAGCTCTTATACCTCGTGCGTGCACGTATTACTTATAGCACGTACAATTTATAAAAAAAAAAATTAAAAAAAAAAAAAACAGGAAAATGATCTCGTGGAGTCGACGACAGTCTCGATAACATCGTGTTATTGTATATATTTTTCGTTCAACTCTTTTTGCATATAGAGAATAAAGTGAGGGAAAAAAGAGTAGCTTTTTACGCGTAGTTGTGCATTTAATACTTTTTTCATACACCGCTGAGCTTCGATTATCCATTTGGTCGTGGTGCTCGATTTGTCGGTGTCGCGCGGAGCGAAGAGAAGAAGAAGAAAAAAAAAAAAAAAGAAAACGTAAGTAAGTACAGACGGAGACAAATGATCCTTTGGTGAATTCCTGCACGCTTCCTCCTTCCTTGCACGGTCACCATTTATCATTACAATGGAGGCAGCTAGGCCGCTTTTTGCGGACCGCTTCTTCCTTCCGGGCTTACCCGTACCTACTCCTCGACTTCCGTATCACTCTACCATCCTGCGGCACACAGGTTGTCCTTACTTGGTTTGGGATTTGGTGTGTCATTTACGGATTGGGCTTATCGGAGAGCTTTTTCGTGTTAATATGGGCACATGGAGCTCGGAGTTGGGGTTTTCGACCGAAGAAATGGTTGTCCGGGAATAATTAGATTTTCGCTGCTTCAAGCACACGATCTGCGATGGTATTGTTCTTTCGATCGGTTTATGGACGACCTCGTTTTTGACGAGCTGATCGACCTTGGGGGCGGAGAACGAAAGGCTTGTTGGGAGATGGACAGTAATTACCTATGGGTTTGTTAACACCTTTTTTCTCCAGCAAAAGCTTGCCCAGAGGATCAAGTCGAAGAAAACATGACGTCAACCTTTCCATTATTGTTTGGCGCAAGTGATGTCTCAAGGCCACACTACTTTGCAATGTATCGTTTACTTGGATGAAACACCGTTATTTGCTATAACTCCTTGAACATATTTGTCGTTATACACAAATGTTGAAATTATAAAAAAAAAACTAAATGAGTATATTGCGTGTCATATCGGAGTAGACCTAATTTAAACCGTGGCTGGAGAGGTAAGGGGGCTGTACCGCATGGACCCCTCGCTCCCTTGCACCGTATCAACTTTGAAAACACGGTTTTGCTTTGAAACCTCGATATCTCGTAGTATAGAGAGAGTTTAACATAAACCCTGTTCATGGGGTGTACCTGTGTGGGGGTAAAATCCTATGATCGAAAATACAAAAGGAGGATGGCGATAGTGGTGATAACGTAGTTTGCAAGAATTGCTTTTCAAAACAGGATAAAAATTGGAGGATCAGCTTGGGAGCGCGTCTAACTTTCGCCGACAGTTTGTACTTTTTCTTACCCTACTGTCTATGGAGGGTCCATAAATCCTGGCTTTCGCGGGCTTATGTGAAATGTACAAGCGACAAAAAGTTGCTGGTAGGCGAAAGTTTTGCGTCCTTCCGGTGGTGTGCGTGACTTTTTTCGCGAATGAGATTCGTAAAGTTTTTGTATCAGGTTCGGCGAAACAGTCGTAGGAACTGAATTTTGTATGATACGAGTTGAGTGACTGAATGTATATGTATGAGATTTCGACATGTGTCTACTGGCGTATTGGATATACCCAGGATTTTATTGGCAGAGTACACATTTTTTATGGTTTGAGGCGTAAAAACCGTCACAGAGACACGTGTCTAAAAGAACAGTAGTGCGTATTGAGATCACTTGAATAAAATGATATTGAATCCAAAAAATGCTGATTATTCGTTTGCTATATATGTGTGAAATTTCTTAATATTTTATACTAAAAATACAGTTTTCTAAGACTTTGGATGACTTTAAAGCCAACCAAAGTCCGTCCGAAATTGTAAAAGTGTCGAAACGATTTCGAACTTTTTTATCGAGACATTAGAGTACGCAGTCCTTCAGGATGCAATACTAGAACGGAAATAGTTTATCATTGTAATGGTACCCGAATGAAAAGGTCAGAAGGATATCAAAATAAATGATACACCTCGTAATTTCAATAGAAGCACAGATTATTCATGCCCGTCATAAAAAAGGTTGGTACACGTGCTCGAGTCTTTTAGAATGGAACTGCGGTTGCTCTTCCACTTTATGGCTTTATATGCTTTCACATTTATGTACGATAAACGGGTCAAGTTTATGATAGCATTTGACTGAGTAGAAACACTTGAGCGAGGTATGAATTTTAAAAAAGTGTTGTGTCTTTTCATTAGTAGAAAAGGTCAGGTTTATTCAGACACAAAGTGACAATTGCAAATACTTATCATCAGTAAAAAAAGGTCAAGTTTGTTCAGACACAAAGTGACAATTGCAAATACTTATCATCAGTAGAAAAAGGTCAAGTTTGTTCAGACACAAAGTGAAAGCTGCAAATATACTCGATACTTTAGTTTGGTCATATTTATAGCTTTAAAAAATTATGTTTCGGACGATTATTACTTGCATGTCAACTAATTTGTTTACGTGTTATTTTTGTTACAGGTGAGTTACACTTTGCCACAATCAATTGGTCACGTAAGTTCCTATCGCATCACTCCATTCAAAAATGAAAGTACAGTCGTGCAAGAAGTAAGTGTATTATTTTTCCTTTCAAATACACAGTCACGCAGTTAAAAAGCGCTGAATGAATTGGGACAAATAATAACAATCCGCACAACAATACTCGCTGTTTATCGCATTCATGAATTAATTACCTCAAACAAACCACGTTAAAACTCTAAATTTGAAATCCCTCTCTTGTCCGCCATGAGTCAGACAACAGCCGCGATTCCAAAAACCACGACGCACGTCCCAAATAGGATACCGTACGCGCAAACGCCCGCATAATCATAATCGCAATTATTTCCATCTACTTGTTCGGGACTGGCTTTCATTCGCCCACTTCAAACAATGACAAGAGAGAGAGAGAGAGAGAGAGAACAAACGAGCCAAATGCGCACAATAGGCGCGAGAAGCACTCGTTATTCTTCTTTGTTGTGTAACGAGCGAGGGAGGAGGGGAAAAAAGCGTAAAATGGTCATTGTTCGCCCGGCTTCGATTTCCGATTGAACGAAGGTGGAAATGAGACGATAACCCGATAAAAGGAAGTGCATTATATAAGGCTACGACGACGGCGAGGAGTGTTTGATCTGCATAATGTAAGCGGAGGAGGTGTATAATGACGGGAAAAGTGCGTGCGCACCGAGACAAGCGAAAATGAGGTAAAAACGAGGTCAGACTGACTGTATATCATGTGCGAGCGCCAGAATCATAATGTGGCGCAAGGCCGAGGGAAAAAAAATAATGAAGTGGCGCTGTACGCGAGTACAACAGCTTGGCGCCAATTACACCAAATGCATCACGCTGCTGATTAGTTCGCGAGTTCGACGCATTTTTCGCGTGATGCCTAGTTCGAAGGACGACGGAAATTTTTCAGAATCAACTCGCGTAGGTTGCCCAGTTGGAAAATTGAGCTTCGAAAAGAGCATTCGCTTGAAATATTTGCGATGGACTGACTCTTTTTTTTCCCCCTTGCAAGCTTTTGCTGGTGCGGAGACTTTTTTTTTTGTTTTTGTTCGAGTTGACCATTGTCTCGTTCCTCGTTTAATTAGGAAGCAAGTGCGCCCGTGCATGAATCACAAAGTTCAGCTTTAACGAATGTTTATTCCGTGACATCGAGCTCTCAGTTTTCCGCTGCTGTACTGGAGCGCTTTTAATAATCTTTATTATTTTTAATCACGGAAATACTTCCGTGTTAAGCGCAGCCTGTTGAAGTTGTCCGTGTGACCTACTTTTTCTGGCGTCTGTGTACACACACTTATCACCCCAGCACGTCAGCCCCGAAAAAGGACGCGGGTCTTTGATCAAATTATTTTCGCTGTTGCGAAATAATGAGAGAAGCAAAGTTTTCAACGTCAGTTGGTGCTTTGAAGAAAAAAGTGAATGCAAGAAAAATTGGGAAGATAAAACACTTCCTTGCTCTGAACTTGTGGATCCTCTACTCCTCGTTTACCTCGCCAACTACCGGTTTCTTCATTTTTGCGCCTTTAAACCCACCAACCTACTCTGTTTGTATTGATCATTTCACGAAAATTTCACTTCTCGATTATTGAAAGTTATTCATTTGAATATTTCGTATAATATACCAATAATATATTAATTGTACAATTTTTTACGCTCCACTATATTCTCAACTTATCGATATCAGAGGTAAAATTTTTCTTCATTAGTTGGGGTCGTTTTAATCACGGCATTAAACTTTTATGTAATAACGGGTACAGATTACAGGCACCAAATATTTATATTTTCTCGAGGTCAAGTGGACGACTCTTGGACGCTTGAATTGGCCCTTTTCGTATTCTGAAGTGTGGTCAAGTACATTATTTAATTTTTCCGCAAACCTAAATTTGAATAAGCTAATAATGTACCGTAACCTCGTTTATCGTGCTGCGATCTAAAACCATAAATTAAATGGATATAATAAAAGTACGCACAAGTGTAGGTGGTAAGATTCTACCAACTCGCTTGCTAGCCTCATTTGAAGCTTTGGGATGTATTTTTTTGAAAAAAATTCCCCCAAATAAACATGGATTCCCTAAAAATAAAAACATTTCCAAAGTATCATGTTACCCGTCGAAATATGGCATTTTTCGTGAAATGGCCCATGTAGGTAGGCAAAATTGCCCCCAAAGCAAGGATGCTTTGATATCGCCTTAATAACCGTCCCTTACTAACCCACCGTATGATGAATGGAATGCAGCCAAGCGCAATCAGCGAGATGATCTGTACACCGCCACTATAGGTAGAGATACGTTCTACACATCCTTACGCATGATACGGACACGAGCAGAGACACTACACTATTAACATTTGGAAGATCTATCAGAGTATCTGTATCCATTAACCTTCAATGATAGAGTATCCATCGCACGTGGAAAAAAAAAAACTGGACCAAAGTGCAGTAATTTCTTACACGTCAGGAGCGTCGTGAGGAATCGCGCCGAGAAAGGTACCTACTATTAATACCCAGAGAGGATCGATTTTTTCCTTCATCCGACATCTGTAAGCACAAACTCAGATACACAGAGGTACAGCCGAGGGCACACGCCCAACAACCGATCGATGTACCCACGTTACACGAATAGGTACTGCACTTTTACATATACGCATAGTCCCGCACCCCCGCCCACAACTGACGCGTGGTTACAAGCAGGTGGGTACGTGCACGCGTCGTCCTGGCATAATTATGAAGGCTAGCTGCTGCATATACGCTCAGAGAGGATGAGCTATAGTAAGTTATACCTATATCTACTCGCACTACCCCCCTCCCCTCCGATGGCATCACGTTGAAGCGAACCTGCTTCTATTCCAGCCATAATTACTGATATGAGCGCCGAGCGTGATACATATTATCTCTTCTCCACGATCTGCTCCTCCTCCTCCTCTTCCTCCTCGCACATAACTATAATCCCTCCGGGACGCGATGATGCCAGCGTTCTACAGCGCTTGTCAAAGCCACACCAGCACGCACTCGTTGCCGTACACCCGTAGGTGTGTAATACATTTACTCCCTCCTCCTCTCGCACACGTACACGCGCGCGCGGCACTGGAAGCGCGTACGTGGTTTTACGCTGAATACGCGGGCTCGAGCTTGCAAGCTCAGACACGTACTCTATGCGGATATACACGGGCGAACGAGCTTACGTCGTAGCCTTTATATTCCCAGCGATGGGGAGGGGGGTTGGCTTTCAGCCGGGGGCTACTTTGGCTCCGTATATACGAGGCACATTGTTCCTTGAGCTTTGACAGAGCCCGGCTTTTCTCTCCGCGCCGTGTTGTCAAACGCTTATCGCGCGCGTGTGCCGTATCGATGGCTCGTCGATTGGCTTGTCAGGCTTTTCGTCCAAAAAGAGGATCCTTGGTGTTTTATTCTTTGTTCTCTCGGGGTTTCTTTCTTTTTTTTTTTTTTTTTTTTTTTCCATGGCTACCACGACGATGCTTATTCTGCAAAAGACAAAAAGCTCTTAGCGCGCGCCGAGTCAAGCATAGGGCTAACTTGCAGAGACTTGGGGAGGTATACAGTGCCGGGGGCAACTCGTTCGAGAGAGATAGAGTTTGGATTTGATTATACTCGACGGAAAATTGGAGGTTGTGCGCAATTGCATCTTGGTCTTTGCATTCTTGGCAAACTGTATTGTTACATTAACGAATGTCCTACCTGTTGGCGCTCTGAGCTTTGAGCTTTCGTGTTTGTACGTTTTGAGAGGATGTTGGATTGAAGATAAAACTCGATTGGTTAGACAGTACGACCTTAATGAATTGGAGTCCCGTGAATGAATCGTGTCGGAGTTGATGCGCGCCAGGTAGGCTTAAGAGCTTTTAAAAAATCAATCGGGATATCGAATAGTCGACTCATTGCTCAATATACATCTTTTTTGATTCCGTCATTGTTATGATTGTATATTTATAAGTGAGACATCGGATCATTAACTAATATATCGTCTGGTTAGGATTTAGGGCAAAATCCTTAGGACACAGTTCCAAAAGTGATTAATTTTAAACGCTGGTGAAGTGAATTTTTCGTAATAGTGTGCGAAAAATAGGTGTTTTCCACACTATTTTTAGTGCGGCACATCAAATTTCCCACACTGATCATGAAAAAAGTGTGTGGAAATAGTAGTTTTCCTACGAGTTTGAAAAGTCTCTGTTTGCGAACCGAGAGGTTTGCGGCCCGAGCCGAAGGCGAGGGACGTAACGAGGTTCGTAAAGGAGACTTTTCGAACGAGTTCCGGAAAACTGCTTTTTCGCCCGAGGAAGTACCAGCCTCCCAAAACCACCCGAGGGCGGAAAACTATTTTTCACCTTACATTTCGACAACGAAGCATCCAATCGTAGATCTGTCGTTTTCGCAATCACGCGATTTTTCAGAAGCACAGCAAGCCACGTCGCAAAAAGCGAAATCGAGCTTGAAAAAATCCGCAAGGTTTATACACACACCAATTGCCAATAAGCGATTTCTCTCTCGTCCCGAAAGAGGATGCCCAGACACGCCACATCATACATTATTATTCTTATTACGTCATGCATCGCGTTTTGTTTCTTCTTATACTTCCTCTGTTACACCTCTCCTGTACGTATAAAATAAGATTCCAGAGCATAGCGATCGCGTGTCCCACCCACGTGATACATGCAAATCCTCGAGAGGTGAAACCGGTGCACATAAATCTCCCCAGCCTTGCACGGCTATCCGTATCCATCTGTTCCCTGCATCATCACCATTCCATTGAATCCTGCTCGCGTTCATTGTTTCATTGTCCTGATGCACAACAGCATCCGATCTCCATACATTCATCACTATAGACGGAGACCCGTAGCGATTGCAAACAAAAAAAAAAAAACAAGAAAAAAATTCATCCAACTCGAGATTCCTCGCTCTTTTTCCGTGTGAAATACGATTCCCATTTTTCAAAAGCTTGGCGTACATGCAACGAGCACCGTGTACACCTACCATCTTTTTCTCGAACTTTGCTTCGCAGCCTCTCATGCACGTGTCGTATATTATTCACGGCGCAGTGTGCGGATCCAACTTCAATCCCACCAGCAGCAGCAACAGCCTCTGTTATAACTATATACGTATTTATACCTGCTACCCTCGTACATATAATAAACACACGTAGCGAGGGAATATCCCGGTGCGTCGGCTACACGCGTCGAGCGCCCCTCACGTGTACATATTATGCCCCCCAATGGGGGAGGGGAGGGCACTCCTCTGCGCAAGAAGCAATCCTCGCGACAGCTAGTTAGACGGCGGCAACTTCTGTGTCATTCGAGCCTGTGGACGGGCGTGATTATGAGAGGGAATCTGGTCGTGAAACTTTGTGATATGTGTGTGCACGTGTATGTGTGTGTGTGTGTGTGTGTGTATACATTTGAATTTCAGCTGTGCGCCAAAGTCCGGTTGGTGGTGGTGGACGCCACGTGAGCCGGCAACTCGGAGTTGGATTATGAACTTGGCCTTTTCGACGCTCCCTTGTAAATCCTTTGATGTCGCATGTAACTTGGATAACTCTGATTACGGGAGATTTGGCGTTTCATCAGTTTATTGGGACCGAGGGATAGAGGGTTTTTTTTTTTTTTTTTTTTTTCTTTCGTAGCACGCGTGACCTGGTTGCACGTGTAATGAAAAGGAGTTGGTCGAGATTGCCGAGTACTTGCTGTTCGTGATGATTAGAGGGTGTTGTTACTCCGTTATGTAGAGAAAAGTACATGTTATACGAAAAAGTTACTTTTCCATGAGGTCTATTGTATACAAGTTTTTTTTGGGCCCATTGACTTGTAGGTACTTACAGGATACAGGACTTTAAGTCAAAAGATATGGTTTATGAAATGTATAAAAACAAATTTTAAAGACAGGATAAACAGCTTTTTATTATTATATCTGATGCATCTACTGTTAATCTATCGATATTTGCGAGAGAAAAAAAACAAAGGCAATTTTCATACCGAAAACTGCTTTTACGAAAGCTACATGAGTAAAACTGGATTTTTTTTGGAATTCTGGAGTTTAAGTAATGGAATTTTTTTTTTTTTTTTTTTTTTAATAACTTGCTTTATTTTAAGCCATCAGGTTGGGCTACAAAAACATGAAGGTAAACCAACAAATTTTAGCTGTATCAGGT
The DNA here is from genome assembly GCF_036245765.1 of Copidosoma floridanum. Classification (NCBI taxonomy): domain Eukaryota; kingdom Metazoa; phylum Arthropoda; class Insecta; order Hymenoptera; family Encyrtidae; genus Copidosoma; species Copidosoma floridanum. The sequence continues at coordinate 12,360,465 of NW_028321907.1, read as the reverse complement.
AGTCTTTTTAAACGTTTTTGTGTACACATGCCATACCACATTTGGATAATTTGCAGATTAATATCAAAATACGTTTTAAAACAAAAACGTACTATTCAAGTTTAGTGTAGAGTTTTAAGAAAAATTAAATGCGGGGAAAAAAGTACACATTAAAAGCAGTTTGCGCTACAAAGAAAAAAAAAAAAAAAAAAAAACCTTTTCTGACCCAATTTTTTGTGCTTACAGTTTGGTGTGTATCGGAAAAATAGTTTTTCCAGAGGGGAAACCTCCGTTGCCAAACACTTAGTGCTCCCCAAACGGGCTCGAGTACTCGGACCATTTTTACCCGTTTCATCGAATACGCGCACACATACGCAATTGGGTCACACGGAAAGTCAAAACGATTTCCCGTGCCCATCGGTTTGGTTATTTGCGGACGCAAGATTTAGTCATGAGGGCTTTTCAACTGACGCATGCCCTTTAACCATCCCCGACTTTTTTTCCGCCCCCTATTCGAGGTCTCTTCGTTGAAAGCTCTCCGTTCGCTCGCTGATTGACTCTGGTCGGATTTGATTGCACCAGTGAACAGACGGAGAAAGGCTAATTATTCATGCGAGCACTGCGCGTTTTACCGTCGGAACTTTAGATCTCCGTCAGGAAAAATACCCTTTTTCTATTTTTATAGAAAATAAGCTTTTGCATTTAGTTTTTTTGTGGCTCGTTCTTGAGCTTTTATTGGATTTCTTTTTTTTTTTTTTTTTTTTTTTTTTTTTTCATGGAAGATTGATGTGCTGTAATCCACTTTAGTTTCAATGTACGCTTTAATTTGCATCAATTTTCCATCCACGTGTTTTGTTATTTTTTCAACTACCTCTATCTCCCCTTCCCCCAAAAAACTCTGAAAAACATTTATTTTCTCGCTGGCATGGGACAAAAAAAAATTTGCGACAAGCAATAAAAATTCACTTCAATTTCCTGTTACTCGGTTATTTGTTGAAAAAGTATTTCTGAATTCACAATAGTTCTCTTCACTCTGTTTCTCGAATTCTTCAGCCGGTTTACTCATTTTGTGAAATTTCAAGCAACTATTAACCACATATTAATTTAAATAAATTCTTTTTTTTCATAAATGTAAAACTTAATTTTGCAAATGTAATAACGTTGCCACTATTACTCATTCAATTCTATCGTTTTTTTTTTTCAACAAAGCATAAGATTTATCATTTTTAGACCTACTTTTTTCCATTAAATTATTAGTTATTAATAAATCGAAAATACTTTCCGCGTTAAAGCTCTAAAAAATTTTACTAAAAATAACGTTCAAACAAAGAATATGAGAGGAGAGAAGATCAAAATCGTAGTGAAAACACAATCACGTTTGTCAAAGCTTTAATTAACTCACTGAAATTGAAACGAGGAAATTTCACAGATTCACTTAAATTAAAATTAATTGAGAAGATTCGTTAAAAATTTTAATTAACCAGTAAATCCGTAAAAACTGATTGAAAAAAAAAAAATTTATCAGTTCCACTAATCAGTGGATTCAGAGTAGTTTTCACGCCACACAACTACCACTGCTCACTTTTCATCGCAGCTTCTCCTTCTCAATCATCGATTCATTCAAAAATCCCCTCGAATCGATTCTCAGTCCAGTTTCGCTCGAACGTGCGAACCTAAAAACCCAATTAAAAGTACAGTCTAACAACTCGAAAGTACGAAACTTTGGCCGGAAACAAAACTACCACTTCTACTGCACCTACAAAAGAACCGAAAAAAAAAATACCTCCAAGTCGTTGACCTCCCAAATCCGGAGCTTCAGCTTGGACGATTCCTTTTTCACTCCACCAAAGCGAACCAAAGAGATCGCATAAGCTCCGAGGCGAATCAAAGCCGAGCACCCGCATGCCCATCCACGTATCCACGTGCCCATTCACTCGAACTCCCAAAATGTAGAGAAGAGAGAAGAAAGCCAGGTACTTTGTGCTCATAATATGCACGGCGAATGTGGAGCAAACCAGTGCTCCCCGCGTCCTAATTACGCAATAGTATCCCTTCCTTGAATTTCCGCGAACCACCCGGGATCTTGAAGATGGGCTCCAAATTGCCCTCTTTCTCCTCCCCTCTCTTCCATCCTTTTCACTGGCAAAAAATTTTTTCCACCCACATTCGCGGTGATCGTCTCAACTTTACCTCCTCGGCCTTCGTTCAACTTTTACTCGGATACTCGCAGGCATGCGTGTGTGTGTGTGTGTGTGTGTGTGTGTGCGCGCACACAAATATGGACGCTTGAAATCGGAGTCAAGTGCTTATCATACGAGTTGGCCTCCTTAAAAAATTCCACAAATTAGCAACAATGTACCATTGCGCCATAAACAATATTTACCAATTTTTCGTTCCAGGACACGTAGCTACGACATGTTCCACTTGGTAATTTCATTACAGGCGTGTCCTTATGGTATATTTCTGGTCACCGCTGCTGCAGGCAGACAGCCCAAATGAGATATCAAGTCTTTTGACTGCTCGAAAGGTCACTGCTGCGGTGCTCTCCCGCTAATGACCTGTCGCGCGTATTTTTTTTTTTTTTTTTTCCTGACCGAGGAGATTTTGGGGACTGGAGAAAATGTTTCACGAAACGTTTCGTGGCGGTGAAGAGCTGTATTTTTTTTTGTTTTTCTTTCAACCCCGAGCTGCGAGACGATCGGTGGAATAATTCAGGATTGCCATATGGAGAAAAAGTAAAATCTCGAGCGGCGTTGAGAAACGGAGGGAACAATCTTCATCAGCCAAACAGTGCCTATATTTCTCTTTTCGACATATCGAGAATCCTCCGATGAAATTATTCGCGACGAAATGCAAGAGAGGAAATACGACACGTGGCTCTGTATTATATTGGTATAAAAGAGGGCGCGCTTGTATAATGTATCGCTGTATGGAAGAAATCTGGGAGGGCGACAGGCCATTAATATTACAACCCAAGAGGAGATCTAGTGGTGTACGCGGCTACATGTATTTGGCCAAGAAAAATCCAGGACAATCGCTGCGCCCGAGTCGACCTTTTGCTGGAAAAACGAAGGAAGATAGGGAGATAGAGAGGAGTAAGAGGAGAAGACCTTTCTAATTCCTCGGTCGGGTTACGCTGGCTCTCTCTTTCTCTATACACATTGGGCTGTTTGGGGAGCCGTTCACCAGCAGATTTTTCCTACAGCTCTTTCTCTGCACCCAAGTGCTGACGGAAAAAGATCTCTCGGCTTGAGAAATGATTCGGTAATGGGTGTTTTGCCAGTGACGATGTTTGATGGTGTAATGGATATTAGTTTTGTTCGCAAAGACTGAAATGGTTAATGGAAAAAAAATGAAAATATAATGCAACCAGCGTTGTTATGTATGATCAGAATAATATGTTTACCAACCAAATGAGTTGGGCCATAATATTATGTTCTCCAAAGTGATGATTGTATGAAAATCTATTAACAAAATAAAGTTTCAGTTTTCCTCAAATCTGAATTATTTTTCGCCATCGAGAACGTATTACTTTTGATCATAAAATTAAGATCTTTCGTAAGACCTGAGCTAAATACTCGAACTTTAACTATTAAAAAAAAATAATAATAATAATAATTCATGATCAAATTAAAAATATATGTGCATACAGTCAAGTGTAGACATTATAAATTGTTTTTGCAAAAGGTATAAAGTCTTTGTAAGATCTTAAGCAAAATGTACCTCAAAAAGTTTGGAACCTTATAAATGTCAATGCCACAAATCTTCTTTTCAAGTTGTTTTGTATTTATAAGACTCTTGAACATGATAGCTTGTAGTAAAGTTATTCATAAAGGAATACTTTGCCATAAAAACTTGTAACTAAATAGGTACACATCATTAACGATTATACAGCAAAAGTAGTGCTTAATTAAAAGTTTTTTTCTTCTTCAGATGTGATCAAAACGATGTATTAATTTTTTCACTCCTTTGACTTTGATATTGCTCTGTTAGCAATGTATAACTATAAAAAAAAATCTTGATCCCTCAAAGAAGCCAATAGACCAAATTTTCTTTAAATTCCCTTGAAATACTTATTTGAACAATCCGCACAAAGCTCCCCGAGCTTGTTTAAAAAAATGATTGACATTTTATTTATGCTGCTCTAATTAATTTTATATACCCAGTTTCAGTTTTTAATTACAAGATTTGTTTTCCAGGAAAAACGTTTAATTGAATAAAAAATAGATGTTAATATAAGGTAATTTTTTTTAATTATAGATTTTCTGGTTATTAGTTGAAATTATTGTTCTTCTTCGGTAGTTTTTTGGCGCTACTTAGCTACATCTTTTATTAGTTAAAATTAAAATTAATATTTAATTAAGGCTACCCCCTACAGTGTTAAAAAGAGAACGTAAAACAGGAAACAGTTTTGTGAAAATTGAAAAATCGTTTGACGTGAAAAAACTACATTTTTATTTTCAACCAGCATCAAGAGAAAGAAAACACACAGTTCAAACGTTATGACTATATCATCGGGTAATAAAAGCTCCATTGATTGGATTCGTCAATTTGTTATTCCAAATTGTTGAAAGCTTGAGTTTAAAAATTTGGAAAAAAGCTTCTCTCGCCAAATGAGATGACAGACAAAACAAAACCGGTTCCAAAAGTGAACAAGATACTTCTCTCCGATACCTTTGAGAACCACGCGAGGAAGAAATCCTCATGAAATTGCTCACAATATCTGCAGAGTGCAAAGCAAGATCTTCACCTTTTTGCGACAGTCTATCTGGCTCCTCTACTTCTTCGTCTAGCCCAAAGCGCGCTGCACTGGCACTTACTTTCTTCCATCTCTTCACCATTGTTTCGCGCAATATCCTCGTCCCCAGTTGTACATGGCAAAGGGAGTAATAGAAAGAGCAAGATCCATCCGGTCGTCGAAAAGTGCTTGCACTATTTTTCGGTATCGGCCACGAGGAGGAAGAGGGACATTTTCCATGGAAAACTCTGGAAAGAAACTTTTCCGTGTCGACTGCGAGGCGCCCTCCGATTCCTCCTCCATACTTCTGCCATTGGTGTGAGAGATTTTTATACACACGAGTACATGCTGTATATGTTATACATAAGAGGAGAGACTATATATTCTTTTGTTCGTTCCACTTTGTCGTGACTTTTTAGTTTGACGCGATATTCCTGGCACGATGCAATGTACGTGTGTGACTCAATGCCGGAAAAGTCTCCTGAACATATATATACACACATAGGCGTATTTCTTCTCTTATCTGCAAGCTCGCGCACTTACCTACATACATGCATACACCTGATGCTTGTTTTTAAACCTTTTTGTTCCCCTGATAGATACACTCCTCTAGGCGCTCTATACAATCTCCTACTGTGGATGTATTGAAATCGCGCGAAGGCTCCTTCAGGTAAGAGAAATCCAATAATCTTCGAAGAAAGAGAATATTTTATCTTCCAAGAGCCATTCGCTACTTATTTTTTAATAAAATATACTTTCAGCAAACTGGGGTTGTATAAATTGGTGACAAAAAAAAAAAAAGATTCGGGGCTTACGTATACATCGAGGGAATAATTAAATTCGAGCTTAGCTGGAGAATCAAGAACAGTTGAAGAGACTGTAGCACTATGAAAAGCCTCGTACAGCCACCACTACGTAGCCAAATAGTTGTCGACATCTCGTACAGGTGATATTAATTTTAGAAACAGAGGGAGAACTGTATTTTCCAGCTAATACTCTTTCAACCCCCACACGTTACCAATGGTGAAGTTTTTTTTTTCAAGTGTGCGCTATCACGGGAGAAGCGAGTTTCTGGTACTACACGTATTTAACAAGTTTTTAGTGGAATAACGCCCTTACCTACCCTCCCATCGACGAATGAGTACAATGAAAATTAAATTCAGGCCCTCTAAATTAGCACGAGTACGGTCTCCCTCGTGCATCTGAGAAATGAATGCACTCTATCAGGCTTCGTGCTATTAGTAGGTGGAAATTACGAACAGCGTAATACCTTCAGTTTTTTTCTTTTTTTTTCTTTTACTTTTCATAAAAATAATCTTTCATTAAACTTGATCTATTGTTTTTTTTTCTTCGTTACTGTATTCGCTTTTAAAACGCCATGAAATAATTTTGTAAGTTTCCCTCCGGCTACATTTAGCCCCGAATAATATTAAATTTTATCAAAGCACCGTATAGTAACGACGCCCTAATCGGCTTACGCTGCCGGGCCTCCCTCGCACGTGTACCTACCTCAGATATCCTTGAATTTATTGCACGCCAAGCGCATGTATATATGTATTGTACGACGTAAACCGAGAGTTAGAGTCGTCCAAACGAGACATGTAAATTTACTGCGATTGCTTTTTTTTTTTTTTTTTTTTCATGACGTTATCATTAATTTTACCGTTTAATTATTCGTTATTTGCATTCTTAAAATAAATTATGAGTAGAAGAACGTATTATTTCAAACATTTGTGTAATAAATGCATCACATCAATACATATTTTCAAAAAATATATCTTAAACAGTTTTTTTCAATATTTTAAATTCATGTGAAAAATGTATCATCTCTAACAAATTTATGTGGCACATCTGATATGTACTTACAAGTTTTGAATAGTATCGAACCCATTTAAAAAAAATACAAGCATAATAATAATAGTAATAATATTTTTTAGTATATTTTCTCACAGTAAAAAAGATCTTTATTTTGAAAAAGAAGATCGAACAAAGTAATTATTACGTAGTATGAAATAATATATTTTGTGAACAAATTTTTGAAATCATGTATCCCAAAAATAGTTGAAAATTTTTTTCAAAAGGACAGTACAATTCAATTTTACAATTAATTCCGAAACACGGTTTAATCTAGTGGTCGATCATATGGATCATAGAGAGACATAGTTATGCCTGGCAGTACAACTATAGGTTCAAGAAAAACTCATAAAATCTGCCCATGTCCATGGGATGACTGTAAATGATAAATGAAATGATACGTGAAAGATGAATTGAAATTCTCTCCGTACTTACCAATTTTTTTAACCCAAAATTTTTGAAGAAAATTTTTTCCAAAATTAGTGAGGAGACGAGGTCTTTTGCTTATTCAATTTATATCGAGCAATACTGAACAGAGTACCATGAAAAAAAAAAAAAAAAAAAAAAAAAAAAAAAAAAAAAAAAAATCGTACGGTATGAAAAAAAAAGAAAAAAAGAATGAAGCTCTTTAAAAGCACTTTACCAGCAGCAACAAACGCATAAAAATGTAGAAGCAGACTCGTACGTTCGTTCAGTTATTTCACCGAGTCGTCGTTGGCAGGTGCGCCTCCAGGTTACAACCGCAAACCGAGATGCGCACGATTCAGACACATATGGAGGTGCGTGCAGTGCAAGAACCAACTCGAGAGTAAAATGAGTGTGATAATGCATACCTACCTGTATACGCGTAGACGAGCTCTCGGAAGCTCGTTTCAGAATAAGCAATGCGGAAATGGCCCCTGGAGCTCTTGCAACTATTATACGAGTATATATACGACAACGATGCGCGCGTATGGCAAAGCGTATAACTCATCCTCACATGTGTATACAACGTGCAGGTCTGTGGCTCTGAGATTTATCTGAATAGCCGCGACTACGAGTGTACAGCTTTCTTTGTTTTTTTGTTCTCCTTCGTTGGGGATGCTGCGCACGTGAGACAAGAATTTCGAAAAGTCGCCGTCAACTGCCTTACAATGGGACTCGTGTGCGCTTCTCTTGGTCACATATGTGGCAATGTGGTAATTTTTTTAATTTTTGTGCATTCTGGCTCTGGCATTTTACAGTGGAGGGTCCGTGGATGGCGGGGCCGTGTGTTTTATGAAGAGAACTGTTTTCAAGGGAGGATTTCGAAAAATTATTCCGAATGCACAAAAGACCCGGAGCTCTGTGAATAAAGTGAAATAAAATTAGTACCCGAGCGTTGGAAAAATATGCGTTTCGAGGCTTGAAACGCAAAGCCGCTTTTGAAGTATTTATGCGCAGCTGGCTTGAACTTGTTTTACCCCTTTTTTTTCGGGGCAATAATAATAACAAGTGGCGGTGAACTTGGATACTTTTATATTTCAAGCCGAAAATTGGTACCAACCAGCACAATTTCGGAGTTGCGAACTAGGTATAGGAATTTTTAATATTCGTGCAGTCAGAGCTGCAGCATCTTTTGGGGAAAAGTTGCAGGAATTTTTAAATTGTATTTTCACGTGCCATGGTTGGTGCATTAATGTACACAATAATGTATACACATGTTTTTTTTTTTTTTTTTTAACAAAGCTTAAATAAATTTAATAAGCAGTAATTTATTCAATCGAATAAAGTTACGGGTTTGTTTCAAATATTGAGGCAGTTCAACCACGATAACATTTTAATCCAGCTGCTACAAGCGATTTTTATTAAATTTACAATTGTTTAGGCTATATTTGGACAAAATTCAAAGAATTTACATATTTTTCCTTGATTGAAAAGAAAAAAATGTTCATCGCGAAAAGAAAAAAATTCTCTAATCTAAGTCAACGCATTTATTTTAAGTGATCGAATTCTTTTTTGTCATGTAATAACCTCAAAAAGTGCAATAGTATTTTATGAATGTACAGCTGCACAGAAACTACTCAAAGGATACTGCCATCGCGACGTACTTATCTATTCTGAGTCGTGTAATATAATAAATCGTGCATGCAAGTCAATTTTTTTAATTTTTCTCTCTACTACCAAAACAAGCGAAAAAAAATTCCAAGCTTCAAGTGTTACAACCAGACTTAGGCAACGTCGTTTTTATTATTTGAAAATATAAGGCAAAAAAATATAAGATAAAAATTCTTTTATTCATTAAAATAAAATTTTATTTAAAACCAAATAATAATTATATAAAACGGTTATTACAGTATTTGAAATTGTTTTTAACAAATATTCATAGTAATTTCATATAAATATTTCAAGTAAATAAAAAACGAAATTTTTTAAATCCATATACACTTTATTTCAAATATTATATTAAAAATAAGGAATTGCTACCAGTGCAAGCTCGAATGGTGTGAGCCAGAAAAGCTTATTTTAAGATCGGCTGCTAGTAAAATTTCTGCTTAACAAGATAAAGCAGACATTGAGGTAAAATATTAGATTTCAAAAAGACTTGTTTGCCACCTATAAAATAACGCTCTATGTTTTAAATACATTATTTCAAGTACAATTTAAAATACAATTGTAGTTGTACACGCTGCAACTGATTTCAATTTCATGAGAATTTACGCCCAAAGAAACTGGAAAATGATGGCAGCACCGAACCAGTACTTGCTGAATTATCCATGTGAGTTTTCTCATGTACTGTGAGATGCTTTTTTTGACGAAAACTTTGCGAACACAGTCTGCATCCGTATGGCTTGTCATCCTTATGAATCAGTTCGTGCCGCGTAAGATACTCTTTTCGGCTGAAACTTCTTGAACACAGTTTGCAATCGTAAGGTTTGTTACTCATGTGAATTTTCACGTGCCTAGTAAGATTTAATTTGTAAGAAAAACTCATTGAACACAATTTGCACTCGTAGATCTTTTCCCCCTTGTGAATCTGCACGTGTCCTGTAAGATCCGATTTTTGAGCAAAACTGATTGAACATATTTTACAACTGTAGAGCTTGACACTGTTATGAGTTTGCTCATGCCTTCTGAGGTTGGATTTAATAGCAAAACTTTTTGAACAAATACTGCAGATGTATGGTTTACTACCAATATGAGTTCGCTTGTGCCTATTAAGATCCAATTGAACAGCAAAATTTATTGAACACAATTTGCAGGTGTATGGCTTATCATCTGTGTGAATCCGCACGTGTTCTGTAAGATCCGATTTTTGAGCAAAACTGACTGAACATATGTTACAGACGTATGGCTTGTCATCCATATGAGTGCGCTCATGCCTTGTGAGGTTGGATTTAATAGTAAAACTTTTTGAACAAGTACTGCAAATGTATGGTTTACCACCAATATGAGTTTGCTCGTGCCTCTTGAGATCATAATTTCGAGCAAAATAATGTAAACACGTTTCACACCTGTAGGGCTTGTAATTCGTGTGAGTTTGCTCGTGCCTGTTAAGATCCGATTTAAGAGGAAAATTCATTGAACACAGTTTGCAAATGTAGGGCCTATCATCCGTGTGAATCCGCTCGTGTCCCGTGAGATTAAATTTGCATGTAAAACTTTTTGGACAATATTTGCACTTGTAGGGTTTATCACCCACGTGAGACCGTTCGTGCCTCGTAAGATCATGTTTTCGAGAAAAATTATTTAAACAAATTTTGCACTCGTAGGGTTTTTCACCCGTATGTATCCTCTCGTGCACTGTTAGGTGACTCTTTCCAAAAAAAGTCGCGTAACATATTTCGCAACTGTATGGCTTCTTATTCGTATGGGTATACTCATGCCTTTTGAGAGAGTTTTGTGTTTTGCAAGTTTTGCCACATACATCGCAAAAACAGGAACTACTGCCTTCGGCCATTTTTGTGAAAAAATTTACGACAGTTGCATTTTTATTTACTGAATTAGTAGCCTCGTTGTCGTTGAGGCTCATGGTTTTTTATTTGGTAACGTTTTCGCTCGAATTTGATGGCGCAGGCGATGTGACTGATAACTTTTGCCTCTATGCAACATAAGAAAGAGATAATTTTTAGTATGATTTTCTGACGTAATTAAATTATTCGTAATTATTACATTGTCAAGCATAAATTCTTCAATTAAATAGATTATCAATGTCATGTATTTTCATTATAAGGAATTCTTTAGGTAAGCTTGTGCTTTTAATCTTACTTTTTAGGAAAGTTATCATTTATCCCCAAGCCATATATTTATTATGGGTGTTTAGGTCACAAGTGCTATAACCTTGTATATACTGACAATTGCCTGTCGTTATAAACCAAGCGAGATTATTATTTTTAAATCCAAGAGATCTTTAAAAAATAATTCTTTTCTAATTAATGTTAAAAACGAATAATTGATATTTTTTTTATTCATCTAAATAAACGAATACTTCTTGGTTATCAATAAAAATTGGTATCCAAAGAATACATTTTTTTATATACTTTTAACTTATAACTTATTCTTTAACCAATTTGGAAACATTTTTTGAAAATAAAGTAGTTTTTTTACTATTGTAGCAAAAACTTACCTAGAATTCCTGTAGATTTCTATGTTGTTGTATTTTCCAATTATTTGTAACGTTGAATTTTACAATTAAATTAAATCTACCTATGCCTCTTTGTGGACGAATAGACGTTTACTTATATTATAAGTTTAGAAATTTACTTTGATAAGCTCTTTTAACGTCACTGAAGTTAAATAGATGGACGCATACAAAGTATATTCACAAAATGTCAACTTATTTTCCCGTGGTCATGTGAAAAACTGCGATTCATGCCGTTCAATACTTAAATCAGATATGAAAAGCGATTGAATTTCAGCATAGACTATCACCAAACGCATAAAATTTTTTCTTTTCGTCGTCACAGACACAAGAGATAACACTAATGATGTATTAATAATTTTCAAGTACTAATTTATACGTGTTTAATTACCATTCTTAGTAACTGGGAAGGCGAAAGTTATGTACCATTTTTTAAAGATACTATAAAATAGGGTAAAATTCATAAACGTGTACTGGGAGAATACTTTGTCAGAATTTATTCGTCTTAAACGTATTTTTTTTTCACGTAAACGACCTATAAGCTTCTAAAGTAACAGTCATTTAGATTTTGATTGAAAAAAACGTTTATCTGCTTGATTAGCCATTTCAACTAAACGCTTCGTTTCGTTAATGATTGTAATTTCCCGTTGACTTTCAAATACATGGTTATGTTTTAAATGGACAAAGAAACTAAATCGATTAGAAACTTTTCGTTCTATAGTATATTATTTTTACTTTTAATGATCATAAGTACAAAAATTTTCGACGAATCTATTGAAGTAATGACTATCAAGCCAACCATTATAGGATTTTGACCCTATAATATTATAGTATAGTATTTTAACAATACAATTCATCTGCTTCAAATAATTTTTATTCAATTTTTACTAATTCAGAATATTTTTTAAGAGATTCAAGAAATTTTCACATGTGCTCTTTACTTGAAAAAATATCCTGATAAAAAAACCTTAATATATCCAATCAAAGTACGAGTTGTTTAATTAAGGGCTTCAATTCGTGTGAAGTACAGCCATAATTAAAATTAAATTTTATTAAATCGGGTGCAAATATCAATACGATGAAATGCACTAACAAACTACGCCAAAAGTTTCATTAATTCTTCGTACCCTTAATATGTTTCTAGATTTAGGTAATGTCATACGTATTACGAAAGAAAGATACTATTTTTTATTTAACAAAAAAAATTTATTTCATTAATTTAAATTGTATTAATTTTGATTAATAATTAAATACAATCGTATTCACCCTAAACTAAAAATTATGTTAAATTTTAATTACAAGTATTTAAAGTTATTTTAACACGTATTGTATATTTAACAATTAATTTAACAAATATAGTATAATTATTCCATACTTATTAAAATATGTGCTATAGAAAGAAGGAAACCATTTATAAATAAATAGTTTTTTGTGATATGATATTCCAAGTAAAGATGTTTAAACAAAAAATTTTTTTAGTAAAATTACAAGTGACTAACTTATTTAAATAAATAATATATTTAAATACAAATGTATCGGATAGACATCATTTAAGTTATATAATGAAATATTAATTGATTAGATTATTTACTTGAAATATAATTATAACTGAAATTTTATGTTTACAATACTTTGATCAAATAAATATTATTTGAAAATGTATTTTATTTAAAAAAACATTTTACATGAGTTTTTTGACACAATTTATTTGAAATGCGCCCGTTTAATTAATGTATTAAATCTTTCTTATGATTCAATACAGATGTATTAAATTTTCTTTATATAAAACAAAACACATAAAACAGTTTATTTTAAAATAATGTAAATGAGCATTTTACAGAAAATCATAGTACTTGATTGATTAATACTTAAAATATTTTAATTCACAAACAATCGTGATGGATTATTTTATTTTAGCACAATAAAAAATACATTATTTAATTAAGATTTTTCTGTAATAATAAAATAGTTGTGTATTTAAACATATATAATTAAAATTACAAAGTATTATTATATATAATTAAAATTATAAACTTCTTCAAAAACTATCCATCTCTGTGGGTTAGGCAAAACAGTTAGCAATGAAATTCTCAGGGCAGAGTACATAATTTTGCATTTTTGATATTATATTAAATAGAGACGAAACGATCGTGGATACAAATTATATGTTCATACAACAACGCATTTGTATAACATGAGTTAGTAAATTTTGAAATCTCAACAAATAATACCTATTGGTTTTCATTGATATTCATATACATAATACAGACTTTTGAATAGTATTGATTTACCGATTAATATTTTTTAAGAGTAGTATCTGATGCAATTGATTTTAACTCCATGAGTATTTATGTCGAAAAGTACTTGTAAATGAGGGCAACACCGAACTAGTACTTGTCAAATCATCCGCGTGGGTCTGCTCGTGCACTGTGAGATGTTCTTTTTGAGGAAATCTTCTAGAACACAGTTTGTATCCATAAAGCTTGTCATGAGTATGAGTTTGTTCGTGCCTCGTAAGATTTTCCTTTCGAGTAAATCCAATCAAACAAATTTTACACTCGTAGGGCTTTTCACGTGTATGAGTTTGTTCGTGCCTCGTAAGATTTTCCTTTCGAGTAAATCCAATGAAACAAATTTTACACTCGTAGGGCTTGTAGTAGGTATGACTCAGTTTGTGCCGCGTAAGATTTTCTTTTCGGGAAAATCTTCTTGAACACATACTGCACTCGTAGGGCTTCTCACCCGAGTGAGTTCTCTCATGCCTATGAAGATCCAACTTCAAAACAAAACCCTTGGAACATACCTCGCAGTTGTAAGGCTTATGGCCTTTGTGAGTTTTTTCGTGCCTCGTAAGATCTGATTTTTTATAAAAACTGTTTGAACATAACGTGCAAACATGAGGCCTATTGCCAGCGTGAGTCTTCTCGTGCCTCGTTAAATCATACTTTCGAGCAAATTGAGTTGAACACAGTTTGCAACTATAAGGTTTATTACCCGTATGGGTCTGCTCGTGCCTTGTGAGCTCATATTTTCGAACAAAACGAGTTGAACATAACTCGCACTTGAAGGGCTTATCGTCCACGTGAGTCAATTCGTGTCTCTTGAGATCGCGATTCCCATGAAAACGAGTTGAACACAATTTGCACTCGCAGGGCTTATCATCCGAATGAGTTAACTCGTGTCTCTTGAGATCACGATTTCGAGCGAAATGTTTTAAACAAATTTTGCACCCAAAAAGCTTATCACTCGTGTGAGTCCGCTCGTGAGCCCTAAGATGTTCTTTTCGTGTGAAACTTCTTGAACACAGTCTGCACTCGTAGGGCTTATCGTCCAAATGAGTTAACTCGTGTCTCTTGAGATCACGATTTCGAGCGAAATGTTTTAAACAAATTTTGCACCCAAAAGGCTTATCACTCATGTGAGTCCGCTCGTGCGCCCTAAGATGTTCTTTTCGTGTGAAACTTCTTGAACACAGTCTGCACTCGTAGGGCTTATCGTCCAAATGAGTTAACTCGTGTCTCTTGAGATCACGATTTCGAGCGAAATGTTTTAAACAAATTTTGCACCCAAAAGGCTTATCACTCATGTGAGTCCGCTCGTGAGCCCTAAGATGTTCTTTTCGTGTGAAACTTCTTGAACACAGTCTGCACTCGTAGGGCTTATCGTCCAAATGAGTTAACTCGTGTCTCTTGAGATCACGATTTCGAGCGAAATGTTTTAAACAAATTTTGCACCCAAAAGGCTTATCACTCATGTGAGTCCGCTCGTGCGCCCTAAGATGTTCTTTTCGTGTGAAACTTCTTGAACACAGTCTGCACTCGTAGGGCTTATCGTCCAAATGAGTTAACTCGTGTCTCTTGAGATCACGATTTCGAGCGAAATGTTTTAAACAAATTTTGCACCCAAAAGGCTTATCACTCGTGTGAGTCCGCTCGTGAGCCCTAAGATGTTCTTTTCGTGTGAAACTTCTTGAACACAATTTGCACTCGTAGGGCTTGTCGTCCTTATGAGTCCATTGATGCCTCGTGAGATGTTCTTTCCGGGTGAAACTCATTGGGCATAATTTGCAGTCGTAAGGTTTGTTACCCATGTGAATTTTCTCGTGTCGCGTAAGGCTTGATTTTAAAGAATAACTATTTTCACACAGCTCACAACGATAAGGTTTGTCACCCATGTGAGTCTCTTTATGCCTCGTAAGACTTGATTTTTGAGCAAAACTCATTGAACACACTTCACAAGCGTTAGGTTTATCGCCCGTGTGACTTTGCTTGTGCCGTATAAGATGTTCTTTTTGGATGAAATTCATTGAACAGATTTCGCAGATGTAAGACCTATCATCTGTGTGGATCCGCTCGTGGGATGTAAAATTGGCTTTATCTGTAAAACTTTTTGAGCACAATTGGCACTCGTAGAGTTTTTCACCCGTATGTATCCTCTCGTGCACTGTTAGGTGACTCTTTCGAAAAAAAGTCGCGTAACATATTTCGCAACTGCATGACTTCTTATTCGTATGGGTATACTCATGCCTTTTGAGAGAGTTTTGTGTTTTGCAAGTTTTGCCACATACATCGCAAAAACAGGAACTACTGCCTTCGGCCATTTTTGTGAAAAAATTTACGACAGTTGCGTTTTTATTTACTGAATTAGTAGCCTCGTTGTCGTTGAGGCTCATGGTTTTTTATTTGGTAACGTTTTCGCTCGAATTTGATGGCGCAGGCGATGTGACTGACAACTTATGTCTCTGTTGAACATAGGTAAAATATAATGTTTACAATGACTTTCTTATTTAATTCGGTTATTGTTAGTGAAAAGGTAAACATATTATCGTGTATAAATCTACTACTACCAGAAAACTTTATACGCAATAAAATTTTTATTTTTAGTTATTTATAAGTATTAAATTTTACTGAAATGTGGAATTTAAAAACAAGAAAATGTTGATACACACAACCTTTTAAAATTTTTTTTTGAAAAACAAAGTTGAGGACGTTTTGGATTTTATTTTTCTACTCAAATCAAGATAAAAGTTCTAGGAATATTTAAGTCTTGCTAATTTTTTTTCTTCTTTTCTTTACAACAGTAATAACATTTTAAACATTGAAACAGGACACCTGTTTTTATGATAGTATTTCTTCTTCGACTAATTTAAAAAAAGTAATTTAAAAAAAAAGTTTTAAAAAATCGTGAACGTTTTTGAACTATATGTACTTTAAATCTCACCTAGAATTCCTGTAGACTTCTGTTCTCGTAGTTATTGTATTTTCCAATTACTTGTAACGTTGAATTTTTCCGTTAAATTATATCTGTCTCTGCCTCTTTGTGGACGAATAGACGTTTTCTTATATTATAAGTTTAGAAATTTACTTTGACAAGCTCTTTTAATGTCACTGAAGTTAAGCAGACATACGCACATAAAAAATATAAGTACTTACCTTATCGTTAAATTATTTTTACTTGGACACATGAGAAACTGCGATCTATACCGTTTAATAGTTAAATCAGGTATGAAAAGCGAAAAAATTTCAGCATCAACTATTTCTAAATGCGACGTATGCGTGTATATATACATAATTTTTTTTTTTTTTTTTTTCAATGACTCGAGAGATGATTATGTGTTAGTAGGTTACTCGTAGACCTAGGCAGTTTTTAATTAATATTATTTAGCAACTTTGGAGTGATGAAAGTCATGTGATATTTTTAATAAACATAAAAAACGATACTTGTAGAAATTCACTGTGATGATGTTTTATCAAAACACATTCCTCCAAAACTTCTATCCTTCATTACCTAAACAACTTATAAATACGTTTAAAAAATAACAGCCATCGAGATTTGGATCGACAAAAATGTTTATTTTCTTAATTAGTCATTCCAACAAAATGCTTCGTCTCATTAACTACTTGTGATTTCCCAATGACTTATCAAATACTTGATTGAGTAAATGGGTGGAAAAAAAAAAAAAATTAATTCGAAATTTTTCGTTCAATACTTCAGCGATTTTTTATTGCACAAGTTATATTGATAAAGTTTTTCATAAAACCACTCTTGGAGGCGTAAAAATAATTTTTATAATAAAATGCACCTGATTCGAGTTGGTCCCATGATATATAGTTGTTTTATGTACATGTTTAATCTGTTGAAGTCATGATCATCTGGTTGAATTCAACTTGACGAGGGTAAATTAGGTTTGACTACGAGTACTTCTAAAATATTTCGGGTGAAAAAAAATTGAAGAGATAAGTAGCTACAACATATGCAATATATCCTTAATAATGCCAGTTCAAAAAAGTTGTACTGAAAAAATAAAAATTCAAACCTCCCAATCGTCGAAATCGACCGTCAGAATCTTAACTTAGTATGGCCAATAGACAAACATGAAACAATGAAAAGACGGAGGGAACAAACCAAATTTTTTCTCATACAAACCGAATTTATTCCCGAATAAACGCACAAAGCACAGAAAAAAAAAAAAAAAAAAAAACAGCGGCAAAGTGACAAACTCGCTAGAATGAGAAACACCGCGACTTTCTCGCCATATCCCTATGACGCTACCAAGACGCCCCTCGTGAGATTAACATTCCAGCACCTCCCAGAAGCTGCGGCGTCAGGTAAAACTTTTGCGCGACGCTCTCTCTCTCTCTCTCTCTTTCCGTGCAAATCTCTCTCTTGGTAAAAAATGTAACAAGTTCCTTAAGCATTTAATCGTGCAGCCGGCAAAGCGCAAAAGCATTAAAGAAGAAGAAGAAGAAGAGTAACTAAGAGCCTCGTGCATTTTGCCAGAGAGAGCGGTGAGAAAATGTTGCCCCCAGGCCGGGATAGAAAGCAAGCGCTGTACTGTTGCATGCCTTGCACGTGCGCTCGCTTACCTATACACATGCGCGTGTTTTGTTTACCCGAGAGGCCCTCCTCTGCCCCCTTTCCCTCTGCTTTACGCGTATATGTGTATGTATACGAGCTACACGTGCATCTAGCGAGACTTTGCTGCTGCGACTTGTTATCCTTTCTAATGGGGTGCACTGCAGGTCGGCAGCGCCAACAGTACTGTAGGAGCTTTTATTTTCGGGGGCTTTAATTAAATTGCAGCCTCGGATTTCATTAGCACGCGGGAATTTATTCGAGAGAAAACTCGCAGCGAAGCGATGCAGCTGTTCGACGGGACGTCATTTTCTTCTGAGCAATTTATGCTGATAATGGAGTTTTTGTGAATTCGAGAGCTTTTGTGAATTGACGAAGTTTACGGGGGTTTTTTTTTAATTTTATTTATTTATTTATTTTTTTAAATATGTAAAGTAAAAGTATAACAATGATGAAAAGCGCATTTCAACTTTTGTTCCATTAGGACACAGTCATTCGTCCTTAAGCTTTTGAGGTTTACATTATTTTAAACTAACCAAAAGTAACTTGAAATCTTTTCATGTATCAATGTTCAATTATTCATACAACCTCTAATATTTGTTGTCCAGCTTATAAAACGAATGCAAATTCATCAAACAAAGCTGTAGGGACATGCTTGTGTTTTTGAATGACATTTCGTCCAATGATTGTACGCTTCGGTTGATGATTTTTACTATTTAATGAAAAAATTTTTACAACCAGAATAAAATACCTGAAAATTAAAAAGTTAATCGAATTTCATCATACTCTCTTGTCATAATTTTTTTAACAATCGTGGGATTCTTCAAACTACGTATGTAATTTAAATAAGAACCAAACGTGCAGGTGACACCACAAGTTGTGGAATGAATTATCTTATCTTTTACCACGTACATTCGTATGAGGATTGAAAAAAAAAAAAAAATTAATGCTCCCGAGAATTTTCAATACAAAAAATTCAAAAATCGATAAAAAAATGCCCAAATTCACTTTGTTCCAATACGATTTATACTGTAACGTGCGTACACGAACGCCAAATCATTGTACCAGCCGCTTAGTCATCCAACACTTCAAATACCACCGTTCATCGTAGCGCTTAATTGAAAATTTCCCAGCGATTAACACCCCCAACGGAATCCTCGAAAACCAAGAGCAAAGTTTTCGCGAAATCCCCAACGAAGTTCAGTCGTTACAGTCTCTGTAACGAAAATCCATGAAAGCTCAACTGCGAACAGCCGTTCAAGGGAGCTTCATGCCCGGGGGAAATGAAACTCTTGACGATACATGTATATGCATTATCTTCCGTTCAACTGCACTCAACACTAAAACTAAACTCGAATACGTATATACTTAGCCGGTGCGAGCGACGGGGGGCAACAATTAAAGTGAAATCAGAGTTTAATTAAGTTTGGCCCTGCCAGAGCACGTCTCGGCACGGGTGTATGTTTTTCGGTACCTCATTGAATCTCTCATCGTGCAGTTTCTGCAATTTACGATCAACATCTCGACTCTTAAACTCAATTTCACAAAATGCATGTTCAAACAAAATACTACACTGCTCTCGAAGTGAGATAAGGTGAAGGCAGGTAGACTGGGACATATGGAAATCCTGACCCTATAGTCAATCACAGAAAGTCATCAGTTACAAGAGTACATGTAAATATTCAATTATAGAAAATAAGTAATGCAAAAAAAAATGAATGCTTACTTTATCAATCCGCATTCTTAACGAAGTAACCAGTAGGTGATAGATACGGAGAGTCAGATGATTAAAATTTATATATGGGCTACAGTGCAATTTCTCTGCAGTCGAAAAGCAATTGTGAAAGAATGCTCTCGATCGTATACATACTTAAAGCTCCATAAATCAGCCGAATAAGTTAAATATCGCGATACAAAGCGAAGGGGAGGGGGGAAGCGTTATTGGTGCATATTCTCCGGGTGAGCGGGTTGGCAGCGGCAAAAATCGCTGCCTCTCGTTCCAACGCGCAATGAGCCGCGAACGAACGGTCCGACGGGCTAGTCTTCTCGAATGAAAATATTTATGTGCACGCGCGCGAGTGAGGTGTATACACTTTTGCCAGGGATGTCGATGAATTTGAGATGGGGAGGAGAACCAAGTGCTTTTCGCGAGCGATTTTCGGAATGGCACACGTTCGAAGAGTTTGGTGTGGTTCGAGAAAAATTCGGATTAGAAAGACTTTCTACCTTTCATGGTACCCATTTCACGCAAATATAGTAAATTTTTTCGTAAAGATTTCATTGAACAATTATTTTGTTAGTCACTGTCCAAAAGTTTATGTCTCTGATAGTCAACCTACGCAATGATAAGTATGAAATGTCAGAACACCTTTCGATTAACATCACCTCCACCTCCGATATCCTCTTTTAAAGAGTTTTATCGCGTACGAATAAATGACAAAGTTCAGCGCTTCTAATCATCAGAATGAAAATGGGTGCAGAGAAGGATTTATTTTTCAGCAAGTATAGGTATATTTAATTCCCTATATATGTATGTATGAATTTACAGTAGTCAGATAAAAGGAGTTTCTTACCTTATTTGTGAATTCTAAATCGTTTTAAGGAAGTTTAGTAATCTTCTGAAACAGCCACCAAATATGTTTCGAATTATTTCATCATCTGACGATTCAAGTGTACTTAGGAAACAATACACGCAATTTCTCAGCTTGAGAGTTCTAAATAGCTCCAAAACTTTAAGGATCATCTTCTGCGATTGTACGAGTAAATAGTATCTCTACGAGTTATTTCCATAAAAATACATATTCATTTTCATTTGCTGGTAGACGTACAACTTCTTGTAAGTAATCTTGTAGTCTGATTGATGCTGGTGCAGGGATTTTTTAGGTATCTGTAAAATGTTTGATGATTGTTTGTGATTACAACTGAAACTCGTTGGGCTTACAAAGCTCTCGGCGGATTATTTTTCGTTATACTGTACAACTACATCACAGAATTAAAAAATTGTATTATTTTCTGCGAGGTGTATGTTTCCCTGCAAATCAAAAAAAACTAGAGTGTGATGGTATACAGATACTTTTTTTTTATTTCGCCAATCGAACCCAAAAGGCGAGAGCAAACGGCAAAAACACAAGTGAAACCCAATAACTAAAACGAAATCAGCGACACGTAATTTCCTTGTATATATAGCGGGAAAAATAATAAAACACAAAACATTACTGTTTGGAACTTGAAAAAGGAAAAAAAAAAATACCCGCGTAGAATAAAAAGACGTATGCGCATTTCACGCCCCAATAGCCGTGAAAAAACATCGAAAATTCTTGTGCCCGCATGCACCCCCTAGGCTCTTCGCCTTCAAGGAAAAAGAAGTCAAGTCTTGCCCGAAATTTTCCGGCTGCCGCGCGTACAACAGTTGTACGATATACAAGCACACACGTGCCCTGCTTCGCCAATGCAGTATTGATTGCCCAGTGTGTATTTGCGGATGTGTACCAATACGAATGGAGACATGTTTTCCAGAGCGATGTATATATACACATAGGTGCGGACTGATGTGCTTTTGTATCTCGGGCTTGCGGGCGCGCTGAAAAATACCGAGGGAGGAAGAGATCACGGCAAAATTCCCCGACCACTCTATCTTTCTCGCTGATTTTATTCTTCTTCTCCTGCACTCCTTGAGTGCTCGACGCTCCGCTGGCTTTCATGTTTCGTTACTCGAAGGAGAGAGAAAGAGAGAGAGTGTATAGGTTGGGCGCATTGTTTTTCTCCCGCTCCTTCCTCTTCCGGGCTTCTGTCTTTGTACCGAGGCCTGCAGGGGCTCGTCATGGGTCCTCGCTTTTATTTTTTGCCTCAACTGAAAGGATTGCTGTTTTTCACGGAGCCCCGTGTACCGTAGACGATGTAGTTTATCGCGCTTTTTTTTTTCCTTGCTCCAGATATATTTTCGCTGGTAAGAGTCGATGTTTTTTTTATTTGAAGTAACAACTTTGGGGATTAATACCTGAATGATGGATGTTGATTTTATTGAATGAAATTGAATTGTATATGGATGTTTTTGTTTTCTTTTTTTTTTTCGTCCGTCATTTAATGACGGGCTTTCGACAGTAATTATCATTGATCCAGTGTTGTTAACTTTTGACGATTTTGATTAACTTTCGCCATGACTCCTAATAACAACGAGGTTCATTACTGCCCATCAAATTCATAATTACAAATTTACATGCAGTGTCATGCCAATAGAGATATCCATCTCGTGAAGATTCAATTACAATGTGTGCGTATGAATCATTATAACTCTGTTAATCCAGTCGATACGAAGCACATTGTAAAATCAATCAAGAATTTTTGCTACGAATGACAATGATAATAATAACAAGAATCTCCCCGTGAGTGAATTTCTCTAGAAAAAAAAATCTAAGTAAAAGGTTACACGTGCGTGCAAGAGTATAAAAAAAAAACAATATCTACACCTACACAGAGAGAAAAAAAAACGAGGAATCCCATCGGTGGAACGGTCGAAAAGTTTTAAATTCCCGAGCGCAACAAAAAGATTCCAGGATATTTGTCCGCGTGCCTGCTTCGCGCGTGTCCCATTTTACAATGCAACAGGAGCACGACAAGAGTTTTGCATGCGCAGCAGAGCTCCTCAAGACACAGAGCCGCGGGCATTTGCTCGCCCAAGACACCCCCTTCCCGGACATCTTGTATTCTTCGCCCCCTCCCTTCCCTCCTCTATCTCTCTCTCTTCTCCAGCCACTCGGCGTTCTGATGCACCTCTTTTTTCACTCGTTATCCACATTTTCCATTTCAAGCACACTTCCGCTCTCTCGGCCTCCTCTTCCCGTCTTTGCTTTCTTTCTCCCCCCTTCCCTCTTTTTACCTTGTCCAGCTATATTTATCAACGTACCTGTCCTCTTTGCCCCTGGCTGCGCTACCTGTTTTCAGTTGTCCACGCTTACACGTACACGTTTTTGTTTTTCGCGAGTACTGCGGAGAATTTTTTTTTCTTTTTTATTTTTCCTCTTTTTTTTTTTTTTTTTTTTTTTTTTAGAACAAGAAGCGGAAATAAAAAAGTAAAATAAAGTAACGCGCGAGAATTGGAATAATGCGCGTTGCGTACCTACGCACTTCCGTGTTGTGTACGGGAATGGGATGTCAGTGTACATACGGTATATACGCTTGTTGGGGATCACCACTGTGCAGTATTTTATTTTCGTAGCTGCGAATTGTGTGTGTCTGTCTGGAATATAAATTGTTTAAAAAATAGATATGTTGTACAGTCATAGGAGCCTTGAGTACGTGAAAAGTTCGTATCGGGTGATTGTCGAAATGAAAAGAAAAACCATCATTCAAATAAAAATAATTAACAGCCAAAAAAAGTATGTTGTGATAAAACTGCGTGAGCAGAGCTGACGACTTCGTGATCAAAGAAAGAACGTTTTATTCAAAAAATTCAACACCGAAGTTAAATTAGCTTTGGCGCCTATCTATCTTCATCACCACTCCAGAATTTACTAAAACCACCAAGTTGCATTAAGTTCACGTAATCGAGCACGCATATTTTTCATCTGATCAAAAAAAAAAAAAAAAAACTATCACGCCTTATACTTATCAAAATGCAATTTTAAACAGACTTTGCACACACTCCCTGTTCTAAGCTTTGGAAAACGCAGCTCACCCCCAACGTTGTTCCAAAAATACTTGCCAGACCGCGTCTCAGCCTCCGTCTCTCGTCCCACACGTGCAGCCAGCAACCAGTTAACCCTCCCGCACTCGCGTTCTATTAAACCCACCCCCGTAAACAGATACATCCTGGCTGCATAATCCAATTCATTCGGAGCCCTTACAGCCACTCCCTGCAAAATTTCAATCTGAATGCAGTCAGGCAGTCTGACACGACGCCGCGTCTATACGTGTGGGTATGTATAATCCAACGGATACACGGGTATATGGGGGCGTGCCTGTATGTGCCGAGCGCGGAGCCAAGTGGAGACGAGAGTTCGTGGGTGTCGAGGAGAGAAAGCCTTGCAGCTTGAATTAATGAAACTCGATGAATGAAGTACAATGGTATTATAATTACAATTTTGGATGGCCGAGTTGGGCGTGTGCTCATTGGTTGTAATGAAAATGTAAGTGCTTCGGTGTAGGTACGCGCACACGTTATAGGTAGGGGATTTTCGTGCGTTGAGCTTTGTCGAGCGGGAATGGAAAAGCACTCGTTGAAGGGAAACGAGGAGGGATGGGAAAAGCTTGAGAAACAAGAGGAATGGAAGAGAAAGCCAGGTGCGTTCGGAAATTCACGTGCCGGTGAATCTTGATCCGCTGCAAGGTTAGTACGGGGGAATGACTGAAAAAGGGCTTTTCGGGCGCAATGGTTGATGTATGGCGTATGGGCAAAGAGAGACAGTGCAACGCGCGGATGCTTTAAAATGCTTCTCGTTTTGTCCGTCTGAAAGCTTTGCATTGTTTCGACGGAAGATCGAGGAGAGCATAGATTGGAAGACGTATACTCACGTTTGTACGGCTATGGGTCAACGCTGGACTTGGCTGGTGGTGTAGCAGTGGATTTAATTTGCATACGGTTGGGCTTGATTTTTATCGTCTCCTTGACTGGTTCTTTCGGACTGCGAGCCACCCTTTGGTCAAATTAAAGCAACTAATTGAATGGCAACTTGAACAGCCAGAGGTTTGGAAAATGATCCTTAATTTTTTTTTTTTTTTTTTTTTTTTTATTAAAAAATTATGTTGATCAATTAAAAGTAACTGATGGTATTGACTCAAGCAACAACCATGTAACTAAATGAATCGTCTTATCGCAGTTATACGGTTCACTGTTGGAAGAGTCAAATACCAAGTCTGTTTTTTTTACGCTCGCAAATGTGAGGGATATCTAAAAAAAGTAAGGGAGAGCATACTTTTTTGTCCATTGCCAATTGTAGTGAATCCATGTTCATTAAAATAGATAGAAAGTTTAAAAAGGGAACTGTTACCAGTTGTACCAAAGATTTGAGGTCTACGAAGAAACGACGTTAAGTATAAAAACAGTAATTTCAAGTTATGAAGGGATTTTCTAAAGAGATGATCATCAGCATTGTACCACCAAAACTTTGATTGTCCGGATTTCTATCAAAAACAAGGACCTTACATCACCAAGTATTTCAATTGAATCTTTCAACAAAGTTTTGAAATAAGAATTATATCAACGATGATACGTGCCATCAGGTGCATACGCAAACCGCAACTAATTAAAGTAAATTACCTAGGCACTCGACTCAAAATATAAAATACGACCAGTACAGGGCACTCAACACGACGGATGCATCCCTCAACATCGCCGATGGGCATGGGGCAAAAAAAAAAGATACTTACACGAGAGTTCCATGTAAACGAGAAAAGTCGAGAGAGGAAAATTCCAAGAGGAAGAAAGAAAACACTTGAGCGCGACAATGAATACACAGCGAGCCGGGGAGGGCTACCGCTGCAGCGTAGTCGTTGCAAGTCAAGAGCGAGGCAACGAGCACAGCAGAGAGAGAGATCTAGACAAGAAAGGGATGAGGTACGGGGGGAAAAAAAAACAAAAGTTCGCAAGAGCCGAGGGAAATGAGAAAACGACGCCACCGCTCTGCTGCCGGGAGTAATGATGAATCGGTTGGCCCGCTCTCTTTCTCTTCTTGGTATAAAGACGAAAGTAAAAAAAAATAAAAATGCAGTCGTTTTCTCTCTTTGGCTTTTTCTCCACTCTTCTTCTTGGTGATTGGTAAACTGTGTAATAATGAGTTTTTCGTGGTCTCTCTTTCTCAGTTCAGGATTCCCTTCATTTGGACTTTATTTTTACTAGTCTCTCACAACTACTCTGTTCCATAAATCATCTTTGAATCTTCTTCGTTGTAATTTTTTTTATTTATTTTTTCTTTTTGGATCACCGATTAACACGGTTTTTTTTTCCTACCAACAATGTACCACTTTTATTATCTTTTTTACAACTGAAATATCCATCCGAGCACGATTTGGGTGGATGAACATTGCGTTGAAAATTCATTCGTGAAATGTTCGATCGCACACACACATACACACCCACGCTTCTCGTTCAAATGCAGAATGGAAACGAAATCTGATGAAAAAAAGCGAGAGAGAGTCACTGCTGCATAATGCACCCAGTGGGTGGAAAAATACTGACTTCAAAGCGTTTGGTAAAAAAATTTTCTTCCCCGTGGCTCTTCTCTTTTTTAATTTTCTGGCGCGTGATTGCCGTATTTTTTAACGGTGTGGTTCACGGGAGCGCGAGATATTCAGGTTTTATTAAAATTTTAATTTACGGCCGACAACGTGATGATGATGATGATGATCGTTAAATACAACAGAGAATTTTCAACGCCCGAGTTTTAACCGAAAAGTTTCATCCTAAACGCGTCGTGATGGGCGTGATAAGCAACGTAAATTAATTATATTATCGACAACACGAGAATAATCAATTCAGAAGAGACGAAAAAAAATTTTTTTTTAAAGGTACGTCTGACTGAATATTGATTTTTCCACTGATTAAAAATAATGGTTAAAAAATTTTTTAATATCATATTTATCATGTCACAAAATGATACTCGTTGTGACTGAATGCACTTGAAGAACATAAAATTAGAATAGTTAATTCAGAAGCGGTGAAAAAAAAAATTTGTTTCTAAGCTGCGTCTGACCGAACATTGATTTTTCTACTGATTAAAAAAAGGTCAAGAAATTTTTTTACATTATCTTTATGGTGTCACAAAAAGATACTCGTTGTGACTGGATGCACTTGAACAACATAAAATTAGAACAATGAATTCAAAAGCGACGAAAAAAAAGAATAATTTCCAAAGCTGCGTCTGACCGAACATTTACTTTTCCACTGATTAAAAAAAGGTCTAAAAAATTTTTATTTTATATTTATTATTAAAAAAAAAAAGATACTCGTGATTGAATGCACTTGAAGAACATAAAAATAATATAAGAATAATGAATTCGGAAGAGAGGAAAAAAAAATGATTTCCAAAGCCGCGTCTGACCGAACATTGATTTTTCCACTGATTGAAAAAAAAAAGGGTCAAACAATTATTATACATGATATTAATCATGTAACAAAAAGAAGCTGATAGTGACTGGATGCACTTGAAGTTATATTTGAAATGCCTGTACAGAATTAAATTCCACCAAAGCGGCTCGGCATCGATCCTACAGAGTCCTTTGGCTTTACAGCCCAAGCCAATACAGTACACATGCACGCTCCAAGGGCTGTCCAGAAAACGCGCACGCCGGTGTGCGTATATGCATCAGGAAGAGAAAAAGAGAGAGAGAGAGAGAGAGAGAGTAGTAGAGTAGGCAGGCGCGAGAGCGCGCGGGAGGTTGAGGTCGCATTGATTTTGTCTAGACGGGGTGGAGCCATAGGGGGAGAAGAGCGACGTGCTGCCGCTGTCGAGAGTCGCGCTACGCGCCTCGAGCCGGCTCCCTTGCCCGGCGTGCACTGCAGCTCGCGTTCGCGAGGACTCTCTTTCCCTTCTTTTTTTTTTTTTTTCATCTCTACATACGTATACGCGAGTTGTCGTGCATATATTATCAACTGTGTCGTCGGAACTTTCTGACCCCCTCCCCCCTTTTTTTCTTTTACGTGCTTACCTTCTCGGTTTCTTATTTCGTGCAACCGTGACTGCTTGGACTACAGCACAGCGGCGAGAGAAAGCCGGGGTGGAAAAATGAGCGCAGGGAAGAAAAAGAAAGTGCATCGCTATCATAGTTCCAAAGGATCCAATCGCGCGAGTGCGTGGGTGTCGATCTTACCTTAAACGGCTTTGCACAAGAGGATCCTCGACACCTACAATTTAAAGGCCGGCAAAACGCAGCAGCAGCGAATGAATGGACGATCGCGTGGGCGTGAGCAAAGTCCCTGTTCGGAGGGGAGGGATCGATTTTTTTAGGTCTATATACGTGGGCGCAAAAGCCTCTGTGGAAGAAAAATAAGGGAGCCGTCGAGCGCGTGTGGGTGTGGGAACCCGCCGGTGAGTGGGTCTTTTTGGAAGCGTGCGTCATGGAACTGTAAGTGCAGGCAGTGGTATACAATGGATGATAGGAGCAAGAGTTGAGGAAGACGCCGTATATATATATATATATTATACGTAGTGGAAGGAGCCTCGGGGGAATGTTGCCGTCGACGCTGATGAAGTTACCGCCTCCTTCTCCTCCTTGTACTCTACTGCTGCTGTTTCTTCTTGTCGAACGGCAAGTGAGTTGGCTTTTAGTTTCGCTTGTATGTAGAAAATGGAGACGCTCGTGCGTGCGGGTGTGGGATAATTTTGTATTTTAAAGTGATGTATGGAGTTACGCATGGGGTGTGGAAACCCGGCAGTCATTTTTTGAAAGTTCATGGGTGAACGATTTTAGAGGCCAAAAGTAGTATTATTTTTACATATATACCGTTGTTTGATTGCAAAATCACGTTCGAGTGAATTTCGAGGAAGCGAGGCATAATCAAATTGTTGAAACATTCAATTTGTCCCCGTGAAGCTGTATCGCGTGACTCTCGATTGAATGAGTAATACGCGTCATTAGATTGCGTGCAAGAATGTAATACTCATGAAATTCACATGCGTGATTGTAATTCACGTCGTACTGTTTGCAAGTATGGAGTGTAATATAGGTGAGATTTTTTTTAGCATCGCATATCTTACCGACTGGTTTATGAGTGGCACTACAAGTCGTTGTGCCGCGGTGGCTATCGATTTTTCGTACGGCTTCCGCGTTAATCCGGCAGAAATTCACGATGATTTATCTCCGAGTGCTGTACGTGTGATTTGTACGTGGTATGTGAATGGAGGAGTTTTGAAAGCGCTTTTCGGGTATTGAGATAAATTCTGATTCGACGTGTTGTTGGATTCCAATTATTTTTTCACCAATTAAGTTTATGAAATCGTTAAGTTTTAAGGTAATTGGAGTGGGTATGGCGCCATATGGCTTGTGTGCAGTGTACGAAAAAAAAATTTTAAAAAACATATTTTAATACATGTGCCTTATTTATACATTTTGTCAAAACTCTATGAGTATTTCCATTTTTTTTTTTTTTTTAACTATTTAACCTTCAAATGTAAGGAGCATCATCGTGTTTCAAGGAACAAATTAAAGTATACAAACAACATCACATAAAGAATATAAGAAATTATGTTTCATCTCTCAACTAGTAAGTTTTAAGTACCTGCAATCTTTGATGTAAAATACCTTCAAAAATCTTTGTGCTTATATTGATTGTTAATTGAAATGAAATACCTACAATTTATCTATATTTCATTAGACTAATGTGAGTTACATTGAGTCGATCAATTCACTAGATGAATAGTAAAAATTACATCTCAATTCATCTGTTTCCCGATGACACCAGAACGCAAATATATCGATGCATACAACTGTTGGTACCCCTCAAAATATGGCCCTCCTTTAAATTAGTTGGATTTCAAAAATCCAAGTAGTAAACCATCAGGATAACTTACGTAAAAAAGAAAGAGACGCTTAATAGCATATTCGTACAGCGAACAGAGAAACCATTCGGATGTATTCCGCAGAAGTAAAGGTTCAGCGGCCTCATCATTAGATCGACCGCGTTTGACTCGGTGCCCCGTAAAAGCCGCAAAACTACATATAAATATACTCTCTTGTCTCGCATTACGATTCCAATCACGTGCAGTAGAGCCCCGAAAGAGGGAAGAAGAGAGAAAGAAAAAAAGATGAATCGAAAAGCAGAGCGAAACACCAAGTCAGCCGCGATTGTCCCAAAGAAGCTCAAACAATCGGAGATAGAAAGAACTCGTTTCATTCTTCTCCAGGAAGAAAAATCCTCGGAGGGTCCCCGATAAATCAATTTTCTCGCACGAGTCTCCGACAGCCTCCTCTCCCGAATAAACCACACCCCGCTCCCTCGCGAGAAAGAAAAGTAAGAAGAAACTTTGGACAAAAGGCCCTCGGCGAATCCCCATTACTCAACACCGACTCGTCTCGTGGCTCCGAAAATTACAACCACCTGAGTTTTAATTAAACGCCGAGCTACCCCCGCCCCTTCCCTACGGCGAGGGTATGACAACAGCAGTAGTATAGTGGTGGTGGTTGTACAACTGCTGCACTGCCCGTTTGATTGTCGGTTTCGCGAGTCAAGCCACTTGAAATCGCGTAATTGCTCCGAGGTTAATTCACTCGTAAAATGTGTAATTATCGAGAGGACGAGGCTACCCATTGCCATGCGCGCAGGCTCATCCCTCTATTATCGTAAATTGGGCTAATTATTGTACGATCGGAGAAATTCCTGCTATACTCGCTCGGGTCGCTCGTAATGGCACTATACGTGTGTGTGTGTGTTTGTGGGTGAGATATACCCTGAGCACGTACAGCAGTATTGCGGCGACGCAACGTCTCTATGGCTCTCTCAAAACGACCGCTCGGCGGCCGGCTCGTGCACACGTTATTGCTTGTATTGCCGGCCACTGCTGATTTTATGTCGGTTTTCGAGGAAATCGCTCGAGTCAGGGGATCGCGGTATCGGTTGGACTTTTTGTATAAGATTTATTTCACCAGTCGACCCATTGATCTTGAATTGTCGTCAGCTTTTTAAATGTGAATACTTTTTTTAGGATATAAATCTTTTTTCAATGTCAACTGAATAACATGATTATATAGCTTGACTTATTTGATCAAAAAACCTGCGATTGAGCGAACAACGGAATGGATTGTTTTTTCAAGCACTCAACGAATCAATAACTATTTTACAGATTGAAAAAAATTTTAAATGATATTCTCTCGACAGGTGAAAGTTGATAATTAGATTTTCGTCTCTTATTCGTTCATTTAATGTCAAAGATAAAGTAACATCTGAAAGAAAAACAAAGTACGATCCCAAATTATAAAACCAGCATATCGGATGACAGTTATTGTCAATGCGAGAACTCTTGTTGTCTCAGGACAAAAGGTATTGATCTTGTCTAGATGCCGATAGAGTCAGTAAACGATGAAATTGTCTTGGTATTGAATTTCAAGACAATGTCAAGATTTGGCAAAGCTATACTTGATACGGTACCGCTACACCCAGTTGAGCCACCTAAAGTATATTGGTGTCTACGAGTTTGTTTTTCCTTTAATTTTTTTCTGTACTTTATTAATGCAAGCAAACAAAGAACATTTTTTTCTAAAATCTATTTTGTTCATTGTTATACTTTTTTTTGTTGATAAAATTTTTAATACCTTTTATATACATTTATCAAAAAATAATCGAATCAGTTCGTCAAAAGAAATAAATTCATTCACGCATACACATAATGTTAGATGACATAAAATATTTTACACTTATTTTGACAAGACAATAAACGATATTTGTTATTTTTCTGTTGCAGCTACACCTTCGACACCAGTGATGCCGGGCGGTACGCCGGGAACGCCATCCTCCAAAGCAAAGGTTCGTCTTTACTGATTAACAATAATTCATTAATAATAAATGGAATTTTTTTATGTTTTTGGTCAAGTAATTTCTATTCAGTTTCGTTACTGCAGCGTTTTGTTCAATTAAAATTAGGTTTCATCAAATAATTGAATAATTAAACAAACAAAAACTAATCAATGACGAGTTCAAAGGTCTAGATGACTACTTTGACAAATAGCTACGACAAAACGTAAACTTGCTAACGTAGAAACGGCTTTTAACGATTTCATTTTACAAAATACATTCCTATTTTTAAAACGCTGTATCATGTGCTTTGAAAAATTTTTTTTTTGTTTTTTTTAAGAAATTTATCACAAAAACAAAACTAAAAAGCATTTACTCCATTTTCTTGTCCAACAATGTTTTAATATTCATTGCAAACACTACAACATAACTGTGCTTCCACTTGGTCAATTTCAATTATAATTTGCAATCTCGACGAATGCCAATCAACATTAAATGCACTGTAATTAAACAACATCTACATTCACGGACATAATTGGTCTATTGTGTCCATTATTCATTATTTATTCTTCACATTATGTCTATCAGGTGTATCATACATTTCACGAGTTTTCGTTGCACAAATATTACCATAGTGCCATTTTAGTCTAACCCTGACAACACAAATATTGTCCCATCTAAATATTACGCTTACTCACTCCCGCCATTGTCAATGGACTATAGTTACGCAAAGACAATCAATTGTGCACAAAATTGTTTTCGCCTTATTATTAACACAATTGTTCCACTCATTACCACTATAACGTGGTTTTTCATTAGAAGTCCTTCCCAAACTGTAAAAGAGAAAAAGAAGTCAGGGGCCTCCCATGAACTATGCACCTTGATTTTTAATAGTGATCAACATAGTTTTTTTCATTTTCATTTTTTAATGTATGGCTTTTAAACAAATTCTTAACTTACACTACTGTAACACATAATCGTTAGTTGATGCATTAAAAAAAGCACACGTACTTGCTTAAAGTTTCATTGTTACCTAAATTCTGAAAAAAAAACAATTATTTTGAAAATATTTTGATGCAAGATAAAAATAACTTTAAATTATTTAAAGATATAGTACAATTTATTATTTAAGTCTTCAAAAAAATTAAAGTTTTTATCGTACAGGACTCATGCATTGCCTTGTTTAATTTAATAAATTGTATGAAATGAAAAAAATTAAAGAACATGAATTTTTTTTAATTTTTCGAGTTTATTTACCTTCTTTGAAAAGCTTCATCAAATTTTTAATATAGTAATGACATAATAATACAATTATCATGCACTCATCAACACTTCCTACTTATTATTAACACATGTACATAAAACGATTACCGGCATACCTTGTTTCGATCTGTCAAAAAAAAAAAAAAATCCGCGATGTATGGTCTACGGCATCCATCAAATACACATAAAAAAAGCCAGCGTTGCAGATCTTTCACGTTTGATCCATTAAGAGGTGATGTGGCACTTATTCAACTTGATACTGATGAATGATTCTGAGAGGAAAAAAAATTAATTGATATATCTTACGACAAATTTATGATCTATCACGTGCTCTATGTTTGATGTACTATACATTAATTATTATGAGTTGCTTATATGCCTCTTACATTCATTAGTCACTACTAAACTTGGGCATAGATTTTTTTTCAAATAACTTATTTCCTTAAAACATAATATGATACATTTTACTTAAAAACAAAATTAATTTTAAAGTATTTAAAAATTAACTTAAATCTGTATTAAAATACTTTGTAATTAATTTTTTTCTCTAGTAATACATTGCAGTTTTTTTTTTTGATAGAAAAATGTCTGCTAAGTATCGTACTATAAATAGTGAAGAAAAAACTTTCTAGCAAAAAATAGTATCGTTTGAAAAAGTTGAAAAAAAAAAAAAAAACTTACTAAAGCATATCAACGTAAAAACTAGACATTTCGACTAGGACTTCTGCGTAGTCAAACTCTTAAAGTTCATGGAAGACCCCTAATCTCTTACTTTGACCAAAAATACAGGTTCCGCGAAGCAGCAACACCCACACGATCGTTTCTGTTGAATTCCAATAAAGAAACTGATTTCGCGCGCAAGTACCTACGCGATGGCAAACGAGAAAAATAAGAATAGCGCACATGCGTGCTTTTATCATACAGTACACGTCCATAATCGCTAACGAGAGCGCACGTGATCTGAATCGTGAGTTGTGTTTCGTGCGAGTATCAGCCACTGAGCTATTATCGCAAAAGCCACCTGGACTGCGTGTTTATTTTACTACGTTGGATTTTTTTTTGTCCCTTCTTTACCAACGTCAAAAATTAACCGCCCGCAGCTGCGAGAGACAAACGAACCAAATTTGTAGCCACTTGAATTTAATTTGAATAATTTTTATTTCAAACAAACGGATATATAACAATAACGTGGTAGAAAAAAAAGTTATGTACAATTAGACTAGGGCACGGATACTTTTCCAACTTTTCTGAAATAAAGTTTTTTGATAAAAGTAAAGTGCATTGTATATGCTGTTTCTTTCAAAGCGTTTAAGAGTGCATAAAATAATTTTGCCCAAGTTGTCAATAAATTATACAAAAATTACTTCCAGCGAGGGGAATGCAACATATTTTGAGCTTAAATTATAATTTTCACAAACAGGAAAAATTGATGATACGCAGCAAAGTCGTCGTCGCACTGTATCCGTTTCGAGCTATCGAAGGTGGCGACTTGTCTCTTGAAAAGGTGAGGTTTAGCCGAACATTTGTTAACCACCCAAATTACAAGATACTAACCCGAATCTTATCGTGTCCCAGGGCGCGGAATACGAGGTGCTGGACGATTCCCAGGAGCACTGGTGGAAAGTCAAAGACGAGCATGGGTAAGCGTCCCTCTGAATATATGCATATTTATATTATGAATACATGAAAATGGTATGGACTCGGAGTCTCATTTTTCTACCGTTTTTTTTTTCAGATCGATCGGCTACATTCCCAGCAACTATGTCAAGGAAAAGGAACTGCTCGGCCTCCAAAAATACGAGTGAGTATCCGACATTTTCCCAAATTTCACGAATTTTTAAAGAGAAAAAAAATAAAAAAATAAAATTGCCCCAACTGTCTATTTTCAAAGATGGTACGTGGGCGATATGTCCAGGCAGAGAGCCGAGTCTTTGCTCAAGCAGGAGGACAAGGAGGGCTGCTTTGTCGTGCGCAACTCGTCGACGAAGGGCCTCTACACCCTCTCACTGTACACAAAAGTGTAAGTACTTGAGAAACATTTGTCCCCGCAAAAACTCGTGGATCCACATTTCCTTGAACCCCGTACGATGTAAAATTTGTTCCCTTGCCAGACCTCACCCGCACGTGAAGCACTACCACATCAAGCAGAACCAACGGGGCGAGTTTTATCTCTCGGAGAAACATTGTTGCGGCTCGATTCCCGATCTCGTCAATTACCACCGGCACAACAGCGGCGGACTCGCCAGCAGACTCAAGGCCAGCCCTTGCGATCGACCCGTTCCGCCGACCGCTGGACTCAGCCACGGTACGTTTACGTTACATTTTTCTCGTCGCATGTATGTATGTATGTCTTTACATTTTTTTTTTTCGAATCGGCCAACAGACAAATGGGAAATCGACCCAGCCGAGCTGCACTTGCTCGAGGAACTGGGCTCCGGTCAATTTGGCGTGGTGCGAAGGGGAAAATGGCGCGGATCTATCGACGTCGCCGTCAAGATGATGAAGGAGGGCACGATGTCCGAGGACGACTTCATCGAGGAAGCTAAAGTCATGACGTACGTGTGCATACTTTTACTACAAGGAAACAAAAAAATAAATGAATAAATAAAGTTGTATGCGTTGATTATTAATCTTGGTTACTCGGGCAATTGCAGCAAATTACAGCACCAAAACCTAGTCCAGCTTTATGGCGTCTGCAGCAAGGACCGGCCGATTTACATAGTCACGGAGTACATGCGCCACGGATCTCTGCTGAATTACCTCCGTCGTCACGAGGCCACACTCGGATCCAATGTCGGATTGCTCTTGGACATGTGCATACAGGTGGCTAACCCTTTGCTCGAGTTTCGATAGAATCTCCAAAAACATGCGGTATATGTAACCAACAATCTCTGTTTCTTCGATTTTCAGGTGTGCAAGGGTATGGCGTACTTGGAGAGGCACAACTACATACACAGGGATCTGGCTGCACGCAATTGCCTCGTTGGCTCGGAGCACGTCGTCAAAGTCGCAGATTTTGGTTTGGCCAGGTAAATATATATACACACCTGCACGTTTGGTAAAAAAACAACATAGTCTACGATTGCAACGGCAAGTAAACAATATGATGTTTGCAGGTACGTGTTGGACGATCAGTACACGAGCAGCGGGGGTACGAAGTTCCCGATAAAGTGGGCCCCACCCGAGGTGCTGAATTACACGAGATTCAGCTCAAAGTCGGACGTTTGGGCTTACGGCGTGCTCATGTGGGAGGTGTTCACGTGCGGGAAAATGCCATACGGCCGGCTGAAGAACACCGAGGTCGTCGAGCGCGTCCAGCGCGGTATCATACTCGAGAGACCCAAGGCTTGTTTCAAGGAAGTCTACGAGGTTCGTTGTTTTATCTCTTTGCCCAAGTAGTGCGAGCCAGAATACGGTCAGCCACCTACACTTGTAGAAATTGGTTTGAACGAGGGGATATAATTGTTTTTTTTTTTTTTTTTTCTTTCCTCAAAGAAATGATTCACAAGTAGCTCGTTTCGCTATCAGGTTCAATGAAAAATGGCACTGATGTGATTTTACGAGTATATACCTATAATGATTTGTTGTTTTTGGGGGGATGATGATGTACGGAGCAGGTGATGAGAAAGTGCTGGGCCCACTGTCCCGAGGTCCGGCCGTCGTTCCGCGTGCTCAAGGAACAGCTGATCAACGTGTCGCAGGGCCTGCTCAACGATTGACTTAGTCTCCTGCGGTGCTTACGTTTCTCCTCGCCGAGCTCCGCGGGCAGCGGTCGCGCCATCACCTCGACGACAAACAACAGCAGCGCCACCAGTACCATCACGAGCACCAGCAGTACCAGTAGCATCCACCAGCAATTGCCGGTTCCTCGGTCGCCCTTCCTCGAGCGCGGGGGCCTCCTGGCCGGCATCTCCTCGAGCCTCGGCACCACCTCCTCGTCGTCCTACAACTCGGCCACGCTGCCGTCGCGGCGCGCCAGGAGCAACGCCTCCC
Organism: Copidosoma floridanum; assembly: GCF_036245765.1. Lineage (NCBI taxonomy): Eukaryota > Metazoa > Arthropoda > Insecta > Hymenoptera > Encyrtidae > Copidosoma > Copidosoma floridanum. Next base: position 12,323,742 of record NW_028321907.1, on the reverse strand, counting down.
TGCCGAGCGCCGCCGAGCTCTTCCAGCTCTCCTCGACCCTGTGCCGGGTGACGGCGAGGCGTGGCTCTCGCGACAAGTTGCGCTCGACGGCTAAGCGGGAGAGCGGCACCTCGAGCGCCAGTCCGACGGCGCGGCAGCACCACGAGCAGTTGGGCGGCAAAGTGGTCGAGCTCCAGCGCGAGGAGATGGCCAAGCACCTGCAACACCTGCAGATCGCCGGCAACGACGACGCGAAGCCCCTCATCGCTTCGCCGAGCGTTTGCGACATTTGTAGTTCCTACGGGCACCCGTGGATCGAGATATGCAAGGCCATTCGCGCGACCAATGGCAAGTGATTGCGAACGACCGGTACTGCTTACACCGGCCGGCCCGATGCTGCCCCGGTCTCGTACGATACTCATTTCGCACAAGTGTGACTTTTTTTTTTTTTTTTCTTCTTCTCCTCCTTTTTTTTCGCCCTCAACTCAGCTCGGGGCTTTCAAACATATTGTGCGCGAGATGCGAGAGCGTGTAGTTTTCATACTTTTTTTTTTTTTTTTTTTTTTTTTTTTTTCTTGCTCCATTTGTGTCGTGTATACTTTTGTCGAGTTCCATCAGATTTCTTTACTTTTCGCAGCACTTGCGTACTTAGTCAATTGATTTTTTCGTCGTTCACGTGTTTCGGTTGTTCAAAGATTCTTCCAGTGCGGATGTTGGATGAAAAAATCAACGCATGTTCTGTGCAAGTCAATTTTCGACGCAGTGTAAAAAAAAGTGAGTTTAAGCGAGTCGAGTGGCTGAGTTTGAGGTGTGATGTTGATGAGTTTTTACCAGTCTCTTTGAGGACTTTTTGCGGTGCATGTGTGTACGGTGTATGCGAAAAAAAAAAAAAAAAAAAAAAAAATAGCGATGATTCAACTCATTTGTAAAATAAAAGCATCGAGAAATGAGCGAAACGGTTAATGTGAATCCCGTGTGCGAGTGTTGGGAGAAACGAAAAAACAAAATTAGAACAGCCCCCACCCCGAATGCGAAGCGAATGGTTCTTGATTGTATATTTTTTACGCGTGTTTTCCGTGACTAATCGAGTGCACGAATATTCACACACTATAATAACGGGGACCAGGGAACGGTATTCCTTACGATCCCTGCTGAGTCTTTCTTTGGTTTTAAACTTTGCGTACGAAGCTGATCTATATATATATATATTTTTTTTTTTTGTGCATTTTTAATGATTCGCGCGAGCGAGGTAGAAGGAAATCGATGAGAAACGACAACCATTTAAATGCATTTTACGTTCGTGTGTATACGTTTTTCTTTTTTCCTTTTACAATTAGTTCGTAAGAAATCGAGGGACAAGCAACATTGAGTGCGATGAGCATGTAATTGCGGTTCGATGGAGCGATACAAAACTAAAGCGAAAAGACCGAGGATGCCACCGAAAGTCATTGATGGATTGCAACGTTTCATCAAAGACCACACCCTTAAGCACGCCAGTACGGTGAAAAGTGATAATACTACTTATATACATAGTTTAACGCGCAGTTATACAATAGTTGGTTTTTTTTTTTTTTTTTTCTTTTCGTCATCATCTTCATCTATGATAATCTACATTAGCAGAAATACTGACTGAGAAAAAAAATAAAGTAAACTCGAGAAGTCCTTCCACGACGAAAATACATTTAAAAGAAAGAATAATAATATTAATAATAATAATAATAATAAAAAATAAATAAAATACGAAACTAACGGATTACTATTGATTTTGATATGAATATGACGCGGCGATAGTCAGTGACGCAATTGAGTGATATATAGGTTTTTTTAATCTGCCGGAGTTGTAATCACGAGTAACAAACCGAATCATGTTAAACGAGAAATACATAACAAAAAAAAAAAAAGTTGTCCTTGCAACAACGAATACAAACAAATAGTAGATATGAATACTAATGAATCACTGAACGCTCGTGTGTTGATAATAATATAAGTAATTTAAAAAATAAATACATAAAAAATGAAACAAAAAAAAATAAATAAAATTAAAAAAAAAAAAAAAAAAAAACATGAAACATTTGTCAGAATAAAAAGGGTACCGTGTGAAACATTGGATTTGCAATAATCTTTATTGTCACGAAACTACGTGATACGCAATGTTCTAGTGTTCTCGTGATCGATCAAACGATAATAATAAGTAGATATTACAAAAAAAAAAAAATAATAATACAAGCAGACATGTGTATATATTAATCGAAATAAGTTTAGACGTAAGTTTTGTGACAACAAATTTCTTTCTATGTTTTTTTTTATTTTTTTTTTTTTGTTGATCCCTACGAATGGATAAAATAGAAGGAAAGCAAAAAAAAACAATAGAACTGTCATTCGCAAAAAAAGAGAGGGACACGAATCTCTGTAAAACTAAGTGTATACGATTGTTAACTAATACGAGTATGATACGTTGATGTGAGTGGGCCAGGATACCACATTGTCGAGTATGCATAAAAACAGTTAATTAAAAAACACCCACGTTGATGAAGTTTATACACCGACAGTCAATTTCGGAGACTAACCGTCTGTGACTGCATATTATTGCATACGTAGTTTGTACTTGAATGAAAACAAAATTATTGGATTTCGTTGAGTTAGACTTTTTTGTTTTTTTTTTTTTAATTTTAATAAACGTCAATCGCACTTTGAAACGTACATATTATTTCGACGAGTACTATAGCGATCGTAAGAGACATTAGTGATCGACCATATCGAACTGTTCTCATCATCATAGCGAGAAACCGTAGATAATAAGATATTTGTGAACCGAGGAATAAAAATAAAAAAATAAAAAAATAAAAAATACGAAGCGAACGAGCCCTCAACTACAAAACGGGTTGAGTTATTGATCTTAGTCCCGTAATCACCCTTCCGTACGTATAAAAGTTTTGTTGAAAGGAAAATGTCATCGCTTTTATAGTTAGTCTAGAAATAAAATGTTATTTTATGAATGTAGTCTTTTCATGCATTGTTTCATGTGTTCTTCTAACTTGTCCATTTCCCACAATCCTTTCATCATAATTACCATTATTACCTTTAAAATTACCTTGTTTGAGTATCAAACATTTTTTCGAGATAATTCCTTACTTTAATTTATGTTCATCATTTTTCGTTTTCTTTTTCGCGTCAATAGTTTTCAGAGGATCATCTGCGTATTTAATAAGCTATCGAATCATTAGGATAACTTTATTTTCAGAGGAAGTTTCTTCACTTGTAACTTAAATGAATCATCTCATTTTTATTCAACGTATAAAAAGTCAACATAATACTTGAAAAATTTCATCAAACAGACAGATAATCTTCTTGATAATAACGAAAATTTCAAAAATGACAATCAATAAGTTGTTTTCATAATTTGGTTTCCTCCTCGTATTTCATTCCTTATTATATTGAAAAAACATTGAAACAGACAATAAGATAATATATATTTTACTTTTTTAATTAATTTTTAATGATTGTTAGTAAGTATTAATGATAAAGTCAATGATTCTATTAATCACAAACGTACCTTTTGTAATGTGTTGTTGTTGAAGCTATCGACCGTACTGATAAAAAGTATTCATACATACGTAAATATTTACACACTGTAGCCTCTTACATTAATTACGAATGGTGCTTTTTACACAAATACGTGTTTGGTATTCACTTAAATGCATTATTATCACAAAGTACATTACATTAGTTTATCTACGCTATACTTATACCTATATCTATAAATTTTAATACGCAAAATAAAATCGTTCAGTTTGTAATCAGCGCCATCTCGCGTTGTGAATTTCGAACTAAAAAGAAATGAAATTCTCAGAAAATTCTCCGCCAGACAGCGCTAGTAGTAGAACTGCAAAATGTGTAGAACTAGAAAAGTCACTAGCCCAGTGTCACTAGGTTGGGAACTTTTCTTAAAGTTTTGAAGGGTATACTTTTTAGTTCTAAATTCGCAACGCGAGATGGCGCTGATTCTGAGATGAATTCTCGGCTGTGATCGGGCCTCGTCGGCAGCTTCCGCTCAGCTACTATATAATATTATTTACATTTTTCTTGTGACGAATATTTTTTTTTGGTTTTGTGTTAAAAAAAAAACATTATTTTACAGCCAGTGAATTATGTGAATAGCTTATTCTGCCGCATACACTTATATTAAAAGTACTAAAAGTACTAAGTTAGGTGTACTATGGAATCCTGGGAATTTCAGGTGGATTACTATAACTACTTATAGGTTAAAACGCTAAAACCAGCTATTTTGTGCTTTGGCTTATTAGTCATATATTACATATGTAATTTTTTCAGGAAAGCATTGTGCTACTTCATTGAGTGAAAGTTGAAAACTTTGATTTAAGTGGGTAATGTCATTAACATCATCTCCCTATAGGATCAATAGGGAATAGTACACGCACTTGTGGAATGGCCCTTGTAATCAATGCAATTAATTCAATCTACTGTAGGTGCAGATCGAACAAATAAGCGACAAAATTGAAAAACAAATGAAAATCTCTACTCCTTAGTTTCCTGTCTAAAGAGTTGCAAACAAACAAAAAACAATACTTTCAAGAAGATTCTTGAAAACCGTGGTTGTTATGTTGTGAGACTCTTTAGTCACTTTATGGTGTTAAAACTAATGTTATGTAGGAACTTGAATTGTTAATTTACAATTGCAGTGTCACAAAAATATTCAACCTTCGGATTGGAATTTGAATTCCAATAATTTAGAATTTAATGAGTGAAATAACTGCCTATTTTTTTATCGAATTAGGTTATGTTCGATTATTATCTCTTTCAGTTTGATAAAAGTTGAAAGGAGATCTATAATTTCACATTAATTTGATGAAAAATCTGAAAAGAAAGTGAATCGAACAAAAGAATTGAAATGTCTCAGTCCTTAGTGAAAGTAAACGTGAAAAAGTTGATGAAGAGAAAATTGGACAGTTCTTCTGAAGATCTACATAATGTAATAAATGAAAAATTAAGCGAATCTTCTGATGTGGAAGTAACAAATGTAGAAGTAAATACTAATGTTTTGCTTAAGGAAAACAGGCCAATGGCTGCAAGTAAGAATAATCCTAAGCCAAAAATGAACCGGAAATCAGTTGACATTAGCCCAACCAAAAAGAAATCAAAGACTGTAAAGAAGAATGAAAAAACAGGCAATACTTCTGATTCAGAAGTAAAAAAAAATATTTTGAAAAAGGACAATGTGTCATTGACAATAAATAATAATAACCCTCGCTTAAACTCAACCAAAACTGTTGCTGGCACAACTCGACTGAAAGAAAATAATTACAATCTAAGAAATTCTCGCAATATCAAGAGTATTAATTCAAGTGACACAGATAATTCTCAGAAAGTTCTCCCATCATCAGTGCCCAAAGATAATGAGGAAAGAGAAACAACAACAGAAGATTTGAATCAAAATTCTCATCAGTTGGGAAAAGGCCCTCTTCTATCTATTGAATTTGTCAGAAACAACAAAAGGGCAATTGAATTCTACACTGGATTGCAAGACTTTGAAAAATTTCTCCTTGTTTTCCAAACACTAAAATCTGATGTTAGCCGTATACAATATTACTACAGCAATGAGGCAATTCCTTTGACACACCAAGATCAGTTTTTCATGACTTTGATTCTTCTCAAGTTACAGAAATCACATTATGAAATAAGTATATTGTTTGACATAAGTCTAAGGGAGATAAAAAATATTTTTATTACTTGGGTAAAATTCATGTCAATGGAATGGAGTGGCCTACAATTTCCCAATTTAAAGATCACCTTCAAATCAAAAGATTCTACGAATGATAAAGGACAAAAGCAAAAGAATTCAAACAATGAAGAAGCCAATAGTGAAATTAGCGATGAAGTTCGCATTATTGATTGGAAAAATCTTAGTGATACCGATAAAAGCAGTTTCAAAAAGGTATACAAAGTTTTAAATGGACCTCAAAATTATATGGAAAGACATTTGATGAATGAGATAATAGCTGTTTGTCATACATTATGTTTCTTTAAAACTAGAAAAAATGATGATTTAAAAAAGTACTGTACATGAACTTATCAAAAGATTGTAATTCTAAGGTAATTTTGATATTTTGAAAAGGCCAATAGATTTACCTTGACTTTTTAAAGAATGGATGACTTTTTTTTTTTTTTTTAATTATTAAAGCTCGTTAATTTAAAACTTATATTTAAAATTTTTGTTTGTTCTACATTTGCCAACATCACGTATAAAGTTTCATAAAACTTTGTATATGAAACAAGTAATGAATTTTGTGCAGTGTATTCTTTATTTTTAATTTTTATTGATTGTTCATATACTGTCAAAATATAACATCCATCTTCACTTTAAAGAAGACATAATGCTGGTAAGCGTGACAAGGTTGAAAAGATTCAATTTACTTATGTTTCTTTCATTTCACTGTGTCTTGTCACATAGCTCACAAGCATACTAATTCTTCCTCTATGTGTAAATAAGTTCAAATATTTCCACAAATAAAGATTTTTTCATGAAATGAATTTCAAAAATTTGTAAATACTGTAAACCTTGAAAAAATTTTATGAATATTTTGTTATAAATTATTAAAATTTATTTTCTTTCGCGGAAGTTTAAAAAAAACATATGCCTCTTGAAAGTGCATAAGTACGATTATTAAGTAATCAGGAAAAATCTTTTGAATACAATTTTGTATGCACGAGTTTTAGTTATACTTGGTTATATTTTTTTTTCAATTTACTTGTTTTAATTAAAAATTTTCTATTAAAGTACGATTGAAAAAATCAAAAGACAGATCAAAAAATGTATTTGCGTTTATAAAATTTATATCCAACTATACGTTCTTACTTTTGTTTCAATAAACAATGCTCGCTCATATGTATACACCTCTATTTTATTTTTTTCTGAATTTAATAAAGTATTGTTTGTGCCTATTCCTTGTTTGAATATTTTTATTAAAAATAAAGTAATGCATCTATTACAAAGAAGAACAAAACTTTAACTTTTACACCCAATTATAGATTGTGGTAAACAACCAAGGTTGGCTTGCAAATTTACAAGCTCAGTTAATAGTTTTTGCAGTTAAGTGTGTAAATACACCCATCTTCTTTATATTGTATATTATATCTATTTCTTTAATGAGTAGCAAACTAAAGAAAAAATGTTAAAACATTAACACATCGCTAATAGTTCCGTGCTTGATATTTTTTATTTTTTCTGTACATAAATATACGTTTGATAAAAAATACAACATTTATAAACTCTACATAAGTATTGTATAATTCAAATTAAAATGCATATGTTGTCGCAACTTTTATGTTAAACTCAGTTCACATAATTAACACATTTACGTTAACATTCACATATATTATCTATCTTACTTTCATTGCTTTTGAACTATTTTATGAGATAAAACTTTATGTTTATCGCTTGTGTAATTGTACGTTGTATTTTAAGATAGTACCATGATCAACCATTTTTGTAAGATATCTACATGTATGAATTATTATAATCAGAATACTACATTTGTAACAGTTGAAATGTTATGATCTTACACATTTTGGCCATTTGTTTTAGAATTCAATTCCAAGTACTTGAACCACATTTATCCACTAGAGGCACGATTTGACTGACATTATTTAAATTTAATAATCATTTAAATATACGTACTTAACAACAACAAAAAATGCATGGGTTATTGAAAAATTTGAGTTTCGATCGAATGAATACTTTTAAATTACCGGATTGAAAATTTTGTCACACTTACTTTTTTTGATTTAAATTAAAAAGCATTATTAATATTGTAATGGCTCTCTTTAATCGCTTGTTAATGATTTGCGTTTGATTTTATTTATAGGATCCTTTTAGTATTTGCCATAAGAAATTTATTTTCTGCAATAAACCCACTCAACTTGTCTACGAGAAAACTATCAATAAGTCGGACACTTACAGTCGAATAGTAAAGTTATAGACATGAGCAGTCTTTGCATTTATAAATCTACCATAAATACGAACCTATTACAAATATTTTTATAAACCTACAAAAATTATAAATCAATAGCGTCGCATCTCACAAAATGTTCGATTTAACTCTTATACAATTTATTCATCTATTCGGTATTTTGTTTTGTAAATTAGCACACGTATTATGAACCGTTCACCATGTAGCTGTACATTTGTACAAGTTGAAATATTCACAAAGGCTTACTTGGGTATATTTACGTGACAAAATTTTACTAAAAAATAGGCCAAATGACGCAACACTTATTCAGTACAGTATCATTGACCCCTTAGACCGGTACAACTCGTCAAGACATCAACTTGTTACTTACACGCAGCTCCTCTCTTTGATTAATTTCTCGATAGTCCAGTTGTGTAAATCCTTGGGCATATCTGACAAGATAAGTGCGAGATTCCTTGTTTGCCGTGGTTTCGCTGAGATTCGTCGTTGCTGTCGCAATATTTTCGCTGCTACTGATAGTGACTTTGGCTGCGTCGAAGCCTCGGCTCTACTGCAAACAAGAAATAGGAGCTTGGCTCTCACATGCAAGTTTTACACCCGTTGCTTTATGTTATGAACTGCGCGTTTTTGTTTCATTTGACTCCAGTAATTGGAGAAAAAAAAATGTACTGAAGAATTTTTATTTACCATATTTTTGAAAGATGTCTAAAAAACCACTGATTTAAACATTTTTATAAAAAGCTTCCAATAACTCTAAAAGCAGTTCTCGAAATGGTTAATTAACAGTTTACAGAAAATACTAACTGCAACTAAAACAACTTGCCTGAGAATTCATAAGGCTATTTTAATTACAAAAACAATTTCTTTGAAATTACTCGAGTTGTATACTCTATAATCACGATATTTCTTCACGTGGAACTGTACAAGTAAGAGTATTAAGTAAAAATGTCAATATAAAAAAAGATCTAAAACTCATGCAAATTTACGAGCTTTCACTAATATATATCAAACCCATGCAAAAGTTATTTTGTACATACATACCCGCAATAAAGTTTTTAAATACATAATTGTATTGTTTTAAATATTAAAGCATTTTTTGTATTAATCTAACTTAAATAACAGGAAGGAAAGTTCAATTTTTGTGTTTGAATTTGTAAAAAAAAAAATACTTTTCATGTCATTTATTGTACAACATGCTTTATTGGAGCTCGTCACCATATCCAATCACTCGATGTTTCAGCATACAGCTTTAAAATGCTTCACATTTTACTTCTAAATTAGACTTAGTAACGATGTTACAACATCGTCTTTCACTTGGATTGTACCGGTTTTGGTTTATTAAGTTAATTTTTTAACTACCTAATTTCACACAATCTCTTACCAAACATAGAAATTACGTACTTGACTTTCACGTTTTTCATTAAAATTACAAGTTTCTCCATAAAAAGTTCAGTTTTTATACGGTCGATTCATATATTAAAATTTACCATATGACTATTGCAAAATGTCAAATTAATTTACAAAAAATTAATTTATGTACAATTTGTGAAGCTAAATAAGAAAAAAATTTACTGATACTCAGTTTGATTCATCACTACTGAAAGTTAATGGATAACTGATTCTTATAACTGTTAGACCGTAACGTCCGTAAGAACTAGGCGCCAAATATAAGTCTAATGATTTTTCACAGAAATATCTACACGCTTCTAGTTAGGGAAAATTCTTATTACCCCATATTGATATAATTATTTACATTTCATTGGCTATTTAAGAAAATATCAAGATGCCTTCGAGATCATCTTTGTGTTTTTTTTCATTAAGAGAGAAAAGCAAAAAGTGTAATAGCAGTATTTACATAACATTTCATCATTGAAATCAAGTCCATTTTGTTTGTGTAAATTAATTTACAAAGTTATCTTTTAGGATAAACAAAAATATTCATTGTACATTTGGCCTATGAACTTAGCTGGAACTACTAACTTTTTTTTTACATATGCACAAGTCAAGCATAGAAATTGATGACTATAAACATACAATTATCTTAATCATAAAAATAAAGACTTCGTTACACTAAAAATAACAAGAAAACCAAAGAATCTCATACACTAAGTATTAATCTAAACGATGTTTCATTATTCATTGAAAAACTGATGGTTATGCAAGTAAAGTAACAAATACTTTTTCCATTCAACATTTTTAGTAAAAAACTCCATTAAGTTTTTGTAAGTTTGAGATTCAATGGACAATATTAATCGTGAATCTTATAAATACGTATACTATTTAATGCCTGCATACCGAATGAAGGCAACTAATTTGACTCAATTGAAATAAAAACAAAATGACTATACATAATTATAGCTTTAAAGAGCAGTCGTAACCCCCCACCCACGATGCTCACTCGTCCGCATCGAACATGTCGTACATAGAATTGAAGAAAATGATCAACGATTGATCAAATGAACTGAATTTTGGCATCTACCAAACTAATAACGACGAACCAATAAACATTAATAATAGAGAGAGAGCAAACACGACGTGACACGGTAGTGCGGTATATTCGACCGGACAGTGAGAGCATGATCGATTACAACAATGAATGTACCATTCTCATCTTGATTTATTTATGTACAATTGTTTGTTTTTCTTTTATCAACCCTTGAGCACACGTCTGTTGTCATTCATTATTACAATCGTTCGGCCTAGTGTTTCTTTGATAACCTTCTAGATTGTGATCTGGTAGTGATGGTAGTACCGTTTTTCTCGGCCCCAACGTTGTTGCGATGACTTTGATTCTGATGCGCGTGGTTGTACGGTATCCTGAAGAGCTGAATGTCCAAGTGATCGCAGATCTCCGTGCAAACTTGCGCGCTGTATCTCAATAAGTCGAGGGTAACCCAAGTCTGTTGGATATATAAATCAGACACGCGTCAGTATGGAGAAATACATCATAAAACAAGTACGCGAATTTACTTACGAAACACAGCCAAAGAACATAGTACTCTTTGATGAAAAAATTGAAGTACTGGTTGAGGAACAGCATGGCTGGTCCTATCAACGAACTATCCAGGTACTGCATCTCGTTTTTCGTCATGTGAGCAACCTGTGGTCAAAAATAAAAAAAATAAAATAAAAAATCAGCATCGTGTATATTTTACACGTATTGGATACACACCACAAGACGATTCGTCACTTTGGCGGCGACCATCCCGAAAGATAGTATGTACAGAACTGGATGGTTCTCGTAGACGTGTTCGGCACTTTTTCTGTAAATAATGAAGGCAGGCACCACGACGAAGCTGAACGGTATGATTGGAGATAAAACGGACGTACCCTGCAAATGTTACGAGCATCTCAGAGGCCACAAATTTTGTTTTTCTCACAACAGATACTTGCTTTCATTTGTATAATAGCAAGCTTTTGTATCTACACTCGACATATTATGTTATGCTGCACAAGGTCTACCATCCTTGGATGTGTGTGCGTGTGTGTGTGCGTGCGTGCGTTTAATTATACATAAGCTCGTGTCTTTACGTTATGAGAAACAATTGAAAATACAAGTTAAAAATCTAAGCTATAAAGCCTTATTTGTTAATATATTGAGTGCAGCAATATTCTTGAAAAATTGATGTGTTGGAAAAAAAAAACAAACAAAAAGTTAGTATGATAATAATAAAGTTCTGTTTGCTAAAGAAACAAAAATAAACAGACAAATTTATATAATAATCGATCGACAATCCGTGACAAGATTCACACGAGCTTTTTAAGATATTTATTTTTTTGCGAGATAAGCTTATTTCCAAGTGGTATAATAATATCTCATTATACAAGAATTACTAGTGGGTACATGCACTCTTGCAGACATGCAACTGATGCTCAGCAATCATCGATACGTTATTCAAGTCACGTCATGCGTGCATATCAAAAGCATAAAAATAACAGATACAGAGAAAGCTTTCGTAAGCACAAGATGCACAAAAGCTTGCAAACGAAGGGTATATACCAACACTGTAGCAAATACCATGGTGGTTGTGGTAGTATAGGAATGCACACAAAAAGCAATTAAAAGACATTTAGGCCCTCAGATTTCATGTAAAATAAAATATTGTTTAATTCATTCAGACGCTACGAGTTCGATGATAGACTCGGGCGTTGATAACAGAAAGAAGAAACTCGATAATCAATTTTTTAATTTGACACAAGTAAGATTTGACAAATTCAAAAATTGTTTAAACAAACAATCCAAGTGTTGAAGAAAAAAATCGCCGCTGATTAGTTGGCATTGATATCGGGCCAACTTGTCGGCTGTCAATTCAAGATTTTATGTGCGGTAACGTCTTTCAAATAAAAATGTATCGAAAAATTGTTTATCTATAGTCAGATAGGAGAATCTTCCGCGAGTTACTTCCCTTACACCTCATGCTAACGAGTTTGAATTTGATCCGCTCGTAAAATTTGTGTAACTACCGAATGTGATGCCTTTCCAAATTCCAAATACATTTTTGTCAAAACTTTACGTATGACCGATGTATAAATATTTTGTGCACGAAGACGTGGGAAACTTCAATTGCGATAACTCGTGTCATCGTATAACGATAACAACAAGTTGCAAAGACCAAATCTACCGCTACAAAACAAAAGCCTCTCTGTATGTATATGTATATATATATATATATATATATATATACCGCCTAGTTGTAAACGAGATAACGCGTAATCGGAGTGCATTTTTCTTTTTACGACTTCATTCATATCTTGGATCTGAGCTGAAACAATGGCATTACATGAAAACTATTCGTGTGGTGCATACGATTTTACAATTTTCCACCTGCATTGCGAAGAAACAGACTATGAAATTGCAAGGCACACTTTGGCTCGAAAACAGATGTTTGTGGGTGTACGGGTACCTACACAATTTATCCATCATAGTCATTATCTTCAACTTGGGCTGGTTTATCCAAAATCTTTGATTGTAATTTTAACTTATTGAATCCATCGTAACGCCTGACATTGTCTATTTCAATTCAAATCGAAGCTTTTTTCAAGCTCTTTGAGTTATTTTTCAAGTGGATGTGTGAACTTTACATCATTCTGAGTTAAGTTGCACACTTTTTGGGGCAAACTAGGTTGGTCGAACCAAGACTGCAGCCCACATTGGGAAATTTTACATTTCCGGTCTAAAATGTGTTGAAAAAACAAGAAAGCCTTTCAAAGTTATGATTTCCTTCGGCTCTTGATTCAACGTAAACATTTGCAATAAAAATTTTCATTGTAGTTTTCGCTCTTTACTTCGAGATTTGTCCTACTAGGTGTATAGTCATAATTTCCCGATCACCATAAAATCTTGATTGACCACCTGGAAAACCCTTTGACACAATACTTTTTTTTTTTTTCTAACTTGAGACATATTTTGGTGCAACATTTAGACATGTACCTAATGTGCAAAAAACCATATTCTGAGGACCTAAATCGTAAAACGCGTCATACAAATGATCAAATAATATTACATGAAAACAAAAAGGAAAGAAAACATGAAATGATGAGAGATAAAGCAGTAAGGGGTGAAAAAAAGTGGGTGCACTGTAATAATGACGTGTGAAAAATCGGTGCCCTAGAATACATGAATATAAAAAAAAAAAAAAAAAAAGTGATGTATAGTAATCAGACTGACTTACGGCCACGGTGGAGCCGTTCTTGCCGACACCACCGGCTAGTATGACGGACATGCTGCTGAACGCGAGCAAGGCAGCGATGCCAACTGCACCCCACAACGGAAAGATCTTCACCTCGGTGCCAGTGTATGGCAACTATACGTATATATTTATACATATATAATGTTTTTGTGCGCATACACGTTGCGTACATATGCATACGTTATGGTACACAAGCGTGATGATTGACGCGTGTATACGTGATGCGTGGTGATGCGGAACGCGTGAAAAAAGAAAAGCGAAAATATTTCTCTTTGTTATTAGGACGTATAGGTATAACTTGTATGCATGTCTCATATAAATATATGGTGTATATTATGCGTACAAAAGGGTGTCGCGACACCTTTTTCCACCACTGTACACTCTCACAATTATATCAATGACAGTGTGGTGTATGTGGGTGAAAATGTCGCGATACCCTTTCTGGAACACTCTAAGGTAATGCGTGTTTATTTAAGTTCAATATGACACATATAACTTTGTCGAGCTCGACATGTCGACGGCTTAATAACAAAAACATCCAACTTTGGTAAAAAAAATAAGCTTAATCAAAATTTCAGTGAAGAAGCTAACTAGTTCAGATTTCGAACGAAGAATCAGTTTACTCGAAGAGATTTTTTTTCCTTTCAAATTTTGTAGTGGCAATTTTGTCGCCAGTTATAAGGTAACAAGGGTGCTTTTTTCAAGAAATTTAAGAAAAAAAAAAAAAATTCCCTGCTACCTGTGTGTTTGAATTAGCTGCTTCTCCAAAGAAAATTCGAATCATCTGTTTACTTTTTTTCCGGAACAGTCGATGCGTGAGCTATTTTATTTTTCAACTATTATGCATAGGGTGGATGGTTCTGATGTGATGCTAAAGTTGATTGTGCAAGAAGAAAATCTCAAGTATAATAATTAGTTCAAAACTACATAATGTATTTAAAATGAATTTTTTTTACAACTTCGAATAATTTTAATACCTTCTGTAAGTTCGAATTTGAATGAATACGAACAGAAAAATATCTAGTTTACACAAGGTAAAGCTGTTACATAAGATTTAAAAATAATTCGAACGTTCTCGTCGACCTTCGTAAATTTGCGCAATCAACTAGTTTTGAGCATAATAATGACAATTATTGTTTTTTCACTGATAAGTTTCTAGTTGATGTATAAATTAAAAAAAAAAAAAAAAAAAAATTATGTACATACATTTTTATCTAATAGATAAAAATCATATAATCCGAAATTAATGAATAGTAACATTCCTAACTAAAAATATTTTTATTTCTTTACACGACCGTGCAGCCTCAGTTTGGATATTTAATCATCTACGCAATTATTTTTAATGATATCAGTTTTAGTCAATGATTTCATGATGATTTTTTTTTCTGATACACGTTTCAAGCATGATTTCTAATTTTTATGTTTTTTAAATGATTAAGATTACTGTATAATTAATTGCTTGTTAATCAAAACATACAAACGCATGCAACCAAATGATTAAAAAAAAAAATACATATATAGGTGTTAAATTTTTGTTAAACGAAACATCCTTAATGTTATTAAAATGTAACGCATCTTCCTGATGAAAATTAATGAAAAAGTAGTAATTAAAAATAAGCATTTCGAAGAAAACAAAGCTTTTAGACTAATATATTTACTGAAGCCCAAAACCTTGAAATTATTTATTTATTCATATAAGGAAAATAAGTTCTGGAGGTATTGATCGTAAAAATGTTGTGCGCATTATTCACACTTTAAATTTTTCCATCAGTTGTAGGAAAAAAATGTGTTTGTCACCAACTAAAGAAATTGTTTAAAATCAAAATATTAACTTGATATACACCTCCACCACACTAAAATTTTGCACACAGCATCCTTTATTTACCAGGCATTGTGACTAATACTCATTATTTCTCTGCTGCTATTTTATAATATAAGATATTAAAATTTGACCCACTTCGTATCTCTATAATGTTTGATAATCTCCAACACTTACTATGCTTAAATCAGGGATTGTTTAGCAATTTTTTTAAAGAAATGATTGGATAATTTGGAACTGAATCTACCGTATCAACCTAATTAGCTGTTAATCGTTCAATTTTCATTGTCAATTCATAAATGTTTGTAACGATATTCACCTCCGATTGTAGAATCTGCTTCACTTTCTCGCAAAATACAATTTTTCCAATGTTATAACTTTCGATATTATTACTGTTTTAAATAAATACTCGTGTAATCAAATTTTGCAGTCATTAACGGCGTATCATCGGTAATTACGAAGATCAATCAGTCGTATTTTATGCACTTGTTGGGCAAAATTATATCATAAAAACAAAAAACAATTATGATAGTTTTAGTTGCCAACTATCCAAATTTTGGGTACAACAATTCAGAAAATAATTTAGAATAACGGGACTCGACAAGCGTAACAGGTTTTAATTATTGTCTTCGTGAGGGAAGGAATATTTTATCAATTTAAATTGCGTTAACAGAATTTAAGTTTCTAAAAAATCTAGATGAATCATTGAAAATTTTACCGCCACGCACAGAAGAATCTTTACTCCGAACCATGGACCAAAATCTCACGCTGACTTCAAAAATTTAAAGTAGATTCATTTGTTTTTGCCTGTTATCACGGTAATCAATTTTTTTAATTTTTCACGTGGGTATTTTCATGTAGTTATTGACAATACTCATCAGCATGTCACAGTACTGTTTTTCGTAAAAATAACGTTTATCACTAGCGTATAATAATAAGCTGAAGTTATCTTAAACATAAATCAGAAGATCTCCTAACTGTTAATGGATCACCTAACATAAGTAAGTACATGTCAAACCTCCAAAATAATTACATCATTTACGTAATTCTAAGAATAAACGTAAGAAATTTTGCAATACCGAAAATAATATAGGGAAATCGATATACCTACTTAATCAAATAAATTAAAGAATTCATAGAAATGCAGATGCCCATAATACTCATGCGAAAAAATTGAGAAATTGCGTCCATTAGTTCAATTATTGTAGATTTAATGCTACAAACGATAATATTAATTAAAAAAAAAAAAAAAGCGAAAGACTAGATTAATAAGCAATCATAAGATTTACCAAGCAGGATTTGATGTTGCATGCGCATTTCCTTCTTCCGTAAGGTTATAACCAGCTGATGCATTTTTAATCTATAAGACTCGATGTAAAATAATATTAGTAAAGCAATATAACAAGAAACGATTTATTTACATGTTAACTGAGAAACCAGAAACAGTTCCCAAAGAGTTAAATAAAAAAAAAGCTATCAGACAGAAACTAACTCGTAGTTGTTTGAAAAAAAAAAAGAGAACAGCCATTTTCCAAATTAGTACTAAATAAAATGCAGCATGTCAGCAAATTAAACTCAGCACCGCTTCTCATGCCATGCTAGATCTCGATAGAACAATTGTTGAACTAAGTTGTTTCAATAACGTTATTCCTTTCAACCAAGAGTCTAATTATCCAACTTACGGCCACAGTCGAACCATTCTTGCCTACTCCTCCGGTAAAAATCACCGAAAAGATAGAGTTTAAGTTTGCCAATGTACAGATCACAGTCATAACGCCTATTAAATATTTTAATTGAAACCCCTCTACAAATGGGATCTGTAAAAAACGAATTTGTTAGCTTTTGAGGGATACTAGATACTTGGAGAGTTCGACTAATCAATTACATGTTATCAACTAATTTTTACAATGTGCAATAGAAACGCAAACATTTTTTGAAAGGTACGGATGTGTTTTATCAAAATTGATTGATGTGTAAAATTAGTTAATACTTTTCATTTCCAATTTTGTATTGTTTTTCAATATTATTGCTTGATTTTTTTATTGCAGTCAGTTTTACAAACATATTTTTAAGTAAGTAATTTTTCCTTGTATTTTGGTATTTATACACGAAACTTTTGTAAAATAATAATAATAATAATAATAATAATAATAATAATAATAGTAATAATAATAGTAATAATAATAGTAATAATAATAATAATAATAACAATAATAATAATAATAATAATAATAAAACTAGAAATCTTGCGCTTTAAAAAAAATAGTTTGGTGATGATTAAAATTTCTTTGAGTTTATATCATTTAACCATTAAATGAAGTTAGTAAAAAATGTAATGATAGTTAAAAGAATACACGATTGACAAAGAAATAGTAAATAAAAATCTATCATCTAGGAAGTACTCTATGTTTATCTTCCAATATTTTCAATTCATTAAATCAAAATATTTCTAACTAGGAATGCTATAAAAATGAAAAATCTTTTCATGAAAAAAAAAAAAAAAAATGGTAAAAATATATTACTTTCGTTATAAGCAAGCAAAAAGAATGCAATACAACCTCCTTGGTCCAAATCGTAGGTCCAAAAACAGCAGATACGAGATGAATGAACATAATCGTAAATTGAGCTTCTGTGACATCAACTTTCCCAAACCTCAATGAGCCTAAAATTATATTAGAAATAAGCAGTCCTTGCTTTAAAAGGTATTTAAAGTAAATTAATCATTTTTAATTGATTTTTTGCCAATGCCGAAATTTGGAGTTAGGCTAATTTATGTATTTTTACCAATTGAAAAATAAGTTAATATTTACCTGAAACGTATGTTTGCCAATGAGCACAGTAGAAAAGAGTCATGGCACAGAAACATTGGAAAAACATCCATGTTGGATGATAGCCCAGTTGTACAGCAATGCATGCAGATAAAGCAACAAATACTAAAAATATAAAAAATATATTTAATATCAGGATTGCTTTTATAAGAAAACGTTATTTACATGTATGTATTATTTTTTTGTAATTTTCACATCAGCTAATCACGTAAAGTGTGTTGCGTTAACTTAAAACCGTTTAACTTTCAAATATTGATTGATATAGAATAAAAAAAATGTATTAATTGCTTTTGGATTTTTTTATTGCATTAATAACTCATTAAGCATGTAAATAAAAAGTTTATAAGTATTGAGTATTGGAAATCGAGCTTTTTAAAAACTCCTGTGTGTATACCTGATAGTAGGTATTGTGTTACCGTGCTGATACGGCTTTCTTTGTATCTGTTTTCTTTTGTTTTGTAACTGATAAGAGCCAACAAATCCATTTTGCGAGAAAACACAAATAAGTTTCAATTTTCATCAGAAAAAATGCTTTTTTTGCTCTTCATTAGTAATAAACGGTTTTTAGTTGCGAAGAACGCACCTGTTGAAATGGAATCACAGCCGTGGTCAAAAAGTTCACCCAGTGGTGAAGAAGTTCCTGTTCTCCTGGCCTGTTTTCCATCAATTGCATCTAGACTTTGATAAATAAAGAGACCGACAGCACACAGGAAACAAGCCCATCTTGGTGGCTAGTGACAAGATATATGTGTTTAATTAGCCATCTAAGAGTACCTATTTCTTGACTAGAGAAATTTTGCTTTGTCATGTACATGTGTACATAGTCAATTGTGTCCACAATAGATTCTTTCCAGAAAATAATTTTCCATTTATTGGAAGGTGGTTTTCTGCATGAGTGATAAAGCGTTTCCAGGAGAAAAATAGACTCTACTTTTTAAAATTATCAAGTAGGAAAAGAAAAAATACGATAAGCACTATTTAAAGGATTACAGAAATAAATAAAAAACACATAACATTTTATACAATTAAATAAAATTCATATTGATTATTTTTACATAAATATGTATTTTATAGGTGTACGAAAAAAATTTTTATAGTCAATTGAAACTTGATTAACGTGAATACAGTTGTGAACAAAAAATGTGTCTTCAGTCACGTAGAATGTTTAAAAATTGTTAGGATCAACGTAAAAATTGAAAGACATTAGATCTAATTGCTCCGAAGGTGAAACCGTGAAACCAAGAATAGTAAATGATGATTCAAGAACTTGAGATACAGAGTGCACAAATACACGCTTATGATTATTTATCGGAGCAGGTACTCTAAACAACATGATTATAGCCTGGTGGTACATTAATGTCAATGTTACAACTAAGGTAAAAATTTGAACATAAAAAAAAAAAAAAAAAAAATAAATAAATAAATAAAGACTGTTAGTAAAGAGAATCACAGTATTTTTAAATTATTTAAATGTAAATAACATTAACAACAAAGTAGTAATACAATAATAAATACATGCGCATCTACGTCGTTTATTAGCTGGCTCATGCATTGCAGAACTCGTATACTTGTTCTTTAAATTCTGGCCTCAAGAGTTAAGCGAGTATACAAGACATAGTTGACATAGTTGAAAAGAAAAAACGATAAGCGATTTTTAATCGACGTCATCGTGTCACCCGATGTGCCACGATAAAACAATATGGAGAAAAATATTCAAAACATCGACAACCAACAAATGGCGCCATTAGCGTACATAATTAATTTATAAAATAGTCATAAACGCACTTGCTCGTTATTTCTAAATAATGACAACAAAAACTTTCGAAAAATATTAATTTAGATACCATTGGTATGAAATGAAAGTAAGGCCCCCAAGAAATTGCACCTAAGTAGTTTAATGACCCATATGCTGTTAGGCGAACCGAAGTACGTATTTATTAAATAAAATATTCAAACAAAAAACGAACTCGAAAGGTGAAAAGTAAAATACACTTTCTCAATCAGCGCAAATATATTACACACAAAAGACGTTATAGAGAGAAGTAACAAGGCAATATGTTTATGTACCTATAAATACAAGGTGACGAGAGCAGGGGTAAAAGAGACAAATAAGTAGTTATAGGTAAATACAATAATCTTACCTCGACCTTGGCATCAGGACTGTACCAAATGAGTACAAGGGTCGTGACGATGTTGATAATGAGGCCGAGCACGGTTATAAGGTTAGGCGCGAGCCAAATCGGCACCTTGCTCACCAGCCAATTCCACCAGGGCTGTAACGAGCCGTCCAGGATGCTGCAGCTCGTGCAGCTGTACTTGTGCTCGCCGAGCCGCCTCAGCTGGCCGGCGGACATAATTTTTTCCTTGTTGAAGAGCTGCAGCATTTTCGATGTAATGTGTGCAGATGATGTACTTGAGGTATATCGTCCAGTGGACGAGGTCCACTATACACCGATCAAAACCTCAGCTCGACAACACTGTGTAAACAACTTTCTGCAACCCACGCGGGTGAAATAACTATATTTTGAGAGATATTTTGTATACACCCCGAAGAAGAGAGAGTAACCGCACTCGCGCGCGGTGGTGGACGTGATAACGACGACCGACGACACTATCGCAACGTCGACGAGAATATCGTAAACGAAGTAAAAGTTAACACTCAGACGAGTATTGTTGTGGTGTTCTTTTTATCCGTAACTTGTACTTATGCTTGATAGTTTTATTGTCCTGTGTAGGTACACCCCACCTGATAATTGAATTACATAGAGATGTTGTGCGTTGTGATAACAACAAGGCTGATTGATTATTGAATGGGGCCAGATAAGGTAACTGATAATTGTTACGATGAACGGGATGTGTGTGGAAACGACACGGAACTGCGCGTCCGAGTTCACCTCATGAAAGACTGAAATTATAAATATGTACTGAATCTATAAGGGGGTGGTGGGGGCTGTTCTGAAGCGAAGCAACTCCAACTTCTTCGTTCGGACAACAGCTGATTTTATGAGACATATAGGCAAGGTACACACAACGTGCGGTAAAGTTACAGCAACGGTGACATTTTTTTATAAACAAATTAGTTAGCTTTATGAACTGTCTTTATTTATTTTAGTTTAAATTTTCTTTCTACGTCTTATGTTGAACGTGAAAACAAATTTTTACGTGATTAAGAGCTCGTAGATTTGTACTGTTTATGTCAAAAGACTAGTTCACAACATATTTATTTGTTAAAATGCTATAAATTGTTTGTTCTAATGTTGAAAATGTTCTTGCAGTGTGTCCAACACCGTAAAAGTAGGCACCGCCACCTAGTGTCTGAAAAATCGCCACAAATCGCCGCCAAAATATAAAAATAGCCATGAAAATCGCCACACAGTTTTGCTATTTATTAATTAATTTAATTAAACAAAAAACATTCAAGTCACACATAATTGGTTATGTTAAAAGGTTTAGATACAACTGAATGAAAATAGATATAATTTTAAATTATCATTAGTTAAATAAATAAAAGTTTATTTCGAATTACTGCATTTTTATAAAAAAATATAGTCATGGATATCTCACATGCATCTTATAGTCATATATACATCTTACAAAGCTAATTATAATAAACAAGTTCTTTGGAAACATATAACAATATGTGTATGGATATGAGAAATCCACAAATAATATCCCAGATTTGCCCATCAAAAAAATTTGTTTTTAAACAGGCAACAAATTTGGGATATTTTTTTATGGATTTTCTCATTTACATTTAAATTTTTTTCTGGTATACTGATGCAAGGTACATTAGATACTTTCTGACCGAACTTTTACCAAACCAAGCATAAATTTCACTTAATAAAAATTCAACATTTGCAGGAAAATGAGTAGAAGCTTCGGAAGCTGCATTATGCCGAGCATGACTGATGTAGCGTACTAATTGTACTTTGGGGTTTACATTTTTGAAAAGAGTGAATACCGAGTTTTTTTTCCCGCATAAATTTGATCCTCCGTTAGTTCCTAAGCCCATCAGGTTTCCTGTTTTAAAACTGTTTATCTTACAAAACTCTATTATTGAACTGTATAACATTCCATGCGTTGATCTTTCTACTTCTATCATTCCCACATAATCAGTTATAATGTTACTCAAACTTGTACTATAACACTCAATTCAAATGCAGAAATATCACTCGATTCATCCAATATAAATGAAAAAGGACTGTCACCCATATCATTGACTAGTTCTAACAACATATTAGGAGCTATCACGTGTGTAATTAAATTATTGCATTTAGTATGGTGTAAATGTATATCTTTTAACTCTAAATTTTTAAGAATTTCACTTAAGTGATCAATTGTTCGAATGGCAGTATGCACAGCCACAAATGCTGATAACTGAAGATCGCGGAACTTACTTGCCGCATCTTTATTTCCTTGAGATTTGCACAACGATGCTATTGTTGGTTGTCGCTTTGGATCGATTTGCTCTGCCAGTCTTGTAGTAATAAAAATGGCAAGTTAAAAAAAAATTTATAAACAAAATTGATACAAACGACTGAAGTATAAAAATTTTAATTCTATGTCAATTGTTTAATTTAAAACCAATGTCAGTGAAGCGGAAGTATATAGATAAATTAGATTAATTAACAGTGAATGTGTACTTTGTGTCAATAAGTACACATTATTTTCAGCTCAGGATTTTTAGGGATAATACGTACTTATTTTTACTTTGTACTTGGTAATATTCTTACAATCCATTACCAATAAGTAAGACAAGACCGCATCTTTTATTTTCTTTTGCTTCACACGGCATGTCATATGTTTGGTTTGCGCGTACACCTGTCAAATTCAAATATTATTGTCACAACGCAGGTTATGTTTACAATCACTTGCAGACGACAAAGAGTAACGGCGTATAATAACCCTTTTGAAGTGAGAAATTGCGAATACAGCCGGGTGTGTAAACTTTCGTAACAAACACTGAATGTTGTGAATAACAAAAAAAAAAAAAAAACGTCGGTCAATCATGATTAATCCAACAAGAATGTTGCAAGGCTTGAAACTAAGTGGCAAGCTTCTTCGACTGTACAAAGCACCACAGTTATACAGACCCTTTTTATCCGAAGCCTACCAGTGTCGAGAAGCATGGGACAAAAGATTTAACTCTGAGTTGCTCAATCAGATCAGCCCTATCGATTTCTTCATTGAATTGGACCAAAAATTTCAAGCAGACAACCCTGTCCATGCTGTGGACATGGACATTTTTGCAAGCATCATCAAGGACGAGAGTCATGCCCCAGAGATTGCGGATTTACTCCACAAATTTAGAATGACCAAACAGACGAGTTTCACTCTGGATTCGATGCACCATGCGGTTGTCAAGTATTTTTTGAGTGTAAGTTCTACTTATAATGAGACCTGGGAATATCATCTGTAAGATATTTTTAATCTTTCTATCATTTCAGATAGGAAAAGCCAACGAAGTTGTCAGTATGTTAAACGATAGATTGAATTATGGATTATTTTGTGACAACTTTGAGTACAATTTATTGATGGATCACTTTATCAAACAAAAAGACTTTGCATCGGCAGCCAAAGTATCAACTTACATGATGCTACAAGAGTCATTTGAGCATCCAATTAGTAATTCATTGGCAATTTATTCTTGTTTCAAGTACTTAGAGGATCCAGACACCTGGCAAGAAGTAGATCCCAAATCTCAGGTAGAAGAGCCCAAAGAAGAAATCAAAGTACGTGTGCGCTACCTTAGGAATCCTTACTTTGATGATCATTTCGATCTGTGGCAACCATCAGATTTAGTTGGTAAAACTTTATGGTGGATAGGAGCAACGTTAGACAATGCTCTTGGAAGATCTTGTCAGTTAAGAGGCTTAATTTTATACAAAAAGTATGAAGAAGCGATTTCGCTCATACAGAAGTGGAAGCAAAGTGGAATCAAAGAAATTGTTTATAAAGATGTGTTGCCTCTCATTAAGAAAGATGTACCAGAAATTTTCAGTGAAGATGCCACTGACAAGACTAAGGAGCTCCAACTACTGTTGATGGATTTGGAAAACGCAGATCTACAACAAGGATGCTTGATCGATGACATTGAGAGCATGATTAAAAAGGCAGTCGCAGATCGTGAACAAGATGACATTTCAAAACAAATTGAGGTATAAGTTTTTTCTTCAATTATAAAATGTCACTTTTTTATATTAACGAATGTTTTCACTTGACGTTTTATTTTATAGCTTTATTCAGTTTGGGAAGAAAAGAGAATACAAATTTTGAATGAAGAATTAGAAAAGATTGATAAGTTAAAGAGATTAGAAGCAGTCAAAGAAATGAAGAAAGATCTTAAAGATAAAGAGCAATTGCTTACATTCTTTGAAAACGAAGAGAGTATTGAATTGGCAATAGAACAAAAACTCCAAATGGAAAAAGAACGCTATGGTGATGAAATGCAAAACATACAAGATAGCGATGAAAATTATATATCCCCAGAAAATGTTAAAAGGATGAAGAGATAATTTTTGATATTTTGTTACTTGTTTCTTTAAAATTGTGTAAGTATTATGAAATCATTTTTTACGAGATTGTAAAAAAAAAAAAAAAAAAAAAAAAAATTAAACAACGTAAATCTGAAAGACCTCCACTATTTTAATTGTTTCAAAACTACTGAAAAAATTTTCAATCCCAATCTTGTAAATAAAAGGTATTTTTCGGTCTATTAGGAAAATTAAAAAAATTGTTCAAACTGAATTTATTTACATGTAATATATTTATTTGTATATTATAAAAAAATTTTCAAAAAGTCATTATGTACAAAATCAGTTGTGTTCGTATACTTAGACGAGTATAAAATTTTCTCCATTGGAAAAAAATTATGGTTTTACTATAAAACCTATTGTCTTCATTTTTACAATCGCAGTAACAAAAGTTCAAGTATACAAAGCATGAATCATAAAATGCAGTTGTTTCTTTATCCATTCATATTTTAAAGCTATAAAATATAATTATTTTTAATAATTATTAGCATATTTGTAACTCAATTAATTGGTCGTTGTTCTCATTGTCAATCATACTAAGATTTATCACGGCATATTTACACAGTCATGCAGAGTTTTTGCTTTCTAATTGTGCGGTCAACGTCGCAGTCTCCTGTCTCATTTGTTTCAAATCTGCTGTGATTCTTTCCAAATTTGCTCCTATGTTTTTAGCAGATTCCGAGTCAATCTGTAACAAAAAATCGAAAAATCGAAAAATTAAATATCCACCAATAATACAACAAACAATCCTATGGAACAACAGCTCACCTGTTCCTCAAGATCTCGAATTTCTCTAACTGTTGCACCAGTCTCCTCTACTAGCCTTATGATCTCGCTACAGTCAGAATGTAACGTTGCAAGTAATTTGTATGCTGTTCTGGCGGTTTCATTGGTTCGAGCATCACGAAATATTAGTTCGTCGACCACCGCGAAAGACCTCTCCAATCTTCCCGAAAGGGTGTTTATTTCTTTTTGTAACTCGCGTGTATCCGCCAGCACCTTGTCTATCTCGTTCTTTTGTTTTCTCACGTTGTTGATGATTTCTAGTATTCGCTGGGTGTACGCAGATCTGTTTACCTCTTTTGGTAGTTTTTGAACTTCGGCTACAAGCTGAGTATACAGTTGATCCTTGGTGCGGCATTCCTCTAGCAATTCCTTTTCTTTTTCCTTGAGAGCGCGAATCTCATCTAGTTTCTTTTGACTATCACTCTGGGTTTCAAAGTTCGGGAAAAAAACGATGTCAAAAAAGGGTAGTATAAAAAAAAAAAGACAATATTTATTTACTTACAGCTTTAGAAGAATACTTTTCTTTTTCATCTCGGTATTCTCTAAGTGCAGGTACCCTGTGCTTTTCCCACTGATTAGCTAAGCTCATCAACTTATTTACACTTGCTTCAATAGCTTCCTCCAATTTTTTTACATTCTCTTCTCCATTCTCAAGTAATTCCAAAGCTTTCAATTCTATTTTACTCTCTTCTTGCTTAGATGCAATTTCTTTGGACTCTTTTTCTTTAACTGCTGATTGATGTTCTATCTCTAAAACTAATTGTTTCACTTCTTCCTGCAGCTCTTCAATTTCTGATTTCAAAGTTTCAACTTCGTTTTTTAATTTTTCAATCTCTTCTTCTTCATCGATTTCTGGTTTTTCTAATTTTTGGGGTACTTTTTGAGTCTCGGATGTACTCGTTTCTGCAGCTTCTTGATCAGAACTTTTGGTTTCTTTCAATGTTATGCCTCCCATGAGTCTACCGATTAGATGACTTCCAGATTCTGATGTTTCACTCATCTCCTCTTGTTTTTGAGAGTTCAGCCATTCTATTTTTTCGGTGAGTGTCATTAACGATACATCTTCATTTGCATGCTCCAGTTTACTATTCAAAGCAATAACTGATGGTATAAGCTGGCTTGCAGATGGTACTTGCTCCAGTATTGACGGCTTGAATTTGATGGTATAATTTTTAGATTCTAAAATAAAAATTCACCTCAGAGCAATGAAAAAATAAGACAAAAATATATATACAGGGTAATACATTTACATGATCACCCTGTATAAGCGTATTGATACCTTCGTTGTCTTCTGTAAAAGTATCAAGAGGCACGGGTTTGAAAGGAACTGTAATCCTGAAGTTGAATTTTGATCGTTTTTTATGGCAATAGTATGGCAACCATGGCGCTGATATTTCGGACGCTATAGCTGATGATATTACCTTTTCCAACTGAGCACGCTGTGTTATTGGTTCGCTAATACTTTTTTCGCTTTCTTTAGGTAATTTTTCTATCAAGAACATAAAAACCTTCCTGAGGTCGGATTCGGCGTTGTATAAAAAAGTTTGATATCCAATATCACCTGTGTAGCCAAGGTCCTAAAATATTCAATTTTAATTGAAAGTAAGCAAAGCAAACGTACGAAAAAAAAATTTTTTTTTATGATTGACAGGGATTTTACTGAACAGTACTGGGCAAGAGTTGTGCCCATGCGAAACCTCGCTGCCATATTTGCAGGCAGAACAGAATTTAGTTCGAGACCAGGTTTAATAACTTCGAGGCATCTAACGGCTGCTTTAACAACAAGTTCAGTATCAAAACTAGCAATATTTGTTATATTTTCGTCTACATCACTGAAAAGAATACATAAATTATTTAAAAACCACAAATATAATGCAACGAAAATCTCAATACAAATGTAACTCACCAGCCTATTTGACGTAAGGAATGTATGATTATATTGTCAACTTCTTCCATCGTAAACGATGATTCGGCAATTTGAAGAAGAAGAAGAGGAAGAAAATAACAATTGCGAGGAAATCCTTTTAAAAATATGGATGCAATAACTTGCTGCTGCTGCTTATAAGCACTCTTGCGAGGGTTACGGATACTTTGGTCTTCATTTGGTCAGTAAGTATATATTTAAATATTTACTTCAGATACACATGGCCACGGGATTACTCTATATGATACATCGCACTGTTAAATAAATAATTCACAGGACACGGGGGATAAACACACATGAGCAGAGGAGGCAGCTTAGATAACTAAGAGTAAGAGTCTAAGGACTTTGTGTATGATTATTGTCCCGGTGTGATCACTGTGATCGATGGGTGATGTACTGATGTTGATGTGGGGTGTGGGTGTGGGGGCGACATCATATCCGAATTACAGCCGATAATCAGCGCCATCTAGCGTGTGATTTTTCTCGTCGCTCATATACCCTACTGACGTTTTTTTTTTGGCCTCCGAAGAAAAGCACAACTCAGATTTTGCCGTTGAAAATAACATAAAGAAATCTGAGTTGTGCTTTTTTGTCCACCGTCAAACTGGCTATTTTCGACGGCCCGGGAGGTTTTTTTTGCTTCGGGCGTGTTCGGGCTTCATCGGCGGCCCTCGCTCTTGTGTGAATTTCAATCAACGCCATCTAGCGTGTGATTTTTCTCGTCGCTCATAGACCCTACTGACGTTTTTTTTTTGGCCGGCGAAGAAAAGCACAACTCAGATTTTGCCGTTGAAAATAATATAAAGAAATCTGAGTTGTGCTTTTTTTGTCCTCGTCAAACTGGCTATATTCGACGGGCCGGATACCCTACGGACATTTTTTTGCTTCGGGCGTCATCGGGCTTCATCGGTGGCCTTCGCTTATATGTATGTAATTCAATTAGCGCCATTTAGTGTGCGATTTTTCTCGTCACTCATAGACCCTACTGACGTTTTTTGGATGGCGAAGAAAAGCATAACTCATATTTCACCGTTCAAAATTACATATAGAAATCTGAGTTGAGCTTTTTTTCATCCGGATTGTCTTTTGACTTTTCTTCGTCACCTGAAGCAAAAAACGTCCATTAGAATCCCGAAGCCAAGAGATTTCTCTCTAGAATAATCGCTGTAACTTCTTAAATGGTGCTGATTGTAAACGGTGCCATTAACTGACGGCGGCCACGCATTACTGTAGCGGCAATCGATTTTTTGTATATAGAATACCGACATATGATATTTACCGACAATGATTGACTACCAACAGTACCGACTGTCTGTGGATCGGTATAGCCGGTATCGGCACATCTTAACTGCCGACAGTCGGTATTCACACACGCCCCTAGCCTACTGTCGGTATTCAATGCGTTAATCACTGCCGGTACACATGATATGTCGGTATTCGATATTATCGCCGCTGCAGTTGCGTACACCGCAGACCGCCGTGACCTATATATAGGTATACTCAAGCATCGTTCATCAGTTCATGGCACCGTTTACAATCAGCACCATTTATTAGCTGTCATTATTCTTGAGAAATCTCGTGGCTTCGAGACCCTATACGGACGTTATTTGGCTTCGGGTGTGATCTTCAAGAGCAAGGGCCGCCCCCACCGACGAAACCCGATCACTGGATATCACGCTCGAAGCAAAAAAACGTCCGTAGGGTATCCAGCCCGTCGAAAATAGCCAGTTTGTATGCGGACAAAAAAGCACAACTCAGATTTCTTCATGTTATTTTCAACGGCAAAATCTGAGTTGTGCTTTTCTTCGCAGGCCAAAAAAAAAACGTCAGTAGGGTATATGAGCGACGAGAAAAATCACACGCTAGATGGCGTTGATTGAAATTCACACAAGAGCGAGGGCCGCCGATGAAGCCCGAACACGCCCGAAGCAAAAAAAACCTCCCGGGCCGTCGAAAATAGCCAGTTTGACGGCGGACAAAAAAGCACAACTCAGATTTCTTTATGTTATTTTCAACGGCAAAATCTGAGTTGTGCTTTTCTTCGCAGGCCAAAAAAAAAACGTCAGTAGGGTCTATGAGCGACGAGAAAAATCATACGCTAGATGGCGCTGATTGAAATAAACACTCGAGCGAAGACCACCGACGAAGCCCGAACACGCCCGAAGCAAAAAAACGTCAGAGGGTCTATGAGCGACGAGAAAAATCGCCTTATCTTTTGGTTTCGATACATCTTGAAGATTTATCTCGAGTTACGATTGTCTCGAATTATAATCTCGAAAATCTCTTCCAAGTCTTCCAACCAACCAACCCCTGCCACCTTGGGCCGAGGGGGAAAGACAGACCCCACTTAATTTTTTTCCTTACAACCCCCCCTGAAAAAAAGCATTTTTTAAAAACCCGCAGTAGCAAATGCGGCATGTAGCAAAACTCTTAAGAGGGGAGGGTCGCCTCCGAGCCCCCGGAGGGAGGGGAGAGAATCAGAGAAAAAAGCTCACGCACGCGCGGAAATGTCGGAGCCGAACAATTTATAAACTGGCTCCGCTCAGTTTAGTCTTGATGTCGTGTGTTGTTGGAGTACAGGTGATCTTTTGCCACTCGCCTCGCTCGTCCCCTTCACAAGTCCGACGCTCTCTTCCGTCATCATCAGCAGACCAGAACAAGAGAGAACGAAGCAAAATGTTCTGCTGCAAGAAAGAAACGAGTTGCGTTGGGGGCATCACCAAAAGGAACAGCCAACTGAGCAGCTCGCCGCTCGCATAAAACACTATTTTTATCTCACCGTTTCGGCAGTGTCAAATAAGTGATCGAGTGTTTACTCCCCCTCCCACTAGTGATAACAGAAGTGATGATATGACAGTGCATGGAAGAGCACCAGCCGAGCTTTGCGGCACGTGAGAAAGCGCGTCTGCTGTTGTTATTGTTGTTGAGAGACGTGCTCTCTGCTATATATATAACACACCTCTGTCACCCGCCCGTCAAATCATCGAAGCGCTTCAATAGTGAGCTTGATATTCATGACGTTCTCGCGGTTTTTCCTGTATCGCGTGGGTGTTGTGTGCTTGGTGTGAAAAAATATGATTGTTTTGTTCGTTATTTCAGTGAAACCAAAACATTCGAGTGCGATGTTTAGAAAATAGTATACAACGTAGCAGAAGAAGAAAAGCAAAAAAACTGTGTATATATATATAAAATTACAGCGAGTGCACGGTTTATGTCCTCGGCAAAGCAAAGCCGCGGAGGCTGCAGGGCCGAGGAATAAAAGAGGAAGAGGCTCCGGAGGAGGATGAACGGGAGCGCGCAGCTGCTGCGCGGCCTGGAACAGCATCCGAATAGGTTCGCCGACTACTTCGTCATCTGCGGCCTCGACAAGGACTCCGGCCTCGAGCCCGACAAGTACTTTGGTGGGTTTATTTTATTTCTCGGCATTGTTGTATTTTTTGTTTCTTCCCAATACATTTTTACCGCTTACATTGTGTGTGTCGTGAAATTATCGAAAGAAGGTGAGTATTGTGAAACGTGTATGTATGTACATGTAAATGTAAGGCCAAAGCTTTGTAGGGTGGAACTCGGAGTCTCTGATAAGGGATGAGATCCGTGATGGTTTTCCACTGTCACTCGTACGATGCGTGCTTTTCGTCGCTTGCGTGGAACAACGTCTCATTTTTAATTACAGAGAGGTACTATTATGATTGTATGAGTTTCAATGAGTCAAAACAAATTAATTTCTTGCTTTTCTATATAATGTTCATTAAATCAATTATTTTTTCGTTTGGCAGTTTTATTTTTATTGTTTACAAGCTAACTTATTTTTAAAATTTAACATTGAGATCCTCTAAGAGAACATTTGGAGGTATTAAACTTTAATTTTTACCCCTATGGTTGAAACTCAAAATCAAGATATATACATATAAGTATGTATCAACATGTCCCTTAGCGTAGCTCCGTTTACGTTTATCCTCTTTGGATCATATGTATTACCTTTCGTCTCTCCCAAAGGGAAAAACTCTTCATATTTTTCAAAAGCAAAGTTCTGTACTGTATAGGTACCCTCAACAGTTGTGTGGCATGTGTATACATGAATGTACCTACCTAATACACGTAGGGTGCATTATATACACACGCAACTACTCTTAATATACTACTACCCCGGTGGAGAAAGAGAGGAAGGGAAGAAAAGCCTGCCTACCCCAGTTTTTAATACTCATATGTACATATATATACTCGCATATATATAGCTGCTGGAGGCTGTGGATTATTTAGCTTTTCTTTTGTAAGTACTGATGTTTGGTCATCATAGTCTTTCTCTCGTTTTTTTATTACACGTTTCACATGCCGTTTCAAAATTGTATGTGTAATTTGTAAAAATATAATTTTTATGTACAACAATGAGGGTTGAAAGTTGTGGGAATTTTCCATTCAATTTAAAAGTGCACACATGGGTTGAATCGATATACTGTAACCTATGTCAAAGTCGTACACGCTTAAAAATTGATTCTTTGCTCTGTCGTCTATTGACCGACTGTATCAAATGTTGTTAAATAATAGGGTAGTAGATATAACTTAATGTTAACAACTATTATTGCCTACACACGCAAGTGTTTATGCACGTGTATTAATTTAAAATATTTGGAATCTCGATTTTAAAAAAAGTAGAAAAAAAAAAAACAATTACTACGTTATTGTGTTATTATTATTAGCTTATGGTAAACAACTGAAAGAAAGTGTACACTTATCTTATGGATTTCAGCATCTGGAATTGTCTAACACGTTATACATTTAACTGCAGTTTTACAATTTTCATTTATCTTTGTACGTCGATGTTTTAAAAGACATTTATAAAAGTGACGCTACGCTATACATGTCATATTATATGTATCTCCTTTGTTCTACAAAAGCTCGAATAAACCAGCTCTCTAAACCTCGCTCTAAACTAAGGGCAAAACACCCGCATACTTAGTCATCGACTTGCCGATTGACCAATAAAAACAGAGAGCCATCATCAACACCACAAACTCGTTGGTAAATCATACTAAGCCTTCCACATGTATATTATCTTGTAGTAGACAATAATACTCGCACAAAATTGCAAGAGTCGAGCAGAGAGAGGGTGTTTGTTGATTGCTTCTTAACTCTACTATTTTTTATATTTTACCGCTCTCCCTTTATCTCTCTTTAGTTTTCGCTCCAGTTCTGCGTTATCCGGCAACTCACCGCCTGCAAAGAGAAAACGGACTTTATGTTTTTTTTCTTCGCGCTGCTTACACAGATAATTTATGAATAATGCAGTGTGGCGCGAGAACAATGAGCACGTGTATAGGTACTTACTGGATCTCATTTTTTTCTGCGAAAGCTAGTGCATGTTTTAAGAGTTGATATCAGTACATACACCTATACTTAAAAATATCTTACGTATCGAGGTTCTCTTGATGAATATGAGCGAGACTGTAAACAATTGCAATGGGAACAAGGAGAAAAAGGAACACTAATAAACAAGTAAATACGTGATCTTGTATTAACTTAAAACATTTATGTTATACAAGTCTGCAATAATTGAAAATAAAAAAAAGCCATTTCAGAGAGTGTTTTCCAGCATAAGAAAAAGAAAAGGGCCTGTTATTCAAAAAACTTTTCCCAATAATAATTTTAATTCTAAATTTAATTTTTCTTATACTAGCGTTGCGTGTGTGCTTACTAAGAAACACGTATACGCTTATATTCACACCCAAAAAAAGGACGTTTTTATTGCTCGTCGTTGCTCAATAAAATATCGAATCAGGTATACTTTTTCAGCTTATTTCAATAGTTTGCCCAAAACGACGAGAACCAGTTTAAGTATTTGTTTTCTTTCACTGATACACATTACGTAGATGCGCGCAAACGCAACATTGCAATATTATGTTATTGAAACAGTTGCGAGCATTGCGTTATATTCCTCTTGGCAATCAAATAAATCACCCCCTCAGAGTTGAGTAACTGGAATTCAGGCCGTATACTCGCGTGCTAGAAGCATACAATAAATATACACGCGCGTGAAATTAAATTAATTTTTATTGCGTGTGTTGTACAGTACGTGGATGAGTGTGTGCAGGGGAAATTCTGGCATCGCGACAAGTTCTTGTCATCCACGTGCGTTTGCAGTGGTGTATATATACGCTTGGTTCTTGGACCGAAACAATGGCTCTCGACTAGACTTGATTGCAAAAATCTTTACCAACAAAAAAAAAAAAAAAATACGATTGCACGAATTTCCCAGCGCTTCGTGTCCCCACCTCCTGGTGGCCAAAGTTTAATTGGAGTACAAATTATACACAGAAAGGTTCGTTTCGTAGGAGCTTCATTATTTTACTTGGGAGAAGAGAAAAAATATTGATCTCTACGTGCAGCTCATGTGCATGTATATGTTTTAATAGCACACGCGTTACGCAGCCTTATTCGAGTGACAAGCAAAATGTTTAACACTCTTCTTCTCAAAAGAAAATCTAAACTCGCTGGGAAAAATTCCTTCAAGAGGCATTGACAAATAAAAAGGAGTACTTATACGTCAAAATTTGCTTGTACCAAGGATCGTTTGAAAAAAAAAAAAAAAATATATCGAAGGGAAAGGAAGTTCTCTAAAATAAGCACCGAGTGAGGCCGAGCGCGCGCACTACTGCCAATAGTGCCAATCGGCTATTTAAAGCCGGGGCAGACGCGGCAGTGGTGGTGGCGACGAGCTCGGGTAGCTTCATTGAACCGGAACGCGATGGTCTGACCTTTGTACGAGTCGTGCAACTTATGTAGGGAGGTACGGTCAATGTGAGTGTGAGCCCAACAGCAGCGCTGTTTCAAGAGCACGTTACAATATACAGAACTTGGCCACTTTGACGATATTGTGGTGGTTGGTGTTTTTTATGGGACGACGAGGAGGTTGTATATTTATGCTACTGGTGGTTGACAGCGAAATCGGAATAGCTCGGCTGTGTTTTTTAATCTATTACTCACAGATTTTTATATAAAATGATGACGATGATGAATCGTGTGCGTCTTTGATTAAAGTTTATTTTTAGTCAAGTTTTTATGTAATACTTTGCATTCAATCACTAAGAATATTGATTATTATTGTTACTTTTATTGTTATTATTATTATTATTATTATTATTATTATTATTATTGTTGCTGTTCTCGTTGTTGTTGTTGTTGTCATTTATTTGTGACGTTTCCTACAAAGCCTGTTAAGGGATAGTGTTTGTGTATACTATTTTTTTTTACATTTTAATTGTTTAATCAATACATCATTTTTGTAGTCACAACAATTGAAATTAATTTTAATCGAAACAATTAATTCAATATCTAAAAAATTTGTTCCACTCGGTAAATTCAATGATAATAATTGCATGAACGAACACCTCAAAACGTACACCGACTTCTCTTCTCTTTACCCGAGAATCCGTATAGATAAACCCCACCAAACTATGGGAAGAAATACAACTCTGCAGTGTCATCAGTTACTTTCCTATTATACCCACCAGCAGAGACAGCGAAACTGCATCCACTGAGAGCTCTTGATGAGGAAAAAAAAAAAAAAAAAAAACAGCTCATCTCTGCGTTATGAGAACAAGAGCCCATTTCCCCAGCCCTACGTCATCCTCGGTAGGGTCTTTTCGTCACGCGCGATATCATATATACATGCGGGAGCTACACGTGTGTAACAAAGAGATGATCTTTCGTATATATACAACACTTGTGGGTACATATATAACACACACTCACCTATGGGCTCGTATAAGATTCCGCGCCCTGTGGGAGCCCTCCAAGCAACGGAGGGATGACAGACGCGAAGGATCAAGGATATATACCTCCATGGGTATACAGCATCCCGCCGAGACGCTTCCGGAGTAAGGGTGTTTCGTTCTTTTTCTTTTACTACTTCTTCTTTGCCCAGGCGCGAAATTCCGCGAACGACGTGTTTGGTTTTTTTTCCTTCCTCCACCCCCCCACGTATACCTATATACAATAGTGGGTGAAGTTTCGTTTCTTTCCTCTGCACACATTCGTTGGGAATACGAATGCGCTTAACCGTTCAGCGAGAGCTGAGAGCTCGCCTTTTTTTTCTCTCGGCTTTGAGGGCTGCTTTGGAATTTTTTGTCATTCAATTCCAGCCGGGGGTTTCAAAGGTGGTGGAAATAATTTTTTTTCTTTGTTTTGTGCTTTAGAAGAAGGTTTTTACTAATGTGTTTATGCACGATTTCAGTATGCATTCATGTGTATGTATTGCATGACACAGATTTTGAAAGTATTTACATTTCTGTTTTAACTTCGAGATTCGCATATATGTTTGTTTGAAAAAATATTTTAGCATTTTCATTTTATTTTTTTATTTTTTTTTTTTTTTTTTTATAATTGAGAAACGTGAGTACTATTAAAAAATAAACATTACGACAGTAAACACGAGATAAAAAGGGAAAGAGCTTTTGTTGCACATAAACTTGATCATTGAACAAAGTTCTCTCACCTAAATTTGCAGAAACAAAAAAATTTTAATAAATCCATATCGCATGTTACATCCATCTTGACGAAAATATCATCTTTCTCCGTATTTAATGTAATCTCCTTGAACTTCTCTTAGCTCAAGATAGAAAAACGGATGACTCTTATTTTTTTTTTTTTTTTTTTTTTTTTTTTGTTATCGCTTTTCCACACACGTGTCTACATGTACACACAAGAACAACGAGACGAATAAGATGAGAGATAAGAAAGTTTGTCTGGCGACGACACTATACGAAAAATAGGCTTTCTCAAAGTTTTGATATCGACTACGAGTGCCAAAAACATATACCTACTCGCGTATGTGCTCACGTATGTTACCGTAACAACGTTTTTGCACTCGATTTGTAAATAATGCTTGTTTATTGTTAAACCATATTTTATAAAAAATAAATACTTTCTGATAACTGTGTTTTTTTGTCTTCGTGTATAAAATAAATAAAATAAATAAATAAAAATAAAACATACAATACCTCTCGAAAAATTGTGTATCACTTCATACATATGTCATATACATCTGTATGCCAGTGCGGTTCCGAATGTAACTTTTTTCCTTCATTTTTCTGAGACGAGATTATTCCATTAAAAAAATATCACGAAAACTTTTAATTTATTTATTTATACGCAAATTCCCTGTCAACTTTGCATCCCAAATTATCTCCAATGTATGATCGGAACCTCCTAATTTACAAGCACTCACTTGTGTTGTTTTTCTTCTCGAATAAAATAAATTCTCATGGAAAGAAAAATATCATCGAGATGAAAAAAAAAAAAAAAAAGAAAAAACTCTGCGCGCACAGAGCAGATTACGATGAAACAAGAATATCCACACGCACGCGTCTACCAGCCAATCTGATCGATTCCCCATGTGAAATTGAACCAACCGAGGGACGCGACGAGACGAGAACGACGAGCAAACAAAAATAAAAAAAAGCGATAAATCCATATCGAAAACTCGACTAGCCATCACCGCATAAACATGATGGTAAATTAAACTTTGAAATCCACTGTCCGTCCATTGTCATTGCTAATTCAAATTAAATTTGGATGAGATGTAAAAAAATGCAATTACTTTAACTACATATGCATCCGCTCTATACGCTCGGAATCTCTTACGCTGTATTGATGTTGGAATTCGAGAAGAGCCGCTCCGATGAAAAGAAACAGCGGCGCGCTTTTGACGATGTTGGTATTATTCTCCTCATGAAAACTGTAACAAAGTGGTCCACCCGCGTTGCGGAACAGCTGCTGTGTTGCCTACGTATATACAACGACCCCAAATGCCCCTCTTCTCGTATGACAGACACGCGCATCTTTTCGAGTTTTCCTCGGAGAGCGAGATTTTTTTCTCGGGAAAATAAGAGAGAGCCTCAAGCGGTGCGCTCGGACCTTTTTTTTGAATGCCCGTGTGTGCGCGTGTATATATAATATAAAGGGGCCTTTTGAATCTCCTTTGGCTACTGCTTTTCGACACCGGCGTCGCGTTCCACTTGCGTTTTGTCGTCGCAGTTGCAGGTTGCAGTGGTGTTGGGTGGTATTTTTTTCGCGATGGTTTCGAATTTTTCGCGGAAGCAAGAGGGAGATCGAAGGGTACATACAAATATTTAATCTATCAAAAAGAGGGATGATTGTCGTTTGTTCCGATGCGTTTCAAGTGAAGTACATGCTTGTATTTTTTCTAACAGAGAAACTGCGCTTTTTCGGATGTAAAATCAATTGGATAAAATATCAACGCTTATAGTACCAACGTCATCAGCGTCAAAGATGACAGATTTTAAGTTTGAGGCGATATACGATAACTGCCTCTTTTGTAATAGGTGCCCGAGAAAAAATATAATCTATGTGCATTCTATTTCCTCCCATTCTCCGAAACTTCTTTACATCGTAGTCGTATACCTCGACTTTTCTCAATCTCAGAGCAATCTCAGTCTCTCTTTCACATACCTAAACCCACTAGAGGTATGAAAAAAAAAAAAAATAAATAAAAAATACGAGCCTCGCTCGGATTTGTGCATGTAATAATGTGTCTCTGCCGGATGCAAAAACGTACCAAAATTTTCGTAAACACATTACGTACCTCGTTTACGTGGAATTCATATATTATCTACAAGGATTTCATTGCTGCAAGGTACACATATAACGCGTTATCGATTTCCCATTTTCGTGTTTTTGGCTCATGGCGTATATAGTATACGTAATACAAGTTTAGGCAAAGAAGTTATACGTACGTACACGGAGAGGATCCCGGAAAATCGAATTGACCCGCGAGACGAACGTATGTATAAATATAGTCGAATCGACGAGTGGTGATACAGAGGAAGAAGGATGAGAGTTGGAAGAGGGTGGACGAGATTAGGGTTTCCGCAAGATTGGAGAAAATCACGATCTTGTCTGGTAAACAACCAAAATGAAAACAAAACTACTGAAAGGGCAGCGTTAAGATCAACGTGTCAAAAGTATGAGATGTTTTTAAAGACCTTTATTGTGTTTAAATTATTTAACATTCAAGAACAAAAAGTCATTAAGAGGTAAAAAAATGGAATTTAGTTTTTTTTTTTTTTTTTTTTTGTAAGCCTGGACGAAAGTACAACAAATCAACAGTATTTCTCAACCAGTTTCAATATTAACAAATTAAAAAAAAAAAAAAAAAAAACTAGATGTCTAATCAGCGGTACTTACCAAGTCTACATGCGACTGTTAATAATGAAAAATGAGAATTGCTTTAGCAAACGTTTACTTTACGGGCATATTGTTTTGTTGCCACGTAAAATCATTAGCCATATATAGTTGGAGTTTAAGGAAGCCTGAAGCCAATCAGACTTGAGGACCATCGAGACCATTCAATAATCCCATATACCTATTGCCTTCTCCTATGGAAGCCCTGTACACAGGAGGCATCAACCCGGAAGCCGATGCTTTTCCATCTCTCTCTCTCTCTCTTGCCTACATACATTACGTCCGAGGCGCCAACGAAGTTATCCATACCCACCGATTTATTGCCCGTCTCTTTATCCGCCCACGCTGATGCTACCAATATTTCCTACCCCTCGGACTTTCGGTACAAACCACAAATACACATTGGCCATAGCTTGCGCGCCCGCGCATAAATATATGCGATCCCGTACTTACCTCCCTTCTCTACATTTTCCTACGATGGTCCAGCTTATAAGTAGTACTTCCTCCTCCCTGATTTGTATGCTCATTTGTTCGTGATTCATGCCCACGCTATATATATCTACGAGAATACCGATATATACATCATGGTCATGGGCAACTTGGCGCAACTTTGTGCGCGATATGTATTAAAAAAAGGAGATGAAGTTTTAAAACGTGAAACGGATAGCAGATCCGGCGTGAAAGAGTTGAGCGATTCATCCGTGTCGTCGCCCCGGATTTCCCTACGGATTTTTTTTCGATCGCGAATCCTCTCTACTCTACACTGCGCGTCACACCCCGATAATCCTTGAATCGTATATAAAAACTGTCCTTTTCACGCGGTGTTTCAGCGGATGCATTCGTGCCATAAATTTTTTAGAACTTTGGCGCACTCGTCGCCCTTGGGACAAAAAAGCTTTTTTATACTGCTGGAATAATGTAGCTGGCAAAGTCTTGGCGATTTCAACTTGACGCTTAGAAGGTGTTAAGTCAGACACACTTGTGTTTACAGTTCGTTTAATTGTTAAACTGACAAGAATAATCTTGGTTTGCATGAAATCAGCTAAACACTATTCGACAAAAATTTTGATGTTAAGAAACCATTCTCATTGACTAATATTTTGTGAGCGAAGTTTTTCTCACAATCACCAAGCAATTTAAATATACGTGGAATAACAAAGAGCGAGTAAGATTTTATCTATTCGTGTTGTTCCATGAATTCGACGTATTGATGCGGCTTATTATTTATACGAGTAACCATATGGATACTCTATATTATAAGGAGTAATGGAACAATATTGACATGCATTTTCAAGAATAAAAGCATCAGATAATCCTATATAAGCCTCGTCCAGTTCGGTATGAAAATATAACACTTGAAATACATGACTATGTAGACTTACCAAAAAGAAACCATGATATGATATGATGTTTCCAAATTGCACGTGAGCGTCTCACGTATACCGATACACTCGCAAAGACGATAGCGTGCGTGTATCTAATACAAAGTGTACATTCACGTGTGAGCGCTCCTCTGATCAATCACTTCGTCGGTGTGTAATGGACGTAATAACTTCCCGAGCGTGGCGTAGTGGGTACTTTGAGAGGAGATAGGGTTAACGCACCTACTGGATGATACAGCTCATATTATGTACTGCGCCTTTGTGTATGTATATATACCTAAATGAGAGCATGAAAGACCATGGTATAATATGTTATAGTTGATCGGAGTCCTACCCATTTTCGTCCTCGTGTATGGTGTGGTGTGTATCTTTCATCGCGTGTTCAATCCAAGCCTTAATGTATCTCTCGTGCCTATGTGCAGTATCGCGATTTGTGTACATATGTATTGAACAAATAATAACGCGGATTACGTTTTGGTAACTGCTTTCAAGTCCACAGGGCAATTTTGTACCTTGTGGTTAAAATTTGAAACTTTGTCGCACACGTCTGTAATCTACATAAAACATGAAAAAAATATAGGTTTTTTCTTTTCACTTCAATTTATACGTTAAATTCAAAAGCTACTCATTGTTTCTGCTGCATTTGAGAACAAAGACTTGGTTCTATCCTTGCGAAACACGTAATACACAATTTTTTAAGATTTGCATGATTTGTATGAACATCGGCATCTATTGTACACGTACTTGACAACAAAGGAATCGGTATGTCAATCGGGGCCAAGATAGTATAGTCCCATTCATTGTTATACGAAACGTCATCTTCAATCTCGATTTTAGCAGAGTTATGCTAATCCTCCTCGGATGGACTCAAAAGAAGAGCTTTCCTTCATTGTGTATACACAGTGTGTATTATCTTTTCAAGCGCACAATGATGGAGGTCAGTACAGACGTACATGGACACATACCTATCGTAAACACGTCTCTTTAGCCAAGCGTGAAATGAACGGGTGATTTTCTTTTCTTAGCGATTTGGTGCGCGCAATGCGCGTGTAAGGCTTATGTGTTTTGGACAAAAAGTGTTCAAGATTTTGATAAGAAAACGCGAGAAAACGCGCGAAGTTTATAAAAAATACTTGTATTAAAACTTTTTTCGACAACTCTACGGGCTCGATTTTCCCTTTTTTATACCACAAACGAAATCTCCAAAACTGCTCTCGATTCGAGAGTCTCTCAGGAAATCAAGAAGAAAATCTCCACTGTACTCCCGTGTCTACCCCCCACCCCTCCGAGTATTGACTCGTCAACTATCAAACCACGCAACCACCGATCACCCCATCTTCCATACAATGTATGCACTGCAGTGACTGGGCTCCCTGCTCATGTATTACTACTACTACTACTACTACTACAGTAGCTCGGGAGAATTAAACCAATACATCTACAAGACCCATAGTTTTTCTCCTCTCTCTCACGCATACGTCACTATATTACATAGTGCGATGTATATAATTATATTATGTAGTGTGTTGTCCGCACTCAAAGTGTCACGCTTGAAAGCTCCCCTTTTTCCTGTACTTTATAATTAGTACTTGTAAGTACCGCAGAAGGCTAAGG
Source organism: Copidosoma floridanum (assembly GCF_036245765.1). Taxonomy (NCBI): domain Eukaryota; kingdom Metazoa; phylum Arthropoda; class Insecta; order Hymenoptera; family Encyrtidae; genus Copidosoma; species Copidosoma floridanum. Next base: position 12,282,000 of record NW_028321907.1, on the reverse strand, counting down.
TCGAGCGAACTCTTCTTCCTTTTGCGCCCTTAATTTCACTCTGATGACATCATGCATCGCACACACAAACTCTGCACGTAGTTTGTGTAATTCAACGAGAAAAAACAAAAAAAAAAAAAAAAGAAAGATGAGCTAAATAAAAAAAAAAGAAATGTATCAAAGTGATGACAAACACGAGATGTGCGAAAGAAAAAAAAAACATATATATGTGAGCGTGTCCACGCGAGAGATGGAATATACGTGATGGTCCGTGTCTGGTCTGTCTGTCTGACGTGTATGTTATACACGTTACACGGTTGATGTGATGTCGGGCGAGCTTTCGTCCAACAAACTGTACATTGATTTTTTTTAGGCGGATTAAATGATAGCGTCGTCGTTGTCGTGTAGAAGTTATACATGTGCATTTACGTCTGTTGAAAGAAAAAAAAATGACGGGGGCACGTTTCACGTCGTTATTTGCAAGAAGAAATTGGAAAGTGTATAGAGTGAAAATACGAGTGGAAATACGTAACTTGCGCACGAGCGAGAAAAGTTGGAATTTTTTTAAACCTCTTGCAAGGATGTAACATCTGTGCTAGTAATATTTCTGCTCGAATTTTCTTTTTATTCGTTGATATTTGTATTGTTGCCATTTCATCGAAATGCATTAATCAATAATTTTTAGCAATTTATTTTATATTTTTCTTTTCAATGATAGTTTTATAATTTTATATTTTACACGTAAAAATAAAAAATAAAGTGGTTATTACGATTTACGTTAATCGAAAATTAGAGTCGTAACTAAATTTTTTTATTAAAATTTCAAAGTACGTAAGGCATTTCATAGTCATGTTTTCAAAAATCATCACAAAATACTACAAAACTATTGATGATTTAAGATTTTTTTTAATTTTCTCCATTAATAACAGTTGTGAGTGTTATTTGTAATTGTGGAGTGTATGGACATGAATATAATATGTGTAAATAAAGAGTATTGTCTATGTCTTCCTAAAAAATCCAGGAGATCTTTAAATCTTAATAGAAAAAAATCTTTATGCGAGCAAAATTTATTACTAATAAAAATAAAGTGCCAGAATAAAATTCTTTAATCAACTCAAATTCTGATGTAAAAATTAATTTTTTTCCGAGTATAATTTTTTTTGTTACATTAATATTAATTTAGTCTTATCAAGAAGAAAACAAACAAATTTTTTCATTGGATAACTGATATTTTTGGTCAATGATATTTTTCAATTTTAAATTCATACATTTAAAGTTACGTATTTCATTTAAAAAAATATATTTTAACCCTGAATTGTATAGTTTTTCTTATTTTTCAATTATTTAATTAATAATTGAAAAAGTTAATTTATAACCTTAAAAAAAAATTGTTTTCATTCAAGATTAAAAAAAAATAAATATTGCTTGATTGAAAATTTAAAACAAAAATATTGTTTGGTACCGTACAGTCGCAATTTTTTAAAAATTAAAAAATTTTTAAAGAACAATTCTTTTTTCCTTTTAACCATTGTAACGCTTAAAAGTTCAAGATAAAAGTTCATGCAATAATACCCAATACAAATAAATTAAAGAAGAATTAATAATCAAATTTTAAAAAATAGAATTTAAAAACATATGGCTACGAGTGATAGTTTAAAAAATCTTTGTGTCAAATAGTATTAGTAATTTTGTTTTCCAATCATGTAGGTATACTATACGTAAATTCATAATAACGTACATTCATAACAGTCAATAAAACATACATTTCTATTTCAAATATACGCGAGCCCTGATGTAGTGTCCATGGGAAATTGATCCACGCCCACCAATGTACCGCACAAATACCCCCACTGTAATCAGGTATATGGAAATAACACTTTGCCGTTACTTATACACACATTAGTATAACAACGTACCCAGTACTCCCAGGGAACATATACCATGAAAAAAAGAAAAAAAAGAATAGATAAATAATAAAACAACAGGCAGAGCTCAACGAGACAGCCAATACATATGTATACATGCATATGATGTGGTGATGGTCACGGGGCAGAAGAAGCGACTCTTTCTACGTGCGTGTGGGTTCGGCCACGTTTTGTTGTACCCTCCCCAAATCAATACCCGAAGCGCCTCTTCTCACTGTGTGTAAGTACATGCATATGTATATACCTAATACCCTCCGTCCCGGCTACATGTGTCCGTGACAAAGTGGTGCGCCAGACACGTTTTCGTCCACTCTATTTTTTTTTCTCCAAGTTCTTTTAAAATCCTCCGCTCGATCGACTCCAAATTACTCGCCTGTGGAGATACGTGTACGTGCATCCCCAAGGGACTGCCACTGTGGGCGATGCATTTATTGTATTGGTGCGTTTTTTTTTTTTTTTTTTTTTTTTTTTTCGTGCAGCATAGACATTTTTTTAGAATTGTCGCGTTTACATATGATCTCGTGTGCCTCTATTGATTCGTCCTTAGTGGTCAATTGCAGCAGCTTTGTTTGCGCTTCTCTCTCGGTGTGTTGGCACGCTACGGCTTAGATGTGTAATAAGTACTTGTTGGAATACGATTGTCAGCGTCTAGACTTCGATACGAGAAAGCTTTATTAGGTTTCGGACAGTGGTGGTGCCACTCGTTTTACTTTGGGACTATATACTTTGATGGCAATGGTATATGTTTTTTTTTCTTATTTCGAAAAACATTTTAACGTATCGTTTTTGTTTTTACCTAATGTTGTGACTATCAAAAATCGTTAAAATTTCATTGTTTTTTAATTTAAGCCTAATTTTATAATTTTCCGATACAAATATCTTATAAGTATTATTCGTTTGGAAATAAACATTAAGACGTTTTTAAGCATGTCATTATGACTACCTCAATCATCTATAATTTTAATTCTTTATTCTATTTAACGTAGGTGCAAGTAATCTGCATGATGTTTCAAATAAATGATTGGAAGAAACAATCTCCTCAGCCAATGGAAACAAGAAAAAAACGATTTTATAATTTTTCATTGACAAAACACCAAAAAAGAAAAAAACCACTCCCCAAACTTTTCTAATCGTAAGTAACATGAACGTCAGCGTTGGTGATGGTGGCGACGATGGAATATCTATACACTTATCCTCGTCCCTATCGTCCCATAGCCGAAATTTAATTGAAAAAAACCCGCTCGTACCATTCACACGAGACCATTAAAGCTGACCCGATCTACGCTCGCGATAAGATAATCGTCTCCTCTATATTTTCCTTTCAGCTTATCATAAGCTTGTGTGCCTTATTTATATTTATACTATGCTCTTGTCGGTCGGACGCAGGGACAAAATTGACCTTTTCTTTTCGAATGGAGAGAGCCAGGACAGTGATTTTTACGAGTGTTTACTTTCTCGACTCGAAGAGCTGTTGTTTTATTCATGATAAGGGGATTTATAGAGACGTAGAACATAGTATATACACTATTTACACATAGGGTTTTTAAATATTACGGTTAGTGAATTTTCGATCGACGTCAAGCTTTAATTTTGAATCTTATCGAACGGGAGTTTTTTTTTGTCGAGTTTTGGAAGATAACCACGGAGTGTGACGTAAATCAAGTGATGACTTAACTCATTGTACCTACTAATTAATTTTACTGCAGTTAAAGCCTTGCGTTGCCTAATGTACGTAGTCCACTCCAACACGTAAAAAAATCATCACAATTAGTAGAACTTTCATTGTTATCGAACCATCAATATAAATTCATTGTGATTGCGTAAGTGGATCAGCAGGTAAACAAAGTTAGCTTATATAATGATAATCCAGCTAGAGTTTGTAATCACTTGCGCATACATACACACATCTCTATGCAGTACTACATATTATGTATGTACACGTTTCAGCTGAAGTTTCGCACATGTGTGTTTGGGCAATTCCGTGAATCTTATTTCGGAACGGAGATTGACCTCCCAGATTGGCCGCATTCACACAATTAAGATGCGAGATTAGAATCCTACCACTTTCTTCCTCTCTCTCTCTTTCTGTCTGCACTGCTTGGGTAAACAATAATTGAAAAAAATGCTGTCATTTATTCGGTACAAACTATCATTGTATGGTTTTTTTTTCATTTCCATTTTTTTTCTACAAGACTTTTGCTTTGTTACTATTTTATTTTTTTCTTCTTCTGAGAACGTTGCAATAATTTCAACTTTTTTGGTATATATATATATATATATTAAATAAAAGAGAGTGCCGTGTCACTGAAAACGAAAAGACTATCTCAAGAGAGCCAGACCAAGCTAATTTTTTTTATTAAAAAGGTCGTAAGGTTAAATAAAAATTTCTAGGTACAAAATATAATTTTTAATTTAGCGCAAATCAAATTTTGAATACAAAAAAAGGAAGCCCAGTTGTATAATCAATTAATAACAATACTATTGTGACTGTGACTATTATTATTATTATTATTATTATTATTATTATTATTATTATTATTATCAATATCATTATTAATTTTAGTACAGTTGTGATTAACGTATTAAAATTAAAAATTCATAGTTAGAAATTTTGCGTACGCAGAAATTATAATATGTATCCCTCAGTTATATTCAAGCAATCTTGAAATTTTTATTTCTTTTTACATTATATAAATTTAAACCGTATGTTTTAATTTGCGTGGATTCAAAACTTTTGCATATCTTGAAAATCATTAGCAAATAAAAGGATCTACGTAATTACACATGGTGGCATGAGCAAACACGATTGATCGAAAGAGGTGATATGGGCCGCGCGTGTTGGAGCTGCAGCTGGTAAGTATAGCTAGATTGAAACTGACAGCTTTTCGGTCGTCTATAGATATGCAGGTATGAGTTCTAACGCGCCATGGAAATCCGATAAAATCAAGAATATTTCCGCAAAGTCCGTCGGGTCTGCCACACGTAACTTTAGTGGAGGCGTTAAGTATTAAAGTTCTCCGATGATAATAGATTTCTTTATTCAACAAGTTGTTTTAAACTTTATATATTCTTTTAAAAACTATTTTTCAGTGGCATTTCTAAATCTCAAGGAATTTTTTACTTTGTTATCGTTATTATTGTTTTTTTTACATTTCATCGAATTAATAATTTCAATTTCATTTAATATTTCATATAACTTTATTTACTTTTGGGTTGATATGTCATCATCATCTTGTATGATACATTATCACACTTTTGGTTTGCGCTTATAAAATATCAGTTTTTCCAAAAATCATACAAAAATTTGCTCATTTGTCCTCATCATCCAGTAAAAGGTTGGAACTTTTAACTCATAATACTTTTGCTCATACAGTCTCAAACACAAGTTCATTCGTTTAAAGTCCTGCGAAATAATTCGAGATTTAGACGATTCGTTATTATAGATAAAAAAATAAATATATATATATACATATAAAAATTTTTACCTTCATGAAAACATTCCAAATTGTGGAATCCAAAATTCTACGTGAAGCATTTTTGAGTCCAAATGGAAGCGAATACGTTAAATCATCTGAAAGCTCTCCACCTACCAGGTTGTACATACATATAGGTACGTGTGAGCGAAGTTTTTCTCAATCAATCAATCGAGGAAACGGTAATGAGAACCCAATCCACGCTTCGACGGCGAACGACCTACTTTACCCTCCTCCTCCTCGTCAAAGAGCACCACTTCGCCCTCTTTGTAAAAAAAAAACGTCACCCAGCAGCAGCCCCATTACACGAACAAACGAGCAGTGGTGCTTCATTTCTACGTAACATGTTAAAGTTGTTGTATATATTCCAAAGTTCTCGTCTAGAGTGATGTTTGCAAAAAAAAAAAGGGCAGCACAGTAGAACCAGACTCTCAACCTACATACATCACATGCACGAATGAAAACGCACTTTTCAATGGACGCCTTTAGCGAGTGGAAAAACCCCTCGGCAAACTCGGTCGCTCGAGAATTCTCCCTTTTTCTCCGTGGATGCGAAATGTAAAGAGCCCTAAAAAAGACCTCGGGTGTGTCTCCCGCAACGAGAGTACCTATGTGCACCTAGAAAAGAAGGTTGGTGTGCCCCTTTTGGTTTATTCACGAATTTAAGAGACTTCAAACGCGAGAGAGAGGATGAGGGAGTACTTAGTTTTCAAAAAATAATTTTCCACCGTTACCTCTTCATCGAAATGCAGTTTCACCCAAGCGTCTCACTTGCCTTCGAGTTGGCCCAGAAATTTTTTTGTACAATCCCATGGGACTCTCCCCCCCCCTCCCGAACAATGAGTCCCTTGAAAGAAGATAAGTAGGAATCGATACATCGAAACGGGCAGCAACTTGATTCGATAAAATCGGTCAAGTGCTCCGATCATACCCGTACAAGAGTACAACGAACTGGCAGGAAAGAGATTTTCCAGAAATGTGTAATAGACGTTGTCTGCAACTGTGATAAGTGTCCGGGGCAGGGAGGGGTGTAAATCCCGAAGGTAACTGCTGCAACGGTAGTAAAGTTTTTCTCTTCCTCTCGGCCGAGTGAAAAAAATAAAAAAAATTGTGTATATACATCGAAAAGCGTGTACTGTTATGGCTCGCTCGAGCGATCTTTCTTTGCTCCTTTCTCTTGTGCTTTGCGAGGATGAATGGCCTTGTTTCTCTCCTTCTTTGTTTCCCGTGTTTCTCCAAACTTGGATGTTGAGCGATAAAAATAATGCAATATTAAATTGCATGTCCAAGCGTGAAAACGCTGCTTAAAACACTTGAATTGAATAATATCGCGGTAGGATTTTGACTTATTTAACGATATTTGTTACCACGCTGATATGATCCATTATTGCTGATGTTTGCGTCATTGTTTTGACGTGTAGGGAACGAGCTGTATTTGAAATACATATTGTTTCCTTTTGGCACGCACATGTGTGGTGGGAAAATCCTTTACTTTGTATTCATTGTATTGGGTTGTTTGGAAAAATTCAGTTTAGAAAAAGACGTCATCTTTCTAAAAAAAAAAAAAAAGCTTATTGTAAGTTTTTTAGGATAAAAACTTTGAAAGTTTCCTTGACATTAACGTAAAAGTATAAGTATATCTTAATGATTATTTAATTATTTTCCTGGTACGTTTATGTAGAACGTGTTATCTATAACTATTCATAGCGATAAATTCATCCTCTACCACATTTTTCAAAGTAACAAGTCAATGAACCGGTTTTGACCCTGAATACATTTATGTTTGGTTTCTTCCTTGTTTTTGGTTGATTATTTATTTATTTTTTTTTTTTATCTGATGTCTATTAAGATAGCAGAGTCTCATCATTGCCTCGGCATTGCTCTAATAGTAATAACAGTAATAGTAAACATGGTAGCTGTTTCTTAATGTGTACAGTATTAATTTGATTTACTATAAACGATAAACGAGACTATAAGCGATAACAATTATCTATGTTAAAGCTAAATAATCATTTCTAATCAAATAGAGTATTAATATACGTATCGATAAATAATCGTTAAATAATTGGTTGTTTTTTCAAAACAAACCCTCCATTTTATGTTGATAAGCATAAACTAATGAGTTTGTATTGATATCGAAAGATGTTTATTTATATATGTGTCAGATAAAACTAATCTAATCGTTAGTTTCATTACAGTCTGGATTTCGTTAATAAATAATGAATTAACTAAGCATTTTTAAAAGAAACGATTAATACTGTTACCAAAATACACTCAGATAAATATTTACTTTAATTGTAGTTTTTATTTACTTCTATTTTTACTGATATTATTAAAACAACACTTTATAATCGCTTAAAATGAACCAAAATAATCTATTTTCTTTATTTGAGCATGAGTGAGTGGGTATACCTAGAAACTTCATGTTAATGGCTTTTTAAAGATAACCGTCAAAGCCAAACAGTCATAATTATGAGCTATCGTAAATCCTAACGTAACACAATTAAATCATAATAATAATAATAATAATAATAATAATAATAATAATAATAATAATAAGAAACAATTGTTGAATGAAGTTTCATCTGTCAATAAAATAATTGTACTGTCTGGACACATTACATAAGCTTTATGCGTGTTTTTTTCATGAAAACAAAAGTTAAAAAAAAACGCACATATTCTTCTTGCATCGAGTATTAAATAAATTCTCACTCGAATATAAATTTTTTTACGAAACGCTACATATGTATGTACAATTGTCCCACGCAGAGAGTTGGACCGAGTGCCAACTTGTATGGGATATAATAACGAAAATTTACGAGTTTTGCACATTTATATCGTGTAGGATGCATCCGACGATTTATACGTGCTCGCATGTGCAAGGCGATAAGAAAAAACAAGGGCTAATCGCAACAACCCTTAGATACTTGTTGGTGTATAGCAATGCAAACGGTTAACACACAAGGAGAGAAAGCAAGCAGGCGAAAGATGTCTTGCAATATGAATATGGTCGCGCCAAGGGATAAGGGTGAGCATATAGGGGTGAGAGGCTGCCGGGCCGCGTACCTATATATAACCGTACACAAGGTGCGAGAGAGGACGCTATATATAGTGTACCCATATTGGCGCCGAGCCAGATACCCGCACACACACACGTAGTTAAATATTCGGGTCGAAGCAACCCCTTCGGATGCTGATGGCGTCGTGTCATGCTGTAACTATACGGGTGTGCCTATATTTTTGCACGTAGTAGACGAAAGTACGTGTATTATGTTGTGTGTATACATAGCAAAAGCGCGGCCGTTCAATAACAATTTGCAGACGCTGCTCTCCCTCTCAGCTCTGTATTCGAGATTTTCCTTCTTCCCTTCTCTGGAACCAAGTGGCTGTCTCCTCTTTCTTTTCCCTGGGGCCCGTTTGCTAAGCGAAACTGTACGAGGAGCGCGTCTTTTTTTTTTTTTTTTTTTCTTCTTCGGTCCTAGTGAAGAAATAATGCACGTTGTTGGTAGTGTGGGGAAAGGAAACGAAGTACTTTACGAGTACATATCATCACACGTGATTCGCTCTCGGGTTTGGCACCGGAGCGGAACTGACTTTTTCGATGTAAAAATAGTGTCCATTGGAGCGATGCCGCAGCGTTGGCGCTTTAATTAATTAATGTAGACACTTTTTTTGTGAATGATTTAAGAAAATTATGGACCGTAAAATTTTTGCAGACTTGGTTGCTTGAAAAAACAATGCTATCTTTTTACTAAAAATTCGACATTGTCACGAGGTACGCAAAATATAAAATTAGTATTTTTTCGTATAAGCGATTGCAGTATGTCGTAGTAACGCGGCATCAAATTATACTATACCGATTAACAATGGAAAAGAAAAAATGTGTTTTCGCATGTAAAAAATGTAGAAAAAAAAAAAAAAAAAATACTTTGCCAAACGAATCCGTCAACCTTGTTTTATTAATCACGCATTATTCTCTATTTTGAACAGGTGACTCGCTGCAGTGCACCCCACTCGACCGCGCCTACAAGAGCAAAGTCCTCGGCCACTACCCGGAGTCCGTGCCATGGAATCCCTTCGACGAGCACGCGGTCTGTATGGTGGGTAACCCCTGTGTTTGCTATTATTTTTGCTACGCGTGTATATTACATTATACCTATATACGTGTGTGTAAACTTTCGTTTGTGTATTATACATATACGTGTATATATAGTATCGATCAGCTGTTGTGTCGGCTCGCCCCCTATACACCCCTCCTGAGGCTCTCCTCGTACACACACACACATCCCCTCATCCGTTTCCTCCCTTTTCCTTTCTTTACATTTTATGTATACACAGTCTAGCCACCCTTCCGTAAGCAATGATGACTCATGGGCACGTGTATATATATACGTACCTGCTATGTAGTGCCACGAATCGGCTTCCCTTTTCTTTAAACCTTTTTTTTTTTTTTTTTTTTTTTTTTTTTTCCTTTTAAAGCAGCGCAACCGTTGTGTGCGTGCGTGTACTTATTTACGCGCTGGGAGAAAATGATATGGGGGTGGTAGAAGTTTGCCTGTTGGAATAATCGATTTTAGGGGCAAGGGCGGTGACAAACGAGTCTGATATACGTTTATCGGTTTGGTTTGAAATCGATGCGATGCGAGCCAGGATATTGGGCATATACTTTTATATTCATTGGACGCCGGATTGATTTCTAGGTGTGTATAGGTGGGGTGATTTGTGTAGTATCAACATCAGTGTGCGTACGTTAAATTGTTTTATTACTAAATGTTGTTTGTTCTCAATATTACGATGTAAAAATTTTGGTATAGTTTTATAGTTTTTGTCCCAAGTGCAACCCAGAGTGCAACTTTTGTGACCCAAAAGTCTTGATGGTCCCAGTATTAATGACGAAAACTATCATTTCAAGGGACATTTCTTCATACAATCTTAAACTAGTTCCTATTAGATATAAAGAAAAGCTGGTAAAAAAATGTGGTTTATCTTAAAAAACCTTAAAAATTTTTTTGGTGTTGATGCCAATTTCGGAAAAAAAAGAACACTGTAATTTTTAGATGATGTATAAATATTTTACTGTTTCACACAAATATTGTCGAGAGCCACTCAAAACAAAAGCCTTGAAAATTGTTCCAAAAAACAATAAGTCTTCCAAATTTTTCCGTACGTCACATCGGAGACATGTAAAAGATGTAAAAAAAAAAAAAAAAAAATGGCACTCGACCCCCTGGAACCTGCAATTAGCAAGATCAATAATGTTTTTGCCCCACACGCACCTCGGACAGCTATGCCTCCCGAGCGGCCTGCGCTTCCGCACCCAGAAGCACTCCGTCGAGCCGAGCTTCCACTCCTTCGTCCTCACAAAGGAGGACGGCCACCGAACGTACGGCTTCAGTCTGCTCTTCTACGAGGAGTGCCGCAACCGCAAGATCTGCGCCGCCATGCAGACCCTCCAGGCCATGTTCATAACCGAGCTAAGCAGCGGCCAAAACGGCACACCTCCGCAGTAAGTGCTTTTACACTTGGTTTTTTTTTTGTTTTTTTTTTCCCCTTCCCTCCTCCATCTGCAATACAGTCTTGGCTGTGTTTACCACTCCAGATGGTAGGTATACGTACTTTTGCTCGAAAATTTTTTCTTTTCCCCCACGATTTCGCGAGCTATATACACAAGTGCTCGTTCTCGCGGTTTATTTTGGGAGAGCCACTTTTTATAGGCACCGACTTGGGCGAAGGACGCCGGTTGGTTTCGCTCTGCCGAGCCAAGGATTTTCGTTAGCTACGAATATACTAACGTGGATTTTTTCTGAAAAAAAAAAAAAAAAAAAACTTTTGCTTTCGTTACACGCTCGCTCGAATCGACTTATCGCGCACAATGAAAGTTTTGGTCAATTGAGAAACTGTATGTTAAGCGCGAATAGTCGATTAAAAATCATTTAGGTAGATGACCTTGAAAAAAAATAAAATAAAATAAAAGAAGTTCACATACTTTGCTGATCTGATCTCACGGCCGAACGCGATTACCAACAGGGCTCGAACGGGCATGTTTGTTATAAACAACAGCAGCAGAAAAAAAAAACTTTGGTTGTACGTGAATCGGTGTAATTAATTATATATACTGGAAAGTAATCCTACCGGAATTACCAATAGTATAAGTATACAACAACAAAAAAACACATTATTTTTTTCTCTATATTCAGCTATAAATCTGCCACGGGAGTAATATTATTTGGAACCGATGGAAGCAGATTTGAGAATGAAAAAATCTTAAATCATGTATCTCTTTTTACCTCGCTGTGTGTGCGCTCTCGTGTACCTTATTTTCTTTTGCCATGTTATTATTACTGATATTATTTATCTTAAACCGATGCACTCTAATGCAATCGTTTTATTTTTTTCCGTAACTTTATTTACTTTACTGTTTGTTTTTAGTGTTGTAGTTGTTACATATATTGTTACATTGTAATTAATCAATATCGTTAAATTATGCTTGTGTTTCACTACGTATATGTATATAATTATTGTATTATTAAAACACATTGTTATGACAATTATTACATTTTTTGTATACTTCACCATCCAGTGTAACTGGGCGTAATTGACCGATCGGGGGGGGGGCTTAGCCCCTTCAATACACACTTCATAAATCGGTTAAATCTTTCTTTCGTGTGGAAACAGACCACGGAGAGGAGGCAGCGGAGCCGACCGGCACGACACGCACAACACGAGATCCCTGCCCAGGCACTTCAAGCTCGCGGCAAACTCGGCAGCCGCGGCTCTGGCCTACTACGACTCGACCAAAGACAAGCTCCTAGTCACTAAATCGGTATCCCTGATCTGCCAGCAGGCCTACCTCCACGCCGCCAAAACCTTCCTCACGAACCTTTACAAGTGAGGGAATTTTTTTATTCAAATTCACTCGATTACCACGCGCTACAGCTTGTAGAACAAAATTAACAACAACAACGCTCGTCCCCGACAGATGCGTCCCCCGTCACCCGGGCCCGGGTCTGAGCCTCGAGTCGTATGTCTACAACCTCCTGTACAGCGTCCCGACACCCCTGCCCGGCAAATCTCTCAAGTTCCACGTGCCGAACGACGAGCCGGCCAAGTCGCCCCTCGAGCTCGTCGTCCACCAGCCCCAGCCCGGCCTGGAGCTTCCTCTGCTCGACTACTCGCTCAAGAACCTGTTCGGCTGGCTGGGCATCGACTGCGTCATCCAGCTCTTCACGTGCGTCCTCCTCGAGAACCAGGTCCTCATACGCAGTACCGATTTTCACAAGCTCATGGTCGTCGCCGAGTGCGTCACGGCCCTCCTGTTCCCCTACTCGTGGCAGCACGTCTACGTGCCCATACTGCCCGCGAGCTTGTATCACTTTCTCGACGCCCCAGTACCGTTCATCATGGGCCTGCACGCCCAGAGCGACGCCTCGAGTCTCAAGATCGCTGGAGAGGTGAGTGTGTGTGGGATCATCCACAGTGGGTGATTGAAGGGTCATTGGACCTAATCGGTTGGCTCGGAGCACTCGTGTTCGGGAAATCGGTACTTTTAAATCTTGCACCAATCTGTGGATATTTTTGTTGTTCCGTAACTCTGTGCGATCTACAAATGTATTTCGTGTATTTTTTCTTGGTACGTGGAACATGATTTTTCCTAATGGTACGTCTGGGGAAAAGTTTTTTTTTTTCCATTGCGTTGACAGCCGAACGATCTATAACGTGGAAATTCCAGGGCAACCTCTGTTACGTGGACATCGACAAGCAAACCAGCCAATTTCCCGAAGAGCTGCCCGTGTTCCCGCACAAAGTGCAATTCGTCGAGGAGATCCGGGCGTACTTGAACAAGCACAAAGTTCCGTACCCAGAAAAGTAAGCTATATACCCCTCGCACGCGTTTCATTATTCATTGTATGGACATATCGTTCATCGCCAAATCGGCCAAAAACAACATGACGAATGTGTCGCAGGACTGACAACATGTTTGGGAATTACCTGAACGGTGATATAATGACGAGCAGCTTGACTCTTCCCGGCTCGGGGTTTCACTACCCCAAGAGGAAGCACTCGCTGCACGACGTCTTGGATTGGGACAGGCCGGACTCGGGTCCACAGTGCGATGCCATACAACGGATACTCGACGTTGTCAAGAGAACAGGTCAGAAAATAAATAAATAAAAAAAACCATTAGGATAAACGTATGTGTATTTCCTTGGCGTTACGATTTTATCATCCAATCGTAAATTACAGAGGTGGACGTGGACGATATAGACTCCATCGACAATCCCCCGAAGAGCAAGGCGTTCAACAATCCCCAGGAAGAGTACCAGGAGACGCTGGTCTTTAACAACGCCATTCGCGAGATTTTCATGAACCGGTTCGTCCAGCTGTTCTCCAGTTACGAGCACTTCCTCATAATACCCAGCCAGGTGAGTGCGTTTGAAAATCCACGAGAGCCCCCTCTCCCGAGTATCGAGCGCGCAAAGTGAGGGAGGACAATTATTTGCTTCAGGACAAGGAAGAGTGGATAAACAACCGGGACAACATGCACCTCTTCGACAAGGCCACCTTTTTGTCGGAGCAGCCGGCCCACCACCTGCCCTTCCTGTCGAGGTTCATCGAGACGCAGATGTTCGCGTCCTTTGTCGACACGAAAGTCATGTCCCTGTGGAACGAGCTGGACTCGAACATCAAACTCTTCGACAAACGGATCGCGCAGCTAAAGTCCGTTGCTTTATTCTCCCTTCGCTCACCTACTGCAAACTCGAGGAAGACCCTCCCGGCTTAATGGCACTTTTCTTTTTTTCTACCAATGTATAGAAAACGAGTGGGCGAAGGGATCGTGCGGTCGACGCGTTACGAGCTCTGCACTACCGTACCCGAAACCCAGACCGTGATCGAGCAGAGGCTCAACAACGTCGACTTCGAGGTCAGTCCACCGACGGAAGTCATACCTCACAGGGCCGCTTACTTTCGGAGTTTTCCGCTCCTCGACGCCGTCGCTCTCAACAAACAGCCGACCCAGAGGTAAATTGCCCCTAGCTTGTACGATCTCAACAGCTGCATTTTTTTTTTTTCCATCACTTTTTACGCTAACAATCGATCTCTCAACTAACTGAGCCAATCATTCATTGTTTTTGCTGCTGCGCTTTTCACAGTATGCTCCGGTAAGGGTTTTTTTCCTGACTTAACTATTGTTGTCGTTGTTGTTCGTGTTATTGTGATTGTTGTGTCACGGTATTTTCGTCTACGCTTGGTATTGACGCGTTTTGTTTGCAATGTGTAGCAGTAGAAGGGGACAGACGCAGTGGAAGTACAAGATGAAGGCGCTCGAGTCTGTAAACGGGAAGCCACCCATGGCTCATCACCAGGAGACGCAGTCGCCTCGGCCGCAGGCGAAACTCTCGGCTGACATGAGCCCGGCTCTCATAGCACAAGCCAATTGGACATTTGTCGAAACGTTGCTCAAAGTAAGTTGAACCGGGGCGAGTTGGGCATGCATACTTATGTTTTCGCTGTAACGGTCGTTTGTTTTTCAAGGACTGCAAGGCTAAAACGAAGCGCATGCTGGTCGAGAAAATGGGCTCGGAAGCGGTGGCCTTGGGTCACGGTGGGGAAGTGTTGTCGGACGTCGAGGAGAACACTTTGGTGGCCAGTTTGTGCGACCTCATCGAGAGGGTCTGGAGCCACGGTTTGCAAAACAAACAGGGCAAGAGCGGGCTCTGGTCTCACCTGGTAATGTACCAGCAGCTCGAGGACAACAATGACAGTGCCAAAACGATAGATGCCAATTTTTTGTCTCCAGGTACGTGAGTTATCAACCATTTCACGTTCATCGATCTCATATTTACAACTCGTGTACATGTATATACTTACTTATGCAATCATCTCTCACTTCGTCAATGTTGATAATACATTGCTAATGCGCGTAACGTTAAATGTATGGTTTCAAATGTTGAACTACAACGATGTAAAAAATTAAAATTACAAACTATTCGACTAACATATAATTGCTATAACCGTTTGGATCGCAGCGCTAGCTTGGTGCGTGCTTCGGAAGCGGCTTGACTGTACGTTGCTTCTATTATACCAACCATTTTTTAATAAGTTGTTGAAATTACGTGTTTTTTCACTGTGTAGACGTACTTTTTTATGTGTATGGATGTTGATTTTTCTTTATTTTTTTTCAAAGCCTGAAACACTCGATTTGATTGAGAATTTTTTTATTCGTCTTTTATTTATTGTTTATAGAGCAAAAAAAAAAAAAAAAAAAAAAGAACGATTTGTGAAATTGTACAAAGTTCAGCATGACTTCAATGTGTCAATGTATGAATACATATTGCTATTGCATTATCACGTTTACACATAGCGTTATAGAGCTTTAAAACTGTTTTTTTTTTTTTTTTCTTTTCACGCACGATCATCTATTATATTTTAAGTTTTTGTACATAATTTAACAGTTTTATGTTGTTTCTTTGTTACTTCTGTACATGTGATTAGCTAATAATAAGAAACCACCCACTAAGCTTTCTCGGTTGTCGGACCGTTTGGTTTCTTCATTAAAAGGCAAACACATTTATGAAATAGCTTCTTATTTCAAGGAAAATATCAGCGGTAAGGCTCAGTCCTGTCTTGAACAGAAGAAACTGCTTGCGAGTTTGAAATTAGTGAAAAATCGGAATGATCTTGAACAATGAAACGAGCTAAAAGAGAATGATTTTTTAACTAACATATTTATAATTTTTTTGTGGAATGTACTGTGGGCGATACTCATTAAATTCACTTTGGTAAATAACAATAAAAAAAAAAACCTTTGAAACGACCAATTTACTCATTTGGACGTATTTTATTCAAAATGTTATTACTTCCTTAAGGGACCACTCATTATTTAAATTTATCTAAATACAAAAAAAAAAAAATTTTCTTCTGAGATATCTTTTACCTTGACAATGTTTACTGAAAACCATACAATAATCCATAATCTTATTATTGCTTGCAAGACGACCTAGAAACATATTTGATTTTTATCCTTTTTTTTTTCTTTTAACGATTCAGTGCATGGAGTTACACACGCATGATAATCAGAATGGTGTACATACGTTTTTCTGCACGCAAAATTGTCATGCAGTGTTTGTTTGATATGGTGTGAAAAAAAAAAAAAAAAAAAAAAAAAATGTTAACACCCTGCTTGTCTCACCCAATCGGCACAGACCTGTCGAACCTCGCGCTGGAGACTGATTCATCGCCCACTCGGGGCAACATGAACGATCAGCATCAGCGACAGCTGCACAAATCACCGGCGAGCGCACCCGGCAATTACACCGGGGAGAAACGGTCGATGGGGCCGGAACAGCTAAGGCCACTGCCCGAGTCGCTGCTCTTCGACGTGCGCAACGTCCAGGCGATGACGGACATCAAAACGCACATCGGCTACGCCAGGGCCTGGGTTAGACTGGCTCTCGAGAAGAAACTCCTGTCCAGGCATCTCAAGACTCTCCTCTCCAACCAAAATTTGCTAAAGTAACGTTATTGCAGCCTTTTTTTTTCAACTTTTGGAGTGAATATATAATAATAGAATTTCGTTCAGATGCACGTGCATACATGTAAATGTTAAATCGAAACGTGTAAAACAAATGGATAAACGCACACTTTCAGGAGCCAGTACAAGAGATCGGCGTTCCTGAGATGCGAGGAGGAAAAGGAGCAGTTCCTGTATCATCTCCTAACGCTCAACGCCGTGGATTACTTTTGTTTCACCAACAACTATCCAATGACCAAATTGCCGTACCGCGTGATCATATTTCCCAGCCGAAAGGCAAGCGCAGCTACAACCTCAGCCAACAGCTGGATAGCCATTTCTGGCACACTCGGAGAGACTAATCCCGTGACGATACCCAAGGGCGCCCTCGAATTTGTCTTTCACGTAATTTCTTATATTCCACTCCAAAGTCACCATTCTTCAAACTTTCGAGGTACTCAAATGGTCCGTTTGTTGCCGTACAGCACAAAAACCTGGGCGTTTTGTCGACGTTGCGAATCGGCCACGACAACACCGGGCCGTCGCCCAAATGGATGGTCGAGCACGTGGTGGTGCGCAACGAGGTGACGGCCCACACGTTCAAATTCCCGTGCGGCAGGTGGCTCGGGCGCGGGATCGACGACGGCTCGACCGAGCGTTTGCTCGTGGGCGCCCTGGTGCCCAAGAGCATCGACAATGACGAGCTCGTGGAGACGTGCTCGACGCCGCCGAGGTGCAGGTACGAATGGCGCCACAAAGAGTGTTTATGTACCAAGCCGGGGGTACACAAAGAGCTTACACGTTCAACGAGCGATGAGCATCTTCTCATATCCTCCCGACTAACATAATACATCCGTATGTCTCTTGCTCGTGCAGGTCACCCAGCATACCGCGCAGTAGGCCCAGCCTCTCGACCAACGAGCTCCAGCAGATGCTCGGCGAGGCGGTCAATGCGGTGGTTAAGTATCATTACAGGAAAGAGGGGACGCAGGACGGCTCGCTCACCGCGCTGTTGTGCGGGGAAGGCGGTCTGGTACCGTCTTTGGAGCAGATTTTTTTGTACGGCTTTAAAAACCAGAGGATATTCGGCAGGAACTTTTACGTTTGGGATTATCTGGGTAAGACCCGGAGAGTTGTTATTTTTCTGTTATTATAGTTTACCCCGATACATTTGGAATTGAGGCTTTTTTTCTTTTCAGTACGAGTCAAAGAGAACTTTGAGATGATGTTGTTGGAGCAGATGGACGAATACTCGCAGCGTTTGAATCGTGATAAGAGATCGCAAGAGAGACATCAAAAGTTCGCCTTTCTCAGGTGTTACTGTCACCTGCTCGACCAAATCAACACTTCGAGCCAAACTCTCGGCAAAGATGGCAAATTTCAACTTTTCACATGCTTGGCTGTGAGGTGAGGATCAACAATGTCACACAAAATTAATAAGCTACCGAAAAAACCTGATTATCAAAAATTCTCTTACAATTTTCAGGGAACAGCTGCTGCATCTAATGTTACGTCCAATGAGCGAAGCACGCTCAACCATAGAAATGTACGAAGAAACTTCCTTTCTGCGTAGTCCAGCATTACTCACCTTCCTTGTTCAGATTCTTCAGCCACTCAGTGGCTTTCATATTGTACTTGAAAAGAGCTTAACACATGGAATCTCAAGTTTAAGCTAATACGCGTAATTACAATGACCAAAGTTTATTGGGTTCTAAATGTTTAAGCAATAGTCTACGGCCCAATAGTAGAAACGTACAAAAAAATTTTAACGACAAATTACGTGGTTATGTACTCGTAAAATCATTGAAAAGCTCTACAAAAGCGTTTAAGTAAATATCGCGTCAGGTATCTCTAAAATAAGTAATGGAACATAAATTCTTGCCAACAAAGATAATAAAAATAAAAATAGTAATAATACGGTTGGAACAACATTTCATTTAGAAGTTTATTACGCGTGACTGTCTACCAAATATGAGGTTTTATTAACAGCATTTAAGCATAGCTGTACGCTTTTATCATAACTAATGTTAGTACTCCCGTAAGCCTAATTAACTATTGTTGTTAGGAAGAGTGAAACATGACATAAGCCACGGTGCCAGAAAATTATATTATTAAATATATATTTAACATTGATGTACATAGTAGGTAGAAAAATTACTTTGATTCTAATACCGTCACATGTTATTCCTGCATCTTGTTTGACTGTTTATTCGAAAAGTTATCAGTTTTAACATCTTGGGAAGTTTGTGCTTGTTATTAAAACTGAAATTAACGTAAATCAAGCATCGTATTTAATTCTTAAACTTACTGTGAAAATTCTAAATTTTTTGGTATTTTTATTCAACAAAACATGGATTGGTTTTTGTAGAAAAAAAGTTTTTTTTTTTTTTTTTTAAACAAAAAACGATGTGTTGGAATAGTGTAAATGGTAATTTCAACAAAAGGTGCGTTACAAAATTGTGTATCTATTTGTAAATAATACATCTGTCCAAGTGTAAAATTTATTACATATGTAGAATATTGTTCTAATTTTATGAACCCAAGAAAATCCGATATCGTGAGGATGTGTTTTTAATAATAATGTTTCATACGGAATACTTGGTCCAAAAGTCGCATGATTCCACTCAAAACTCTTTGCATGCAATGATGTAAAACGGTGTGAAGTATTTTTAATTCCCCTTCGTACTTTTATAAATAAATTATAAAGTTAGGAGTTTTTTTCACACAATTAAATTTGTAAGTATAGTCCCTAGAATTTTGATGACCTTTGATTACTTTAGTCATTTTTTACAAAGTCAAGTCCTTAGATTCGTGCCAAAAAACTTTTCAAAGTTTGGTATCTCAATTTTACATTTATACTCTGTAAGATATACCTTACACATGTGATAAATTTTATCTACTCTTAACTATCAAAGTAAAAAATGAGATTACTAATAATTATGGAAGAACAATTAAAAATAAACACGTTAATGTATGAAAAGGTATTAGTACCACAAGTGTATATTCTTCATCTTATTAATTTTTTTTAGTAAAATATGTAACAATTATTTTTGATTATACTTATCTCTCGTACACTACTTTATTACCTAGTACCTAAGGGGTTAAAATATGTTTAAGATTGTATTATTTTTTAATATGATATTTTTTAGATTAAGTTTTATGATACATAAACCGCTATTCGTTAATTTCCTATTATCTATAAAATGAGATGTGATTGTATAACATTATGTTTGTAGTAATTTTGTTCATCTTCTGTGATGTATAAAATATTCTCTTAAAACGTAATAATACTATATGTACCTATAACCAAAGTAAATTGACAAAGTCGTTTTTGTATTTTATAAAAGCAAGTAATACTGTACATACTAAAACTAAGCATTTCAATTTAAAGATTATCAGCTGGTGATGATGTTAAACAAGTGTCATATTAAAATTTAAGCGTCTGCTAGTGTATAAACAATTTAAAAAGTGAGAGCTAGTTGTACAGTAGCAAGTATGCAGATTACAATATGTACTAAAAATAAAATATTAAGCAAATTTTTTGTAGTTCATTCAATGAAGTCAACATAATTATTCACTTACTTTTCACTTATCACTTTTCATCATTGTAAAATATTACTTTCAGTAAAAAGACTTTAATAATTTTACTATTATTAAAACAGAAAATCACTAAAATATTCTTAGTTTTCCCTTATCACATATACATGAAAAGGTGTCTGTTTATAAAATACACAATACACGTTCCTTTTCCTCTTAGTCTCTTAAATTGATTAAACAAAAGACCACTTGTAGCCCCCATTGAACTTAAAAATGATCAAAATAACACTTTATTGATCTGTCTGGTAAGTACTGTAGGCACTAAAGATGGCCTTTGATCGGTGTGCCATTATCTTGATTCTCTGTTACTGTAAGTAACCATTGTTCTTTTGACTCAGAAGGCCGGTGTGTCATTTTCTAAACTGTCTGTAACTGTACAAGTAGTTAGCCTTTCGTCTATACACGTTACAGTCTTTGGTGTACCATTATCTTGGCTGTCTTTGGACTTGGGGCAGCCTTTCAGGCTCATCTGGTGCTTCCACTTTCCTTGCTTATTGCGTTTGAACCCTAAGGTACAGGCTCGTTTTTTCACCGTTTTTTCTTCAACATGTAACAACTCTGACAACGCTTGGGGCGTTAATGATGGATCCTGTTCGAGCAAGGCTATGAAGTCTTCGTCTCTGAATTTTTTCGGCTGACCCGAGCGTTCCTTGTCTTTGACAGAAAAATCACCGCTTCTGAATCGCGCGTACCATTTTTTGCACATGGTCACAGACACGACGCCTTCACCATAAGCTTCGACCATCATACCATGACTTTCGTAGGAAGATTTTTTCAAATGAAAGCAAAAAAGCAGCGCTTCCCGCAAGTGTTGCTTACTGGGCTTGAAATTCGATGACATTTTTGATAGATAATAGGTAAGACTTTTACTTGTACTACATAAGTTACAGGTGGGGTGTATAAACGCTACTGCTATTTCGGAGTTGTTTCGTTGTTTGTTTACAGATTTTACATTTGGTTATTTAGTCCCTTATCCCTTACACCCCGCGCTCTAGAGCGACATTCTCTGTTAAGGGTAAAGCTGAGTAATTTTAGTTCGGAATCAACATCACTAGATGGCGCTGATCGTTTAAAAAAAAATTATCTCCGAGAGAGGAGTATTCGAATGCAATAAGTATAATAAACTCTAATTCCATTTAATCAAATGAAAAACAGATAATTAGAAAAGATACGTGTCCTCTAAACCTTGACTAAAAATTAACAAATTAGACTACCTAATCTGTAGTGGGGAGAAACAAAAATTTATTCGACAACAGTTCTCTGAATAAGTGAATTTTATTTAAACTTTACTTTTTAAGATCTTGAATATTTTTTTGTCAACAAGTGCGCTTTTTCCTCATGATGCAAATTTGCACATATTAAAATATGTCCTTTGTCTTGAAAAATGATCACTATGACTTTTGCTTTGTTTTAAAAAAACTTTATTTGTTTTTATTGGTCATATTGATATAGAGTTACAGTTAAGCTCGGATTGGAGAGGTTGTTTCGTCAAGCTCTGAATAAAATCTAAGGTGACATGAATTATTAAAAAAAAAAAAAATAATAAAATAATAATAATAATAATGTTGATCACTCGATAAATTGAAAAAAGTTAAAAACGATTTTTCCATCGTAAACGATTTCCCAAACAGACAATTTCGTTCAAAGTATTTATTTTTTTAGACCCCACCAGGCTTGTTAACTTTTTTTTTTTTTCCATTTATTCACTTGAAATAATATGTGCCTAGGTACATGCATTTACCGAAAGACAAACAGAATCAAAGTAAACTGGAATCCGCTGGATTTCAAGTTAGCGACTAAACCTTACGTCCTTGATATACAATCGAATGAAACATTTCGCCACGACGATGCAACAATTTTCCTATTTCACTGTAATGAACGGGCACAGCGTCTATAAACGCGCGTAACGACTGTAATAAGTATTGATTTCTTTCTCCACATAGAAAAAAAATAACGAAAAGATCGGTAAGTACACCTATACAGGAATAAACTGAAAAAAGGGCGATCGGTACTTACGTACCCCGCAAAATGTATAACAGTCATACGAGGCCGAGAGCGAGTAATTTAATGCCACACGCTCCTCTCTCTTCGTTTCTCATTACAATACAGGAGGGCATCGTGCACGTAGAGATCGGAGGAAAAAAAAAAAAAATTAATAACGAGGCCAAACGTGCGTTGCGCTAGCGGTAATACGAAGCCGCGGTCAGAGGTACAACAACACCCAATGCCGAAGATGATGATGATGGTAACAAGCTCTTGCATCTCATTTATAGAGCCCCTCCTCCTTCCATATTTGCAATTCATTCTGTATGTACCTATTGTAGATGCGGGTCCGTTAGTCGCCCGGCACTAGTTATACAGTGAGCTTTTACGTGTACAAGGTGGTGATAACCGATATCAATTCAACGAATCCGTATATACAATATACACTTTTTTTCATCTTACCATAGATTGTATACTTTTCCTTGGATTTTTACGAGTGAAAGATAGAAAATCGGTTGGTGCGAAAGTAGTGTCGAAAGGGGCGACATGGAGCGCTGGGCCGGCAAAGTCGCCGTCGTTACCGGAGCTAGCGTCGGCATCGGAGCTGCTATTGTCAACAAGCTGCTGGATAACGGTAAGTACACGAATAATCCTCTGGTTTTTTTTTTTTTTTTTTTTTTTTGTTGCGAACGCTTTTTAGTTTGAAAGATCGTTAATTTAATGCTTGTTTTTTACAAATAGCTTACTTTGCATTTTTTTACATGCATACCGATTTAATAATTATAATAATTACAATTCACCTTTTAACGATGTTATTTTTTTTTAAACTTTGATTCTTATGGTAATAAGAAAGAAAAAAAATAAAATGCAAAGTGAGTACCTACGCGTTTGATAGCGAAGAGAGTGATTTTAGAGTATAGTAAACGTTGAGCTTATCAATCGCAGGTAATTTTGGTCTACGTAGTACAGTAACGCGTAGCTATAGGTAAATGAAAGACATGATAAACAGGTCTGATAGTGGTGGGGTTGGCCAGGAGAGTCGAAAAGATCAAAGAACTGACGGACGACCACGAGGCCAAACTCCACGGCATCGAGTGCGACGTAACGAACGAGGAGAACGTCATCACTGCTTTTGCCTGGATCAAAGAGAACCTCGGCTCGATCGACGTGCTCGTCAACAACGCCGGCATCACCAAGGAGTCCTCGCTGTCTGGTATTGTTAATTATCATCACTTTTGTGTTTTATACTGCGTTAATTGTGCTGCAAGCATTTTTTTTTCCCCCCTCCTACTTCCGGTAAAAAACACTGCGACATAATATATTGATGATGAAACAAGTTTCAAAGTATTGAAAAAAAAAAAAAAAAAAAAAAAGTGTTGAAGTGTTTATTCAAATGTTATACTTTATTCTTCGTAAGAACAGATTGCACTGTTTTTTTTTGTTGATCAATGGGTTATTGGGTAGTACAATTACTTGGTAGTAAAAATAAAAATAAAAATCATGCCTTAAATTTTCGGACGAAAAATGTATATAAAACAATTGCGCCCAATTGAGTCTGATTTTGCGTTATACTGCATCAACCAAATTCACCTCCTGTTAAAAAAAATCTTCCCGCAGAAGGCTCCCTCGACGATTGGCGCAGCATAATCGACGTTAACGTGCTGGGCCTGTGTGTGTGCACCCGCGAAGCCGTGAGGTTCATGCGCGAGAGTGACAAAACCAAGGAGCACCTTATCATCCACGTGAGCAGCTTGGCTGGCGAGCGAGTGCCCAACGTGCCTGGCTTCAATGTTTATCCGGCCACCAAAAAAGCCATCAGTGTCCTCGCTCAGACCCTAAGGCACGAGCTTGCCGCCCACAACAATATTCGCATCTCCGTAAGTGTATTTTTTTTTCTATTTCGCGATTGAAGCTTGACAATAGGTCTCGGAAAATCGTGTGCCACATCACCTACGGTTTTTTCATGCTCCAGTAATTTTTACATATTTGTTTCATTTCTTTTACCAATTTATAGAAACTCTTCGATTATACTGCGTACGTTTTTGTCGGAAATACCTCATTATAAATATTATACCGATAAAATCGAAATTTTCCACCCGATTCGCGAATTGGTTAAAATGAATTCTGATCATCAATTTAAAATATGCATAACATTTTTTATGATACGATGACAAATATGATTTCTGTATTTTAATTTAAAAAGAGTTTTAATTTATGGTACATCATTGCAGTGGGTGCTCTGCAATATTCTAGATAATAATATTTATGTTCGGCTCTTTGTTTACGAATGCCTAATAATTTTTGGTAAAGTAGCGTAGTAAATTTTAATTAAAAAATAAAAAAACAATTGTAGCGCATGCACGACTGAAATGTTAATAGAGAGTGTCGAATTAAAATTTTTAGACCATCAGTCCAGGCCTAGTGGCGACTGAGCTCATGGCAAATTTTTCCTCCTTTACGCCAGAAATACTTATGTCTCTGCCAGTGCTGTTTCCAAACGACGTTGCAGAGGCAGTGGGTTTCATTATGTCGTTACCTTCCCACGTAGCGGTAACTGAATCGTTGATATATTTTTTTTTTAACGAAAATACAATATGCCACACCTATATGGTAGATTGTTTAAAATAATATAATGGTAGTTTATCATTTTTCTTTTTTTTTTAGGTTCAAGATATTTCACTCAGGGCAGTTAGCGAGTCTTGGTAGAGCATCGACTTTTACGAGTCGGCGTGGCTTCCCTTGGTAAATATATTTATATAATGAATGAAATCCCAGTCTTTCGTGTGTTTTCAGAGAAACTCATCTATTTGTTTAGCAAAAAATATCTATCACATTTGGAAAAATAAAATTTTTGGTATTAAGTAAATGTCCCGATTGTGAGACAGGGTTCAGCGTCCCACTCAGTCAGTCCCGGTTTATGGGACATATAAAAACTGTTAGATTGAACCTACCGCGATAAAAAAAAAAATTTAATAACTCGTAAAAATTAACAATAAGTATAATAATATAAAAAAGTTCATCCCACAAAACCACAATCTTCTAAAATAACAAAATAAGCTCAAATGAAAATAAAAATAGAGATTTCAAAAAATTGTTGGAAATAATAATTATTATT
Source organism: Copidosoma floridanum (assembly GCF_036245765.1). NCBI lineage: Eukaryota > Metazoa > Arthropoda > Insecta > Hymenoptera > Encyrtidae > Copidosoma > Copidosoma floridanum. Next base: position 12,256,416 of record NW_028321907.1, on the reverse strand, counting down.
TATATTTCAATACTTAATGTATTCATCCATATAATTTACATTCTAATTTAAATAAATAAATAGTATTATGCAAGACAATAAACTTTAAATTTTGGCAAACAACAAAACATTAAGAGAACAAAATCTATTAATCTTATTAAATCTACTTTTCTTGTTTAATTTGTTTTTGAATATCTTTAATTTGTTCTTGTAACTTTTTCTTAGCCTCTTCTAATTTCTTTTTTTCCTCTTCTATTTTCTTTTTTTCCTCTTGTAATTGTTTTTATTTTTAATTTTTTCTCTTCTTTTTTTTGTTGCTCTTCCTCTTTTTTCAATTGCTGCTTATTTACACCTTTAGAGGCTAATTTTCTGTCAATCTGTTTTTTTCTTTCTTTCTTTCATTTTTTAGCTAAAATCAGTAAATATTGTTTTAAGTGGGTAATTACAAAATAAAGAATCCTAGGACTGCTCACTTTTAAAGTTATGTGTACGATTTATTACTGAATGTCAATAATTAACTTACTATGAAGCTGGATATCAATTACAATAACTTCACAATCGATTAAAACACACTGTATTCACTTTTACATAACAGAGTACAAGATTTGCAAGTAAAAACAAGAACTTTGATGTGTCTCATTTATCGGACCAAAGGCATAAATATGAAGGGTACGTAAATACGGTACATGCACTATGCTGTACCATTAACCGGGACCTTCAAATTTTAGATGTACGTATATTGAGACATAAAAAATTCGCATTAAAAACACTGATCTTTGTTTTTAAATATATTTGAAAGTACGTAAATTCGTGGAACAAAACATATTCGTATGTCCCATAGTACTGCAATGGCAGAGTTGCAATAAACATTTTTTTTGTAATATTCTATACGTCCTATGGCCTTGAAATAAATATATATATGATAAATATTTCCACGTATAAGTTAACGAAATTTTTTTACATTCCTATATATTCTCCGTTATTTAAATATTAATTAATTTCAAAACATCCCATTAATTGGGACGTTGTCTCACAATCGGGGCATTTACCTTATTTTTTCAAATGATTTTTTTTTTCGCAAAGAAATTGTGTATCAATATGTCTCCGCATTTGAAATCTTTTAACGTGACTATGTTTTGAAATATAAATTAAATTGGTATAAAATACAAAAGTATACAAAGAAAAAAACCCGTTATTGTTGGTGGAGATTAGTGGCTATTGACAAGCGTAATTAATTCAAGTGATACATTCATTGTTATTTTAAAAATATTCCTCAGGTTTTGCAAAGACAATTATTGAACGGCAAAATTCTTAATTCGAATGATATACCTATATTCTGTTTAATTGTACAACGAAACGAGTGATCCGAAATAAATTAAATAAAATCTTTGTTAGAATAATAAAATTCATCGGTATACATAGCGTTGAAATTTAAATGGACGAGGCGCAAGAATATATGTAATAAAGATGAATATTGATTTGGCGTATGATGTTTTTATTCGTATTAAATACTTACAACGATCATACAAATTTTCCATCATCAACCAATTTAAGATGATCCGATGTATTCTCTTTGTTTTTATCGTGAACATGGCTTTCAAATTTCCTTGTGCATTCATGTCTTTTTTCGTCTCCTCTTCCAATAGAGTGTAATCTCAATTGAATGACTCATCTAAAATACCTTGATAGTTGTCATAGGAACACCCTAAACTGCCATTAATATTTCTATGGCATATTTATCGCGTACGTTTGTACCTTTTTTTTCATAAAAATGATATATTTTTAAAAATCATGCAAAAAAAAAAAAAGAAAGAAAGAAAAACAAAAATCTTTTTCCTACATTGGGCGTTTTTTTTACCCTTTGGACTGCGCCCTCAGTAGGAAAAGTAGTGCTTGCCCTGGCGACATGCGCCACTAGGTACGAAAATTACTATTAATGCTTTTAAAAATAAAATCATTTGCTGAAAAATATCGGTTTATGATGACATATATACTTTATAAAAAGCTTGTGGTATGTGCATAGTCAAAGTAAAAAAAACTACCATCACGATACGTAACAGACACTGAAAATAAAGACAAAGGATTCTCTTATGGAATGGAAAATATTTTCATGCCACTATTTAAATTAAACATTGACCACACTCTCTCCAGTGAACAGAGAGTACTGTACACCTAAATAATCTACTGCTTTAAGCACTGCCAGTATAACTATGTACATTCGCTAAATCGAACTTCATCTGAATTGCGCCCCCATAGCCATGTTTAATTCTAATTGTGATCTTCATATCAAGTAAGGGACGTTTTTTCTTGTTTGTTTTGTCATGTCTTTTTTATTTTATACATATCATGCGATAAGTACAGCTATATTATTGCAGAGATAAATGTAAGCTACATTACGGAAAAATTTTAATTTATTTTTACAGTGACGAGTAAGAATAGAACGAGAATCATTCTTTCCTACGGATAGATTATGTAAATGATGTAAATGCTTACTAATTGTGTAAAGATATGCATGTATAAAAATTTATGTATTAGATTAGATCACAAGTTAATGGCATGTAACCCATCTTGGGATCGTTTTTTTAAAGAGTCACATTATAGTCTTAAGATTCTAAAAAAAAAAAAAAAAAAAAAAAAAAAAAAAAAAAAAAAAAAAAAAAATGATGTAAACAAAAATCCCTTCACCACGCTGCGTATTATTTCTAACACCGCATGTAATATTAATGGTAAGCTAGACTGTGTAGAAATAGTAAGGATAGTACTCGCGCATGAAACATTTATGTGTATAGAAACGAAACGAGAAGCTGTTAAACAGGCCACAAAGTATAAAAAATAAGTGAATGACCACTGGTAGTAAGAAAGTTGAGATGTATATATAAAAAAAAAAAAAATTAGAATTTCAAGTATCAAATTATTACATAAAAGTTCGAGGAAGAACATTGAAGCAATTGCATGCATAAAACATGTTTAGAAGATGAGGCATCGCGATTATGTAAACAAAATATACCGGGTTACAAATACCTTGACTCTCAGAATTGGGATTAGATCCTTCCAGTGTAAGATCTTGTGAAGAAACGTATCCTTTCCGATTGAAGAAGAAACGAATTCTAATCCATTTCGCGTTTAATATATTATTTTGAACTAAACGAAAATCGAAATTCCATTTGCTCTTGCTGACTTATTTTTTTCAACTTTAAAAATCCAATTTATGAATCCATGACGTGTTTTTTCATGCATCCGGTAAATCTGATATCCTCATGCGTTTCCCGCGAAGAGACGAACAAGGGGGAAGAGCGATCGCATTATTTATCAGATGTGAATCCTCTTGTTCTATATAGCCTACGCTCCGCTTGATATCTTTCAAAATCCTCGAGTGATACACAAAAACGAAGCACACCGTCCCAAGACTTTGTAGGACAGATTGCACACATCCCTAGTAACCATTCCTCTTCAACAAATCCTAAATATGCACTGTCTCCGTCCATGATAAACGAGAAAGCAGTTTCTCACCAAAAGTTTCAAGTTCAAAAAAAATAGTACCATAAAACAATAATGTTCAAATAAGTACGGCCAAATATTTTATAGGCGTGTGCAACTTCAAGCTGTTTCACTACAAAATTTGGGGATGGTGCCTGTGGCTCCTTTTTTTTCTCAAAGGAGAAAATAGAAGACTCCGAAATCCTCCGAATCCTCGATCTCCTCTTCGCGAGCAAAATCCTATCCTATCCTCTCTTTTCCTCCCGCGATCCTGTACATCCCGATCTTTATTTCTCTTATGCTCTCCGCGCAGTTAAATCCGTCCAAAGCAACGCGCCGCGTGTAATCCATCCAAGAGAAGCAAGATCGTCATGAGCATGTGTGTGTGTGTGGGTTTCAGGATTTTCATTGAGATATTCAATCCGATCCAATATACAAAAGAAGAAAAAATACATTAGTTTCAATTGTCAGTTTATAAGAAAACGCAAATATTATGGTTCATATTAAATATATGCAACTGGGTGACGACTACATTTTGACGCTCAAAGAGACGAAAAAAGTGAGCATATCAGTACAGCACCCAGTGTCAACGTTCGTGTAACAAAATAGAATTAAATCAATCATTGCCTACTTCTGAATTTTTAAGCACTTTATATAATACAAGTAACACATTTACCGCATCCCTTTTAAATAACAGATTTTTGAATAAAAGTACTGTGTTTTAAGCAAGTCATTGTTGAAAATGACTAACAACAGTTAAAATAAAATTTCAAATAAACTTGTTATTAATTATTATCAAATTTATTTTACATTTTCAAAAGTCTTAAAACTAAGATATCGACTATTTATATGTTGAATTAAGCTCCCGGAAGATAAGATAGATGCAACTTTGAGATTAAACTGGCTGAAAGAAAGTTTGAAAAAAAAAATTTACATTTTCCGGGCTTGTGATATCCCCCAACAAGTCACTTTGTTATTAATTATTCAAATTCCCAATGATCTGAGCGTGTACATGAGATAACTACATATTAAAACTTGTAAATTAATTAACTGAACATTGGCTAATAAAACATGCAATCAATCGTTACAAACAAATTATTTTTACACTGTCAATTTAGATTGATTCGCAATTAATTTGGTAAGTACAAAGGAATGTATCTTATTATAATGTAAAAATACAAAGTGACTGAAATCCACGTGATTATTTGATTGAATCAATAAAAACTAAAAAGTATGTAACACGAGTCAAAACAAAAAAAAAGAAAAAATTGTTTTAAACAGTCGAAAATTCTATAGTCATTCGCAACAGGCTTACAATTCTGTGGTCAACGTATCAGCAAATAGCTTTCATTGAGCAAAAAATAAAAAGAACATAACGAGCAAATGAATATTTGAGTATAAAATAGTGCTCGGAGCTTTTGAGCTGATAAAAATTATTATCAGCGAAACGCGCTGTATACAAAGAAAAAAAAAGATTGCTTGATGGTTTTTTTTACCATGAAGCATAGTACATTCACGTGATACGTACACTCTAGTCATACGAGCGAGATCTGGAACGTGATCTGGACCGCGAATATTTTCGAACTGGTGAATACGTCGGCGAGCTTCTGCGACGTGGACTGTAGCTTCGTGAGCGGCTGCGGCCTCTGTCTCGATCTTCACTACGATTTCTGTCGTTACTACTTCCATGGTCTTCTTTAACTCGTATGTAAGCTACTTCGCCCTTTATCAGAAGACAAGATTTTTCCGTACACTACTTTTATTTAAAAAAAAAATAAAAATGAACCAAAGAATCACTCACCTCATGCGATCTAAAACGAGAATCGTCGAGCTTCTTGACCGCGTACTTCATGTCCTCGTACCGCAAGAACTCAACGACTCCTGTTCCATCCTTGTATACATCAGCGAAACAAACATCGCCAGCCTCGCGCATATGATCCTTCAAGTCTTGCCAGCTACCCGAGGGTGGCAGCGCAGTAACGAGTACTCGGTACTGCGACCTCCTGGCTGGCGGGCCTCTACCTCTGGAGTTGCCCATATCATTGCGACCTCGATTATTGTCACTTCCACGGCCTCGAAAACTACTGGGCCCACCGCCACGAGGAAACTCGACGCGTAGCCGGTAACCATCGTAGTCATAGCCGTCTCTGGCGTGAACAGCATCTTCTGCGTCCCTAAATAATTATATAAACATGTGAGATGGTTGCTCTCATTTTTTCATGATGGGTTAGGAAATAAGACCGATTTGCAGCGTTTCACGTTTTGGATGAGAGAGAGAGAGAGAGAAAAGAAACGCGCGTGGAATGTGAGTTTGGTTAACGCGATAAAAGGACAAACAGAAGAAACCAACTAGCTACAATGATATCGGTATTTTTTTAGTAACAATAAAGGTTGGTTATGTGATGGCCTCGTTAGCGAACTTGTTATACCAAAAGTTCACAACAGTTCAACAAACGGTTTTTAATTACTGGCTGCGAGAGAAAAATAAAGACACGAGTAATAGACATGAAAAATGAGGCTACTAGGCTCGAAACGGAGCAACGAACCTGGGATCGTCAAACTCGACAAAGGCGAAAGGCGGACCACGCCTGTTCTTCAGGTCGACAAAAACGACCTTGCCGAACTTGTAAAACAGATCCTGGATGTCCTTGGTGCGTATGTCGGGCGGCAGATTGCCCACGTAGATGCGGCACTCGTTCCTGCTTGAGTCGTGCTTGGACATCTTCTTCGAGACTAAGCTGATAGGAGTGGAGAGAGGTTTACTACGACTTACTCGGGGGTGCAATAATCTGTACTTACTCGACGCGCAACGGTGGGTCTTGATAAAAAAAAAAAAATATTAACGCGGAGCGTGGTGGAGATACAGCGATAACACACACCTATGCTAACACACACGCACTACACAGTGCCACACGACACGACTGGCCTACCCTACCGCTAGAAATTCTCTCCATGCAGTGACTCCAGTCGTCAGCTATACAGCTATATATAATCTAATTTATCTAATGTGTAAACTTATAGAAACAAACAAAATGGCGTATATAGGCACCATTTGAGAGGGAGGAAGGAGAAGGTGTTTATCGCTTTTTTCTGCCCTCGATAGTCTCGATACACTCGATACTCGATTCAATGCGATTCCTCTCGATTTCTCGATGCAAGCGCTCCCTTTCTCTAATTTATGTTAATTTCAAAAAAATATTTTAATTTTCTCAGTTCCTCAATATCGCAACTTAATAATTGTTAAACACGTTAACACATAAGTATATAGTGCAAATAGCATAATTTGCCTTGTCAATGAGCTAAAATAAAGAAAATATACCACAATCAACAACAAAACGTGTATAAATTACATTAAAAAAATAAAATCATAGTGTTCACATAGCAGACGATATTATAATATGTATACACTCTCTTGGTAATTGTCGAAAAAGAATAAGAATACCATTATTTTCAATACACACATATAATTATGTTTTTCTCAAAAACTTTCTGATCGAAAACTACACGTTGTACATATTATAAAAATTAAGTAATATACTTAATGATAATAATGATTGTAATGAAATATAAATAATAGTAAAAATAAAATACTCGCCGGTAAAGACGAAATTTAACCGACAGAGGGGCGGGAGGAGGAAATTAAAAAAGGAAGAGGAAGGGGTAGAAGCGCCGCGCGGGCGGAAAGCGAGACCCCCTACTTTTAGCTAGTCGGCCATCTTCCGTCATTGACTTCGTAAACTTCGTCGTTTGTGATTAGTTATTCTTCTGATGATAGATAGTAATAATATATTGTGTCCGTCAACATCTACATTAAAGTAGTGCACCGATTTTACTAAGTAACGCGATTCAACATCATATTCGAGATAATTTTACCATAAGCCGCTTGAATTCCCCACGAATCACCTCATTAAAGCCGCTCACCGTTCAACCCACATTCCCGCATCCTTTTGCTTCAACGCGTGAGAGGGTTGCTCGTTCATACACCTCAGCATTTTATGTAAGCAATAAGTCATCGTCATGACTCAGGACAGTATAGAGAAGTTGTACATTAATTTCGGGGTGCTCGCCGAAGCCAAGGACAAGCTGCAGGAGGTGAGCATCATTTTTCTCTCTGTTTCTCTCTATACCGCAAAATGGCCATCTTTATCGAGACGCTGCTCGCATGCGCGCGCCCCACGTTAGATCTCTTTCTTTCTCTTGGGATATATATAACGTAATAAGTTGTGATCAAAGAACACCCGGCCGCGTGTTTCTATTTATAATTAATACTTCCTGGGGTTATTTTCTCTCGAAACAAAGACTTAATATCATACTCTTCTCGATGATGAAGGTGATGACGATGATAACGAAGGTTGACGGGTGTTGTCGGTGTGAAGGAAAAAATTTTATGAGAGCAGAGATTTGGAAGCCAAATTTTTCAATGATTGGTACACACGTGGCAGTCGTGGTTGTATCAATTCAAAGTAAAAATTTTCAAAGTTTTCCCATTAAATTTAGTCACCAGAATCATTTATGTATAATTTAGTCAACAATTGACCCTTGAGCGTTGGCTCTTTTGACAAGTTATTTGACTAGACTATACTTAAGAGTTATGTTGTAATTGTGGGAAATGTTGTTTCTTTTTAGCATGAAAAGGAATATTTGGAAATTTTGAAAGCCGTGAAAGGTTCGGCCAAGGAAAAGCGATTAGCATCTCAATTCATTGCAAGATTTTTCAAGCACTTCCCCAATTTGGCAGAAAAAGCTATAGATGCACATTTGGATCTGTGTGAAGATGAAGATATATCGGTTAGTCAAGTAATTTGAAAGTAATAATAGTTTCAAGTAACTATTAAACTGTTGGATTAACAATCTTGATACCTCATGTTTAGATACGCAAACAAGCAGTTAAAGATTTGCCTCTCTTGTGCAAAGACAACAAGGAGCACTCAGCAAAGATAGCAGACATACTGGCACAGCTGCTAGTTGTTAAGGATTCATCTGAATTGGATGTAGTTCACAACAGTATTATGACTGTCATCAAGAACGACCCAAAAGGTTTGTTGGTTGTCAATTTTTTTTATCTATACAATTTAAAATTGTAACATTTTGTTACGTCATTTCTATAACGAATTTATTTTAGGAGCCATCCGTGGAATTTTCTCTCAAATTCTAAATAGTGCTGAAGACAACGGTGGTGATGTAGTACGTGAACACTGTATCAAATATTTATCTACTAAGCTCAAGGCACTGGGTCGTGATGTCATAACTAAAGATGTCGAAGATGTATTGATTGCCGAATGCAAAAAGGTTCTACAGGTGAGCAGTTAAACTCTTAACTCAATTGCTTAGATTGATTTTTTACTGTAAAGCATCAATTATTACATTATTAACCTTGAATCACAGGATGTCACTGCTGAAGAATTTCATAGTATCATGGAAATGCTGTCATGGACAAGGCTTGGATCTACAGTCAATGGGCAAAAGGAATTGGTTGAAATAACTATTGAACAAGCCCAACTCTCAGTACCATTTAAACACACCGATTTAGAACAATGCAGCAGGTTGATACAGTGCATTAAACACGCTCTTCCATACTTCAGTGTGAGTGTTTATCTGAAAATTTTAATCATTATTAAATGTATTGCATTTATTTCATTGTAATGAAATTTTAACATTTTCAGTCTCAAGTAGAATCAACAAAGTTTGTTTCTTATATAAGTATGCAAGTCTTACCTCATCTGTCACTCATTACTTCACCTGACAAGAGCGACGTACAATTAGAACTTTTAAAACTTCTTGCCGAATTGTCCGAGTATTGCGGAAAAATTGAAAAACCGGAAGAAAAAATTCAACAGCTCTACAATGCTTTAATTGTAAGTATCATTAGTCCTTCTATCAAAGCAGAAAAGCTCGCAGATATATAATATTTACATAATATGTCTTTTCGTAGACTTTTATGCCACTACCTCCAGCCACAGAAATTGCAGAAACACCAAAACTCCAGTTTAGTCACGTCGAATGTTTAATGTACGCATTCCACAAGCTTTGCAAACAAACGCCGGAATTCCTGATCAAGGATGCAGACCAGTTAAAAGAATTCAGACTTAGACTACAGTATTTTGCTCGTGGTATACAAGGTTACATCAAAAAGTTGCGAGAGGCTATCAACGGAAAAAGTGAAGAAGAACTCAAAACAAAAGAAAATCAGATAAAAGTCATAGCTTTAAAAACAACGAATAATATAAACACCCTGATCAAAGATCTGTTCCACACTCCACCGAGCTTCAAGAGCGTTATTCACCCATCCTGGAAGACCATTGTGTCAAAGGAAAAAAAGGTATGCATAAAGGAATTAAAAATTTTTAAAAACAATGTAAAATTTTGAATACGTTTGACCAATTTTGATCTAATTTCAGAGCGACAAGATAACAATAGGGCAAAAACGACACACACCAATCACATTTGGAAATGGAAACAGTATCACCAGTAGCAATAGTAATAACAGCAACAATCATGCTTCTAACAAACGTATGAAGGTAGATAGTGTAAGGAACAATAAGATATACACTCCTCCAAGCGGAAAGTACAGTTCAAACATCTCTTCAAACTATGGTAAGCTTGTAAAATTTTAAAATTAACGTCTTTCCATAACAAACTTTCAGTCAATCAGTATCGGGGGTTAACACATGTACCGTTTATCCGTATCTCTGTAACTGAAGCCACAAGTTTTATAATCTTGACTGGTACATTCCCAAAACGTTGATTTACAATAAGTCTTTTTTTTTTTTTATCATTCAATATTGTTAAGTGCAATGTAGATAAAAGTTTCCACAAAATCCCGTGGTAATCGACAGATACAGAATGTAAAGTCGATGGATTTTTGTCTTGATAATTATATAACGAAAGTATCAAATGCTCCAAAACTTTATCATTAATAGAGTTGTGTAAACATTCTTTCTTCATTCGTAGGTAACAACCGGGGACGTTTCCAGAATAATCAACGGTACAACAATAATAATGGCAGAGTCAATAGTGGACGTGGGACAGGCGGTGGTGGATTTAGACCACGTGGTCGCGGTTCTTGGAGAAAGAACTCTTACTAAATATATTACAGAGAATCGATTATTTTATAAACCACGGCCGTTGCGTATCGTCAGTTTTTCGACGAAATCGAATAAACCTCTAAATATAACGACGAGGCAAATGAACTTTTTTTTGAAACCATATAATTAAAAGTGGAAAGTACTAACCAATATACTAGAAATGATTTTGTACTGATGAAAAAAACGATTCTTTGTTTAAAAGCGGTTACAGAGAGCATATTGATTAAGACTTTTGAATTTTAAAATCGTATTTTTGGATCAGTTAGCGTTCACGTAAGATATGCTACAAATGTACTTTAGAAACCTATCACGAATGTGATAAAGAACTTGAATGAGTGCATAAACGATAACATTTTGTGCTAAAGTACAAGTATAACATTTTTTGAGACATTGTTTTATTAAAGTGCGATAGAAATGCGTTGTAGTAGTTTTGTGTGATAAGTTGCGAGTCAAATAATTATGTAAGCACTTGATGTTGAAGTTCGCTAAAAAACGCCAACTTAGGAGGTGATTAAGTACTCACTTTAAAAAATGAGATATAACTTAGAGTACCAAAACTCGAACTATCGTAAATCAGTATGAGAAAAAGTAACAATTAGATTCAGTGTGCATCGTAATCTATATAGAAGAACAGCGAGATAGGAGAAACAGGACCGCCATATTTGTACTGTAGCATTCAAACGATTCAAGTGAAATGCGGCTTTTGTGTTATGTGTCTCCCAACTCCCTACTCCTTTTCTCTATTCTTCTTAAATCCTTATGTTTTTATAAACACCACAAATTACCTTACTCTTAAATTTTTTCTTTTAATGCTAATAATTACTAAGTATGTTTACAGGTGCAGCTCTATTAGGACAAATTTATGACGTCAGTTATGCTTAAATCTAAAATTAACTTAAAACATAATCAAAGAAACAATGTCGTTTACAGAATCATTTTGCTTTTGTTAAAAATTTTGTAATTTATAAATATATTTTGGTTTAATTTTATACTTCTTATAAATTGGTTGCAGTTTCCTTGATTATATATTTTGACTTTAACATAGTTTCGTTAAGAGGCGATTTCCGTGGATTTTCCTGGAAAGGACAATTTTTATACATACATGACCATCAAAACATTCTTCTTACAGATTTGTAACTCAAGAGCAGGTTGCCATTGAATTTCAAATGCCGCAGTAAACATCTAATATTTTATATTTTACAGATAATGTTAAACAACTGCCTCGTAAACAACTTGTTGGCAAACAGTTTAAAAGCCAATTCCAGATGGATCTTTGCTCAAGGTAAGTGATTTACTAATTATTTGTATTAACATAAGCACCCAATTCCTTGTTCCCACTTACCCTTGTATTGCCCACGATTCTATCAGATACTACGCTACTTTAATAACTCTGTAGATATTTTTTATTATAATAATAAAAGTTTTTTTTAATTACTTGAAATTGTGTTGATACTTTACTCGACACCTCAAACTTCATGTTATGCTATACCTTGTAACTATGTAGGTTCATTTAAATAATAGTAATAAAAGCTTCAACTATAAAATTGTTTATTTTATTATCTTACCTCATACAACCATTGATATGTGAATGAAAAAAAATTAACATTCAAAGAGTCTACTTACGATTGTTATCACGGATGGAAAAAATATGTTTATAATATATAAACCTAGTTAATTTTGTACATTTTTCAAATTAATATAAAATTACACGACACTTATGCATACAGTGATGATTACACGTACATATTATTATTATAATAATAAAAAATTACTGTCTTTAGTGTAAACTATTAGACAAAAGCATGTCATCAATCACTTTACACATTATACGATCACTTGAACTGCATGGATCAAGTGCTTGTTGTTCTGCACTTGAGATACTGTCAATTTCCATTCCTTCAACATTCACAGAAAATTTGGAATCCAAATCTGAAGCATCTGGCAAACTTTGAAGAGCCGTTTGCAGAATTACTTGTACCTAGATGAAAGTTTTTATTTAATTAAAAGATTGCACCACTATTAAAGAATCTGACTATCAATAAATATTACCTTTTCTAAATGTTTTTTAAACCGCAACGTTGTCTCTATTCTCTGCCTCTTCTGCATTTCCATCATTACTCTAAGAGTTTCACGAGCTTGATGTGGTCTAAATTCGTTTAATAAATGATGTATGTGGATAAATAACAAACTTAAATCCTCCACCTGTGAACCAAAATCATTGAATAAATAAAATGAAAAATATTTTGATTTATGAGTAATCTTGTCATAGGAATTAAAAATGAAAAAATGACCTTTTCAGCTCTCCTGGTACTGTCAGGGCACATGACTAGTAAATCGATTAAATCTAAAAAGTTGACTAACAAGGAGTGATTGAGTTTCTTGAGTTCTCTCCGTCTGTCAAAGTGTTGTGGGTACAACCTTTTAATTCCTTGGGCTTCTAGAGGCCTAATTATCGTATCATCAGCATTGAAAATGTTACCAAACATAGAATAGTTGTCATGAATTGGCGGTGGAGGCCTTAGAGCTCTACCTCTCTTGACATTTTCATCCGTGTACAGATTGATGTACTGAACAGGTGGGAGAGGCAACGAACTCACTTGAATAGCATCTGCAGATGCCATTGTTTAATTTTAAACTTTTCTGAAAATATTTTACATCATGACATACTGACAGCTTAAAACACATTTATTACGGTATGTACAATTACCAAATGATAAATAAATTTTGGAGATCACGTGAATGTTGCAATACGTTGTACGTAATACTGAAAGTTATATAACAATAACAAGAAAATGAATATATAAAAATGAATAATATCAGCCACTATGCATTTAAGGTTAATGATCGAATCAAAACAACAACACCACGGCTTTATTTCATTTAAAATAATTCAAATTTATTACCCAAGAAGTGACACTAACAATTCTTCAATTCTTATTTTAACACTAAACTTAATGAAAAAATAGAACTACTGTAATAATAAGTGGTGGCTGACAGTGAACACAGTCCTTTTATTATTGTTTTCTCTTCTAAGTATTCTACTCATGGATTTTACACGTATAAATACTATAAATGTGCGACGTGCGTGTGCGTCGTGCGACAGCTATAGCTATTGTTTATTGTTGTCTGCGCCATCTAGCGGGAGTCATTTTTTTGTGAAAAGTCGGCCCTAAATCTAATAAAACTCTGATCTCTCAGACAGCGCTCCTCTCAGAGATCAGAGTGCATCAGACTCATGCACTCACTTTGTTTTTTCCAAAAATTATAAAAAATTTCGCCCTTAAATTAACCGGGCTCAAGGGCGGACGGCCGGTATGATATTTTTACAGCTACCTGCAGTACTGACACTAAGAATTTATATACCCCAGATAGCATCGTGACGGCACTGTGACCGCAACGTGGAGCACGGCCTGAAGCACGCGTGAAAGCACTCTGACGTCCAGCTGTAGCAATTTCTGAGTGCACACTGCAAGCATGGCGTGGAGAGTGCACGTCATGCTGTCAGACTGCATTCACCATGCATTCACCAGAGCTGCAGGTTGCGTGTACGCGAGGTGGGATGCGTGTCGTGGGTAGCCGCTCATAACCTAAGTTTTTTAAAATAATTAATAAAGCATTGCGACTATAAAAAAAATAATTTATTTGTATTAATTAAATTCAATTGCACAGGATGATAAACACAAAGTTACAATCTTATCCTACAGTTACAATCCTACGATACATATTACATCATGCAATGCAAATTAAAATTAACTATTTAGCAACACACATCACAAAAAATAAATTATTACATATTACAAGAAAGTGAATACTGAATGAAAAAATTAGTTACATTTTACTTAAATGAAAAATTATACGACTTAAGATTTGACACTGCCATGACAAAATTAAATAAAGACTCAGCAACGTAGTTATTATGGAATCACTGAAGTTCACACCTGTTCAAGTCCTGTAAAAAAAATATTTTTTTAGTTCTGCTATAATATCTTTTTATTTGAAAACTTTTTAAATAATGTGATTGTACTGGTTTATGATCATGTAATAAATATATTTAAGACATTTGGATATTCTTTTCGATAAGCAACGAATCCTGCCAATGAACGCGTGCTTACATACAATATATTATTCTTTAGTTAATTATTAAAACTTACTAATTTTTTTATGTGAGGGTTGTTGGAACATTTCAGATACATCCGGAAATTCCTCATCAATCTCTTGCTCGTCTTCTTTCTCAACCTCTGACTCCGACTGAACTATATCATCATGTTGCTGTCCAAATTGCTCGTTGGAAATTTCTTGATCATCTTCTACAGAACGTCTATCTTCTATTTGTTCTAAGTTATCTTCCTCATTTATATGTATCACGCCAAGGTCGTTTGGGTGATGGTCTTCCAAATTCTCATTTTCTATTTGAGCCATGATGGTCTGATTAATTTCTTTTCGCCGACGTCTTTCTTTCAAACTTTTTAAGGCTTTTGTCATGCCATCAATAAAACTATCCCGGCTGCTTTCTGATATTTTTTTGCTGATTTTCATAGCCTCTATATTAAAAAACATAGATTTGTAATTGAATATGTACCAATAGGTAATTATAGATTGATTTTTATTAAAAATGTCAAGTAGTATTAGTGGGAAAAACGAGTGAAAGTAAGAGAGATGGTGCGTGCTTTTCACTACTTGTTTTTTATCCTGTTTCATATCGTACGATTTTTTATATTATTTTGCAGCACTTAATAAATACTTTATGACTGTTGGTATGCATTGTTATTCTAACCTTTTTAAGTACATAGTTTTATTGTGATTTAAAGCATGACTGTCAGTGTAATTCATCATTCAAATGCTTATAAAAATATAATAAAAAAATGATTATTAGTATAAATTCTTACAATTTCATATAAAATGACTTGTAACATAACTTTTATTAAAAATAACGGTTATCTAATAGAAATTCATCCGAATCTATTTTTATTTGTAAATATTAAAAAAAAATACTTTTAATTCGAACAATGAATGAAATTTTTTAAATATAGTAATAAAATCATACAGAAGTGAAATTGTGATAAAATTTTAAATTTAATTTTTTTTGGCATTTTAAGGAGTACTCGTAAAATGTTATAAAATTAATAAAAAAAAAAAAAAAAAAAAAAAAAGTATGCTTACAGTAGTAATCTAAAACAGTTAATCACCAAGACACCAAGTAAAAATTTAATTGATTATACTCTTTTTCAAAAGTATTGATATGAATTTACATGAGACAAACCTTCACAAGCGTTAGCAAATTTTGTTCGCGACAACGAAGTCAAGTTTCGTAACGCTTTTCCGAGCCAAGAAATATATGGAGATATTTCTTCGTCACTGGCAAAAACATGCTTAAAGTATATTGCTGCACAATCAACTGCACTGGCGCCTCCAAGGTACACGAAGTAATGGACCTGTATTTGAAGTAAAAGTTATTTATGAATGCAACACAATTTGTACACATATTTTTTTACAGCTTTAAAAAAATTAGGAGCATCTTTTAATAATACTACAGATTTCTAATCAGTAAAATTTTTTGATGGCTTATTATTTACCAACTCATCATATGTAGCATCGGCAGCACGGTCAAAATCAAGAAGATGTTGAAGAGTTTTAAAAGGCAAAAATTGAGGTACTGCTTTCATTCCACCACGCCTTTGTGTTGTTAATCGCTCTAACAACTGATGATTAGATCTGCAATGTATACATTTTAGTTAAAATACCGTATTTATTATTTTATTAATTGTTTTTACATGTACACTTACTCTACTTTTGATTCAAGATGGTCCAACTTCTCATTTATGATTACCATATGACTAGAATTAGAAAAAAAAAATTAATAAGGGTACATCAGTAAATAAATTTTTATTTTCACCTTTCATGGACAATAATTTGATTTAACTTCTTATGAAAATGAAGCGATTTAGAATTATTCTTAACTTTCAAAAATATGGTATACATTCTCGATGTTTTTGCGTAGAGCAAAAATTTTTTTCGTGCCTGCGTAACGGAAGCGAGTACTTCTGTCTCACATAGTGGGATGAAAGTATCACTCTCGTTCCACAGTGGTAAAAAAACTTGTCTACACTATATGAGTAAAAATGCTCAGATTGCACGTGTATTGCCACCGAAGGCGAAGCCGAGCATTTTTTACTAAATCTTGGTGTGTTATTTATTATTTAATGTGAAGATTAGTAGATTATTAACATACTATTGAATCTTGTAATATGTTTTTATTACGGAGAAATTAGAAATTCACAAAAAAGTTATCCATAAAATTAATTTTGAAGATTTAAGATTTTTTCCCATTCATTCACTTGCATACTAATAAAAAAAATTTTTTTCACAAATGAGTAAGATTCTGAATCATTTTTTTTTCTGTGAGGTCCTCACGTTGAATTATTTTCATAAGCACTCTTAATAGAATTCTTTTTCAACACTAAATTTTAACTATTAATAAAATTAAGACAGTTACATTACAATTTTAAAAAATTACTCATGAATTTGTAGCTTGAATCATTTCCATAATTTCTTGCAATTTCTCGGTAATATTGTTTGTTGTTGGCTGCTGTTGTGTGTGTGTTAAGGATTTCGTCGTAATTAACAATGGATTATTTGGTGGGATTTGTGTTTGGGTATTTACAGGATCAGAAGTTGTCATAGTCTCTGATGAGCTCGAAACTAATTGATTTTTGGAGTTTAAAAAAGTATGGTGTATTTCACGAGAAGAATTATCTTTTGGTTTTGTTTGAGCAGTAATTGTTTCGAGTATCATTTTGTTAGAGACATTACTTGTTGCACTGCTTATGTTTGATTTTTGAAGCCCATTAATGTATTTGGCAGGCAATACAACGCGAATATTACTTTTCATAGGGATATTTTTTGATGTACGTGATTCAGGAAGTTGTTTCAAGTTTTCTTTCGATTGTTCTGCAAATTTTACTGTGTGCGGTTTTTGTGATGGTGATGGTGAACGGTGTAATAAAAGTTTATCTTTTATCTATTGAGTTATTAAAGTTGATTTTGGTGTTTTTAGTACTGGTAGGTTTAATAGATGTTTTTTTTTTTAATATTTATTGTTGCAGTTGATGATTTCGGTATTTTTGATGATAGTATTGGAAGACGTAATTCCGGCGCTGTTTTAACAGATTCTCCCGCTTTCATGACGGCAATTCGCTGTTTTGACTGCTGAATATCCCTCAGAATATTTACTTCGGAAACTTTTGGCGCCAAGGAGTTTGTACCACGAAACTTAGACATTGTGGGAATACTGAAAAAATCATCAGTGCCAGTCAAACATCTTACAATTGTATTCTATACAATGTATAATACACAATATAGTACTATGTAATATTCTATACAATGTTTTTTCATAAAAATATATATACAAGCTAGTAAATGTTATTATTATGCAAAATAATCCATTACAAGATTAGAATCCAATGGCGAGAGATGTAAATCTCAATATGATATTAATTTGTAAGTATTCAACAACATATCTTTCATGTTAATAATAGTATAAGGAATAGAAACGCTGATAACAACATCATAGATACTAGACAGAAACAACAATTGCCTATACTTTTTATATTGAAGCAAATAGTACAAACTTTTTACTTGATAAGTTGAATATCAAGAACTAATAATTTTGATGTACTACAATACGACTGCATAAAATTGAATGTGACAACAAATACTATTCAAGATTGTCAATATTTGCCTCGAGCACAATTTCATAACAGCGCCACCAAACGGGAGACTCAAGAATGATTGACTTTGACGACCATACCAGTGCTCTCAAATTAATGTGACTGGCAAACTTTAGGGAAATTCAAATTGGCTACATGGCGCAACCCACAAATACCCAAATAACTCCACAGAACTTTATGCACAATAAAGGGAGGAACTAACCGAATGTGTCACAAACTAATGCTAAAGCACTGTCAACGTAGGACTTGTGTACTGAACTTTTTTGTATAAAAATGAACATCTCCTGGTGCATTTACTTTGTGGTTCATGGTTGTGAAACATATGAAAACGTATCGTCAACTAGCAGATGGCTCTTAACTATAGCTATACGAATATGTGGAAAAGCTTTCAGTAACTATTTTATTGCATATTATGCGTTTTACAGCCATTTATAACAAAAAAATGCTCTGGGTTCTGCTTATTATTACAAAAAAGATTCAATACGCTACACAGGCTAAAATTTAATAAAAAATTTAAGTAATTCAATAAAATTGTTTCGAAGCTCTATGGTAATATGAATTTGTGCAAGTATTTGACCGGTCTATAAATACAACTTATAATTACCTAAATACAATTTTACATAAAAAAAAATTTAATACTACCAAATACGAATAAACATTATCGTATGACTTAATCAATTATTAACGTGTGAAGATAAAAACTTAACAACAACATAATTTTGTGGAAGACACTTTGAAGAGGGAAGTTCCTCCCAATATGGCATTCTGAAACATTTGCTTTCGATTTCAGTGAATTCGATCATAGTTGAATCTATTGACAAAGAAGAACAATGAAAGATACCAACATGAGACGAAGAACAATTAGTTTCGAAAAAATCATTTTTTTCAAAATTTTTCACAAGGCAAAAGAGATTACCATTATGCAGCTGTAAAAAATTTTATATAACACAAATGGTCTCATTACGAAGAATAACCGTATTATCTTGTTTGTTTATCGAAAGATACAATTTTCCGCATTGTAATTTTGAAAACTGACGAAAATTTTGAAAAGGACCTTGAGGGAGAGGCCCAGAATGATGTTCACCAGATAGTTTAAGGGAATTATCTTGTTTTTTTATTGAATTCACTTTCTTTTGCTCAGCATTTCTTCTCTCAATTTGTTGTAAGTGTTGGTTAGGTTTTCGACACATTTTTCGGAAGTATGTCATATTATTTTCATAAGGGAATGCTGAAATCGAATCTAAATGCCCAAATGATTTAACATCTTCTACTAAATGTAAAATAGCATGAATATTATAAGATAAAAATGTCGAACCGTAAATTTCTTCAGCTCTATCGACAAATATTCGATTGCACTCTTCTGCCAGCACTATATCATCATTTGTCATATAAGGATTCGTAAAAATTCTTATCGCTGTATTTAATAAAAGAAAATGTATGTATACCGTAGGATTTACGATTCCGCGAAAAATAGATGGTCCGCTGTACAATAAAATTTGACGATGTTCAGTAGCCTTATAAGATCCATGTTTATCTGCTCTTTCGGGTTTTCTTGCAAAATCTCTAGGACAATACTCTTTCACCTGTTGCATTCTATCAGATAACATCTTCACATAGTTTTTTGGAATTTGAGTCGACTTTTCATATTTACCATCAACAATAGCCTGAAAAATTTTTTCCATTACACCTAAACAAACCAAGTGCATGTAATCGAATACTACATTTGAGATCAGACTAATTGGAAGTTTGGAAATCGGCGATTCTTTGTCTTTATGATGTTCACCATCTAATTTTAATAAATATTCTGCATCAGTTCTGGGCCTCTGATGAATCCCCTTATAAATCATTACCCCTGGTCCTAAATATTCTCCAGTTATCCAACATTTCGAACAAGGTGCATAAGAATTATGCCCTGCATGACATAAAATAAAAGCACGAGCGGGCGCATCAGCAATGAAACAACGCAACTGGATCGATCTCGTAATACCAAGAAATTCAATACCACCTTTTTCTAAACATTGTAAAACTTCATCAACAAATGGCTTAATAACATCTTCAGCATTAGATGGTTTATGAGAACCTTTATAAATACCTACTACTTCGAGAGCTTCATGAAAAACATTTGCTACTCTTATTTGGACTGGCCACATAATAATTTTGCTGGCTTTATCAAGAGAAGCCTCGTCAGTGCTGAAATCTATCATAAGGACATCAGGAATGGATTCAGGAGGTACTGACCGAAGAATCTGAATAACTCCCTCTTTAAAACCTAAATGTAAGTATTCACCTTCAGTTAATTGAACAATCGATGAAGAATGTTTTGGAGTGCCTAACAATGTTCTTGGGTCTATATGAAAACTTTCAAAACAAGGATGTGTTCTGAGAACTCGTAAAACTGCTCTAGATTGTTCGTAATTCATATTCGTATCTATCATTGCATGACCAAGACGAGTTTCAAAAATTTTTAAGTCATCCTGAGGCTCGCTGTCACATAAAGAACTTGAATCAGATTCTCGAAGAGTACCTGGATCAAAGAGAGAACCATTTGATATATCTTCATCAACCAAATTAGAAAAATCTACGTCAGGGTCACCAATGGAATCTCTATCCCTATTTTTTGTCATTTATGTCATTTAAATGTGTTGGCGCATCTAAACTAGGATCAGAATTATTAAAGTCAGACGAAACATTATTTTGTACTGTAGAATCATTTGAGACATAATGGCAACTAGTTTCTTGTAATGCATCATTTTTTGCGTTTAAAAATATACGTTTCATGCGTGATTTGTGCCATGGAGTACACTGACTCAAGGGCTTTCGTGAACGATACGATTTTAATCGAAACATTATGATTCACATAAAAGAATAAACGAATTTACTTGTAACGTACCCGGTGCAGGGCTTCCTCGTCAAGAAAGATGATAGATGAGACGTCTGCAATGTTTTTTAAGAAGACATCGAAACTTAAAAATTATTTACATAATAATTAACTGCGATCTTGCATAAAAATATTCGATATGGTTCGTCAGGTATATTAGCGAAATATATTAAAAGGAGGTTTGGGAGTATCATTCAGAGAGGCGAGGAACGAGAAGTCCCCCCGGCCCACACAGGTATACCCCCTTTACTGTGCACGGCCTCCTCTTGCACTCAACAAACTTGAATATTTACGACTGTAATAGGTTATATTTTTGAAAAATGCCTGGTGAGTCATGTTTTTTTTTTTTGAGCATCTTCCTTTTGTACTAAGGAATCTATAAACCCGTTTTTTCATTTTAATACATTTATAATATATCCAAATTTTAATGAAAAGGCAACTTAACCTCGTTCTCTAATAAGAGACCGTGTTGAACTTACAATATTGAAAAAATTTTTTTCTCAAAAATTTCCCTGGTGAAAAATCTGAACGAATTCAGGTATACTCCTGATATGCTCAAATATAGCATACATTTTTTTTGGCACGATTCTACATTTTAAATTTTCTCCCAAACCTCCTTAAATACGTATTTTTTCGTTTCCACATTAAAAAAACTGACGAAGACAGAATGCTTGTCACCCTTCATGAGAACAGTTAAAGACTTCATAGCTCAATATTTAAAATTTAGCAAATAAGATGATCAATTTCACTAGCTCAAGAAAAAACATTGCTATTATTAAAATTTCAGGTAACATTTAACGCTCTATGTTTTCAGGTTATTAACATTTTTTTATTATTACAAGATTTATAATTAATTATAATGTTTTTATCATAAAAAACTTATATTGTCATTTTAATATAACATATTTTGATGTAAATATCAAAATAATGGATGTTAAAAAAAAAAAAAAATTCAAACGGAATGCTGGTGAAACTATTTAAAAATAATGATCGGCTAATGTAGCATGAGACAACAAAAAAATTATACAAAGACACATAGAGGCACGACACTAATCACACGAACACCGATACAACATATATTTATTATATAGATACTTAAATTCGAAGTGTTTATTTTTCGCGGTTTTGTTACATGAAAAAATTAACAAAATCAATTACATTACATTGATACTAGGTTCATGACTTAAGAATTCTTGATAACCTGGTATACAGGTACAGATTCATTCAAAAACAACAAGCTCGTATAGAATAATTAAGAATAGTATCAAAATATGAATGTATTATCTCAAACAAAGAAAGAAAAATCTTAAAACTTATTTTATTTGCAACTCTTGTACATTACGACAACATTCTCTACGATGCTTTCAAACTACTAATGTGCGAAAAACGACCTATGTGCTCGTCTCGATAACATTAAAACTCCATATAGGTTACGCTAATAGTATATACATAATTATAATTAATTTATCTAAAAACGAGAAAATGCCTTTTAGAAAAACAAATTTTATTGAATGCAGATGTACGCGAGCTGATTAATGCAGCTTGAAAGCAATCATAACCTCAAAAATTAGAGAGTACGTGCAAATTTGCATTTAATGTGTTTGATTGTGAAAAAACTTACTTCTTTTTTGGGACTGTGACTTCCTAGCTGCAATGTTTCGAATTGACGATGGTTTTTCACTGTACAACCTTAATAATTGTAATCACAAATGAAAAATATCTGGATCATGCATGTGCATGAAAAATACTTGATCATCCGCCTCGCGTGGGAAAGATTGTTTCCACACGAAATATAATTATATATTTACGGCCTAAGGTACAACGTTAAGTTTATCTGGAGCACGGCGTACCTGCAGAATGCGCTCACAGGCTACCGTACGGCGTACTTTGTTTTTGCTGCAGACTGACTGCACAGCGTGCTAATACACGATGTGACGGCACCATGACCACAAACTGACAGCACAGCGTGCGGTCACCACTAGTGCACGCCTTGCTCTCCACGTGATGCTATCTGGGGTACCCTAACGGCTCCGTACCGGCAGTAGGTATTGTCTCCTTGTTGAAATGGAAGAAACCTGCCATAACTTGCCTGTACCGCGACCAGGCCTGGTGTCAATACGGCAGGGATTTTACATTTCCGTCGACACGGCAGGATCCTGCGATAAATGTGTTATCGGCCGTCAGTCTTGCAGCATTACCCACATCTACGTAACTTTAACTGCTGGCAGCATTTGCGGAATACAGCCTCTGATGTTATTATTCTGGTAAAGAGAGCACGGTGCAAGATATACGTGTAGTAATTATAGTAATCACTACTAAGCAGCGCCATATGATCGATTTTATTAAACCATATAAGTGTCAATTTTTAAGTAAAAAATAAATTGTAAACTTGCCGCAAATTGCACAAACAATGTCAACTTTTTATTTTATATTTATACAATTGATTGCGGCTGGTTTATACTTAATTACATGGCTCTACTGTAAGTTGTAATAATTATTTAGATCAGCGCCATCTAGCGGTCTTTATTTTTTGGCCAGAAGTGGCTCCCAAAATTCTCAATCAGAGCATTCAGAATTAGAGCCATTTAGTCAATTATAAACCAGCCGCAACTCATGATAAAGCTATAAACTGAAAAAATATCAATACGTGTGTTTTTGGCGGCAAGTTAACAATCTATTTTCTACCAAAAAATTGACCTCCTATGTGTTTGTACTTTTGAAGATAAATAAAAAGCATAAGACAAATTGTTAACTTGCCGCCTAAAACACACGTATCGTTATTTTTTCATTTTATAGTTACAAAATTAGTTGCGGCTGGTTTATAATTGATCAAATGGCTCTACCACAAGTAGTAATAATCATTTGGATCAGCGCCATCTAGCGGTAGTGATTTTTTTGGCCAAAAATTGCTTCTGAAATTCTGAAAGAGAGCTTTAGGCAGCTTAGCCCTAGAGCCATTTAATCACTTATAAACCAGCCGCAACTAATTTCATAAATATAAAATAAAAAGTTAACGATGTTTGTGCTGTTTGCGGCAAGTTTACAATTTATCTATTACTCGAAAGTATACATATATAGAAGGTTAATATTCGTATAAAACATACACTGCAAACTTGCCGCAAGTAGCACAAACATCGTTAATTATTTATTTTGTATCTATTACAAGAGTTGCGGCTGGTTTATAAGTGACTAAATGGCTCTAGGGCTAAGCTGCCTAAAGCTCTCCATCAGAATTTCAGAAGCAATTTTTGGCCAAAAAAATCACTACCGCTAGATGGCGCTGATCCAAATGATTATTTTACTATACTTATACTAGAGCCATTTAGTCACTTATAAACCAGCCGCAACTAATTTGATAAATACAAAATAAAAAGTGAACATTGTTCGCACTATTGGCGGCAAGTTTACAATTTATCTATTACCTGAAAGTGTAAATATAAGGGAGGTCGATATTGGTGTAAAACATACACTGCAAACTTGCCGCAAGTAGCTCAAACAATGTTATCTTTTTATTTTGTATTTACTTAATTAGTTGCGGCTGGTTTATAATTGATCAAATGGCTCTACTACAAGTAGTAATAATCATTTGGATCAGCGCTATCTAGCGGTAGTGATTTTTTTGGCCAAAAATTGCTTCTGAAATTCTGAAAGAGAGCTTTAGGCAGCTTAGCCCTAGAGCCATTTAATTACTTATAAACCAGCCGCAACTAATTTCATAAATATAAAATAAAAAGTTAACGTTGTTTGCACTGTTTGCGTCAAGTTTACAATTCATCTATTACCCAAAAGTATAAATATATATGAGGTTGATATTCGTATAAAACATACACTGCAAACTTGCCGCAAGTAGCACAATTATCTTTAACTATTTATTTTGTATCTACGAAATTAGTTGCGGCTGGTTTTTAATTGATTAAATGGCTCTACTATAAGTAGTTATAATCATTAGGATCAGCGCCATCTAGCGGTCGTGATTTTTTTGGCCAAAAATTGCTTCTGAAATTCTGAAGGAGAGCTTTAGGCAGCTTAGCCCTAGAGCCATTTAATCACTTATAAACCAGCCGCAACTCTTGAAATAGATACAAAATAAATAATTAACGATGTTTGTGCTACTTGCGGCAAGTTTGCAGTGTATGTTTTATACGAATATTGACCTCCTATATATGTATACTTTCGAGTAATAGATAAATTGTAAACTTGCCGCAAACAGCACAAACATCGTTAACTTTTTATTTTATATTTATGAAATTAGTTGCGGCTGGTTTATAATTGACAACATGGCTCTAGGGCCTAAAATATCTAAAGCTTTCCTTCAGAATTTTAGGGCCACTTTTTAGTTTAGAAATCTGAAACGCTAAAACCAGCCGCAACTAGTTGTGTAGATAGAAAATAAAAAGTTGACATTGGCTGTGCTGTTTACGCCAAGTTTACAAATAATCTTTTGCCTGAAAATCGACCTCCTATAAGAATATTAATACTTTTGTATGAATAATAATTTATCAATTGCATTGTAAAATTACGTGTGAAATGAAGAGTTAAAAGTAAAGTTTGAAATTATGTCATTGTTTACTGTCATTGAACATTTCGCATGTGTGCAATAAATTGATACAGGATTATACAGATACCTATTATTTTGCTGGGTGAGAAAGACGGATATTTGGTTTTGTTAGCATATTCCAGCGGTAATAATGCATATTTGGAATCTATGTTATATATTTATACAGCTTAAAATGTTTAAATATTAATCATGTGTGCCTATATTTACCAACTTATTTGTATAAATTGAACTTTATACAAAAACTCATGATACAATCATTGATTGTCTCAATCATTATTCTAAACGTTAGTGAAAAAGGCGGTTAAGAACGTATACTTAGCCTGCGGAGTCCGCAGTGCGGACTATGGGTGTATTCCGCAAATGCTGCCAGCAGTTAAGTTACGTAGGTCGTGGTAACGCCGCATGGTCGGGCAGCGCTAGCGTCAACCTGTACTAACTGTCGGTGGGTTCCGCATGTCAACAAACTCCGAAATATCAGATGGCATGGGAGAGAAAACTCAGAAAACAGTAAAAAATATCAAAGTTTGTTGACATGCGGAACCCACCGACAGTTAGTACAGGTTGACGCTAGCGCTGCCCGACCATGCGGCGTTACCACGACCTACGTAACTTAACTGCTGGCAGCATTTGCGGAATACACCCTTAATCAATTATAAACCAGCCGCAACTCATCTTATGAATAGGTAATAAAAAGTTGACGTGGTCTGTGCTGTTTGCGGCAAGTTTACAATCCATTTTTTACCCAAAAGTCTACCTCCAAAAATATAGATATTCGTGCTCTCTTTACCAGAATGATAAAATCAGAGGCTGTACTGATTCGCTGATTCACACAACACAACTCGCGTTTCAACCATAGTAGTGACTTTTCAGGTGATAGGACTTATAGGGACTTCATATAGTTACATATAGGTATAATCGTATAGCATAGAAGAGAGCTTCATTTTTGATACATCACGTTTGTGTTATTGATAAACTGAGAAAGTGACAATTAAAAAAAAAAGTGCCTTTAATCGGACCTTTGTCGCCAAAAAGCTTGATAAAAAGAAGAGACTGTTTAAAGCAGACTTACTTGTGAATCATGGTAAGTTCGAAAAGATCGGCAAAGTTAACCTCAAAGGCGCTTCCTCTGTGTGTTGATTTAATTTTCATGGCAATTTCTTGGTATTTTATCTTGAGATAGAATTTTAATCATTTATAATGTTTACTTAATCATCTGTTCAGTTACTTTTGGGATAAAGTGTTTTGTATTTGCGGTCATCGTATGGTTGTGCAGCTTATTATTGTCGCGTCATCGTACACGAAAACACCGGTTGTCTGTGCCAATATTGCTATTTGAAGCTTTTTTAGAACAATGAAAATGATGAATTTTGTCGTCAATAATGAATAATTACTTATCAGTTATCGCAAAACCATGAGTAGCTTGTCAAAGTTGTTTTTTTTGTCTTCGAGTAGTTCCGGAATCAGTATGACAGTGATGTCACTGTTTGGAGTCCCCAAGGTCGTTTGCACCAGGTTGAATATGCCATGGAAGCCGTTAAATTGGGATCAGCTACAGTTGGTCTTAAAAACAAAACACACGCGGTGATTGTGGCCCTGAAGAGAGCAACATCAGAACTATCTTCTCATCAGAAAAAAATGTTTGTCATTGACAAGCACATTGGCATGGCCATGGCTGGCCTCACAGCTGATGCCAGAATGTTGAGGTTTGTTGTTGATTGAAATTACGTGATGGAATTGTTAATTATTTGTAACATGTGATTTATTTACAGCCGATACATGAGAACTGAATGTTTGAACTATAAATATGCTCATGATGATCATCTGCCAATAAGCAGGCTTATTACGCAAATTGGGAACAAGATGCAAACCTGCACGCAACGTTACGATAGAAGACCTTATGGTGTTGGACTTTTGGTTGGTGGATACGATGTAAGACGTTGAGCCCGTTATTTTACCTTATTCACCGATTTGCGAAAGACTCATAAACAAAAATGTCTTTTTTCAGGATCAAGGGCCGCACATCTATCAAACTTGTCCATCAGCAAATTATTTTGATTGTAAGGCCATGGCTATTGGTGCCAGGTCGCAAAGTGCGAGAACGTACTTGGAGAAGCATCTCAATGATTTTCCTGAATGCGAATTGGATGAGCTCGTCAAGCATGGTTTGAGAGCTTTGCGTGATACACTTCCCAATGAAACAGATTTGTCTCCAAAGGTTTGTTTGACTATTAAATAAAATTTTTACACAGCTAACTCGAGTGCTCATACAACAATTCTGAACTTCGTTACAGAATGTGTCAATTGGAGTGGTTGGTAAAGGTACTGAGTTCTCAATTTTGAATGAGACTGTGACTCAAACCTACTTGTCAGGAATCGAAGGTGAACGGATTAGACCTACTGAGGGCGAAGTACAGCCTGTAATACAGTCTGATGATAGACCTCCACAGGATCCACCCTCTGATCCAGGTCCAAGAGATCCCTCAGTTGCCGTTGATACGGAAGAGAGGCCATCAGCCATGGACACGGAGTAAATCAAAGTAAATCTCCCTCTATTTCGCAACTATGAACTAAGATTTTTCAACTACGATTAAAATAAAAATAAAAATAAATATTCTGTCATTATTTCCTGATTTTTTAAATTTTCTTTGAATAAATCATATTTATACAGCTAAAGTAATAAATTAATCAATGATCATTAGCGCACATGTATTTCTGAGGTAAATAGGTACTTTTTATAAAATTTGTACTTCACCTTTCAATGGTGCTGTGTTACATACGATATAAAAACATTTACACACAAATACAGAAAAATATTTTTATTTATTAACAATTATTTTACAGCAAAAATAAAGAAAATGTTTCCCTTATTTTAAATCAAACATAACAACGGCGTAATTTAAATAAATTGCATGCCTAATTTTACAATAACTAACATAATTCATGGGATTTAGGATTTTTTCTTTACTTATGTGTATTCTCGTGCATCTTTTTTACTCTGTTTTTCTTTTAAAACGTTCGTTAAGAAGTATTCACCAGCTTTGTATGATGATCGCACGAGAGGTCCACTTGCTGTGTAAAGAAAGCCCAGCTCCTGTCCGACCTTTTCCCAAACTTTGAATTTTTCCGGTGTAACGTATTCGATTACTTTTAAATGTCTTTTTGTGGGCTGCATATACTGGCCAAGAGTAACAGCTTCAACACCAACTGATCTGAGATCTTTCATAGTTTGCATCACTTCTTCGTCTGTCTCTCCAAGACCTAACATGATTGATGATTTTGTTATCAAATCTGGGTTGACCTTTTTGGCCTCTTCTAACACTGATAGTGACTGCCTGAGAGGAAGAAAGAAATAGCTAATTACGAAATTTGTTGAATGGTTACTGCTTTTTGGTCATAAAAAAAGTTTACTTACTTATATCTTGCGCGTCTATCGCGAACAAAAGGTGTCAATCTTTCTACAGTTTCTATGTTGTGTGCATAGACATCTAGGCCTGAGTTAACAATGGTTTTTACACAGTCAAAATTTCCTTGGAAGTCTGGTACTAAACATTCGACTAGAATATTGCTTCTGTAAATGAAATAAATGATTTGGTTAAATTTTACTTAGTAAATAAGTACCACTGATTGATTTACCTTTTCTTAAGTTCCTGAACTGTAGCAGCTATGTGGCATGCACCTCCATCAGGTATATCTTTTCACAAGAAAACAAGTCGATTATTTTCTAGGATAAGGTGCAAGTAAAATCTTTGTAAATCACAATCTCACCATCGCGATCTACAGATGTCAACACAACGTAATCTAGTCCCCAGTCTGTAACTGCTGTTGCTGTATTACTTGGCTCATCAGGATCCAGTGGTGGTGGAGCTCTAGCTGTTTTAACAGAACAAAATCTACACCCTCTTGTACATGTATCACCCATGAGCTGCCAAAAATGGAAAGAAAATATTTAATTGCAAACGTTATAAAATTTCTTCACAAATCAGAAATCAGTCATTATAGTGCAAGTACCATTATAGTAGCAGTAGCAGTTCCGTGTGTCCCACCACCCCAACATTCACCAATGTTGGGGCATCTAGCTTCCTCACACACTGTACTCAGTTTTAAATCTCGGAGTTGAGATTTGATTTTGGTAAAGTTTTTGCCCATAGGAATTTCAGTTTTCAACCACGGAGGCAATCGCAACCTCGACTCATCTCCCTTTTCCAATTTGAGAACTCCATCGTACTCACTTGCAGTGCCAGATAAAAAGTTTTCCAACTGGGGACCATCAGCCAATTTGTCAGAAAACTCTTGTTTGGATGTTTTGGAACAGCATGTGTTCTAGAATAAAAATATGTAATGATCAATGACTACTCAAAACTTACTGTTGTACAACTCGTTATTACGTACTGCTGTGTGAAACTTCAATGCTGGGGTACATTTTGCTCCAGTGTTTCTTGTCATGCGTAACATTTTGCCAGATAGTCAACTATAGGCAAAGAAACTAAAAGTTAAAAAAAAACTACAACAAATTAGTCTCTACATAAGGAGTATATGTACACAATTTTCAAGGGCATCTTCAAATATTGAGTAATATTGCAAAACTAACATCAAGTTGAAGTATGATTTATCAGTATGAAATCAGTAACACACGTACTTTGTTATGAATCAATTGATTTGTGAAATTTAAAAAATCATGTATTTCGTAATCTAATCAGAAATTGTCGACTCATTTATATACTCATAAATATTTTCCACTGAACACACAATTTGACAAAGTCATTGATAGTCGACAAAGTTTTAATAATAATTTTGTTTTAATGCTATTCTACTAAAAGAACAGGAAAGAAAAAATTTGTTCGAGTAAGGTGAATATTTACGTACATTTTATTCCGTTACACTATTTTCAGTCTGTCAATCGCACACTGTGTATAATGTGTATGTGTGTGTGTGTACATAAATTTAACCTTAAAAAAATAGTAAAAAAATTTGACAGTCAACTTGACGCATCAGTTGATCGCAAGTGACAGTCACGACGCTTGGCGACAAAATTCAAAACACAAATTTCAACAAACTCGAAATGCCTTTATTCAAATACATTTTGTATACAAAGTACGTCATATATACAGCTCCAAAGTGTTACAAAATTTTTTTTTAATGTATTAGCCCAAAATTATTTAACAACAAATTCATAAACTTACACAGCAGTACTCCACATTGAAAAAAGGGTAATAAAAAATCCTACAAATCCTTATTCTCTAAGCTCTTTTTAAACTTGAGTATCTACAGACTTGGACACAATTATTTCATGGATTTTTTAGATGTGAGTTTTTTTTTTTTTTTTTTTTTTTCTAAATAAAGTGCATTCTTTTTTTTACAGCAGCTCTAAGTACAATACGACTTAGACATTAATTATTGTCAAACATTTTGATTAAAATATTTTTTCTAACATTATAAATTGGTTTTTCTGTTAAATGATATAATACACTGGTTTTGCTGTAAAAAATTGCGTTCAACACTGTGTTGTAAGTAGTTATTTAATAAAAAAATTATATTGGCATAAATAATGCACTATGCATTTAGCAAAAAATTGTATTTTTAAAAAATCGACAGAGTATCTGTGCCCAAGTTTTGGGTATCTACTTTAAAGAGGGAGAGAAAAAAAAAGTGTTATTTGTCCTTTTTGTCCGGGAAGTCGTGTCCGGTGCTACTGAGACAGGAAAATTGATCGCAAGTCTCGTTCCGGTTCGATCCAACAATGACGGCCGATTGGATGAGAGATTTTAGCTCGTCGGATAGATAATCGGCGACTAGAATGTTACTGTGGATCCTAAAAACGAAGGAACATATTTTTGGTAAAATTGGTTCAAACGCTTCAAACGCTTTTTTTTTTGTGAAAGATAATAAAAATGTATCATGAGAGTAAAAAGTTCCATTATGACTTGACGTAAAAATATATTTACAAACTTCCGACATCCACAACTTTCGCAGTTAACAATTCGTCTATAAATGTTAAATTAAAAAAAAAAGCCAAGTACCGATAAACGGTTTTCGTAAGATTGTCGTTGGAAAGGAACACGCGTGCCAAGATAAATAACGTATTCGTTGTAAGGTCGATACATTTCGTACCTAAGTATTTAATTCAAAGTCGTGTAATCCCCCCAAAAATTTTTCGGCACCACTTAAAACTATAAATCACTCGAAGCGCTTTTGGTAACGGCACCACACGAAAAAAAAAAAAAAAACAAAACAAAACAAAAAAACCAAACATCTCTCAAAGATTTAACAAAGGAAAAAACCCTGTTTTCGTACACCACCCTCACCGTAATAACAGAGAGGCGCTCAACGACTCCACCCACCCCAAGCGAGCACCCGAAATCACCCCCCCTATATATAACCAATAAACCCCTCATCGTCCGCCTGCCCCTCGTTTCCCCGTACCATCAAAGTGCCTCCGACAAATCTCACGAGTACCAAATAATATTCACATCATCCCTCACCTAACGACCATCGGATCGGTACAACACAACATAAAAACCCTCCCCCCCCCTCCCCTCGATAATGCCCGAACTTCCCGTCACACGTTCAATTACGAGCCTCCATCATCATCATCATTACCCGCTGTGTACATAATGTACATACAGACTGTCGAACCAGTGCTCGAGTCCGGCGAGGTCCGAGGCTGCGTCGTAGGTGGCATTGCCCTCGACGGCCGTGCCATTGGTGCCGTTGTTTGTACTACCCTTGATGAGCTCGGCGCGGCTCTTGTCCAGCTCGTCGAGGTAGTCGCGGTGCACGTGACAGGCGAGCCTCGCCACGCACTGGGGACTTATCACCAATTCCTGGCGATGATGGCCGGCCACTGGTGGTGCACCGCTGACGTTCCTGTCCTGTTGGTCCTGGACCACCTGCTGCTCAGAAGGGAGGCAGATTTTATATGTAGCATGTATACGGTACACTTGACGAGGTATCGATCTGATGGTTTAGCGCGGCTGATGGAGATGACGACGTGCACCGGGTGGGCTTTTGCGGTCAGGGGTCGAGAGCGTCGATGGGGAGGGCTTGGTTTTAGGGGCGTTTGGAAAAAAACAAAAGGGTGCACAGTCGAGCATGTGCTTGTTAGGTGTATTGCCGAGTAATTGCTGAGATACACGTATATGTATATGTATATACAAACGCGCAGTGCGAGAACGTGCTCGTTTTGCCCAAGGAGTCATTAAGCATCAAGCACTGTGTGGTGTGTAGGTACGATGGGAGCGTAGCGTGTTCTCATCTCATGCATATTGTATGTGTGCGCGTGCAGAGGGTAATTGGAAAGCCTCGGGAAAGAACAAAGGGATGAGGGACCGAAAAAAAGTAGAGACAAACCTCGTTAGGCTCCTTCGGCTTGATGTAGCCCTGTAGCAGGGCGGTGAGGGCAAAGTTGTCGGATTCGATTTCGGGGCCGGACGATGAGCGCTTTCTTCTGCGGCGACGGCCGGATATGACGCTGATCGGCAATAGGACGGGGTTGGTGGCGAGAGCCGCGGCGGCGCCGATCAGGGCGACTCCGGCCAGCGCCTTCAGCGCCACTGCCTGTTTTTCATAATTAATTGCATTAATCCATACGAGTACTTGTATCGATGTGGGGTGACGATATGAGCTTGCATCTTTAACGGGTGATTGGTGTACTGTGACTTGTACTTGGGCCCCTCGTCGCTTTTTTTTTTTCATGCGATTTTTGCTGATTTTATCAAAAGGTTTTTTGAGGATTTTTAAGCTCCTTTGGGGGACTTTTGTCTAGAAATTCTTGTCGAGAAACCTCGTTGTCCCATAAAAATGTTTAAGATGACCAGGAATTGAATTTGAATGAAAATGTTTCGTGACTTTTTTTAACATCCCAAATAAGTTTTAACTGAGGCGATGTTTCTACAGTTTACGAAACAACCGATTATCGTGTCTCAATCGATCTCTCGTCAATTTAACGCCTTAAAACCTGTCAAATCGTCAATAATCAATAAACAAAAAGTAATTTCCAGCAACGTCGAGATCAATACTTGCGGGCTTGATTGGAGGCTCCCGAGAACAAAAGACGCTTCGATCGAGAAAAACCCTCGGAGGGAGTTTCTTCTGCGCGAGCCCCATAATTCTCCCGTATCCGGCTGTACAGACCCCATAAACCACCGCCCGGCGATAAATTCAATCAGCACGCACACCTCCCACACATTATAAGCACTACTTCGGGAGCCAAATTAAATAAGTAAAACAAGAGGGAAAGAGCCTCCTCCCTCCCATAAATCTCTGAGAGGGGGAAGAAAAAAAAAAGAAAAAAAGGGGGCTCTCGACCTTCTGAGTCTGCAGATTGGCGATGTTGTGCCCAGGTGGTCCAGTCGGTTCGCCCTCGAAGGGATACTCGGCTTCCGGCTCGTCGAGGCTACTGCTGACTCCCCCGTAACCCGGCCTTCTGTTGCCACCGATGTACGCGCCATAGCCACCGCCTACAGCTTGATAGTTGCTCGGCCGACTGCCCACGCCGAACCGGTCACCCGAAGCTGTACCATACCGATCCCCGTTTTGACCTGTACTACTACTACTACTACTACTGCCGGGACGTTGTTGTTGCTGCTGCTGCTGCTGAGCTGGACTAGTGAATCTGTGAATGAGATTTTATTGGTGCACCTAAATACCATTTTTTAACTCTTAACACTAGCAACGGTACAGTGTATAAACATGTACAGAAGGAAGGAAGATTGAAGAGTAAATGTAACTTGCCTGTCGCCGTCTACAGCTGCGTAGTTTGATGACGGCCGTTGGGCGTAGCCGTATCTGCGTGAGTAAGAAAATCATTTGTTTTTACGATTTATTAA
The DNA here is from genome assembly GCF_036245765.1 of Copidosoma floridanum. NCBI lineage: Eukaryota > Metazoa > Arthropoda > Insecta > Hymenoptera > Encyrtidae > Copidosoma > Copidosoma floridanum. Next base: position 12,221,887 of record NW_028321907.1, on the reverse strand, counting down.
TAATTTTCTTTGCTCCATTATAATGTGTCTTTCTAATTATGAAGAGTAGCGTATAAATTAGATGTGCATAGGTAGAAAAAGAACAAAAGGTTGTAGAATGTAGATAATAGAGTTTTAATCGGCGGTAAAAGTTAATAGACGACGACTGTTACCGTCACGTCACGGCTTTTGTAAGACTGACCGTCAAATCATCTTAAGTTTTGATATAATATATATGTATATACGATTTAAGAAGCTTCCGTGACTATCGAATGTAAATAATGACAAAGTGTGTGGAGAGTTTTGTTTTGTGCATAAATCATCAAAATTCTAATAAATTACTCTCGGTAGTGGGCACGAATATTTGTACTTCTGGATTTTTTTTAAATGTGTGAAATTTTTGATTTTACAACTATACACTTGCTATACGATACCAAACAAAAAGTGTTTTTCAGCAACAATGGCACGATGAATTTTTTTGGACGATAAGAAATAATTCCCCGTAAAGTACGTTTTACAGATATTTGATCTGCCTTAAATATATTAAACTTTTAATGTTTCTTAAAAAAATTTTTATATCTCGAATTGTCAGTAAAAAATTGTAACGCAAAAAATTTGAAAGAGCAACACCACTCCTAAGAGTCCTTATCATGATAGGAGAAATAAAAATGACTCGTCAAACATCCAAATAACGCACAAAAGCGTAAAATAGTAAAAAAAAAAGCAAGAAAAAAAGAGTATACATAGGTGGGTTTGTAAAAACAAACATTAAAACACAATAAATCACCTGTCGTATGCGTAATGGTTCCTCTGATCATAGTAGGTTCTATCCTTGCCGTAGCCAAGGTAACTCGAGCTCTTCCACCCACTGCCACCGTATCTGTAAAGCAAATGCCCGCGGTCTTGTATACACTTTTCCCATCTACATGTAACTGATATATACATATATCACACTGTATCGCCAACGTATCCCTCGAGTAAAAGCAAGTGACATAAGTATAGGCACAGCACCTGTCTTCGTAGGGTCTGTTTCCGTGGTAACGGGGTGCGGGTCCACCGATGCTATTCCCTCGCTCGACGTCCAGCTCGTCATCGGACTCCTGCAGCTGCTGGCTGGACTTAATTTTGTCGTCAGAGCCAGCCGGCTTGTCGGATTCTCCTTCTGTTGAGTAATAGAAGCATTAGCTACCTACGGTTTTTACGGCGCTTATTGGCAATTATGGTGAATTGACACCGATGTCCCCCAAAGGGAGATCCAAACTTGCATATGTATAGGTATCGCTCTCTTGTTTCCTTCGCACTTCCTTTTTGCATTTGAAACTTCATTTGCAACGCTATATAGAAAGGATGAGCGTGGTGGTAATGATTTTACGGATTTAAATTTCCACGAACGAGTTGAAATTCCCTTTTTTCTCTCCCCTATTTTTTATTGTTTTTTAGTTGGTGTAATGATGAGCGTAGTTGTACAATATACTGAGTAATAAAAAGTATTTTTTTCAATAATTGTTTCTAATTAAAAATTGAGAAAAACAAAATAGTAAGATTTAAAAAAATTTATTTTAGAATTTATTTATTTATTTTTTATTGGAACGACTTATTTTTATTTAAACCTCATTTAATAAATAAAAAATCATGCATTGGGCTCTGAAATAAAAAGTACTTTTTTTCCATATTTTTTTCTGATTTAATACGTAAAAAACTTTTTTTTTGTAGTTGAAATGTATTATATATTTAAAGAGAATAAAATTGAAAAGTGGAAAATAGTTAAATAATTGGAGAGGTATTACAGTCTTTTTTTTCGTTTTAACGTAATATATTATTATCTCATTTGATAAATAAAAGAAAATGTTTAGTACGCTTTTTTTATTATGAAAAAAGTTTTTTTTTTCATAATTTCTCCTGATTTAATGCGTAGCAAACATATTTTCATAATTAACAATCTATAATTATCGTAGCTATCGTACGTAAAAAATGCATCACATTTCCAAACAAAATAAAATTTAGATGTTAAAAAATAGTAAAATATTAAAAATGGTATTTTAATGTATCATTATTTTATTTTGATGTATTATTATTATTTTAATCTTATTTCAAAAATTAAAAAAAATCGTGCAGATGGCTTTGAAAAAAGAAATTTTTTTCCCATAGTTTTTTCAAATTAAATGCAATACAAAAATTTTTTCAGCAGCTGCAGTGTATCATAATTTAAGGGAAATTGAAATTAAAAAAAAAAAAAAAATATTGAAAGTGTTGAAAAATCCGTAAAATAATTACACCCAAGTTAATTTGGTACCAACTTTCTCTTTTTAAATTGAAAGTACATGTAAACCGATAATAATCAACAGCTGCATTTCAAACTGATTAAGAGAAGATCTGATCCAGCCTCGAAAGATAAAATCAAGGTAGAAAGTCACCTGAAAGCATGAAATGCAGTTAGAAAATGTCTATTCTTAAACAATTGTCGCAATTGAGTGTATGAAGAGAAAAAAAAAATTGCTCCCACCTATTGCGCCTGCAGTTGGCCCTACGGTCCTCGTCTTCTTGGGTTTGGCCACCTCGGTGCCATTATCGTCAAAAAGCTCCTCTGTGACCCTAGGCGGGGTAATACCACTCAGACGATGGTGAATCTCCCCCAGAGGCGGTAATCTCTTATTCCACGCCGCGAACTCCGTGGTCCGCGCAGGTGGACTCAGCCTATCGTCAATGATCCTCCGAGCGATTTTCCAGCCCGGCTTCGCAACTTGTGCCGTCTCCTCCAAGCTCGAGTTCGTCGTCGTACTGCCCGTCGTCGTAGTCGAGGTTATCGTCGTCTCCTCCGTGACGCTGGTTCCTCTGCAGCTCGTCGCCAATGCAACGAGCACCAGCAGCAATAACGATCGCGAAACTCGCGCACGCGACATCATGGTTTTGGAGCTCTCAGCGGGCTCTGTCCTGCGAGCGAGCCATCTGAGCCGATTGGACGATGGTCAGGCAGTGAATGTCGCGGTCGGGGCTGGCCTGGGCTTTTTATATTTTATTACACCGTGCGTGAGACGCGGGGACGATCCGTGGCTCGCTCATTAACGTGTCTACATGTATATACATGTGCACATGTAATGTGCAGATCGTCACGCCTCGCGTGCGTACGCTTTTTGTTATTTTCTGTAAATCGGCGCTCTATTAGTGGAGGTTTCGACATGCGCGCATTCGCTCTCTTGCGTTTTACGTCCCCCTAAGTTGCTAAGGTTGTCTCGGTTCGTTGTTTTGATTTACTTATTTTTTTAGAGTGCATTGCCAATTGCAGAATTGAGTACAATCGTTTTATAGATTTTGAAACGTATGAAAATAACATTTTTTTCCAAAAATTTAATTTACCATCATTGAAAAAAAAATATGTTAATAACTTAATATACTACAATACTCGACAAATATAAAAAAAAAAAAAACAGAATCTAACCAATTATTAAAATTTTTTGAAAATATTTTGTTTATTTATTATTTTTAATTTTTTTGAATGATATAATAAACTACATTTTTGTAAGAAAAAATTTAATCTTAAAAAAATATCACAGATAAAATCTATACATTATGTTTTTAGAAAAAAATTGTATCATAAAGTAATAGTTTTCGTAATCACGAATCGTTTCTCCAAAGAAAGAGAATCATTGATGCCTACAACTGTTGAGTAAGGGTGTAAGGAATCATGTTTACATAGTGTGTATGTATGCCACTTGTTGCACAAAGTGATTTAACGCGTCGTGGGTTTCGTTGATTTGTTTGAATGATCTGGGAAACGGAAGAATACGTAAACAGAGTTTTACTTCCTGTTAATAAAACGAGTGTTACCACTACATGCGTATTATATTCTCTTGTTGTTATGCTTTCTGAGCAGATAATACGTGTATATACATATATGTGTAAGCGTCTTGTTAGTGTTACCATAATAGCAAGATCAATAATTCGTTCTGCTGGTGAAGTAACAACCTTTTTTTTTACGAATAATTTTTGTTTTGTTAAAAGTTTATTCGTTAAATAATTTTTTGTATTTATTTAGTAGTTTTATTTGTTAATGTTTTCTTGTTTTCAAAATTATTAAAGTCATTTCAAATTCTCGTTAAAGAGATGTAAAATTCGCTTTCTTTAGGTACTAAAATTGTTGAAAAATAATTGTTTAACTAATTAAAAAATTACATCGTCTTTTAATGAAATAGTGAAAAGCAGTCGCATTTATTTTTAATGGATACGGAAACTCTGTTTCCTGTATGATTCTTGCACATTTCACTCGACTTTCTCAAGCGCATGGTATTAAGAACATACCTCTACGAATGTTCTCGATTTCATTACGAGCTTATCATGTTTGTAAACATTTTAATTTGGTGATAAGTGAAACTCAAGACTCGTGATGATTTTATTCAAAATCTTTTAATTTGTAAGTTTTTATTGTTTAGATAACCAAATAGTTAAAAAAAATTTTTTTTTGATAGATTCAATAAATACAAAGAGTATTAGAATTTTATATTTTAAATAAAAAAACGTTGTGCTGTTTATTTACTACAAACGACATCTCCTACTGTAAATTTTCGCACCGTAAAAATAAAAAATATGCTTAAACAAGACAAGGAAAAGTTGAGCAATTATCCTTATCTCTATTCTATGTGGTAACTAATTTACTTGAGGGAAGTGAATTATTCCACATTAAAAAGTAAAAGTAGACCTCTTCTAGCGTTAAAACAGTTTTACGTAATGAATTATCCCTTCAAGTAAACGTGATAGCACACGCACAAAATTTATCACTCCAAACAAAAATCTCAAGTTTTAAAGTATGACCACAATAACTCCTATCGCAACGAAAAGATGAGCAAGATCGTCAAAGTAAAAAAAAAATCGCCCACGCATCCGATTTGCACAACGAAAAATAAATGTAAAAAAAAAGAGGACTCGCTCACGCAGCCGCTGATGAAGAGATAACGAATCCGCAGCCTACACCCATAGCCCCCATCGTCGCTGTGTTCATGACAACGGAACAAAAAAGAGTGGCTGGGACAATTTGTTCCGCACAGACTTTTAGCGCCTCTCTTGTGCAATTACTGTAATAACTCGACGACGCATGTGGCTTTTACTTTCGGTTTCATCAGCAGCTACCTATGCCAGAACGAAATTTAAGATCTAGATATAAATGCTAAACGAGAGAGAGAGAGACAATACTTATGCGTGCGTTGGAAGGGTTTTCAGGTACTCCCGAATTTGCTCTTAACGTCGAGGGAGGTCCTTCAAGGAGTTTTGGTTAACCGCGATGTCTTGGAGGAGTTTTCGGAGACTCGAGACAAGCGCGGGGGGATTCACAAGTCTTCGCGAGATAGTTGTGTATACGCATTAGATGGTACTGAAACATGTCTATGGTATTACGAGTCTCTATGGGAAGTTTTTAACGACGGGCGAGAGTTTCTTCATATACATAGTCCTTGTCGTCGTGTTTAATTGTCGGGACGGACTCTCTCACGGGAAGTTGTAAAACACACTTGAGGCAAATTTTCGTGATTGGATCTCGTTTTTGACTTTGAAAGGATATATTTACTCAAATCTCTTGCGTTACAATTATTGTGTCTAAAAACATGATGCATTACTATTTGTTCTGCAAATTATTTTTACAGTACATAGAACAATTTATTTCCACAACATAAAATACATCCGTATTTTGAGAGATATATAAATTTTATTTCAGAAAAATAAATTGGTACACTTTTTGTTGGGAACTTTTTTTTATACTTAATATTATATTAAAAAAATTTTCCACAAGTAAATTGTAATTTAAAGTATTTGAGCATCTACAAAATAATGGTACCTAATACCTACTATGAGAACAATGAGCGGAGGAGGTATTTTATTGGGTGGGCGATGAAATGAGGAATTATGCTATTTCAGATAATGTGTCGAGTCTCGAGATTTGATGGGAATACTTAATTTCGTTCATGCCAGTCAATGGATCTCATTACTAGGGAGTCCAAGAGTCGGGAAAGTAATTTCGCTGGATCAAGTGTATTGGTCTCTGCCAAAGTAATGACTTTATGCTTCTCTTATCTCACGGACATACACAGAATTACATTTTAGATTCAGATTTTTATATCGTCCGATACAAAATATTTGACAAAAATCGTAATTAACTTTTATTATTTTCTTATAAATTTTTTTTTTAATAAAAAATAAAGTTTGTTTTTTGAATGTAGTTCAAAAATTTTGTCAATAATCTTTAAAAACAAAGGCAAGCCATGCCCTGTATACACGTGATTCTGCTTTATCTTGACATCGCAGAAGCACGTGTTGGCTGTCGCATCTCTAGTTACTCATACTCTCATTTATGAGCTCATTCGTCTTTGGCACATTGACCTTATCTTCTTGATTAACTTAGTTACGGCTTAAATCATCGTCAATCTATATCTTTCGGATACATGTGGAAAGTCTCTTAGAATCAGTTGGCTCTACGCCTCGTTGGATTATGTTAGATATACGCTGTTTCTCAATTCTAAGACGAGATTATTTATTATTTTGTTGGAACAATTTGCAATTTATTCTTAAGTGTCAGACAATAATGGATTAGGTGTGTCAAATCTATAAGGTGTGAATAACATAGATTTTTGGAAAACATTTCTTTAGTTTTTCAGTGCTTTTGTTGGATTTATAATTCTTTAATTTGAGGACGACAGCATGTAATGAGACATTTCATTGCGTTTTCATTCCCTTTCAACAAATTAATAAAATTACTGAACTATGTTCGCAATGGAAAAAGTGGTAGAAAAAAGTAATTTATTAATGTGCTCGAGAACAATCCGAACTGTCCTGTGGTACAAGCCTCGATCTTTTCTGAAATCGGCACAAAGTGGAAACTGAGCTAAAGGGTTTTTGTGCTCACATACGATGATACAATTGAATGATAATTGGTCTAAGTGTCATTAGTTATAAAAATATTGGCTACAGGGGTGAAACAATTGTAGTTAATCAATTTATTAACATAATATATCACATAATTGCTTTGAAACTTCAACATTTCGAGTGATTTATTGTTTTTTTTTAATTAGTTATACTTACAAAATGTGACCAGTCGTTGTTAATACACAAGTTATGGATGATTACATATTGTTTTTTACTATCAGTTAAAAATACGGTGAATGTTGTGAAACTTTACAAAATGTTACATACAAAATCATATCGATTATTGGCAAACCCTTGAGTCCTCAAAATTTCTATTGTTTAATGTCACATGTACTCTCTTAAAAGTACATAATACACGAAAATATTGCACTTCTAAATCAGAAGAAAAAGTTTTTTTCTCCCCTTTATGAAAATATTCTGATAATAGAAATGATATGTTGGTGTATTTTTAAGCACAAATTGGAAAATACTTGAAACAAGCCTTGTTTTAAAATAAGATAGAGTAAAAATTGATCCTCCGAATACACTTAAATGATGGTATATGTCGAGCGTGATATACTTATTACCTTAAAGCATCGATTGTTTTCTGTTTTTTCTTGGCATTTGTTTGGTATAGAATATAGAAAAAATATTCTTTGGCTATTTTATTTTACTAAATTAAAATGAAACCTAACTACTAAAATATTTATCGTTGTTAATTACCAGTTGCAGCAATAATTGACGTTTTATAACAAAGCATTAAATACCAAAATTGCAGAAATGAAAAAAATATTTTTTTTTTGTGAAGAGCTAGAATTTTTTAATTTTTCAATTGAAGTTGAATTTTTTCATAACCATAATATTTTTTTTTTTATTATCAAAGACGGTAACATACGCTAAAAAACGATTAAATGGATATTTAAAAATAATTCTCAGTGTTATCCCAAGTCTGATTGACAGCACAAAGAACATTTGTGTCTTAGAAAAGAAATTTTTTGTTCTACTTTGTTTTTTGATATTTATAATTTATATCTATAACACACATGAACTTTGTGTTAAACCCTGTTGAAGAATTGAAATTTTTTCTTGTAATATAGGAAAAAATTGTTGAAAAAAAAAACTTTGTTCTATGCACGACGATATCAATACTCATGATGATAAATATTGATATAAAGTCATGATGCACTTACACACATCAGATATTTTTTTTATATCAGCCATATTTGATGAAGTAGCCTTCCTGCATCAAAACTTTCAGATTCAACCATAATTATCACTGTAAACCCAAGGGCATTCAAACAACGCGCAAAAAGCCAGTATCAGATCAAATGTCTATTTTATCAAAAATCAATGCGACACTGTTGAGTCACCAAATTAATTTTTCATCTCTTATTCTTCCAGTACTACGGAGGTGAAAAATTTTTCCCTCATTTATTAACATTCCCATCTCGTGATTTGAATCCGAAGCCGAGTATATTTTTTTCGTGCTCGAGTCACATGATAGATCTCGTATTATACCTCAAGCAACGAAACATCTTGCTAAAAAGTACACACCAGGGTAGGTCGAGAAAACACCCGTAGCTGAGAAGGATAAGACGGGCCAGCCACCTGGAATCCTCAGTTCCTGGCGTCTTCCTCCCCCTCCTCCAAAATCTAATCCAGACTTCTCGGCTCAGCGCGGATTACGTGGCCGGAATTACCACGTGTCACACCTATACTCCTCCACCTTATCCTCCCTTATATTTTCCTTCCTTCCTCGGATCAGAAAATCCACTTGATGTAACTCGCATTATGTACACAGGTACGGGTATACCATAGACCTCCCGCTGTTGTCTCTCATTAAGAAGAGAAAGGCGGTATACGCGTGAGGAAAAAAAAATAGGAACAGCGATAAAATCGGTCAGGCGTCGACGAGGAAAGAACTGGGGAATAAAAGACCACAGACGAGAGAAATCGTCGCCAGATTAGCAGCCAAGACGGGACCAAGTGGCGATAGGAATCGTAAAAAAAAAGAAAAAAAAAGAAAAAAAAAAAAAGGACACGTAGATCGCGTCAATTTGTTCCGCTCGGATCTCTTCTGGCGCGTAATCGTCACAGAAATGAGATGTCTCGGCGATCGTGGAGCGTAATATTTACCCATGGCGTGATGCGCCGATGAAGGGAGAGAAGACACAGAGGGGCGAGCCAGGAAGGCAAAGCTTAGGGGAGCCGCGTCGAGAAGGGAGAAAAAGGGACGTTTTCTCGGCGAGAGCAGATAAAAGGGAGCCAGTAGAGGAAGAAGTGCGCGCGAGCGAGGGTACGGACGTCGGAGTAGGTGTACACGGGAGGCTGTGTCGCCGTGGTGAAGAGTGGCCGGAAAAAAAGGGCATGTTGTAGAAGAAGGAGCAGTAGCCGTAGATAATGGGACGTCTGAGGTTCGCCGGGAGGAAAGTGAAGAACAAGGAGCCGGGGAATGAGGTATACGCGAGAACGACGGGAGCTAAGAGTGCGTGGGGTTTTGTAGTGCCGCTGGATTGTTTTTTTCTAAATGGCCAGGGTATAGTGGAAAGGGAGATGGAGCGGAGTGTGCATTACGTGCTTTTACGCCACTGCTGCTCGGCCTTTTTAGTTTCGCGGGGGAGGAGGTACGTATGGTAATGCAGAGAGGGTCGTTGGACCTCCGCAACAGCTGGTGGCTCTCTCGGTCCCTCTTTCCTTTTTTCATGGGTCGTGACGTCTGGTGGCAGGGATTTTTAGTTTGAGACATTGTAAGGGAAAAATTGTTAACGAGGGGACGTGGGTGATTACTATGTGACGCTTGGAATAGTGTTATTGTCCCCTGATGGCAAAAAATGCAGCTTTGAAAAGTTTCGAAAAGTTAGCTGAGTCTAATCAGTTGGCGTAACTTTCTTAACTAGCTCTGCCCTTTAGAAAATCCTTTGTTCGTGCGACTGGAGTTTTTTACAACTTCAAATACTGTAACTGTTCTCTAGAAAAAAGTTTCACTCCGAGTCGCGATTTTGTTCCTCACAATTCATTAGTTTAATTTACGAGGTGAAGATAATTTGGATGGGTCCTATAAAACGAAAGTTGATATTTTAGGTAGCATGAATCATTTTTTTCTCTCCATTGCATTTTACTCCGGCTTATTTAGAGTATACTCACGATTAAAGCTGTGGTGCTTACAGAGAAAGTGCCCAAAATTGTTTTTGTACCTGTACAATAACATGAAAAGTATAGAGTCTAACGCAAAGCTCATATTGAAAGTAAAACTGCTGATGTGCAAAAACGATTTTCGAACCGGTCAATAATCCCAAAAAGCTACTCCACATCCAATAACCAAGATAAATGTGGAGATTTCGTGAATTCAATTTCAAATTTAATATCTCATTCCCCCAACCTAAATCGTCGCATTAGCGAAAAAAGGCAGTCCACCCGAATTTCCTCGACGCGCTCCCGCGCATAAGCAGATTACAGCCTCGTTTACCTTTCAGATCCCCGCTCCAAACGTCCCTCCGAATTTCCCGTCAATACCCAAAAAGATCGATTCAAATTCAAAGCTACGCGGGCTTTCATCTCCACAAAAACACGCCCACCGATTCCTCGAGGAATCGCTCAATTACCCATCCAATAAACATATTCATCGCTCATCAGAAAAAGCCCAGCACCGGGAAAGTCAGATCCGTTCATTTCCCGTATTCATAAAATAGCCCATCTACGCATTAAAGAGATCGACCAAAAAATCAAAGCGGCAGTTCTCGCTTGATTAGCCCATTCTGCGGCTCGTGTAGCGGAACAGCCAGGTAATTTCATGTCGTCATTGAACTATCGACGCGGGGTAAGTACATCACACATTTTACCTTAAATTTAACAAACTCGGCCGAAAATGCGCACCTCTGCAGGAGAAAGACGAAAATAATCGTAGATGAGGGGGAAATACCCATTTCCCATCTAAAAAATAGGAGCATATGTATAGAAAGACGAGGTTGGGGGGGAGGGGTGAGAAAAGTCAAGGGAACCGAGACAGGGAGAGGGAGGAAGAATAGGAAAAAAAGAGCAGAGAGAGAGAGAGCCTTCATAGCGTGGGTGAAAAGAAGAGAAACTGGCTGCTTACAAGGAGGGTGGGGTGGATGTACGTCTCGCGGAGGGAGAGACAGAAAAGGGAGGAAATGGGGAGTGGAAGCGAGACGGATAGCTTTGAGCAATCAATACGCACATATCTGTGCTCGCGCACAGTATACATAGCTCATGGGGGCTCTGTTCTCTCGTCGGCTTGGCAACGGCGCTTGCGCATGGCTTTATAAATTCCGTAGTGTAGGTTCCCTTGATAAAAAAAAAAAGGAGTCTACCCCTCTATTACATGTACCTCTGGATCCCCCGTAGCGATGATGGAACGAATCTCGTTGATTTCGCCAAGGGGGACAACATCGCATCCTCCTCCCCCTTCCTTTCCGTCCTTCCGTGTGTACTCTCTCTCTCTCTCTCTCTCTGTACACCGCATCATTGTTAAGTGCATCGATGGGTACTCGCATTTTTTCCGATTTTATTTCCTTTTCCCTCTCTACTACCCTTGATTCAGGGTGTTTTTTGTCATTGCATTTTTGCGTCATCGGTAGATTTTTAATATCTAGGCCAGAGCACTACCGCAGAGATCCGTTTGCGAGATACCTGGAAACACAATAACACGTTGCACTGGAGGCTATACGTGTACGTGTGGAGGGCTCTTGAGTTCTTTGCCCCAGTTTTTTTTCACTTTTTTTTTACCGGAAAGAGGGAATGCGCGATGAGTTTAGTTCGCTGGCCCTAGTTTTTTGGGGGGACGATGCCAAGCGAGTTTCTGTTTATTGCTTTGTGTTACGGTAGAATGTCTTTTGGACATTTTTGACGCTTTTTGGCGTCAGTTATTACGTGGGGTGATGAAATGGAGCTACGTGCTTTTTGGGGTTTTTATGGAGATTAATGACATGTTCGTTTTGTATTGGTACTTTACTGTCACTACCGATCGTTTTGGGTATTCTATAGTAGCAGAATTTACAAAATTAAGGCTATTTTTTTGTGTATTATTTACAGTTTATACATTTATTTCTAATTTTTGAATTATTTTTTAGGTAGTATTTGCGACCAAAATTATAATTTTTTGAGCCTCGCTAAAACTGCTCAAAAAATAATTTTGTAATGGTACTATGATGGGTAATGTTACGAGATCTGTAGAAATTCTTAGAAAATCGAAAGTTCAATAAACCTAATTAAGATTTAACTTTGCCCTTGTACTCATGTTATGTATACAAACTAGATATATTTTCTTCATACGAGTCACCAAGTTTTCATTTTGGGATGACTGACTTAGAAAATTCACAAGCCTCTAGCATAGGTATGGGTGATGGAATCATATGAAAAAAATTACTGATACAGGCAGTCTTCGTTGATCACAAATTTGCATTTGCGAGAGTATTTTCCGTAGAAATATGAAATCGTGGGGTACATGTTCCCGAGGGGTGAGAAGCCTAATTTTTTTTTAACATTCATATTTTATAGTGTTCTGAGATATGAAAGTGATCTTACACTTTTCTTCTAAGGGGCAGATTTCTCATGTAATGTGGGTGAGTTCCTTGGCTAAACAAATTATCTATAAAACGGTGTTACATTGAAAATTATAATGTTAAAAACATTACTTTTTTATTGTATTATTTTTTGAACACAATTTTTTTTTAAATCTTTTTTTTTTTGTTTATCGTTTTGTGGCAAATCAGTTGTAGTTATCATATCGATTGGGCTCTGTTCTCGTCACAAGGCATATTCGTCTCTAACACAAATTAACCCAAACGACATGAATAATTCAAACTGTGATCTTTAAGAATCTGTTAACATTAAATAGAATTCGTTAAAGTATTCTGAATTTGTTGAAAAAGAACACTAAAAGTGTTCTTTACGTACTCCTGCTAAGTCTTCATGTTTAAATATTTTTATAACCCAAAAAGAACGTAAAATTACTACATCTGACCTATAGAATCCCAATGATAATCCTTTAAGAACTCTTTTTGATCAATTAATACGAAAAAACAAAGAAACCAATATTATATAAAAGAATTCTAAAATAATATAATCGTTATTTGTAATATCTAACGCATAGCGATAAAACCTAAATTATAAAGTAAAAAGAATTAAAACAAAATAACTAAAATTATAATTTGAAAATTAAATACTGTTAAAAGTGATTTTAAGATTATAAAAACGCGATCACAATTTAAAAGTAAAAAAAACAATAGTAAAATCATATTTATTTTGATTCTAAAATGTGTTTATATATAGAATCGTAACAATACACAGTTTTAAATGTATTAATTTTCGCAACGCATAAAAACCCAGGTATATGCACATGTTCGATTTCTCGGATATTAGTCAGTGTTCCAGATAGTAACAATTAATTTCTCTTTTTACAACCAAGTAAAATTCTAATATCAAGTCCAATAATTAAAAAAAAATTGAAAGTAAGATGGAAATATTACTTATAAATGTTGGGCAAAAAATGAAATCTTTTACGTGGAACATTAGTCGTATATAAGTACCTTATCAAAAACGATTATGTTATTTATGAACTATTTTGGCCCTACCTCTGTTGAAAGTAATATTTTCACCCCTTAACATCAAAGCTAGATTTTTATTTAAAGTTCAGGTTGGTACAAAAATAGTATATGAATTATAGGTAGAACTAAAGACTTTCCATTTTGTGACCAGCTCAAAACAACGCCCTGAAAAATGATGTTTTCACAATAATTTCTGATTTTCAGTAAGTAAAAAGTTGAAGTAACTGTAAAGTAAGAATAAAATTACTGATAGTCTGTAGTTCAATTAAAATGAAATAATTTTCTTGATTTTCATATTACCAAATGATATTTAAAAAGAAACCAATTAAAACAATAAGTGCACTGATAAGAAGTTGCTCAAAAGTGTATTTGTTAAAGTCTAAATATTACTAAAAACTGTAGATGCAAAACGAAGAAAATTTATCTTGAAAAATGTTTAAAAAACAGTAAACTTTCTTTCGCATCAAAAATTTCTTAAACTATAGTAGCTTGAATTGAAATAGTGGCGAGGGCAAAGACATAAATATGTTGTGTGAGTATTTCATATCAGTACTACCTAACTGCCTGACCACCTGTGTAGGGCCTTACTTTATAGCCTCGTTGCGTCAAAATTCTGGTGGCGTGATAATCACGTCGAATGCATCACGCATATGGTACGTGACACATGATAAAAAAATTAGGGTGTGGGTGTCACAACTTTTTGGAGAAGTGAAACTTCAAATGGTATGTGATTTTATGAAATTCGATATTTAAAAACATACCAGGCTCGAAAGCCGACTGTATTTATTTTAATGTGCTTGACTATGCTGAGATCATAGGTTTTATGCTACAAGTGTTAAAAGATTAAATGTCAAACTTGTGTCCTTAAAAACGTTTGTAAATTTGAACCCGTTATAAATGTTACTGACAAAATTAGCTTCGCGCAGAGAAAGAAAACCTTCAGAAAATTATCGAATCAAGCAAAAATTTTGTGTTAATAAAAAAAAAATGTGACTCTTAGTCATCGTTGTTTGTCGCAAACTGATATTTTTTTAAAACCAAAATCAAAATTTTTTAAACACAATAACGCTCGCCATTTACATTCGAACACATTTTTCTTAAATACTACTATAGGTACTATACATACAAGACAGAAAAACTTTCACAGATTTCACACTAAAATATATGCTCGATAGATCCGAAACAATAACCAAACATGTCTTTAGCAAATTTATTTGATCACTAACTCTCCTACCAGTATCGACTATAAAAGTCGACCCAATAATCAACAAATAAGAGAAAATCTCTATCAAACCCATACTACTTGAACATATCAAATACTTGCTCTGCATACCTTCTGTTCAAACTTCTAATTAAGATAAAAGATAGACCAACAGGCATTAAATCCATCGAACAATAATTATTATTCCCCAGTCAGTTCATTATCTATTACGCCGAAGCAATCATCTTACCCACTAAAATTGCGCATCTACACACACACACATCGCCTGATATCTCTATCATCACCATTGCTTCAAGCTCAAGCGATTTAGTACGGAAACTATGGAGCTAGGCACGGTAAAAGATTCTCTGGCAGCATCTAAACTCTAGGTAAAGCTCCATGTGCATGCGCGCACACACAAAAATGAATACCAAGCTGTGCACAACGAGAGGGGTAGCTCAGGGGTGTTTGAAGTGGGGGTGGAAAATAGTAGCAGGGTTACCGCGCCTGCGTCGATAATACTACCAGTCCGGCTGTATTCGCGAGGGGTTGCCGTTGGCTTGCTATATGTATTTCTCTCTCCCTTCCACTCCCATACATGTGCCTTCACGAACACACGATAACGCTCCGTTGACCCGGAGAGGAGAAGCTCTTTCTTTCGGAGCCTCTCCTCAGTTATAGGTACCTAAGGTCTGTCAGTTGCGTAGCTCCCTTCTTGTGAGCTGTACCTTTTCCCATTATTCTCTCTATTTCTCTCTGTGTCTGTACTACTGTGGTGTTTTTGTAAGCTGGACACTTTGTTATTTTCCGACAAATAAGAAGATACATCAAGTATAACGTGGACACGTGAGCCGAGGACGTGTGGATCAAAAGTGAACACAGGGATGAGGCGATAAAATGGTATAGACGAGTTGTGCACGAGGTGTCGGTGAGGGCAATGGTGGAGACTAAAGCTACCGGGGGAGGGGACTAGGGTATATCGCACTCGCAAGCGCGCGCGCGCTACAACAACGGACTGCAGCAGCTGTGCAGCGGTTGTGGCGAGGGTTAAGCCATAATAAGCAGTTGTATGGCTAGTGCAAGTGTGTACTGCATGTGAGGATGAGATTATGTGTGAAGATTTTGCGAGTGGAGAAGGGGTTAAAGAAAAAAAAGGGAATAAAGAAGTTTCAGTAGTTCAACTCAACTGATAGTCATCCAGCAGCAGCAACAACAGCACAAAAGACGTAAGTGGACTGTTACTAGCACTGCCTTCTGTTTGCCGTTGTTAATGCCCTCGTGATGTTTGCATACACCTGTGACAGTCATAACTATTGCCCCATCCCCTTCGTTTGAGTGCATGGGCACAAGGTACATGGAGTAGGGGATGAGAGGCTATATCATACTGTATAATTTAGTATCCCCAAACGGAAGGAGGGAGTCTCTCTCTCACTTTCTTTTTCTCTTTCCTACTCTATATTAAATGGGCCGTGGGGATGCGAGAGCGTCCGATGCTTTGTCTGCATATACATGAGCACACTATGTACAATGTACGTGCACAGAGACGCTGTCTTTGCTCTCTTATTTCATGGATAATGGTATATGGGGGTGGGTTATGTCCATGCTGACTAGTACTAGTCAGCCGGATAAGCACGCCAAGCTCATTTTCTCGGCTACTAACCCCAACCCCCGAGTGCATGTGTGTGTGTGTGTATGCTCTCGAGTGGGTGTTGTGTTTTTTTTCCCACTACACTCGTCTCGATGCCCCTTTTTTCGTGCTGCTTTGTATACGTATACTCGCTTGTTTTCTCTTATCTTTGACGTCCATCTCTTTATATTGGGTTTATCTCGTGCGTGTTGGTAATAAGTTAAGATAAATACACAATGATGATGATAGAGGAGGAGGAGTGCAAGAGGGGGAGGGAAGGGTGAGTACGAGCCCGCGCTTTTTTTTAGCTTCCGGGAGATATGTGGGCGGCTTGTTAGTGCTAGTGTTCTGCATCGCTTGAAGTAGCTTTTTGTATATTTTTTTACCCCAAGAGAGCTTTTTGACATTTTTTAGTTCAGGTTGTTGTAATTCACGTTGAGTAAGGGCTTTTGTTTTATTTAAAAAAAAAAAAAAAAAAAAAAGGTTTAACAATAACAGCAGACAAGTTGGACGTTGGAAAAAAAAGGGCAAGTTGAATGGATGAAGAGGGCTCTGATTAAAAATATACGGCTTTCAATCGATTAGAGGGCTATTCAGGTCCAACAGAAGAGATAATTCATCCGTGCGCTTGGAAGAGGGCAATTTCCATAGCTGCGCGCGAAGGGGTCCGCGTTTCTCTTTGTTCCTTTGCTTTGATGGGCTTGGAATTTGCATACAGATGATTTTTTTTTTTTTTCCTTTTAACAGTGTTAAATGTCGATGTTTCGGAGTGGGTGAAATACAGATTTTCACGAATTTATTCAATGGAGAATTTGTTGAGTTTGAATGTTTGTAGGGTAAAATTTTCAATGCTGATTATATGCAAAGTTCCATTTCCTTGACCTTTTTTGAAAACAATCTTTAGACAAACGTTGTGCAAAATTTACTGCATGTGAAGTAGTGTTTTATAAAATAAAAATCTTTGCGTACTTAGTGTGAATTGTACTGTCATCAAACGACAATTTAAACTCTAAAAAGCCATGATGCAACCTTTTTTTCCTCTACCCTCAGGATTCTTTGTAAATTGCACTATTGTTTCTTTTCTTCTAATTAACGAGCCTTTATTTTTGTTTTTCCTTAATTATGTTGATTGTAACTGTATCCCAGAATTGTTTTGAGCAAACAGTACACATATACATATATCAGCACCCATTCTCTACCTCATACACAGATACATCTCGTTTAATCCCGCGCTACATATTTCCTCGTTACTCTGATATTGTGTAAACGATGTTTTTGTCTCTACCAGCGTGTATTTATTGCCCAGAGATCGCAAGCTCCACATCACAGTTTTTTACCTTTCTGCTCCCGCTTGCTAATTGTGTCACCAGTATTTTTCGCTTCATCGAGTCTGGATAAACGTGTCGTCGTAACGATGTATCAGCATCGAAGGGCTTCGGTCCATGGAGACTGTTTCTTGCACAAGCGAATGCGTACCTGTGCAGACGTGTGGGTGTACGAGCACTCAGAGCAAAGTGTTATATTGCAGCCGAATAGAGCTCGATATCGTTTCATGCGTTTATTTACTGCTTCGATTACGAATACTCGTCACTGTAAATTTACATTCATTGCACAGGACGTTTTTCAGTATTCGTTCTCTTTAGCAGAGTATTTCGTGTTTACTATATACTTTTTTTGTTTTTTGCTACACATTGTTTTTAAAGTTGAAAAATACCAGTTGGTGTGAATTTTCATTCTGTAAAGGATGAGTATTTTTAACTATGCTGTTCAAAATAAGGAAATACTTTGATTAGCCAAGTAAATACCAGCAGACATGAAGATACGTATTTTTTGGAGACAATCCTACACGAAGATCTAGCATCAACATAGCAGAATAAGATAGCAACCACATTTGAATTCTATATTTCTTAATAAAACCGTTTGTTTACAATTTTGTCTATTTGGTCAGATTGTTATTGTTAAAGTACGCAATAATCAATTAAAAAAACCAAATACCCTGAATCTTACTTCCTCCCTCAAACAGAAAAATGTTATCTACATAAAAAAAAAGAAAAAAAAAAAAAACATGCCACTAATCAATAAAACAAATACTCTTCCGATGAAAAATTTTTTTTCAAATTGATCGACAAGCCACCCAACAAACATGCGCGGGCTACAGTGCTCGAGCTTAACGAAACAGATTTGCGCTAACAGCAGTAGCAGCAGCTTCAACCCCCTTTTGCGCGCCACTCGTGCTCCAAAGCCCCAACCCACGCGCCTTTGCCCACCAGCACGGCATTTTCGAAAAAAATTCTCTTACTCTCCACTCACACAGCAGCCCCCCAAGCTCCCCCTTCCCTGACTCGTCCTCGCTCCCTCTTAATTTCTCCCCCCTTATCGTCCTTTCCACCCTCTATTCTCCGCGCGTATACTCTTTTCGCTATAGTTTTGCATCCGCACTCGTCGTCCCGGCTTCATTTCATGATGTATGCCCCAACTCGTTTGATTTTCCCGGCTTCGTGGATGTATTATTCAAAAAGTCGACCGCGCACAGCCTCTCCCGTCCGTTTGTTTGTCCACCCCTTCTCTCTCTCTCTCTCTCTCTTGGAGTAGTACACCGTTACATACTCGTTCTTGTTATTGCACGCGCGCGAAACTTTAATAATTACTGGATACGTCTGGGTACGCGGGGCTCACGACCCCATGGCACGTGACACGATTTCTATTTTGCTTGTTTTTTCTCTTTCGACCTCCGTACTAGACCAGGTATGGGTATTACATACACACGTGCGGGCCTCAACTAAGCACACACGAACTACATCGAGGCTTTCCTCATTAATATTAATCAAAGACCCAAGGTATTCCAGCACAACGTTGTTTGTCAGCTCTACTCTTTTTATTTTCTTTTTTCATTTTTCTAGCGCTGGTGGCGAGATTTATACGCTCACAGTAGCAGCAGGGACGGATCAATCGCCTCCAACTCGCATGGATTTACGGTCCGAGCTCGCTTGATTTATCGGAACTCGCTTTTTTCCTCCCTTTCGTCAAGTACGCGTGCCTTGGGGCGGTCCAACCTTTTTTTTCCCCTCGTGCATGTTTTCCAAGGGGCAGGCGATACTTAAATATCCAAGTGTATAGCTGTTGGTGGGGGAAGGGATGATTTTTTGGACTAATCCTTCTTTGGGGTCGATAGAGTGCGAATTGGAAAATCGTGCTCGGAGTTTTTGCCTCTGAAAGGTCGCTCGGTGCTCAGTGCGAAATTCTCCGATGTGTCTTTTGATTTCGAAACTTCGCAGTGAGTTAATGCCAAAAGTGGCTTTGGAGAAAATTCAACTAGGATTATTTCACAGTGAAAGTAAGCCTGAAATGTTTTTCCCTTTTGCAAAGACAATTACATCCTGCACAGATATAATTAACAATCAGTATCGATCCTTCGATAGGGCTTTTGTTTTAAATCTAAAGAGAGACAAAAGACGAATGTGCGTTCAAGTCGAGAATCAGTAGAAACAAAGAAGAATGAAAAATTACTTAATTATAAGTGAGTGAAGTTTTACAAAGCTGCCAATGGAATCATTTACGATTTTTAAAAAATTTGTAGAAATTTGATACTTTTTTGATGGCTTGAACGAGTTCAGCATCATAATTTATAATGACCATAAATTTGTTCTCCCCAACAACTACACCATTACACGATCCAATCAACCTTCACCTCGTACCTAATCATAAAAATGTCCAATTAAATCACGAATTTAAAATGAAACTCGTAATTACCATTATTGATTTCTTTCCCCTACTTGGAGTCTTAGCTACCCTCGGACTGAGCGAATAAAATACACACTGAGTCTTTTCCTTTTTAAATCCCTGGGGTTTCCATCCGCTCCATTCACAGTCGGGATTTAACCAGAAAAAGCCCCGGAAAAATGACCAGCTGAGCCTATACATCCAATAAGACATCCTACCTCAGATTTTTTCCCTCTTTTACTCCTTGCCAAATAAAAATCGTCTCCCAAACTAGATTACGGGCGACTACTAGCATTTGAATTCCGGTCAAGCTCGGGATTCAAGTCAGCGATGCAAATGTACACCACGTACATCGTCAGTCGTATTTTTTCCCCCTTTCGAGCTCTCCAGGTTGAAATGGGAGGGTAAAATAAAAGGGGAAAAGTTTCGATCTGATACATACTCACGCTTGCGTCTGCCTCTCGAGGCAAACCGCGAAGATGAGCGGGGACTCGCAAGAGATGACTATACTCTCCCCCCTGGAGCTTTTATGTCCCGTATTAAACGCACGTCTTTGCTTTAAGGGGTAAAGAGGAATGAAGTGCGACACCACCCTCTCTCTTTTGCTGTATTTGACGCGCGTGTCTCCTCGTTATTCAAATAGGCCACCCTTCCTGCCTCCTGTCTGCCATTGTGTATTCCTGTTGTCGTGCACTTCTTTTTTTTCTTACCTTCCCTTTTACAACGCGTATAAAGAGCTTACACATGTTGCCTCCTGAGGAAATGAGTCGCATTTGCTTTACGTGTACCTACCTTTTTTTTTTCTCATTCCGTACAGTGTATTTTGCTGACCGACTTTGCGAGCTTTAATTGGAGTATAGCTGTATAAAAATTGAGAAATTATTTTTTAAGGAATTTAACAAGGCAAGGATTTTTTTTTCCTACAAAGGTAAAAATAATCTGACAGGCTTCAATTTCTCATTCAAGTTGATGTGTCGAGCCGATATATTTTTTTCTTTAATTTTTATGGTATAAAGATACGTTATTCGTTTAAAGCGTTAGAGAGAATCCTGACGAATTTTTTAATAATACCCTGTCGTCTTCGAAGGCATTATAACTCACGTAAATGTATGTAAAATTTGAAACAGCAGTGAGCGGCATATGCCTTGCATCGACGATTCACCGTACTGCATTTATTATTTAAATTTACGTAACTTATCGTGTCTGCCCCACATCTGGAATATAATAAACGAGCCAAGAGCTTTTGCTCGCATGCACCAGATCTCTGCACCAAATCTTTGGAGACTTTTAAAGGGGAATTTTTTATACTCGTATATTTTTCATTACTTTTGAAGCAAGGTTTTTTTTTTTACTGCGATGGTGACGTGATTATTTTGACGCTTTCATGTTATTTATACATCGTAATGATGGTGAATGCTGAATACTTTTTTTCAACAACTTAAATTTCTTTTAACAAGTTTTTTATGAATATTTTTCGTGATTTTGTGTGGAATTCTCATTAAAATAATAAACCTGCTTCAAATTCTGTAACCTAATTACGTAAAGTAAGATTAGTAAGTGATGTATTTTATTTAATTGTAAAATATATGGACTCTCAACATCACGTGGTTATTGCACACTCGTCCCAAAGTAGTCACATTTTTGTTGGAAAACCTTATTCTCAATAGATTAAGTAAGTACTTAAAGTTATAGTTATAGCTGAAAAACTTTTTTTTACACTGCAAGTACTGCGTTAAAAAGACTGCCATTTTTTTTTCTAAAATAGTAAACCTTGCCGATTTCAAACTATCATGTTGGATACAAAAAGTTTTCTGTCCGACGAAAGCTACATCAAAAAAACTTAATTACGCCCATACATACATACATACATACACACACCCTTGACGCCGACGTCCGCGATCGCAATTTTTTTTTACCAAAATTTTTTTTGCACAAAAACAATAAGTTGCGAGGGTACGTACACTTTTTGCTCCGGCAAAACTATAAGACACTCCTGAGAATCAGTCGTGCCGAAAAAATTGATTTCTCCCTGCATTTTAAAAATTTTCTTTACATCTCGCAAATACCCAGAATTTATGAAAACTCCCGCCAACAACTTCCACTCGAGCGACTGAATGCAAAATCTCACTCACTCGCACGTAACTCCATCCGATACTATTTCAACCGAGGCCCGTTTAAAAAGAAGAAAAATCCCTCTCAGGGGGGCGGATCAAAGAGGTTTCTCTTTCACGTGGCTGACCTAAAAACGCTCTCGTTCTCCTCGAAATTTTCCTCATCAACGACGAGAAGAGCCATACACAGCTCGAGCTGAGCTCTCGTGAAAGGGCATGAAATTCGATTAAAAACTTGAAAAAAATCCTGGCAGCTGCAGGACCGTGCACGCGAGAGAATAACCCTCGAAACCTACCCCTCCGCTTTAAATGCACGCACCAAGTCTCTATACCTCCTGCATTTTTCCCGTTCCCTCGGGAGGAAAGGGGCTTGGAGAGAAAAAAAGGGAGCTTTTCCGGAGCACCAGCACACCCTCGCTTGGTATACGCATAATAGCGGTGGAAGGGTTGCGAGAGGAGAACGGAAAAGAAAAGCAAAGCGGGGACGAGAAGAAGAAGAAAAAAAGAGGGGCACAAAGGGAACTTGTTTGGTTGGTCGTGTACGGGAAGACAAAAGCTTCCGACGAGGGGGGCTACTTATAAAAGTCCGTGATTAATCGAAGCTAGCTCGTATATGGGTCACGAGTTGCAACACACGTATACATACATGCATGGAACTGCACTTGCTGGCTCCAAGTGAGAGAGCCCGGCTTTGCCTCGTCGTAGTCCAAGTTCTCGCATAGCTCTTGAACGTGCAAAGCTTCTATAGCTGCTACCCCTAACGAGATAGAGGGTTTACCGAGGCTCCGCCGGCTGGTAAGCTTATTAGAGGGCCTTTAGATGTTTTATTTTTTCTCCCTCCCTTATCTACCTACAACGATGGTTTATCTTCAGCAATGATGCATGTACTCGGTAAATTCTACCGTATAAAATGCATTGAAGTGGTATCAACAATATTCCTTAGTAACAACAGAAAGGATCTGTTATCAAGTATTCTTATCGAAAGAAAACGTTTCAACGAAATAAATCAATGCAGGAAGGACGTGAAGTAGCCTTGAAAGTTTGTTAAGTCTCTGAAAACCCCCGCGAAGAAATAATTTTAAATTTTACTTTTGAACTATTTATCAACGTACACGGTAAATGATACTGTACGCCCCTAATACTATACCTAATACCAGGTTGTGATAACAAAATTTTCTGAAAGTTATAAGGTCTTGTTATCATACAACGAGTTTTAAAGAAAATATAAATTTCAGCTCCACTGTTTAAATGTCTTACTTTATCGTACTTGGGTTTACAGCATGTAGGCATCCAAAAACATACAAATTTTCTCTTTGTCTTTTTACATATTGGCTTCTCATTTGATGTATTAACGATAAAAGTACATGTACACAGTTAATACCACAAAACAAAGTCAAGTGGTGCCGTATGTACCTATTCTGGAATTCTCCCTCATTCCCAGCCCAAAGCTCGAAAGACAGAAACTACGAGGTCATCGTTCCTTTCGTACATGTGTAGGTAGGTATAGACACAGGCTGACAGGCACCGAAGGCAAGCACGTATACGAAAGCACGCACGTGCTGTTTTAGAAGGAGAATCAACCCCTTTCTCTTCACCTTCCTCTTGCTTCGGCTTTCTTTTTGAGCCCTAAGGGGCACCTACCTCTGTCACGATTTTTTATTCTCTTTTCCTCCCCGTTGTTCTTTTCGAACCCTCCACCACTTCCTTCTACAACCTGCCTGTTTACCGTCAGCTCCTTTTTCTCCCCCTCCCTCTTTTGCCTCCACCCTTTATTACCTCCCTTTCCGAGAGAGCAAATGCGCAGCTCGCGTGTGGTCTATCTCCAGCTCGATAATATACTTATCGTGGCTACTTCCTGTTTCCTTGTTGTCGTTGTACATTGTTCTTTCGTGCATCCGAAAAAGCTGTGTGATTTTCCTTCCCTTTTCTCTCTCCCTTTTTTTTTTTTTTTTTTTTTTTTTTTTTTTTTTTTTTTTATACCTGTACTTATTTCCTCGTAGTTCACGTTACGTTACATGGAATATGATTATTTCGATTGTACGATGGATAAGACGGGGTACCATTGTACAGTTGGACAAAGAGTCGATTGGACTTGCACCTGGGCCATTTGATTTTATCGTTTTGAACATAACAATCCGCTATTTCATCAAATGATTACCTTAAGTGAACGGTGGAACGTTTTTTGACTGAAATTCACATTATGCAATGATTACTTTCTTCATTGATTACTTTCGGTTCTAACTTAAGGGTTTGATCTTTGCAACGTTGATTATTTTTGACCTTGCAAGTGGTGTTTTAAAAGAATTATACCTTCGTTTCAAATATTCCCAGCTCTATAAGATATACATGTGTTTGTTTATCAGTTAAAACAGCGTTTTCAGTATGGAACTTTTAATAATCCAAAAGTATCCCTCTAGGTAATACTGGCATCAATAAAATAAAATGAGTCCTAGATACTTAGAAAAAGAAGTACCATTATCACTCTCGTTTAAATTTCTGTCATTAAAATGTAAGTCCTTTCCACATTCTTTCTTCCATCAACGCTCTTGTTTCCTTGAAAGAAAGTTAGAAAAGAATACGTATACAAAGGAAAAACGGGATATCCAAGTTTCTCGAATCAATTTAAAATTCCATCAGCTCCTCGAGTACACACGATCGCGCGTGATGAAAATACTGATATAAATGCACATAGGGCAATACGTCTCTTGTCGCAACCAACTGTGCGAAAGTTCGGAAA
Organism: Copidosoma floridanum; assembly: GCF_036245765.1. Taxonomy (NCBI): domain Eukaryota; kingdom Metazoa; phylum Arthropoda; class Insecta; order Hymenoptera; family Encyrtidae; genus Copidosoma; species Copidosoma floridanum. The sequence continues at coordinate 12,197,064 of NW_028321907.1, read as the reverse complement.
CTCGTCTGGACTGACGCCTTTTCGAGTGTCAAGCTCAGCGTTTGTCCGTAGCCCGCAAATGAGCCATGAGTAATCCCTCCTTCTTCTTCTTTTCCAGATCCCCTTTTCCTCCTCCTTTTTCCATCGAGGCGAAACTTTTCCTTGTATACATATATATTCGGTCACTACTCTCTCAATGAAAGACCCTCCCATTCGCGCAACAGTCGGTGCAGACCAAAACATATTACAGCTCGACCACGCATTGTATTAATGCAACTTCGATGTCCACATGTACTGCCCCGTGTCTAGCCATGACAAGCGGAAAATTGATGGCCTTAGGAAAGTTGTGTACGCATGTACGAGTATTTGTGTACACAGAGACGTGTGAATTTGGAGGGTATATTGGCTGTATGTCCTGACACATACGAAAACAGTGATTGATGGAATACCAGAATTTTTGTTGCCTTTTCGTTTATTTGATTTGTTCTTACGAATATAATGTATTTTCCATTTGTTAGGATTGTTCCGACGAATTTAATTTATTTTTTTGTTATTTGTACAATTACGTTAATTTATTGGCATTGGTTTATTATCCACTTTTTCTATTTTATGATAGTCATTGGCATTGAAAGTGCAAAGTCCTAATCGATCAATAATTCTCTATAATATATGTTTACGTTCAAGGTGCCCAGTAAGTATTTTATGAACGGGTTAAAATTTTATTATAATCCAATAAGATACATCCGACAACAAGGCTAATTCTTGTTATACGAACTCCTAATCGAGTCAATAGTGTACTATACACGATAGTCACTGACAATGATTTTGGATCATTCCTTGGTTCTAGCTGATAATTGAATTTCCTACATCACCTTAATCATGAGCTAAAATAATTGCGTATTGAATGTAGTGGTATAAGGCATCGATAAACTGATTTACCTTGTAAAATAAGAATATTCAAATAAGGTCCCTGTCGTACAGATAAATTGGAATTATTGAACCAAATTTGATCAACCTTGGCACCACAGCTAACTAGAGCAGAGTATAAAACACAGAGCGTCAAAAAAAACAAATAGCATTTTTATACACTCGCGCGTGGGTAGGCAGTCGTGCGTATACCAATTCCCTCGTGCCATCATATATAATCAAAGCAACGAGCTCACAAAAAAAACCTATCATTTCGCGTCAATTTCCTCCAAGGAAAGCCTCGTGTTGGCAAACGTAGGATGTCTTTTCGCAATCCCAAAATTACCAGCGTCTACATGCAACGTAATACGCAACGAAAGACCCCAACTGCAATTTCGGTGCCTACCCTTCCGGAACACTTTAAGAGGGCAAACGTCCTCTTTGGGGTGCGCAGATGCGACGACGATTAGCGACTTTTCCTCCACTCGGTGTTAAAAGTGTACGCGCGCACATAATGAGCCAGAGAGCGGGGGCTAATCTCTTGAATGGCAAGTGCAGGCTACCTTGAATAAAAAAGGTTTCTCCTGATGGGCGTGCTCCCGCGCTTCTTCTCTCCTCCTTTTATTTTCCATGCCGTTCCACTGCTTATACCCGCATGTGCGCGTACACGTGCGTTTGTTCGCGAAAAGAAGAGATAAGGTGTAATGTATACCTACAGTCGGAGGCTCGACTGCGTCGTTTTCTTAATTACTCCTTGGCTTATTCTGCAGCTGTGCTACTTTCTTTTCATCGCCATCATCTTCTTTTTCTTTTTCTTTCTCCTTCTCGGCGACGAATGTAGGTGTATAGGTTCAGAGAGCGAAAACCCCCGCGAACTTTTGCCTCGCCGTGGAAAGTTTACGAATCGTTGGTTCGTCCGAATGTAAAGGTGTACATGTGAAATGCATAATCCCTTCTCTTCTCTCTTCCTCTTCTTCCAGATTGTTTCATTTATGCGAGAGTGTGTCTGCGTAAGCGTGACTCGCTACAAGACTCTGTCAACTCGGACTGGCTGGGGTGGAAAATTTTTCTGGCGCTACGGCTGCTTGGACTCGCTTTTATTCAAATGAACGAAGGCAACGGGGGACATGAGATTTCAGCGGAAAAGAGAATGCGATAATTAACGAGGATGAATAAATGTAAGGAGGGGATATTCAGAGCGGCGCAAGTCTTGTGTTGGGTGTACATAGAGTTATTACTACACCTTGAAGTTTCTCTGTTTGGAATAGCGCCGTGTGACATTAGTGGGTGTAGATGATATAAGTGTATGCGTTAATGCATGCTGAGCTGTCATTTGGCACTGTTGACTTCATTCCAAATTTAAATATTCATCACGGAACACTGCGCTTGCCGCCTAGGAATTTTTTTTTTTTTTTTTTTTTTTTTTTACGAAATGAGATTAAAGTAGCTTCTTCCAGATGAGAAAACTCATGAATTTTAAAAATACGCATAGAATTAAAGTCGAAAAAAGTACTGTGACCTAACAACTCCATCTTTAATAATTAATCCTGATTCCTCACATTTTTCCTTGTTAGTTAAAAATCCTCAAAGCTGTTCATTTTTTAAATATCCAACTCAATATATTATGTGAAAGAATGTCAAACGAGATTTTACAAAATCCTGTCATGGAGAAAAGCTCTAAAACTTAATCTCTTTAAATAAAAAAAAATGTTGTTATGTAAGCTCTTGAAAGTCAATAAAATCGTTGCATAAATATTTTTAGTGTTTCCTTTTTTTGAAAATAATTTTCAGTGATGGGTCAAAGGGTTTGTGAAGGTTACGATAAGACAAGATTTAGTTTCAGCTGCTAATATCGGTGTGTTCTAGGAATTCAAGTACCCAGAAAAATACGCAAACTCCACGTTATTGCATGATTGATTTTTGAGAAGTAATTATTTATAATAAAAGTAATGATGATAGCTACAATGGTTTCTCAATAATCTCTAATAATCTATAAGAGCGTAAAAATGGAATAGCTAATATAAGTTGTTGAGTTACGGGGCGTGATGTAGGAGGTAATATGGTTGTCAGACCCGAATAGCTGACAAAAGAGGGTGCACGTAATTTGAAAGCCATTTAAATCACGCGCACAAAGAAACAATGGCACAAAAGGCCCGAGTGCTCTCAAAGCGGTACGCAATACTCGCAGCAGTCTCAAATGAGCCTTGCAATCAATCACCCCTCTTGCCTCTCGTGAATTTCCTTTATTTCACCTTCATTCGAGGGAGCTCTCTTTTTGTGCACAAAACGAACAAAAAAAAAAAAAAAAAAAATAAAGATAGAAAAAGCCCTTCTCTTGGAATCCTTTTCTAATCGTTACTCGTACGCGTGTGCTTGTAAATTTTCAGCAACAGCAGACCGGGACGATGTGGAGCTCGGTGACGGCCGCTGGTTTCGAGAACGGTCCGGCGCCTCCGTCGCGGAGCAAGCACAGTGCAACTTTGCTGGCTGGACACGTGTACCTGCTTGGGGGTAGGAATGGCAATCTGCCGCTCAAGGACCTCTGGCGATACAGTCTTGGTGAGTGTGAGTATATTATTTACAAAGTGGTGGTGGTGGTTGCAGTGCTCGTATCAGCCGTAATCGCCTTGACGTGGGTGTTTCTCATTTTGACTCGTTTTGTCGCTGGTAGATCTTTGGTAACAGAGAAAGGATATAATTGCCGATCTACGGAAGTTCGAATAAAGGGCACTTAATTGATTGTTACGCTTGAGGAAGCGGAAAGACGGTGGCAGCTACCGACGGATTCAAGACTATTGTCATGACTTTTATTTTTTTGTACTACATTTATTACATGAGAACTTTGTGTTTCTTCAGATTTTTTATTTTTAATGGGTGAAAAATTTTTATCATCGTTAAATGATTATGGCTCAAAGGAACAAATACTTTTGAATTTCGTCTCAAAAAATAGCTACAAGAAATAAAATTTTCATGCACTTGCGGCCCTTTTGGTTCAGAAAAAATTATTTATAAAAAATTAATATTACAACATCAGTTATAAAATGATACGATACAATATTGGCAAAAATTGTTTTAATGAAAAAATCAATTTTACAAGCCACTTATCACACTTACCTCAATTACCTATGAATTCCTTTTACAAAACGCCCGAATTCATATAAAATACTGTACACTCTCAATGAAGTAAATTCTTCTCAGACGATGATACTCAAAGTGAGACTCCTACCCTCTGTCTCCATGCAGCACCTACACGTATGTGGGTAAATAACGTTCTACCGACGCGTGTATTTATTTACACGTGACGCGTGATTTATTTGCACCATGGGAGGATAAAATGGGGAGTCAGACCCAGGAGAGATGATGAAAAAAAGGGGAGGGAATGGGTAGGCAAGATCAGCACTCGCTTGTATATTTGATGATGTTCTTATGGATATACTCGAAATGTCTGCTGGCACGCTTTTCGCCAAATCGACGGTGTCGTCTGGGTCCTTGTTGCGAAATTGACGATTCATTGCTCGGCACAGTTCCATTTTCTGTAACATCGAAATTATCATGAATGCGAAATGGAAATCATGCATTAGTTATGAGGTGCGAGTTGGCAGGAGTAGACGGGAAAAATGAAGGTTAATGGCCTTTTACTGGAACGGAAAGTTGCAATTTAAATAAATATTAGATTTTGAGTAGAGATGGAGGATTTCAGATTTTAAAATAACAGAAAAATAATTTAAAAAATGATGGAATTACTTTTTGGCAGTCGCAAGGAAAAATGGCATCCGCAAGTTAATTTTGTTTGATTTTTCATCAAGAAAAAAAGATATTTTTGAGAATTTATTACAGCTATATAACCGCTACTGATACACTTGAGCTTCTTATATCATTCAATGTTTGAAAAACGTTTAAAAACCTACGTTTTAAAAAGGCCAAAAATAGTGAACAAAAAATGCGTAACTTGCGTGCCATAGTGTTCGCACAAAATTTATACCATCTGTATACAAGTATACATCAGCAAGGACGGTCTGGTCATACCTGCGTTAGCCATTTCAGCAACGTACGAGCAATCAGCATGAAAAACCCGACTTTTCCGCTTAAAATAAGAATGATTGACTTGCAAAGAGAAGCACAAAATACGGCCCTTTCCCCGTATTGCAAAGTGCATCATCCCTACCTATAAAAGTCCATCCAGGCGTAGACAAAGCTCTGTGTACAAATAATAATAACTCAGACACGCGTCGCGCTCCAGCGATTTTAATCCGTCAGACGTGGCTTTTGCCTTTTTTCGATGGTAGAGTCTCCCCCGACTGAGAAGACGAAAGATAAAAGAGAGAGTGTAACAATACGCATCCTGTACGTACATAGTCGGTATCATCATCCCAGACGCGCGACGACGATATGAACGGGCTTTGCCGCCACGCCAACCGCAGCCGAGTCGAGTGAAATAAAACAAAGTAAGGAGCTCAGAACTTTGAGGGTAAAAAATGGATCAGCTCGCGTGGGACGGAAAAAAAAGGGAGAAGAGAAAAAGTTAGCTCAGAGTTGAGAAACTTTTCGTTCCGTTGAAGGTTAGGTGTCGGGGTTATGTGAATCGCCGGAGGAAAAGCACCGAGGGAGAGGAGCGGCTCTTTGGCACCAGCGCGACAACGAAATATGAGAAGGGCTTCGAGGCTGAAGAACTTGGAGTTGCCTATCGTTCTGTCGACGATGAAAAAACTCAGCAGCGTGTCCGAGAAAAAGATCCTCAAGACCATCACTGCCAATCGCAAGAAAGTCCTCAAAGTGATCAAAGCTCAGGTAATCCTGGCTAAGATTATCAAGCTCTACTTCTCACACATCGGACGCGTAAAATCAGTACCCCCGCAAGGATTTATTTTTACTTGTTCTTGATGATAAATCGAACTTTAATCGATGGTGTTGGGAGAAAAAGTTTGGCGCTCGAGCTTCCAACAATTTAAACGATTCATGTCTACGAGCTTCACACTTGGTTACCTCAACAGTTAAAACTCATTACGATTTAAGAGAGGGAGTAAAATCTCATAACTTGATAAAACAGGAGAGGTTAACGAACCAATTCTTTTTGACCTTTTCATTAAAATTTGTAATACAAATCACAAAGTTGTTGGCTATTAGAGTTGTAAACATAGTTGGATGTTAAATAAATCCAATGTATGGGTGCAAACATTATCATACAATGGGATTATTTTTATAGTTATAGAAAAATCAAACGTCCTTTTAACGAGTAGTTGAAACCGTGATATCTGCCTAAAATCCTCCATGTCATCCTTCGTAGCTCCCCAAAGTGCTGAAGCAGTGCGAGGAGTTCGGGCTGGTGAAGAAGGGCCCGGATGGCCAATACCGAGCGACCGAGTCGTCGGTTGAGGCGAGGGACGCGGCCCGGCCGTCCTGCTGCGACTGTAGCAACTGCACTGGCAACTGCGGCTTCTGTCCCAGGAGACGCGCAAATAAACGGGGAGGAAAAAATTCTAGGGCCAAAGGTGGTCGAGGTCGAGGACACGTGTGCGGTTGCGCGAGGCAGGAGAGCAGGCGCGAGAGGAAGCGCTCCAGACGGGGAGGACGCTGAGCTTTTTTCATGTAGAAATTCACGTAGTGTCGTTTTTGGAAATCATTTCGTGTTGAGACTAATTCAAGTGGAGCAGCTGTTTTGAGATGCTCGTTGGTGGGGTCATAGATTTTTTTTATGGAAATTGCGTGCCGTGCAGGGGATTTTTTATGACGAGCTTGCGAGAATTTTTAACGTAGAAATTCAAATTTTCTATAAAATTTTATTTTTTATGGGTTCAATCGTATTTTTTTCATCGGAATGTCCTTAATGTTTTCGATGGTTGAAGGGGTGCATGGGATAACAAAGTGGTAAATTACCGTAAGAAAATTGTTACAGTCATGAGATGAAATAAAAGTTGTTTCAAAGTGTATGATTTCGTTTTAAAGTTATATGCAGTTTAATAATCGACATTTGATTATTTCAAAGGAAATTATTGCACAAGTTTTTTTTTTTTTTTTTTTAATAAAGTAATCCGTACAGAAACCATGTATCAATTATTTCGTTAACTGCACATATCCAGAAGCAATAACAAGCAATTATTCTAGATACTGTTATTGACTGGTATACTACCTGGCACTGTTGAAAAAATGAAAAACTTGTTTAAAGAGAATACGAAAGTATCGTTACTCGAGAGAGCTTGCAAGGTTGCGAACAAGGTCTACAGAGTTCGGATTGGGTCAGGCTTGCGGAAATCGTCAATATTACATGTCAATTCTAACATAACTCTACTAGTACTGTGTAATTTTCTTTGTACCTGATCGTACGGAATTTTTTTCTGAAAATGTGCCTTTTTTAGTTGAGTGAATTTCATAAAACTTAAAACAAAAGCACTAGATCTAAATTTGATCCAACATCTTGTATATTTTTAAAATGAACTTTCAAGTAATCTTATTTTATTATTTTCTAACGAGTTAGATATATTATTAACATGTATATATTGTACCTCTGAAATTTTTTATTTATTTCTTCATAGTTAACTGGTCGCGATTTTTCTTTTGTATTACCCTTTTCTATGTTTATTATTTTGTCCTCTACCTCCCATTTTGAGAACCTACAAACAATATTTTAATACAAAGTTGTTTAAGTTATCCAACATGTATTATCGAAAATACAAAAATCCAAGGCAGCTGTTGTGAAGCTGCCGTGCTAAAAAATCAATCGATACAGTCTGTGAATCTCTTTCTTCTCTCCTATGCCCTCGAGTGATGCGTCAATGTTGCAGGGTTATACACGTTATCTAGCCTACAAGACTTACACTACGGTGGATAGCTACACGTACGGAACAAAAGAAGAAAACTTTCACCCTTCAAGAGTACAGCAGTGCCTTTCTACCGAAAGAAAAGTGACGAGGCCGCAACTTTTTCCGAGCGCTCGATCGAGCGTTACCTATACATATTTCATACACGACAATCCGATTCGGTTTGCGCGTCTGATGTAGAGCACCTTCACTATATAACGTACATGAGACTCGGAAGCTGCTTGAGATGTCGTCACCGTCACTTGTGGGTCAGTAGTTTCCTCAAGCGCGGATAAAGAGAGACACCGCTTGCTGCGCCCAACGTTGCTTTTTTCTATCTCTTCATGTTCTTGCAGAAGGGAAAAAGATACTGCGTCACTGCACGTTTTATGATGTGTCTCCAGGGCGAAGAGCGTCTTTGGCATTGTTTGCCTCGACCGGATTTCCTCTTTTTTTTCTCTAATAAACTCGACTTTTTAGCTCCTCCACATAATACGGTGAGAATAATGATAATGATGGTAACGATAATGATGGATCGGTTAAAGTTGTTGGGCACGTTCGAGCTCTCCTAGGACTTGTCGACTTTGCTCTTAATATTGTTATTGAGCGCTGGTTGATCGCATTTTTCTGTCGTTCTTTGTTTTCAATGAGATTTTTCATTTTAAAGCCATTTTTTTATGCTCTAATGTTGTAAAAATTGTCGAAAGGATCATCAATAAGTTTGACCACGTAATTTAATAGTTTGATATAATCAGCTAAAAATCCAACAATTTAAAAAATTTACTAAAACCAGAATGTATGTTGTCATCCAAAACAATAGAAAAATGTTGAAAAATTTAATTAAAAACTATAAATTTCTTTCGAAGTATCTCAAAAGTTCCCGCGAATAATACAATTCTGGAGTCATGTTAAAAGATTATTGTGATTGTATAAAACCGCTGGACCCAAAAATAAAACAAGATCCCATCAATTCACGCTTCGTTGGCAGACAGAAAGCCAGGCAAACTTTTAATGTACATCTTCCAGAGACACAGAGAGAAAGAGAAAAAGAGTCGCAAAAGTACAAGACCGGCATCACTCGTCCCTGAAATCCTTTGATCGCCCAACCTCATCCTCTCCCACGCACCCACACTCCCCTGACGTTTGAAGAGGGTGTATACCAAAAAGTTCACGCGTGTGCTTTCAGCCGATAGCAGATGGGAGGAGCTGCATCCCTCGGGAGAGCGGCCACCGGCCCTGCAGGAGCACAGCGCTGTCGCTTACAAGGACTGCCTGTACGTGTTTGGTGGCGAACTTGGCTTCTCGGCTGGCACCGAGACCCCGCTCTGGTGCTACTCCGTCAAGGTATACTTCCCTCGGCCTCTCACTCTTTCGGGACAATGCCCCGAGATAATAAATATTCGAGCGAGCTAATGGTGGCGATGACGGCGTGGGCGTTCTTGTTGTACTTGTTTCCGGTATGCTGCGTCCACGCAGTCTAACTCGTGGCGAAAGATCCGGGCGCAGAAGGGCTGCGCCGTCCCGAGGGGCAGGAGAGGACACACGGCCCTCGTCCACCGTGGACAGATGCTTATTTACGGCGGCTACCAGGACCTCAGGGGCAGCTCCTCCGAACTTTGGGCTTTCCACTTTGGTGAGTTCTGACAATCTTTTTTATATTTGTTTTCTTCTCGAATCTGTCTGTGTATATACGTCTATCTATTTAGCCGTTTGTTTGGCAATCAAGTAAAAATTGTGTGTGATTTGGCGATCGGGATACTGATGCCATAAGAATTTATTGCCTTTACTTGTACTTTTTTCCTTCTTCTGATTTGGTGAGCGCATTTCTCTTTGTTTTTATTTGTATGTTTTCTTTAAATCGTATCTTTGAAATGATTGGGGGTGATTATCACATTTTCACATCACCTGATATCTTAGTTTTTTTCATACATGATTTTATGTAAATAATTTTCTCATGCAATAAAGTTATGTACGCGGCAAATCCAAGTGTGCTAATAGAACACTGCTTTACTAGTACAAAGTAGAAATTTTTATTTTTTATAAAACAAATAACGGTAGTAGTAAAACATGTTTTGGAGATAAAAAAATTGATAGATTATCAACTATTTGATTATATTGAGCCGGTATTTTTTTTTTTTTCTTAAACATTCGACAAAAACAGTTGTAGAATGACTAATATTGCATGCATATATTTTTAATTTATGCAGAAACTAAAGGATTAAATTCACAATGTAGGGTTCCGATAAAACTGTGTGCCATCAAACGAAACGGCACAATATTGGCACTCCAGTCAGTCAATTATCGTCTCACTTAAAAGATAAAAATTAAAAACCCTGTGCTACAGAAACGGAATCATGGCACCTGTTGTCGTGCGAATCGGGCGCCCCAGCCCGGCACAAGCACTCGGCAGTGCTACACGACGACGGCATGTACGTGTACGGCGGCATGACGGACCTGCAGGAGCGCAGCGATTGCTGGCGCTGGGACATCAAGGCAGCCTCCTGGTGTCTCCTGAAGAGCAAACCAGGCCCCGGTCCTTTGCACGGCCACGCCGCCTGCCGCCTGCCCAGCTGTATGCTCATTTTCGGTGGCGAGAGCGGCGGACTGGCCACCAACGAGCTCTGGAGGTTCCATTTCGGTCAGTATGACCTTGCCCATCACCCATGAGATACTGTAAAAAAAAAAAAAAAAAAAAAATTACCGGTTAATCCATACCGATTTTTACACACGTCTTGTACTCGTGTGCAGGCACAGAAACGTGGGAGAGGCTGGCGGTGTCAGGGCCGAAGCCACAGCCCCGCGCCGAGAGCGTCGCCCTGGCCGTCTCTGAGCTACTAATCAGAGGCAACGGCATCGACAATAACGGATGCAACAGTATCATTGGCTACGCAAACAACAACAATAACAACAACAATAACAACAACAACAATGGTAGCATCGGTCGGCCGAGGACGAGGAACAACAGCCAGCGAGCAGTGAAGAGCCTCAGCAGCTACGGGCGCGTCTCGCCGTGTGAGCCGGCACCAACGAGGCCGAGCTTTCTCCGTGAAATCTCCAAGCTGTCGCAGATCAACCTGTCGAGGCTCAGCCATCCAAACAAGTGCAGTTATTCGGTGCTCAGTGGCCACGACGACCATGACCTCGAGAGCCCTTCGGAGGTAGGTGCAACGAGGAGTACAAACCTTTTTTTTTTTTTCTTTCTTTTTTTTTTGTACTTTGACGATCGAACGGTTCGAGCTCTCTTTTGCACGTGTAGTTAAAATATATGTAGAGTTTTTCATAAATCATTTAAAGACTGGAAGTCTCGCAACCATTCAGTCGTCACGTATAGGCATAAGCAAAATTTTTCAATTCCGAACAATCGTTGAAACGGAAGTTTCAACTTACGCGCATACTTTGCAATCCTCGTAAAGTCACTTGAGTACAAGATTTCAAAGTATATAATATTTCATCGTAACTCCCTTTCGAGCTGAAAGCTCCAATGTGAGCGAAGACACTATAAAAATCCCGCAATTGGCAAGCTTATAGCGTAGAGGAAAGCTGACGAGCTCTGAGTTTGCGCTCAGGCAAACTCGTACTTTCCGTTCCAACAGGTCGACGTCGAGGTGATCGAGCCGTCGACGGGCATGGTCAAGTCGCGGAGTTCCAATACACTGGCGGCCCGTCGGCGGGGGGCGGCCCAGCGCATGTCCGACCCACCGCGTGCCAGTATGATAGAGCCCCTGCTCAGCAACATCAACAACAATTACAACAACAACAACAACAATGGCTTCGGAGGTATGACGAGGGAGCCCATATCGGTGCCGAATTTTCGGGCGCTAGCCCTGCCGACTCCCGTGTTGACGCCCATCGAGGCCGCGAGACTCGTTTTCGTCGATCCGGACGAGGACTCGGACGACGAAGAGCTCAAGCGCAAGGAGCCACCCACGAGTCAACTCATTGAGCTACCCGAGGAGGAGAAACGGTAAAGCCGGTCATCATTTTTACCGTCGTAATCCCTCTTTTTTCCATTTTGAAGCCTTTGCTTTTATTTTGAAAGGGGGGTATGAATAACATGTATTTGTAAAAAAAAAAAAAAAAAAAAATGCTAATTCACACCGAAATCGGATCAACAGTGACTTTGCGTCCCTCCACCAAGCCTGCCAGCCAACGCGTGGTGACAACTACAGCTTGCACCTGTACGATTCGGTGCAGACACCAAAGACCCCATGCCCGAAACTCTCGCACTCGACGTCCGTCCGGTTCGCCGATCTCGAGGAGGACCGCGAGGAATCTACCTCCGATTACGCAAGTATCGGTGCTCGCAGCCCTGGTGACCCGCTGGCCGACGATGACTGGCCCAGACGCCCCAAGAGCCAGCGAGGCTCCTCCACCGTCACTACTCCGGTTTGTTGTCGAAAAAAAAGAAAAAGAAAAAAAAAATTAACAATAGTAATGATAATGAAATGACAAATGGTCCCTTTGATACTTTCCTGCAGGCGCCGAGGGATAGCCAGTTCGGCTTCTGTAATCCGAATTACCTGGCAAGCGTCGAAAACACGATGGCATCCTCGATGACGACGCCGACGACACCGCACGGGCAGTACTACGACAGCGCGATAAGCAACGCAAACTCGGCCGAGTCGTCGCGTTACGCCAAGGTGCTCAACAGCCCACCCGACAGCGTTCTCGAGGACGAGCCCGGCCGATCGGCCTCGCAAACCTTCGCCGAGCTGTTCGAGCTCCAAGAGATAAAGCCTCGCGCACCGCCCAAGAGTCTGCCCCTGGGGTCACCCTCGCGACGGGCCGTCAGTGCTTCGAGGGCCGAGCGGCAAAGGGCCAAACTGGCAGCCCAGGAAAACACCGAGAGGTACACCCCAGGGCCGGCGCCGCTCTACGTTTTTTTGGTCGGCGGCAAGGAGAAGGGCCAGGTGACGGTCTTTGCGCGGCCGGTCTCGCTGTGGAAGCTACAGCTCGCACCGCATATATTTTAAGAGGGGTTGGATTGGGGTGTAGAAGATAGGTTTTTATTTCCTTATTTATTTGTTTTTTTAAATCCGTGTCTGTGTTTTTTCTACTGGTTTTTGTAGCTAGATGTCACGTGGACGATTTGTATGGATGCACTTGTCTACTGTATGCGTACGTAGATCGTAAGTGTCTGAAAAATGGGAGGAATCTTAAATTTGTACTGTGAAAATTGAACAAAGATATTTTGTAAGATGGGTATAGAGGATTAAGGGTTGAAGATGATCGTCTATTGTTCTGCCGTTGTCGTCATTTTCGTTATATCAAATTTCACGCGATACTCCATACTTCGCGTCAGAAAAGATCGTTTGAGCGATATTTTCACAAAGTAAAATAAAAATTGTTGCACCAATGTTATCCACGGCACAAGTTTCATCACTAACGGTAATTTTACTAAAAAACAAAACAAAAAAAAAAACAAAAAAAAAAAAAAAAAGAGAGAAACAGTACAAAAAGTATTTTCAAAAAAGGAGTGATACAGTCATAACTGTATACAGATAGGTAAATGTATTCTAATTTTAGACAATTTTTCATACCCCAAAAGCCATACAAAAATTGTAATTGATGATCATCGTCGTTGTGGCAAAATAGTGCGTCGTCTATATTATAATGTATAAATGTCAAATGTGTGTAAGAGCTATAAATATTCGATCTCGAGTGCCCGGGTAATACGCAATAAACCAGAGAGATAAAGAATGTAAGTATCGACGCAGTAGGTCCATCGCACGATTATCTATAAATATAAGGCTTGAAAGGTCCAAATAAGACTTGATAAATGCAGGTATGACGTACACGTTATTCCTGCAAAAATATCTTTGCACGTGCATAAAAGACGGTGTTATAAAAATATCCTCTCCCTTTATGTCAGGCTATCGTTCGGAATGTCTTACACTTACTGTCAGTGTCATAAAAGCATCAAACAAAATGAACAAGATGTACATTGAATTGAAAGTCATACACAGAGATATTACTTATCAAACTGATGCTTTTGTCCATCGTATTTTATCGGATTATATATATATATATGTTTTTTGAAGTATCTCCGAACGATTATTCCGTCGATTAATGATATAAATTGATACACGAGCCAACGTAAAACAAAAGAGTCAGATCCACCGCGGTGTATATACGTAACAGTGCCAAAAATATACTAAAGAAAATTTCGAGTCCACGGGATCTTGAGACTCGCTGCTCGACTTTTCACATATTGCAAAAAAAAGTATATCAATTGATGGTGTTATTGGAAAATATGACATCCTTGAATTACAATGTTTAATACACGTACTCGAGCAGCGAATCTTCAACTTATCGTGTCACTTGACTATCGTTGTTCGTAGTCTTGATCTCATAGATGTATAGTAGTAGCTTCTCTTTATCTTCGGAGCATCGATGAAATATCAATTAAAAAAAAGGGAAAAACAATTAGTTACGAAAAAGGCTGAGAGCGTCAACCAAGTAGATGATAGGAGATAACATTAGATAACTCAAGGGTATTCGTAATCCTCGTGAATAATCATAATAAATATTAACGAATAACATTATATAGTATAGACATTGTACATGGTTAGGCGGTGTAAGTGTATACATATTGTAAAGTTAAAGGATATGAGAGTACAGGGAAGTGGAAGCGTAACTCGCAGATTGTTGGGAAAACATAAAATGGTATTTTAGTAGGAAAATCAGAAAAACGAGCTGTGGAAAGTGCTACAGAAATCAATACGGCGCGCGTGTAAGAAATCAGCCAAATACGAGGAATTTTAAACTTAAGTTACGTGTCACAGTATTAGAAACTACTTTTGAGACTTCAACTTTATACATAAGTTTCGAGAGGTGATGTACGTAGTCTTTCATTTACCTTTGTGTTCGATAATACCATCAGATCAAAGATAAATATACAAGGTGTTCCAAAAATCTTACAGAAAAACTATATTATATAAGATTAAGCTTATCAAGATACTCAAAAAAGTTTTTTTTTTATTTTGGTCTAATGCGTACTTCCTAATTTATTTGTCGATTAAACATCAATGGAAAAGTAAAAATACTAGCCTGCTTTGTGGCAAATAAATTCGTTCATTTTAATGTGATATTCGATACCTTAATAAATACGGGTTGTGTAAAAATATAATATCTTTGTTGTTTATCTGAATGAGCTAAACATGATGGTATAATTTTCCTGGAATATTCTCGGAATACTCTAGTATTCCAAAAGTTTTTTTGCTTGTACCATCAATTTTTTTAAGTGCATAAACAAAAAAAAAATACGAGTAAACTCAAAAAGACAAGACTACATCGATATCAATTTATGTTTCGAAATGAAATGTATTTGGATGGATACTGCATCTTCGAGAGAAGTTCAAAATTTTTTTTTAAACATTACCTCTTACAAGACACAAATGGTTGTTGAATACGCGGCTTCAGAGAGTCTATGTATTTTTAAATTCTAAAGACTTTTAAAAGGCATATTTTTATTTGTTCAGAGTACATCCTTACGTAAGATAGAATTTGTCCAGTGGGTGCATCTAACACACCAGAAACCAAAGTTCTAACTATATAAGCTGTATAAAATTAATGGGCTATATACAAATAGCTTTGTTTTTTCCAATGTAACTGTATATCACACGTAAAAAAATAAATCCATGTGGTAGACAAAAGAGTATCTGGGATATATGTATGATTCATGCGTCTCAGTCTAACAATTATTAATGGATTCCTCGTACATCAGTGTTATTAGATTTTAGAAAAAAAGGCAGAAGTCAAAGTACATTGGAAAATACATCAGCGATTATTACGGTTAAAATTTAATGTGGGGCATAAATTTAAGTGTGAAGGCTCGAGTAATTTTTACAGTAGGTAGTTTAAAATTTTTTATTACCATAAGTTAATTAATTCGGTCTTAGATCGATGACATACCGATTGTATTATTAAAATATAGCTGTTGACTATAATTTTTAAAAGAATAATAGGGCTAGGGAAACTTTTGATTTGGGGTAACAAGTAATATTTAAATAAGTACTTATCTATTATCTGTCATATGAACAAGAAAAAACATTTTCTATCCTCTTATAGGTGAGAACTGAAAATTACTACCATGAGTCTCTAATTTTTATGTTTGAAATTTACATTATTTTTTAGTAATTTGCTAATATTTTAGTCGATTTTGGATATGCAAAAAAATAGTTTATACGCAGTGAGTAGATAGGGAAAATGTGTAATAATAATCTGCAATACAACTGTATAGAGATGCTTAGAGGCATTGAAGAAAAGAAAAAAAATGCATGCACCAACTATTTGTGTAAATAGATCACGGCAACATATTGAAAAAGTTCAGGAAATGATGAAAGCAGCTCGAGCACCAACGCATGTGTCATATATTAAGTAAAAAGACAAATATCAAAGTCGTACGTAATCAATAGGTTTAATAACAAAAATGATGTCCAAGCGAAGACGAGTTTTTTGTCATCAGTGGGAACGAAAAGAATATAGCGCAATTTTTTAACTGTATTGCAATTTGATTCCGTCTTGTACAAATAATACTAATGATGATAGTAATAAAAAAACATTACCGATGAAACAATAACACGATGTGAAAAGCGATAAGAAAATGACTAATGTTGGAAGAAATTTTTCTATGGGATAGTTTATACGTTGTCGTCCGCCAGCAGTATTTAAAATCGAGATTCAGCCAAGAACAATGAGACCAGTTTATAAATCTGCCAATGTATGAATAAGTGTTGCGAAACAAAACTATATATCAAGGGATATGTGTTTTTTGTGTTACGAATCTATAGTGCTTATCGAAGGTAATTGCGATTGAGTATTTTCGACGAACCGTTCTGTTTATTGTAATTAAAACATTAGTGTGTAAATTTGACCGTTATGTTGATTTGAAGTTTGATACGTTGTTCTTTTGATTAATTTTGTTAAACTTTTTAGTAATAATTATTATATTATTTTTTAATAACACATGTTAATAACGAGCATGTATAGTCATTAATATACATAGTAAATAAAGTCGATTAATACATTATGGTTTACACAAAAATGAGATTTTTCTTATAAAATGTGTAAATGTTATAATTATTTCGAGAAATTATAAAAATCGTGAAATATAATAAAATCCCTCTAAAAATAAACGAATTTTAAATCATTGATAGTTAATGGGCTTGAAACTAGTATTAATATAATACATTGAATTTTTGTTACAATAATTTTTTTTCGTATTTAGAAACTACAACATTAAACTGTACTTATTGTTGTCAACCTAAAAATCGATTTATACATTATTTTTTGACTGTTATAATCATTAGAAGAAAAAGGGCGGGGTTTATTGCCTAATCCCTGTTTCTCCTACTGACTTCTTACGCTGTGGAATCAGTGTAAACATATATGTCCGTGTCTGCCTTTTTCCCTTACAATCGTTGTATAAATTTCAAAATTTCCTTATGTACTACTGATGTTGCATAATCACTTATTAATTGTCCTTTTTTTCCTTCTTTTATATGTATTAGGACGTCATCCAATTTGTTACAAAACAAGATGTTTTTTTCTTTAAATAGTTCCTTCTTTTCTTATGAGCACTATCATTAGTGTATCCATATTATTATAATTATTAATTTCACAATTTTGTCAAGGATTTTTTCATTTCCTTTTTTTTATATGTTTATTCTACAGTATAAAGTTATTTGATAATTTTTTTCCCTTTTTTTCACTAATAAATAATTTCATTTATTTATGTTTATACATGTTCAAATATTTTTGATGAAACAGGCAAATTTTTTTTATTTGTATACATGATTATTATTTATGCATAAGTACTAGGCTCTAGTACTTCAAGAGGTTTGCAGTGAGTGAATATTTGTAAATTTGTTTACCCTCGTTCTAAGGGTTGATTATTTAAACTGAATGTAAGTCTGTTATAATTGAAGATTCATACATTAATATCGCCCTTTTTTATACAAGATGCTTGTATTAAATAAAAACGCATATTATTAAAAAAAAATTTCTCTATACTTAAAATTTAACATTTTAAATGGCTAATGAATTAAAATTTAATTGTTGAATCGCAAAAATAAATAAATCGGTGCATAATAATTTCGTAATACCTTAAGTACGTATATCAGTTAAATTTTTTTATGCAGACTAAGTTAAAACAAATTTTTAGATTGTGTCGAATGGAAAACGACTTCGTGACCTTGTACCATGGAGTAAAAGCATAAAAATATGAAAGTATGTAAACTAAAGACTACCCCACTGGCCCTTTGATTCTTTGTATACATCTTGGATCTGCTCATCTTTTCCAAGTGATTGGAGCCATAATATCACATTTTGTGGTGAAAAAAAATTCCTCTCCAATAGACAAGACGACTCGATATGGAAACAAATTTCTGTCAAACTAAACTTTGAAATAATTTGAAAGCAATCCCCATATTGGAAACTATACCTTAGTATTACAAGCTGACAAAAAGTTTGTTTCGTGTTTAACACTCATTTCTAATACTAAAAAGCAAGAAATACGAGTTTATTTAGTAGAACACCAATACATTTATTAGTTAGAAAATTATTTTTCAATTACATACCAATGATGAATAGACAAATAATTACACAAAATATTATCTTAAAATTAACGAAAATTATCGTATTGTATGACAACAGTCACAACTTACTTTCACATTTTGTGTTGCAAAAGTTGAGGCAAAAGTAAAATTAAATTTTCACACTTCAGTCGGAGAGTCCATTTTACTAGTAAAGGCTTGGTAATTATGAGCAACATTTTAATAATTTGATGGATAGATTCGGATTTTCACAAGATAATATGATAGGATCGCACTTATTATCTGAAAAACATATTGCATTTTAATAGATTTTTCTTACATTAAGCAATGGTTCTTCGTACTTTCTCAATAATTTTTAGGCACGATCCATAGTTTGAATATTTTGTATTTAATTGAAAAAAAAAATTCTTGGCAAGGTTTCACCAACCTCTGGATTAATTTAAAAAATAGCTCAAACAGCCTTTTTTAGGTTTACTTGTCTAATAAGACTATTATAATATACTATCCATATTGTAGTGATCGTGTCTTAAATGTAAAAGTATATCAATCAAGTCGTTAATTGGAGGTCATAATTTTTATTTCATAACCTTCAACCCAAAGCATCAAATATAAACATTCAAATCTTTTTTCTCTCAAGCGCTGCGGTGTCAAAAAAAAAAAGAATAAAGTAATTGGTATTGGAATACAAATAGAAGGTGTGGGTTGGGGGAGTAAATAAAAATGGGAGTTATTAAAGTGAAAGTGAGGGATTGAAAGTTATGAATCCTTGCCAAGTTCGTTGTTATATAATCTTGTAACTTTAAAATACACAAAGAAAAAATATTTACCTGCACAAGTAGGGTCTCACGTATTAAAAAAACATTTAAAGCTTCAAATTTAATATCTGTCATTATGCATTGATTCGCAAATAGTAACAGCTAAAATGTATGTATCATTCTTAATAAATTATCAGTAATTTAAAGTGATTATCTTGCAATACTTACTTGATGAAATGTATTTTTATTCCTTGGATTATAATTACAAAGCAAGCCATCGATTATTGCTAGGTTAATTTTTTTACTCTGCATAAATCATACAGTTTTAGATGAGGTTCAGTATCGTATAAGGTATAAACAAAGTATTACTATGTATTACCTCTGCGACTGCTACACCAGCCGACATTGATAACGATAATAA
Organism: Copidosoma floridanum; assembly: GCF_036245765.1. Classification (NCBI taxonomy): domain Eukaryota; kingdom Metazoa; phylum Arthropoda; class Insecta; order Hymenoptera; family Encyrtidae; genus Copidosoma; species Copidosoma floridanum. The sequence goes on along the minus strand of NW_028321907.1, from coordinate 12,177,653 downwards.
CATAAAGACAGGACTAAATAAAAATATTAATGAGGAAATAACATCTTTCGTTTCAAGAATATTGAGTACGCCATCCTCTATAAAATAATGGCATTGACCCACAAAACATGTGACATTCATAGCAATCGTTAGAAATATCGTTACTGAATAATAATCAGACACCTCTTGTGATATTGTACACAATGACATATGTATTTGGCGAAATTTTAAGAAAGATGAACATTTTTTTGAAACCATGGGATTCAATGAACGTGTGGTTATCACATTGGACGAATTTTTAAGAACCTTTTTCATGTAGTAAATGATCCTTATATACGAAAGTTTTATAAAAATTGTGATCAATATGTACTGTACCACTATTGAGTCTATAATAAGGTGAGGAACTATATCGAGAAAGACAAGAATAAAATGTTGGTTGTAACAGTTGTAATAGAAATATAATATTAATGACAGCAAGTAAACAAAAAATGCCAGACAGATAAACCAAAAATTTTTTACATCTTTTATTTTATTTTCAAATTTCTCATCACTTTTATTTTTTTTTAATCCTTTCAACATTTCTCGTACTAGTTCAATTTCATTAAAAATTTTAATTGTAGTTTTTTGTTTAAGTGTGGATTCAATTACAATTAAAAAAGCTATCGCAATAATTACATTATCCATTAGATATTTGTAAGTTATTGAATACGAGTCTTTTATTTCATCATACTTTACTAAAAAGCCCCGGAAGTTATAGAAGTACTCGAATATAATAAGCAATGAAAGTAAAATTATATTATACGCAATCGCAGTGTATGAATAACTGAAGGACCAACGTTTATAAATATTATTAGCTGGAATTTCCTTAAGTTTTACTGTCGTAGACCCAAATATTCGATTACAGTAGTAAAATAATCTTACTAATGAAACATTAAAGTACATTGATTTAATTTTTAAAAATGATTCAGTTAACATCTGGTCTATAAACATTTTAAGCTGAAAAATCTGAAACTTATCTAAAAAAAAATGATCGATTTTTTTTGTACCCTTTCCATTTAAATTAAAAAATAGTCACTAAAATTTAATAGCACTGTCTTCTTTATGTATAAAATTTTTCTTTTTACAAAAGTTGATGAGCTATGTAATATTTTAACTGTAGGTACTCGATAGTTGCAGCTTTTCAACGATCGTCTGACTTACTGCATGTTCTAAAAAAGACTGAGTGTGGAATCGTATTTTGAAAAACTGACAGGAAAGCATAAATTTTTTAACAGCTTTTTCCAACAGACAAACGCAATTAATTACTTTGATGACGTAGCTTTTATAATACAATGATAAGTTATATTTCCTTTTAGTATATCTAGCTAAAACAAAAAGAATACTTGAATACATAATTGACAAGACGAGCTAGAAATGCTAGCCTTAAAATAGTGAAAAGTGTTTCCTAGTACTTGAGATGGCTCCAGTTTCTACTTAATAGTTAAATTAATCTTTCTCACCTCAGAAAATTTGTGACCCATTCAATCTTAGTTGCAATTTTATATAGTTTGATGGTTTTACAATATTTTGAATTAAAATAAAACTAGCCATTACAAAAAAATGATACCGTACGTGACACTAGTGTGCCATAAATCGTTATAAGAATTAGCGTGTAAGATCCTTCAATTCGCTTGTATTGAGTAAAAACACGAAGTAGATGTAAATATTCAATAATCGTAAATAATAGAAGTAAAAAAAAATGTATAGGCGATTCCAGTGTTTGAGTTACTTAAAGACCTACGTCTCACAATGTTGTTTTTATTTAAAATCACGTTGAATTTTATTGCTGTTGTCCCGAACAATCTATTTAAAAAATGTAGAAAAGCTTAAAAAACGAGAGTTTCGAATATGTTAATTTATCTCTTGAAAATATATTAGCAAATATTTCGTGGAGACGAATCTTGAGTTAAAAAATAGGTGAATTATTGAAGAAAATATAATTTATTTTTCTGAACTTGTATGTTTAAGAATTTCAATAATAAAAACAAGTCAATGTTTTCTGACATCTTTTGTTATGTCCTAGTATTAGATACATTATTTCTAACACTAGTTAAAAATCAATGTAATTTTAGTTTTAGAAATTTAACTCATGACACTTTTAGACACAAGTCTGACTAACTTTTAGTTTTAAACCTAACTAAACCTGGAATAGTATTGCAAAAGAACTACAATAATACAAGCGTTTCTAGTGGATGAGTAACTAAAAGATTAACGTTTGAAATTACTTTTTATTCGATGTTTTGTCAAATCTTATAGCTGCTGAGCCAATCATTCGATTAAAAAAATAAAAAACTTGGAAAAAATTAGTTTTATTCTTGTTAATAGTCTAGCCAGCATTTCATGGATATAAGTTTTAAGCGAAAAAAAGTTTGATAAGTTACTTAAATAAAATTTTTGGAAAAGTCTATTTTTTGGCTTTAATTATAAACTTTCATGTAGCAAATAAAAAACTCAACTGGTTTTGTACTTTACTGACATCTATATCCATTTCAAAAAATCTTAATACAATCTGACAGTTTTTCTTAGTATTAAAAGTTGTTGTAGCCAAAGTCAATAAATAAGATGTACTTTTTTGGTTTAATTGTTGCAGCTTTAAAGATCTGACATATTTTATGTTCCAAGGCTGACTGAATGTGGAAAACTGTTCTGAAAGCACCACAAAAGATCATAAATTTCTCAACATATTCTAATAATGAAATTAAATTAGTTTTTGGGTATTACACAGCAACTCTTTTAGAAGACCCTGACATCATGCAGTGACTGGTTTTATATATTCTACTGAAGTATGTTTGATAATTAGTACACCTGCACTTAAGAGTGACAAATTAGAAACATCAATTTTGTAGTTAATAGTTACTCTGATAATCTTGTATACTATTTATATGTATACAAGGTCCAGCTCAACTTTGTTGTATCTCACTATTAAAAAAATATTAAATACTATATAAATAAACATGTAGCTATAATTTTTATATCTAATTTCCTGTTCATACACACGTTTATGTGTTGCTGATATTATTTTCTACCATTATTTGGTAAATAAAAATAGTGGTTTGTACTTTTGACCAGATCTACTTATTTTTATGTACTACAACGCACCAAATTCAAATGTAAAGTTTGTTTAGCTGAAGTATCCTCAAAACTCTAAGTAAATTGTAAAAACCAACAAAAAATAGTATAAAAATGTGTAAAATTACTATCTTTCTAAGATAAGCTACACAAATAATAGAGTTTCTTCATAACCGTATGGAAAAGCTTGGCTTACACTTACCATTGGTAAAAATCTTGTTTCGATTTTACACAATTTTAGCTTTAACATACAGATGTCACTACGCGGTTCTAGCTGAGGTCTCAAGACAATCTCACTTGCTAGGCATTTGATCGATAAAGAAATACAGTGCTTTTTATCCCAGGGGCCAGAAAGCTAAGCTCGCTTGAAATCAAAGGGATTATTTTTCTAATGAATCTGCTCGAAGACATTAGTTCCATCCTCTAAAAATAAATTGAATTGGCTATGCAGACGTTATAAATTAACGTGACAACGGCATGAAACTATCGCTGTTCCTTAAAATTTAAATAAAGAGGCACTTTTTCCAGTTAACACGTTACAGCTGCATCGCTCCCAAGAATTATTTTACTGGTAAATCAACAGTTGTGCATTGAGAGCAGTGATACATATTTTAACGTCGACGCATTAAACAAAATTAACGTATGACATTATTTAGCGCTTAAATTAAATGAGTTAATTATCGTGATAAAATGATTGAACTTTTTATTTGGTTTAGAATTTTTGTGTATAAGGAGTTGTAAGCTTTATTATTTTAAATATCTTTTTATCTTACACGTCTAAAGTACCTGCAGAGACAATAAACTTATCAGTGTTCAGTTATCAAAAATTATATTTTATGGTATGCTAGCAAAATATAATTTTTGACACTTTGTACCAATGAAAAAGCGGATACTAGTTGACACAGTAAAGTAATACAAGACTTGAAATATAATCGTTGTAATTTAAAAATGTGTATATTTTGTTAATTTTCTACTTTTATATTGATTTTTTATTTTTTTTAATTTTATGCTTTGTTAATTTTTCACATTTTAAATTAACATTAATTAACTTAATTAATTTTATATGACAAGAGCACACGTTGCCCTGCAAGGCATCCCTTTCCATGTGTAATTTTATTTTGTAATTAAGCATTTGCCCGCTTATAATTAAATAAATAAACATTTGTAACAAAGGAAACTTACATAATATCCCTATAACTTTTACCTATAATAATAGAATCCCTCCACCTTGATTATTAAGAAAGATTAAAGCATGCTAAGTGAAGATGAATGTAGTTGGAGCATAACCATGAAAAAGCTCTATATCAAGGTCTACAGTGATATGATTAGGAAGTCAAGGGTTTAATGCTATGCTAGCAAAAAACGTTGCATCTGATTGTTTTCCGAATTATAGGCCGGTGCTGTGATTCTGAGATATAATTAATCCACAAAATGAACATAATGACGATTATTTAGAATTAATTATAATTTGATCTTTGGATGCAGATCCGACAGAGTTTGGTTTGTAACCTATACATAGTAATAAACAGGAAATAATTTGGTTGTTATTAGTCTACTTTATCAAATTGTTTGATGACACTTATTGATAATTTAAAAAAATTGATATTATCGAAGTTCGTCTGTTCATTTGAGTTGATATCAAAAGTTTATAATAATTGTACAGCATCAAATTGAATCACTAAAAGCTTCAGCGTAAAATGATGATCAGTTTATTCGATAATAACGGGAGCAGCATCCATACATCTGCGAGCTGAGACTGTCAATCGTCAAGACAATTAATTTATGCTTCAAGTGCTCATCAAGAAATGATAGCTAGTAGTAAGAAAAAACTTCAACGTTGGAGAGCGAATTGGTTTTAATTGATGCATTTCAACTGCACTAATCAATTGAAGACTTATAAAAAAAAAAAAAAAAATTCAGGTGGTATTTTTGTATACTGTTAATTACAGTGTAATTGGTTAAAACAAAGCTTAATATCACAAGCTTTTGATACTCCCGCTGAAGAGGAGGTGATGAACTGTGTTTTGTGAATGAAAATTGTATCATGACAGTATAACTTCCGTAGATTTTTGACGACTCTGGGCAGTTTTATTCAAACAAACCACATTATTACTAAATTTTATCAATTGTAGAATATTTACATACAACTCATGTAATTCTTAGCATTACTACCAAGTACTAAATTCTCACATACCTGTTGTACTGTACCGCTCTGTTCAACTGGTCCATAGTAATATGTAGCTATACTGCATCAACATAATATGACATGTAATATAATTTAATGCTCCAAAATATCGCTTACTAACTCATATGTTACGTAACTCAATATAATATTTTTTTTCAAGCCTCGTACGTGATAATAAACACCGACGGAGTGATATTAATGCTCGTACAGATAACATGTTACATTATTTATTCGTTCATTTCGTACATCGGTAGGTAAAGATACCACCTTTTTACTGTAAAACAAAAAAATTCTGTGGATTCATCTGAGTTGCAATTCTTCCACATTCAATGTACATGCTCAAAAAACGATCAAAAACTCGCATGCGCAAGAAATTCGCGCCTCTCTCCCGCTCTCGCTCTTTTTGGTTGTTATTTAAAGATGCTAATGAATTTTCGCATCAGCGTGCGGCGCTCGCTTTCGGCGTCTCCACGCCGAGTTGCCTACTGTTTTCCGGCTGGATTAGCAGGTGTACCGCATACACATCTCAGTACACTCCTTCTCTTTTTTAAGTATAATGAGCTCAGCAATCAAATCTCTTTTTTGTCGGAGACGCGAGAACATGTGAGAGTTTGCCTGGCTGATTTTTTCACTCGCTGATAGTGCGTGCGTTTGCATGTGAGCGCGAAGAAGTGATTTTGTAGTGATTGAGAGAAACGGAGCTTTTCCGAGCGTACTAAAAGGCTCCTGGTACGTGTACCTTTTGAGAACAAGTTGACAAAGATGTGGATGGAAAACTTTCTGATAGTATCTGTTTTAATGTGAGTTGTTTTATGTTTTCATCAGTAGAGTTATTCTTTTTTTTTTAACTTGACAGATTTTGTGGTAGTGTACTTTATTGTAGCACTGTACATAATCACGTTTTGAGCTGCAATGGACAATCAGTCAACGAAGTGGGAAGGTTTCGAGTCCCAACCGTTTTTTAATTCGAGGTGCGATTAGATTCAGATTAGAGTCCCTCAAAGATACGTGAAATATATTGTGACTTTGAAGTAATATGACTAAGGGAAATGTACGTGTCTTGATAAGTAGCAAAGATAAGAGCATTTATTTTGAAATTTTTTCAGTACGACTGATTATCATACGCGCAAACTTATCCACCACGCGCTTATTCATTCATTCGGTTAGTCATAATTTTTTTCGTCTCCATTTCTCTACGATGCTACCTTTTGAAAATTTTGCCGTACATCTTTATCAGATAACAACTTGTGTCTACAAAAAAATAATAAATCCTCCATGATTCTCATCTCGTTATAAAAGTGTCTTCTCCGGTTCGTTTGTTATAAGCTTCTTGACGATTTTATCGCATGAATGCGTGTACTAAATTTTTTTTCACCATCTCTCGTGTATAATCGGTTTTAGTTTACATTTTGACATGTGCTCATTACCTTTGATCATTCAACGAGAACGTCTTTGCTGATTACACTACGTATCTTCGGTTATATCATGCGTGAAATTAATTATATTTTACAGACTTATTAAGATTCTTGTAAATTCTAACGCATATTAGTGAAAAAAAAAAAAGAAAACGTGAGCATCAGCGTTTTCATATAGTAATGATCCAGGTAATACACAATACACTTATCAACAAAAAATCTTTTCCTGCAGTTCATTACATAAACGTTATTTGTAAACTACTGAAGATTGAGTGGCTATTCAAAATGAGATGGACTAATTTTATCTTTAGATTTTTAATGCAACCAATTCAGAACTGAGGCTATAAAATCAAGAATATCAGTAACAACACTTTATATAAAATATTTGCATTGATCAAAATTGTCTTTAAGAACAAATTGATAATAAATGATAATGTACTTTAAGGAATTGCTAATGACCGATTCTTAACTTAACTTAACTTAAGAACTTGAACTAATTTTTCTTAATCCCACAATCACTACGGTCAACAACTATATTAGATTCCATCGTTATCCTTATCAAATAATGCGACATAGGTGGTGCCATTCGTTGAATCTATATTTTCCTGCAGCTTCACGAGAATATCTATCAATTTTAGTCGCAATTGCTGGTACTTGAGGCTTTCAACGGTAGCACATTATGACGTGTTTGCCTCCAAATACTTCAGTTGAGAAGAAAATAAATATACCTACCGATAAGATAACTTTGATGGTACTCTGTTTGCTCTACCTCTCCCTCTCTGTTATTCTCACTTTACATCTTTCTCCTCGTGGACTATTTAGTTGACAGTTGAAACTACACAGATTTTTATCTTGATATGCATAAGTTACATGTAAACAAAGAGATTTTGGTGAAAGTTAATAATTATTTGACTGCTATAAGATCATAGTGTCTGATATTTACTTTAGATGTCTAAGATGGCATATGGAAATTCGTCAACACTGTGTTTGGAAATAACAACAACTTTTCAGTAATTTCTTAACAAGTATTTCCAATAAAAAAAAATGAAATTAGTTTTTGGGTATTACACTGCAGCTTTTTTAGGAGACCCTCGCATGATGCAGTGACAGGTTACATTTGAATATTGTACTATTATAGGGTCCTCAAGTATTACACCAAAATTTCAGAGTAACAAGTATTAAATTAAATGTTAATTTTATAATTAATAGTTAATGTAAGCAATTATTATACTGATATACATAAAGCCTAGCGTAACTCTGTTGTACTATCAAAGAACACTTAAAGCTACTAAGGTAACAATATCACTTTTATTTTTAATTGGCCATAACACATGCCTTATGTGTTTCTTATATTGTATGTTACTTACGTTATCAAACAACCATGCTAAACATGAATAGATTGCCAGTAACTTCTTGTCATTTTTTCTAAGTGATTTCCAAGTCTCCTTTTCTCTATTACGAGCGAATCTTTTTCTCTCTCGATCAACAAGACTTTTCTTCTCAGTGCTGTCACTGCAGATATTTAGCAGATATCTTTAGTATTCACTATTCAATTTCTCTTGAATAAAAAATTGAGGTCTATTTCTCTCAGTCGCTGGTTTTTTTTATCCTTTTCTTCGAAGAATCAGGTCACTCAGAGTACACGAAGCAAGCTTAAAATATTTTACAAGACAGAATACGACCAAGCATCAAACGATGCATCCAATCGACGCGTATCAATACACGCAAGCTAATAATGTTTCAAACGATAATAAAAGCGTGACTGATGTGGAACCTTCGCTTCTTCCAGCTCCCTGTCAACCTGGAAGCTCGCCTGTAAGGCTCACGAAGAAACGACCACCGATAGCTCACCGGAATGTAAATCCGTGGCTGGCGTGATGCCCGATGGCAACCAGACGCGCGAGCTCGTCTGTTTACACGGACTGCCGTATTCCTTTACTGAAGGGTAACGAAAAATTACTAAATACTCAATTAATTCCTTAATCGACCTGTTGCATCGTAAAGCCGTCCTATTTTAAAGATGTTGCGAATGTGAGTCTGCTCGATTTTGTGTTGTAAAAAAGCCAGTCACTTGAATTGAAAAAAAAAAGTTATAATAAACATTTGATGCTGGAGATACCTGATATAAAAAAAAAAGAATGATCGAGCAGAAACAAAATGCTCATCGAACAAATTTCTCGAAAACGGGCTAAGTAAGCGCTAACCACGGCTCACGAGAGATAAATTAGCGGTAAAGTAGGCAAAGAAAGAAAAAAAGAAAAAAAAAAAAAAAGTGTAAGAAAACCAGCACGTCAAAGTCATAGCTTGTGATTAACGCTCTTGTAGCATCAGTGGCAGCTTTGGCTTGGAGACGGTAAGCGGCTTAACGGTTCTCAATTGGCGAGACGAGGAGTTTGACGCAGCGAGGGCTCTTAGAGGTCTGCCCGAGCTGCGCCGCTTATCAATCCTCAATGGAAATCTTCAAAGGATAGTCACACCCTTTCCCGAGGACGCTCGATTTCTTGAGGTAATCAGAATCGAGAAATCACGATTTTCTCAATATTTTTAGTTATGAGGTACATTTTATGAATTCAAATTCAAAGAGGGAAAATATATTATAACACTTAAATACCATTGAAATGATAATGGTAAAGTAGGTAAGTATATTACATGACTCTAAACGTCTGTGTTAAACATCACCAACAACAATGTGAATTTTCATGACCCAAGTTGGTGTTTATGAGAGGAAGAAGAGACGTGGATCCAAACAGATTAGGGGAACAGTGTCTCTGTAATTGAGGCCTCATTAAGAGGCACGTTACATTCGCGCACGAGTCGTCCGTACGTGTGTGCCTATACGTGCAATTGCTGCGGAGAACACTCTGCAGCCTGGCACGAAAGGCAAATTGATACTGACGCTTCTCCATACATATACATACATTCATACACGTAGGTATACTATACCTGTATATGTATACACGTGCAATGTGCAATAGGTCGTGGAAATCAGCGGCACGAGCTTACGTGCGATGCCCGAGCTCACCTTTGCCGGACTGCCCGAGCTCCGGACGCTCGATTTGCGCAACAATGCCCTCGGCTACCTCGACCCCGACGAACTAATTGCTGCGCCAAAGCTACGCGATGTCTATTTGGCAGGTGGGTTCTGTACATATATAGTTATATTTCCAACGAGGGAATATATTAGGTCTTCGAGCTTGCACGGATACAAGTGTCTTCTCCTCAAATTTCTCCGTGCGAGATATTGTTTGTTGGATACGTTCTACTGGAGGGCTTTGAGCTTGCGAGAGGCAAGCATATACGGTTTCTGAGGTGCGACGTGGCGTGTCTTTTGTTGGAATTTTATTGGCAAACGAGCTTCTTGAGAACTATTCGAGTTCTGCTGGTTAGCAATGTGGATTTTGTTTGTTATAGTACAAAATTTGTGGTGATATTTTGTTTCGTACGGCGTTTGTTGTGCGCAAAAAAAAAGTATAATTTAAGATGGAGTATTTTTAACGAATGAAAAAAGATTGCATCTCGCGTCTTTTACGATATTTTCTGTGGATACATAACTTTTATATTTTTATTACTTGATCTTTTATATTTGTAAGTTTTATTCTTAGTGAATTAATTCACAGGTCATTTTTTATGAAATTTAATTAAAAGAGTAACTCTTACTTATGATAAGATTATTATCGTGGTTCATATCGATGATGCAAGGCATATTAAATGTACACGAAAATACTTCATTGCTTAATTGAAAAGTTGATTAAAATAAAAAATTTAGATTTTAAATTAAATATGATATTTTGAGTCTTACATAGAACTGGGTTTATTATTCAACTAATTTTTATGCACCAGATTAATATTTTCGTATCACGTTGTCCATAGCGGATTCCAATTTTTTTTTTTTTTTTCTATCTTTTATGCAAGTTCGGCAAAAATTCTATTCATCAATTATTGGTGGAAAAATAAAGGTTCCAATACGTAAATTAATATTCCCTGAATTAATAATTAAACTATAATTAATAATGGTCGTCCTTTTGATAATGTATATGTACTGATTGCTTGAAGGAAATCAATGGACGTGCAACGAAAATTCGGTATGGCTGGTAAATAGTTCGTATGGCTCGTTAGTGGAGCGCGTAGTTGACAGAGACGAGATGCGCTGTTGGTCCCCGTTCAAAGGCAAGCCACTTCTCTTTGTTATGGAAGTCATGCAGGTAATTATGAGGTCCTCTCTGTTTTGCTCGTGTAGTAACGGAAGGTACAATTGATGCAATAAGCTTGATAGTATTAGATCGTAACGATTTTTCGCTCGTTTCTTTTCTGTACCAACTTTTTTATATAAAAAAAACCTTGTAGTGGCAAGGCAACGAAAATAAAAATAGACTTTATTTTAGATGTAAAAATAATAAAAATTTAATGAATTCTTCATTTAGTTTTCACTTTGCTGCTAGTCGATGTATCGATCAGTCCTTTTGACAACGTGAAATATAATGTAAAAAATTGAGTACAAAGCTTTGAGGGTATTTTTCTACTCTTTTCATGATCAATTTAGTGGTATTAAACTATAAAAAGTAATAAAAATACTTTACTTTGAACTAGTAAAAAGTTTGTTATTTCAAGCTGTAAATTTTTTTTAAAAAACAAAAAAAGTAATGCTTAACAGTCAAATATGGTATTTTATGCTGCTATATGCACTATCATTTTTTCTATATTATTATTTGATTCAATAGTGAACCTATCGAACGATGAGTGAAAATAATTTAATAATTTCTTGATGTATTAATATGCTCAGTATTCAAAAAACTCCAAAAGAATTTAATGTATTAACATCATGTAAATATATTGCATTTAACCAAAGATCTAACAACCCATGAAATACACAAAATTGTATTATTTTTTAAAACCAATTAACATTTCACTTTTTTTTTCATAGTAATACTTTTTTTTAAACAAAAAAAACATTTAACTCACTATTTTCGTGGTTAAACACACAGAGTTTTGAAAATGACAATTCTTGGGAACGCTTTAACATTTCTCCTTGATATTTAATGCACAAAATTTTTTTAAAAAGGAAACATAAATTATGATTTGTAACCCTGTCAATCGATATCTCAACCACTTCGACCGACTTAAAAGGCCACTCATAAAATTAAAGTGCTCGCGAAATAAATTCACGGGAATCCTCAACGATACGACTATACCGAAGAAAAAAAAAATACAAACACGCTTACACGTACGCGTGCCCACAACAGCGTTTACAGGATGAGTGTCAGCAGTTGGTGGTCTGCGATTGCGAGCTCGTGTACGTCGTGAACAGCGCAACCCTCGGTGGTGGTAGTAACGGCAGCCCAACGAGGAAACAGCAGCAGACACAGCAACAGACTTCTCCTCGTCAGCATCAGCGGCAATTCATGGCTTTTGCTACTGTCAACTGCAGCCATCGTGGTTTTACCGATATGCCGGCCTTTCTGCCAGCTAATACCACAACCCTCCACCTCGAGGGTAACCAGGTATGTGTGTCTATATGTGGGAGGTTACTCTGGGATTAACTCTGATAGCCTGAGGGTATCCAGACGCTTAGGAGGATAGAGAGGCTGATGAAGAGGCGGATTGGCTACTAGGGACAGTGTAAGATACTAACAAACACAGGAATGTGAGGGGTGTAACATATACAGCGTGACATTATTAAACGCTGTTCTGATGTGCTGGTAATTTTCTTGTATGTAATAGTGAGGTAAAATATTCTTAGGGATTCGTAAAGATGATCACCATGTTTTTCGAAGCTCACTTTGATGAGGTTCTTAATTAATAAGTAATTTTAAAAATATAGACAGGAAAAGTTATAAAAAATATGATGACGGGATGAAATTATTTTATCAAGAAAATCTGAAGTTAGGCTCAATTAAAAGTCCTGATAAAGTTTCTAATTGATTTCAAGGCTCCTTTAAATTTCAAATGGCTTTAAAGTCCTCAGAATTATTTTATATTTTATCACCATGAAGTCATTTACATAGAAATTTTTCAAAGAAAGATTTTTTAATCGCAAAACTTATGCCGATTTCTAATGACTTTAAAGTCTATAAATGATTTTAAATGACTATAAATGATTCCGAAAAATTTCGAATAAATTTTTTCATTGACTCCAAAAGTGCATAGTTCCTTCAACAACTTAACACAGTTATTGTGCTTACAGATCAGTGACTTGACGCCTCTCAAAATAAATCCGGTGTACAAAAGCGTGATAGATCTCTACTTGGACGACAACGAGGTGGAGTGCGTGGGCTTACTGGACGGCACTTTCTGGCTCGAGCACTTTAGGCTCCTCAGTCTGCGCGGTAATAAAATGACCGACGTGTGTAAACAATGCCTCTTTTTCTTTTTTTTTTTTAATTTATTAATTTCATACCTAATATCGTTTTAACAGTTGATTGAAAATTTTCGTGATAACTATTTTCAACTTTGGTAAACTAATGACAAATTAAGTAACTTTTGCATTACCCAAAAATTACAATTTTCTTTTAATATTATTCACACAAGCGTATGGATGATCTGATAGACCTGTTTAAATAGATAAAAATATTTACCAGTTTGACGTATTTTTAAGATGAAATCGTGTTATGTAATTTTTTGTATCCTTTGATCAAACGATTTTCCTCCATACAATAATTTGAGCCAGTCTCACAGCGTCTTTCAATTACACTTCCACCCGTAGTTTGCGACGTACGCGTTGGAGAATGTTTTGCCGCACAGCCAAACAGCGGCAAGCCTCTATCTTGGGAATAATCCGTGGAGATGCGACTGCCAGATTACACCGGGATTTCAGGAGTTCCTGATCAAATATCCTTACCTCATCAAGGACGTGAGCGAAGTCAAATGTTCCCCGGAAAATGGAGATTACTTCAACAGACAGGTATTTATCATAACTGTTATTGCAACAATATATACCCACGAGAAATAATAATTATAATAATTATAATTACTACATTGAAATGCATAATTGTTGAATGGATATTAATTTTAATCGTTGAAAATTAATGTAAATTTTAAGAAAATTATTCATCATTAACTATTATAATTATTATTATTATTATTATTATTGTTTTTGAAGTTAGTAATTTTTGCTCGTGAACAATTAAAGCGTTTCATTTTCTCAACAGATCCGAGAGCTTACAAGGACCGAAATTTGTGCTCCACCCGCTGAGCTCGAGATATATCCACTGGACATTCTGAATATTATTTTGGCAATCATTATTATATGGATCTTGGTTAAATTTACCTATGATTACTACGTATTTAAAAATACTGGCAAACTTCCCAGAATCGTTCATTTGATACCTTAATAGAGAGATTTATTTTGCTGTGACTTAGACACTAGTGCTGCTAGTCGGTATTTTGTTAAAGATATTTTCAAGTATTTTATATGACCACCTTTTGTGATTTTTAATGGCTATTTAATAATGTACTTATAAAAAGTGTGTTTTTGATTGCAATGCAAAAAATATTTAGTCTATCCTTGACTTTTTGTAAGTATTGCATTTTGTGTATAACATTTGATTGTATAGAGAGAGATGGCAATCTAGACCTGGCGTATAATTTTTTATGTTCAACGTTATTTTGATTGACGTATTTCCAAGAAAATATAAGAATAAAAAAAAAAACAAATAAATAAATAAATTAATTAATTAAAAAAAAGAAGTTTTTTGAGTACGTTACTAAAAAAGTCGATAACTGCAAAATTGAGAGCTTGCCATCCTCATACCTCGGTCTGCAGTAGAGTGGATGTATTAGTGAATGTTACTAAGAAAATTAATTTTAACTTAATGTACATTTGTTATATGTAAAAGCACTTTTTAATAATAAAAGTTTTTCATACAAACTAGTGTCTATTTTTATATGCTTCAGGTTTTTAAATTACAAACATTTGACTAAATGGTAAAAAAGAATTTCGATACCACAGTGATAAAACAAGCTTGTTTTTTTTTTTTGTTTTTATTCATTTAATCGTATTCGTAGTATTTGGGTATTTGGTATACAAAGATGTACAAATTTTACATTTTTTATCAAAGTTGCTATTAATAGTACATCACAGGATGAAAAAAATTCTCACCCTATTCCTGTTTCAAAGAAATTGAAAATTTTATAAACTTTTGTTTTGCTCGATAGAAATACGGATGATTAAAAAAAAAAAAATGCAAAAATTTACCGCCGAGTTAAATCCCAACTCAAAACAGAAGGAAACGATGAAAAGATTTAAGAATAAAAGCTCAGCTCCAAGAGCTTCATACAGGTGCCCCAATAATATTTTCCACTTACAGCCTACACCCTCGTCCGATAATCGTTTAGCGTAGCGTAAAAGTCTCTTGCACTTTGATCTCGTTCTCTGATATCTCACTTTGAGACTTTTCCTCCTTCTGCTTCTCTTTCTCATTTTGCTTCCCTAAAGGGGCTTTTCTCAGGTCAATCGTGCCAGCTACTTTACCGGTATAACTACATACACTTCTGATACTGTCTTTTCTTCTTGTGCTCATACGTGTTCAACGAGGTGTTCATATATATGTAATACTTTCCGGAGGAGATGGGGGTACGTGTGCGCTGCTAATGGAAAAACACTACTTGCACAAGTGTCCCACGTTCCACCTACGATGGTAGTTTGTTTTTTTATGGTCTGTACACGTGTGTACTATACTCGCGAATGAACGTCTTAACTGTTCGGTTCCTTTGTTTTGCCTGTTTAATCATTTGCTTTATTGTAACAATTAATAAATTGAGCTGCTGATTTTATTCTTCTTGTAATATTTTTTTTCTTCAATCGTTTTTTATGGATGGTGGATCACTTTATTAAAATTAATAATTTTTTTGTTATATAGTATCTATCTATAGTTAATTACATGAATAAATTATTATAAATTACACGTAACCTATTGATTTTTTAATTTTTACATAGTTTGGAAATCATTCATTTATTTATATGCTGTTTTAAAAACATTAAGCATACGTTTTGTTGCGTATACAACTCATGCATGGCTAGTGTAGATAAGCTGGTTGAATGTGGTTCTCGCTACGCAACATTAGATTGGTTCGAAACCGAGGTATATTTGTGTATATCAGAAATACGTACGTAAAGACCCTTTATATTGTCTCAAAAGAAGAAGAAAAATTTTATATGACGGTTTCTGTATTTCAATAAATTTTTTTTAAATATTTGTTTGCGTTGTGTTATTAAATAATTTCACGATTAACGAGGAATAGTTAAAATAAGTATTTTTTAATTTTTTTGCAATAAATTAATAATCCAATTCTTGTATTTTTTCAATTAGTTTTACGTGAATAGAGAATCAATTAACTAATAAACAACTAAAATACTAATTTTTTAAACGGTATAAATATGTTTTTTTTTTAATAGGAAAAAAAAATTATACAATTTTTTTTAACCAATTCTTAAGTGAATAACAAAATCAGCACCTATGAAAACCACAAACACAATGGCAATATTAGTTATACGTTCTAAAAAATATTTACAAAATTAATTTATCATAAATAAATGACTGAATAATTATCAAATGACTGGCCTCCGGTGTTGCAGAGTTTAATTAAAATTAAAAGCATTTTAAGTTAGAAAATAATAATTCATGTTATTTTACCGTGTAAAGAGGTTTTGACAAAAAATGTAGATTTTTTGTAATATTTTATCCCGATGTATTTTCAAGAAAAAAAATCATTTAATTCCACACTTTAACATAGACTCTTATGGGGATCACTAATTGAATTTTATTAAATATAACCTTTTTGAAGATTCTGCGTGTGATTTTTTTTAAATTTCTTTATTTTTTTTTAAATACAGGTTATTTTTAACGAGGAGAGATTTTTTTAGGTTTTAATTCATGTCAATGGTAGTTTGAATACACTTTAATTGCTGACCCCATTAGAGTCTATGTTGTGGAATTCAATGATTTTTTTTTCTGCCTTACAAAATGTATACGCACATGCAATATTCTAAAAAAAAAATATAAATTTTTTTTAGCGTTATTTAATATTTCTTACATTTTGCTGGAATGTCCTTAAATCACCTATGTGCAAAGATCGTATGATTATTTTATTTTAAAAAATTTTTCATGTATTTATTCTTACTTTTATTGCTTTCATTTTTTCCAACCAACGTCCACAAAAGTCATGCAAAATCATCAAATGTACAATTCGGTGAACCAATGCACGTCCATTCGCCCTCTTTCGCGACCAAATTCGATAAGCCAAAAAGCTACATAACGCATGCCACCGCAGGGGCTTTTCCACGTCGACAGAAAAATCCTTTCCAAGCTGAAAAGGAACACGTATACCTTTCGCAAGAGACAGGTTTTGCAAGCCAGCGATATTTTTTCCTTTCAAAAGCCTGCACCTTTGACAGTCAACGGTATCCAACTCTTCTGCACACTTTCTTTAGCTTTTATAAAAATCAAGTACCTCATACAACCGCGCACTTGACAAATCCATCAATCATCACGAATCTTCTGTGAATTTTTCTTATTTCGTCGTATTAATTATTGAAAATCAGCGTTTTATCGTCTCCATGGATTCCTGAACAAAAAAAAGTGGAGTTCAAGCTCACAGGAACGCATACATATATAGTACGACAAAAAAAAAAAAAAAGAATGGGAGATCTCCCCCATTTCTGTTGGCCTTCTTATCCATCGGTATAACGGCTAAGTTCCGGTGTCCATTATCCATCGGCATCTAATAAACGTACATGTATACACCTCGAGGGTGAGTAAAACTCTGGGACAATGTATATCTATACCCATACGTGTACACTTGCGTGAGCACTCGTAATTTGAACTTGTCACGCGATACAGCCTCGAGACTTTCGTGGACGCCTTTACACCCAAGCTCGTATACATAACGCGTGCACAAGTGTACATACACGACGCAAAGTCTCGAGCTTTCGCGTGTGTCTCGCCCCCCCCCCTCAACTCGCATTCACCCACACACTTTGAAAATTAAATACCTCTGCTTTGAGGAAAAAAAATGTTTTTTTTTTTTTTAACCCTTCCGAGATTATATGTTTTTTTTTCTTGGTATTTATTTATTTTTCATTAGAATCCGAGTGCAGCGTACGTACACACACGGGGTTCCACCGCGACTCAATTAGCACGCAATATCGATGCGGTTGCGGGATAAGAGGCTGGGTTTTTTTTGACTCCGTGTCTTTTTTTTCCTCAGCTTAATTGGGCTGCTGAGATTTTAACGTTCAATTAACACGAGCCTCTCCTCCGTTGCGATACGTTGTGCTATACGAATGGTTTATCGTGAGGCTGCTGCGGTATGTTGCGTGCTTACATGCATATATTGTACGTTTAGTGAATATTTTATGGACGATAAGATGCCTTGTTGAACTTAATGTAATGGTTATTGATATTTTAAACAATATTGGAGTGGCTCTTTGTATAAAAATATTGACAAAGGCATTTGTTATGCCTATTCCGTGCAATCATTTATGTAATACTTTGATTGTTTTTTGGGGTTGTAATGAAATTGATATAATGGAAACAATGTGAATAGGATAATACTTTAAAGCATATTTTTGTGCTTTTAGAAGTAGAAGAACGAGAGAGGAACCCGAAATTAGAGCCTGCAATCATTTCTTTGGTGTAAGCTAAAAAAAGCACGAAAACGTGAATTAAAAAAGTTTCCCTCATCTCGATCCACTGCTACTTAAAGGATAAGTACAAAAAAAACTTGACTCGATGTAATTGCTCTGTAGTAGATGCAGCGACATGCATGTGAAATGCAACTGTATAATATTGTTTCAATATAATTTTATTGCTATAAAAATAACAATTTAATTCGATGGACCAGAAAAAATTTTCAATCTACTGAGTGAAAATATTTTATGTTAAATTCTTATTTTTATAAATTTACGGAACTTGACTTTTTAACGTAATTACACAACTTTTGAAATTTGCAAATATAACGAATGTTACGTATATTTATGTATTTAGATGAAAAAAAAACTTATCTTTTCGATACATAATCTTGAAAGTCTCTGTTAAAATTAAAAATGGTTTGAAAGAAGTCGTTGATTTAAATATTTGTAATAAAAAATTATAAAATAGTAACAAAAAAATTGCTATGTTTATTAATTGACTGCTATTTTTTTCATTTTACATAGTTTACTCGAAAGTCGTTGACTCACAATAGTTGTATGTCGTACCGCATAATTTTAGCTACGTGTCGTACCTACTGTATTAAAGATTAACTCGAGTCTCTCAGAACGAGACCCGAGACGAGAGTTTATTCGTCTTATCTCTGATTTCATTGTACTCTAATTTCATTCGCAAAGTTCTTGTTTTGAATAACTTGAACATTAACAAAAAGATATACCTAACAGCTCAAGAACAACTGTAAAATAATAATCCTGATATCAATTTTGGTTGCACGAACACCTACACTAGTCTAAAACTTACCTCCACTCTTGACAAAAACAAACTTTATGTAATTTTGGTTTCTAACAAGTCGACAAACTTATTTTGATAAAAAGGTTTTTCTCTACTCTATAATGAATAAATTCAAAAAAAAAAAAGAAAGTTTTTCTTGTTCGACAACTTCAACCTGCTAACACAACGTTTATGGTCATGGTTATGTTTTCCTCTTCAAAATATTACAAAGCCTCTGTTTGTCGCTTCTAAGAAAGAAGCCCGCTGCTTTACATTGTGGAGGGGCTATTATTAAAAGCTCATTCAAACTTGAGCAAGATTCTCTCGGGCTCCTCGAAAACAATTTCTCGACTACGTAATCAAAAGCAAGGAAACAATATCAATTATGGCAGGAAACACGAAGATAGCCCACCTAAATAATGCTTTTCCTTCTTAAGTGAACATTGATGATGTTGTCTTGAATTTACAGTAAGTACAAAACATAAGACTGTCTTATTCAGATGTAAGTCATTCATGATTCTTTTCAGCCTCCAGCTTTAAAATACACGCCCATCACAATCTTTAATCACGAAATAAAAATTCCATACTCAGTACAGCGATAAAAGCAAAAAAAAGTAAGCCAATGAAAAAACTACTGTAAGTTTTAACGTTTCCTTTTTTTCAAAGTAGTTGTACCCTACTTTCACTGTAAAAACTTATGTATCTCCACTGCAATGTGATCAATAATTAGCGTAACTTATGATAAAACTCACCGAATTTCGCGGTAAGAATTACCGTTTCTCTTTTGTTTTTGTGCCACTGAATTCCCATACACTCCTGCAAATTGAAAACCCGAGCGCTCATCACATCGCTCAAACAACAGCAGAGATTACTACCATCCAATACACGAGTTAACTGATGCACGGGTATAAGTTGACTCTGCGTGGAATCGCAATTGGGAAAGCGGTTATACCTGCAGACACAAGGGACACTCGGCAAACAATTTGCTGCATCAACCCCGAGATCGTGGAATCGCAAAGCAAAAACAAGCACACGCGTGCACCCATACTCGTCCCATTGTTCTTGGTCAACCCTGACCTCCGTACACGCATCAAACAAAGACACGAGCTGAGGAATTCTGTACTGCATGTGATTTTGAGAACCTGGAATGCTGCTAGGTACATGCCATGCGTTACGTACACTTGACAAAGAGGAGGGATGACCGTATGTTAGAGCTTTTCACGTGTGCAAGCTCAACCCGTGAGCTCCCGTAGCAGATGTGTAGCCCAAGAGAGTTCCGGAGCCATGGCACATATATATATACACGTGCCCGCATCGGCTCGAATTAACGTTTGCCGAAGCATATACCTAGTCCGCCGGATCTCTCTCTTCCATATACACCGCTCCTGTTGTCCTGTTTATTTACTACGCACGGACTATACTGGCTTATCCACGGTGTGTGCTTACGCTCGGAGGACGACATTGCGCTCGCATTGAACTTTTATGAGCTTTTGGGGATGTCAGAGCATCAGATGTTCATTTCCATGCTGTATACGCGCCTGTTTGGGTGATTATAACCGATTAGTGCTGGTAAAAAAAAGTGCTGCCTGAACTTTGTGAGGAAAGGGTGCTATCTATAAGAAACTTGATCTGAATTTTCGCAGAGGTAGTATGCACATAGAGTAATATAAAATTGAACTTTGTGAAACGATAACGATATTTCAACCTTTGACTATTTGGATTGAAAACTTTATAGGATTTCATTAAGGTGGTTCATTAAAATATAGACGAAATCGTTGCAAAAAATGAATCAATTCAACTTGCTACGGTACTCGAAGGAGTGGTATCAATGGATATTCTTTAGGTGCAGTTTTCCATAAAAATTGTAATTGTTGAAAAATCTTCCATTCACTCAAATACCAATTTCACCCTTGATGTTTTTTGTGTTAACATTATTTGTGTATATTTCAAAAGTAAGTATGTCGAATTTCAAGTATTGTAATGTAATAAAAAAAAAATCTGAAAACCATTCAATATTAGGGAGCTTCACCCATGTACCTAAAATGAAGTATACCATGTAACGCAATATCCACTGCGAGCTGTATTGACTCCAATAGAGATATGAAAGAAGGAGGAAAAAAAAGAAAGAATTTTGGGGAAACAATATAAAGTCCATACATACAAAACAGGCCCGTTCAATTTCTTTCATTACACACTCCTCCTATATTGCCTCGAAAAGTAAAATAAATCTCCGTTGGGGCGCTTGGATCTCTACATTTATATCCTCACAAACGCCGTCGCACTTGCACGTGTATACAACGTTAATTGAATTTCCACAGCGCAGCGTAAGTAATTTAATAATCACGAGGTGGGTATAGCACACTGCGCGTCGAGCGGATCGAGAAATTAGCGGCCTTTAAAGCAGGTGTGCCCGTCAGAGCCCTGAGCTTGTACCATACCCACTACACCTACTTCGACAAAGTCCTCTTAAAAACTCAGCGAGCGAGGGCAGCTATTGTTTGGCATGGGACGCGGAGTATCTGACGTGTGCGATCGCAACGTATGGACAGGTCGGCAAATTAACGTCGTGCATCGCGTGTATTCGAAATTGCACATTGGCTTTAGGGTCTGAATTCATGGAACTTGTGCTATCCTGCAAAATACTATTTCTCGCATAAAAAGTATATTGGTATGCATAATAATATGTGGTGTTCTTAATGCATGGATATATTTTTAATGTAGGGAAGTTGATCTTCGTAGCATAGCAAAAATTTTGTGAATGAGGCCCCAGTTTGATCTGTCCTACCAGTTGCAGTATATTTTCGTGTGGGTACACAACTGTAGCCATGTCGTTGGCTGCTGCTCTGTATCGTTGTAGCTTTCACGCTTAAGTATATGCTATATGCTTGTGCTTTTATGATAATGGCGTAGTGATTTCATGTGGACGAGCTTGCGTTATTAATATGGATGAATTATTTTCTTTTCATGTATGTATGTGTTACGATATTACAACTTGCATATTATATATGGGCACAGTCAATATATTAATCGAATTATTCTGAAGAGCTTTTGCCCACAAGCGTTTTCTCTGTCCATGTAACGCGAGATTTGTGACTAAATAATCAATAGCGATGGAAATATACTCAATTTTGTTTAATCGAACCATATGTTTCTTTAATTTAATCTTAATTAATGCAGTTTGTACACGTTTACTTGAATGTGCTTCAATTATTAAATTCACCTGCTTCAAGCTTGTATTTAAAATAGCTATTTTTTATAAAATGCTTGACAGGGGTGCTAGTAAGTGTAAGTATTTGAGAAATTATAAAATCGAGATGGTTCGTTAACTATTTGATCATACCTACTAAAGTTAGTTTTTTTTTTTTAAATCAATTTTTTTCCTCTCAATCATTTACATAATAAATCGTAAAAAAAAGGTTGCCTTATTGTATAATATATACCCTACCATTAAATTAAAAAAAAAAAAATTTTTAATTACATTTACTCGTTCACACATCTTTGAAATATGGAACAAAAGCATTCTTCAAGTGGAAGCAAAGACTGAGTGCACAAAAAATCTTACTTTTACCTCACAATTACGCGCAACTACAGAGTCTCGATAAATCTCAGCCCTAGCAGCAGTGAACGACTTATTCCACATGGAGGATGGTACCTAAATAAGCGCGTGCAAACGACTCGACCATTGCCTCACCACTGCTCTATTACTTCATGCAACATAGCTTTAACGCTTACCGTTTTACTTTACTTATTATCCTTAAGCCAAAAGACCCTCCTCCCGGTTTACTGGCAATTTTCGTAATAATAGGCGTGGCACGAAATAACCGAGAAATTGCCGATTCAGCTCCTCTTGCCCTCCCCCCCTACCCATATGGCACGTTTATGCGTTCGCATACTCGACTAAACTCACTCTCTCTTGACTTTAAAAACGCGTGCTGCCGATGCTTTTAGCTTATTCCCTTTCTTACCTTCTCGAGTTGTGGTTTTTACAGTCTGCACGCAGCGAATGCACTTTTATGCCCTTTTTGCGTGTCCCACTACCTTTCCTCCACATGTTGTTTTTTGCTGGATGTTGAAAAATTTTCTTCTGCTCTTACGGGTACACCTGAGATTTTTAAGGGCTGAAATTTAATTACTCTAATGAAGTAGGTTAATTTGAAGGCTCTTTTGCCAGTGCTTGTGTTTCCGTTGCTGCTACTGCTTAGCTTCTCTTTCCTCCAAAGTAAGAGGTGCTCTAGTTGTACATACCAAGGCTAATGTATTTTTTCTTAATATCTCTACTATATTATCAAAAGGGATGAAAAAAATATTAATACTGCTTGCATATTTAGGATACAAAAAAGGGGGGAAGGAGGACACGTGCGTACTAAAGCTTCATTTTCGAAATCGCGAGGGGAGAACAGCGTGTATGACACATAATATGCACACAGGGGTAGCTGAACGAGATAGAATTGGAAAAGAATATTCACGTGTATGGGTGCCTCGATACCAGAAAGTCGAATCGACACGCAATATGCGCATAAATGTGAGTTCGATATACCTATACGTGTAAAGAAGATACATAATCCGACGTCTGTTGCTGACGCCGCTGTGCTCACGAGGTGTTATTGCTTGAATATATTCATAAGTATTGTGAATCTTTAAAAAGGATTTTTTTTCCGTATTTCCATATTTCCGTGTATACGTGTGAGGGTGAATTAATTTTTTTCCTCTACCACAGTAGAAAAAAATTGTGAAAAGAAAATTTTATCTTTCATTCAAGATCTAGACTTTTTTAAACATAGAGTATACCTAAGATAAACTTTAAAAATTATAACTTTAAAAAAACAATAAACAAGTTAAAAAAATTATATAAAATAAAATAAAAAAGTAACAGAAACAAAAAAAAAATTGTACGTTCTTTAATTCATTGTTAATACCGAACATTTGGTTTCAAGTAATAAATTGACTTAAAAAAGTTTTCAGAACCTAAGAATATTTTATTAACATACTACTCCTGTCACAAATACTTAAATTCATAAAAAATACTCTAAAAGAGAATATTTTACAAATTAAAAATCCATAGCACAATTATTTCTTGTTATTGAATTAAAAAAAAAAAACAAAATGAAAATCAAATCAAATTTTAAAGTAATCATAAGTTATGAGACTCTTAATATAATATATTAAGAGTCTCACATATTAAAGTTATCTTATATCAAACTCAGAGTGGATTTATCGCACCATTATCTCAAAAATTGATGGTTCGAAAAGCATTTGTCTTGGACTCGTTATTTACAATGTGCTGAAAAAATGATGGATTGAAAATAAATACATGCCAGTACTAACATATACAGACAACATTTTTGGTAACTGACAAATTTTTATCTTACACGCTGTACCGTTGCAACGTTTTTAGTAAAACTTTTTATCTGACAAATGCAAATCATCTGTTTAGAAGTCAAATTTATAATTTATAAAAATGATGATCAACATTTATTATTCATTACTGCTATTGGAAACTTAATTTTCAAACAGCAACGTAACAAAATAAAAATTTTTTTTATACATTTCATTATATTTTGTCATGACTTTTTTCTGTTGCAATAACCTATTTAAATAAATACGCCCTAAAAATAAATATATTTGAAACTGTTAGAATTGTAGAATAATTATTTCAAACGTTTAAAAGAATATAACAATAAAACAAGTTTTCCATCAGAAGTTCAAGTAAATTTTGTTCAAATTTTCTCTCTGTCAGTACCCAACTAATCCCAAATACCTAAACGATATCAAACTCCGTAGATTCACCACGCTGTTGTCTCCAAGACTGATGGTTCGAAGAGCTATCGTCTTCAATCGGCGATTGACACTTTACTAAAAGACAAATGGCATTGCGAATGTTTGGATTGTTAAAAGAGTAGATCATTGGATTCAAGCTGCTGTTTAACATCGCCATGAAGAGCGCCATATGATACATTTCCCGTCCCGTATCTGTAAGTTCTATAAATTGTAAAAAAAGTGAAAAGCTAATGTAGGGAAACCAGCAGATGGTGTAACAACCCAGGATGGTCAGCACAACCTGAAGATAAAGAAATGATCAACACCAAGACGACATAAAAAATGTGTAAGAATTTTTATTTAGATGGATACAAATGAGGTGTTTACCTGATTGCTCTTACTATATTTGTACTTTCTGCTCAAACCAAGTTCTTTTGATCTTTTGTTTAATCGGTGCAAATGGGCCCGAGTTTCTTTCCATATTTTGCAGTAAAATACGAGAACACTAATCCAACTTATCAGAAATGCCGGTACTATAATCCCACTAAAGTAGTACCTAAAATAAAAATTATTTTTATGATTTGCTGTTCGTAAAAAAAAAAAAAATAAAACTTCTAATTGATATCATAAGGTCACACTTGGGAACGACAGTCACGAATTCACATTTGTCCGTCGAGTGGTATCTGTTCCAGTAAATGGGCATTGAAGATATAAAAAAAGCTGTGCACCAATTGGCCATCACCACAACTTTTATTACGCTCTTGGTCATGTATCTTGGATATTCAAAAGGATAATAAATTGCTATGTAACGATCAACAGCTATTGTCATGATGTTGAAGAGACTTGTCAAAAAGGCACCACAGGAACATACTTGCCTGTTTAAACGAAAGAAGATGATGATAAAATACAAATTTTTTGTTTACTCTTACTGTTTCGATTTAATAAATGTAACCATTTGGTTCTAAATTTTATTAACTATTCTAGTGTAATAGCTTGACCTACAATTGGGCACGACCTACAATTAGTGTATTGTAGCGCAGTAAAAGTACTGATTTTATTTTGTTTTATATTATCCATCTCAATGTGTAGAATTTCGTCTCAGAGTGAGAAAAAATATTACAAAGTATTACATTACTCACTTGAATATACACACGTTCTTGTAGTCATTCAGCGACGGTTCGAAGAAAGCAACCACTTTGTAGAGTGTCACGAGACCCACACATAGATCCGAGATAGTGAGGCTGAGCATCAGGTGGTTGGTGGTGACTCTAAATAGTCTGGGACACAACTTTCCAGCTATGATCGTCATGCCATTACCAAATACAATTACTACTGCCAGTACTACGGTAACGATAAACTTATACATCTCGATACACCAATGTACCTTATCCAAAAAATTATGATTTTTTATTGTATCTATCCTGCCTTGGATAATTCGATTGCACCATTTAATTACGAGAGTTCATCATTCCGTCATAAACTCTTTTACTTATTCACAAAACAAAATATATAGACTACTAAAATTTTCATAAAACAATTAAAAACAACGACTGATAATTTACAATGTGGTTTCATTCTCACAGTTTTCTCCCCACGCATTGTCACCACAGTACTGCAAATGAACGTAACAACATGTCAGAAACAACAGCACCACCTTAATTAGCAGATCAATTTCATCAACGAGATTACTACTCTACTTTATAGAGAGGAGGATTTCATTTACTTAATTTAATTTTTTTTTGTCATCAATGTATGCAACGTAGTTAGGTATTACGATGTAAGTAGCTTCTAGTATATACAGTCCTAATGTCCTTGACTCGAATTAACAAAGCGGAAATTATAAGAATTTAGTGTTCTAAGTTATTACACTACTATGGATGCACAAGTGGTCTTAGAATGCAAGAGACATGATTCATTGCGTTCAAATGAGCAGTTGAAGGATACTAATTCAATAATTGAAACAGAAAGAAAAAAAACCTCTGCTAATTTATTAACACAAAGCTTTGCTATTCGTATAAATAATTGTTCTTCATTTATTAATAATAAATCTTAATCGGTAAGACTGAAAATCATCTAGTCTTTAAAGCGACCATAGTGCACAATTAATAGAATATCAACGATCAATCAGATTTTACAAAAATTGATTATTTTTTGAGTTTGAGAGAAATTTTTGTACGTTTTTATTTTATAACCAATCTACAACCTCTGTTAGGTAGTCAAATTTAAAATTCTTCAAAAAAAGTAAAGTTTTTAATTCATCAAACACATTACTCATTGTACATATTTTTTTTATAATACATACTTCAAATTGATTTTTTTATTCACATATAATATTGAGAGCGTGATCATTAAATTATTTTTGCGTCACAGTATGACTATTTTTATCTTGATAAAAAAATACGACGTAACGTAATTTACTTGTGTAAATATTGTTATTTCCATCATTTACATTTTACACTTTACTTTATGTCCAAAACAAAAATAGTTCAATGAAATTGCAATTTTAATAACATTGTATTGAAACAAAGAAAGATTGTAGAAATAACTTGTACAACTCTCGTTTTCCAGTTCAGATATGATTACGATTATTAAACAGTTACATTTAGAAAAGTATCAAAACAAGTTACGATTTATTTTCAGTGATTAATTATGTTTTTTTAACTCTTTGCTTTTTTTACGATAATGTATATTATATATTAAAAAACGAGCTAATTTTAATAGTTTGCATCCGTTAAACTCTTTGCACCCACGGTAAGAAAATAATATTTTTTTAATCATTAAATTTCTGAAATAATTATTTTTATCATAAAAGTTAGATAAACATAAGTGATTACAGGTTACATATCATCCAAAAATTTTGTTACACTTTTCTGTCAATCTCAGCCAATATCCAACTAATCTCCAATCATACAACATCAAACTCGATAGATTCACCACGCTGTTGTTTAAAAGATTGATGGTTCGAAGAGCTTTCGTCTCGAATCGGTGATTGACACTTTATTAAGAGACAAATGGCTTTGTGAATGTTTGGATTATTCCACGTGTAGATTATTGGATTAATACCACTGTTTAATACCATCATAAACAGAGTCATATGATACACTTTAAGACTAGTGTCTGTAAGTTCATGAAATTGTAAAAAGAGTGAAAAGCTAATGTAAGGAAACACGTTGATCGTAAAGGAACCTAGGATTAAAAGCACAACCTTAAGAAAAAGAAATTAATACCAAGACAATATACGATCATGTATAAATTTAGGTTCATCTAAATAAGGTAGTTACCTGATTGCTCTTACTATATTTATACTTTCTGCTCAAACCAAGTTCTTTTGATGTTTTTCTTAATCGGTGCAAATGGGCCCGAGCTTCTTTCCATATTTTATAGTAAAATATGAGAACAATGATCCAACTTATTAAAAACGCTGGTACAATAATTCCGTTGTAGTAGTTCCTTCAACGTAAAATGTGAGCATGATTTACTATTTTCAAGGAAAAATAAGACAACAATTCTACTTAATATAACAAGGTCACACTTGGGAACGACAGTCACGAATTCACATTTGTCCGTCGAGTGGTATCTGTTCCAGTAAATGGGCATTGAAGATATAAAAAAAGCTGTGCACCAATTGGCCATCACCACAACTTTTATTACGCTCTTGGTCATGTATCTTGGATATTCAAAAGGATAATAAATTGCTATGTAACGATCAACAGCTATTGCCATGACGTTGAATAGACTAGTTAAAAAGGCACCACAGGAACATACTTGCCTGTTTAAATGAAAGAAGGGTGTAATAAATTCTTTAACGAAGTTTTTTTGAAAACTACAGTTAAATGTATATGATTATATGCGTATTGGGGTGGATTCTTTGTACGTAAAATACCCGTTTTTCGTTTATCTTAACAT
The DNA here is from genome assembly GCF_036245765.1 of Copidosoma floridanum. NCBI lineage: Eukaryota > Metazoa > Arthropoda > Insecta > Hymenoptera > Encyrtidae > Copidosoma > Copidosoma floridanum. The sequence continues at coordinate 12,148,887 of NW_028321907.1, read as the reverse complement.
TTTGTATTTTTAAATTTAACTACTAAGTTTTTATTTTTCTCAATTAATGGCTAAATAGCTCGACTTACATACGAACGATAAACTTTATTGAAAGGTAGCTGCCACATGTAGAACAGGCACAAAGAGAAATATGAAAAATATGCCCATATGGGTACAAATACAACATATTAATGATGGGCACCACCCATAATTAGTGTATTATAGCGGAGCAAAAGTACTGTTTCTATTTTGTTTTGTTTTATCCATCTCAGTGTGTAGAATTTCGTCTCAGAGTGAAAAAAAATAATACTAAATATCTCATTACTCACTTGAATATACACACGTTCTTGTAGTCATTCAGCGACGGTTCGAAGAAAGCAACCACTTTGCAGAGTGTCACGAGACCCACACATAGATCCGAGATAGTGAGGCTGAGCATCAGGTGGTTGGTGGTGACTCTAAATAGTCTGGGACACAACTTTCCAGCTATGATGGTCATGCCATTACCAAATACAATTACTACTGCCAGTACTACGGTAACGATAAACTTATACATCTCGATACACTAATGTGCCTAAAGATAAAATATTATGATTTATCCTGCATTCGATGATCCAATTGCACCTCTTTTAATCACGAGAGTTCATCATTTAGTCATAAACTCTCTTACTTTTTCACAAAACGAAATACATAGACTATTGAAATTTCCATAAAAAATTGAAAAACAATAACTAATAATGTATATCGTGGTGTGCTACCAACAGTCTTCTCTCCATGCATTGCTGCCACAGCACTGCAAACATGCGGAACATATCAAAGAAAATACAACCACGTTAATAAGCTTATTAGTTTCATTAACGAGAGTGCTACCCCACCTATAAAAGGAGAAAATTGATTCACTTAATTTTATTTCTCTTGCTATTAAAGTGTGCAACGCAGTAAGGTATTACAATGTAACTATAGATTCTAGTACTAGTTTACAACAGGAAGTAGTAAACCCTTTATGTATATTTAGATTTTTTGGCTTGGGCACGTTTGATAATTTAAATGGTACACAAACTAGACTGTGGCACCAATATATTGACTGCCAGCCATACTGAACAGGAGATTAAAAGAGCAAAGGAAAGGATGGATGTTTATTCTTTTATTGAGTCTAAAAGTAATAATATTTATTTCACAAATTACAGATTGTAAAAATTTGTAAAACAATTTTAAGATGTAGCCCATTATAAACATATAAATTTATTTACCTACTTTAACCTTCATCTATTGTTATTTGTTTCGAAAACAATGGATTTTTTTTAATCTTTACAGTCATTTTGATATTTAATATAAACAATTCTGAAACAAAAATAATTGAAGAACAAAATGAAAAAAAGAGAAAACTGATTTTTCAAAGTTGATGCAAAATAATGAGAAAACAAATTAATTGATGGAATTTTAATTTTTTTAGCAGCTATAGGTACGTTGATACAAAGATGATAAGCAGAGATTCATTAAATGAGACAAAGAACTGCTTAGACATGATCAATCATACACGTATGTACTTATATACTCACATACACCTGCATTGTTATATTTTTTAACATTCTAATTTGAATATTTTTTTTTTTATAAAATTGAACGAACCTTTAGGATCTTTAATGTAAAATATTTAAAAACGACAAGAAAAAGGAAGATTGAAAAAAAACAATCGATTAAATTATAATTTTTTGCCAGTATAAGTATCTAGAAATAAAATAGAGAATAATAAAAAAAAATTAATTATAACTTGTAATCACCAGGAGCTTAAAAGATAGGTATATATTGTAATATTACAAATAATAATAACATAAATAATAAAAATATTATTTATTATAGTAATAGTTACACTACAAATAATAATATTAATACTAGTCATAATAACAATTTTACTGTTACGGTGATAATTAATGTAATAATACAATAAAAAAAACTGAAATTACTGAGTTACAAGGAATAATTCTGAATCTGAAAAATCTGTACCGTACTAATAAAAGAGTTAGACATATCACTCATTAAGACGTACTTTTATTTCTAATAAAACATGCTTCGAAGTTATTTTTTAATTCACAAATAACATTGACTGTTCAATGATTAAATTGTTTTCACTATGCAGTATTATATTTTTATCTTTAAAAAAAAAATTACGGCGTAACATAAGTGTCTATTTTTTTAACCCCCCCTCCTAATTTATAGCATTATTTCCATCATTTAGATTGATATTTTATTTTTTGTCTACACCAAGAACAGTTCTGTAAAATTAAAATTTTGATTACATTTTTTTAAAATAATAAAATGTTTATAGTACTAATTTATAATCCATTTCCTTTACATACCTCCTTTTGTAATCAAGGTATAATTATTGTTATAATCAATATTACTATTACTATTAAACAATTGAAATTTCAGTGAGCATCAGAATCCAAATTTATTTGGTGTATTTAATTATATTTCATCAATAACTTACTTCCGTAAAAATAATGTAACTAATAATTTTTTAATTAAGATTACAATACAATTATTCCTTACAATGTAAGTAAAAAAATATAAGTAATTACAAGTTATAAACAGTTCATAAACTTTGTTCCACTTAATAATTTATCTCAGCCAATATCCAACTAATCTCCAATCATACAACATCAAACTCGATAGATTCACCACGCTGTTGTTTAAAAGATTGATGGTTCGAAGAGCTTTCGTCTCGAATCGGCGATTGACACTTTATTAAGAGACAAATGGCTTTGTGAATGTTTGGATTATTCCACGTGTAGATTATTGGATTAATACCACTATTTAACATCATCATAAACAGCGTCATATGATACACTGTAAGACTAGTATCTGTAAGATCATAAAATTGTAAAAAAAGTGAAAAGCTAATGTAGGGAAACCAGCAGATCGTGAAGGCACCCAGGATTGAAAGCACGACCTTAAGAAAAGAAAATTATAAATAATTCAAAGTGAAGAGGACATCAGAAAAAGTACATAAATTTTAATATTGGTACATGTATGAGAAGTGTATACCTGATTGCTCTTACTACTATCACACTTTCGGGTCAAGCCAAGTTCATTGGATCTTTTTCTTAATCGGTGCAAATGGGCCCGAGCTTCTTTCCATATTTTATAGTAAAATATGAGAACAATGATCCAACTTATTAAAAACGCTGGTACAATAATTCCGTTGTAGTAGTTCCTTCAACGTAAAATGTGAGCATGATTTACTATTTTCAAGGAAAAATAAGAAAACAATTCTACTTAATATAACAAGGTCACACTTGGGAACAACAGTCACGAATTCACATTTGTCCGTCGAGTGGTATCTGTTCCAGTAAATGGGCATTGAAGATATAAAAAAAGCTGTGCACCAATTGGCCATCACCACAACTTTTATTACGCTCTTGGTCATGTATCTCGGATATTTAAGAGGATAATGAATTGCTATGTAACGATCAACAGCTATTGCCATGATGTTGAAGAGACTTGTCAAAAGGGCACCACAGGAACAGACTTGCCTGTTTCAATTAAACGAAAAAAAATTATATTTAAATAAAAACATGATAATAAATTCGTAAAAAAAGTGTTTTGAAAAACAACACCTAAATATGTATGAGTGTAAGTTTTTGGGGGTTAATTTTATCCTCATAAATACTTATCAATGGTTTACTCTTACCGTGTTGTTTTAGTAAATGCAATCGTTTAAAATGTCTCAGTGAGGGAAAGAGTCGTATGAGATACTCTGTGCAAGTGTATACAAGGTTTACATGATATACAGAATATCTCATTACTCACTTGTATATACACACGTTCTTGTAGTGATTCAACGACGGTTCGAAGAAAGCAACCACTTTGTAGAGTGTCACGAGACCCACACATAGATCCGAGATAGTGAGGCTGAGCATCAGGTGGTTGGTGGTGACTCTAAATAGTCTGGGACACAACTTTCCAGCTATGATGGTCATGCTATTACCTAATACAATTACCACTGCCAGTACTACGGTAATGATAAACTTATACATGTCGATACACCAATGTACCTTGTATAAAAAAAAATATGGTTTTTTTTGTAACTATCCTGCCCCATTTAATAACGAGAGTCTGTTATTTAGTCCTAAACTCTTCCACTCATTTGCGAAACCAAAAAATATACTCTTTTAAAATTGCCATAAGATGATGAAAAACAACAACTGGTGATTTACAATACGGTGTACCCATCACCGTCCAGTTGACACGCATTGTCTCTGCAGTACTGAAAACGAGCGTAATAACATGTCAGAAAAAATAACACTCCATTAATAAGCTGATCAGTTTCATTAACAAGAGTACTACCCTACCTTGTAAAGGCGGGGGGATTTCATTCACTTATCATTATTTCTCTTGCCATTAATGTGTGCAACGTAGTTAGGTATTACGATGCAACTACGCTTCTAGTACTTGTTTACAACAGGAAGTTGTAAACTCATCTTCTAAATATCGAATATGTATTGCCCAATTGGTATATGTGAAGTACCTCAACTTCGTGCCCAGGAACTGAGTAATTCACAGATCTGAACATTCTTTACTTGGATCTTTAGTAAGTATTTAATTTTTCGTTTTTCACGGCTTGAAAGTATACATTTATCCACTTTAGTATGTATTACTTACACAGTTGGTTTTGAATCTGAATTTCTTGAGCTACGGATATATCAATTGTTTCAATTGCTTATGATTAAAAAAGTTTACAAAAAGCGAGATCAAAACCTTTAAGTTTATGGTAAATCTTAACCACTCATTACATTCACATACTTATAAGTATGTACTATTTTTCAACTATACTTGCACTTTACTTACCACGTCACTTGCGTTTATCTTTATTTATACTAATTAAATGTTAAAAAGTGTAATACTTAAACCTTTTTGGAACTGAACGGAGTAATGGTACATTGAAAAATCACGGTTGGGCTATAATTTAAAGGAATAACCCTACTCTCACCACTTGGCCCAGTGTATAGAGCCAACCTTTAATGTGTCGTCTTGATTTAGACGAATGTACAGATGCAGGAAATAAATCTGTTCTATAATACGTAACGGTATAATTTTCAATAATTTAAGCGCCTTTGAAAATTTAATTACGTCATTTATCAATGTTATTAATGATCTGCATAGAAATAAAAAATAATTAACGTTAGATCACCGCGTGAACTGAAAATCTCGTAAACCGAAGACCAGCTACTCGTGCGGAGAGAGCCGTGTCGTTCTGCATTACGAGCCTCGGGACAATGGCACGTACGCACATACATATCCAACGAGTCATCTGTATGCACGGCACATTCGCCTCCCACACCGGAAGGTAGGTGCACTATAATATCCAAACCGGACGCGAGGTTCTCATACAAGTGACTTTGTTGCCTTAAAATAAAAGGACAACGAAAGCCCAGCGTGCACTCCCTTCCTCGACGACCATCCAAAAGCACCAGGAGCCCAGATATCGCATCATCTTGATAGTTTCGAGTTGGCTATATTTGGCTTCTGTTGTTACCGAATCGAGCGATTCATCCCTCGTTGAAGCCACAACGAGGCAGATTTTCTTGAGGAGGATCGCATGACTTGTCGGAGGAATGTGAGGAGCTGAAGTTTCTCGTGTGCTGAGGCTCATGGCTGGACTCCCCGACATATCATCGGATCAAATTTGAAGTATAGGTACACTGTTGTACCTCCACCTACTGCCGAAATTTTTACACACGGCAGAGGAGAGAAGATCTTCTCATTTATTATATGGGCTTTTACTTACGCTTATGGCTCGAAATGGTACGTGGACAGGTTTTTTGGGAAGTTGCTTCTTTTTTTTTTTTTCATTGCTTTAAAATTTGATTTGTTTCGGCACTTGCGCTTTTTTGTCATAAAAACTGATAGCCGAGACCGTATGAATAAGCTATTACTACTAAATTGGAAATGTACAAGTAGATGGAAGTGAAAACGTGTACCTTTTTTATTATCAAAAGTTTCATAAAGTTTCACGGATAGTTAAGTATTTTTTCTTTAACAAAAATGACTGTTGTATTGCTTCATCTTGACCGATACATTACACTTGTTCTCGCGTGATTAAAGGTAATTTAAAAGTAATTATTGGTACTAGTATAATACTCGGTATCACGCAAAAACGCAAATTTAAATCCAAAGTGGCAACACAAAAAAATCCTATTCGCCGTTTATGTGATCTGTGCGCAAAAATGAACGCACAAAAAAGTCAGCAAGGAAAGGAAAAAAATTTCCTACAAAGATGCACTCTATCAAACACACAGTACACAGAAAACAACTATTATTCAGTCATATACCCTCACATCCCCATCACAGTCAATGTAGACCTATGGGGTGGGGTCCGAAATAACGACAGTTCACTTCAATTTTGCAGTAAAACTATGAATGTTCATTTCAGCGACGTGTATTTCGACGACAACGATAGCTCAGTGCAGCGACTGTTCATGATGTTGACAGCCAATCATTAGGCAGTTTACTTTGACTTTATTCTTATACTGCTTCGTGATTGGCTGTCGACATAATGAACAGTCGCTGCACTGAGCTATCGTTGTCGTCGAAATACACGTCGCTGAAATGAACATTCATAGTTTTACTGCAAAATTGAAGTGAACTGTCGTTATTTCGGACCCCACCCGACCTATGCATGGACAAATAGCCCCTATACCCAGCTAATTACACCTAATGAAGCGCAGCAATAGAGTATCAGTAGCCCATCCGTGGAGCAGCTACACACTATGCCACTCCCCCTTGAACGAAAAAATAGGAGAACGCGCGCCTGGTCGGAGAGGAGAAAAAGAAGAGGTGGTCTCTGGCTCGCGCAGTTGACACGAGGTATAGCGGACCTAGTGTCGCCTGGCAGAGCGCGGGGCTGGCTGCAGCCTGTTGCGTGACCCTGGCGATCAATATCGGCGCCCCGGCGGCACACCTTTACCCCCGCCGTACCTACTACATACCTATACTCGCTGCTCGCCCGCGTTCTCCTATTCTCTCGAGTCCAAGGATGCCCGTGCGCTCCGGTGCCTTCGAGTTGCTGTACCTGCAAACGTGCACAAAATTATGTCCTCTTCCCTCTGTTTCGGCTCGAACACTGGTACACTCTATTCGTTTGAACAGCGAGCACGACTGTTTCTACTGCAGCTAGTTGACGCTGCAAGGCAGAGCCCGGACTGACCGGACGCGGAGCTTTTCTACTGGCACGAGGGGCGCGCGAACGCGACAGTCCGTCGACTCTCTCCGGGAATCCGGACGGCTCGTTTCACCTGATTGAATCCGGTTCTGTCTCACTTTTTCTTGCTCTCTTCCTTCCTTCCTTCCTGTATTTGGAAGAGCTTTGTACGGTGCTTTTTTTTCAGCTTATACCCCAGCGGGAGTATAATCCAGACTTTTCTTGATTGATTTTCTTTTTAACAATAAGGGAGCTTTATTATAAACGGAAACAAACTCTTTGTAACTTTTTAATGCCAAAAGGAAAAGCGTTTTTTTGCCCCTCCCCCTTTTTGTTGTAGCTTTGCAGGCAATTGCGGGTGTACTTTCCACTCATGTGTGTTCATGGCGTAATATGGGGATTCCCCTTTAAATCGATTTTAAAACCTTTTTTCCCTCGTTTCCCACAGTTTGTGACGCATTACTTCTAGTTGTATGAAATGATAAATAAACTCTCTGGCCACGGGCCAATGCAGTGTATAACCCCAGGAATTCAAGTCATTTTTTAGTTTCGTCCCGGTTACATTGAATTCCAAAATCACGCGCGCGCTCTGCACAATAGTGCAAGAGGCGTTTGGGCTCTGCATACGCGTATACGTTTCTGCCATAGGATTCGCGAACAAAAAGGCTTGCCAGACATTTGCAGAGTGAAAAGGGATCTATACCTGCCCTACGTGGCTCTCGGAGCTAATTATACGAGGTCACGCTTATTGAAAGATCGTTAGATTTCTTTTGAATCAGGTTTATTTGATGAAATGTAGCGAGTTTTAGGGTATTTTAATCCATCGATGACAAACTTTGAGGATATTTTTGCTGTTAACTCATTAGAGGCTTCACCATGGACCAACAATAAATAGAAAACTCATCTCTTGATCCTAAAAACGGTACAAGTATAATTTATCTAGTCTATGTTACTGTTTTCTTGAGCTTCGTCATTAAAAACGAAAGTTCCACTTGCAGGCTCGATCGTCGACTCCAAATTCATTATAAAAAAAAAAAAATAAAATAGAGAAAAAGAAAAAAAAAAAGAATAACCGGAACACAATTACTTAATACATGTATACGCGTAGAGAAAAGCAGCAAAACAAAAATAAAAACAAGCCTCTTCTGCTCCGAGGCATTCTTTCCGCGCTCCTTTATACTCCAGCCTCATTTTCATTCTCGAGTCGCCACGGCCGCGAGTCAATTTCGGGGCTAAGGTCGTTTTTAATTGGCAAAAGCTCCTCTCGTTCTCTCTTGGCTTTTGCAGAGCCTCGGCGTTGTATTTGCGGTCCCATTATCGTGGCAAGCTGCTTGCACGACCGAAGAACGGAAGAAACGGAAGGAAAAGTGGTAAACGCAGGGGAGACGCCCCCACGCAAATTAGAAAGCGAGCTTAGCCGGACTTATTTTTTGCTGTGCACACCGAGCGAGAGTTACAGAAGTACAATTGTGGCGTACGTTATGTTTTGGATGGCTGTTTTTCCGAAAAATTATTTTAGTTTTCTTTCAGCTGTCAACTTTAATGCTCTCGTATTCGACCTAGTCGCACATCGCGCGCTACGTTTCATTGTATCGTTCTTGCGAGTGTGCTTGCGCAAGAAAAATAGAGGAGGGATGCGTTGGCTTCGACAAAGTGGGTGACTGCAAAATTGTTGTTTCTCTTTTTTTCAGAGAACGTCATTAAAATATGTTCCGTGGCTTCTGGCAGAGTCGTAATGTTGTTTGGTGTGCTCTTTTTACAGATGTGTGTGCGTACTTGTACGAAATTCGCGTGCTTGCTTGGACGGAGAAAAACTTTTAATGGTTCCGGTGAACTAGTGATGGTTTTGATATTTTTAGTATGAAAATAAAAAAATTGGATGGGTTTTATTTTTCATTGTTACGGAACATGTATGCGGAAATCAGCACAAATTGAAGAGGATCTTGTGAGTCAAATTACTTTTAATGACAATCAAGGCGAAACCTTATACAAAACAGATAATGTACTAGTGTGAGGTGTGACGGACGAGTTTCATTCGATTCTTTATGTCGAGAAAACTATAACCGAAATTGATTTTCTTTTCAAGTATCACGTGATTAATCATAAATTTATAGTTTTTGTCGATGAATGCGCAATTCGAAGGACAAACGCCTTACTGACATTACGCTCTCTGTCTCTTGTATATCTAATTTGCTAATAATTCACGAATTCATCGATAAATGTTATTGATTTTGTATAAACAGAGTGGTCTACAGTGAAAATTTGTTCTCAATTAATTTGACGGCGTAAATATCGAAGTTACAGTCAAGGCAAAGCAGAACGGTAATTTATACATGGCTTCAACGTGCACAAAAATATTTCAAGTCTGTGGTAGTCAAAGATGAAGTACATACGTCAGAATCAAAAATTAGCTAATTTAAGTATTCACTGTTGGAAAAATACCAATGGTCATGTAAGTGAGAGATTTATGAAAACTCTGTGTAGATGCTCATAATTAAATTACTAGGTGTATCCTGTGTTTTTAGTAGTGCTCTGTCTTGTTAGCTATTTAAAGCTCGTGCCTCACACTGAATGACCTGATTCTTCGGATCGAAGGTAATTCATGTGTCCCGTGTCCAATAAATAATTCCATCGATTACAAATGTTTAAATTGTAACGAAAGTTTTTCTCAAACAGTTCAACATTTCACTGTGAAAAAATAACTATTTTATTTGATGGACTGGGCTGGATGGATGGATTGGACGGATTTTTTCAATCACTTAACCTTTCTTCTGAGAAGATAAATATCAATAAGTCAATTCAACCATTGGGTTAAGTGTATTAATTTTCACGTTTTAAATTTGTAATTTTAATCGACAGCTGCATGGACGATTAATCGATATAGCACAATTAGGTCACAAGTATGACTGCTTGGGCGAAACATCACGTGGAATTCTTAAAATATGTTGATTTGAATAATACACGAAGGACCTTATATTCTTCACTTACAAGTGGGTCATTTAGATCATTGACGATTTGCATTGGATTCAGAGTTGTACTCTGATTTAAATGAGCAGTCATTTATCAGCAAAATTAACTTGTTGCTAAAAGATAAACTTAATTTCCAATGGAAGTTTATTAAAATCATTTTATGTCATTACCATTTATGAGGAAATATGTTTTGAAAGACTTTATAACTACCGGTGTAATTACTGCTCTTGAAATCATTACATACCAATAAAAAATGATGTATGGAAATTGAATTCACCGTATCGATATCCAATCTCAGCGAAATGAACATGATAGACATGCGAATGAGTAGAAAGTTTCTCTTCAAATTTCTTCTTTGCAAAGAATCCAATAACAGTATCTGTTTAGTGATTTTCAGGTATGGAACAGTGATAAAGTAGATATGAATGTGTAAGTACTGCACGTGAATATGAAGATTGAAAAATCTTCTCATCCACTTTATCTTCGGGAAAAAAGAAGCTTCCCAACTTTATATTCGAAGTACGTTTCATACTTTACGAACGTAGCTCGGTTCTGTCGTGCAGTCATAGTAAAAAAGAGGTTCACCACTTTATCCGTAGCCCGGTAATGAGAATCTACAATTGCATTTTTATCTGATGCAGTAAAAAATGTACGAATGAGCGAAAGTTACGCAATGCCTCGGCTCTTCTCGGGAAATGTATCTTCTTTCTTCCCCACGCTATTGTCTCTTTTTTTTTTCTCTTGTTCACCCTCTTAACGAAGATTATCCGAGTGCGAATGTCGTGAGTGGTGTGGAGGAAAGTATTCTAGACGAGCGATCCTCGAATGAAATGGAGGGTGTCATTTCTTTCTTTCTCCTTGTATACATTTCTGTGGAGTCACGTTGACGGCGGGTGAATTGGAATGTCTAGTGACTCAAAGTTTTATGCTACGAGGAAGGAAGAAGTTGAAAAATAGGCTATGGAGGCACAATCAAAGTTCGCCACGCTCGTAATCGTACCCAGAAATGGTAGAGCTACATGTGTTTTCGGTTGCGAATAATTTATCATGATCAGTGACAGAAGCGATTCACTTCATGCAAGCTTGGACCAGATATATATTTAATCATCCAGCTGATAAATTTTAACGTGGTCAAGTTTACCGAATGTGAACATTTTTCAATGATTAATGTACGGTACAAGGTCATTCAAAGAATTTGATATTTTAATTGTTTTTCCAATGAAAAGTTAGTCAAATCCTTTAAAAACTGCTAAAATCATCATCCAGCCTTGCAAATACAAAATGAGTTCTGAAAATCCTCCAAAAATCGAAAAATTGTTCACTTAATTGTTCCACGTAAACACTGTTCGAAATTAAAAAATCAAGTTATTGCGTCGAACGTGAAAACAAAAACCGGCTGTATGAAAAGAAAAGCAGCGAGCCCAAGCGTAATGACTGTTATTATTGTTGTTGTTGTTGCGTGTCTAAGTACGAGATAAAAATTTACTTTCCCCTCATGTTTACCACACTCACTGTCCGTTTTTTTACAACTTTTTAACAGGTCCGTAAAAAAGAAAAGGACAACATCACCTACCAAGGATAAAGTTCGCCTTTAACACTTCCCCAGAAAATTGTCCCACGCTGCCTGAAAAAGAAGAAAAAATTTTGTTGCAATAGAAGTGGAACAGGTGACTCAAAAAAGTATCAAATTTACTTTATCGTACATACGTCCTCCGTCAAAGTTCCAAAGAACTTTTTATCTTACTCACGTGCCTACTGTACGTTTTCTTGGGTAAAGATTCCCTTCCCGTCTCGAGAACAGTGCGGGAAAAAATACATGCCCGTAAAAACGGAATAAATATACACGTAGCCGGTAGATAATACAGAGTTAGCTGCCCATAATTGAAAATTAATGCCCTCCCGCGTGGTGGTTATACATATACTTACGTGTATATATGGGCCGCTGAGCCGAACTTTTACATTATGAGAGTTTCGAGCTGTTATTCTTTCTTAGCTCTGGGATACAGCCAACGAAACTGGTTGTTAAAGGTAATGCGCTGTTGGATTCTTCATTAGGAGGCTCATTAATTTTCTAACTGGTATTTTTTTCCTTGTTCAGGAAGTTGGTGTGTTTTTTTTATTTTACGTTTCAACGAGAAGGAGCTCGTTTTTTCTACAAAAGTAATGCTTTCCAAACTAGTTACTATAATTAGTTTATTACTATTTTGTTTGCATGGGGAATATTTCAATGGCCACATCACTGCTCCTTTCACACTTACGGTTGTTAAGCTATTGACTCATATCCTCCACCGAGTGAACTGCGTCACCTGGAATTTAGTTTGCTGGTTATCATACATTACAGAGTAGTTGTTATTTGTAACTTTGTTGCACAAGTTGACATCAATTAATTAAACATTTAATTAAATTAGTTTCAGGTTTTAGTAAATAATCTAATGTAAAATTTTATTTTTATGAATCAAACATACAGAGTGCGATCCACAGTATGTTGTAAACGTGTAAGTATATAATTTAAATTAATGCAAGTTAATCCTGTAAATAAATACACGAGCAAGTAATTAAAATAATGATTACATAAATAAAAGCATATAAGTAAGTGCATGCACAAATGTATTATTAAACGCTCAAATCACTGTGTAAATGAGTACCCAAACAAAAAAAAAAAATAACTAACGCGTATGCAAATCCATTTCATTATCCCAATACCAAACACAAATTGCAAAACGTCTCTAAAAATCGCCACATACTTATAATCGGTATAGACAACCCAACTATCCTCAATATACGTACGTAATACAAACAAAGAAGCATAAGGAAAAAAAAATCAATTTCGTCGGACTATTCATCGACTCGCACCACTGATCGCGTACACGTATATCATGCGCAACGCTCGAACCTTCTTTCTCTTGATTTTTCTCTCGAGTAAAACGTCAAAGAATCATCGCGGCGTACAACGTATGTAGCACACGAAGCAGAAGGTCAAAGACGCGCTCGCGTCTCGAGAATATTGCCCACCCCCCCCGTCCTCACCACTCTCCGCTTCGCTGCGTTTCTTTGCCCCATGCACGTACGTACGTGTAACTATCTATGTCCAACCATATTCCGTATATCTCGTGCTCACTGGAGCTACGTCTTCTCTCCATCTCCCTTTCTGCAATTTTAAATTGAAGATATTCTTCGAGTCGTGTAATATCCTTCGTCGGACGACGGAAAATCACATTTTCCCGAGCTTATTTCACTTTTGAATTTCCCAAGTAAAAAGATTCTTTGTACGCTCATTGTTTTGTTGCATTTTTTTTCTATTATTATTAAGATAGAAATGTAATCAATCTTAGAAATCAATTATACCACAGACTGCAGAACTGAATATAAATTATGTTCCACAATACCGTGCACAATTCTCATTTTCAATCCAACGATGGAAAACTGCCCAAAGTCACGATAAAAGTTCCCACTTCAAAATTCTCACATTCCCTTCACACTGTACGTAATTTAATCACACGTGATAAAACTCACTCCTTTCACCGAGAAAAAAGATCATTCTCCTTCAACGTATGAGCAATGTAGAAAAAACTCCCAGCATCCATCTTTCAAAAATCACGGAAGCAGAATCATCCTCTCGTACTCTTTCAAGCAACTCCTCGCTCCCTTTTTTTCCATGAGAGACCACCAGCCCTCCTTTTTTGAGCTGTAATACCCCAGCAGCTCGTGAACTCACAATGTCACCGGATATACCCCGGCTCCTTTCAGCTGTCCTTGGCTCGTTCTCAATGCACGCGCGCACTGTACACTTACTTCACTTGCCGGCCCATGCATCGCGATAAAGCATCTTGCGACGATTTGAGCGCCCTTTGAGCTCCTCGAATTAGAAAAACGTAAATCCATGGCGCCGGAAAATTGGCTCTCACGTACCCTTGGGTCCATATCAAATCGTCTGTATCGATTTTCTTCACGCAATAACAAAACAGGCGTTTTAAACCACATTAAACCCTCTTCGTATCCCCAACCACGGGCGATTAAAAGCGAGTTTCACGAACTTTCCGCAATAAACGTACACGGTACGCGTCACGCGACACGGTCGCGCGAGTTACTGGGTAAAAAAAAAAAGTCCAAGAAGCTTCGCTCTCGAGCCTCAGCAGGTCGCGTAAATCGGAGTAGTTAGCTGCAGGAACTTCGTTTCCCCCTATCCTTTCTGTTCGATTTTTCTCCGTACGCCGGAGGGAAAAAAAGAAGTGTGAGCGTGATTTGCCGCCTACCGTGGAAGGGGGAAAGAAAAATATGGCAGAGGGGTGCGAGAAAATGAGAAATAGTCGAGTAGTCCGAGAGGTGATTACGGGCCTGTGTGTACCTGTCGAGCTTTTATAAATAAGATTACCAGGGCTTCTTTTACCTTCTCCTTCGGTTTTTTTTTTTTTTTTTTTTTTTTTTTTTTTTTTTTTCCGTACGGGTTGTAATACTGTTGGAGGTAGCGTCGTGTTCGGTGTACCCCCGGGGTGAGCACGTGACGCTGAGTATTCGAGGCTATAGGGAGGTAGGTACCTGCTACTGGAAGTTTGATTGGATTTGGAAAAACGATATTAGCCGACGATGGGAGTGATTGGACCCGGGTTGCTTTTGTGATGAATACAGGACCATTCGCAATGACTTTGAAGCAGTTTTGAGATGGAGCTTTCGAAGAACTTGATTATTAAAAAACTTTTATGATCACAATGTCCAAATGATCTGTACACTCTCAAAATCAGTTTATTGATTAACTTAAATTCAATGACAATCAATTTTCTTACATTTAGTATGGACTACAAAATCCAAAAAAAATGCTATTCTTAAGTAATTGAGTTATGTAATTTTCCATATCTTAACTGTTGCACCAATTCAATTTACTCTCCTTCAGATACAACTTGCTCGTACCGCAGCTAAAGCTCTCATCCCCTGACTGTTCTAATTCAATGTATGGACATGTAACTCTATCAGCCTTTTGCTTTTACATCTCAATGTATCACTCGCGCATTAATTTTATAAATCTCTTATGACCTTAAAAAAGCGCATTATATCTCAGAAGAAATGTACCCCCCGTTTACTCATTATCCTAAGTAAAGGAGATAGATGGATGAGAAAGATAGAGGTGTCCAAACAAGTCTGATAAAATGCACACCGTGTTGTAGCGTGCATACATTTTCAAAGGAGAAAATACGTACTGCTGAAAATAGAAAAACAAGTGAGAGTTTATTTTTGGGCAAGAGAGAGATGTATACAATGGTCGGAGAAGCGAGTGATCATTAATTACGCAGGGCCAGGGCACGCGTGTGCAGTTTTAACTAGCTGCAAAGCTTTAATTTTTCAGCGAAATAGGTGTACTTTGTTTTGTGCGTATATTTTAATGTAATTAAGGTACGCCATGTAATTGTATATACGTGGATTGTTTTTTTTTTTTTTTTTTTTTTTTTTTTTTAGACAAATTTTTTCAAAGACTTTTAAGTGATTGTTGTTTTTGTTGAAGTGGATTTAGCGCGCAAACTGGATTTTTGAATTGGTTTTTTATTGACTCCATACAGATCATAAAGTATTTAATGCAATTTTAAACTTAAAATATACTTTTGAACGCAAGTGCATTAAAATTGTACTTGTACTCCAGAAAAATGGATTTTCAGCGCTACAAGTACTTTGCAAAAATAAACCACATTGAAATACACTGTTACGCAAAAATTTCAAATGAATGTTAGAATTGATACGTCAGTGTTTAAAATGGTAATTTTGTACTCACATACTAGTATTGATAGCTCAAATGATGAGCACTATACTTTTCTACGGTTCCAAAAAGTAGATATAACTCAAGTTGTAATTTTGAGTAGAAATATACATGTTTGGTCAGACGCACCATGGCATCTGTTATAAACGTATCGTGCAGTTTCTTTGAATGTAAAATCGTTGATCGTAAGATGATTGTGTTAAATATATGTATAATTAAATTTGTGGTTTCAAGTAGTAATATACATGTGTGGTGAGACGTAGCAAGGTATCGGTTTCAAACACTTCAAAAATACTTATCATTTTTAATTTAAAATTGCTATTATTTGAATGATGTTTGTGTTGAACACATTTATAATTGAAATTTTAATTTCAAATAAAAATATCCACAGCTAATCAGTCATATAAAGGTATCTGTTTTGAATACTACGAATATTATTTTAAAATCTGGAATCGTTATTATTCGTACGATATTGGTGTTTCGTACAAATTTGTAATTTTCAGTAGAAATATACACGTTTGGTTGGTAGTAGCACAGCATCTGTTTCAAAATTCTCAAACATTTAAAAAAAATTTGAAATCGTCTTTTATCGTATGATTTTTGTGTTGAATACGTTTTAAATTAAAATTTTAGTTTTAAGTAGAAATATATCTGTTTTGAACACTTTGAATATTATTTTAAAATGAGAACCGATATTATTCGTATGGTATTGGTGTTTCATACATTTATAATAAAATTTTAATTTTTAGTAGAAATATACACGTTTAATCAGACATAGTACGGGATCTGTTTCAAAATTTTTAAATATATATTAAAAATTTTAAATCGTTTTTAATCGTATAATATTTGTGTTAAATACATTTATAACTAAATTTTTAATTTTAAGTAGAAATATACATAGCTGGTCAGACGCATCAAGGTATCTGTTTTGAATACTTTAAATATCTTTTTTTTTAATGTGGAATCGTTATTATTTGTATGATGTTTGTGTTCATACATTTGTAATAAAATTTGTGATTTGTTAGTAGAAGTATACACGTATGGTCAGACATAGCACAGCATCTGTGTCAAACTTCTCAAACATTTAAAAAAAATTTGAAATCGTGATTCAGCTGTAAAATACATTTTCGAATAAGTTTTTAATTTCAAGTAGTATAATGAACATTTGGTCAGACATGTCAAGGTATCTGTTTTAAACACTTAAATTTTTTTTTTTATTTGAAATTATTATTTATCGTATGATATTTGTGTTTTACACATTATTAAATACATTTGTAATTTTAAGTAGATACACGCACGTTTGGTCAGACATAGCTTGGCATCTACTTTAAACGTCTCAAACATTTCGTAATTTTTTTTAAATTTCAAATCGTTATTAATTATTAGTTATATGTGTTAAATAAATTTATAATCAAATTTGTGATGTCAAACAGTAATATACACGTTTAGTCAGTCTCAATATGGCATCTGTTTTGAGGGTCTCAAAAATTTTTTTTGAAATTACGAAGCATCTGATAGTTGTATTAAACAAATTTATCAAGTATGCTGAGGTGTATTGTTATTCCTAATACCAACGAACTGGTATAATTTGGTCTAGGACTATAAAAAAAATATCAACCCGTGTTATTTTCCATGACTGACTTTTGTGCAACTAACAATACATATACTTTACTCTCTAACCGTGTCGACGTAATAAAAATAAACTGAGCATATGAAAATAGAATTGAAGGCGAAAACAAGAAAAAAAAAACAATCAATCTCACAAGATCGGTAAAAACGCGAATGGTGTGAGCTCGAATTAAAGTACGCGCGATTCACCTTCCAAAGGAGATGGGGAGCAATCCCCCACTCGTACGTACACATACGCACGTAGTAGTGCAATCCCCCTCGCCACGTCCGTTGGAAGCACCACCGCGTGACCTGCAACAGGAGAGGAACAGTAAGCCCGACCCCCTCCTCATACACACACACACACACACACACACACACACACATAGTGGAGGTGGAGGAGAGAGAAAGCCCGGAAGCTGCTGCCAACTCGCGCTACCAGGTGGTAGGCCAGCAAGTGAAAGGGGAAAGGGGGCGCATATCGATTTCTTACGAATCCAGCCGGGGAGTCTCGTAGCACCGAGCTGGGCTCGCGTGCTCTTCCTCCTCTTCTTCTCACTTCGCTACTCCCCCTGCTGCTGCACGGCTATCTAGCTCTAGCTACCTGCGCAGCAGCACCAGCAGCGGGGACAGGTGAGGCTGATGGTCGAGCGGGCGACCGAGAACTTGCACCAGGCACCTACTCTCTCTTTCTCTCTCTCTCTCTCATGAAAAATCTATAACTTTTCTCATTCTTTTCCTACCAGATGATGCCTTTACCGGACTCTTTTCCATACTCACGTACTGCCGCTCACGGCTGAGAACGAGTACGCACCAATATTTAAAGGTACTTTACTCGATTTTTTTATCACCTCTTACACTCTTATTTTTTCTCACTCATTTGGACCAAAGATCTCTTTTTCTCTCCTCGTGCGTAAATCGGGAGCCCGATGCCCCAACTCCGTGCGCGTAAGACTCGTGCTTTACGATGCTGTAATTTTGCTACGCGAAGCGGACGAGCTGCTTTGATGAGCTTTTAAACTTTCCCGCGAGTCGGATTGAGCAATTTTTTTTTCTCCCTCTTGCCCTCGTTGCTCCCGCTTTGTGAGCTCGATGGGGTGCACCGCGTGTTTGCCAAGTTTAATCGAGTTGGCGATTTTTCGGATATTTATTTCGGTAAAATACGCCCGACAGGTTATTGGTTCATTTTTTTACTTTTTCTCTTTTTCAATACCGAGCATGTAATTAATTTTAATTAATTCAATTACAATATAATTATGATTCTGGCACATCGGTTTCACGCGAGTGAAGGATAGTTGTTTGCAAGTCGTCACATGTGCAGTGGCTTAAGAAAAAATCAGCGCTCGATAAAAAAAAATTCTCGTCACAATTATCGTGACCTATGGTATTAAAATAATTATTACATCAAGGTGTATCGGCTTGAACTTTAAATCGGGTTAACTATTACTGTAAGCATGCAATTTTGGATTTTTAAAATATTTTCTTGTGTATAAGTGATAACTATCCTTATAAGAGACCCGATAGGTGAAAGTATCCATAGATGAGCTGCGAAACTGAAAACATTCACTAGGGAAACGATGCTTAGTTCTACGTACTGTAGTTTTTCGGGTATGTAAAGTAGGACGGTAAAGCTCTGTGAAACGTTTTAAGTAAATCCATTTTAGATTATCTTCAAAAGTCCAAAATTACCCCCGAAAACAATCTCCGATCCCACGCAAACACTATTAATTAGAAAAGCACAGCGCAGCTCGCAGTAAAGGCGAACGAGCGCGTATTTCGCTGCTCCTGAATTTTCGGCACCCTCATGAATATTCCACGATTTTTCACCAAGGAAGTAAACGAAGCGCGAAATCGCGAACTAGAGATCTGTCTCTCTCTTTCTCTCTCCGTGTGCACTGCGCATCGATGTGTAGATAGTATATTCCGAGTGAGAGCTATTAGAGCATGCACTGCATCAATTGATCAAAAGAGGGAGCATTAGTGTGTACACACCGACGGAGGGGACTATGTGGGCAGGCATGTAGCTCCAAGAGGAAGAAACTAGTGCTGAAGCTTCTGCGTCCAGTATGTACTGCCTACTTATATATTTAATTATTCGAGCCAAGCAACGCAACTCTAAAACTGGCGCAATGATAAGCGCACGAGAACGTCCACGTTACAGATTGTAGATTCAATTACTATTTTAACACCAAGGCGATCCAGCTTGCAAGCTCTGTACTACCCCATACACTGCTCTACCTTTATCATTATTATTGTTATTATTATTATTATTATTATTGTTATTATTATTACTATTATTATTACTATTATTATTACTAATACTATTATTGTTACTAATACTATTATTATTGTTGTTGTTATTAATATTATTATTATTATTATTATTATTATTATTATTATTATTATTATTATTATTATTATTATTCAGAGTTCATTTAGCTTTCATAGGTAGAATTGTATAAAGAAATATACGTCATTGTACATTCGTAATAAACGCTGTTAGCAAACTGTCTGAAAAATGTTGAACTTGGAATACTTCGTAGATCATTCGCGTAAAAAAATTTTGTAGCTGGTAAGTGCAAACTGCGAAAACTTTTGTTATCATATCAAGAACGGGTTTATACTAATGTGAGAGAAAAATCGATAACCAATACTGGACCAATTGATTCTTACGACACATTAACTAAATGTAAAAAAAAAATACGGATTAAAAATTCTTATTAGCTTAAATTACACCTATCCAGCTTGACCAACACCTTGCTTTACAATCCATTTGAACATAGTTATAACAAATAAGCGTTTTATTTATTTATTTGTTTCTCGTTCAATCATCCTCCTTAACACCCATCATTGGATAAAAAAAAAAAAAACTCGCATGTCAAAGGCAGCAACTCTTCTCTTTTTCGCCAATAACTATCCCAGCGCGCATAAAATTCAAGAAACAGAGAGAGCACCCTACAAGCATCCAATGCACTACTATCCCGCAGGCTCGCTCCGTTGGAATTCCAAGAGATTCCAAGCCTGTCGACTGTCGTCCTCGGGGGCGTTCGGCACTTTTGTCACTTCTCACGCCTCCCACATGCCGGATAGGTACGTATGCACATTGGATCCGTGCACCTCGTGGCTAAAAGCGCACACGTACACATTATACACTCATACGTGAGTCCCTGGCATTATGACGCAAACAACGGCTCGTATATTTGCTGGAGGGATACATGTCACCTGATTTTTTTTTTTTTGTTTCCTCTATTTCCTTTTTACGGGCGTGTCCTGCGGAAGAGTTTAGAGAAGTGCTCGTGACCTCTATACATTTTAAATGATCCTGACCGAAGGCAAAGTGGACAAGGCGCTGAGTCTGATGTTTATTTATGCTACAGCTGGAGGGTCGTAAGTTCCGGTGATTGTAATCCCTAGTGGGGCTTGGATTCATTTTTTGTGCAAGTATTATCGTTTTAATTCGAATAGGGATCCATTGTTTGGCTTGTTTTTTCCGACAGGCGTTGATGGAATTTTTTAACAACTGAATGGATAGACTCGTTTCGATTGTTTGGGTAACTCTGACTTCTACGAAATAATTTTGTATGGGTCTGCAAGGCAACTTTGACGTCCGAAAAAATGCAGGTGACGTGAAAAAAAGGTCTCAGAACTAAAAACTATCGATCTAATGTGGTATTTCAAAAAGAAATACATTTTGGGGGGTACAGAAATTTTGTTACAGATCATCTTTTGAACAAGAAACAGTATGCACGTCATCAAAATCTTATTAGATATTTTACTATGTACAAATAAGTCAGGGGCCCATTCAAAATCGAAGACACGCAATTTGCTGTTAAATTCAAAGCTGTTTTCAATAAAAAATGATTTGGTGAGCAAAGCGATTTAATTTCTCTTACTGCATAAAATCTGTATGCATTTCGATTGTACATTAAATCTCATATGTATTCAAGACACGTTCAGACGTAAAGACAGATAAATTGCTTTGAACTCAAAGCTGTTAATTAAATAGTAAGTTTGGTTAGCAAATAAAGCGATTTATCTTGCTGCACAAAAAGTTAGTGTATTCTTGTTTTAAAGTCAAAAGTAGACTCGAGTTACGAAATCTGCTCCTAATTTGAATCTTATGTGTATTCAAAACGCATCAAAAAGTAGAGACAAGTGATTTGCTTTTCGATCCAAAGCAAGTGATTCAAAAATCAGTCAGAAAACAAAGTAATCATTCCTTGTATGGATTTTTGTTGCAGATCAAATTTTATGTGTATTAAAAACACGTCCACAAGCAGATACGTTTTTTTACTTTTAAATTCAAAATTGGTCAACGAAGAGTGAACGGGCGGACAGAGCACCGATTTTTCTTGCTGCAGAATAAGTGTACGTATTCTGGTCGTAGATGATATTGTTTGTTGTAACTACTGATGTTGTTGTAACTAAGGGGTAATTTTTTTCATGCAAAATCTTAAACAATATTTTGAAACAAAATTTTAAAGCTCTAGACGCGTGTTCAAGTTTAAATATTTATAAATTTTACGTGATCGCTTTAAAGTATCAACCAGAGGTTTAACAAGTATACAGGCTAATATTTCTAATAAAATTTTTTTTAAATTAAAAGTAGAGACAGTTTTTAAGTCGCTATATGAATTATTGACTTGAAAAAAAAAGAAAAATTTAAATGGATTAAAATGCGTTTGCCATACAATGACTTGTCATATATCAGGTACGTACCAAAAGTTACGTGGGTCAAATTGAAAACTCATGTACCCAATAAAATTAAAAACTCTTCGTCCGAGCTCGGACCTATTTAGCTTGAAAAAATTGACTCGCATTTACCCAGAAGAACGGCCAGGGCGGATCTTTCGATATAAAGCCTCAGCAAACAATGAAAATAAAATTCCACACAAGGCACCAGGATAAAGCAATAACCTCAAATATTTATTACTTAATTAACCCTCAAACATTCAAAGAGCGATACGTCAAACCAATCTACCAACGAGATCTGAGCTGTGCCTCTTGCCCAATTCCCCTTCTGTCACTCAGCACTTTCTCTGCGTCACATCGGCCAATGTTTACCCGGGTTCTGTTGATTTTCCGAAAAGTAAAAATACAGTACACCTACGCGAGGCCACGAGGAAAATCATCACTCAAATCGATCCCCATCAGTCGCACGCATACCTCGGCCGAACGAGTAAGCAATCAGCTAATAGTCCTCGAGGCAGTGGAGGCGCAAAAGCGCGTAAAAACAAACCACCAAGCTGCATATCCCTCCACCGACGCGCCGGGTAAGGATGAATTCGCCGAACGACCAACAGTCACGCGCGTCACATTATTATGATCGGAGGGTATACGTACGGAATGATACCTTAACACTCGTGATACCATTTTCACGGGGGTCCTTTTTTTCACGCCACTTGACGGAGCTACACCATCTGCGTACCTATGCACGCAAGCCACGATTGATGCCTTGGGGTTTGGGTGTGCAGGACTATGATTCGGATGATTTTCACGTCGATTGATATTTATGGATAATGGTTGCGAAGATCGCGATGGCCGGCGACTTGGTGGCAATAATAGTGGCTTTGTTTCGCAAATAGGCTTATTGCTGTTGTCTTCCAATGTAATGCAATGGATTCGAAAATCTTTTATGATTATGGGATCTCTACAAAATATTGTAATCAATTCATTTTGGATGATGAAATTAATCGAAAGACATTGTATAACTTTTGAGGCTTTAAAAAGATATTAAAGTTATCGTGAATTGTTCGGCTATCTAATTATATTTATAATAAATGAAAGTCCTCGAAACTCTCTAATTTACTGTAGACTTATGGAAGTTATTACTTACAAATACTGTTGCATTAAAGTAAGTGGTTGTAAATAAATGATATAATGGAATAGAGACTACGTTTGACAAGATAACCGTTGGATACAAATCTTGTCTCATTAACTATAATTGTTACATTATAGCCAGTCATACATATAGAAATCGGGTAAAAAAACATCAAGTTTTTCCCTCACTATTTACATTATAGCATGGACGTATTCAAAAAGTTATAAAAAACAAAGATCCTCTGAAATTTCATCGTATGAAAAAAATCCAGAAAGTCCATGACTAGATTGTCCACCACAAGCGTTTTCGTATTGGAAGAAAAATGATTTTTTAAGCTAGCGCTTCCTTCCCACGAATTTGGAGCAGTACTCTTCGTCGCTGACATGAATATTAGCGCGAAAACTCCACCTTTTTCAGCACAAGATTTTTCTCAATCCAAAAGACAGATAATAGAAACGTGCGAAAGGTGCCGGGCTCATTTACCCAAGCATTTGTCTCGACCCCTGGACGTTCAAAGAAGCCATTTGTTAATCTTACGGGCCGGGTAATTTCCCGTCCCTATCCTAAAAGATGTAATTTTTCCCCACACAGCTGGAATTTTCCCGTGTGAAATATCGCAGGTGTAGGTAATTACCACGGAAGTCTTTTCGATATCGACACTAATAGAGAGGAATTTTCCATAAACCCCACTACCGTTAAACACAAGAAACTCGGTATGCATTTCTCGAAAAAAAAAAAAAAAAAAAAAAAAAAAAAAAAAAAAAAAAATCATGTGTAAAAGTCTAAGTATCGCACCCACGATTACCTTGCCCCATCTCAATTGCTTGAACTTTCTCCAAGCAACGGTCAACTACTAATAAACGGAAGCTGCTCGTTATCGTTACGCATTTCTCTCTCTCTTTCTCAGGGCACCGAGTGATAAACAAAAAAAAAAGAAACTAACGAGAGAGATAAGCGTCCCCCATCCTCCGTATACTTGGTCGTGATTTGCTTCCGTTCGTCTTGGTGAGGTCATTTTCTCTCTATCTATATTCATCTCCCGAGTCGTCGGACTTACATAAGTGATACCACGAAGCAGGGGAGCGAGACTACGATGGCTCGGTGCGTGTTTATTTGTACTTTGCAGCTTGTCTTGCTCGACTCTCACGCTCGAGATGTGTACGAGCGTCGCGCACGACAATTTCTTTTACGCTTATGCGTTGATGCGCAAATGGAGCTGGTTTATCATCGGAGGAGAGGGTACACTGATTGGACTGGGAGATCGTTTTTTTTCTTTTCTTCTTTATTAGTTTTAAGGAAGCCTATATACACCGGGAAATATTGCAACTGTTTGTGGATCAAAAATAGCCCAACTCGAGAATATGTTCATTGGTTTCTTATAAATCATGAAGTAATTGCTTTTGAAAGTTGTAATTGTTATACCGAAAAATGTTTTTCATTGCATGCGGTATTGAATGAGATGTATTAATTAACTTGCTTGTTAGTTATTTGAAAAAAAGTCTTTTTCAATAGAAAACGTATACTTAATCTCAAAAATTTATTTATGGATAGAACCATTACAAGCTGATACACAAAATACACATATATTAAGCTTGCACTCATTAAAGATTAATGGTAAGATAACCCATTCTTTTTAATTGAGAAGCTTTTCCTATTAATATTGCCTCTGAATTTCTCTCGTTTTCACATATTTTTTCTAAAAAAATAAAAAACCTCAAAACAAAATCCATCCGCAATCTATTGGATGTTCTCTTCTAAAGCACTCTGTTATCGATTTTCATTCACACTTAAAGAGCTACACACTGTTATTATTATTTTTAATACTACTTGAATGAGAAAATTTATATTTAAAGAGCTCAAAAAACATCACGAAAATGCAAATTTTTATTGGTTCATTAGCAAAGTAAATTACAGATAAGGTTAAAACATGAGGTAGTATATTAAAACTTTTTATACTTTTTCTTTGGTTTTGTTCACGATAGTGTTACAACTAATTTGTTTAATTTTCACGTCACTTTATACTGTTTCGTGACTTGAGTGCAAAAAATTAATAAATCAAAAGGCATTTAAAGGGCTAAAAAAAATTTACAACGAGTTCTGACTGCTACATTCACCTCCCATCAACAATAAGTTTATTCCCGTAAAAAAATCGAGCCTTTTATGCCTTGTTTCATAGGCTAGGAGAGAACAAACGAATGTCAATCAATGGAATTTTTTTCACTCATTACTTTTTCATTTAGTGAATGTATGCATGAAGCTATTAGGGGTTGACAAGATACGGAAAGAGAAATCGATGAATACGATGTTCTCTCGTAAGGTGGTATCGAAAATAGCGCAATAAACATTTAAATAGTTTTTTCAAATACTTGGACACCCTTTTGTCCTAAATTTTTATTCAAGCACCATGTTGTAAGTAGTAAAAAAAAAAAAAAGAACCCACGCACATAATGCATGATATTTCCAGAAGAAACTGAAAACCCGATCATTATTCATTCCAACCAACCCAGCCAAAATCCTAAGGCTTGTTAGTTTCTTCACGATAACAACGAACCATTCGCCCGAAGGAAAATTAATTTCCGTTGTCGTAAAATCACGCGCGCTCGTAACTCCTAATCGTAAAAAAAAAAAAAAAAAACAAATCATTCCCCCGACGAAACTCGGCTCGCTGATTAGCGCGAGATTGAAAAATTCCACCGCTGGGGCGTAAAAACTCTCGATCGACGTTCGATCGCCAGCCGACCTTGAGACACATGGAACAATCGTTTGAGGCTCGCCTACATTTTAGGAACCCAAGTAAAGAAAAGAGGGAGAGTTTTCCCTGAAATCGACTAGAGCTACAGACACAGAGGCCAGACCCGCGAAGCATACAGAGAAAGAGAGCACGCGCGCTCTACCACCCCGCCTCCTCTTATGTAGCTTTTCCACTTCGGAGCAGAGAACGTGCTGGTGTACACGTTGGAGGAGGAGGAGGAGAGCGCGCGTGCGAGCGAGAGAGAGAGAGAGAGAGAGGGCGCGCAGTGGGAGCACCTCCAAAGCCACGGCCGCGATCAGTCGACCCCGTGCATCGCGGCACGCTGGCCGCCGCGCCTGTAACAATACACACACCCTGTACAACGTGTTCGCGTCCTGCTTACAGATACATGCTTGCACACACGTAGCTCATCGTTTAGGCGCATCCCCCGTTGTCGTTACTATTGTTGCTTGATGTGCTGAAAATCATTTTTTTTTTTTTTTCTTTTCCATTATCTTTCTGTGCGCGTCCGAATATGCATTTGCCCGTATGGGTATTCGCGAGAAACTCGTGCGTGAGTAAAGGATATAAATGATAGCAGTGCGTGGAGCGCGTCATTGAAAAAGTGATTGGTATTACAATAAGCATACATATATACAGTGTGTTCCCTTCCGCGAGTGCGCGCGCGTTTGCACCAACGTATTCACGTAACGCGTAACATAAACACCTATAGTGTCTCGCGTGCGATGCGCGCCGATCTGTGAGCTCGAACGAGCCATATATACAGCAGCAGCGGTAGTAGCGGAAGAGCATACCGGTCAATCGGCAGGCATCGTCCAACCATGCGATCCTCGCTCGGAGTGCTGGTGGTGCTGGTCGCCCTGCTCCCGGACGGCGCGCTGAGCTTCCACGTGCGCGGTCGCGAGGCTCGAGCTGGCAAGAACAACAACAACAACAATGGGCCCTCGCGCGAGGAGCTCGAGGCGCTGGAGGACCCGCTGGTGGTGCGGACGACAAGTGGCCTGATGCGCGGGTCCGTCCGAACGATAGACGACCGCGAGGTACACGTCTACCTGGGCGTGCCGTTCGCCAAGCCCCCGGTTGGGAGGCTGAGGTTCCGCAAGCCCGCCCCCATGGATCCTTGGCCGGGGGTGTTGAACGCCACGCAGATGCCCAACAGCTGCATACAAGAGCGATACGAGTACTTTCAGGGCTTCGACGGTGAGGAGATGTGGAACCCGAACACCAACGTCAGCGAGGACTGCCTCTACATGAACATCTGGGTGCCCAAGAAGGTCAAGCTGAGGCACAAGGGGGGCGGCGAGACGCCGGGGGAGGGTGGCATGCCGATTTTGGTGTGGATATACGGGGGCGGGTACATGACCGGTACGGCGACCTTGGACGTGTACGACGCTGACATAATGGCAGCGAAGAGCGACGCGATCATAGCGTCGATGCAGTACAGGGTGGGGGCCTTTGGCTTTCTCTACCTGAAGGAGTACTTCGAGGGTGGGGCTACGACGGAGGACGCCCCAGGCAACATGGGCCTGTGGGACCAAGTGATGGCCCTCAAGTGGCTCAAGGACAACGCGCGGCTCTTTGGCGGGGATCCTGAGTTGATAACGATATTCGGGGAGTCGGCGGGTGGTGGCTCGGTGTCCCTCCATCTGATGTCACCAGTGACCAAGGGCTTGGTGCGCCGGGGTGTCCTGCAGAGCGGAACCCTCAACGCGCCCTGGAGCTACATGACGGCGGAGAAGGCGAGCGAGGTGGCGCGTATACTCGTCGAGGATTGTGGGTGCAACTCGACGATGCTCGAGGACAGTCCGGGAGCTGCGATGGCGTGCATGAGGGCCGTGGACGCTAAGACCATTTCGGTCCAGCAGTGGAACAGCTACGGGGGCATCCTCGGCTTTCCGTACGCGCCGACGATTGACGGGGTGTTTTTGCCGCAGGATCCGATCGAGCTGCTGCGCGAGGCCGATTTCAACAAGACCGAGATCGTTATTGGGAACAACGAGAACGAAGGTAAGTTGTGGTTATTTGGGGGGGTTTGAGGGGGTCAGTGATGTGGTTTCGGTGAGAGTCGTGTCCCACGTGCGTTTTACGAGGAGGACTATTTGGTGATGATGTGAGTGCGCTACAGATTGAGGACTTGGCCCTTTTCGACACGGTGGGTTTTTACGTTATTTTGGACGAGGAAAGAGAAGTGCTAGCTTGGTTTTGGGTTTTTCCACGATATCTTGGGGTTTTCCGTTTTTGATCGCTCGGTCTCTCAAGAAATCGTTTTTTGCTTGAAAATGGAAGCTTCAAGGTTGACGTGATGACTTTAAAAAAAAATAATAATAAATTCAAAAGAAATAGTATTAAAGTAGTATTCGACAACAGCATTTAACTATTTTAACGAATAGCAAAAATTTAATGATCCATAAACGTACGTTTATAACACTATGTGTTAAAAAAAGCTATATTTCGCAGTACTAGAAAAACTAAAAAAAAAAATTGCGCTTACCTGTTGGTATTAAATTCACTTTTTCGGTAACAGAAACAAAAAAAAGCTTGACTATAGATACTTTGCGTGGTAAAAACATTGTCAATACAGGACGAGTGTACTACATTGATTCCAACAATTTTATGGGGGAAGCCATAGAATTGAAAATCTCAAAAAGCCATAAAACAACGACTACAGGGCGCAATTTGATATTTTTGCAAGCGATTAAATAGCTCTTAAAGCATCACCGAAACCAGTACTACGTTTTCATACCGTTTGGTTAAAAGAGTCGATTCGGCGAATTTATTTCCCGAACGATAGGTCATTCGGTCAGGACGGAGTACCCCGCAAACTTATCTCCATTTCCGTTACGAGTGATTTGTAGATCCCATTTGACGTGCATCTAATCTCCGTTGTAATTTATCGTTTTGTATCGGAGAGAGATTATCCATCGCGCTGAAATTAATCCAATCAAAATTGATGTACTTCCACGAATTTTTCCAATATTTCCAACTAAACGTATCACAATCAGCCGTGCATCAGCAATAAAAGCATAGATTTCCGTAAGCTACATCATTTTCTAGGCGATTACACGCGATTAGAGTTAAACGTCTGGATTGACGGGCTTTAATCAGCCACTCGTTACGCTGCAACTTTTGATAGCGCAGCACTCTCACATATTTACGTCTCGCTCGATCGCAATGAACGTCGATTCTTTGTTTTCATTCGCCTCTTTCCTCGAGCTCTTTACGAAGGGACACCATTATACCGTTTGATTGATCACCAAACACACTCGACGAGCCTCTACACACACACGTGCACGAGCACCTACGAAAACTTGTCAATGGTAATCGATAACGCGGACAGCTTCATTATTCCCGCATCGCGTCGAAAAATCTCTATCAATTTTCCCTCTACATGCGATAAACAAGTAAAAAAAAAAAAGATAACATGAAAAACAGCGTAATAGCGCTTCGGGCGTCAGATCGAGTATAATCTGAATTGTACAGCGAGAGTCATCGTGATTATCCCTACACGTGTAAATTATACGCAAGCGCGGATAATAGACGAGAGAACAATAATAACCGTAATCATCTGTGCCCAGCTCGCTCGGGTGTATAAGTGCGCGTGTAACACTGATTGGCGCAATAACGAGACGCTGTGCACATACAGCACTTGTGGGTATTTTTATTTGTCTGCGAGTCCGTAGGAGACACGTCTCCGGCCTCTGGAGGTGCTTGGCGAAGAAAGAAGAGAATGACACGTTTTAGAGACAATTATTGTCTCCAGTGCTGTACAATATGTACACTAATAATGTGGTGGGCGGTGGCTGCCGTTGTGTGTATATTAAAGCTCGCTCGGTAAATCCTAGGACAGACGGTCGTTAAGGTTATGCGATGGGTACAGGTATGTAGTGGGACGAAACGAGTGGTTTTTTGCACAAAATGGCCAAACAAGAGATCAATAGAATGACCGATGTTTCATGTATTTGGGACTGGTTCATTGATACATTTGTGAATCCCAACTTGGTGTAATGTAACATGAGAAGAACATGCGAAAAAAAGCCACGGGTACTCGTCTTACAAAGAGCACCCGTGTCGATCTCAAGTGTCCCGTGTCGGTTTTCCAGCTTCTGTAACCCGACCGGCCGTCCACTTTGAATTCAAATCGGTTCCCAGCACACCCATCATGTAACTTCGTCATCGGCCCGTCCACGAGCTCGTACGCACATACGTACCCACCCGAAAAATACAATGTCACCACGAGTTACTTTTTCTTTCCCCACTCAATTCCGTAAAACTGAAAAAAGGGGGAGGGAGTGAACGAAAAAAAAAACAAACAAACCAGCCTCCCTCGGATACACCTAGAGAATCCCAAGTTCAGCGCTATTGGAATTTACATGCGTACCTACATGCATAGAGTAAAGAAAAGGAACCACGTATATACTTCCATTCCGAAGGCGCGCGGCGTTCCCCCGAGATCCCAACTTCTTCTGTTCCTCCCTTCCCATGGTATATATATATATATGTATACCCTGCGCGCACGCCAGGCGGAATAAGTAAACGTTGCGGGGTGGTATTTTATTTCGCACTCCCCGGCAACGCCCTCGTGTGCCATTATACGCGTGTGTGCTCGCACTCGAAGATCATTGAAAACTTTGGCTCGTGCCTACTTTACGACCGCGTCAAGGGCACCTTTGCGAGAACACGAGAGACGAGCTATTGTTTTACAATTCGTCGTACAGGTGTATCGGATTGTCTGGAGGGAGGGAACGAGATACAACGTAGTCGAGTGGGGTATTGGACAGAATATATCGAGACTTTTGTAGAAGAACGGAGAGGTGAGAAAGTTCGGTTTGGCGATGTCCGATGGTTTTGTCACAGGAAAGTTTGATGATTCGTGCGTTTGGGGAATACCACAATGGCAAATGATAGGTCATTTAATACCAACCTCACATCCCGACGATAAAACTCGTGACCTTGCACCCTCTTGACTCGGTATCGTGGACACAGAACGACCTTTGTAATTTTAATCTCACCGATTCATTGTGAAAGATTTCACGATTTTCGAACCCGTTCATCGTCCGATGGATCATTACCGCAGCTCCTTGACTCGCTCTTCAAATCTAAAAAGCTCCATCCACAAGGTGCACATGTGTGTGTACTTACGTGTAAGAAAGAGAGAGTAGCACAGACGTGTGGCTACAACGAGTGTACACGTGTGTGTGATCTCGTTCGACCCTTCCAAGGGAGCCCGAGCGCTCGCGCTGTTGACCCGAACTTTTGTCTCCCAAGACCCTCTTCCCACCCTCTCGGGGGATCGGAAGGGAGGCACCGGCCTTCGCTACCTGCGCCGAGAATTCAGTTAAAAAGTAGTGAGTAATTGGATGATTAGTCGAGCGAGCGAGAGAGGCAGGGACGAGAGTTTTGAAACTCCACTCTAGCTAAAGTACGGTCATCGAAGACAACGCGAGTCAAGTGTCCCTGTACGAGTGAACACCTCTATATATATACGTACATCAGATTGGATTTTTTTCGCTCCTTGGGGCAAATTTTGCGAAACGAAGGGATGGCGGGCAGCCGAGCTTGCAGAGGTAATTGAAACCGTTAGTTGAGGCGTCGGACTGTCTATACACGTAAACCTACAGTATGAGTTAGGGTGTTTTGGAAAACCTCTTCTTCCACGATGTTCGATCGCCCAGACGAGCCACGCACGCACCAACGATTAGCCGAAATTCAAATTCGCTCGGGGTTTATGCTCGCTTCCGCGTGAAGGATCGATAAACCCGTATTCTACCAGTGTTGCGTATACACCGTCCTCCAATCGACATGTCGAAAACACACGCAGCGTGTGTCCCACTTGGTGCACGCACAAAGAAACGTAACTAAGGTGGCGGAGCTGAAAACGCTCGTAAAAGATTTCATTGCAGTTAATACGGCTCGACATGCGACTGTTTTGGTTAGAGGGGGTATAGGTACTCTTGGCACGCCTGTACTACGTGTGTACTGGGCATGACGGAAAACTATTATTTATACTTACAAACGAGAACGAGTTTTAGGGTTAATAAATTACGAAATGATAACGTGAGCGCGTGCAAGTGCTTAGGTTGTAAAGTTGATGTTGTTGTTTTTTTATGGGTACGCAAGAGTTGAGACAGGGGAAGGGGGAGCCTGGACTTTGCAAGTAAGTACGCGGAAGAGGTTGGTAGTAAATATTAATTTGTTCGTGATAAGGCTCTCTAATGCCTTTCGCGTAGCTAATTATGATTGACTTATAATAGTGGCACGGGTGGCGTGCTTCAGATGGAAAGATTGGTTAATTTTAATAATTATTATGATTTTGTTGAGAGGCTTATTGAGATATTTTTTCTCGAAAGACCGCGTGTCACGAGATTTTAGTTTGTTTTGTTTATGGTTGGATTGATTGAGACTGATTAGATTACACTTTATTTTTAGTTAGTTTCATAAAATAAAAAACCTAAAATTAAAATTGAATTGCTGTTATTTATTATGGAAAATTCCTCAAGTGCATAATGTCTTGTGTTAATCAGTTTAATAAAAAACAATTACTGATTTGGAATAAATAATTAGCTGATTCGAAAAATTGTTTTACGGATGAACACGTATAGAAGAAAATTATTTTTCTTTAATTAAGTGCATTTTTTGTTTTTTTTTTTGTAAAAAACTACTTTATTCATAACCATTCACAGTACATGGTTGAGAAAATTTTTTTGGCAATGTGATAGGAAAAAAAAATTTCGAAATCATCTGACTTCTTATATAAAATCTAAATTTTTTACTGAGCTGTCATAAAAGTAATCCACGTGTTTCTCTTAAAAAAAAAAAGATTTTTATCACTCAGCTTTGTAAACGACAAAAAAAACTTAATTCTCCCATCACACCAAATGCCTCGTCCCTGTTATTTTATCAAACTACAATGCACTTATTGCCGTGGCGAGGTGTATGAAAAAAAAAAAAAAAAAAAAAAAAGAAAGAAATCCAATCCACGCAATTGAGAGCACGCATTCAATAGCAACAAAACAAAGAGACCTCGTGAAAACACACACCTCCGCTTATTATTATTGCACCGAGCGCAATACGCTCCCAGATTTATGTGTACGTACACGGGCAATCATACCCGTACCCAAGATTACTACATAGCGCTGTCGTAAACACAGTCCCACGTGCACTTGCACACGTACGCGCCATCGAATACTCCGGCACTTCCGATTCCGCGATCAAACCGAGTTACTCTCTTGTACGTACAGGTACAGCGCACACACATAGATGCAGGTACATACGGGCTATCCACAGTCCGTATAGGCGCATTATATGGCACGATATTAAATTACAATAACGGGAGGGGCCGCGTAACGCGACCAATGGCCCGTACGTGGGCGCGACACGTTAATGAACAGTCCGGCTCGTAAATTTAATTTAGCGAGCACCAGAGCTGCTGCGCGCACGCATACTTATGTGTATACGTATAGGTAGGTTTCAAGCGTAATTAGGGACGAGGAGGACAAGAGGGGGCTGTGAGGGCGTTTATTGCCCGAGCGCTCGACGAGATCGTTTGATCGTTTTTCAGGGGGTATTATGAAATTTAGCTCACCCCCTCCCCCTCCCTCACTCTTTTGATCGCCGCTTTTCTTCGTCGTGGGGCACTTGAGGTCGCTATTTTGCTCAGGTGGGTGGGTGTATGTACGAGGGCTTTTATTGAAAATGGCCACTTGGGAGTTTCTTGGAGCGGGAAGAAGATGGTTTTCTTCCTCTTCGGGGCGTATCTTTGGGGTCTTGCGGGAGTTTTTGGGCGGAGGGCCGTATTGAATATTGCACTGATTTGGGGACGAATTTTTAAAAGAAACTTTTCATCCCGAAATCCAAAAAAATTTAACGATAGCATACGAGTACGAGAAATTTTCTACAAAAGTACTGAATTGAAAATCAAATTTGATTTAATGCAAAGAGGTATGAGCAGCAGAAGTTGCCTCGCCTTTAAATTGAATTAACTTGCAAGTTCTTTTACAACTTTGCAGGCGTTGCACTTTGTCGAAATTAATTTACGTACCGGGTCAAAGTAAAACTTTATGCCCCCACTCACGGCTATCAATTGAGTTATACAACGAAAAAATACAAAGAAAAATTTGTTCTCAAGCCCGATCGCAAGGCCCGATGAATACCCACTTTAGAAGCTAATGGAGCCCGGATAACAGGCCGAAATTAGCGAGAGATAAAAGCAGAGCGTCGCAGCCGAAGAAGTGAAAAATCCAGGCTTGATTTGATTCGGCGTGTGTGGAGGGAAAAAAGTAAGAACGGTAAAAAGCTCATCAGAGGCTTCATTGATGGGGTGCGCTTCTCCTTCTCCCACTCCGTTTTTGTATTCCACGAGGCGTGGAAAAAAAAAATGAAAAAAAGATCAAAACTTTTTCCCGTGGCCCAGTAGTAATTTTCTCTCTTTTCTTTTTCCCCAAACCCACGAGTTTGTTTCACACGTTCCGCTGAGCTATCACTCACTCTCGCTACCTGCGCGAAATTCAATTTTCAAGCCCCGCAGAGCGTTGCACGATGATTTTTTCACCATCGCCCTTTCAACCAATCCCCAGCTTCGATATCGCAGTCTATTTCCAGAGTTGCACTCAACCAGTAACCTGAAAATCACAACAGCTCGCAAGATCGCGTAAAAAGCGCTCTTTGAATGAGTTTGCAGGACCATCGGGACTGGCTATACCCGAAACGGAAGCCTTCGAGTCGCCAACTCGAGAAATGCACAAAAGGAAGAAAGAAAGAGAAAAAAATAAAAAAGGTTGGGGTAGGAGAGCGCGAAGGGCGAGTTCAGCTGGCGCAACGAGCTCCCATCAAAAATCCGCAATTTGCTCTGGGGCGCTGTAAAAGGGAGGAGATAAATGGGACTCCTTTTGAATTATGTGCGGTTGAAGTGCGCGGTAAAAGTGAAACTTGTTAAGCACACACGCGACGATTGTTTGTACGTGTGGGGGGACATTTGGTTTGGATTTGGAAACGTTAAAAAATTATAACTCGTAACCACTGACCATCGCTCGTATCGATTAAAAGGCACGAGGGCGTAACAAAGTACCTGATTCCGATTGACATATTTTCCATCCACGCTCAGGGTATCGAGCGAAAAATCGCGATAAAAATCGCGTTAATGAAGATTCCAAGGTTCATCACTCCCATCCTTCCGCAACGTATTTAAGTACACATACAGTCCAAGCGAGTGCCAACAATATCACGCGACGGTGTATGTACACGCACATACTCCATTGAATATCGACGGGCGAAAGAAAGGGATGGAAGAGGGAGAAGGGGGTGGGGAGAATCGAGGTGTGGTATGATGTACAGTACATACCAAAGGTGCAGTGTATGGACACCCGTTATTATACGCGCTTCGCTTTCGCGAGAGAGCCACCTGTGTCTGTCTCTCTCTCGTGCATCTTTAATAAACGACTCGGGCCGGTGGCGAGTTGCGGAAAGTGGAAAGGGAAGCACGGAAATGGCTCGCCACGCCGTGTAAACACGTATCTCTCTGTCTATAGAAGTACTTCATACGCTAGACTGACGTGTACGAGTGCCGTGTGTCTATCGCTCTTTGTTTCTCTTTTTTTTATCACTCTCTCTCTCTCTCTCTCTCTCTGATCGATTCGTCGCTCATTGCGCCGGCTGTCTACTACTTCGTATTCCTAGACGTGTTGGATGGGTGGAGTGGGAAAGGAAGGAAGTCGATGGATTTAACGATCACAGACGCCGTAGGGTTGGTTCAACCGTAGTGCTTGTTTGTAAAAGTGCGTGGGTACGTTGGGTGGGTAGGTTCGTGTTGGATATAACATAGTTGAGTTGCGTACATCGACTGTTCACTTGTTGAAACACAACGTGCTTTACTAACATTTATTTTGATGGACAAATTGAAAGGAAAATCATTTTGCACACAGTAGTTACGCACAGTAGTTATTTTGCGTACAGACAGTATTTGTTTCAGATTGATTGTAAGAAATCCTTTCTCAGTAGTATCTATTTTTGGGCCACATGGATATGTTTTTAAAGGAAAAAAGGAACCGATTATAAGCGTTTCCTTGTTGTAATCGCAGTACTAAATAATTAAAATAATTAAAAAGTAAATAAAAATATTCTCCGTGAATCACAATAACGACGAATAAAGCCTCACAGCTAAAAATATCACCGCCAAATCCAAACAACAGCTGACACCTAAATGAGCCGTCCTCCCTGACAGCCCCACCATAAAAGGAATATATTTATACCTACAATACACCGTATCCAAATATATCCCTCCTACATACAAGCGACTGCATAATTCACTGCACCGTCCGTCCTAATAACGTCCTCGGTGAATGTGAATCCTAGTACAGCGCATTGCCCGTTTACCATCGCATTTTCCTCCTCTAGATTTTTAAAAGCAATCAAAGCTTTGCAATTTAATTAAAATGTTGTGTGTACATTATGTGTACTGTTGATTACGCAATGAAGATACAAATTAGAGTAGTGAGAGAAATTGTAGGTCAAACACAGTTGGTAGTAGATGCAGACAAGTAGCGTCGGACAATGCGTAATCCAGCTGCTTCTTTGCCCGTCGCTCTGCTTCTCCGTTCGTTTGAACAGAATTTTGACGTAAAATAAATCTTACCGGCTTGCTAGACGAGGGAGGAAGCCTCTTTTGACACACCCAAAAAAAATTTTTTTCTTCCTCAATAGTACATGTACATTTTCATTTCGCAAATAGTACATGCGAATCGAGTGTCTCGTAGATTACACAGGTCGGTTATCATTCATTATTCATGCCGTATATAATCGATGCTAGTTGTACGTGCAGCGCGGACAGATTCATACCACACTAGCGTATTATGATTTTGTTACCGACATTCCTGCAATTAAACGCCGAGGGTTGCTGTTTGTGGCTTGTTAAATTTACGTCCTGACCCTAAAAATATGTTCAACTCAACGTTGGAGTGGTCGTAAAAAAATAACTTCAGTCGATACATCACCTAAACGACGTTCATTACGTGGCTATACGTATTCAACCAAACAAAGAAAACACACAAACAAAGAGTACAACAGTGACTGTGACAAAACAAGCCCCGTCCCAGCGATACCCGGCCACTGCGGCCGGAATCAATTTTTCCAACGCCCGCGAATACATATATACCTGTACGCAATCGTTAGTCGTCCGATGGATTTCGCTGATTGAGCACGCGCTCTCTTGTCTCTACGGCTGCTATTGTATGCCCGGCGCGTTCCTCGCCTGTGACAGCAGCTGCCACGGACGCACACATGAAAATTCAAATTAACCCCTACTGCCGATTAAATGCGTATACACGTGTATATATGTATGCGACCGAGCGGGAATCCGATTGTCCTTCTCGTTTTCTATTTTTTTTTCCTCCCGACTATTTCCCAGTTTCGTGAGCTCGAGTTGAGGGAAGATTGGTGGGTCTCATTGTCTTGTAGCGGTGAATTGGATGGGCGGCTATTTCCAGAGCTGGATGGGCTCGATGGCCCTGTTATTTTTAGCACCCCCAGCCTCTTTTGGCGCTCTCGAGCTTGCAAGCCCTCGGTAAGATACTTTTTGGTTTTCATTTACCTAGGAACATTTTTTTTTTTTTCTTCAAATCTCGTTCGACACATTGTTTAGCTTTTTGTTGCTTCACCCTACAAGAGTGTGCCACACGTGTTCAACAGCTTTACCCAGCTCTAATTACTTTGCACAATTCATGTATCTGCCTTATAGTGTACAGCACGCAAATACTGTTATCCACATGGTCGATACTACCCCTTATAAACTCTCTACTTGCATATTTTACAAACGTTATACAACAAAAAAGTAGGTACACACTTAGATAAAAAAGAGAGCTTTATTCAGTCTTCGTACCAGAGGGATAGATGAAAATAATTCCAGTCTCGTAAAGGCGATGTACCACGAGTGTATCTCGATTTTACTAAGCATTTGGTAGAATGGAAGGGCAGTTTTAGATCCGAGTATTTTATCGAATAAAGTTATAAAGCACTGGGGGCGAAGGGGCGGGGGATGAGGTGGATCGTGAAATTTAATTAGCTCCTAATGGCTCTTAATGCCCCGAGTGCTTTGTGCCGGTGAGTGAGTGGCTGCATATGTTTAATGATATTTTTTATTTAAATGACTAAGTGTACACATAATATGAAGGTATGTACAATAAAGTAAAGTAGTAAGCTTTTTGATTCAGCTAACTAGCACGTTTGGTCTTTGATTTTTATTACATGGACGATTTGTAAGTTTTTTTCGTCGAGTTTGGACGACCACGGCTATCCAAACGCTATATGCACGCAGTGGGAATCATAGATGCCACAGCAAAGTTGATATTATTCCGTCGACGCTCGGATAATCGATTCATTTATGCGTCTACGTGTAGATGATGAAATTTGAGAGCTATAAAAAGTCAGAATAATCGATAATGCGGTCACCCATTGACGGGATGTACGTGGATTGATAATTTTAGGCCCAGCTTGATTATTACGATGGTTCGTTATAATTAACCGCGACAACAAAAACCTTTGTAATTGATGAAGCTCTCAAAACGCATCCCTCCTTTTTCTTCAAGTCTCCAACATGACTCACCGAGTTGTCGATTCTCGATCCAATAAAAGACACCGAGAGAAAGTAAAAATGTCCGCGCTCGTAAGGAGGATCAACTTTTCATAAATTCCACTGCCTCCCCGCGTTCACCCACCAAGAGGAGGGGGAGGTAAAAAAACGGTGACCATGGAAATTTATTCATCTTCCAGTATCTAACAAACGGGAGCCTTAAAATTTACGAGATAATTCAAATTCCACAGCTTCTGGCACAATGGACGAGGGCAGGGATATCGGATGTCGGACTCTTTTGGCGTTTGCCTTTTTTTTTTACGAGACCTTATTACACTCCACGTCGTCATGCACACTCGAGCGATATCCCTTCTGCCGCGTGGAGGCGTAAAAACTCGGACTGTAGTATTCCAGGCACGTCAAGTGCATATACCCACCTCTTTCGTCTTCTTTCCTTTCTCTCTCTCTCTCTCTCTCTCTCTTAATATATATTCCTGGTTGGGTATGACGTCTCTTTCTTCGATGCTCACTCTCTCTCCTATAGGTCGCTTCAGGTGATCTCTCTGTTTTATTCCTCCACTCTCTTTGTGGGCATCCTTTCGTTATTATTGCTCTTCTCGCTGGTTTTATGGATCGTTTGGTGCCTTAGAAATAGTTGATTAATGCTTTACGGGGCAAAAATGGGGCCATAGTGCATGTGATTATTCGGCTGACATGCTTCTTATTGTTTTGTTTACGTTCAGTTTGCATCTTATGAACTTTTTGATTGTGAAGAGTTTGTTAAAAAATGTCCAAGAGAATTACATTGCACGCTCATTACACTCGCTTTTTTTATTGTACGTGCAGTTACCTGTGCAGCTTCTCCTCACTTTATTTAAACTCAATTTACGTTGAAATTAATTATTTTCACTCTTCCAGACACTTGTGTGCAAAACATCTCATCATTTCCATCCCTCGGAGACACTAGTCCAACTGGATTGCAAAACCAAAACAACAAGTCTGGCAGTCCGTCCTAAAAAACATCCAAGAGACCTCATTTTCCAAGCACGATACCCCTCGAACCCTTTACCATTCACAAATCGCTCGTCCACAACCAACCCTCCGTTACCATCTATCACCGAACACACAGGCCAGTGGCAAAACAATTAAGACCCCGGAGCCTTTCTCGCGTCTGCAGCCGTCCATTTACAAACTGCGACACGACCCCCCTTACCCATTAAGGCGCAGGCACCGGGGCTAATTAAAATGGTTCGCTGGGCGTGGGGCGAATTTACGCGGTCCCGAAAGCTTCGGCTTATAGTACGAGCCCGCGTATGGACCGCAGCGCTAGTGTGTAAAACGCAGGTGCAGTCCCGTGACCCTCTTTAATCACACAGGTGGCCAGGGTAGGCACGGGCTTTTCTCTACTCTCCGGCACAGCTGGTCTCTTAAAAGTTGGCGGGGAAAAAAGATAGGCCTTGGATCCCTTTACGGAAAAACTTCTTTTCAAACGCCTCTTTCAATGTTAAGCTGACTTTAGTACTTTTATGTTTGGTCTTACACGGTAGAATGGTAATTTTCGTTGATTCGATGATAAAAGGCGCACGACGCGTCACTCTCCACAGCACAATCGAGAGAAAAAGGTGGCGAGCGACTCTTGACAACCCCTATCGCGTGAATGAGCTGCAAAAACGTATACTCTATATCTCACCCACTCTCACGTAACGAGTAACCACACCACCCCTCCCAGCTATTCCTCGACTCGTCGTCGCATTGCATGCATTTTCATCCCATTTCCCTCCTCCTCCAACATACATTATAAAAAGCGTGCTCGGCACAGCGTATCACCGCGCGCGCTTTTCAAGCGAAGCCGGTGGCTCGGAAAAGAGCGCGTGCTCTCGAGCTACCTGTACAGTAAGTTTTTTTTTTTTTTTTTTTTTTTTTTTTTTTTTTTTTTTCGTGGGAATTTGCACCGTAGCTTCTTATGGAATTTTCCTCTCTCACCTTTTGGCTCCTTGAGAGAAGTGGAAGTGTTCAACGGATCCCCTTCTTCTTGCGTACCCGTGTGTATGATATCTGTCCTCGGAGCGGCAAAACGCGTTCGGGGTTGTACGAATGCAAGCGTGTGCACCATGTAATTTAATATGATGCAAATGCTTACCTATCTATAGGTTGGAAAACGTCTCTGAAAAGTAAGAAAAGAGAGAGATGGTGATAGTGATACATCAGCCAAGTGCCCCACCTGTCTGTTACCAAAATTACAATATTTACAACCAATCATAGTATAAAATAAAATAAATAGGGTAATTTAACTAAATAAATTTTTGAATCATTTTATCGTACTTTGTTAGTTAGAATAAAGAGTTTTTGACCCGTGCAGCGAAGCAAATAAATTGTCACAGTTGTCATTTTTACAGTTTATTGACCAAGAGAGATAGTGAAAGAGATGGAAAATTTGCCGAGAGCTGAAAACTGCTGTGCTATGGCGATAGTTTTTGGAGCAAACGAATGTCGACTAATCGAGCCTGCAATGAAATATACGTACATTTTAAAACCCAAGTAAACGGGCAAGTGTATCTTTTTTTAAGACAAATAGCGGGATAAATCAACTTGAACGCTGTGGCGGAATTTTTACGGCTGTTAAAAGGCTCGCGTTTACTTATTGCGCGCATGAATCTTCTTTTCGTTTCTGTTTTTCTCCCTTTAATCCAAGGGCATAAGTTTTCACGGTGTATTTTTCCGTTTCGCGTGGCCCTCTTCGTCAGAGGTAGGTTTAACGTATCACCTGCACGTTCGTACGATACATTATGATTTCAACTTTGATATTAAATTCCTCTGACAAACAAAGTGCCAAAGTGGCGAAGTTGGAGTAGTTGTCAACGCTTGTGTCAGGCACCCATCGGCAGAATTTTGGGCTTCTTGTTGGGAGCTGGCTCTTTATTCAGGGGCCGCTACTACGGAGTTTCAATCAAAAGCTCGCGTTGGACTACACGGGAAGAGATAATTGTTGGGTGCTGTTTTCGACTTTTCGGTGTATGCGCGTATGGTGCATGTGCTTGTGTATAGGGAGATACGTTTAGTTGCTGATGAACCTTTTTTGGGGTGCCGAAACGGTGTAAGAGTGACCTTCATTGTTTAATTGTTTAATTCGAACAAGTTTATTATTTACGAAAACTCCCCATTGTCAGCGAATCGAAGGTATTACGAATGACGTGAAACTTTCGAAAATTATTTATAAACTTAGAATACACCATCATTTAAGAGAAGCTGAAAATGTTGGCATTTCAAAAAAAATAGACTTTCGTGTTTTGTTTAAAAATATCGATTAGGATTCGGAAAATCTAGTTTGAAAAATTGATGTTTCAAATAACTCCCCAAAAAAATGATAAACTCCAACTGTTTATGCTAAATATAAAACTACTACTTCTAGTACTGCAACCTATTCCTATATGCGTCTGAAAATTAAAAAAAATAAAATAAAATAAAATAAATAAAAAAGAAGCATGACATATGCACAGACAATACGTGCTAGCAAGAATATTTCGTATTGTTGGAGCACAAAAAAAGAGAGCTTAATTTGTTACAATAGAACCGTCGAGCGTACGTATACAAATACAGAGACGCGAATTAACGGGTCGCATTGTCCCCTGGTAAATCGAGTAAGTGAATTTTTTACCACCACGGCCCAATTATTCTGCCAAAGAACCGAAGTGCAGTTTTTCCCCAACGAGCTAAAATCTTTAGGAACCGATCACAGAAATATTTTTTGGATGGTCAAAGGTTAGACGGGTTTCACCCCGCAATCTCGAGAAAAGCCAGCTGACCGACCTGGAAAATTAATTTCATCCATAAAGCACGCAAGCGGCGCGTCCGCCCGAGCTAAACTGCTTACGAGTTAACGTGATTCGTTCTTGACCAGCCATGCGAAACGAGGTCAAGAAGAAGAGGAAAAAAAGCTTCCAGCCCCAACTACTACTACTCTGGCGTCTCTAGGGTACGGATAATCTCAGCACTCGGAGG
Source organism: Copidosoma floridanum (assembly GCF_036245765.1). Lineage (NCBI taxonomy): Eukaryota > Metazoa > Arthropoda > Insecta > Hymenoptera > Encyrtidae > Copidosoma > Copidosoma floridanum. The sequence continues at coordinate 12,106,255 of NW_028321907.1, read as the reverse complement.
GTTAATAATTTGGGGGGGAATTAAAAATTCAAGCTTTGCACGCTCTTCCGTGAATAAACATCGGATGGCCACTGTTTACTAACAATTTAGAGATGCGGGACTTACAGGTGATCGGGGCTTACTTTTTGGGGACGCATAGGACAAGTGCCAAAAAAAAGGCACTTCGCAATCTCTTTGAAGCGCGCGTGTTCTGATGGACTGTACTTTTTCGATTGTCTTTCATTTCTCCAGCAACGTAAGGGAACGGATTTTTAATTTTACGTCCAAATCGAAGCACAAGGTCATCCCAAAGATTTTTTTCTTCCCTTCTGTTCTATACGACAGAAATAAAGAATATTATTCAGATGAAACTTGATAAATATCCTTGGAAGGGGGAGGAAAACATGTCTCATAGAGAAGTACCTAAGGTGTTGTATTGGATCAACTCGCTGGAGAAGTAGAAAGGAGAAGGTAAGGTAACACATCAACCCAGTGGAGGCAAACTTAAAAATATGATTTGAAAATTACAGCTTGGTTGCTGTCTCAAAGTAATGAAGTACATTTCCGAGGATAATGATTTTAGTCGACATCTTTCGTTCTCTGTGCGCATTCTCGTCTTTATTAAATGTAAGCTCGTTACGACAATCTTGTCAAACTTGTTTTTGTTATGATCTACTATGGAAAAGTGTCTCGTGCACGTTGTTCATACATTCGTTCAATTATCGTTAGTCACATTTCAAAGTAGTAATGATGATGCACCACCACTTCTGTAGGTACTTTGAGGGATTCGATGTTAATGGCACCGTCTATATGGGGTATAATTTTCGACGAGGTGGTATCAACAAATGTAACGTTAATTAACTCAAGTGGGGAACATGAATATCACCCTCGATAATTGAGTGATACCGTGGATACCACGCATTTCAAGGAGCCATGGATGATTAATAAAAGGATTTTTGTTCGGGGTGACCTACGACGAGGACGTGATGAACGGCACTGGTGCGAGGGCCAAATTTGCGATCGGTGAGTAATATACATCACGATGATTTAGGTCGCCTACGTGAGGGGTGGGGGCGGGGTAAATAAACTGCGATTGTCGAAGCGAATGGGCACTGCGCGATGCTTTGTATATGCATGTATTTTCAGGGTTTGGGACAGATGGATTTAATTGACTGTTTTTTTTTTCTTTTCTTTTTTTTTTTTTTTTTTTTTGTGATCGTTTTTTATGAATCGAATCGATGCTTGGAGCAGATGGTTTCTGCTGCAGCTTTTGAAATTTATTTCTTAATGGTACAATTCAGTGAGTCAGCGAATTTTTTTTGTAATAAATAATCGAGTTAATACAACATGTGGACGAGGTTTATTTCACGTGAAATTTTTTCTTTACAACTCACCATTATATATGTATACTTTGATTCATATTTTATGTAAAAAATAATTTGAAACGATGTTTTGATTATGTAAAGTTTAATTTGTATTTGATGTAAAAAAATGTGGAATAGCTTTGAAAAATTTTTGTTATGTAAATAATCAGAAACTCTAACGAACTTGTGCATTAGATTTCTAGCTTGCAATTTTATATGTGGAACTACATAATTGATTTTTTTTTTTTTTTTTTAATATGTATAAATGTCCCAAATACTTTAAATAAAAAAAAAAAAAAAAAAAAAAAAGAAATGAAAAATTTTTAAACACTTAGTACAGTCGTGCAAGCTTTTTTTTATGAAACAATAAAAAAAAAATTTTGAGATACTTCCTTCTATTTATTCAATAATATTTTATTCAGAGTTACAAATAAAAAATAAAACTTTCCCTCGATACACAAATAATAACCTTTTTCCATATAATATCGAAACCATCGTCATTAGACTCCAACAAACAACTCCATTAATCGCTACAAGCTAAGGCCTTCCCCACCCCAATTGCCTCCCCAATTTAAATTCCTTAATGTCACATCGCACGCTTCGTAAACACGCTACCAACGAAATAAACAAGCAGCGAGTAAAAAAAGCACCCTTAACTCGAATCGACATCAGTCATGTAAAACCAGTTGCAAACACGCCTTGGATCGACAACAATAACAATCCTATACAACCATGAACTCCAGGATGGTTTGATCTAGAACCAAACATCCTTAAAGTCGAATAAAAGGAATGAAAGAAAAACGAGGGCAGTGCGGGTGAAAAAGGAGGCTTGCGCACACACATAGAGAACCAGCCGGCTAATTACCGCGGTATGATGCGAAAGAGCCCAACCTCCAATCCCCTCCTCTCATTTTTCTAATTGTTTCCACAGATAGGAAGGAAAAAGGAGAGATGGGATGTTGGTTTGAAAAAAGAAATCCTCGAGCCGTGAAGCTTGAGCAGACGTATACGTACGGGCAGGAAGTGTACGGGGGGATCGAGGGGATGCTTTCTCGTCGATTGCCATGCTGCATTTTTTGCATTTTTGTATCTCTCTTTACTCTGTCAACGAGTTTTTAATTAAAGCTTGGACAAGCGCGCTAGGCCAGGCTACGTTAGTCTCGAGCTTTGAAATTTCGTTAATTTATTTCCACGGCTGCTTTTCAGGAAAAAATTTTTTTTTTTTTTTTTTAACCACTTTCCCCGTGGTTAGTTGAGCAGCTGAATATGTTGGTTCCTGACGGTTAATGCGCTCTTTGTAGAGCGAGTGATTTGCCGGCAATGATTTTTAATTAATTTTTTTCATTGTATGGAACTTGCTACAAAGTCTTGCGAGGAAAGAGAGAGTTGTAACTTTTAATTCAACTATGGTAAATGTATGAATTTTATTTAATTTAATTTTTTAAATTTCATTTTATTTTTGACGTTTCATCCCACAAATCGTGAGTTGATTGCGGATGAATGGTTATTTGAGTGACGTGCGTCCGAGGGATATATCCAATTACTCGTGCAGACCTAATTATTTCGAATGCATTTTGTACAGTACGAAATTCCAAATAAATCCACTCTTGAAAATAATTTGATTATCTGTTACTGCATTACCTGTAAGATAAATTGATCCGTGGACCAAGACAAAGTTCATCCATGAGTTACAAATAATTATAGAAAGTTCGTTTAGTTCTCCGAACAAACAAATCTAATAGTGCAATAGCTATTCAGGTGTGATCAATAAATAAGAGTCGTTAACATTGGGTAGCTCTTAATAAAAAAATTTAAAAAAAAATTGTATCCCGAAACCTTACTCGCTCAAGAAATTTTTTAGAAAACAATTATGAATCCATACATTTAATATCAATTAGAAACTTGATTAAAAGCTGTTTAACACGAAAATGGTTTTTAGAAATTCACCTTATTTATTGTTGATTTTGCTTTGAATGTTTAAATTTTTATAATACAAAACAAATCGAAAAAATCATCAAAACGAGCACTTCTATTAGTATACTGAATCAGAATCCAACAGAGACGTGATTTAATATTACAAATATAATAGTGTACATTCATGTTGTATGAAATCGACCAATATAAACAAAAATTTATGAAACTAATATTTTTTGTACTATTAAACAGTTCCCGATGTGTTTATTAACCAAAAACAAAAGTAAAATAAACACCAGAAAAACTCAAAATGAGAGCTCCATGCAGAGTCTCATGACGTTAACTCTGTTTAAAATTTCCAAGATTTTTATGAGGCAAGAAACTCCCGGTTTGATTGTCCTCTTTGATCCACCATTTTTCAATGTCCCACACGAATTCTGAACTCTCGCTCTCTCCTCCAGCAAACGGTAAAAAGATTACACCCACTCCCCAGTCAACAAAACACAAGCAATCACAAGGGCATCAGCCCAGCAGCAAACACCGTAATACCCGGGGAAAGCTGTCAGCGGTGGCTGGGCGCGGAAATTGGGATGACTGGATTACAGCAGCGTCGACAAGAGTAGGCGAGGGGGTGGGGAGGGGAGAGCTGATTTCTCGAAAATCGATATGGGAAATTCGCGCGAGATTAGGGCCACTCACCACCAGCCCCTGGTGTTTCCTTGTCACATCGTGCATGTGTACACGTGTGCACCGCGTTAAACGCGAATTATTATTTTGGAGCCGCGCTGGAGCCTAATCGAGCGCACGTGACGCCCCTCGCCTCCTGCACGATATTGCGCTCGTATTATTATACACACGGGCGCGCACGTGTTGTAGAAAGCCATGGGGGGGAGGTGGATTTTCGTGTATAGGCAAGGGAGAGTTTGTCTTGGACGCAGTTTTCGCGTCAGCACAGTCCGCGATATATGCACGTATGCGGTGTACGTAGGCATACACACATGCATCTATAATACGGCTCCCTCCTTCTGGACCCCGATATGTGTATGAATAAAGTTTTGACTCACACGTGACACTGTTTGTGTCGACTCTCTGATGCGCGTTTTGCACCAAGTTTGCCCTTATGTATTTAGGCAGATGTGCAGTAGGTGCTAGCTGTACGCGTTATGCCGGTCGTTGTTTCTTACTCTTGCAGTTGGCACGTGGTTTGCTTTTGCATTGCAAATTCGGGATTTTGAATTGATTGCCAGGCTAAGTGGGACGCGATGAAATGTTACATTGGCACGGGGAAATTGTTCGAGGGCTAACATGTATTTTTGGGATATTTATGTGATACATGCGATGTGTCTGACCGTACGTTGATTTTTCTACTGTCACCGATTGTCCCTTCATGGAGAGAGGTTAGAACCATTTTGACTAGTGACACCTACCGTATCTTATTTTCACTCACTGTAGCATGAGATTTACCGCTGCCACCACAGATTTTTTTCGGTACCATCACAAAAAAAAACACTTCTAACACTGGTATACCAGATTTTTTTTCGGTGCTGGTACCGAAAAAACCCGTGCTAGGCAGCGGTAAATCCCATGCTGCAGTGAGTGCAAATAAAAGACGGAAGGTGTCACTGGTTAAAATGGTTCTAACCTCTCTCCGTGCTGGCGGTGTCTTGTGTTTGTCAATTTAATTTCTGTTGTCTTGAGTTAGTATTAAAAAGTTGCAAGTTTATAACTATGAGACTAAATGTGTGTTCTTTTTTTATTTGTTAATTAAATATGTGAGGTCACCAACGTGATAACTTTTATTATTCTGCTCATAGGTAAGCCGAGTCTCTTCGCTTCAGTTGTTGTGTTTTCATTTTGCGGAGGAAATGTAGCACCCTGTTATGGTCTATACAATTTGATTAGATAATGGTTGCGTACTTCATTAATTAAAATTTTGTAAGTGCGAACTTATTAACTTTTAAATTTGACAATACAAAAATGAGTCGGAAAAAAATTAGAAATCCAAAGTATAATAGATGATGAACAGGTACTCCCACGCGAACTTTTAACATCTTTCAAGTTTTATAGTTCCATTGAGAAGCAAACGAGAACGCTAAGAGGTAGGAAAAAAGAGAATTTTTCAAAGTACTTTCAACAGCTAGGTACCCACTAGAACACTAAACTCGAGGAGACTCTGTCAGACACGCGTCCGACCCATTCGATAGGTACGTATGTAAGAAATACTCAGACGACGGTTTTTTTTCATCAAAAAAAATTGCTACAGAGTGAAAAAAAATGGATGTGGAAAGCAGGAGATCGAGTACCAGAGATAGGACAAGAGGGCGAATTTGCGCGTTGACACGGAAAGCGCGTGTGTATGTGGATCAAGATTTCTCAGTGAATTTTTTAAGCTGCACATGATCGCTTAGCGTCAGGTTGTGCTGGGCTCAGGCTGCGTAGAGCTGACTACAAGTGGTGGATAAAAAGTTTTTCGTGCATGGCCGTAAACGCGTGTACTCCGTGACAGTTTTTGCGTGATGTATTGCTTGGAGGAAAGGGAATTCTTGTTACTAAAGGGTGGAGGGATCTAGATTGCCATTTTTGCTGCTGGTAGACAGGTAGGGACCGTGGTTTGGAGCATGAGATCACAGTGTTTGTTGCTGATTTATGGTGTTTTGATGAATTTTTGTGGATTGTTGATGTCGCAAAGTTTCTGAGATTAATTAACTTTTTTCATCAGGGAAAAATGAATTCTAAGTAAAAATCGAGTTTTACTATATTTTAACTGATTGCATATTCGTTAAAGATATCCCTCCAATATTGAGGTAGCACCGAAATAGCAAGGTGTTTTCATAAAAATTTTACCATTAACCCAAAAGTTTATTTGTACTGCTACTATTTATGATTCAGTACAACAGTTTGCTCGTACCTATTTGTTTTTAAATAGTTTGTTTTCACGTGAAAACAAGGAATGCAATCATATAATGCATTCAAAAGTGATACTCTGCATCCCATTAAAAATCATAATATCCATATTCCTAAGAAAAGCAGGTCCCTTGTATGATCAGTGTACGAAACCTAAAAAAAACTTCCGTCTGACCAAATCGAGGTTATACTACTGATTACTAATTCTAGAAGTCCTAGCATAGTCTGTACGTAATAATAATGTTTCCGAAGCTTAGGCATACTAAAAATGTTTGTAGTTCTTTTATGTACTATCAAATTAATTTGTTTAACTGTATATTTCTTGTTATCGTGAAATTGTAAACAGTAAGAACTAATGCAGAATGGCTTCAAGTCACAAGGGCATCTATTGTTCTATCTAGTAATCATGATTTTTACTACACTGTCATGTTTAAAAAATATACCCTTTAGCCCTATGAAATAAATAAAATCCATCATAAGTGTAACCAACACGTCTCAACAGCCACGCCACAGCCTGCTCCGGAAGAGCCTAGCACGTAATACCGGCAAAGCCCACTCAGCTCGACCATCAACACGGCTCTTTATCACTCTCGGCGTCTGTCTCTCGACCCAACGATCCCGGCAGCAGCGGTACAACCGCATTCTGTACTCGTTTCTCGCAACGGCAGGCGCATCAGGTTTCTGCCCCCCCCTCCCCACCCCCCACCTCTCCCGCTGAGCCTACGATCCGATTGTTTCTATCTGTTGAATCTGGCTGCGAGCCAAGAGTCTACCCTTCCACTCATAACGCGCCGACGCGTGGCTAACAGACGTGTGTGTATGTACATACAGGCCCGAGAAAACAGGCCCCCGAGAGGAGAACATCAACTCGTGGCTGCGGCACTTCAGGGCTTGCCAATGATAAAAGGATTATGATCACACTCGAGTTTCGCGGTTGGGTTTATATCACTTTCTCCCTCTGCCTGGCTGAAAATCGATGAACCTGAGCCACAGGTGGATCCGAACGAGTTTTTGCTGGTGAATGTTAATGTGAATTTTAGTGGGTTTTCGGGGCATAAATACGATGAGTGCAGGAAGTGATGGGTTTACAGAGCGATAACGTTGGATCGATGAACGCGCAGATATTTGCGGCTGATGAATGGCGTTTAATGGACGATTCGACGCTGCGAATGGTTTCGTTTCCGTGTATTTTATTTTCATACTACGGGATTTCACTATTTTTCAGGTTAGTGGGCGTTTCATTGACTGATTGTTTGTTCAATGTAGCACTTTTTCTTCTGTTTCAGGTAAGAATCATTGCATCTACTACGTCGTTTCTTTAACAATCGTGACCAATAACGAACAAAGGTAAGAAAAAAAAAAAAAAAAAAAAACTTATCCTACCATTACAAAGGAAATAATTTGAATTTTTTAATTGTTGCAATGATAATGCAATCTCAGCTCGCAATCGGCGAATCCATTATATTAGATACAAGATCTCGGGTGTAATTATAATAATTTCCAAGCATACACACACGGGGAGGTAAAACTGTTTTTACTGCACAGCGATAAAAGCGAGGCAACTAATTGCGCGGCCATTATCACAGATATATTTATACACCGACCCCGTTTCTATTAAAATCCTGCCGTCAGCCAGTTCCCAAACGCATGGGTACCACCTTCCCTGGAGCGTCTTTTGCAAAAAAAAAGGAGACCTATTGCCGTGCTTGCCGAATCGTCCCCCTCCGTCCTGAGTCCCACGGCGTGACCGCACCACGTACACGAAAAAGTGTAACGCGATCCTTATCTCGAAGCGTTGCATACCCATACACGCAGCCTACCAAGTCGAGCTTGCAGTGTGTGAGTACACGCCAGCGGTTTCGTGCCAGAGCAACATTGCGTTTCGTGCACTCGCCGACTGGGGTTAACGTAATTTTGTGCATCGGGGCTGGGCTCCTCGATGTAAATGGGGTCGGCCCCGAAAGAGATCGGCTCTACGTGCATGCACGGCACACGTGGTACGGTTGCGTTTCGGGTAAAGTTTTCGCATAATGCATGCACTCCGGAGCGGATGACTTGTCGGTGTTTGCTTTTCGCGATGGACAAGCGCGGGATGAATAAAAAGCACATTTTTTTTTAAACTGGATTGGTTACTTTGGCAAAAAGTGCACCGAGTGATCGTAAAATTCAATTTATATTCACTTAGCCGCTCGAGCGAACAATCGAGCAACAAGCACGGTAAACATGGACTTGTAAGGGAAAGAAAAAAAAACAGACCCTGCGAGGACAGAATTCACAGGAGGCCGCGTTCGGTCGTAAGTACCGACGAGAAATACCCCACAGCTGTGCGACAGAGCAATGAATCGTAAACTAGAGAACTGGGGAGGAGGAGTTGATTGCGTCTGGGATTTGTAGCTGCGCAGTGCATCCACTGAGCCCTCGATGTTTTTTTTTTTTTTTCCTTGTTCACCCTCGATTTTTCGACGTTGGGGGAGAAATTTGATTTTCGTGCCCGTCGCTCGCTCGCGCGACAAGGAATGGAAATGCGCGGCTGTAATTTTGCTCTCGTGAATGCGCCGTTCGTTAGCTCTGCAGGGTCATGTGTGTGTGCGTGTGTGTGTAAGCACGCTTGGGTTCGACAATTGGGATTTCGCATCGATTTTTTTTCCCCTACTCAATTTAAAAGGCAGCGCTCGATGGCGCGAAGGATCGATACGGTTTTGACCCCAATTGTTATTCGAGCGTACGGGCTAGGTACCTTTTTCGTGGATTTCAAAGAAATGGGTTCTCCTCTTTTCTGTTTTTGGGAAAAACAATAATCGATTAACCAACAACAGGCGATAATGAACGTTGTAATACCTGTGCCGATGCACATTAGCGCGTATTAATGCTTCTCGCGGTCGTATCGCACTCAAATAAATTACAATGTATACCCGCGTACTTAACAATTAACTAATTGTCGTGCTATAAAGGTCATTAAACAAAATTACCAATTAACGAGCGCGTAGCCACTATTTGTCTAGCGAAGTTACAGCCTCGTCAATTACTGTGTTGCGAAAAGACAAAAATTATAACCCACATTCGGTACCCTGGCTATTATCGTTAGCAACTGTGTGTGTGTATATATACGTGGAGGTGATGGAAGTATTTGTTAATTTCTGGGCTGTGCCTGTGGGTTACGTACGTTGGTTTCACAGTTTGAATCATTCGACAAATTGCTCGGCGATAATTGCCCTGCCTGACGGTACGTAGGTGCTATCGTCTTGACTGTACCTTTACGACCTTAGGTGAGGTCGTTTGAGCGTACTGGAATAACATGTTGAAATATTTTTTACGCTGCGTTTCGATTTTTTTTGCTCATTTTTGGTTGAATTTTAACTTTCATACAAAAATTTACTATAAAATGATGTTGACAATGTACTTAGTCCTTTAAAAATAATTAGAGGGTAATGAAAAACAAAAATTGTGTATTGAGAGACATACATAATTAAAATCACCTGTCTTGTATTGTAAACTAAAGGCATGCCGTCATCCAACGGACTTTAACATTCGGCCAATCAATGTTTGATACTTGATCCGTAAAAATTAACGCAGTGCAATTAAAAAATTTCATTATTTTTTCCATTCTTCTAGTAATAATCACGTTCACCACTATTTTTCATTTCCCTCGGCAAAAACAACGTCTGAAAAAAACTGCATAAACTCATTAAAAACCCGATTAAAAACATACGTCATTTCACCGTCAACAATACCGTAATCAGCACTTATTACAGCTTGAAAAACCCAATCAACGAATCAACAATCGCACAGCGCCACCCTATGCAAATTTAAAATCGGAAAACTCCGCTCTGTCCATCCTTAATTACACCTACCACCCACTTTGCATTCACTCGTAAAATTCAAATTTCGCAAGAAAAATTATCACCCCGTCAATGTACTAGCAAGCATTGTTTCCTACTCCCTGTCAGTCCAAGACCGCAATCAGACCCTTGCCCTCTCCTCGGAAGAATCGGCCAAAGTTAAAGGAGGTCGCGCCAACTCCTTAGCCGAGCTGTCGCTCAAAACGAAAGAGAGCCATACCCGAGCGGAAATTAACGCGGAAAGTGGCGCACTGGTGCTCACGTTGTAATAAAAGGAAAGAGATAGGAGGGCGGATTACGCGTGCTGTCCGCTTTACCAACAAATGTAGTTCAGTGGGGTCTCTTTCTCATCCAGGTTCTTTTGTCATATCTATACGCGTTGTTTGGCACTGCAGAGGTTCAAGAAAAAAAAAAATTGATTTTTAGTCCACTAAACAATAAAATTAAATTCAGAATAAAAACAAGATTTGGCGCTAAGCATAAGTCTAGCCGTACATTGTTGTTTCAGCTCGTGAAAGTCTTCTTGAATGAAACATCGACGATAAATAAAACGCTTTCCCCTTTACTCTTGTTCTGCTTTGAGATATCTCTTTCCATCAAAGGAGTCAAGACAATGTATGTGTAAACGTGTATACTGTACAGATTTTTTGTCTCTTCAATTACGGACTTTTTCCTTTCAAGGACAAATACACTTGAGAAGGCTTGGGGTTATTGTTTTCTTTAATCTGTTGAAGGGTGCTTTACCGTGAGTTTTCGAGTAGTTGAGCGAACGCGAATGGATTTTGTACGTCTGCTCTTATTCTTCTTCTTGATGTGACAATTTTGTCGCTCAACGTTTATTTGTTGGTAATAAAATAGATTCTTGAATTCTAGAAAAGTATCTATCTTTGGTCGATTTTTGAACATTTAGTTCATTAAATGATCTACTTAATTTTAACAATTGCAGTCAATGAATATTCACCGCAAAATAGGGAAAATGTATTACTTAAGTACAAGAGAGTAGTCTCATCGTAAAGATACTCGCACCTATTTTAATAACAAGGAAATTAAGTAGGTTAATAGCAGTGTACTTCATTTATTGTTTCGAATCGACATTGATGACGTTTCTATTATGTCTTCATTCAATGCCACTTACGATTTTCAAATGCACTTCACACGCCGATGCTACTGACTGAAACGTTTGATCAATATTATCGACAGAGATGTATCGTTAAAGGAAATTAGGTACAGCACAGGTGACGACCAATACCAGCAAAAGCTAGCGTTTTCAAGTCATCCCTGTGATTCTGGATACTCTGTGAAATCCATTTGAAAAATTGTGAGCGATCAACCGAGAAACCTAAAAAACAAGAAAAAAACCTTCAACCCGACAATCAATCGCAATTAGCTTTGCATCAACACACAGCAGCAGCTGCAACACAAATTCTCATTCCCATCACCCAATAGATCCACATCAGTCGCATCAGAGCAGATTCTCTTCAACGACGCGCCCGTACACCCATTATTCTCTTGACTTACATACGTGCACGGCGCACACACTCGCTCCTCTATGTTCTCCATCTCTCGCGAGGAACTTCACTTAACGAGCTATTCGAGCTATTCATTACGCACTTGGCTTCGCTAATTTCTCGATTGCAATAGCTAGAAGAGGGAGAGACAGTATTCTCCTTAGTCTTGCATGTGCCTTCTCCGGCATCGTGAAACGTATAAGGCAATTAAGCCCCAAGTTATGCACACGTGTAGCCTCGCGGTGTGTGCATGTGTCTCTATCAAAGGCGCTTCAGAGATACTACCTGGAACATGAGAAAGTGTCCATTTTTCATTTTGACGGAAGCTCTAAATTGCCAATGAAAACAGAAATCACGAAAATTCCAGCTTTACGCGTTTTTTTTTTTTTTTCTTCTAATTGGAGCACCACAGACGCGAGTTTGCATTAGCTTGATGATGTGTGCCACTTGGTGCGAACACAAACATGCACGAAAGTGTTGATTCCAGACAATTATTGCATCCAGCTCAGTCGCGCGAACGACGCTTTCCCACACGATGTACTTGGAACCAGCCGTGGCTCAATTAGTACGCAGCTGCCTTCGTTTGCTAGTCAGCGTTTTTTTTTGCCGAGTGCATTTGGTGGCACAAAGTGAGGAAAACACTATCAAGATCATGTTTATTTTTTGATAGATGCCACAGAGCATTAATAGTCTTTCATGAGAAAAACAACTTCATTAATATTTCAGTGACATCACCCAAGACTCTTTACCAAAAGACACCAAGTGACACATCCATCAGGGTCTATCTCGAGCACTACATGCATCAAACTTCATCGCCGATCATCAGAGACAAAAGAGGGGGAAAAAAGCAGCAATTTGTTGTCATGAATAATAGATCCCGCCCTCCTCAAACACTTTGAATAACATACGAGCTCCCCAATACACGTCGACCGTACCAAATCCCTCCATCAATAATCCAGGAGTACAAACACATGCGCTTAGTCCACAAAAAAAGGCACCAGCCCACGAATTAATATTACAAGCAATACAAGCGAGTCTACGAGTCAAACGTGTGCAAAGAGAAGCAGTATATCTGGGGTGTATACACACGTACACGCGAGTACAGTCGAGGAGGGGATTAGTTTCTCCGGTAGCTCCTCTCGATATCGAGTCGCTAAATTCCAATCCAGCCGAGTCCCGATGCACTGCACGTATAGTGTGTATACACAGCAAATCCCGAGGTGGCGGAGCCTTGAACGTACCACGGGGTTGACCGTTAAATAAACCGCACCTAATAGCTTTCATTACGCGGCTAACCGGTACGAATTACCGGTGTATCCACCTCCACGTGTGTGTGTGTGTTTATACACCGTGACTTGTTGCCCCGAGCTCGTGCTTGCTCGTGATGCCGGGGCTGTTTGAGGCTTGGAAGTTTCGGCTTGGCTGTGATGTGAACTTTCTTTATCTAATATCGAGGATTAAGTCGCCCGAGACTCAAAAGCATTTTCGAGCCGGGGAAATTAGCCATATGTCAAAGTGCCTAAATTGACCAAAAACAATGACAGAGAGCGTTACGTTAGCCTCGAGTCAAACTGTCTCTCCAGCTCGCAACTTTTCTTCGTGTCTATTTCTTCATTGTACTGTGACTCATTGAGTCTTTACTATTCGACGTACTCATCTTCGCGTGAAAACAATATCATTATGATTGAAGCTGGCGATATTTGTTTGACCAGTCGCTAAAAAATACGAAGTACTCGGGGCGTTTTAATTACCTCAACTGAAGTTTCTTCTCGTTCTCCTTCAGGGGAGACCCCTCCGGCAATCAAGCTAATTTTTCGATTCCCTTTGTACTTCTAGAACTCCTTCGTTGCCTCCCCTCATTCATTTCTTCCTTTGTTCCTTCAATCGTCTCACTAGATGGGAATTGCAAACTTCAGTTGATGGGTCTAGCAACGCTAATTCATACCGCAGATCAGTTGGTTATAACTGTTGATTAAAGACCCTTAATTATTTGCACCAAAATTGAGAGTCATAATTTACTCGAAAGATCGTCGAGAGGTGAGGGGTAAATCAAGTTCTTTCAGACGAAAATTTTTCCAATAAAATTTTCACTCAGTGAATCAAGCAACAGCCACATGGAGGTACACACCGGATCAGATGAATGCGCATAGTGGGAGGAGGAAGTAGCGGACCCAGTTGGAGTGCACACACATACACACGCCAATGTAATCCTTAACCCAGCCATATCTCAGCTACACTAGTAGTGCACACGAGGGCATATCAACCGCATGCGTTTCCCAATGACGGAGCTCAACTGACTGCCTTCATGTTTAGAAAATGAAGTCCAGTCGTTGGTGGACAGATAGTAGGTACGTGGAAGAACTAACGAGTCATGAGCTTGCTGGTTTTTTTTTTTCTTTTCTTTTTTTTTTTTTTTTTTTTTTCACGTAGAGTACCTTGGTTCTCGTTGCTCGACAATCATTTAGGTTTGTTGTAAAGTGCGATCGTTTTTTCGCGAGTGGATAATAGGAATATAAAATGGCACCTGTATAACCAATAGCTTGTACTTTCATCTCCACTCGTATCTACACCAAACATCCTCTTATTTTTTCTCCTCAGTATTATGTCGTGAAGTTAAAAAAAAGAGCGCACATCCACATCATATGACTCCATTCACTCGAAGCTGTCACGTTGGAAAAAAAGACTAAGCTCTTTCACGACTGCGAGAGTGAAAAGCTCTCGAAGCCACGTAACTACAAAAGTGCAAAACCAAAAAAAACACAAGGAGATACTTAAGGGCATGCCTTGTGCATCTAATATCGATTCAGGCACGCACCTCCTCAAAAGCTACGTCAGCTACGCGAATATGTACGCTGGAGCATTATCGCGTCATTTCGCAAAATCCTCATTGCTCCACTCTCTTTTATCTGCTGAGCGTGTATCAGTAGGTAGTACACACGCACATTACACAGTATGACCCGATTTCAATGGGTCGCCTGCAAGGTAGTCCCCTGCTGTGTAGAATACGTACGTACACGTATCCAACTTTTTTTTTTCATTTTCTATACAAGTGCACACGGGCGGCCTGTTTTGCGATGACGAGCGAAGATGCGCTTGTTGTTGCTGGAACTCTTTTTTTAGCTGCACATGACGTCGACAACTCGTCTTTTTTTTGTCTCTTTATCATACCGCTCTGTGCTCTCTGCTCTGTGGCTCTTTTCCATTCATATCGCTGAGTGCCTTTTGTACGGACATTTTTGGAAGATAGCGCGGGTGTGCTCGTTCTCTCATTTTGACAAGATAATGCAAACTTTTGCCATTTTTCGCCTTGACAAGAAATATACTTGGTAAATAGTTAGAATGATAATACACCGCGTATCGATTAAACGATTACAGTAAGCATAACAGCCACGCGTTTAACTGATTTTATCTTATATGTATATATTTTGTCAGCCTTATAAGAAACAATTTCTCTTTCTTGTATCAACTGATGATGAATCTAAATAAAATAAATCACGGAGGACCCAAGCCGATGGTTATCAAATTATTTCCCAAAAATTCACGCCCCACGTTGCACACGTCCGTCCGTCCAAGCGTTGAAAATAGCGTTTACGTGACGTGTCACGCAAAAATACGCACGACACGAGGCTAAAATAGCGTTTTTTATTCGTTGCACACTTGTTGGCCCTTCTTTCCTTTTTTTTTTTCCTTCACACGACACATGTACGTGATGCGCAATGGTACATGTTCCCCTTGGCGAATCTTTTTATTACGGTGAACAGCTAACCGGACGATTTGTCGAAGACTCACTGTCACTAGAGCTTACGATGACGGATTGATATTTTTCAGGAAAAGGTTGAGCTGTTTCTTGAGATTTCTGAAATACTGATGCTTCTCTTATCGTTGTTATTTTGAGAGTTCGTGCTTTGCTTATTGGAGGTATTTTTATTTATTTATTTTTTTTTTGGTGTATCTGGGATGTTGAGGATGGAGTACTATGGAAAAAAATCATAAATCACCTACAGAACTAGACACCCTGCATCACAACCACCAATAGAATCGTCGACTCATCAGTAAAAGCATACCGATTTTCAATTAAACATTCAATGTTGTTAAACAACATTTCTACAAAGTACTTTAAGTACGGTTTTGTAGTTGTCAATAATTAAAAAAAAAAAAAAAAAGTTCCCAGCAAGTATTGTAAAAATGTAAAAATAGCAGCTTTGACGAGCACAAGATTACATGTCGCTGATATGCGAGAGTGATACGTGTCACTGCCTCCGTAGCATGCGCTGAATAATTTACTTTTTCACACACAGGATATTACTTGGGATACGAGGACGAGGGGGTTGCGAGCCGTATTATTTATTGTCTCGGTTTATCCTGTCAGCCAGATACTCAGGGCTTCAATTATCCTGGCGTTGATAACGAGTAAATCGCTCTGTCCGTCGACTAAAGTATAGCGTGCGCCAACATTACCCTGTGCAGTTGACGCTCCAAGGATGGCTGCGCGCTTCGAAAATAATTATTGAAGTTCAGCGGTGGCGCAAAAAAAAAGTTTTATTAACACTATCTCGTACTTTTCATCGCGACAAGCCATGATAAATGCTTCATTTTAGAGTCATATATTTTAATTAAATTAAAAAATAGTCATATATAAAGAATTTAATACAAATAAATAAATTGAAAATCTTTTAAATCATTTGCAGTATTTTTCAATGACTCGAAAAGTTTGTAGCCCCTTGGCCCAAAACACAGTTAAGAATGGAGACGAATCATTTATATATTTAACTTAAAAAGAATTTTTTTAAAGTTTCTATCATTTATTACGTTTAATGAAATGTAAAAATTGATTTTAACCATAAAAATCACGATTATCCACGAGCCAACACCAAAGATACAAGAGACTCTGGTTTTTGAATCTATTCTAACTCATATAACGTACTTATACTGTGCAGGCAAGTTATACATGAATGCATACACGTCCAATACACCACAAAACGATCCACTCGAGACCCCAAGCTCGATTCAGAACGAAGAGTGCGCTACCACCTCGAGCACACCCATAATACGCATCTTCAGTACCTACTAGTAGCGCTCGTAGAACCTCGCAGTAGCAGCACAGCTACAAGTAGGGTACATCCAACCTATATACACACGTGCCCGGAGTTGATTATTCGCTCGGATAGCTGAGCAAAATCACCCGCCAACGTCAAATGAGACGTTGAGAGAAATTTACGACACCACAGCCGTCAAGTATCCGCGATGGCAGTTAACCCAAGCTCGATAACGGCTCGCGTTGTAATTACTCGCACCCGAGCGTGGGCTTTGCGCACCGAGATGATTTGCCAAACAGAACCCCGGCAATGTGACCCGTGTAATTTCAGTACCCAAGGCAGCGAACTGCAATACCTGCACATCCGGTATTTTTCCCCCGAATTTCCATGCATAACGCAATACCAGCCCAAAGAGAGCCTTTGTCCCGGGAACTTATTCATTGTCGTGAGCTCGAATGGAAGGAGAAAGTTGTGGCGAGCTATACGCACTGCCATGCATTATCATTAGCTCGTAGGGGGTGGGTCACGAAACTCGTACTTGCACGCCTCCACCGCACAAAGCGCTGGGCCATCGGGCAGGAGCTATAGTTGTCAAAAAAAAAAAAAAAAAAAAAAAGAGAGAGACTACTCTACATGATCCGTTAACGTTCAATAGTGCACGCGACAGGAAAATGTTCGAGCACCCGGGGGGCCTAAGAATTATTCCTGGACCCTTCCGATCCCTTTCTTGGGTATGATTTTTTTTCTCCTTGCCCCTCTGGCGTTCGTTTCTGTTGTCGTGTTTCTTTCTTTGACGCACGGATGTGACTTTTACAAGGAAACTCGTTATACTCGCGTGGCCTCTGGAAATTCGAGTTCCTTCGTCCTCCTTTTTTTCACATTGTTATTATTCTGTACGAGAGTGCGGCTCTCAGGGAGAAAAATGGGCGACGCCGAGACAACTTTTGCAAACTTGTCTAACTTGACACCTCTGTTCCCTTGTTGCGGAAGCTGTGCTTTCTCGTTATTGTATGAAGTGCGAAATGCAACGTCAGCCAGTGTTAAAAGTCCTTGCTTTTTTTCAAGGATAAAGTCAGCTCCCGGACTCGTTAAGGAATAATTTTGTTTGGCTCAAGAGAAATGAGAAGCATAATGCTTTTTGCAAAGAAGCTCGCTCATTGAATTTTCAAAGATTTTTCTTTTTTTGTAACAAAAGTTACGCTGTTTTATTCAGAGCCACCCTGTGTAATTGATGGACTGTTTGCCATTAAAAGTTCGCTCATGCAGCGAGACTTTCTATCAAAACCATAAAAGTAGTCCCCTTGACGCAAAACATCGCTTTTCGTCCTCTCACGATCATTGGTACGTACATAGACTTCTGCAATCGAGCCAAAATCATTTCTCAAATTTCTCCAAAGCGGCAACTGTGGACTGAGTTGTACGAAAAAATCCAATAGAGCTCGCGAACCGAAGTGCGCGTGACTAAAAATAATCTCATTTAAATATCGCAACGCGCGAGAGCTGGGCAAATATATTTTTCAGCGGGAGCGAAGCGTATCTTTGAACCCTCCCGTGCCTCGAGTCCTTCTTATTTAAATACGCTTGCTGAGAGCTCCTGCATGCGCGCCATTGACGTACGTATGTATCACGTTGAGATTTCGAGGGCGTTTGCCAAGTTTCTTTCCCTCAAGAGCGTGAGGGTGTTTATTTGCGATTTGAGAGGTGTGCATGCCCGGGAATCGATTTTGAGGACAAACTTTTCAATCCTTTTCTTTGGTGAGGGTAGAGAGAGGGTGAAAGGATCTGAGCTATTGTGAGGAGAAAAAGGTGAAGCTGAAAGTGTGGGCTGGCTTTTTAAATTCTTGGGATAATAATTTTTGGCAGCTGGGCGAGATTACGCGGAAGTGCTAATATTTGGCCTGCCTGGGATATCCCGACCTCTTCCGCGAACTCGCTTGAGCTTTTTAGTCCAATTAAAATGCAAAAATATTCCCTGAGAAGAGATGGAGAGCCGGAGGGGAAGTCCAAAGGAATAAGCTTGAAGGACTCTTGCGCGCGGATGATGAAAAGTCCTTTCGGATTTTCTTCCCAGTTACTTATTATGCCCCTCCTGATTGTGGTTTTTGTATGATAATGTGGAGGCAAAAGAAATATACATCAGAAATTGTGTGTTAAGTTTCCTACATAAAAAAAGTTGTGTTAATGTTACAAGTAGTATATGTTAGCTTTAGTCAGACGCGTTACTATTTACTCATTTCGTAAAGTATGAAAGATCACCAAACAATACTAGTCTTAATTAGTCAGACTTTTAATAGTATTATAAACTTATGGATTTGAAAGTATGACGATACTCGAATGTTGAAAAGTAATTGCAGAAAAGTAGTTGAAATAGTTCAACAATTCAAAGTAGTAGAGATCAGTTAAGGTCAGACGACTCGGAATTTTACGTGATAATTAGTACTGGTAATGTGCAAGATCGTCAAGTAGTAACAGCCTTAATTTGTCAGACGTGCAATTATTCTACCAACTGACAAACACCAAAGTATGACAGTATTATTTTGAATAAAAAGAAATTACAAGCAAGTATCATGAGAAAAAGTTTAAAAAATGTGAAAGTAGTAAAGCTAAGTTTGTGGTCAGACGCATCCAAATTTTTACGCGATAACAATGCCGACTACACAACTCAAAGTGGTAACCGTCTCCATTGATTTAATTGATAATAATTTTGAGAGTTACTGTATTAAAAATTATGACACTATTTCAATGTTAAAAACGCTTATGTTAAGGTAAAAATAGATGACAAGCTCGTATTTTAAAAAAACATAGTTTCGTAAAAGTAAAAAGTAGTAAAAGCCAATTTCGGTCAGCCGCATGAAAAAAAAATTAACCATTTTGTTACAAATTTTGGTTATTGATTTTGCTCAGATCACGGATAACAGTGAGTAGAAATTAATTTTTTTCTTACGTGGAATTAGTACATCTTATTAAAAATATCATTTCTAGATATTGTATTCTGATAATTGATCTGTACTAAACATATTTTTCCTATGAGATAGAATGCTTAATTTTTGGAAAGTTTAATATATGGTATAGGCACCACCTGAGATGTGCTCGTAATCAATAGGTTTTAGTTTATGCCCAAGACGTGAGATCTAGAAGTAGTAACAGTCCGAATTAGTCAGACTTGCCTTTACCACACAAAACAATAAAATAGACTTTAAAAATATGAATTGCTGGTGAATGAGTATTAAAATTCGGCACGTCATCTTCCTTGGGATATCCCTCTATAGTTTCTATAGAACGAGTTTCTAGTTTTATCCACCTCTGAAGTCGTCTCTCACATTTTTTTTTTATTTCTCTTACTCATGGCCCCTCTGCCTAAATTATCGTCTCGACCTCGATTGTTCCCTTGAACGGCTCACTTACGTACGTGTACAAATATGACAATGTCAAATAACTGAGATGCACTTTTTCGCCACTTCAAACGTTAAATCGCTCGTCTTTAAACTTTGATTTTTAAAATTTCACGTAACTCAAGCTGAGTGGTAAAGTTAGAGGAGAGTAACGTCCTCTGATGGGCTCGCTTTTGAACTTTAAAAGTGTTGTACACAAAGTCGAACGTCAACAAAGTCGAAAGGTCGTTTATCATCGTAACAATTTACTTCTTGTCTAGACTTTGTTTACATAATAATAGACAAATTTTTTTTCTCTGTTTGACTTATCTGAATTTTTTTTTACTTTCATGCTTGCAAATACTATATTTTTCATCGTAAATTGTGATATTCAGCTTGAACTAATAGAGAAAATTTTGAATCACTAAAACGTAACTTTTCACAACAAGTCAGTGAGTACAGCAACCAACGGTTGAATAGCCGGTTCTAAAAGAAAATTATATCATACAAAAAATTGTACTGCAACTGCATCAAAAGTGTTTTATTCATGAACAATATTCAAAAATGATGCATTAACAAATTCTTACCGATAAAGCTTTTTAAACCACCAGATAGATTCATACTTGATACTTAAAAATGTAATTGCACAATTCCTCGGTAGCGGTGCTTACCCTTTCGTTTGTGTACGTATTTGTCTCTGAGCTTGCAACTAAATCCGAGCTTAAGAGGGTAACCCCGAAACATGAAAGTAAATCCACCTCATTTTTGTATACGAGTACCTATACCTTTGAGCAGCAAGCTACCGACAAATTGCTTTTCAAGGAATTTTTTAGGCTAATCTTGTAATTCCATAGTTTTACAGTTTTACATGCAACAGTATAAAATGATGTCATCAAAGAAAAGATTATGTTTGCTTGATACTTTAATTATTAACAGAATCATTTTTAAGTTTTACTTGTAGTTTGGATTAAATAAATATATGCCATTCAATACATAAAAAACAAACAAATAATATTATCATCAATCACATTGATGCCATGTATATTTATATCTGCAATAACATTACAATAACAATAGTTCAAGGTCTGTGAAGCCTGTTTATATTACTCAAGGACTCTAGTTTAGCGCTTTAAGTACTTCAAACAGTTTTGGTCTATACGTACAGAAAAGCGTTGACTCTACTTAAGTGCTGAGCTAACAAACGAGCCCTCGTCAAGCTAAATATTGGCAGATCATAATTAAAGTGCGAAAAAGGAAGGAAGAAATGTCAAAGAAATCATTCTTCCATCAAAAACAAACTTTAACTTGTCAACAATCGATACTACTGCAGGCGACTTCACGAAATCCTGTAACGCTCACGACCCTTTGACCGATAGCAGCCCTACGCGCGTCATCCCCGACCTCCATTCTCTGCGTCCTTGTGTTTATCTATTAATTAAAGCCTTTCTCCTCGTCCCGTCGACCCATTTGCGACACGAGCGTATACACTTCCATCAAATGCGTCATCCGAAAAAGAATCGTAAATTTTAAATGATCCCAAGACGAAGTTAGAATCCGCAGCCCCGATTTTCCTCTTTCTCGAGCTTTCTGGCTCCCCCGACGTTGCACCAGCGTTGCTTCATTGTACCAATGTGACAGGCACCCACGCTCGACCCGATTTAATCTTCCTCTTCTCATTAGTTTGCTCGTTACGTCTATCATTGATTCAGTAGTAGGTATAGGCTTTTTTGGCTTTTGTTTCTTTTGGGTTGATTGTAGTACTCAGTTTTATGTAAACGATTTATTTAAATGAGCAATGGAATTATGAACCACTTTGTGTAATAGTGTGTGAAGAATATAGATGTTTCGCGCACAATGTTCCACACATTAAACAAAAAAAATTTTTTTTTAATTGTACGCAACTCGTGTGAGACAATTACTTGCGATGGTAAAATTAGCTCTTGAAGTGAACATGGTAAGAATTTTTAGTAAAGTTAGTGTTTCTTTGATTAGTTCAAAAGTTATTTACATTTTTAAATGATAGTTAACCCATTTAAATTTATTAAAACTCCTACCCGAAGCTGCATAAAACAAAAGTTTTTAGCATTTAACTTGTAATAGAATACCAATTTAAAAAAAAATGTTATAAATTTGTAAATAGTAATCAAACTTTTAAGCTCTTTACACTGTAAAAACAACTGCCTTGAGCGAGGAATAAATTTGAAGGCTACAAGTTGTAATGCATAAAATTTCGGCTAAATTAAGCATTGATTTCAAACTTCGGAAAAGGGGAAACAAGCAGAATAAAACACAAGCAAAGCAACCCTTCAATAAATCAAACTAGTTAAACTTTTGTCAGAGTTGTTGTTAAATTGTAATCACTGTTGTAACTAAAGTCATGAATAATCGATGTGTATTCCCAAACTTTATGTGTTGATGCTAGTATAAAAGTTTAATTCTGCACAAGGGAAAGCATGTGTATGAAAATAATTAGCAAAATTCATAACTTAATGAGTCAAATAAAAGCAGTTCATTACAATTTTAATTAAATCTCGCTAACGTGAGACATCACTATCATGCTTAAATAATTTAATGATAAAAAACTTTTAACCAGCAGTAAAGCTTAGATGAAAACACCCTAAAGATGTAAATAAAATTAACATTTTTTATAGACAAATGTGATGGAAATTTTTACTCTGCACCCATGAATCTGAAAAAAACGGTTAGTACACCAAATTCAGACTAGTTCCTTTGTAATCGGTGATCTATGAGAGAAATAGTAGTCGTAAAATTTTTCGTAATTTGTCTACACTTTCTGAAACATTTATTGTATCACCCAAGCTAAAAACATGGTGCTTAAAGTCGTAGAGATTTTATTTTTAAAGTGAAGCAATCGTGAAGATAAGAATATTTTAAAACAACTTAATAGCTTTCTCGAAAAGATAAAAATAACATTAATTTCGGTAAGAAAAAACATAAGAAAAAACAAGTATCATGAGTTGTAGATAACGAATAGACAATGGAATTGGTTTCTTGGACTTCGTAATTTATCGATATTTTAATAAGGCATCACACAGTTTTCAGTTTTTTAATTTTCTTAAATCTTTTCGTAACTAAAACGTAGTTAAAGAATTCTCAGAGAAGAAAGCGTTTCAAAAATAAGTGTTCGTCACTGAATTAAGCGTACTTGTTTTTACTAAGAAAATTTTTTTAACATTAATAAGCAAATAAATAAATGGCCAAGTTAAAAATAATTTGTTTATAACAAGTTTATGAGAAGTTCGTATAATGTTGTAGGCTTGCGTTATAATACATTGCGTTCTACTTGTGTCAGATGTGCTATAGGCGATCTAAATGTTACTGCATCCATTTTTCTATATATTTTTTACTACTTATATGAGTTATTTGCATGACATAATACTCAAAGAGAGCTAAACTGTTTTGATTTTCTACTTAAAGTCATATTTAATTGCATTTTTCATGCATTTTATTGTTTTGCGTGCATGTACTTGATAGTTAGTTACTTCTGAAAAAATCTGCAACAGATATAAGTGTCTTTAGATTTATAAAAATTATCTTCAAAACTTTATGAAAAGTTTTAAACAAAAGTGAACTACAAGTTCCTTAACGTAATCATAATTTTATTCGTCAATTTTTTGATATACTCAACCTTGGAAAACAGCTCCAAATAAATTTAAAAAATAATTTTACATGTTAAATGAGGCGTCACAGGATTTTGAGAAATCGCTACTCTGTTGTAACAAAGCTTTGGGAATGCATCTAGCCTTATTATTTTTATGTATTTAAGTAAAACCACAACATCAAAAAATTCTTCGTTTGGAGGCGTATTTTCAAAAAATTTTTCTTTTTTTTTTTTTGAGTCGTGAAAACGCAGATTTTTCGTTTCCAACTAACCTATGGAATCATACTACCATGTACTACTACGTGAAAATTTTTTAATGGAATCAATACGTATAAATGAGTAATTTTAAAGGCATAGAGAAAAGTTGAAAATTTTTATTGCTTTAAATAAATCTAAATATTCTATAATTAATGTTACACGCAATTTGATAATTGTCTGTGGTTTGTGATATTTATACTTGACGTTCAACATTTTATCATATGATGAATTTAAAAAAATTTTAAAATAAACGAAGGGAAATGAAAGCTATTAACAATACTACGGCATACAATTTTAAGTAGCAGTAAAATCAGTAGATTTCAACATAAATGTTCAAGTATGTGCTAGAATGATTCCACTAAGTATTGAAATCACTGACAATCACACCCTACACCTAATCTACACATGCATATAGAGTACTCATTATTTTTGTCTCTTATATATCGACATATTAGCTATTATTTCAAAATGAGATATACCAAAATTGTTACTCAAACAATTTATGGCCTTCACGGAAGTTTTGAAATATAGATAACAAAAAACCAACGTGTGAGACATAGAGTATAAATTAATGATGTACTGATTCATGCTATCAGTTATACGTACGCTGGTGAACACGATCAAACAATTTTAAAAAAGCACATTTGCGCTTCATTTCTTCGCCACGATGTTTCTTTCGAACGTTATTGTCTTGCTTTTCGTGATCGAAGGTAAGTGTTTGTTGCTTGTAAAACAATAATTTACTAAAGCAATTATTTTTATACTAAGCCTCTAGGCCATGGAAATCGTTTTAAGTTTGTCAAAAACTTTTTAAGGAAGTTCATACTCATAGTTAACACTAAAGGATTACTTTTCGGACGAGCTCTTATCGTGATTTTACTTTTTAGTGCCAAAAACAAAATATGCACATTTATAAAAACAGAATTCTATTACTAAAAACTGGGACAAAATATATTTATACATCCTTAGTTTGATGACAATGTATTGAGTTTACTACCGTTCTAGTCTTTTCAAAACGATATTTTAGAAGTAAAGTGGCAATACAGATTATTTCTACCTATGAAACAGACAATAGTTAAGCATATAACTATGTCAGTCTAACAAGCGGTTAATATGGGTAATCAATAATTGTTTCATCTTCCACATTTGAGTTCGGAATTTGACTGATCCCATGTTTAAATAATATAAATATAATACTACAAGTTATAAAAAGTACTTTTAAAGTAATTATACTACCCTTTTATTCAATCTAGTTGACTGGAGTATGAATCGCCTTACCAAAGTTATTATTTAATACGTAACGACGATATATGTTACATCTAAAATGTAAAATTCAAAACACTTAGTTTATATAACAAAAGGTATATCATATATTACAAGTGACACCTTATACGCAGAATTTAAGTACTTGTATGTAATATTAATAAACCTGTTTTATGTTGATAAAGTTGCCAAGAGTGTTCCAGTTGGCACTGAGAATGACGAATTTCCACTCAACATACCTGTTTTTGTACTCGATAAATTCGACTCCATGTTCGTTTGCGAAGGCGTACTCTTGAAGGAAGATTATATTTTAACGAGTGCTTGCTGTGTATCTGACAGTGACCTACGTTATGCAGTTGGAGCTAACTCTCACAATATTTTTGATCGTGGCAGTTTGATTGAAATTAGCAATATTTTTTTGCACCCAAACAGTACGGTTGGGTAAGACATTTACTTCTAGTTGAATGTGCGATTTACAAAAATGATAACTGAAAATTGATTTTTTCCCAGTGATGGTGAGTGCCGTGCTAATGACTTAGCCATCGCCAAGTTGAAACAAAAATCACAGATAAGTAAAATTGCAAAGCTTCCGGAATCTAATGAAATGATTGACGCAAGTAAAGAAGTTTTCATCCTTAGCTACGAATACATCAACGGCTACGTACAGAAATTATCTTCCGTTTATATCTTTAACAAAATACTTTGCGAACGAGATTTGAGCCAGCACTTTTATGATTTTATAGTAGACAGCTCACAGTTTTGTATCGCCAGTTCCAAGCCTAAAGCAAATCTCATAGTAAATTTTAAAAACATTCATTAGTTAAACCACACTTGGAGTGAATGAGAGTATGTTCATCATTTTTATACTTTACAGATTCACAGTGGGGTACCTGTAGTTCAAAAAAGGGGCAAGAAAGTCATGCTCATCGGAATCGGCACAGAGTACAATACACTGGTTACACAAGTTTCACTATACATCAATTGGATCAAATCTGTAATCAATAATAGCTAGGCTATCAGTCCTTATCATTCGTGTTTTACGAGACTAGACAAGCCAAGGTATATTTGTGTTAGTTGACAACACAGAAAATTTAAGTTGTATGAAACTCATTGCTTGAGCTGTTTTGTTTACATTTGTTTAATAGACTGTCAACGTCGTAATGAATTAATCGTAAAATATTCTCGAAAATTTCACTTTCAACAAATTTATAAGAGAAACATTAAGAGAAAAATAATTCATAAGATTTGAGGGAATTTCAATTGAAGGAAGTTATTATATCTTAGCAGTAGAATAAAAGCTATAATGCAGTGTAACATTATGAGTGATGTAGTTATAAAAGATTGTAAGCTTTCAACAATAAACTCATTGTAAAACTCAAAGAAACCTTGTTTACTTACTTGTTAGTTATATTTTCTCCAACTTGAATGTTTTCTTCATACTTTGGTTAAATACTGAGATTTCTTTTAAAATCATATTAAAAGCAAATAAATATACGATGAATTGAATAAAATGTTAAACATGGTTTATCCAATTGGTGCCGAAATATAAGCTGTCATGAAGAGTACTATTACTACTCGAAGGTGAGCACAAAGCCTGAGATGAAAGTTCCTTTTTATTCACCTTATTGGATTAGCACTAGTTTCAAACACAATCTTTGCGACAAGTGTGACATTTTTAATTTTTGATAAATGCTTTTATCTCCAAATCTTCATTCACTATTTAAAATATTGACTTAAATTCACAAGAAAGGCTCAATAGTAATTATATCTAATGAATGTGTCATTGATGTTGTTAACTTTATGCTTTTAAGACTTGATCTTCAAGTCGAATTGAGTAAGCCAAAATAGTAGCTAAAACATTTTGCTTACTAACTATATCCCCCAGCAATCATAGATCCATACTTTAAGGTCGTATTTGAAAAGCTATTTTTTAGACGACAAAATTTTCAAGCTTGCGATACGTACACCAACAGTTATGTTGGTTAAGGGTAAAAAATGTGAAAAGTACGGGTAAAATTCACCCCTTTGCTCACTGCGCACACCCTTTCCTATTCACACGTACCCCGCTAGTGAACGGCATACATACACATGTAAAAGTATGCGACTGCATGTCGCCGAAAAGCGACGAGTGGAGCTTTTAGGAACTCTTGCTCGGCTGTTTTTTTTTTTTTTCCTTGCGACTCTCTCAGACTCTGTACTCCCGGAGTACGCGAGTCATCCACTTTTATCCTTTGCGCCGCGGGAGAAAAATTTTCTTGCCGGTTTCTCGGCAGGCGGAAGAGCTTGAGTTCAGTCTTCCTCGTGGTTTTTTTTCGTCTTCGAGGTGATACCTACTCGCACTTGCGACACTGAGGAAAAGGAGACTTTGGAGAGAGGAAGCGCGTCTTGCTCTTCTTAGTTTTTTTTTTTTTTTTTTTTTTTCTGAAGGTCAGGGGGGAATGGTGTTTGAGGCGTCTTTTTTGACTGGCCTGCGAGCAAGCTTCTAAAACGGAGAATCGAGTGGCTGCTTTTCACTGACTTTTATTCGCTGTTGCCCCATTGGCTGTGTAGAGCTTTTTTTCACTCAGCTTTAAATATTGTGATTTTGCTTGTCAGGGGCCGTCAATGGCTGAGTTTTTTTTACCATATTGAGAGTGTAAAGTGTACTTGACGACACTGGTGTATATTTTTCATTCCAAAATAACTTTTGATTGTTACCAAAGTTTGCAGAGTTTGTAAATTTCATAACTAAAATATAATCCTTGCGACTTTTTCATTTTATCACTCTAAACAATTTTAGTTAGCCACGAAATGATCAATGTACCAACGAATAAATATAACTCTTGCCCTAGTTTCATCTAACAACCTCAAATAAAATTGCACCGCACACAAGAATATCTTGCAAATATAATAAAGCCTTGGGAAGGATAGTTATAAGTGTTATCGGTAATTTATAAATATAATACAGCTTGGCTTTCAAATAGCACGATTCTAGTACAGGAAGCTGGGGCTTAGCTAATTATAGCTAGTAGCTGCTGTGTAAAATTCTCTTATATAAATATTGATCATAGTTTTCGACGATTACTCAACTATACCTCTAAAAAAATTGTAAAATTAACAATTTTTTGTCAAGCTCATTTTTAAACCAGAATGTAACCTCGAATTTTCAATTAATTAATGTCAACGATAAATAAAACCCGATAGCAGTTAAACAATGTAATATTTATGAAAAAAATAATTATTTCGATCATGGATGAATTTGACACAATTGTACTATAATTTACAAAGGTTTTATTATTATTATTTTTGAAGGTTTCTATCTGTACTCCTACAAAAATAAACTATGTATTAAAATTCATTTTTAAGAACCAAAATTGTTATACCAAGACTTGTTTTCTGAAATTTTATCAATTCTATTCATTGGAAGCTAATATTTAATCCAAATTTAATAAAAAATCATGCAACTGCAAGTCCTTCCATTAGGTGGTTTAATGGCTCAACGTATCTATACCTCCACGTTATCAATAGGCTCTCCCACCTCTAATAGATACAGCATCTATTGCGCGTCGGTCATTACAACACTCAAGTGGGAGCGGTGCGTCACAAAGCCTACTCGCGTAATATACGTGTACACAACACGAAGCCGAGAGTAGTGGGTTTCTCCCATTGAGCTCAATTTATTCCGGAAATTGGACAAGTGGAGCAAGATAGCCTGGTGGACGAGTGAATCGTCAAACGTCGGTGCTCTCTCTCGTGGTTGGTCTCTCGTCGTCAAGTTCGTGGTCATCTGGTGGCTATTGTCACTCGCACTCGGGACGTCTTTGGAGTACATATAGATAAAACGATTTGTCCTCCACACAGTCGGTACACACTTAATACTTTACGAATCGAAAGGGACTCTAATTTTAGATAAATGCAGCTATTCTTGCTTTTGATGTTTGCCGTCGAGAGGCTGTTTATGGAACTTGTTGTCTCCCGTCTGGGACGCCGAAAGTACATTGCTATACGTACCTACTTTTCATTTGGCAGTTGACTAGTTGTTGGCTTGGAGCTTCCAACGATAATAGTTCAATTGAGGCGAGCGATTTATTTTTTTTTTTTTTTCAAAGTAGTAACGTACGTGTCATTCGTCAAGTGCAGTTTAGTCATGGGAAACTCAAATCGTTTTATATATTTGCAAAATAAAAAATCAAATGGTTTAATTTTTAATTGATAGGGTTTGGAAATAAAATAGCCAAGTTCACGCGCGCTTGGTAAATATAAAAGGATAAATCAATCGCAAACAACACGTGCACGCGAGTTTCTCTCTTGCGGTGCGATCGTACCAATAAAGTGTAACCTTTGTACGTGGGGCTCTTGATTGAATTTCTCGTTCGAGTAAACTGCATCAGCGAAATGAAACCCGTATATTTTGTCACTCGCGTACATAAACCTGTGGAGCATGAAACATTCATCAATCGCTTGTCTCTTTTTTTTTGAGGCGGGAGGAAACAAAGTATTGTTGCTTGTACAGTGGATTTAAAAAAAAACTGTTTTGTAATTAATTGTTTTTGTTTATTGGGTCAAAAAATATATTCGTTCAGGTGAAATTTGGGCTAGGTTATTAAGTTTCATTATGGTCATTAAAAAACTTAAAGGGAAATATGAAATTACTGTGCCTATTTACAAAGTCTTCTTTTCAAATTTCTGTATTGAATATTAGAATTTTTTATTTCGTGGAAGTACTTAAATTTATTTAATAAGTGCTCCAATTTCATTCATTATAATAGTTAATAGCAATCTCTTTGATAGTAGTACCTCTGATTTTTAAATTCATGCACGAATAGTCTCTAGCTAGTTTAAATATCTTTTATACAGAAGAGATGATAACAATCAGCTCTTTCGTGTCAAGAAAATAATATAATACTTCCCTAGACGGAGATGAGACATTTTGAGCCAAAGTGTGTGGTTCAAAAAGAAGTATCCAACAAGACGTGAGTAAAAAAATAAAAAATGAATGCACCATAACGTTATCTGAAAAAAATATCAGTTCGATGGTATACGATACATTTGATTTTATCATTAAAAGGACACAGTAAATATTTAGACTTCCCAAGCTTGACATGGTCGATGTAGGAAAATTGCAAGTCGTTATCCCATCGGCTCATGTGACCTCCATACCCGTATCTCTAATATACATCTAAGTTTATTTCCTGGGCTAGTCCTTTAAAATTCGTCTAATTATCCGTTTTTTTTTTTTTCTTTTCAAAAAGTGTGCAAGGCTATCTATATTTCTATCCAGTGAAATACGAACGAATAAAGGAAAAAGCAACCCACAATACCCCGTGTACCGGGCGACCTTGACCTCCACTGCTCCGCTGGGAAAAAAAAAAAGTGAAACTCGATTCGTCTTATCAAGCTAGTACAATATTTCATTTAACTCTTTTTTTTTATTTTACTGTGAATAAAACATTCTCATCCTGATTTCTTTTCTATTTTTTTTTTTCTTTTTTTTTTGCTTCCATGCCGGCCCTTTACGCTTTTACGCCCTTTTTTTATTTTCATTTCGAAAAATTCCGTCTTTACAGCATATATCATCATTTTTTTAAATATATAGACAGAGAGATAAGAAAAATATGCCCTCGCACGTGTCAGCGATAAAAGGAGAAAACTTTATGTTCTTTTCGTATGAAAAAATTCCATAAAGCACGCGTACCCATCAGAATTTTGAAAAAAGTAATGGTGAAGGTATTTTTTTTTTCTTTTTTTTTTTTTTTTCCAATGTCTGTCGACAACGTGAAATGAAAAAAAAAACGTTGAAACGGAAACATTATTTCAAGCGCTTAATTAAACAAAAAAAAAATTCTAAAAACTCAGAGTGAAAGAAAAAAAATTATGAGAAGTTCAAAACAGGCTGTCTGGCAGGCAAGTGGCGTAAACAAAACTCCCCGATGAACGACCGAGGCAGACGTGGTTACCCATACCAGTATCATCGAGAAAATGAATATGTACAATATTTTCCGTGTGGAAGTTTTGCGGATCCTTTTGCAAATACACGTACGTACGCAAGCGTTAAAACTCGATGTAGATGAAATAAAAGAGAGTAAGCGCTTGGAAACCTTACACCTTCAAGCTTGCGCTCAAATTCTTCTTTACGCCTCTGAACCCCTGCACTGACACATCCATCAGATAATCTAACCACGCATCAGGTCGTTTGATTTTTCTTCTTGCCGATCTTCTTTTTGTTACCTTCTTATCATTTTCCTGCAGCATTTTCTCTTCTTTTACTTCTAAATATTTCCTTTTAGTGTATACATCTCGCCAATGTAAATATTTGATAATGGTAATATATAACGCTTCTTTCCAATAATTATAATGCCAGTACGCAACGACTTCGATCAATCTCGTACTTAATATTTTTGTATTTGTGAGCTTTTCTCTAATGAGCCATTATGTCGTTTTTGAGTAAAACATTAGAAACATCTTTGGTAATTCGACTTTGAAAAGAAAGCGATTACACGCTTTTTTCCCCGTCCTACACGAATTTCCCCAGTACGTTGGTATTGCCGTTGAGGTGAAACTAATGGGATCGGCCCTAACGGCTCGTAATTGATTCCAAATCTATTACAGACCCGTACGCATTGCTCAACAAAAGCGAAGAACTATTTAACTTTACGTCACGCATTTTCTTCCTCTCCATTTTTTTCTCCCCCTAACGTGAAAAAAAATCCTGCCAGCGCGGAAAAGTTCCGATTTCCAACTTCCGCCTCATTTGTGTCCCTCTCCCTTGAATGCATTCCTCGGCACGACTGTATTGTAATAATAAAAGTTTTCCGCGGACGAGTGACGCTTTAGAAACTTATTTACCGAGTTCCTATCGAAAAGCGGGCTGGTAAACTTTTGCGTAACGAGCTCTCCGTTTGTCATTCGTGCTTTTGACGGTACGAAATAATTGGAAATTTTTGCCCCGAGGTTTCGCGCGAAACCCGAAGCTCTTCGCTGTTGTATTTTTAACGGGAACTTATTTGGTTGTTTTTTTTTTCTCCTCCCAACTACACAAACCTACGTTCACGAGACGGATTATTTATCAACTACATGATAACTTGTCGTTGTACCCTCATTCTTGTTTTTCCTTCAAAGTCATAAGTTTCATGCAAGTTTCGAGCCCACGTATTTTGGAGGAGAAAATTACAGCAAAACGTGCCTACAGGATCGGAGAAGGGAAAAATCCTGGGATCATAAAACATGGGGTGCACGCGTGCGCAGTGGGCAACGACGGGGAATGGAATTGGCCGGCGTGATCGATGCTCCGTCCGGGATTTCGATCATCCCTCTTCATCTCGCTCCTGCTTTTCTTCTTCTTTTCCTTTGCTGGTGTATCCATCGCACAGGGCTACTGCGTGTTTATGCCGGCACGCTAAGCCGAGGTGCACGTGAACAGCCTGCCTGATGTCGGAAGTTGTACATACACGCAGTGTAGTTTGTTTAATATTCGTCAGGGGTGGATAGTTTATGTTTTTCGGGGAAGTTAGGTTTGGTAGGGGCTTCGGAGTGGTGTTTGAAAAATTGGGAAATCGACAGCAAAATATCATTTTACTTGGTTGGGCATAGTACCTATATGGTCAGTTTGTAGAACATTATTTTACCCCATCGGTGAAAGTTGTTATTACCTCAATGACCTGTAAATATTGCACTTTGTATGTATATACATGGCACTTTTATACTGCAACGGGTACGTGTTATTTTAAATAGCTTTTAATACCATCAGGCCATCTTAAGTATACGGAGATCAGAAATTAGTTTCTCAGAGGTGCAAGCCAAGCAAGTAAAATCCGAAACCTAAATTCGTGATTAGAGAACATATGTTATAACCAACGAGCTACAAGAAGCGCAGCGTAAAAGCCACTGTGCAGCCATGCCTCAATCGAGCATATCTATGCTTTGTCTTTGTAAGGTTTGCTCGTAAAGTAATGGTACAACAAAAACATTATACTACAAAATTTGTGATGTTTCTTTATCGATTCGTGCATGATGATGAATAACAGTATAGAAATTCAAATTAATACTGTAATGTTATTAATTTATGTTAACGTGACGTATAATTTATACCTCCGCATCCATGTGAATTGCGCTTCAAAAGATCCCTGTTTTCTTAAATCCCTCTCTCTCCATTCCTCGGCTAATGAAAATTCAAGCGCAGACGTGTTGTTTATTTTGAGCATAACGTAGGAGAAAATTCAAATGATTTGTTTGATCTACGGGTTCGGTCTCGCGATATCGCTTTCGTTATGTATAATTTGGCATCGATGCCAAGCAACCCAGAGATGCATCTGTTGAACTGAATTTTCAAGGGTACTGCGTGTTACGTTGAATAAATAAGTGATGTTATTTATTCACGTAAGTCGGGGTTATTAAATTCACATAAAACGAAAAGGAGCTGCGTTGGGATTACCATATATTTAATTGATTATCAATTAATAATTCAAAAATGATGCTATATAATTTCATTATTTTATTTTAAAATCGATACATATTAAAAATAGTTATGAAAAATATTCTTTGAAATTAATACCAAACTTTTTTAGTTTGTAACTCCGACTGAATGAAATTATTATTCTTTGGAATTGACAAATGCCTATGCTCATTTATCGTTTCTTATCGTATGTCACTTTTGAATATAGAAGGAAAATTCATCATTTGACAAAAACTTGGAAGCGTTTTCCAATAAAACCTTGTGAAAAGTGAGTCTTATGCCATTTATAGATAATCAGAGTATATGCGAGGGCAACAAGAATTACGTCAGAGAAAGATGTACAGATACATAGGACGAAAATGTGCGGGTGGGTGACGGGTGATCTTGACTATATATACACGATGTACGATTTTTGTTGAATTGCTTGTATAGATAGAATAGTACCGAACAACTATACATGTAGTGAGCAGTGAAGCCGTACGTGCAGACCAAAGTTGTTGGCGTCAGTTTGCGAATCGACGAAAGAGAGAGGGAGAGAGAGAGAGCCATCATCCTCTCATTATCTATATGATCGAACGTTTCGGTGGTGGTGGTGGTGGTGGCGCCGTCTGTTCCATTTATTGCCGCCAACGCCCGCGAAATGCTTCAATTTTCGTACATGCGAAATCGATGATACTCGCAAGTGAGATAGTACAGCCGCCGGCTGGTGTTGGGCTGAGAAATTTGATGAAGTTGGCAGACGTGCGAGCGTGGTGCTATTGTTGATCGTTTCTTTGATCATCAACCAAGTTTTGACTGTTGTGATAAATTGATGTTTACGATGAATATTGTTGCGTTGGTACTTATATGTACATAAATT
This sequence comes from Copidosoma floridanum, assembly GCF_036245765.1. Lineage (NCBI taxonomy): Eukaryota > Metazoa > Arthropoda > Insecta > Hymenoptera > Encyrtidae > Copidosoma > Copidosoma floridanum. Next base: position 12,071,907 of record NW_028321907.1, on the reverse strand, counting down.
TATGTTTTCGATGTTAGTAAATTTATTGTATCGGTATTTATTTATTTTATCAGTAAAAAATAATAAAGTTTAACACTACACTTATAAAATCATTTCCTGATAAAAATCGAGTCATTTTAATCGTGAGAATAATCCTTTAAAAAACTCAACTGTCATTGCTCGTACGTTAAAAACTCCAGTTATCTGCAATTACCTGCAACGATTAAATGTACAAAAAATAATAACAAGCATTACTCTCTGACACGAGCAATCAACGTATCCGTTACGGAGCACTACAGTTTTTCCACTCGTTTAAAATCCCTGGCGCAAACATCTGGGGGCTGAAATCGTTCCAATTATCTTTTTTTTCCTCCCCAAGGGCAGAAGATACACATCTCTGTATCTACAATCAAGAGAATGGTATGTGATATCCACGGGGTTGTTGCGTCAGTATCAATTGCGGAAAATTAGTCGTGTGGAACAAAAAACTCTGATTTTATCTCGCAGAAGCTTTTCTTTTGGCATTTTTTCCTCTCCCAGGCAATTTTTCATTTTTCGTAGTAAAAACTGTTGCCATCATTTTCTGAAATCGCTCGTCTCGTTTAGAGATATACCCCACTTTATTCCACTCAATGTATCTATTGTTACATTTGATGATTGATCGTTGAGAGTATAACGGTTTTGAAATTGAATGACTATGCAGATTTTTTTTATGTTTATAACTAGTAAAAAGCAACCAACTTATGGTACATAAAGTAATTTTTCATAAAATAATTGTGATTTGAACTTTTAATTTCTTTATGAAAAATAATCACTTGGTTTGCATTGTTTAACTCTGTTTCAGCATTTAAACTAGGTGATTATGTATATTTTCAAATAATATTACACCTATCCTAGATCCTTAATGTTGAACTGAGCTCCAAAATATAATCTAGGGCAAACACAATGTCAGTCGAGTATAAATCGTTGAAGTAATCGGTGAGACACACTTTCAATCGCATAAAAAAAAATTAGTTAAAAGAGATGAGTTTTGAAAGAATAATAATTTGGAAGAGCAAGTGATTATTAAAATAAATCTATAAGATAATAATTATCAAGTAAAAAAACAGTGAATTTTCACAGTGACACAGTAAAATTTTTGTTGTAAGTCGACATACTTTTTCAATTACTGATTTGTCATTAATTTTAACTAAAACAGTATTCTTGATGCTCATTTGAAATTCCCAAAAGTCTAGTAATCTAATAAATAATTTTCCTATTTTCATTAATTAGTAATGCCAAAGAAGTTCCTGATCCAGCAGATCATCTCTCACGAAATCAAATTACTCAAAGGTAATGTCCAGCGCAGCAGTTTTCCCAAAATACCTATATTGGTTATACCCTTCCGATCCATCCCTCGGTGACAACGATCCACCTTTCTCTCACCATCTCACTCTTTCCAAGTTGCATAAATCATTCGGCCCATGATGCACTACGACGCTCGAATCTTCCGACTTTTCCCCAACTCAAAAATGAAGTTCAAAGCTCCGAGGGACAGAGAGAGAGAGAGAAAGGGGTGACAGGTCGCACATAAAGACCCGTCCGCTGAATTCTCCCCGGACCAACTCCCCTCCTTCGCATCCATACCCCGAGTTGTGCGGTAAACGTTTCCAAACTTGGACCGACTCCCTCCTACGAGGAATAACTTTACTCAGTCCCTCGCGTATCTCTATATTTATATACAAACAGACTCTCCCCCTCCGCAAATGGATGATCGACGCAGCCACCGCTCTGGGGTTAAAGTCTCCCCCTTTCCTTGCTTACTAGGCCTGGAGCGGATGAATACTTGAAGGCACCCGTAGTCTGGAGGTATCGTGAAAAATGGTTCGCCAAGAGCTTATTATAATTCCGCCCTCGTGGACGTGGGCACGTTTATTTATACGTATTATATAAGTCAGCGGAAAGTAGCGCTCAATCTTTTTCTTTTTTTCACCCCAGAGTTCCCCTCACCCCCCCCCGCTTGGGTGTGGCGTGTCGTTTTCTTTTGGATTTCGAAAGATGTAACTTTTTTTAGAGAGAAAGAGAGAGAGAGAGTGGAGATTTTATTCGGAGCGGAAACTTTACGAAATGATTTCATTGCCTTTTGCTTCCAATGTATTGTTCTTATGTATATGTTTGTGATTTGGTGCACTGGAATTTTCTGGCTTTTAACTCTTGAAGTAATTGTTCGTCGTGTATTGTGATGAAGATTTTTTTTATTTGTTTTGCCATTCTGTGTTTATGTGATGTTTACTTGGATATTACAATGGTCAACTATTTTTGTTCATTCAAAATTCAGTGAATCTGAAGATGTTAATCAAACATTAACATTACCATTATTTTAAAAAGAGCTTCAACTTTCAATTAAAAATAAGTGAAAAACAACTCTACCGGAAATAAGTGTGTGTATACAAAAATCCTTAACTGCAATATCTTTATAAGTATACAACAGGATGAGCACTACGCAGAAATCGAAGACACGTATGAAAAATAGAGGAATACTTGTATGCCTTCCCTGACTCCCCATCCTCGTGGATCGAGTCACGCCTCACGCCCCTGTGATGTCTGCGATCGTGTACACGTGTAAACACTGGTGGATCGTCTTTCACTTCCACTTTGTGTATTCCTCACAGTAGAAGCAAAAAATAATGCTAATTACTTCATCATCGAAGTGTGAGTTTACTGAAAAATTGAATTTCTTTGGATTGAAGAATGTTTTACATTATTAATGATACACTATAAGGCTGGGAAACAAATTTTTTTATAATAATATTTTCTTCTAATAAATTTTCAATAAAAAATCCCCTTGTCTGAAAACTAAGTAGAAACAGACGTGTTAGGTAAGACGCGCTGTCGACGGGCGGAAAATTACATGTGACTTTTTTTAAAGTCTTGCAATTCTGAATACGTAAATACTAGATAAAAATCCACCTACTGATCATTATTTACACTACACAGCACTACGCAGTATCGTCATTCATAACAATCATTCATTAGTCGAAAAATTCACAGCTCACCAAAAGTAGGTTAAAAATCGATCGCACCTGTCCCACCACCGACAGACAGAGCAAACTGATTAAAAAGGTAACTACATCTAGAGCAATCAACTAGCCTTTCTCGTTTATTGAAGCAGGAATTGTCACGACAACACAACAAAAACAAAAAAAAGGTGGGGGTGGGGGCAGATATACATACAAGCTCCGTCTTCCGGTGTATTTTTCACAAAAGAGTTCAGCAGCACGGAAGGGCTGGGGGGTGATAATAAAAGAGCTTTTCACACCTCAAGGCAGTCAGACGCGTCTTAGCTGCGTCATTATAAGTACTCTGTACACAGACGATGCTCAGCACGTGCGATGGTCTCTGGGTGCGACGGTTTCATGGAATGCGAGACAATGCTGCGACTGTTTCCTCCTTCCTCCTTTCTTCGAGCTTTTTTCAACGCCCATAGAAGGGAGGGGCAGCTTAGTTTGCCGACGAGGAACTCTGTCTATTGGGACGAGCAAACACTGCCAGTGCAGACAAATCGTTAGCCTTTTGTCGTGCCCTTGACGAGGCCATTGTTGTTGCCTCCCTCCTTTTCAACGTGCGTAAACTGTTCCACTTATGTGTATGTACACACATATATATCGATATCGTCGAGTTGTCGTTATTGTTGTTGTCAATGCGTCAATGAAGTTTCTCTACTGCATTTATTCGCTGGGTGGTGTCATTGTGACAATCGTGGAAGGGAAGACAGAAGATAAGAGAGGGAGGAGGAAGGGATGAGAGAAGCTATATACTGCTGGCATTTGTTATCGGCATCTCGGACCGTTTGAGGAGGAATAATGGAATCGTTAAGCTTCGGACAGTGATTGTCTCTCTCTCTCTGTCCTTTTATTATGACTGATTTTGCTTTCCGGATTAGTAAGACCGGCTCTGGTATTGTTGTGGATTGCTCAAACTGTTTTGTTTTTCAATTTATATATTCTTTGTGGTTGCTTAAAAGGTGAAATTAAATCAGAGATCATTTTCTTCTGTAGTAATTATATGTCCATCGTTGAGCTTTAAATATGTTTTGCACAAAAATTATAAATGCATATACTAGCAAGGACGCTTTGGTCGTCAGTTGAGTTGAGGTTTTGCTAGTAATTGGACTTTTGTTGGGTACCTGGCCAACATTTCTGGAAAAAAGTGTGAATACTCCTATGGAACGATTGGAATGCAACACCTACACAAAATTTCCTAAATTACTTTGTATGAGGAACTGAAGGACGTTTCTTTTTTTTTTTTTTTTTTTTTTTTTTTTTTTCTTAACAGTGAATATTTTTTAATAGTATAGGAACTTATGTCATAAAAAAAAATCTTTTACGACGTCCAACTTCCAAGTGCTGGCACTGTGAACAAAATATTATATCCATACCTTGAAATAACAGGTACAACAAGCAGGTGGAGCGAAAAACAGACAAAAAAAAGGCAAAACAAAAGAGTACGTCAAGAAAAAAAAAAAAAAAAAAAAAAAAAAAAAAACAGAAAAGAACAAGAGACTATTATCCACGTCGACAATAAACTCGCACGGTTTGTGTCAGCTCTGCATAAAAGCACTTAATTCGCGAAACGAGAGAAATAGCATGTACCTACGCTCCGACTATTTTTTCGTGCAATCTTTTCTCTCTTTCTCTCTATGGCCTCAAAAAATACAAGAAAGAAAAAGTGAAACAAGAAAGGAAGGACAACAATTGGAGTACCCAAGTGCACCTGTCAAGGTGAACCATCTTGGATCTTACGAGTACACAACAAGCATAGATTCGAAAGGCATCAGACAGAGTACCAGTTGACAGTTTTGAATTGATGAACGAACGGGCGAGTCCACCTGGGATACTAGTACTTACCCTTCCATCTGACCTGCGTCTGACATGAAATCACCAGCACTCAGCTTAGCTTTTCTTCCAATCTACTACAATTACACCTTTTTCTCTTTTATTTTCCATTCTCTCCAAGCCTCCTGCTTCCCCTACTTTTCTCCACTCCTTGAGTAGAGTCTACCTACCCCATATTTGCCCAACATAACTTAGCTTTGCTCAGGATGATACCCCATTTTTACATCATTTGAGAACCCAAAACATCTTGTTAACTTCCCTCTCTTCACACCCACAGGGAAACTAAACATGAAGTCGTCCATCTCAAACAGAATCCATCCCTTGCTGAAGCAAATAGCTTTGAGTCATTACCAAAATGTAAGAGCAAAAGACAAGAACAAACACAGCAGTCTCTCCCCATCTGTCATACTCATTCGGATCTCCACTTTTATTTTTTTTTTTTTTTTTCATCTCAACCCATCTATTGACTCCCTAGCTCCACTGCTTTCATATCTACTCACCCGTCCACCTGCTCCTGCTCGCAACACTACCTACAAGTAATCTGCGCTTCTTTCCCAGCAACAGCAGCAGCAGCCCTTTCCTCGTTTCTCCTCGACATTTCACTTATTCCCCCCAGGGCAGCCAGGGCTTTCTTTATTGCTTCTGCACACACACGCGCGAGAACTCTTCTCCTCTATTCTTGAGCTCCTTATCTCCATTCGGAGGACGGAAGATTCCACACGCGTGTTTCAGCAGATGCTCCTACTGTGCACGGTATCCCCGGGGACACCATCTCGAGGCCACGGGGCTTCGCTCTCTCCCTCTCTATTTTTTTTTTTTTTTTCTTTTACATCCTTGCCTGAGGACTCGCACACGCCACTTTCCTGTTACTCTGTTATCGACTAAGAATAGAGAAAGATGGAAAACGGAGAGTTAGGTGTGTCACCAACTGAGAATTTTTCTTTCTTTGTTTTTAAATCTCGATTTTAATGAACGAGGAAATCGGTATTGTTCCAACATAAGCTGAGTCCTTTTGGAGTTCATGAATACATAGTAAGGGGTAGTTGGTTACTGTTTCAAGAGAGCAGTTTTCTATCCAAGGTGGAATAGTCTAGTGCTTGAAATACATTTGGGGTCAGGAGTGCAAATAGATCTTGAAACTCGAACAAGAACGTTCCTTCGTTGCTTGTAAAACATCTATGCTTTATTTCAAGAGTATGAATAAACTATCATTGAGTTAACACTGTCGAGAGTACGAGGTACAATGTATAATATTAAGTTAGCTGTGTCTTGAACGGAAGTTTGAAAATATCTATGCTAGTTTTTAATAAAAATAAAAGTGTTTTTGCCATTGTAATCCAAACAGTACTGTTTTTAAGTACGTAAAATGAGCCTATTACAGGGGCTACAAATTTTCAGTAGAAAAGTCAGGTTTTGGTCAGACGCACCTCGAAACTGTTAGTTTTTTAATTAATAACGTTAGAGAACAAATTTTTTGAAGTCAAAATTATAATACGTAACATGTCTTTATATTATTTTAACATTTTTAAAGAAGCCAGTAACGGAACCATTGACTTTTTAAGTGGAATAACGTAGATTTGGTCAGACATAACCGCCATACCTATACATGATTCTTTGTATGTTAGAAGTTTTTGATCCTATATTTTGTATAGATTATCTAATAAATTGAGAACTTTTATCAGAAGATTGGATAATAATTTCAATACTAGCAAAGCACAACATAACAATGGTAATGTATAACTTAAATCAATTTACATTCACCGTGTATGCTAGCTAACACGTAGTATGCTACAAATCCATTTATCAAAGCTCGTGAGGTACACCGAGGAAACTTACGGTTCGTAAAACATATTTTCCCCTGCAACGCAGTACAATAACAACATCCTCGGCCGCCCAAGGATTTTCTCTGCTTACCTCGCAGTCATGAGGGAATTCCCGATCGGGGAGCTTCGGCTCTTCAATTAACTTGCGAAACGCAATATTTCCCAAAGAAGATAAGACGATCTTAAGGAGCAGCTCTGGGCAATGTTAATTAATTATTTTCGTTTCAATTATAACGGATTCACTTCGGCACTGATCCTATTTGTGCCGCGGTGAAATGAATCCTGTGTCTACTTATTACTTAATATGTATATTTTCGCAGTTGATTTATTAAAATATTGTAAAGGCCGTAGCTTAAAAAATAAGTCACTAAATTTAAAGTATGATTCGATATCATAAAAAAAATGATTTTGATGAAAACGCGTGCTATCCTTATCTCTCTTCCGACTATCCATACGAAGCATCCGGGAACCCAGTCACGCGTGCAATGATCATTACACACTTACTGATTCCAGCCAGCAGGGGTCTAATGAAAACGCTGCTTCCCCTCTCCAACAACAATCATCCTCCCCCATTCACCGTTGGTCTATAATATTATACCCACCACTAAGCATGTTCCCCGTATCCTGAATAGGAGTCTGGAATCCAAAAACTCGTAAATCCACCAAGAATTTCCACGCATAGCGGGGAGCACGATTATTTCCACGTCCAAATCCAAAACAAGTAAATCACCTGCGAGCAGATCGAATTTGTAAGCGCTGGCTAAATCTTCCTTCGACGGAGCATACATGGACGTTGCTGCCTAGCTTTTAACAAAATTAAAAAAAAAAAAAAAAAAAAAAAAAAAAAGGCTGCCACTCTGCATATGGTTGCGCAACGCTTGGAGCAAAGTTACAATTGCAAAGAAACGATGGGAGGGCGTTTGACCCAGTTTAACGTCAAATACACCCTACCCCTTGGTCCCCTCTTTTGCACTGCGTACATACAGATAACTCGGAGAGGAGGGAGAGGAAGAGAGCCACGGAATGCCGAGCGAGTCCGCCGGGAAGAGCCCAACTTCCGGCTTCCTCTCGGAGACAAGGAAAGATTTCGCGCTGCAGAGACAGAGCACGGGGTTAGGGGATTGTGAAACGCGGCGCTCGGCTTGATTGTCTAAAGAAGCTCGTGCTAACCACCAGGATGGAGGGGCTTCCGTGACGAGGATAAGTTTACGGAAGTCGCTGTACTCATACCGAGGAGGACGAGGGTACAAGACGCCACGGGTGGCAGCCTGTAGATAGTAGTAGGCTTTGTCCTTGTTTGCGGCTACGGTGGCCAAGTTTTTGACGTGGAGGGGGTGAATGTTCATTGTACCGCGTGGGATGACCGAGGGATGATTTATCGTGGGAACGTGCTTGATTTTTAATTGAGATTTTTGCAGATCTGCTTCAGTTTTCTTGTTTGAAGTAATTGAGATTTCGAAGGTAATTGAGTTGACATTATCATGAAGAAAAACATGTGGCTTGTACACACGACTTTAATGAACTTTTCAATTCAAAGTTTTACATGACTTTTATACTGATGTTATATTAAAGGAAAATCTAGATTATTAAAAATATTAAACAACTTCATTACTCAATAAGGACATTTCTCCCAGTTACATTGTTAAAATAATTACTTTTGTATTTACGCTAAGTATTAAGAAGAGTCACTTTTTAAATGAAAATTATTACCAAATATTCTATTATCTCCCTTACATGCTAACAAAAGTCTTTTATTTTTAACTGCACCAATATTCAAATTAAAGTTGTATCTTGGTATTTTTAAGATTTCCCTTGACATTAAATAGACGAAGTTTCATTGAAACAAAAAAAATGATGATGTCTTTAATATTCTTAAATTTATAAAATTTTATTCAACAGATGATGAAAAACCTTTTACGTCGACATCTCTAACGTTGAAAACTGTACAGTACAAGAGCGAAAAAAAATAAATTAATTTGAAAAAAACTCAACGACACAGAGCACCGTAATATAGGTACACTGGACAGAAGCAGAACGAGCTCGACATTCGTATTATACACACTGATAGATGCCACTCACCGTGCGAGCGTCAAGCACACATGGATTATACGCGCCCTTCAGACTTCCAGCGCGATTTCATCCGTTTTTTGCTTCTCTCGTGTGTTAATTTTTTTTTTTCTTTTTTTTTTTCAAGCTTGTTTCAACCCCTATTTTACACGCTAAATGGCCGTATTCGAGCCTGATAAGTTGCTGACTCTGGCAGTATCATAGATCCTTTGCCATTTTTTTCTGGTTTCGTTGCTCTGTGCATAACTGAAAAATTTTCTTTTCAGCTCATTAGTTTGGTGACTAGTTTCATGAGAATAAAATGTATCTTGCACAATTAGAAATGACATAAGCTATACGAGTAGTCAAAATAAACTTATCTTTCAAGTTGCAAACCAACAGGAAAGTCCGAAAAAATCGGTTTTCTTGTTATCATTTTAATATTCCAACCCCATACTCCTGTCTTCACTATCTCATCTGTCGTTACATCTCATCCTGCAGTGTAATTAACGCGCGCAACAAACGAAGTTACAAGACGACACTGCGTCGCGTGGTAGCTGCAGAGAACTATGGTTTAAAAAATGCCCAGCGTGTGAGGCTAATTCTTTTTGCAATCGCTATCTCGGGCGTGAGAGCGAGGAAAACGCGTACGTGCCGGGACTCGTGGATGAGGGCTGCGGGTGACTTTCTTATGCCTTATCTCTTCTTCCGTGTCCGTGAGTGCGGAGTCGAAACGGGGTGGGTGGAAGAAGGAAATAGAGTTTTGTACGCTTTTCTTTTCAATCAGCGTCCACGGACGAAGGATCGTACAATGTGTGGCTAAATCTATATCATGGAAATGGTTTTTATTTATTTTTCAAGAGATTCAGAGAAATACAGTGGTATTAGTAATGGTTAATTTGGAGTTTGTATAAAAATTCAAAAAAGTTGTCATAGTAACAGTTATAATGCACGCTTATGTTTAGGTAAATGATGAATAATTTATTTTTTCAAATGAATAGCATTATATTAATTTAATTGATGTGCCCCTCACTTAGTAAAATTTTGAAAAAGTAAATATCAAAAATTCAAGTTTCCCCCATTGGGGAAACTTTGGTTGATGAGAAACTGGTAGGGATGTTTTCTCAGAGCAGTAGGTATTTTTAGATTTAAAAAGCGTTTTAGAAAATTTTTAGTTCAATAAAAATCTTTTTCATGCTGCTATCTTAACAATGAGTTTTAACTGTACTTTAAAAGTGTCATGAAAAGAATCAAATGTCCATAGTTAATTTTTCTCACTAGAATATTTAAGATATTTATAAAATTCATGAAACAAATTATTGATAAATAATTGATCGCGTAAAAAAAAAGTTTAAATAATTTTAATTTTTTTTTTATGAATTTGTAGAAGAAATCGAGATAGTATCATCGAGATAGCACCTCATTTCTACTTATATTTCGAAATATCTATACCGTAGTACAGAAAACGATCATTGCGTCACACAGAACTAGATTGAAAAAAAAAAAAAAGAAAAAAAAAACATGAATCGAGCGAATCTGTTGTACCGATTAAATTGAAAAAATAAGCGTTCCAAGGCATCATTGTTCCACAACAGCTGTGTTGTTTGCACAAAAAAAAAAAAAGAAAAAAAAAAAAAAAAATAGTATCACGTACAAGCACGTGATAACAACGTTAAATCGTAAAAACACAGTCGTATCGTTGTACACTTCCCAAGCCCGATTTTTTCTCGAGCACGAGTGTACTACGACAGTGTTCCGGGTACTTTGACCCATCTGTTTTTTGAAACAAAAAAAATACGCGTTAAAACCCGTACCGTGTATCCATGTGTTCGTGCTCGATCATGTAAATTCAATACCACGACAGAGAAAAATTATCGTAGCCCGAAGTGAAATTGCATCGCGAAAAGGGTTAAAAATGGAGCGACGAGCCACCGAATGAACGAGAGAGAGTGCATTGCTGAATAACGCAGCGAGAGAGAAAGGGAGACGGGCCCAGTGTCATTATTCTCTCTGTAATATTAATGCAGCCACAGCGACGAGGGACTCGTGTATAAATCCAAAGTACGCGTCCGCGGTAAGCACTATCCTTTTTTTTTTTTTTTTTTTTTTTCAACCCTTTTGCCTGTTGTGTCGCTCATTTTCTCCCCACATTTGTCTCGCTCTTTTTGTCCACGACGGCGTGTAATTTATTTAGCGGAATGATGGTGTTTAATGAAAATCTCCGAGGAAAAATGGGCGAGAGCATTCTTCCTTTTTTTTTTCTTTGTTCGAAAGGAAGGCATTGAAAGGAGGACTGCGTAGTTGGGGCTCGCTTGGGGATTCCCCGTGAGTCCTGATGAAAGGCTTCATAATGGAAGAGATGATGGGCAAAGTATGCTCAATGAGGGTGGATACGGCTGCATGGAGTAGTAGAAAATTTCTAATGGCGTGTATCATTGATGCCGAGGCACCGATGGGAGCCTACCTGAGTTGTTGATACTGGGATGGGGTCGATGAACTCGTCGCCGTGAAAAGAGTCTTTTTTTGTCTCCGTGATTTTACGAGGTCTACTCTAGGGCTTTGACGAACCCAATGAGAGATGATTTTATGACTGATTATTCTTGATTTTATATTATAATATATAGGAACAGAATAATATTTTTCTTATGAAATTGGAACACGTGTTATATATCTTTAAAAAAGGGTGCACAACACGTCTGGTATCGATGGAAAAAAGTATAAACGATTTCTTTCGTTTCTTCTTTCAGGAACGTATTTCATACTGTACGACTTTATTGAGTACTTCGAGAAGGACAATCCAACGGCACTGGACCGCAGCAAGTTCACTCAGATTATCAACACGATATTCAAAAACATGACCAAGATTGAGCGAGATGCCATAGCCTTCCAGGTAAGATTGGACATTTTTTATGTTTGAAAGCTAACTATTTAATTACATAACTTAATTTTATGGTAATTTTATCTTAACAAGAGTTTTATTTGTGTTGATTAAATATTCTTGGAAGGTTAGGCATGGGTTAGAACTCTGAGCTAGTTTGAGCTTTTGAGTTTTTTGATGATGAATATAGTGAAATTTTAAAATACTTATTTCTAATATTTTTTCAAACTGTGCAACAAATTTGTGAGCGTCCAAAATTTTGTAATTTTTGATCGATCAGATGGAACAGTAAAAAGATTTATTTTTTACCACTAAAAACACGTAAAAAAATTTGAACTAACTGTTGTCGTCATTCATAATTGTAACGTGATTGGACATTACCAACATGCTTTTGTCATTGTTAATATTTTTGTTCTGACAATATTAACTTTAACAATTTTATCTTCTTATTGATTTATTGTATTTGACAAGAATAAATAATTATACAATTTTTAGATTCTTAACAACGTTAATAATACCAGTTGATGGTAATATTACTTTCGATGGACTTGAACAAAAATTTTATCGATCTCTCAAGAAAAACAAAACTTTAAAACCACAACAATAACAGCGTAAAAATAAAACCAAACAAAGTCCATTATTCTCAATGATATTATGCAACACCTGAACCGGTGCATAAAAGTTAAAGTGGAGGAACTACAAGCTTGGAAAATTTCTAATAAGTCCGTAAAAGCAGAGGAACTTGCGCATTCGAACTCAATAGACAACCTCTTAACTTTGAAAGTTCTTACAAACTTAAAATCACATAAATTTCGCTGATAGACAAGTGTAACGGATTACTCCATAGTGTAGAAGATCTGTGAATGGCATTTTTTCCAATTCATAAGTTTTTTCCGGAAAAACTTGGAAACACATATTTTATCCATCGATACCTTCTTACATTGTAAATTGTGTTATTATTTTTGAAAATAAATATAGCGTTTAATGACACCTTTGTCATTCATCAATAATGTTGACAAATTCGTAACAAGAAAATTTTTTATTATGTATAATAAAAATAGTTATGGCAATACACATTTCGAAAAAGTTGAAGCAACGCGGCCAATATTAACTCTAAAAATAAATCCCACGTTTCAGCTATTTAAAAACGTTTTCTAGCTAATACCTGAGCTCCGTATTTCAAATAATGTGAGCAAAAGGTTACAAACTGTACATGTAGGTCGTATAGAAAATCGATGTCAAAAAAAATTTAATTAATCAGTTTTCGCCCGAGCTCACACATTTTTCCTCTCGCTTAAAAAATTGCTGCCTTGTCAATATCATGTTAAAAATAAATTGAAAATATCCTTGTGCGTTTATTTTTGTCAAGAGATTAGATTTTCACGTTAAATCAATTTTTGATTGATAATTCTCTGTAATTAATTACTTCTTTGTTTTTTATTAACAGTTTCAATTTGAATCACTGGAAGTGATCCAACATAAAAACCATCAAAATTTTTTATTGAAATCTATACTTCCAAAATCTAGTGATATTAGTCGTTCAATGATTTTTCACTGTTTCGAACAAAAATTTCTATTATCTATAAAGTTTGGTTGATAATAGCTAAAATTATCGATCAAACAGTAGAAGTTCTATAAACAGCTTATCTTTCCAGACAAAATAGTAATTTCTATTTAGATTTCTGCCATTGTGTGTGAGATACTACACACCCTCTTAATAATAAAATTAGTTGTGATTTGAAAACGACCTTTTCCCCGGATACAAGCAATCTCAGCAATATCGATGTAAAAATGGTATTAAAAAGAAAACCTATAAATACAAAACTTAGACATCCCTTAACTCCCCGTTATGTGTCTCCAAAAGTTGATACCCCTCTTAACTGAGATAAAAAGCATAATCGAAACAACGGTACCAAGTGGCTTTCAAAGCGACCCTCTCAAGAGCCCTCGGCTTTTTTGACATTTTTCAAAACCTCCACGAAATAAGAAAGGACCACCCCCGCGTTTTCGCTTAGGTATACAGAAAAAAGAAAGGACTCAGTAGGTGGAAGAAATTGCCCGTCGGGAGACACATCCGTGTGCTCTCAAGCAACGAACTACGACCTATAATGGCTCTTGGGACGATTTTAACAGCAAAGAGAACAAGAGTGGGCTCCTCCATTGTTGTGTGACTGTAGATAAGTCTCCTCTTGGCTAAAAGTCGAAAGCTCAAGCTTTCACTCGAATCTTTCGGCGGTGGTACTCGACGAGGCAACGAACTTTAAAGGTACCCTCTTCACTCCCCTGCAAAAGCACATCGTTGGTCAGTGTCGCGTGTCTCGACTCTTCTTATTTTCTCCCCTTGCTCACCAGAGTGGTAATTACCACTTTAACATATCGGTAGCCGTAGTCAAAGAGCCTGTGCGTATAAGATCGGTCCCCGTTACGAGAGGGATGGGGAGTGTGTTTGCGATAAAGGGTGGAAGCAGGAGGGGGTCGACGACAAAATTTGCGCAGCATCAAAGCGCCGAGGGTGCAGAAGTGGGCCGGCGAGGCTGGTTGGAACTTGACTTTGACGAAGAGGCGTACCTCTGTGCCTCGTCGATAAGAGGTGCTTCGATGGTATAGGGACGGAGAAGAGGCTCCGCTTAATTAGGCGTTTGAGCGTGCAACGGAACTTCGATCGAGTCTTACGGTTTTGTGGCTTGTGATTTTGGTCCTTCGCTCGTTCATGCAAGGGAACGGGTGTTGATAACAATTTTTGTTGTTCATGATTTCAGAGCGTCGTTTTTCTTTTCCATAGTACGAGAGTCCCTTTACTCGTGGGTTTTGCTCAATCATCAACTTTGGACACTTTAGATACAAGTATAAGTAGTCTTCAAATTTTGTCATAAGACTTTGTTTCCGGATTATTTTGCAGGACTTGTGTTATCCAAAAATATACTTTCTACAGATAAAGTCTATAACATACGTACAAACGTTTCCAGATTATTTTGCAGGACTTATGTTATCCAAAAATATACTTTCTACTGATAAAGTCTACAACATCCGTACAAACGTTTGGTAATAATAAATGCCTGGGATTTAATTTGAAAACTACTAGAGTCTACAAACTCAAGTAGAAACAGACGAGTTAGGTCAGACGGTTCAATCATCAAAGTGACCCAAGATGATTTGTATTTGAAATCTGTGAGTATTAAATTCATAAATATTAGGTATTTGTCAAGTTATCAAACCCACTGCTCTGCCAAACGAGCCTTTGCAGAACCTCCAATTGTGCGTGTCATTGAAATTTAAACGAAAGCCCGAGAAAATCCCTACACGATATTTCAGTGGAAACGATGTGCCGATAAAATGCTACTCTGAAAAATCATAAGATCGTCAACGAGAAAATCAACATAACTCCCACGCTCATCAGCAGCTGTACGTAACACTCTTGCTCATTCGTTATAAAAAAAATTTCAGTACACAATATTCTCTTAGAGATTGAGCTGTGTCGTAACGCGCGCTCAGTTTCTCAAAGCTCGTTAAGTTTCTCTCGCTTACGTAAGAAGAGTTGCGAATCGGAGCTAAAAAAAAAAGAGAGAGAGAGAGAGACGCAAAACTTTTCATTCGCTGCTGATGATGTGACGCTGCATCGCAAATTGCTGATTTCGCGTTGCAACAGCACTTGCAGGAGCACAATGGCACAATACATATGTGAGCGAAGGGAGACTGATTTGCATGCCCTGCGCCCTGAGTTTGACGCGATTTAAGAATTTCAGCTGAAAGTCGCACGAATTTCCATGGCCATTGTCGTGCCTGCGTCTTACCTCGACGTTTCAAGTATATTTTTTTCCCTCTCGCATATTTTGGAAAGCACTGTCACTGTGATACTGTACGGCAAGCGTGTTATTAAACTTTTTCGATCTTTAGCATTTTATTCGGATATTTTTAAATATTTTCATGAACGCGAAACTACGATCTACGAGCTATTATTTCCATCAATAAGTTTTTATCGTTTATGCGTGGGTCGATTTACAACTTTCAAGCTTGGCCATAACAGTTTAGTCATGGTAATTTAACGAATTTCAGAAACTCAATCGTCTCTCACGAGGTCTAATCATCTCGCGGCAGGATCGTCCCTCTAATACCCGTTTGATCGGCTTCTGTATACGCTATGAGTATAAGATAAATCGCTCATGGATTATAAACATTTGATACTTTTCTTTTTGTTTTACTAAATCAGACGCATCATATCTTTATACTGTACATTTATATCAAACCTACAAAACAAACGTAAAAAGATTTCACACATAAAAGTCAGGTGTGTGATAAAAAATAAAGTTACGCTCGTGTGCTAATTGTACCCACGCTTTTAGAACTCCTGAAATTAATCACTACGCCACATCGTCACGCAACCGCAGAGTACACAGGCGTACCCCAAAAATCACATCAACACGTGTGTAGGGGAAAAACTTTCGAAACATCTGAGTAAAAAAAACGTAACCACGCACTTGGACATATTTTTAGCATCCCAAACGACTTTGAACCAGTTCCACCCTCGCAAGAGCATAGGAGTGATAATGCCATGGTATCCGTAGGCAATGCTCATCTACGAACATCGTATCCTGCTAACCCACATATGAGACGATGAAAAGAACATTCATGAAAATAGAAACAAATACAACAACTGGATGGGCGTACGTACGTATACTGTCTTTTGCGTCGTCACCATTCCACTGTCGAGGCCAAAAATAGTCCGAGCCTCTGGAACAAAGGCCAAGGGAACTAAAGCCGTAAATGGAACCGAAGCGAAGTGAAAAAAATAATGTATCCTTGAAACGCGGGGTGTAGGCGTGGACAGACAGCGACGACAATACATTCGGTGAGCGAGAAACGAAAAAGGGTGAGAAGAATAGCAAAGGGAACTAAGAGCGTGGATGGAGGGAGGAGGGGCTGGGCGAGCCATCGCCTGCAGCAGTAGCGGCGTGCAGAGCCGTTCCCGAAAGTAATTGCCCGGGAAATTATTCGCGTATAATGCAGCAGCCAAGGGATGACGTGCCTACTGCTCCTCGCGTCTGCTGTGACCCTATTGTGCGCGGCATCGCATCCATACATACCCGTGCGTACAACGACCAGCATGTAGTATATTGCGGGGTACAGTTGCAACCGGGAGCTGACGCGCTCGGCTTACCACAGCGAAAATAAATCAGGCGTTGCTGCACTCGCCCTCCAGCCAGGCTTTGGACGTCATCCTTCTCCCGCTGCTTTTCATTATGTGGGATACATAATATTCCAGCTCGATGTTTTCTATTTTTGTCGCGGGGCCGCGTTTGCGGTTTTGGGCTGATGACGTGGGTAGGTACTGGACAGATGTTGGTAGACTCTGTACGCATCGGCTTGGGATCGTTGCTGGGCTGATTTTTGGACAGATTCGTAGTCGTTAATAGGATTCTAATAGTGATTGTCGAAGACTAATTTTTGTACTGGAATGATAGCTTATTTCTTCGCTTCCTAAATTTTATAAGGCTAAAAGTACCTCGCTTACTTATCACGATGCAAAAAAATGTTTTCACATTAGACATTTCATATTTGTTTAAACATTGAAAATATTAACTTAATTTTTGGTGTCAAATCTAATTGTATTATTTACCCACGGTAATTAAAAATTATGAACGTGTGTGCTTTACGAGTAGGAAATTTTTATACACGATGAGAAAAGGCTGTGCATTAAATTAATGAATTTTTCTCCGAGGAAATAGAATCGCACACAATGCGTTACGTTTTTATGATTTGGATTAACATCTCGCTTTGGCTTATTTTAATGAAGATCGAAACATTATCATATTAGCCGAAGGATTGTAATTACTCATTGTAAACCCTGATAACAAAAATTAAAAAGAAAACTAAAGTTTTGTTTGCCAATTCATTAAAAATAAAAAATAAAATAGCATAAAAAATCATTTTGTTCCTCTTTATCTTAATGCAAGCAAAATATTACGCAAACTCTGCAAAGCCGGCGAAGAAAATGCGAACGGGAGCGACAACGAAGCCAGCGCGATAAATCGATTTATAAGTCCGTTGAACGTATCACGGGAGACAATAAGAGGGAAGAAGGTACGAGCACCCCGGGGAGTCCATAAGGTGGCTGAGATTGCAGGACGCCGGGGATGTAATGGAAAGTAAAGTACGAAACTCGAAAGGGCACTTTGGCTCGACGGCGGGCTGTCGCTGCGCGCGTGAAACTATATTTTGGATGAAATTTTTTTCACGAAAATCAAACGGAATTCATGAAAAATTGCTGGAAAAAGTTACGATTGGCATTCTTTGGTTGAAGGTGCGAGAATTAGTTGAGAAAAGTTGGGAATTTTTGGAATAGATATTTTACGTGAGACCATCGTACAGCTTACAGCGCGAAATAACGTGTCGGAAACATATTTCAATATCGTGTACTCATTTTTGCTGACCATGTACTTAAAAGTTGTATGTGCTCGAGAGCAGTGCGAGGAAACGATTGCTGTTGCAAACAAAAATGAAAAGAATTCCAATACCACTTCCGTTGGCTGTTAAAATTAAACTGTGGGGGTAACTTTTGAGTGCCACTCATGAAAGTGTTTCGGAAACTGGCAACAACTTCGGGCGACCACTGTTGGACGACAGTTGTGGGGGAACATTTTGGCTAAGATTCATACGACTGGAAACGTCCTGACCTCAAATTGTGGTCGTGCGCCAAAAACAGAGTCTGTATAGAAACTGGAATGAGAACGCTTGGCCAACAGATGCCCGTGCTTTGATTTCTCTTGCATGGAAAAACTTTTTTAGAATACTTTGAGAGCTGTGGCTAAAAATATTGTTAATTTTGTTTAATGGGCTTTTGTGTAAACAGTAAATAAATTAATAATTTACAGGAGAGGAAAAAAA
This sequence comes from Copidosoma floridanum, assembly GCF_036245765.1. NCBI lineage: Eukaryota > Metazoa > Arthropoda > Insecta > Hymenoptera > Encyrtidae > Copidosoma > Copidosoma floridanum. The sequence goes on along the minus strand of NW_028321907.1, from coordinate 12,053,425 downwards.
GTCAAGTTCTTTATACGAACGAGAATTGAACAAATTTAGACTACGCATATCTTAATTTTCCAAACATGACAAATCTTAATCGTTGATTAACATTTTTTACTGCATTATGTTTGATGCCTATCTTTAAAAACATATGAAACATAATAATCGAAATTTATCGATTTCTATCGTGCAAGGACTTTTATGATTAACCTGTAAAAAAAAAATAGTGAAATTATATATGCTTAAGGTCAGAGTGAACATGACAAAAAAAATAAATAAACAATCACGAATTGACCTTTCATACAAATTATGATTATAAGATAACAGAGTATTTCTAAAATCACTAAATTCCAGATTTTCCCAAAACTGTTTTAAAACTACCAATTTCAGGCCTCTCTTTCCCCAATCCTCCCACCTCAGTCTCACAGATAAGTTGGTAGGATCAAACGCAGGAATACGTCCCTGATCCCTCCCTTTTTCTCCTTACCATCAGCTCTGTGGCCTTGGTGGTGGAACTTTTCTGCTGAATTTCATTTTCGCTCTACCTACTGTACGTGCACTCACTGGCATTTCGATATCGATGTCAGCGAGCTTTCGCGGTCGCCAAACGGAGCAATTGATCTGGTGAGCTAATTCAACCACACAATTTTCTCCGATTGAATTTCCCGAGAGCGAATTATCCTCCCAAACGGTGATAATGTAAGATAGAGCTATCGGACAAAAATAAATCTGTTTGTAGATCTGGTTCTCAAGAGCAAATCGATCGAGAGTTTGCGTTTGCCAGGGTGTGATTATCTGCTCTTCGTTTGGAACTGTGAAACCTTTTTTTTTTTTTTTTTTTGGTTTCAATTCAAACAAAGCGAACTTTGTTACTCTACCCAACAAGTGTTTAATCGAGCTTTGCTGAGAGGTAGCACTTCACTCGCTTGACATTGTGAATTGGAACACGTGGGTAAAAAAAATTGACTAATACGCGTAAAATACTCACTTGGATCCTGTAAAGTTGAAACAGAGCCAAGACTCTCAATTAATTAGTGAACTTTGCAACAACGAGTCGTCCCAATCTGCGAATAGCGTTGAGTTCCTGAAACTTTAATACTGCAAGAATCTTTCCCCATATAATTGCTGCTGGGTGTCTCGAAGTTGGCGGAAACGAGTAAGTGCGAAGTCTGATGCCCGCATGCATGCAACAGTTGGAAAATTAATAGGAAAGTTTCAGTGTTGACGGATGGTGATTGGTTAATACTTTTTCTCGTTGTAAAGTAATTACAGGTTTCCTTGAACTGGTGCAGGCACAATTATAACGTTTTAGGATCGGTCATGCGGTGTCTGACTATACAGGGTTCTTTCTACTTAAAAATCTTAAGTAAAAGTTGTAATTAACCAAAAAAGGAGAGGTGAGCTTCCTGCTCAATCGAGACTGGTACAAAATATTGTTTTTGTATGAACCACGTTTGATTTCTTGCCAGTTTTGATGTCTTTCCTCCTATTTTGATTATTTATACATTCACTCGGAGATCAGTTAATACAAACCATGTTTTCCCAGCTTATTTAACCACTTTTCCCATAATTTCTCCTAAAAAATTGTGAATCCATCAATTTTCCACTAAATACTTGAGCAAACAATCCCGTGTTTGGATTATTCTTGAAATAAACCACCTTTTTTTCCAATAGCACTCTAGAACCCCGGTGTAAAGCAAGCGTAAGAAATTTTACTTGCACAACAAACACTAGTGCAAAGCAAACAAACAACGAACCATAGCTCGTGCGATTAAATAACGCCACCGTAAATCGATCGGCAAACAAGCCGGCTCTTTTTTTAAATTCGCCCTACACGTTCCCAAACGCGGATCCCCGGTAATCCCGCACGAGAACACACGCGCGTAAACAACGCCTTGTCGTCAAGTTTCAAATCCGAAGGCTGATGATGCAGGAAAGAGAGGCGTCCTAATAAGATCCCCGAGTAACGCCTTTACGCAAACGTTCCGTGTCTCTCGGGGAGCTCCTTCGCCTCGAGCAGCTTTAAACGCGGCGGCCTCGAGAAATTCAATTTCACCGTCGAGGAGGCCTCGTTTTCTCGCGCTTACCTTTGCTTACACGGCGATGGTGATAGTGATGATTGCAGGGGGGTGGGACAGAGGAAAGAGGGAGGGGTGGGTTGATCGGAGTCGAGAGGCTTGGTGGGGCTCTGCAAGCGTCGTTCAAGGAAATTGGATGACTCGCGCCTGTTCGATTCAGGAGGCGCCGCCGTGATTGGTTCGTGTACGTGTGAAAATGTTGCTCGCCTGGCTGCAGAATGCCAGCTCTGGCGTGTTGTTTCACTGGAGGTTGCGGATGATTGAAACGTTTAGGGTCAGGGAGTCGCTTTTTTTGAGCTTAGATAAAGGGAGTAAAACCTCCAATGAATTTTTTTCTTCTGCAAAAGAATTTAGTGTGCAAAATAAAGTATGATTCATCGATAATGACGATCCTCGCTAGATTTTTACAGCATTGTTGTGATTTAATACTTAGGAAATAGACCAAGAAATCGACAAAATTGAGATTTTCTACGACTACGTTAGGCATGGGTATCCACAGAGTGTCGTCAAAATAAACAGTCTTGACTTACTAGTTCACTTTTGTCGTGTAGATATCCGTTAGAATGAATTTTATGTAAAAAAAATTATTTGATGATTACCAGTATTTAACAGCATAAAAATATCACTGTCCGTTCAAGTTTAGTTATATACATAAAAAAAAAAATATACACAGTGATCATAAACTGTCATGGGCACATCCAATAGCGTGACGGAAAAGTTTTTAAAACCATTCAAATAAACAAACACTTCTAAAAGCTGTTAATTAATTTTTAACATTGCCACTTGACAACACCGTCGAGTAAAAATCATATAATTGACTTTTTTCGAAAAGACATCATAAACGTTAACCTGCGTTTTATATTGAGCTCAACAGGTTTTACATTTACCGCCTCGTAAATTATATTTAACGGCTGAAGTACGTACTTTCGGAATATATTATTCGTACCACCCATTAGCTAAAGCACTAATATTTCAAACCACGGGTAAAACTGATATCACGAACTGTAGTTTAATTTTCTCTCGTGACACATATAATGGGACAATTAGGATACGAAAATAATGTGTATTTTTTTTTACGTAAATCTTTTTTCATCCACAAGTCAAGGCTCTAAAGTGGATTTTTAGAGTATAAAACTTACTGATTTACGTGGTATTAAGAAAACAGAATTCTCGAAGTCGAGCGATCGATGAAGTCCACCAAACGGGGTCACTGCATAGATTAATTTATGCTTTATCAAACGCAAAGGCGGCGTCACCTGCTTCCTAAAGTTTCTCTTAAAAATTATTTTATCTGTCCCTCGTGGAAAATACAAAAATTGGAAATTTACTTACTCACTTCTGCTGTTATTTTCTTACCACAATAAGCGTGCGCTTGCACAAATAACATTACCTAAAAGGATTTTTAAGTGTTTTTTTAGATACTTTATAGTAAAATTTATTCCCTAGAAATACTTCACACTATATTTTGCTAGAAAACTTTATGTTGAACATAGTATTAGAAGTAGTGGTGTTGTAAAAAAAATTTTTTTTTTTCAATGTGTTACATCAACAAAATAATGGTGACATAATCTGGGAATGTTGAAACTCATTAGTTTACAATTACATTAAATTAAAAATCACAAACTTTAAATTGTCTTTATGCTATTTCAGTAACAAACAGTTAACTTGCTTACTAGTTTTTTAGGTGGTATTTCTTTTGAATGATAACGTAGTAGAAAACATAGAGAATAATGGTATTGATCTGGCTCAAAAATAAATTTTGTATATATTTTTTAAGTTTAATGAAATACTAAAGTAGAAAAGATATTTTGATAACATTAATTACAATTCCTAACAAAAGTGAAACATAATCAAACACATAATTTAAAAATAACAATATTCAATTATAAAATAACAGGATATTATGAAATTTTCGTTTGCAAGTATAATTTACAAATTCATCATCAACAAATCAGATCCAATATTCGACGTACCTAAATAGTATGCAAATGAGATAAAAATGTATAAAAACCCATTACTCTCTACAAAAAATATCAAAAAGTGTATGAATGATGTTTCAGTACACAGACTGGGAAAATCCAAAAGACGATTACATGTACCAGAGGGCGATAGCCGACATAGTGGGCGACTACTTTTTCATCTGTCCATCCATCTACTTCGCCCAGCTATTCACCGATCGTGGCATGAAAGTCTACTATTACTACTTCACTCAGGTGAGTTTCACGAACCTTCATGATTTCAATAATAATGAAGAATACGGTGTTAAAGGCTCGCGCTTTTATACGTGTGTTTGTAAGTGGTGACTTGGTGACGTTGCAAACTAAGGAGGATAGAAGAGGGTGACTTTGATGATTACGGGGTATTAAATTGAATTTGCGATTGTTAAAAACTTTCTCAGTTCAACAGTCAATTAGTAATTTTCACAATAATTTTCACTGCGTATTATAAGTTATTATCGGAAGTTAACCTGAAGTAATATTTTACATACCATAATTATTTCTTGAAACAACTGAAGTGAATTGTTTTCGTTATCAGACAATATTAATCGTAGAATAATAATATGCTGCGTTTAAATTGCAAATTAAATAATTCGATTTTAGCACCAGCTAATTTTTTAACGTAGCAGCCTTTCATTTATATCAACGTTAATAACAAATGCTTTGAATTCTAAAATTTTCCTTAAATCACTTTACGAGTAATTCTTCAGAGAACAATGGTGTAATTTTTGTGGTATAAAATGGATGAAAATGTAAAATTGAAAAAAATTGCTTGTGCCAGTTTTCAGTTGTATTGTAAATAATGAATGCATTTAAAGTATTTTAAGAATATTGATTATTCCTTCAATCGATATTTACTTCGGTATCTGACACACATCTCCACGAGAGGCGAGAAATTGAAATTATTCAGGTTGTACATTATCAGAGGATCCCGGAGGTGCTATGATTTAATAATGTGCAATAACAAATAATCTATAAATTAAAATATTTTAATGTTTATTTTACATCGGTGCTAATTTCCCGTCAAATTTCCTTTCGAAAATACAAAATACAATTTTTGAAAAAGACCTCTGAAAAACGCAGGTCCTCGCGTATTAATATCTCTAAAAGCCTGTCGGCTAACATGTTACATTTCACCGAATTCTACCTGATTTTTCTCGAATTTCACTGTCCCAAGTGACCTATTCTCAAAATAAAATTGAAGCTCAACATGCAAATGCAGCATTTTGACAACATTGACAACACATCCATCCACATGTATGTAAAAAATTAAAAAACTTGTTTCTTGCTTACAAATCATTACTGTTCAGACAATTAAGCTTGAGAGAAAAGTACGTGAGTAATAACGTCTTCCTCGAGCTATACAAGCCGAGCCTCGTTCTATTCTTTATTCCCTCCATCTTTAATAAATTGCCAGCTTTTACTACTGATTACTCCAAGCTATTTCGGCACAGTCTAGTGCATTTCACGTTCCAAATATTTCTTCCTCCTCTCTTATTTGTTTTTTTTTAATTTTTTTTTTTTTTCACGAGGTAATGATAAATTTAGGTGATCACAACCTTTCTGCAAGCTTGTGCATTTACACTATTTCAAACAGAAAATAAAGATACTAATTCTCTCCCAAGATCTTGATAACATACGAGTACAGTAAATTAACAACGAGGGATACAATTATTGACTTACATTTTTCTGATAAACATAATACAATTACCACATAATCAAAAACTAAGAATAAACTGTATCACTTTTCAAAAATCTAAAAATATATTCCGAGTTAACTGTAAAATTAGTGAGCACGTGTGCTTCTTAATGTCATAAAAGGCAAAATCAGTACTGCCACTTAACCCCAATTGAGTATCGATCGCTTATATCTGTGTGGGAAAATGCAGTGCCACTGAATAAATTCTCCGTTGAAGCCACTAATCCATTAATCTAGCTAAAATATCATGCGCATTACATCATTTTGTATGCTTGTGACTTAAGAACGAGGAAGCTTCGAGTGACAAATCGACGATATCTCGCAGTATGATCAAACGAACTATCTCGTTTATCGAAGTTATCTGATCATCAGGAATGACAAATATACTATTTTAATTATTCATAGTCCAGTTATATTATTATTCTCAAGCACATCATCTAAACCGTACAAAATAGGCAAGTATTGGTACTCGTGTATAGGTCTAGTGTAATTATAATTTTTATTTTTTAATTATTAAATCTATGAATTTATGCAAGTGGTTATTGAGGTGTTTTATGAAATTGTCCAAGACTTACATCCACATACAACTCACAAATACCATACCATTTTTTAATGAAATTACATTTGATACTACTGAGTAATACAAAGCGTATTACATAGTTTATGAATATTGTTACAATGAATATATATTTTTGTACAGTAATATGCACATAAAAGTAAACACTATAAGGCATTTGATCAACTTTCTATTATTACAGAACTGCTTTGACTCGCTCCCTACGTCAAAACGTAATGACATTTTAATATACAACATTTTGCAATAATTTATTTACTCATATTCATATTCCATGTAGTTTCTTTCATCAATAAGTACAAACACGACGCATTCGAAAGATAAAAAAAAAAGCAAAAACAAATCCATCATACTCGGCTTGAGACCCGTGCTATACAATCCCGCCATCAGCGTCTCCTGTGAAAGGATCACGCAGAGAGCAGTCGTGTTTCAGGGCCGAAAAGGCCCCGCCGAGCTCTCGATAAGATAAGTCGCTCTCCTCGTACAATATCAAATGACACAGCTCCTATGTCGCTTACGCAGCCCCGAGCGACACACTGTTCTACTCGCGTCTCTTGGAGATAAAGAAAGACAGCACCCCAGGAGTACAAGGAGTGAATATAGCTCCCACGCGTTCAATTGGATCTCGGGGGAGGGGGCGAGGGAAGGAAAAATAAGTGGTGGATGAGTAGGTACACAGCGCGCTCCTCAATATTAGTCATTTGCATGTTTACTGCCGGGAGGAGCGAGTCCTCCCTTGCGCATTAAGACGCAGAATTTCCGATGTACACCCCCCCCTCTCTCTCTCTCCCACTATACGCCTTCGTGCGAGTATGTGTGCGTGTGACTCGAAAACGAACAGGTGGTGTTGCGTTGCCGAAGCCGCGGCTGCGCAGCATGCAGAAAGTTTAACTCTGTGTAAACGTAGTAGTTTGCTTATTACTCGCGCTCCCACGAGTTTGTCGCTTATATGTACATGCATACAGGGTAGTTGTATAAACAGTTCTTCGTTTTAATTATGTATACGCGCAGGGGGGCTGATGCTCATACATCGGCTTGTTTTGCATTTATCATCCGACGAGATCACGCTGGGGGTGTTGTAATTCCATGTTTTTTTTTTGATATGTTTAATCTACTTGATTATTTGATGTATTAAAATGGTAAGTACGTTAAAAGATTTTCTCTGTTCAGTTCTGATGTGGTTCGCTGTAACTACAGTTCCCGTGATTGCGTATGAGGACTATATCGCTGAGGTGATGCAAGTTTTTCCAATATAGATTTTCCGATGAAAGTAAACGAGCCTTTTGTTACTGTTCATCTCCTTCTTTTTTTTATATTTTTTTATATTGAAGCTCACACATTGTTGTAGAGTAAAGGAAATGGTCAATGGTAAATAGGTGAAAAGAAAATTGATAGGTGTTGCTGCGAGTCACGAGTATACAACGCACATAATCCGTAAGAGTTTTCTATTTGAAACCACCAGGAAAGCTCTGTATTAGTATTTTTTTTTTTTTTTTTTTATATGCATAAAAAGAGAAAAGTATGCAAGTGGGCGACCCATGAATAAAAATAGTGTCACGAAGGCTGACGATAATCGAGACACTGTTTCGACGAGAGGGGGGCCATTACGCGCGTGCCAAAGGGGAAATTCCGATAATGGGGTACCCATAGTCAAAACGACCGAACGAGAGAGACGTCATAACGACGCAGTTATACGGGATCTCGTTCGTGTACTTAGTACTCTAGGGCGTAATGTAGAAAATCGGTAATCCCTGCCTCGCTCGCATCAGCTTCATATGTCTATACATACACGTGCAGTCGATACAAGCTCGCCGTAATGGCTCGATATATGCGCTCCTGATGCGGATTTTATCGAGGACTCGCGCTCTGAATACGGAGGGACTGCTTTTGCGTGACCTGTTTTTTTTTTTTTTTTTCTTTTTTTTTATTTTGCTCACACGGCACACTTTTGGGAGGAGCTTTGATCTTCGCTAATACGATGATCCATTGCGATAGAGTTATACCATTGATTTGCCGATCGATCTTACGGTGCATTGGTGTGAAGTTGGAGATGGTTTTGATGGCAAAATGGGGTAAAGTCACGTAAGCAGGCCAATCGTCGAAAAAAAGTAAATAAAACAAGTTTACTGATTGGTAAATTTTAAGATAACTAATTAACATTGAAGCAAAAATGTTAGCAGTTTTTAGTGAAGATTTATATTTAATATACTGATAACATGCAGGTATATCCAGTTATGATATCGTAGATATAGCTAGTTTGTACGTTCAGTGATAACAACACAATGGTAAGTGAGATCCATACAATCGGACGTAGAGTATACAAAATCTTGGTACAATTTTATGAACTACGGATCATGGAAAATTTTTAAAATATCATATGCAACACTTTTCCTATGAAAATACTGACAGACATTTTTGAAAATATTTACAGATAATTGTACACCCTTGCAATCTGATACAAAAATTTCGGTTAAAAATTATAATACTTGAAGAACATAAAATCATTAGTTTTTAACATCATTTAACTTATGTTGTACCTGTATGATTATTTTATTCATGTAAAAAATTATGAAATTAAAAAAAATAGCCAATAATCAATTGTAATACATTTGCATACGATTGATTGCGTCAATTGTTTGAGAATTACAGTACGTAAATGCATATATAACGATCAGTTCTGAGCACTGTTCGAACCAACGTGGCATTCGTTGATGGCAAGACTTCCACTCTACCGCTTTAACTATCATAAACATGATATCTCGGTAAAATTCAAATACTTAGAAGTTTCATCCCATTGTTATGACTTAAATCTTTTTTTAACGATTATATAAGATAATAACAAGCTAAGATATGTTTAATCAGTTCAACTTAAAATAAAATTATAGAACCAGCAAACTTATCTGAACCCTAAGTTACAATAATTACCTACGAGAAAAAAAGACTTTCTTATCTATTTCACCTTAGTGAATATTCAGTAAATTTAGATGAAAGGATCACGCAAAAGTATAAGCCAAGTGTGGATTTCACGAATTGTCGAAGCTTTTCGAGTGAAATCTATAGATGTATGGTCAATCTTACAAAAAAGTACCCAAGTTTTAGTTCAATAGCTCTTTAATACAAAATTATGGATCTTGAAAAATTATTTTTTTGAATTAATTTCGTGCAAAAAAACCAAAAAAGACACGTGGAAGAGAAACTTCTCAATCTTAAAGATGCACCTATTCGAAAAAAAAATTTTTCTTAAACGTCTCAGCCAACTATTTTTTTGTAAAATCGTGCTATACGAGAAGAAGGTCTGCTTGAACGACTTGCACAGATCTCGCGTGTCTGACGCGCGTTTGATAGCGAGCAAATAAACAGGAAAGAAAAAGCCGCCAACGCACACACCTCATGTATCTTATATAGCTCTCGCCTCTTTCCACGTATTTCATCGGCTCTTCTTCCATTATTTATTCGGTAGGTATGTGTATATACATGCATATCTTCGCTGCGTATACACATATAAATATTACCTGCCTTTTGGCTCGTGTGAGTTTCTACGAAGCGTATATGGGCATATATTTTTTTGTCTTCTAGTTTTTTTTCGATGCGTTGTGTGTGTTAATAGAAGAAGATGCGGGCGACACTTGATTTACGGTAGGACGTTCGGAATGGAAGTGAGTCTGGCACGGGAGATGGATTCTAGAAAAAGTTTTGGTATAACCTATGAATCACTCTCGATGGGAAAAACAATTTTCTGCATAATTGGATTTCCATCCGTTCTGTCACCTGGTAAAATGAGTAAGTTTCTAAAACAAATTATGAAGTGGCTGGGGTATCCTTAAAACCATCTTAAATTGAAATAGTGAAAATAATTGCAATACAACTAAGAATTAAAAAATTGAAAAGATTTTTCATTAAATTATATATTACCTCTTTCTACTCAGTCAAAAATTGAAATATTTACACGATTTCCCTAATTAAATATACTTATAAGTTTGAAAGGTATTTTGTTTTATTTTTTTAAAAACAAATACTTTGATAAACTATTCAACCGTTTAAAATTTATTTAGAAAGTTGAGCAGACATCGGGCATAGTAGAACATGGAAATAAAACGTATAAAATTATATTATCAACATTTTTTTTATAAATGTTTTAATTCACACCCTCACTCGTCATCATGATCATCAATAAAAACAAATTTTTTTTTTAAACAACAACCATATCACCGTAACCTTTCCACACATTCCAGCATATAAAGTACTCTCGCTTTGTAAAGAAGAAGAACAAATTTTTTTCACCCCTAAGGTTCGACATCGAAGACAGATGCTCGCTCATAAATTTCCCAACTATCAAGATCATCGAGGACCATGCAAGAAGCAGTACGTGTGCTCGCGCGCTCCTCCTCGAACCATCCAATAACACAACATACGCGATAACTATACGAAAAATGCTATTGCAACCACAGAGTACATTCACTAAACACCTTATCCTTTGCTTCAGCGTAGGAAAATTTATAGCTCGTGTATCTCTTTACAATAGTCTCACGGTATACAGAAGCAAACGGGGGGATCACCACATCCGAGTGATCGAAGTATAAGCGAATGGTGCCCTTTCGAGTGATTTCGCCAGTGAAGGAAAGGAGGAAGAGACCGACTTAGTTGCCGTTCCATTATTCACGAAGAGGGACGCTGTGCTCCTTGAATTATTTGGGCTCGATTGACGCTTTTGTATGGATATACCAACTCGGGGGTAGTGATGCGACGGACCAACCGCAACATCTCGCTTGGGGTTGTTTGTCTTTGGGACTCCCTTGAATGCATTTGATTCGAGACGACGCTGCGCTCAGGAGTCGTGAAGTTTCGTGGTTTACCGATACATTACCTCTTTGCCTTTGGTGAAATCGACCAGCAACTTCATTTGAAAATATTTAAGGAAAAAACTCACAAGATTTTCTCTCGTGAAGGGCGTGTATGTACAAAAATGACGATCCCACGCAATTTTTACCAGAATTTGCGTGTAATTAATCGAGTTGTGCTCTACATGTAAAACGAGTGCGTTCGTATGGACTCAAAGATTTTTCCAAGAAATAAAAACATCAATCTCGTACGTCCTGTTATTCTTTCTTCTGGGTCTATCATATTTTTTTTGTATTTCAAAACAAGCCATTCCTTTTCCTGGCTGTGTTTTTGTTTTTGGAGCTGAAACGCGTATTTATCTTTTAAAAAAACCAGCGGAGGTACCTTGACAATGGGATGCAAAAATAAGTTATGAACGGCACTAAAAAATCGGGGTTAAGTGAGTGCTTGTTTGCATGAAAAACAGTGATAAATATATACTGGCCAATGCTGCTGTTGTCGAGCAAGAATTTTCCGGGAAGAAGGAGCTTTTTTGGGAATTTTCGATAAAACAGTATGAGCTTTTGAAACAACATGAGGAAAACAAAAGGAAAAAAAAGGAACGAAATGATGTTGAATTGAATAACAAACAGTTTTTATGTGCAGCAATGGATGTTATTTCAGTTTCAGTTTCGTAAAACTGCATGTGGTTAGGAAAAAATATTTGCAGGTCATTTTTTGTGCTATCTAGTTAGGAAGAGACTAGTGAACGTGAAAGTTGTGATGGCAAGTTACCACATCGATCAGTTAATAAAATGAATTTTGAAAATTTAAATTAAAACAAAAACTAAACTAAACTAAACTAGAAATATTAATATTTGTTGAAAAATTATACAATTTAGTTTAAAAAGTTTTGACCTAAATTCAGTCGTCTCATCTTTACAAAACAAAATCACCAGTCTAATTCCAAATAGACATTTGACCTAAATTGACCTTTTATCTCCAACACTCATTCGTAAGGCTCAAAGAAAACCTCAGAGGAGAATCACCCACCAAAACGTTTACTCTATAAACGCACTAGTAAGTCCTTAACAAATGCCTCTGGTCACCTTTTAGTCCCTTTAAGTGTGCAGAAAGCACTCGCAATAATGAATCTGTTTGAGCGAGTGCTTGTGAGCAGGTAATAGCTATTAACTGCTATCTATTACACTGAAAAACCACTCTAAAGTTTAAATTAATAACTTTTATTGTTACTATCTTCAAAATGCTAACATTGATTTTACGCTAAAAAAATGACAAGATATGAGGAATTGCTGGAGAACCAAAATCGTCCAACTAATCTTCATTCCGAAACATTGAACATTTTCTATTCTACGTACCAACTGAAACAATCTACTTTCAATTTTTTTTCAAAAGCTATTATTTTTTTAAACAGCTGCCAATATACACTCCTGTGTATACACCATACAATGTTTTGATCACATTCCATGTATGGAGGTAAGGAGTTGCTGATGCGCAGAGAGAGAGAGAGAGCAAACGATTAAAAGTTAAGAGGAGCGAGGAGCACACGTAGTAGTACCTCTACACTGAAAGCCCAAGCTCGAGTAGCCGAGCGCTTGGTCATACTTTGCGGCAAATCGATGGGGAGGAGAGCGGCAGGCCTCGGGAGACTCGTATATATTCCCGAAATAACTTAGAACCCAAGTAATATACACATACCAGCTTGCCCGACCAAACTGGACCATCGGATGTACCTGTATACGTGTAACCCTCGTTTCCCATCTCTTATGGCCACTAACCCTATCTCTCTCCCTTCCTCTCTCCCACCGGCTATCTATCTCAACCAGAGCCTAATACGAGACCGTATGTATATGCATACCTATAAATAACTGTGGTGTTCGACAAGTGTCGACTGGTGGGTCAATTAAAATTTATGAAAAGGTAGGGGAAGCCTTAGTCAGCCGACTCCTACTTATTTGTGATATATTCTGAATTTTTCAAGGGAGCTGGCGGGTGTGTAATGTCAAATTTTCAACGCTCGGCTGTTTGAAAAAGTTCGAAAACATAAGTATTAGAGATTTAAGAAAAATATGAAGAAATCATAAAGATAAGCTGTTATGCATTAAATAAAAAATAAAAAAAAAATTTTTTATTGTACGTACAATGGACTATATGTAATTAAAGTCAACGATTTGCTTACAATATAATGCAGTATTGACGCTTTACGTTTTTATCAATCAATGCCTGCTATGAAAAATTATTTTTACTTTATCAATGAAATCATATCTTTACAATTTTTTAATCCATTTTTACTTACAACTTTTAAGTCACAATTTTATTCTGTGATGAGATACTTACTTGTTCTGATCTTTCTAGCTGAAAGTATAGTAAACTTCACTGTTCACACAGTAGTAAGTATACAAGGTATAAAATACCGGAAAAATGCCCACATACTATTATCTGACTTGACTCATTGAATTGACATGATCTAAACAATTCAGTAGAAACAGACACGTGAGGTAAGACTAGCCACAGACTGACAAAACATGCATTTAAAAATGTGTAATTTTCAATTAAAAGCTTTAAAAAATAGCACTCCATTCCCGCTCACCACCACATCCTCCGTACGTACATACACACACATACACACACCTTGAAAATTCTGCAGGTCAAAGGAAACCCTACCGCAAGCATTAAAGGACGCCCCGATATCGAATTTCGAACTCGTCCCGTGCACCCTGCCAAGCCTAATGGTAATTTCGGGTAGCGCACCGGGGCTCGAATTTTCGAGTTCGCGCACATGGAAAACCTTATCTCGCCCAGTACAGGAGGTACGCAGGAGTAATTAGTCAAGCATCGGGTGGAAAGAGAGAGAGAGTTTGCCAAAATCGCTGCAGGGCGAGAGATAGGGAGAGCCCTTTGCACTGGTTCTGCTATCGAGTATCCGAGAAAAGGGTACACGCGATTGGCCTCGGAAGCCTTGCAGCACACCCAAGGTTACAGATAAGATCGCTATCTGGGGGTATAAGAGGAGCCGCGACCCCGAGTAGAAGACGTGGGAAAATATCAAAAGGCCCGAGACAGATGTAAAAGTTGGGTGAGAAAAATAGCGCTAAGGGATGGAGGGGAGAGGGGTCTGCAAATTGACGATTACAAAGTGCGAGCAGCTCGAGCTTGCGGCACCTATGTGTATAACATTATACAGAAGGCGTGGGCGCAAAGGCTCGCGTGACGTGAATAATCGTCGACGTCTGGCTGGCGCTCTCGTGCACGGGCCACGCGATCGCGATCACTCGGCGAGAAAAACGCCCGGCTCTTAATAATTGATGAACAGCCAGCTCGCCGCGCTTATGGGCGAAGATTAAGAGATTATCAATCTCCAACTCGCCCGTTCCCATTTTTTTTTTGTTTTGTTTAATCTCTAATCGTACGATTTATCTCGTAGAAAGGTGCGTCGGGCTAAAGTTAGCTTTTTTAATCGTAAAAAGCCTGATTGCGTGATTTTCGTGCAATGAGCTATGAAAGCATCGTACTGTTTCCCCTTGGAGCTTTTGTTGTTACACGTGTGCGAGCAAGAGTATCCGGGATTAGGATGAAACGGTGGTGTCTCCCAAGACCCGCTGAGACTTGAGCTCGCTACGTGACCTGCCCAGCTCCTCTATGTACTATTTTGTGATAAATACACCTATGTGCATCTGTGTACATTCAGACAGAAGAAAGCGAAGTTTTAACCCCTTCTTTTGACTCTTATCGCAGCAAGGTGTTGGCTACGATTCCGGGAATGTGTGTAAATAATAGCCTTCGTTCGAGTAGCTCAACTGTGTTTACATCTTCATGCCTCGATGGTGCGAAGTAACGAATACCACATTGCACCTCGAGGGAAATGCGAATAATATAATCCTTTCACCGAGTGTGTGTATATACAATTATTAGTTCCGTAACTGTTAGTATATTCATCAAACTCCGTTGCCAGAGTTCAACTTTTACTTTCGCCTGTATGCATATCAACCGACAACCTTTCCTTCCCAGTTTATTAAATGGGAGCAAACGATGGCTTTCATCCACACGCGACAAAGCAAACGCAGAGCCCGATGTAGCACTCAACTTGAAATGTATTTCTCACCGCTGATAAACGCGCAAACCATACAAAACGTGTCCACACGCGTGGCTTCGATGAGCCCCCAAGCTACCCCTGTGTCAAAAATACAACCCCTTTCTTTCCTCCCAACCTCTCATTGAACTCGAGATGATCTCAAAGTACTCGCGCAAACAGCTCTATTAGAAACCCCCTCACGACGCCCTACGAACACACCCGAGCTAGTGGAGCCGCTCCTACGTAATGCCTTGCCGATCGAGTTTCCGGAGTCTTATGCATAATACAAATTCATCAAGCCCGTCATTAACGGCTTCGCCCTATACCTGGATCTCTGGGTAAGAAAGAAAGTTTCCGGATAACTTTTCCACGTACCCACACGCATGCGAGGCTTACAGTGTACGGGGTGAAAAGAGTCACCCTTAAAACTTGACACTACGCGCGAGTTTTTAACAAAACCCCCATCGGCTCGAATGTATTTTCATTCTGGTGGGGTAGTTACATTATCCTGCTCCAGTGCTGTCTTTTTTCTGGAAAATCCAGAGGAAGGTTTTTATGGTCATTATTATTACGAGAACCCTGAGGACAGACTTTCGTCTATCCGTTCTCGTGTGTCGATGTTTTTCTTTTGTTATTCGAGAGAGGTAGAGAGAAGGGCTTCTCGATAGAGTCGTCGCGTGCGACTGAAAGCCATTTCCCGTTCACATGTTTCTATTTGTGTTTTTGGCTTCCATCACCGCTCGGTGTTTACCATCGACGAACGGGTGCGCTTGCCGTGGAGGGAAAATCGCGCGGATCCGCTGAATATTCGATGATTAAAAGTTACGCGTGGATACGAACGCGTGTGTGATTACAGCGACCAGGATTATCCTAGTTGATTAGGGGCTTTGGGCCACCGGGGTAGTTGGCTGCCTTTACGAGTATCTCGCTCGCGCGCTCTGAATATTTTAAGGCTTCGGGTATAAACTTTGCGTTGCGCGTACACGCGTCTGGGGGTAGCACGTACACCTACCGTGAGTAGATCGATTTGATAGCGCTGGTTTAATGAGGAATAAGTGTTGTGCGCACCAGGTGGTAATTTTTGGATACGATTGATATTGCCTTGCGTAGGTCGACTAGAAGAGGTTAATCGCAGACGTATCGTCCCGATCGGGTTTTCAAGACACGAAATTGAACGAAATTAAGAGTTGAAACGATGCTAATGACTGTAAGAAACTTCCCGAATAGTGGCCATTCAAGACAGAATCATCTAAGTACTCAGCTTTTTTTACAATCCATGCACTTTTTTTTTTTTTGTTACTTTTTTGATCCAATGTGTTGGTGACTAAGGTTTTACTACTTAGTTGATTTTTTCACCAGGAAAGAATCTTCTATCCACTCAAATTAATCAAACAAAATAATGCAAGTGTAAATTTTTCGTGTTTAAATGTATAAATCTGTCATAAACAGAAATCATAACTATCGCCAGTAGAATAAAAGAAAAAAAAATCGCCAACGTGCACGGAATAGTGCAAAAAGTTGCAGTAGTGTACAATAGTGCCCAAGTACAAGTAATAATAGCAGGCGTCTCTAGGCATCTCTACGCATAGCCAGAAGGCACACTCCAAAAATAACAGAGCAAACACGATGAGCCAAAGAAAAAGAGCTGTGACAACAGCCTCGGCCTTGACTCGTTGCACAAAAAAAACGTGCTCTGAAAATCAACGAGACGCAAAATAACGCACCCCTCGAATCTTCCGAGCACGGAAATGAGATTTTATCATCCTAACAGACGTCCGACGAAGGAAAAGAAAAACAGGTAGAATTGTAATCGAATCAAACTCGAGCGAGAACTTTTCTTTTCTTTGAAGTCATGCGCTTTTTCGCAAGCGTATATACTCTCCCTCCTCCACCCCCCTCGAGCTATTTGCCGCTTAATTGAAAGGACCTTCGGTTGCTCCTCTATATCTTTTTCTCTTTTTTACCTCATCAATTTGCCAGTTTATTCCTCGTGCGTTTTCCCTCGTTCTCTGTGTTGCTTCTTTTCGTTAGCTCTTGCAGTCAAAGGAGAGAGAAAAAAATGAAACGCGGTCTTGTTATTTTAATTGTGGCCATCACACAATTTTGCGCAGCTTAAGAGTGGAAGAAGGGTTTCTTAATTTTTACTAACGATAAGCATATTCTCAGAGAGATAAATGTTTTTTTGTTGTCATCGATGATTAAGCTTGAGAATGAGTTAATGTGTCAAATGCTTTTAAAGTATTGAGAGAAAAAAACGTAGAAAAAAGTTTGCTTCATAGAATTAAAGTGTTCGTTCAAATGTTTTAA
The DNA here is from genome assembly GCF_036245765.1 of Copidosoma floridanum. Lineage (NCBI taxonomy): Eukaryota > Metazoa > Arthropoda > Insecta > Hymenoptera > Encyrtidae > Copidosoma > Copidosoma floridanum. The sequence continues at coordinate 12,035,877 of NW_028321907.1, read as the reverse complement.
AAGTAAACTTTGTTATTCAAAAATATAAATTACGAGCTTGTTTACTGGATAGTTTGCGAGCATGGTTTTTTTGTATTCACTGCGGTCATGTGACTTCCCTGCTTTCCAATTTTTGAGCTACAAGGATTTTTTAAGTTAACTTGAATTTCTGAAGTAAAGTTCTTACAGAATCATAATCTAGTCAAAGTTATCAAATAATCAATTTTATAAAAAAAAATTTATTCGTGTGAAATATTAGTACCCATTTTGGAAGTCGTTCACCATCTAATAGTCGATTTACTGGTTAAACACCTCTTGTAACACAGAGCCTCATTATAATTGATAAAAATTACGTCAACTCGGATCACAAATCAGCAGAGCCAACGTGCAAGCAAGAGCTAAGCTTTTAATTAGCCTCAGTAGTTGTAATGCAATAAAATTAAAACATCGAGCTCAGGTCGAAGAATCCAGCTTGAACATTCTTACTCACTAGCAACGTAAACGAGCAATTTTCTCCTGCGGTACAAATGGAGGCTTCAAATATTGTTTCAATTTGAGTTATAGATCCTTATAATATCACTAAGTACTAAGTGATAACAAAAAAAGCTCTTTAATAAAACGAATATATTAAATTTCATTTAAAGTCCAGCAGTTTTGTTCTGTTACAATGGCTGGTATAACCTAATCGATAAACTTAATTATGCGTCTCAAGTTCAAGTATCTAATGTCTACAGCCGATCGATGACCATTGCCAGCGTCACAATACCTTGTAAGTACTTATATGTAAAGTGCTAAAAATAGTAAACTATTTAAACTGTCTGTATATATATATATAAGTGTACTTTCCATATTATTTGATTATCAAGACCATAAGTTACTACCAATTAGCGGGTAATATATTAGATAGATAAATGAAACAACGTCCTCGCAAAGTAACTATATTCACCAGAGAAATTGATGATAAGCGAGTATCCATGCAGGACTGATAAAAATTTTCGAATGTAGGGCAATAAAGACAGAGCCCCGGTGAGAATTGGAACTCCCAAGTGGGCAGCTGTTCTCGCAAAATTCGTCAAATGCTTCTCACCCCACGTTCGAGTTTGAGATCCCAGTTTTACAAGCTGGCAAGTTCAATCGGACACATATAATTTCTCAAATTATCCCACTTTTAATAAGGAGAAAAAAAATTATATATTAAAGTATTTTTTTGTCCACCTCAGTTGTTGTTTGCTTCGCAAATATTTGTCATTTGATTTCACTCCTTACACACAAATACACTCTTTATACGTACTTCCTTTGATTTAAATATTTTGCGCGTTCATCTGTACACCCACGTATGCAAAGAAAACTTGACTGCATGCGTTTCCGTTAATTAGAAAAAGCAAATGAGAAAAAATTTCGACGCCGACGATCAAAGGGCTGTTTAAATTTAGACCGGTGTAGCTGTGGCTGAAAGGCCAAGTGTGTATTCAAAAGAGAAGAGTAAAAAGTCAAAAAGTGCGAGAATGTCATGACAGAATTTTTTGCCCCCCCCCCGCCGCTTTTGACCTCTGCTTCGATTTAACTTTGGTATCGAGTTTGACTCCCATGTGTTTGAGGCACGAAAAAGATTTTTTCATCAAAGTTTCTGTAATTAGTGCTGTAAGAACTGAGATGTTGAGAACAGTTGCGATGTGTATAGAACGCGATACACAGTTTTGGAGAGGAGAGATGCGGGCAGCAGATGTTTCCCGTTTCTCATTTCAAAGTTCCTTAGTGCGATAAAATTGCAGAAGATCGACATTTCCAAGTTTAAAGCGAGAAATTTCCGACTCGTATTGTAACGTTGAAACAACCTTCCTCTTTTTATCTCCTCTTGTTTTCGTAATTTAAAAGAATTTTTAGAAGTACATTTTAATAATTTCAAGTTACACAAGAACTTGATGTTTTGCTTCGCGTCTCCGTGGCACTTTGAAGTTGAAAATTAATTTGTATCCATCGCCCCGTGGAATTTACTCTAGAAAAAAAATTTAATAAATCCTCTGAGCTTTCAAGCTCCCTTTAAATTCAATTTCGACTCTCTCGACGCGCGTTTATTTTCGCCTTTCTCGGCATTTTCCAAAGCAAAGATTTGAAAAAGCTTCGAAGAAATTCCTCACTCCTTACACCGATCAAGTTTTCACTTAGACTAAAAAAATACAAGCCATGCCATCAATCTTTTTCTCGAGAAGTAGTAGTACCAGATAAAAATAAAAATCACCAAACAAACAAATACAACCTGCGTCTCTCATCAAAAGGACATCCCTCCATTGTACCTGGGCTGACCTTGGCGCGCGGGCAAACGCGTCCCGGCTACTAGTGCCGCTCCTCTTTCCCGTAATAGGATTACCGAAGTTGACCGTTTCATCAAAGCCAGCCAGCGGGTATGTGCTTCTATCTTTTGAAGCCCCATCTACGCTACTGCTGTCGGCTAAAGTGCGCATCCTACGCGTATGTGTCTGGGCGTGTTTTCGGACGGTAAACATTCAGATCAATCGAATCGAAAATTGTAAGGCTTTTTTTTTTTTATATAACTGCGCAGTTTTCTTGCGTTCTGATTATAAGTGCAAGGTAACAAGACATTTAATAAGATGCGAAAAAAAATTATGTATCAAATACTACGCTTACAAAGTACAAAATAGCAAAATAACTCTACAAATTAAATCATACCGAAGCCCAGGGGGTATCCAATTAATTTTGCCAACCACGATCGATTGGCTCCTATCCATTACGCTTATCCTCTCTAGGCTCCTTTCTTTCGTCTCTTTCCCTCGGTCTATGATACACAACACCACCAGGCCAGCCGGTCAAAAGAGTAGGAAAAATACCGTCCGTCCAGTGAAACGAAAAAATAGACAACAACGGCAGAAGCACGATAGGGCGAGCTTTTCTTATCAGCTTCACGGGGTGCTTGCGCGCGTGTGTGTTATATATCGTTTTCGTGCAGGGCGTCGTGCCGTTGGATTAAAAAGAGCATGCCGTGACCGGTGCATCGATACGGGCCTTCCTGAGAAAATGAGGAAAACTTAAGGGTGGAATGAAAAAGAAAAAGCGTGGCCATGCGCAGATGGCGAGGAAAGTTTACGCGAGTTTTACAGGGTGTAATAGGATTTCCCGCGCGTGGGCGAGTGGTCGAGTTTCACGTGTGTTTTTTTTTTTTTTTTTTTTTTTTATTAGATTTTTTTTCGGCTTCTGCGTGTTATTTCCAGGGAAAATCATGGGGCGATGGAATTTTAACTTTCCGAGTCTGGGCTATGTTTTCGTATCTTTCATTGAATGCTGGGGGTGTTTTTTACGAGATACGTGAGGGTTATGGAGTAGAATTTGTATGTACGTTTAGTCGGGATTTTTTTGTGGTTTTTTTTTTTATTTCTGTCCTGGGGAGTTGAATCTGGAACAATAACTCAAAAAAAATGTGATTTTTGTAGACGCTCGATGTATTTTGATACAAAACTCTCGTGAATCTTAGTTCTCCGTTGTAGCTATGGAATTATTATGGGGATCCTTGGTAAGACAATTCTACTGCAAAGTCTTTGGGTTTCCTTAAAGTTGTAAAATCATCGCTCCGAAAATTAAATGACTGATTGGGCAGAGTATCATATTTAAAAAAAAAAGTAGAATAAAAATTCTAGCCTAATTGTCCACTATTTCTCTTGCCCACCCATCTGTACCAATGACCAATCTGAATGAATCTCACATTCACTTCTTACAACACCTATAAGTACGCGATATTCAAAAAGACCTCCTGAAACTCTCGCAATCCCCTCGTCCACGCAAACATTTACCTGTAATACTGAATACGCAAAAGGCTCACTTCGAAAATACAGCTACAGAAAAGATGCGCTCTGAAAAGGCGTTTTCCAGCATAACCAGACATGCACAGAGTACTGGTGGTGGCGGGAGGGAGACAAAATCGTGCGGCTGATCGTGACTGGACTACTTACCGCCACGAGAGTTTCAACGTGCATCTTTTTTTGTGTCCAAAGAATAAAATGAGACGGGCTTTCGCTATGACTATCCGATTTTCTCTCGCACTCGCATAAATTTCCCCTTTTTACCGCCTATATGGTACATTACGAGCTGGACGTGAGACAACGGCTTTTCTTGTGTAGGAGAAGAAATAGCACCCTTTGGTGGTATCAGCCTAATTTCAGACCGCCACGCAGATACGCAATGAAATGATCTTCAAAAGTATGAATGTAAGCATAATTTGTTTTAGATTATCGAAATTTATACATATTAATTCAATCAACATCAAATTTTTGAAAACAGCAGTAACCTGCTTACAACGCGTGGCTGGCTAAACCATGTCTATACTACTTAATTCCATGTTTGCAACCAAACACTGATTTGAATATCTAAAGTAAGCCGAAACTTGCTTCCACCCACGGCTGACTTAACTGGATATATATCACTGAATGTTATTTAAAAAAGAACCAAAATTTAAATTCTTATTATTCACCGCCAAAGATACACATCAATCGAGTGAATTTAATTCAGCCGACACACTTTTTTTGCGCATGCGGCTTTATCAAGATCTGTGCTCCTAAGGATTTATCAAGAAAATAAATGAGACATCCGTTGATGAAGATTTTTAAAAATGATACATAATAATTTTAGGAATGTCAAATATCCTAAGTGAGCAGAAACCTACTTTCCATGCATGGCTGACCAAACTAGATCTATACTACTTAATATTGTGATTGCAAAAAAATACTTGTCAAGAAAACGAAATTAACATCCATCATCTAAAATTTCTGAAAGTGTTGTGTGTTAATTCAATGATCTTGAAACATATACGAATGTATCTGTCTGATTATACATCAGCTGATGAAATCTCAAACAAACAAATCATTTGAGTGGCGAATTTTTTATCCCTCCATCTAAACTTGGCCAATCAACCTTATCTTCCTAAAAACCATCATCCAAAGCTTATTTGACACAAAAAATGAATTTAATGACCCACGTACATACATATAAATAATCATCCAAACGAGCAAAATCCATCGCCTCGCGGCTGAAAAACGAGACGTAATTAACGACCATGCATGGCAACAACAGCCAGCCCTGCAATTACGCAGGTAAAGAAAACAAGTCGCGCACGCGTAAATAAATTACCACAGAAAACAATACAACACGTCCCAGCGCTTATCCTTGACCTCTGCCTGCAAGCATTCATTTTTACGCGCATTTGTACAGCTCGCAAAATTCATGGCTTCTCTCGCACTCGGGTGGGGAACCTCGCGATCGATCGGCCGCTTTTGCGCACTATCTCGAATTAGCCTCGCTGCTGGAAGGGTTACCGCGAGCTCCCAAGCAGGTCTTCCTTTACTTTCGCTTGCCGAAATTACGAGAAATAATGCTCGGACATTCATATTTCTTCCCATCTGATAAAGGAAAAACTTTCGTCCGTCCAATTAAACGAGAGACCAACACGAGTGATTTTCAACGTTCCTACGAAAGGAATTCGATTCACCCGCGAGAGAAGAATTCTTGGCAAAAGTTTCCAAGCGGAACTCGCGACGGATCATCTGTAAAGTTGATTTGATAAGTTCCCTCGAACATCCAAAACTATATACGTATAGTTTTTCCGTGGTGCGTTTGACAGCCAATCTACCTCCTGGAATTTCTATCTACCTTCCTTTCTTTTTCCCTGGAATTGGAACGATCAAATGTGTCAGCAACTTCGAGGGTATTTTTTTTCTGATGATCGGCACAGTTTTGATTTTCACTCGTTCCGTACTCTAAGGCGTCATTTGAATCAATAGGAGTTTCACATGTCCACCAATTTCTTTTGGTCCCTCGTGAGATTTCTTATATCGTTTGTACGTATGAGTAGTTATAAATTACACGACTGATATGTCAATCACTACGAAATACGGCAAATTACTTGGATCTGAGTCGCTATTTCAAGTGCACACGAAGAGTCGACATATAAGCTCTGAATTTAGGTCAGACGAAAGGTATGAAAAGCTAAAGTACAGGTGTGTGATACCTTTCAGAGGCTGATTCGAAATAGCGTATACATATATGATAATCCAGTTGAGGTTCCTATAGTCGCTAAATTGCGTCATTTTACGAGATAAATTTAACTAATTGTTCCACTTTTTTTAAGGATCACATTTGACAAATATACCGGCAGCTTTGACGGTTGACGTGATACTATTGAAAGCTATCGTTTGCTGATCATTAAACCGCACTATGTATGATGGATAACTATTTTTGTTTTTATTTCTTACATTTAATGCAAAATGAATAATTAAAAAAATTACGACAGAAAAATCAAAGCTATGTACATTGGAACCAGACCACGAATCTTTAAAACAAGCACGTCTTTTCTTTTCTTGTTAAAAGTATTAGTTTTTCTCACATACAGCAAGAGAAAATCTTACAGCAGCTCCAATAACCGAGTCCAAGCTGGTTCAACTTTTCCATAAACCTTCGTACGAACATGTTCCCCACAAACTGAGGGCTCGCACGACTCTCCGTAATGTCTCTTGCTCCGAGCTCGCAAGAAAGTAGTTATGCCCGCCATCAGCCATCCACATTCATCCATACACATGTACATGTACGAGGACAACGCACCCGTGTACACTTGCGGATCATTTGGACCGGTAGCTGGAAGTTCCGAGTTGTTGGGCTTTGCTTGTTAGTTGGTACTATCAAAGCCGGGCTACCTCTGACTACTGATCTGCTGCTACTGCACGGGTAGTGCATTACGCGAGGCAGTCGAGTTGGCGGAATTATTACTAACTGGGGATTTAGTTTAGCGAACTCGTCCCGGAATATTAATGCACGGTTGGATACAGCGTATGTATTTGTATGGATACCAGAGCTAAACAATTACGTAGGTGATTCATTTTTCGTGTTTAATGAAGTGGGCAGTGTTTTTTTAGTAATGAGAATTTTTTAATCCGGAATTTTGTACTGCATGTACTTCAAAGAGGTTGTGGCTTTGAAAAAGTAGGATGTCTCGGATGGAAAAAGCACTGAGATTTCGTAACAATTCTGAAAACGTGAGTCTTTCGCTGGACGTTGATAAAGTCTCTCCTAAGGTTACAACCATGGTAAACAAAAAATAATGAAATGGATGTCAAGTTAGCAGCCCATGAGACAGTCACATGCTTCAATATAAAAGAGTCGAGTGAAAAAATGTCAACTTTCACGTTTTGCTATCGTTTCCATTTTTTATAGTGACTTCGCAAATGAAAACGCCTTTCACCTCATCTAACTTCGCCTTTTCGGAATATGTAAGCTCGACACTAAAGCCAACCACGTTGGAAGGACAAAAGAGTTCCAGACTTCGATTTCAGCTAATTGCGAAAATTAATCTTACACCGATTGACCTTCACAATCTGACAGAGTCCGAGTTTTGTTATATCGAAATAAATTATAAGACACATCAGTTTAGTATCAGACTAAGTGTCATACCGATCGCCTAACCGAGCACACCCGAAACTTCTCCAATAAAAGCTGAATGAAAAAAGTCCATTACACAAGCCCCTCGTATCTGATAGGAAAAACGAGCGTTAAAAAAAAAGCTTGACTCCCTTACGTGCACATACACCCACACAACCGTACATTGATACATCGTAAAAGCTCCCCAACGGCGCAAAATTAACGGGAAGCAGTTAAGAGGGGCAGATAAAAATCGTCATTTTTCAGGAGCTAACGAGTCTCTGAGCGTAACACTTGTATAACAAAAGCACTAGTGGGGAGCGAGAAATAAAATACTTCTTGTGTATAATCCGAAAGCGGAGCAGAGGAAGGGCACTCACCCACGCGAGCCGTGAATCTACGGCTATCTCCGCTTATATCTGCACCAGTGACGGTGTCTGTGGGTTATTCCCTCTTCTTTACACCGACGAAGAGTCAGCTCTCGCGTGAAGCGTGAAGTTACGCTCCGCTCGTCTTCCTCTGTTCTCACGAGCACGTGCGTTTCTTCGTTATTTTCATTATTACTATTTTTTTTTTTTATTTTTTTTTTTTCGTTTTACACGTCTGAGCGACGAGACGTGCTACTTACACCTGAGCACACTTCCGTTATGCAAAGCATACGTAGGTACGCTCATGTATAGACGGCAAGGGGAATCATGTGGGGAGAAAAGTTGATCATGTTGATGCACTTTGTCGCAGGCGTATGTACGGTAGCTTGCAAGTTTTGTACGCCACTTTGTGCTCGATTCGCGATTCCAGTGATTGCTTTCTATTGTTGAGGCAAGTTTGTTATTCAAACTCAAGTTGTACGAAAGAATATGGCGATTTTTCATCGAGAGTCACGTGTATGTATGGTTGCACGAAGCTTATAGATGTATAAAAGGTCCTCGAGGGCGGCCCCACAACTTTTCTAATCGCAGTACTTTCGACGGAGCAAAAGCATCTATGAATTTTGTGTGTGCGTGTTGCGGGAGAAAGTTTGGCTCTTAAGCGAGCACTGAGAGAAAGTTGCAAATTATCCGAAGTTCGCGATGGGGCCGAGCTGCACTATGTGCGGCGTAAAAGCTGCATCGACGGCGATGTCTGGCTGAAACCGGGGTGTATCTACTTACCGATTGTCTTTTTTTTATTACATTTAAAAACAAGCTTTGGGAATGTATTATTTTCAAGCTGTATTTTCCTAACCGAAGATTGTTTGTCGTAGCACATTTTAAAGCAGGTATTTTTAGAGTCCACGCGCAAGTATATGTATCCAAGAAGGTCCGTCTGACCATTTGTAGGACATATCTACTTTCTCAATATAAGTGGGTTACATAAACCCTTACCGAGAGAGATATATTATTTTTCGTTCTTCGTATTTCATTACGAAGGATAATATGTTTGAATCAATAAAAAAATCTGCTGGTAAAGTTTTTAGCTAATATGTTAATGTCGAACATTTTTTACTTCGAAAATAATGTTCATAATCTAGTGTTTTCGAATCGACAACTTTTCATGTTGCTCAAAAGTTTACCAGGTGGTATATTGAGTCTTAAGTTAGTGCCAGTAAAATGATACAGTATTTTTTGATTGTAAGAAAAAAAAGTAACCCCAATTCCCTTAACTATGCCAGACACACAGCCAATCGTAAGAACAGGAGCTCTCGAACATAGCTTGCACGTAACAAGACGTCGTATACACCTCGATAATTTCTGAGGTCAGCACGAGAAACACGAGCTCAAAGTCGCAGACAAGGACTCTAATCCCGTACCAATCAGGTGTGCTGCCCGGATCGAAGGCGCAGATCCCAGAAGCGGCTGGCCAAGCTTTGCTACGGAATCACCGTCGCCGGAGTACCGCTGATAGGTCAAACGAGGACTCTTTGTTCCCGCGTATCCTGTAATCTGCGGCTTACCGTTCCCTTGCGCGTGACATTGCTGACCCGAAGTACTTGTTACCGCCTGTCGAGAGCTATTTTTTTTTTTTTGGTTTCTTTGGTGATTTTTTGTGTTGCCGAGTTGTTTGCTCGACGGCGTGTGCTCATATTAACTCGACTCTTTTTTAATTGGTCAAGAATCAAGAAACTAAATTGAGAAAAGCAAAAAAGACCATTATTCTTACATTATTTTTCTTAACATATAACTATGCTAATTATACTGTCGTAATAAAGAAAAAAAAGCACTACAAAACCAAATGCATTCCGTTTTCTCAAAATAAAAATTTCATTAAAATCCAGTACTCACGTCCGTCTGCTAATGGTATGAACAGATTCAACGCTCCAGTCGGCAATTCCAGCTTGGAAGCCACTGTGTCAGAGTAAACGAGTCACGCAATTTCGCTTCGAGGGCAAAAATTTTAACTAACACATCCATGATTTTTCAAAGCTCTGCTTTTCTATGGAGCTCGAGTATGAGCGTCCTATCAAAATGCAGAGTACTTTTTTTACCCCTTTTTTTTTTATCTCATAACCACGTTAGTTTGAAATTTGCGCTCGTTACCCTGAAACTCTAATTTGGCTTGCAATAAAATTCAGAATTAAAAAAAAAAAATTTCAGAGTTAGCAAGGCGTTGTCCAAAACGCTTCCTCACCGAAAAATCACACGTCAGAGTAACATAATTACTCCAGCCCCCAGTGAGATGAGAAACATTGAATAAGTGCGCGAGAAAAACCAAACTGCAGAACTATAACTCTGTGCAAACTAAAAAATAAAAAAAAATATCACCCAGGACCAAAGCAAGGAGTGCCGTGCTGTTTGAAACAAAAAACACACACACGCAGTGAATTATTTGAGAAAAAAAGTCCGTCCGAGCCCGCGATTACACGAGGAAGAGAAAAAGCTACAGGTGTCGATGAAATTAGCTCGAGCTGTACCTGCAAGAGGCGGAAATTTTCAGTTCGAAATAACTCAGCACGACACGAGTCCACCTTTGAGCGAAAGCTCGCTACATAGAGCTTCAAAAGCTTTCCGCTTGCGCATTAATTACGCGGACACGGAAAGAAAAGTCTTTGTGACGAGTCCCTCCAGAGCTGCTGCTGCACACGCGTGTTGTTATTATTATGGGACGTGCAATCTGGTCGCCTTGAGCGTACTCTCGATGATTAAATAAAATGTTTTGTTTTTGACGCGGAAATGCTGGAAATTGCTTTTGTTTGTGGGACTCGTGTTTTGTAAAACTAGAGCTTTGGAACGTAAAAGCAACATTTTATGGAGTAATGTGAAATTTGAAAATATTTAATTGCCAGCATGATGTGTTGTGAGCTTGGAAAAAAAGGAAAAAATTACGTAACATAAAAAATAAATTTTTATCATCTTTGAAAATGGCATAATGTGAAATTAAAGAAAAACGATGAAAAAGCAATTGATTGTTAGAAAAAAAAAAAATTTAATGCATTTTCATTTTCTAAAGCACTTGTACAGGACGTTTAATAGTTAGTGTTCGACTGGTAACGTTACTCGAGAGAAATTTATCGTCATTGCGTGAAAAAGTGATATACCGGAACTCTTGATATCGCTTAAAGTCAGCGAAGCACTGAACAACAAATAAACTTGGCGGTAAAAAAAAGTAATGGATTGTAAACTCTGAATAAAGTTTACGTGCGTGTCGTTTCACATGTTTATTTGTAGGAAAACACATGGTGAAACAAGTAAAACAAATGCTGCAATGAATTAGATAGCCAGAAGTTACTGCAGAGCTCACATTTACGGTTTCATAAATTTTATCGAAATAAAATTGCGAGGGACATTGTAATCGATACTTGACCTATGACGTTATGTTTTTTTCATAACTTTATCAATAATATATATTAATTCAGAATACTAGTATATTATATACATATATATATTATTGTAGCGTATCAAGAGCTTGCAATATTTAAGCTATAGTAAGCAAATGCTAATACTAACATGGTGAAATAATATTAAAAAAATTTTCATTTCCTTCAAAAAGAATTCACTAATTCCTCCGGTCGTCTTTTCTTTATTCTTTCCTTATCCCGTTCCTGCAGATTATTGAAATTTTGAACAAAAAAAAAAAAAAAAGAAAATTCCTCAAATCTTATTACCTCGAAAACGAAAACAGTACCACAAGTCTAAGATACATCCAAAGGCGGCAGCAACGAAAAACTAACGGCCACGACGGAGGTGTTGACAGGGAAAAAGCCGAGGAGCGAAGCGTGGAAAAGGCCAACAGCAGCTTGCGACTTCCGGGCGCTCACCCACTGAGGAAGGAGAAAAGCGAGCAAACTCAAACGGCAGCCCCGGCCATTAGTCTTTCATTTGCATACTCGTTACTCACGAAAGAAGCGCTCTCGCGCGCGTCCGGAGTCTCTTTTTCATCCCTCCGTTTCTTCTGCTTTTCTTCGACCGTCGGCAGGTGCGAAAGGGCCATTTGCTTTTTTTTCTTTCCTTCCTCTCTTTGGGCTACTCGCAAAGAAGCTGCCCGTACGGATAAGCCGCGAGCGTGGCGCGAAAATTAAATAAGAGAAAAAAAAAAGAAAACCCGCGCTTCCCTAATTATATATACAGTACTACGCACGCACACACCGACAGACGGAGAGTCGTCCTTTTAGCCTCTCTTTTACCGAGCGCCAAAGCTTATGAAAATTAACAGGCTAAGCTCGTTACGAGCGCACGCCCGAGCAGTTTTCCGCTTTTTTATTTCATTCCACCTTTTTTTTTTTTTTTTGTCCGCGTTTAATAACATTTCCCGTCGTTCTTTGTACACACATCACACACAGTCACTACACGGTACATTTGGTTTTTACGTGAAACGTCGTGTATACCTTTTGAGGGCTGCATGTAGACAGGCGCAGAGGAGGAAAAAAGTTTTCTCGGCTTTTGTTTGTTTCGTACTTACCTCTTGCGTCGTGGAAAAGTAGGGCCACCGTACGCGTGGAAAGAGATGTAATATTTTGCATCTCTTGGCTTTTTTGTGGATGAGTTTTCTTTTCAGAGGGTGGCATGAATCTTGAGCTGTTGTTCGGTCCTTTGCTTTTATGGCGACTCTTCCCCATATTGTAAACATGTTTTAAGCTCCTCGCCAACGATGCCACGATACGGTATCTCATCTCTCTGACGTTCATCAAGTATTATGTATCCGGTTGTAAAAGTAAAAAGAAAAAAAGATTGTAAACCAACAGAGATCCCCCATATCTTACACCAAGTTGTAGGAAGTAATAAAACTTTTTTTTTTTTATTGCACCCTCAAATGTCTACTCCAAAGGAAGTTGAGTAGATCAGCTCCCTCTCTTACATACGCTCCCATAGGATTCCAACCGGACCAATTTCGGTATTGTAAAATCCTCGATCCTCCGTTAGTTGGTATCAACAAGCAAGGACGAGCCCAGTAACATACCTTCAGATGTTGGCTGAGATTTCCATCGAGAGTGCACAAGCTGTGAGCCGTAAAACGAACAGCGAGCGAGTACATATATCTTCCATCTTTATCGTCCGTCCTCGAAAGGCTCCCCCCTGTCCTTACCAAGGAGTACAGTAACTTACCCTCTCTGCGATCGAGCGATAACCCGAGCAGCGACTCGCATTCCCACGCACACAAGGCTGAGATCGTAAAGTCCTCGGTGGCTCTGCTCACCCTTTTAATGTCCGACCACCCGTGGCGAGCTATCTCTCACTTTCGCGCTTCCTCGTATGCCTCTTGTTTGGCGTAGGGTACACGGTGAACAAAGGAACGGGGTGCCAGGGAATACGTGTGTTTGCATCCATTGTGATCCATTTTGGTACGAATTTATTCCAAATTCTTCTAGGGTGGTAATTCCTTCCGCGAATATTGCCCGACAATATAGACACGTGAGATGCAAAACGATCTCCTATCAAACCTGCGTCTCTGCATCACCAAATGAGTATTGGATTCGGAGGTAAAGAGAGACCAGGGGATTCCCCGGCGTGTGCCCTCGAAGAGGAAGCGTTGGCTGGTATAATTGAGATTCATGATAGGGAAGTAGTTGTGACGCCAGGCTCTGCTCTTGAATTAATAATTGTAGATATGTGTGTATACATATACATGGCAAGTGAGCATCAGGGCAGGGGGGGAGGGAAAGACATTTATTTCGTGTCAACGCCCCGGTGGAAAGTGATGGATGTATTTGCCGCACTCTGCTCTCTGTCTGGAATTGAATTTCTTAACCGTGCAGGACGCGTGATGTATGTACTGTGTTTTTCAATTTTCCGTCGTCTGAATTTTTATGGGGATCGCGTGGGAAGACGATGATTTGATTCAACGATTTTTGAATTGCAAATTGCCCGTTGGGTTTGTATGGATAAGACCGACAATTTCGGTATGGATAGGGGTGTATTTTTTTGAGCTGAGATCTTTCGTGTGGAAGATTGGTAGCAAAGTCTGCCACCAAAATTTTTTATTTGAAGCAGCAGCCAAGCCGTTTGGACGAAATTTTTGCGGAATAAAATTAAATCCCCCGAAAACACGCCCTTGGTTTTACCACGCAACAAAACGAGGACCACTAAGTAGGTAGACCAAGCCAAAGTTCAGCACGTTAGGTATTCCAGGTAGATAATCCCAAATCGGCTCTTTAAGTATTACGTACACGCGTGCGCCAAAACTTGTGCCTCATTCGGTAATCATCAGGGCGCTTTGGCTAAATAATCAAGTCCTGCCCGAGCGAGAGGGAACAAAAAGGAGCCGAGCACTGTTTGCCGATAAGCCAATAATAGCCAACTCCCAGCGAAACTAGCTCGTATGCGTGCCCCACTATAAACCATCTCGAACATCATCAATCGCTCGTAAACTTGCCTCGAAAGAGCCCTTAGCTATCCATTAATAAGCCTCGAGCCGTACCACGAAGCTAAAAGCCCGTGTGTAGGTTAAATTTAGTGCTTAATTATCGACGCGAGGCCACACATAAAATCAATCAATATGTATATCTGCATGAATTTTAATACACAATTTTGTGACTATGGTAAAAATCGAGGGTCGTCCTTTTTGTTGCAGAAATCGAGCACGAACCTGTGGGGAGACTGGATGGGCGTGATGCACGGTGATGAGATAGAGTACGTGTTCGGGCACCCGCTCAACGACAGTCTCACGTACAAGGAGAACGAGCGCGAGCTTGCGCTCAAGATGATCAAGTCCTACTCAAACTTCGCCAAGTACGGGTAAGTGAAACGAATTTTTTTTTCTTTTTTTCGTCACGGGCATTGACAATCCAGGGAAAACTTTTTATCCTACCAATTTTCTTTTCCACGTGGTAGTTGAGCTATTGTTTTTTTCTAAAAACTTTTGCGAAAAATTTTCAACTGCAGTTAGCCTGTTGTAAAATGATGAAGGGTCTCTCATAGTTGACACCAACTCATGGTCACCAAGTATATCTCACAAAAAAACAGGACCACTCATAAATTAAAACGATTGGAGTACACTACCTATTACAAGAACGTATACTTCGCACCCTCTCCTCTCTCTTCCCGATCTCTTTTGAGGCCATTTTTACCCGACACTCTCGTAATCCCATCGCCGCGTTCTTCGTACTGCTGCCTAATCCGCAAAAGTCCTTGGACCTCAAAAGCACTGACTTATGACAAAATACCCGTGTCAAAAGCAAGGAATAAGCGAAGACACGCAGAAACTCAAAGAAAGAAAGGGAAAAGATTCGACGGCCATACGTGACCCGCGTGACTTTTCTCGGCTTTCGTTCACCCTGTGCATGCGAGCTTTTTCCACATTCCGCGTTGCTGCCCGCAAAAGTTCCGCGAATAACTTTCTCGTCCGCTCTGCTCATTCGATTTCGAATCTATTTTTCGGGACGTGCGTGTCGGGGTTTACTTGGTGCACAAAAACACCCCGTGTATACAGTAATAACGCAGCCAAAAGTTGTAAAAAAAAAAGAAAAGAGGATGCCACCATACATTTTACCATTCACGGTTTGTGGTGGAACTAAATAAAAGGAAAAAATAAAATTTAAAAAAAAAAAAAAAAAAAAGAACGCGTTCGGGGGACGCGAAACTGCATCCGAGCTTGCAATAGCAGAGCAGCAAGCGCGAGAATTTCACGCATGCGAGTATTCGAAGCGAAGGGGGGTGGGAGGGAGTGGCAGGGAAAAATGGCTGGCTCCATATTTCATTGGGGGGCGCGGGGCTATGCTCCACACGAGGGGGTAAGAGATGCGGAGCATAAAATATTTCGGTTCGGCGCACCCCATTGGCATTCTTCTACCGTGTACTGTCTTCCTTCGACCTTTTGCGTATAGGTGACAGTCGACGCTTCGAGCTGGCACTCGTTTTTTTTTCTTTCTTGTAGAAAGTAGAATGAGGATGCATCTTTGGAGTAGAAAATAAATGGCAGTAGCGTTCAGCAGCGAATGGCTAAGTGGAGTATGTAGTCCCTTACATTTTACGCGCCAAATAAAACTGGTTTCCTTTTATATCGCTTGCACTACTTTTGAAAGACGAGTGCACGCGTGGGAAAGGGAACATTTTACAAGGGCCCTACGAGCCGTGCTCGTCATAATTTTTTTTTTTTTTTTTGCTTTACCTTTTGGTCTTCTTTTTCAAAGTTTTACACTGTACGTAGCTTTTCAGAGAACGAAAACCTTTTGGTAGCTTAAAACGGATAAGTGTTATTACGAGCGTGGCTTTGGGTAACATTTTTTGAGTAATGTGTTCATGCCGTGTGTTAAATCAAATTTTTGTTGTGAATAGAGCAATGAGGAGGAAAAAATTACTTGTGTTTTGAAGGAAAGTAAGGACATGGGCTTGCATTGTAAGAAATTTTTTTTATGAGAGTGATATTAAGTGACTTTTTCTATTGTGTCAACACCATGGGAAACAACATGGTAATTTTATACATCGATTAAACCGACCAAATGGTACTTGATGCTTAAAAATTAGAGTATCCCTTGTATTTTAAATAAAAGCAACATACCAACTTTTGAAGGAATCCATGGTGGTAAAAGTGATGGGCAATCGATACATAAACTCAACAGCTTTAAATCACATTTAACTAAACTTTTACCTTTAGGAAGGCCCAATTTTTTTCCCAAACAATGGACATACGCCTATCTTCTTTACTTATCTGATAATAATACCATATATCTCACATAAGGTACTCTCGACACGTGCCTTTTTTATGGGATAAATGTAACTTTCGTAACTTGCCTACGAGTAACTAAAATTTATCTCACGTTCACCATCACTTGTGCGCGCTCCGACATCCCTTTGTTCGCCATTATCATCTTTGCACGAAATCTCTCGGTAACACGCAGCTCTTTTCTCGTTTCCAAGTAGTCGATTACAAATTTTGAGTTGATAAAAGTGTCTCTTTCATTCCACACTTTATGTGGGTAAATAACAAAGTGGAACGGGGTAAGGGCTTCGTATCACCTCGTGGCTCTGAATGGGCGTGGCTCCTGTTCGTACCTTTACATGTTTCATCTCCGGGAAACCAATATTATGCACCTGACATTTTTCAAATCTGTGTTTATATCAAATTTTGATGCTACTTTTGATATAACGTTACGTATACAGTTCCTTCGCAAATGTAGTATTTGGGTATGCGGCGTGTCTGTTGGACCGTCGGAATTTAATTAACAGAGCGTGGAGATGTAATTTTCTTCTGTAATGTGTGTTTGACCGGAAATTATATCATGATAGTGCACTCGCAAATACAGACGACAAAGTGATACGTCCATTAATTAATTCAAACAAATATTCGTGATTAATTTTAACTTATTAAACTTTTTACATTTCTATGTAACTTTTGGAGTTCAACAAATGATTTTACTACCAATATTAAATCGAATTCTCCATTTAGTGAATGAATTAATTCAATAATTTTTCAAGCCATGAAAATGAGAATGGGCGATGGAGTAATTAAATAGCAAACTCTGCGTTACATTGTCAAAGGGTATAGTTTGACTCCTTGACATGGATTTAGGCAGGTATACAAAGATACGTATTTAGTATTTTTTAGTGTAATGTGGCTTTGTTATTTTATCAATGAGCTTAAAATTAAAATTATTAACTCGTCAACACACCCACCAGCTGCTTTAGGAAAGAACTTGCCCAAAAAATGTTTCGGCGAAGAAGCTGAGCCAAGAAGATGCTCCACGAAATCTCTCGCACCCAAGCATCATTTTTATTTTACCCACGCGCGAAATTTCGCCCGCTCGCAATGTAAATCGGACGTACACACTCGAAAATTCCGGTATCAGCAAGTTTATATGGGTTCGGGGTTCAAGGGACCACTTGGGCGATATTAGAGGGGAAAAAACGTACGTGCTTGTGTACACAGAGGGAAGGATGAATTTTTCGCGATCGATGGAGAGTCTCGCACCCGCGAGTCCCGAGACGGTAGTTTGGTTTTTTTCTTAAGAGGTTGTGTGTGTGTGATGGCGAAGAAAGGAGGGGAGGGGGTGATTGAAACTGAGAAAGCAGTAAAAACGGATACAGGTGTGCTGGGGGAATTTGTTGTTAGATTTTATGGCTTCTTGAAATTGAGGGGATTAATTTTTTTTTTTTTTTCATCCAAGTTCTGATTTTATTTGGGAGTTGAGATTGACAATTTTTATTCATAGAAATTTGTTTTTTGATTTTTTTTTTTTTCATTAACAATAAATAATACATAGCTTACAACCCATGTCATTAATAATACTTCCTTGACTTGTAATCGTAGTATTTAAGTTTTAATTTTATGTACCAAAAAAAATATAAAAACATCTTAAATGCGTCAAAAAAAAATCTAAGTTTGCAATAACACGAGTAAAAGAGATTTTAAAGCCCTGAGTTATTATTAAACACATTATTAAAAATCAATGAACCAAAACGATTCCTCAAAGGCTTAAAATGAATATACTCACCTCATCAGAACCAAGTGCAGAGAAAGAAACAGTACGGAATTGCACGTTGTCATCGTCATCGCACCCACAGTACCGAGCTTCGGCCAATGGGTAATCGGATTACCGAATCGTCCCTTTTCCCAGTACCCACACAGTAGTACAGGTCACAAAAGCAAGAGAGATCGGTATGCATGCGGGGTATTCCACGTGCCTCCGTCCCTAAAGTGCCAGTCCACCTATCCAGCCTGTCCATTTGTGGTCAGCTCCCCTGCAGAGAGAGAGAAATACTTCATCTTCGAAGCCCATGTGTATACTACATACATCGTGCTGAGCGCAGTGTGTAATGGATCGGGTGCGTATACTTTTGCTGGCTTCTGTCATGCTAATCGCTCGGTTGAAGTCGATCCGATTTATCTGTCGGGTGGAAAGAAGACGATGAGAATCCAGACGTATGATGGGTGTGGCTGACTACTTAAGGATTGAGAATTTGACTAATTTTTGCCCAAAGTCTTGTTACTTTTTTATTCGAAATAATGTGTCACGGATGATGCCACTGCGTTACTGAAGAAGCTTTTCATTTGATTGAATATTCTGTAAGAATAGCGATGTCAATTGTCATTGGAATCAACTTGGAATTCTTTGTCGTTTCGATGATATCTTTTTTTACAATAAGCTAGAAATATATTCTATCGCTGTAACTCTGACACTTACCTGACTTTGGCAATACTCTCAAACTTTTCGAGTTGAAACAATTTACTGCAAGATTGATTGTGAATAATTAAAAAAAAAAAAAAAAAAAAAAAAAAAAAGCTTTCGAAGCGAACAAGAAATGACATGCATTCATTTTTTATCACTTTTTGAGATAATAACTCAGACGGCAACCTCTGCTGTCTTGTCAATTCTCGGCCGAAACAGAAGATTACTCCAACCACTCTATACACTATACGAGTAAATATTTCTATATGCAAACCTGTTTTGTCCCACAGTCGACGAGCCACGGTGAGTGGGCGTGAATCTATTTTTCTCGTAATTGTATTCCGTTACATTGCGAAATTGGATGAGGGAAAATCAAATCAGCATATAGTTACTCGCGTAATAGGACTATACAAGCGGTGGTTGCATTTAAATAATTGGCTAGTGAATTTCGTCCCGTTGGGCACTTTCAAAAATAGCACGCGGTGGTGCGATAAATTTCGAAAGAAGCCCCCACGCAACTTCTAAGAAGATTAAAATTAATTGCCAAAGGTGTTACGATGGAGCCGCGGCGTGTCATATATTTTAATTAAATTTACGACCCACTGCTACGCGAGACGCGATACTTTCTAATGTCGTGTGTATACTCTTAGAGTGATTAATAAAATTTCAATAACTAAATACTTTGAAAAAAAAAAAAAAAAAAAAAAAAAGGTAATTAATTTCAGACTTCTTGTAATCAAAACTCCAAAACACCAAACAACAGCTGTTGTCTGTACTTATTAAACCGTATATGTACCTAGTTTCCAAACGAGCCTTAATGGTTTTCGAATTTCGAGCTGACTAGAGGCTAATTAAATTAGGGGCAGCCCTTTGGTACCGTACACCAACGGAGTCGATATTCAGCAAGCTTTATCAACAAACTGTCCGCACAAGCTACCATAGTGCTAATTAGAGGGGTTGCAAAGGTTACCTCTCGAGACCCTTTTGTTAATCAATTTTTTAAAAATCCTGTCGCTAATTATTATAAGTGTACCCTTTATATTTTCCCTGTAGATGAAATAGCGTTTTTTATACTGTTTTGTCTTTACAATCATGTTAATATTACACCTTATCTGAAGTTTACACATTTCGAGACGTACAATAAAAATCCTGCATTTTTTTAACTCTTAACACTTTATAAATCACAAAAATCGTTGTCTTTCAGGCAATTAGCTGAGGAAAATACTAATGAGCCAATCAGACACTAGTGAATAAATAATTGTTTATAAATATTAATTGCAAAATGAGCAGAGATCGGATGCCGTGACTTTCGAACTTCAACGAGTTCAATGAAAGTTTTCGCTCGACAAAAAGACTTTGAGCGAGAAAGTTGCTCCTCTGATAGTTGGCGAAGTTTTTTTTGCAGAGTTTCAAATCGATTAGTTGTGAAAGAACTAGGAGGTAGATTTTTCTAAAGCACGTACACGTTGCAGCTACTTTGCTACGTCGTTATCAGTCTCAACCAACCACACAACTAACAAAATAGATTTCAGTTTCTTGACAATCGACCATTTTTTAAAAAAGATACATCGTAAATATCGAAATACTCGACTGTTTTATTTTTTCATCATCAACAGTAGACTGCGATCAAGTTAATAAATATTTTGATCATTCATAATTTACTTTCATATCAAAACACAAACATCGATGGGTAACATTATCCGAGGGACTTCAAGTCATGCACTAGTTATTCAGGACGTAAGGATATATCGGATGAGCATAAAAAAACAAAAGTGGTGTTTGCATTATACAGCTGTATACATGTGCAAACAGTAGAACGAGAAAATAGTGTACCCTGTACTCGCAATCTTCTGCTCTTTTGTCGATTAGTCTTTTTTTCTGCCACTCTTTTGTAGCATACAGTCAAGTGTATGTATACTTTTGGCATTCTTTTTTTTCCAGGCCATTGGTGTATCTTGCCTTGTTTTTTTTGTTCTTCACTTTTTAATTTTTCATGATTTAAAGTGCACTTAAACAGATTGATAGTGCTGGGGTGTTCTACGAATTATGAAAAAAAATGAGTGCCAAAGAAAGAGAGGAAGATATGTCAAAAAGGATCAAATATTCGTCATTGGTGATTAGCGCAAAAAAGAGCTTATAATATCATTCTGGCTCTGAAAAAATAATTTCATCCTCAAAATCGAGTGGAGGTATGTACGCGTACACGTGAATTTTCATCGCTTTGACTCTTCATCCGTTGTTTAATGGTTTTGAAAAATTTTGCTCGAAACAGCGTTACATCTACAGAAGATTGACTTTGATGCTTTAGGCAGTGTACGTATATTTTTTCGACTTTTTTTTTCCTTTGACCCACCAGTTGAACTCGTTTTTGTTTGAAAAATAGTGTTACAATTTGCTTTCAAATGTTTTTTCTACGATTTCAAATGTTTGACAGTCTTTTTTAAGTATTTAGTGATGTTGAAATATTATTGCTGAACATTTATTTTTATTAAATATGTTATGACACAAACATTGTACCAAAATACGTTTCGTTTTTTTTAGTAAAGATGTGAAAGTTATGCATTTAAAAAATCTCGAAAAAAGTACGTCTGACCAAACGTGGCTGTTTCTACTGAAAATCTAAGTATTGCAGCAAATACGTTGTCAATTTTTATTAAAACTGCCTCGTCTTGTCCCGAGATATAAGTCACTCACGTCCCTTTTTTACGTGTCTCATTCTATCCTCTTTTGTATGACGGTACAATTGAAAGAAAGGCTGCAATAACTCGAAGATCAAAAAAATGCCTATTACTTATATTTTGCTCAACTTTACTCATTAGCACTGTTGAATGAAAAAAAAAAAAAAAAAATCTTTAACACCTCACAGCGCTTTACAATATCCAACCCGAGCTTTGTCACGAGCTAAAAGATGAATTTCTCCGACAACAGTTTATAAAACAACACGAAATTTCCGCTTGGCGTCTATTACATTCACTATCTCCTTATCAGCGCTCTCCGTGTTTCTCATCACGTTCGAGCTACACGTCAGCTCGACGGCTCGAGTCGTATCTCGTGAAAATAGCCTGGCTACGTACAGCTTGTATTTGAACATATATCACAAGGCGATGGAGTAATGTTTTTGAAAAAAAGACTTTTCGATGGGAATTTTAGATTAATTAAAATTGAAGTTTAGTTCCTCGAAGCTAAGGAGATGAGATATTTTTTCATTGCTTACGACATAAAGTAACTAAAAAAAGAGAAACATTTGGTAAAAATAAAATACAGATGGTGCCAAGCTATCACGAAAAGAATAACTTTTAGCTGTATCAAACAGTAATTTGGATACACTAAATTAAATTAAATGCTGCACAGTTGCATAAGAAGAAAAGTTAATTATCGCCGTCTCTCTTAGCTTCCAAGACCAAAAGAGAGCACATTACTCGGATAATGAGAAAGAAGTGGAAAAATGTTGGATAAAGAAAGAGGGAGGAAAAAAATGTCTGTCAGGGCGGAATTGATCCTTAAAACGAATTAGGAAAAGGTAGGTGCCCTACACCACGGTATGCATCAGGCGTCGATAGGCGAGAGATATCTCGTAGATATTGAAGATTTATGACTCCGAGACGCGAAAAATTGAAGTTCATAAATCCCACTGTCGAGAAGATCGACTCCTTTTTAGTCCTCCTCCTCGTCGTCGTCGTCGCTCGACAGGATTGCTCTTAAGTGCGCCCCTCTCGAGCACTGCTTTTTACTCACGTTCATTTTATTTTCATTTACTTTGAAGCTTTTATTTTATTTTAGTCCACTTAAACTGCTGTAGTTTTTACATCGCAAACACTGTTCATTTAGAAAAAACTGAGCTAACAATTGCTCTCTACTTTCAATTTCAATTTAATAACATGTAAAATTCGATAGCTTCGGGAAAGAGGAAAACAGGTACACATATCCTCGTTTGAAACTCGGAGATACTTTAACCATTATAGTGCACACATGAATATCACCACTAAAAAGTGTAGTGATAAATGTTGAGTGTAATTAATACATAAATCAACTCAAATTAGCTGACGTCACCATCGGTACTAAATATATGTTGTTACTTTTTTCCACGAACTATATTTCATCACAAATACTTTCAGGAGTATCCAAAGAAAGCTATCGATATTCGGGTGATTCACCCTGAGTGAAAGTAAAATTTATTAATCCTCTCGCAAAACAAGGACTATTGTTATTCACAAAGCACGATCGCAATAAACACCGAGTAGGCGAAAAATTGAGCCCGACTCCGGAGTCGCACATTTCTCGACCGATTCGCGTCACGCGCACGAAATAAAGCTTCAAAGACACATTGCGCGACTCGCAGAGCTACGGCCTAAGCGCCGAGCATCCGTCTTCTTTCTTGAGAAAAAAGAAAATCCATCGGCTCCACCCATCGTCACCCCAATACACACACACAGAGCCACACACGCGCGGGTGGCAAAAGCAGTGCGTCGTTTCGTGTTACGGTACCATAGATCAGAGGGTAGTTAAGCGGCGAGTAGTCGCGGTGTATATGGTGGCAAACTGCATCGGCTTATCGATAATTCCGCGAGCCGGTATCAGCTTCCAATCTTCAGGGGGGCCTTTCAGCCGGCCCGCTTATCTTCACCGACCCCTTCGGCTCCCTTCGCCGTAATATTATTCGGACACGCGAGTGGTAATGTTGTCGCCTCAGTTTTACGAATTTTTGAGACATACGGCAACCAAGGACACTTAAAAGTGCATGTATATGCTGATTGATTGAACGTGTGAGATTTTAAATTACCTGTGCTGTATCTGTGGTTCTGCATACTGAATGTAACCCCTATTCGATCGATGATTAATGCGTAACCATATATAAATCATGAAGGATAATATTGCAGGGCTTACGAGGGCGTGCCTGATTTCTGGGTAAAGGATGTTTAAGGACTTTGGAGGATAACCTCTAATATTTCACAGTAAAAAAAAAAAAAAATACTAAGAAATGATATTACTGACCTTTGCACATGAGGTATCTCACATCTCTGTTTAATTTTAATGTGTATCTAAATTATTGTTTATTGGTATTTTATAATACGTACATATATGGATGAAGTTAAAACGGAAGCATAGAGTCATGAGTTTTGATGGAAAAATTTTATGCTATTTAACTCTGGGATTAGAAACTAGCTCAGTGTCACCGAGTTTGTTTTTGTTTTTGGATTGAAAAAAATATACTAGATAATGTATAAGGAGACATGGAAAGTACTTTTTTCCATGTAAAAAATAAAAATTATCTCTCAAAACTTCATCAAAATCCCACCTTCAGCGAGATGAATCACTATCGTACTTGATTCGTTATGAATTTTTCATTTGGTGATTTTTCTCAACCAAAATATTACATACTCCGAAGCTTTTTCATACATTCTGATTATTATCCCACCCTTTCCGATTCACCCCACGCTCACCTGCTCGTTAGGTCTCCTTTCCCATTTCCACTTTGTTCGAACTCATTCGCACAATAACACAGCATATCCACCCACGAGCATCCGGAGAAAACTGTTTATTCGGAAAATTAATCGGCACAAAGTTAATCGCACGTAGCTATCCAGACTTTTCCATCACGCACTGTTTCTTCCGCTTTCATTATCGTCCTTCGGCAAAACGAGGAGCCGAGCGCTCGTACGTGTGTTCCTTTATTGTTTGCTCCACTGAATCTGAGAAACAATCGTTTATCATCCGCGAGCGTCCTTCCCACACTAGAGGATAATGAGAGTGCTTGTATAGTACGACTTACGCCCATACGTCTGGTTTGCTGGTGCTGGTCGTTCGTGGGACGGTTTTTCGAAAGCTCGGGGCAAACGAACGGTTTGTTATTTGGAAGTTTATTCCGACCACACGAGTGCCGAATCGCGAACTTTGGGTGGTTTGTATACTTTAACGTCACCCTCTGAGGAGTTGAGTGGAGTTTCATTCGTTAGGTAATAACGTACAATAGAACGGACTTTGGCGCAATTATCACGTGGATTCGTGGAATAAATCATTTCCAGAAATGGGCAGTGGTGGATGATAATTTAGATGAAAAATTTTTTTGTTTTTATTACTACATAAAACACAGTAATTGACAAAGTTTTTTTATACTACTAGTAGTGCTATGTACTATTGAAGAATAACATTCACAAATAAGTGTTTGAATAGGTGTTACCCATTTGTCTTTTACATTTTGTTATGCTATAGTTATTACATGGATTTATTTTGTGAATAACGAATAATATACACACATAATTAAATATAAATACAAGTATAACAAAGCATTACATTTTTAGGATGAAATTCCAAGTACTGTGTTGAATAGGTACTTGATGAAAAAAAAAAGGTTAAAACGAATAATGCATCATATGTTTAAAAGAAAAAATTACATCACAAAGAATTTGAAAAAGTATTGGTCCTCCAGTCTGAAAAGATCACAATTTTTATATTCCCTTTTCTAAGGCATCCACAAGCCCGCTGACCTAAAAACCGCGTAAACATATTGAAAGAGCATTAAGCCATCGATCGTAAAATTTTTTTTTCACACGTGTCCCAAGCATCAAGCTGTGGAAATAAATTTGTGGAAGAAAAAAAATGAAACCAGACTAAGCCGACCGGTTTGATGTATATTTGCTTTCAGTAAGCCAACGCTGGAGGAGAGCGAGTGGCCGCCTTACACGAGGGACGACCCGTACTACTACATTTTCAACGCCGAGAAAAACGGCATGGGCAAGGGACCCCGGCTGACCGCCTGCGCGTTTTGGAACGACTTCCTGCCACGGCTAAAAGGAGTACCAGGTACGTTCGTATACACCCACACAGGCGCCTCCTTTTAAGCTTCTTTTTTTTCTTTTCTTTTTTTTCTTTTTTTTTCTGCTTGCGTGTGCGTCGTCGCCACTACTGACAACTTATCTAACTTTGTCCCCTCGACCTGGGCTGCTTTTCCATCCTGACGACCCTTATTTGTTGCCTTTTTTCTCTCTCTCTCTCTCTCTCTTTCGTCCCAGCGCCGTTTCGTTCAATCTACCGAGCCCGCAAAGGCCCATCCCACCCCTCCCCTTCTGTGGTGGGTACTTTCTTCGACCTCTGACGCAGTCTTGCTCTCCCGTTAACCTTGTGCCGAGAGCTACTCCCTTTAGTCCCTTCTTTAACCCTCTCAGACGCGCTTACTCATCGCATCTCGTGGAAGTTTTTGCATCATACAGTCTGGAAGTGTGAAATGTCGGTGTACACCTGGACTCGATGTAATATTGCAACTTTCGACAATTTCGCGAATCATTTGATGTTGTTTGGAATGAGAGTTGTAGTTGAGAATAATTTTAATTGCTCGTGTGCAACTACTTTGAAAATCTAATCGGCTCGTTACTCTTATCAGTCATACGACTTAGCAAGAGGACTTTTTAGGACTATGACACAGTTTTTGTTCAAGAATTCCAGCGAGTAATCGAAACCATTGAATTTGTGCATAATTTGTATCGGTTCAAAGTCAAAAATAAAAATTATCCTTTATCCTTCTAATTTTTGCTCATTCACTACAAACTCTCGCTCATTTGAAATGAAATCTGTAAGTAACAAAATTTCGTTCAACTCTTGCGATGGGTAGTTCATTTAATATACATTATGATGATTACTTAAAACTTCGTAGTGAGAAATTTTCCAATCTAGAGCTCTTTTTTTTTTTAAATATTTTGATATGACAGTTACGTCTTTCATCGCAATCAAGGCCATCCTTTAGTCTTTTTCAGTTAACAGCATTGTAATGATCCGAAAATCTAATATGGCTTTAGTATCAGTACTTTATTTCAAGTGTATTAATAAAATACCCGCACGTGAGTTGTCCGATTAAAATAGCCTTGGAAAAGTAATATTATACGCCTAGTAAATTAATTCCGTTCAACTCTCACAGAGTCGACAAGCCGATGGAAATAGAAAAAGAAAAAAAAAATCTTCAAAACTCTCTGCCCGACGAAAAAAAAAAAAAACAACCAACCACTATAATTAAAAGCTTTTCCATTCGCAAAAACGAAAGAAAACACGAGAGCCAATATCAAAGTCTCGCAGGAAGACACATCGAGGCTCCTCCTATAATCCCTCCAGCCCCTTCCCCTATTTTTCTCTCTCTCTCTTATCTTGAGGACACTAAATCCTGAAAGACGCGCGTCGCCTCCTCCTACCCCCCGCTGTATCCTACGCGCAAATATCGCTCGCTAAATCATTGACAGCGAAAAAGACCTGCAAAAAACGAAGGAGAAAAAAGATACCTAGAGCAGACAACGGGACGGAGGGAGGGAGTCCTGGCAATCCTCGGGCAGCGGGCACTAAACCGACTGTATTTTTGGAGCTCCCTGGCGGCGCATCTCTTTCCGATGAGCACTTGACCTCCTTTTCCCTTCCTGGACTGGAAATTTTTAATTCCGACGCGCGAGACTATTTTCTCTCTTTCTGCTGGTCCGAGAATGAATAATTGAAATGCACAAGCTGCCAGGAACAATCGATAAGCTCTGCGGTTGCATAAGCGTACCAAGGGGCGAAATCAAAGGAGAGATTGAGGGTGTCGTGTGTTGGTTTGTGAATTTATCGTTTCTGGGGAAGTATAAGAGAAAAACGATGAAAGTACAAACGAATGACTTGGGTCGTATTTTCTCAGCCAATTTTAAACTGATTCCAAAATAATTATAGTTGTAAAGAGACAATGCATTCACTGGCAGAGTTGAATTTAATGAATGACCTAATTATTTGTTTCTTTCTCTTGAGGCTAACACAAACATATTAGAATAAACATTAAAATTTAGGATTTTAATAACTACACCTTGTACTCAGTAGTGTAGCTCTTTGCTTAATCTTAACTCATACAATGGACAATTAATATATATTTATATTCATTTTTTCAAATAAAAACTACCAATTTACGTTTAAATTAACTTAGTCAATTATTCAAATTCTTAAGCTTAAAAAAAAATTTTAGAAAATGAAGCATTCAAAGTACGATTGTAACACTTTTCATCAGAGCTAAAGCTGAAATTATTACATTTTATTTATGCATGTCAGCTTATGAAAAAAAAAAAAAAATTTAACTCTTTTCAATGAATACACGAACCTCTTATCTAATTTTTATTTCATTTTAGTTTAAATGTTGCTTTTGGAATTTAAACACTATGCATGCATTTGCTAATGTCATCGAGGATAAATACGATTTATTGTTCACACATTTTTTCAATGAGTACTAAAGTTATCCCATACCCCAAAAAATGAACAATTTATTGATGCTTTTTCGCTCTGGTGAAAAATACAAAAGGCTCCCCTGCGAATCGGTCACGCCTAAAAGGGTGAAAAGAAAAAAGGCACACCCGCAGCGAAGCCCAGCTCCCAGCCTGAAACTCCCAACTCACCCGATTCCCGCACCAGAGGGTACATATATACATGAACGGACCCGCGATCGCATCCCAATCAAGCCGATGTGCCCCTCGCGGCCGAAAAAGTAAGCCCCGGGTCCATGTCTACGGGTAATTGCCGATAGATCTCGTCGCGGCCGCGCAAATTACAGAAGCTCGCACTCGGACAGACTGTGCATCAGCAGCAGCAAATAAATCGCCGGACCTCGCCCCCCCCCCTCCCCGACAAAGCAAAAGAACCAAAAACGAATGTACATCCGCAGCTGGGGAAAAGAGGGAGATGGGTGGGACAGGTTGATTGTTGGAGTCGCGTGCGTGGGTGTGGGTTTCAGGCCTTATCGCGGACGCTGATTTATCAAGCGATTCGACGGCTATTAGCCGGCAGAGTCAACTTCTCTTGGTATACTTTTAATCGGGGAAAGAGAGGAGTAGAGTTCCGTGACTGATTTTGAAAGGTTTATTATCGCCGGATGCGGAGAATTTGGGTTGGTCCTTTTTGGAGGAGGGAAATGGAGCTGCTTTGGAAGTGTTGAATTTAATGGAGGAGTCAGTGACACTTTTTTTTTTTTTTTTTTTTTTTTTTTATAAGACCGTATTAGGAACGAGTTTGTTGTTGTTTGCTATTTCGAAGGAAATCAAGTGGTGGGGAGGGATAATGGTGTCTGGTTATTTTTTGCGGGGTATAAATTTACCAGTTACGCGAGACTGGCTTAGAAAGCAGGATTGATAAAAATAAGGATGGTCAAAGTTAGAATAGCCAATTTTTTTTCCAAAGATACCGTCCGGTAGATCCGGTTTTTTGTACATTGTGTTCCTCCACGTTAGGATTTATTGGAAACATGCTCGTAAAATTTGTTACTTTAAATGCTATTTTTTCTTCGCACGTGGAACAATTAGTGTCTCGGATAAGTGTTGTGTTTCAATGTTACGAAACTAAATGGCTTTCGGGACCTAAAAATATATGCTGTGACTCATGTAGGCTGTTATAACATATATTGATAGTACTCAGTATTTTTTATGTTTTTGTTTAACCTTACAAAATAAAATTAAAACTTACGCAAAACTGAATACATACGATGAGGCTTCATTGGACAAACGAGATAAATTTTTTGATTAAAAAAAATTATGAAACGTCGTACAGATGTAATGTAGTGTACTTTCCTTTGATCTGAAATTAGCTACCTTAATCATTTTCAAAAGTTTAACAAGCTTGAAAAGTTGAAACTTGTGACATTTTTTAAAGGGATGGTCCAGTACTTTTTATTCCATAGCATTAAAGTAGCATCAAAGTGTACAACGTTGATGATCTTAAAAAAAAAATTTTTTTTTTAATAACTCGAGTCTTAAAAATACTGCTCATCGGTACAAAACCAACTATGATGCAATTGAGATTACTTTCAAAATGATCAGTTAAGCCTTTAAATTAAAATAATTTGTAGAGCTTTAATTAAAGTTGTATGTAACGTAAAAAAGTGACCATCCATTTTTAAACATTGATTTTAAATTAAATTCATCTATGAAAACCAACAAAGGCATCAAAAACTTGCCGAGCTAAATTTCTGGATATAAAGTTATATCTAGTGATAAAATTTTAGTAGCTATTTATTATTTAAAATGTATTTTTTATGCATCAATTAGTCTTGTTAGTTTATTTTATAATAGAACTGATTATAACTGTAGACATATTATTTGAACTCAAATTTACCAAAGTATGTCTGACCGTACTCGATATTGATCTACTTGTTCCTGTGTAATATTTTCGATTGATTGTGATTCCTCAATTAAATTACTATAATTGCATTTTCTGAATGAAATAAACTTTATAAAAATAAAAAATTATTAAAAACTTGAGCAGTATGTATGAATACGTTGTAATCTACATTGTCAATAACATCATTTTTCAAGTAAACATCAACAGTGGATTTCTTTGAATTTTGTTTCGAATCTCTCTCAAACTCTCTCTCTCTCTCTCTCTCTCTCTGTAAAAAATTCGTTTAAAAGTATATCTTTGAAAAAAAATGTATGAAGAAGACTCGTACTTTTCCATGCACAGTAAAACAAAAAGTACAACACGCATAGCTCTCTATGCGAAAAAACCCATAATTTTTCATCCAGTAAAGAAAGTTATTCACTTTTTTAATGACAATCCAACTTTGATTGCAGACCCAACTCCGGAAGTCTGCAGTGGCGCAGTGACGTCCAACATATCTGCAGGAGCTGTAGGCTTACGGGGCTCGCTAACAGTGACAGCGTGGATGGCCCTGTTGAGTCCACTGGTACTGCTCCGAGCCAGGCCCGTTGCGTGGAACATCTAGACACGTCAAGTTTAGTCCTGCTGTTGAACCTTGCAAGCTGACCGTCACACGAAAGGAGAATGACGAGGAGTAGCGTCGCGCTGGCTCGCGATAGAGGTGTTGGGCGATGGTGGGAGGGGGGGGGGTTATGGGAACGCTCTGAGGCGAGATCGAAGGGATAGTGTGGAACGAGGATCGGAGGAGTCCTGTAGGGATGAGATATTATTCAAAGATGTTTTTGCGCAATGTGTTACTGTTTGCCTCTTTTTCGCGATATTCAACCACATGAAACTGTTGCTGTTACTCCTGTTGTTTCCACTTATTTCATCTTTTTCGTATTTATGGATAAAATTTCCGATGCATCAAATCCAATATGACGTGTTGCTTGTTCGTAATGTGGAAAAATTAATGGTCTTTTTTTTCAATATTTACGAGAAACTGGTCGGTGGAACATTTACATCGAATCGGGATGAAATAAAAAGAAGCATCCAGAATGAGTTGTGAAGGAAAAAGATATTCCAAATTGACGCAGTGATAGAGCGCTTTTTTTTCTACAACAAGATAACACAGGTTGCCGGGTCATTTTTCATTTTTGTCGTATATACATGTATATACATACCAAAGTTACATTGGCCTGCGGGAACCAAAACAACACTTGCTTACTGTCACGGAAAATTGATCGACACGAGGGACGATCAAACAACATATCGTCCGATGACGAATCACCGGAGGTAATTAATCACGCGATCTGCCTCCCCCCGCGCGTACGCATACGCAGGCCGCGAGCATCGTCTGCCACACTTACACCGTGCGATCCCATTTATCAGTTTTCAATTTACGTCTAAATCACGCTAAACTATCGTCCTCCCGAACGACTCTTCTTATTATTTCGGATCAGCCGAGCTCGAGATAAGTCATCTGCACAACGACTCGTGGTGAAGAGTTTCGGATTCCCAATGGTAATCCTTACGGAAATCGCAGGAGTTTCGATACTGACTGACGCGAAATATATTTCACTGTACTTTCTCATTTCTCTCTCTATTCTGTTTCCATGACTGTAACAACAGCAACAGCACGTAATTGGGTTGATACGTGGTAACAAGTGTCTGGGGAATCATCTCCCTTGGACAGTTTCTCCCTCCTCTGTACATCATGCTTCAACTTTTCTCGCCTCTGCGTGCTTTACGCGTGCAATCAACGAATTTTCCTTTGCCACCCACGAACCGATGAACACAGCTGAGAACAAAAAAAAACATAAACAAAGCACGCGTGGACGTGGACAACGGATACGCGTGTGGGGTATATATGCAATGTAACAATTATGACACGCTCTTGAGTGCTCTATATGAATAACGCGAGTGCTCGTTGTAAAACAAACGAACGATCGCAGCCTAAATGTGTATAATCAGTTGCCCAAGGCGATCCGATTTGTTTTAGAGCATAATGAAAATAATTATTATTATTATAATAAATATGTCATATTAAATTTAAGCGGCAGGACAAAAGATTACATTATGAGGTATTGTTAAAGTCAACCACCGTAATGATACATAAAATGTGTGAGTTATGAAGAAATAAAGAAAAAATCATTATCACTTGGTACACGTATGTACGATCTGATTTAAAAATAAAATAAAACAGTTGTACCGTAAACAATAGAAATCGTCATCATCATTAGTAGAGTGCGTCTGTGCACAAAGATGATCGGCTGATACGTTCACGACTTTGGATTTTATTGTTACGCGATTACGCGTGATATTGTGATTAATTTAACGGAAAAAGCCTTCGTTGTTTACAGGACATTTTATTCATTTACTTTTTTTTTGTCAATTTTGGTTGTTGACAACATTTTACATCAAATAAACACACACAAATCATACCAAAAAAAAAATGTATACCATCGATCGTCAAGTTAAAAGAAACGTTACGTTGTATATGTTCTCATGGTACATTATTAATAGAAACGTAGCCAAAAAATTTGGTTAAAAAAGAGAAAAAGCGCAAGGTCAGTAGTAGGATAAAAATGAAAAATCAAAAAAAAAAAAAAAGGATAGTAACGATGAGAAGATAAAAATAATGATGATGAAGGAGAAGGTGGGCGGCGCGCGTTCGCGTGGCCCGATCGTGTCCCGGGCGCACGCGAGTCACGCACCTGTATACATATAGTATGTAATGTCATATGCGTGCCGATCTTTTTTTTTTTTTTTTCTCAAAAAAAGAAAAAAAAGAGATATGCGTACGTGTATGCATTGGTGGCACGAATCTTCCATTTGGTACATATCACCCATAGATTTTAAAGACAGATTATTAAGAGAAAATAATCATAGTTATAATAAAAATGATATTAAATAAAGCAAATTATGGTTGTATACAATATTATAATGACTATGGTAAAGTTATCGGTATAAGCTAACAAAGTGTTAACACGTTGTACGTATGTGTGTGTTGTGTGTGTAAGTGTAACGAGGAGGTGAGAACAAAATCTTAACTAAAAAGGATACACTGTG
The DNA here is from genome assembly GCF_036245765.1 of Copidosoma floridanum. Classification (NCBI taxonomy): domain Eukaryota; kingdom Metazoa; phylum Arthropoda; class Insecta; order Hymenoptera; family Encyrtidae; genus Copidosoma; species Copidosoma floridanum. Next base: position 12,002,768 of record NW_028321907.1, on the reverse strand, counting down.
GGCTAGAAAGTTCTCTTTGGGTTGTAAAAAAGAGCAACGGAGCTTTCAAGGGATTTGCGTTCACTTGGATTCTGGCATCTGTCTTTTCTTGCTCCCGACGAGCAATCGTAGTCGTCTCATGAAATTTATTATTATTCCTGTATAGCAGTTGAATTTTTACATTCAATGTATATACAATGGTGTTTGTCATGTATATGTATAGTGACACATGGATGCTCGAATCTTAAGGTAAAGCGAATTTGCTCGAGGATGATCCTCAAATATCCCAAAAATCCCATCAGCTTTAATTGCGTTAATCGGTTTTTATGTGTGAGTCTTTCAAGGAAAAAACAAACAGAAACAGTATAATTTTTAAAAAAAGCGCAAAGCGCATTCGCATCACGATAAGTTGTACACAGTGTATATGCGTATTGTATAACGATTATATATTATACACCGGTGTGAGATGAAAAGATTGTGTACGCGTGTGTACATATAACGAGGGTCCGATTATGTAATCTCCAGAGGTGCGATGAGCTTTGACGGTTGACGTGCGAGCTTTTAAGCCTGGGCCTTCTTAATTCCGTGATGCTGGCACTTTTCATTCTGCGCGCGCGTGTGTTGTGTTAAAAGTAACTGCAAACATACATACATGTATACATACAAATATATCCAAGTGCAAAAATAAATGTATAATCGATATTTTCGTCAATAAGCTGCAGGAGGCGGAAAATTATTTTATACAAAAAGTCGCTTGTGGTTTTACCATCGTTTAACTCTTTTTCTGCCCTTTCAACGAAGTTTGAATAAAAAAAGAAAATTAGCTGCTTATGGCGTTGTCGTTGAAGAAAAAAAAAGAATAGGGTGATTAACAAAGCTCTGTCCTAGTGCTTGAAGTAGAATGTAACGAGAGTCTCTTTTAACAGAAGTTCGTCCGGGGATCCGTGAGTTTCGGGAAATATCACTAATTTTTTTTTTTTTTTTTCAAGAGAAGCATAAAATATTCCTCTGCAACGTAACTTACATTTCAGCCCAAAACGACCGAACAAACGAGTCCATCCTTACCGTGGATTTTCCAACTTTACAGAAACAGCGGAGGAAAATTTTTTAGTTCCGCTGAGAAACTACTCGTGGAGCGGAGGGAACTCGAAAGAGACAAAAATACACAATTTGCGAGAATTGTGGCGTAACAAGTGCACGTAGGTAGGTAGGTAGGGAGAGAAAGACGCCAGAGGGGATGAAATACGCTGGAAAAAAGATTTCAGACTTGGCTTTTTCTCGCAAACTCCACGTACAGTTTTTGCAAAGTTACACATGAATGTAGGTGGGCATCGTAAGAGTAACACAAGTGGATTTTTTTTTTTTTTTTTTTTTTTTTTTTTTAACAAAAGGATCGTAAAAGTTTCATGTATCGTTTGCCTTAAACTACGCATGAGCTTCGAATACTAATGAGTAAGTTTTCTCTCATGGCAAATCGACGAATTTTCCGGGGTGTCCGAAAGAGCCCATGCTCTTTTAATTGCACGAGAGAACGATAAATCTTCCAAGGAAAAAGAGGGAAGGGAAAAAGGTGCGTCGAAAAGCAGTTGGGAGAAAGTCATTAGAAACAATGAAGCCATCAACGTCGGCTGGGATGAAAAAAGCCAGAGAGTTTTTCGTTAAGAAAAGGAGGGGGGCTGGAATTTGGAGCTCCTCTCCTTCCTCTTCTTCGAAAAGTTTCTTCGAGTGTCTGATAAAAGAGACAAACGCGCCGAGAGCAACTTATTTTGGGGTTATTATCGCAACAAAGTGAGGACGGGGTGTTGCTTTTTTTCTTCCGAGAGATTGAGGGTCGTCGAGATGTGTGCCTTTTTTTGTTTGAGTTTCCGAGCTTTAAAACTTTGATGGCCCTGTTTAGCTAATCGACAGAAGTGAGCATATGGAGCCTTGGTGGAAACAGCTTGTCACCCGTGAGGAGATAACTGGGCTCTGAGATAAAAAGTATGGGATAAATAGGCGTTTTGGGGTCAAAATGGATAATTCAAGCTTAAAAAATCCCATTCTGTAGCGCAGAACTTACCCCCATCAAGTTTTATCTCAAAGTTAAGTTCTCTTGATTTTGCTGAATAATACATTTTGAAAAAACTACATCTTCGACCTATTCTTACGCTATTGTAGTTTCTTTCACAAAATAATTTTTTAAATGTATGCGTTTACAGATGATTCGAAGTAAAGAAGCAAAAAACAGTGTTATTTTTCCCACAAAAGTATCGACACACCATCCATCAGCGATTTTTCTCAAGTCCCTCGCAACGTTGCGCAGACAGGACCTCGAAAAATTAATCGCATCCTCTCACCCCACGAATCACAGAGATTTTCCCCTCGCGAAATCGCTTTTTCTAGCACATATAGAGTCCAAATCAAACCCAGTTGCGTATGTCCGTGCATACTCTCGATTGAGAGCGGAGCAAAAAAAGCACAAACCGACGCACAGTGTCTGAAAAACGAGCCAAATAAAGGGAATGCACCACACGGAGTCGTTTCGAGAGTGAAGCAAATAAAAGGTCACACGGGTCGGGTAGGGGTGGGAGTGAAGGGATCGCTAGTGACTCTCACCTCCAATTAAACTACTCGGCGACGCGTGAATAAACGCGCTTCAATGCTCAATTCGGTGACGTGAGTTCGATTTTCACGTATATGCATTCGAGCTTGAAATATAATGGAGTTGTGCGTTGGCTAGGTGACGCTTGACTCTGATGTTTGGGCACACTACGATGGCAAAAATATTGTAATAAGACTGTTTACCATGAAATCTTTTGAATATTAGAAATGAGCTTTTTATCGGTATGGACTACAATTCATTTTGAGATTCCATGTGATATACACACGACACCAGCAGCAACAGGGGGCAAACTTGGGCAATTCAGTTGGATGAATCTGTTACGTGTTCCCACATTTCGTGTAATGTTTTCTCGTTCGTCTCTGCCTGGCAATTTTCACGTACTTTTTGGCGGATACAATAATTTCTCTCTCCTATCTCAAACTGCACAGTTACGTAAAAAAAATTATGTACTTTTGTTAAAAAATTTTTTTTTGTCTTGTACATTCGTTAAAAAAAAGTATAGAGTATAAGTATTCTGTGACCACTGCTAGATCGGCTCTTTTCCTAATGTCCATTTTCAAGTCACTCGTTAAAGTTTCATCAGTTTGTTTTGCTCTAAGTACCAAAAGTCATTACGGACAACATTTTGCTACGGTCAAACGAAAGAAAGAGCCGGGAAAGGAAGCGCTTTTTGAAGGTCGCGCGTCATCCTTGGAGCTTTGCGAAACAAAAAGCCCGGGAGGAGCGTCGGAGAAAAACTTGGAACCAACAAAAAACATCAAACGGAACGAGTACGCCCGGGAGAGTGAAAAAAAAAACTCACACACACATAAAAGGGAAAAAAGAATGGAACGAAGAAAAAAAATGGAAAAGAGCTGCGACGAGAGAATCGTGGGGAAGAAAAAACGCGCAGTTGGTATGAGGTATACCTGTAGGTGGGCGAAAATCAATGCGTGAGGGAGGAGTGGTGGTGCACTTCTTGTATATATCTATACTCTCTTGTGTGTATATATATATATATATATATTGTATGGATGCGTGTGGAACACCTGCTCGTGACTTTTGGGTACACGAGTGCGTAACGGGGCAAAAGAAGATGTTTTCTTTTTTCCCTTTTTTTTTTTTTTTTTTGACGATGTCGCGTTGTAAACGGGATTAAGGTTGAGGTCAAGTACATTGCCGTTTTGTATGGTTAAAGCGAGGGGATCAGAGTCACTTTTGCGCCCATGACTTAGGGGTAAGTTTTTGGTTTAATTCGTGAGGCTATTTTTTGTACTCATGAGAGGTGTATTTTAAAGACATTGCGATGCGTCTTTCGATCAAATCACGGAGCCATGGTTATAGATAATTCTCTGGTTGACTTTGAATTTCACAGTTCTTGTCTGAATAAACAATATTTTATTTTAAATTAGTTGTACAGCATTGGGACACTATAATTTTCATTATTTACTGTAGACTCTTGAAGTATAGTTATTAAATATACTCTTCCATGCAAAGAGCATCGAATCACGTTCTTCATATTCATATAATTCCTACCGTTGTACGGCACAAAAAAATATCTTGAATGATATTTCACGAATTGATTGACAATCCAATAATAGCTGAGTAAAAGAACAGGAAATCACACTTCAGGCGAACACGTTTATCGTTCCTTTACAAGCCTCCACCTGTTATCGGAGACGTGGGAAAAAATAGTTGGGAAATAAAATGAAGCTGCACCTACAATGAAAAAAAAAGAGGAAGTAAAGAGAACGTCACGGTAATATTAAACGAGTGAGAAATTCTTTACGCGCGTGGAAGTATATCACCAGCGAGACGAGGACACGGGAGAGAAATATGGCTTTCATTTTAGAATCACTTAGGTTTGTAGGAACCCTTGGCCTCGGAAAAGTATTGCAAGACTTGCAATATTAAGCCAACTTGTTTCTAATTTATTCAATATTTTAGTTTTCAGTAAGCCCGACGAGTTGCACACTTTGAATTCTCCATGAAGATCCCAAAGCCTTTAACATTCACCAAAAATCTGAAATACTTCTAGATAGCTTTGAAGACTTTTTAAGTATTTCAGGTACTTAGAGACGTTTAAAAATTTTTCGTTCAAGTCGTTAGATAACTCCAAAGGACTTTCAATACTTTGCATAGCTTTCGATTTTTTTCACTAAATTATTCGTCATCGTAATTGAAGTACTGGGAAAAAACTTAGCTCAAGAGTTGTACAAAGTTAGAAGCAACTAACTAAATACCACATTAATTTGTCATAAAAAAAAAAAATTACTATTCAACTAAACCCACAATGTTAAATACAAATATCAATAAAGTGGAAATTTCCGAAACGATGAAAGCCGCGATCGTAAACGAAAGAAACGAGCGAAAGGAGGGAGCTTTTACATTACAGACTCATAAACCACGTCCACGTAGGGTGTGGTGCGAGATGATGAAACCAACTCACGCATCGTCGTTGGGGGCAAATAATCGAAGCTATAGAGGCGCGCGCGTGTGTATACTCGATCAACAGCTCGTCGATATCGGCTCGGTCAATCTACTCGGGAAACTTTACACCGATCGGCCGGCATATTTATCCTGGAAATTTTACCGTTGGGCGATAACAGGCTGAAATTTAATTGCCATCTTGACACCGTTTTGTCGTCATTATACCAAAATAATTTTTATCAAAGCCAACAAACAAATAAACAAGATGGGGACGATTTTTCTCAAAAAAAAGAGCTTTTTAGTGGCGTGCTAGTGAATACGTGATGTATCATTCGAATAACAAAATCAGCAGAGCGTGACAAGCGCGTTTCGATCGTTTCTGCGGGGCACGAGTGTTTTTATGAAAATTAAATGTTTGCGCTCACTCTTGTGTTTGATGATTGCCATCACCCGAATGTATACGGTTGCGAGTACGAAAACGGAGAAATCCAATTAGCCATTCAAACACGCGCTGATGGGGATATTTTTTAAGGATCGAAGGTTGAAAGCGATGATGCTTTAACGAGGACTCGTTGTTTATTATTGTCATCATTGTTATTGTTATTGTTATCCATGCACCTGTCGATTTATATTAGATTACAGTTGCACGTAATATTTTAATGCTGTTCTCGCAGTCCCGTTTTTCCGTGGAACGATTTTTAAAAAAGGATCATTTTCATCTGCTTTGCAAGTCAAAAGTGATACTTTTCATCCCATGATTAAATGAATACAAAACCAAAAAGTTTGAATCAATTGACCAATTGAGGAGTAAAGAGATATTAAGTGATTAGAGTTTAACATTGAATTATTTTAATATTTTGCTACAAGAATAATACTCAAATTGTAAATGTATTCCTTTTTTTTACAATACCTAAGAGTGTAAATGTCGTGACTTATTTTTGTAACAATTGGAGAGCTTCCTTAAATAATGTGAATTTTTTTGCCTCACAGAGTCCTAGACGAACTTTTACGTGAATAAAGTTTTGGATCATAATAAATATGATATAATAATTCACTTTAAGAGATACACTGCAGCAGCACTCGCGGCAGTATACCTATATGTATACCACATGCATTTAGGTACAAGGACTATGTTCAACAAAAAAAAATCAAACTAATATTTTTCAAACTGTACAAAGAGAGTAAACTTAGGGTAACAAGTACAGTCATTGGCTTATACAAAGATGTTCGACAGAGTAGAAAATAAAATAAATATATACATAAAAAAATACTAAAAAATAAAGCTTAACAGATAACTACCTACGTGTTAGACAAAAATAAATTCCACGAGATGCCAATAACGTCTGATTGTAAGTCCCGATTTACTCGCTACCCCATAGCTGTATTTACATCGTAAAGTTTATTTGTTTATTTTTTCCCATTATTCATTACCATACAATCAAACTATTTGGCCCTTGAACATAAAATAATTGATCGATGTTAGGCTGATGATCAAGGAAACTTTATAACTACAGTCTGTCACCTAAAATTTTTTCCTTGCATGAACATAACAACACAAACGGTCCTTCTTACGCCAAAAAATGTGTACAGGTCACTCAACGAACGCTGTAAGTGTTACGACACGTGGCTAATGTGCGTTGTACGTGTGCGTTATCTTAAGACGAATGATCCAAAAAAAAAAATAAAAGGAAAAAAACCCAAATTGCAAGAGATGTAAAAAATAGAATAACTAAAAACCAATGTATTAACACTAATAATAATAATAATAATAATTATAATAATACGCAAGCGACGCGCACTCGCTCGCCACTCGCGCTAATGTTCGATATTGTGAATTAATTGTCATTGAAAATAAGCCATTGTATTAAAATTAGAAAAATCACTGTATTTATTTAACGATACACATTGGTCTTGTAAAAAAACAGCTTGGAGATGGTATATTTGTGTTACGGAAAAAAAATTAAATGTACTTTCAGAAATTATTTTTACGTAGAATGTCTTACTCAGCTGCGATGAGCATGAATAAAAGAATGTTGTTTTTTTATTCTCAAATATTTTTTAAACAAAAAATGCTCATTATATTGTTAAAAAGTAAGGTCGACATCCTAGTACTCGGTCATGTCCCAGAAGTCGGTCATCTGGCTGATTATTTCACTATAAATTTTCAAAACATATATAAATCAGGTATTTATTCAGACACTAAGCAATTACTCTTTCAATACAAGTTAATGTATAAACCCAATTGAAAATATAACGAAGGCCCATGAAAGAAAAAAAGTGACCGACTATTGGGACATTTCGTCTGCTTAAGTGAGTACTGGGACATCCACCTTAACTAACAATGTGTATTTTATCAAAAGCTGTACAATCACGTTGTTTCCCCTTGTAAAGACATAGACTATAGATAAAGATTGAATCAAGCCAACTAAAACTTTGAAAAATTAAGGAAAAAGAACAGATAATTATAAAATATATCATAGATGATATCGTATAGTATATACAACTAAAGGAAAAAAAGAAAAAGTAATTTCGCGTTATTTTTCTGTAGCTGTTCGTTTACGCGTTTTTCTCGATGATATTGAAAAATATACATATTAACGATAAGCCGCGACAAGAAGCACCAAAAACTGACAGGAAAAAATAGTCGCCCACTCCCAGGAAAAAAAAAAAAAAAAAAAAACCAAAATGTTGTTGCTGCATGCATTATTGTATTTATATAATATACGAATAATACCCATAATAACGAAGATAAAAAGGAAAAATTATCCCAAGGCTCATCTCAAGGTTAAAGCTTTAAAGATTAAATACACTAGTGCAACCCAACCCTCTACCTTCCTGGTACACATCCTTTTTCTGTGGCCACACCTTTATATACTCATTCGCACACTCAGTCAGACAACAAACAGAACAATAACGCAGCACGCCTCTCTTCTCGATGGAATCAACAATTTGAGACGTACACGTGTACGCTGCTTAGCAGATATGAGACAAGAAAAGTAAAAGCAAGGGAAAATAAACAGGATGGGGAGCAACCTACTCTATTATATACCCACCGTGGAGTTTATGTTTGCTCAGCATTCGGGAGGAAAAAGGAGGGGTGGTTTTTAATGCATTAGGTTCAGCCTTAATCAGGCCACGCTGAGCAAGTCGGTTTGAGGGGCGTGGAATCATCTGCGTATTGATTTTTCCGCTTAGCACGCGCCGCGGCTTAATAACTCGAGAGAAGGAGGGTGAGGGTACTGGAGAACAATAATTAGGGCGCATTTGGTTTTTTTTTTTCTAATCGTACCTTGTTGACGTGTTTTTAACTGTGCGTACGTCGGACTTGATGAGCTTACAAAGATAAAACCAACACTTTTCGATTGTCGAGCACCACCAGCACATGTAACAAGAAATATACAAATAATTGTAATAATAATAACAAACTCTATACCAGTATAAGAAATGCGCGCGCAGTTTATAAGTAATAATGGATAATTTTAATCTAATAATGGAGAAAATAAATCATTTTTACCCCTTCGTGTAATAAACAAACAAACAAACAAAAAAAAGAAACGTGTAATATGTGTTGAACGAGGCGTATTCATTTCTAAATAAGTATAATGTATTGTGTACAAAGGGTGTGGGTATCCAATTTGAGTTTCAAATGGACGTGTTATTGAATGTAAACTGGTGCAATTTAAACGTGACAATCCTGATATGTTATGACGACGACGCGTGTGCTATATGAGTACGTATAGCGCTGTAACATTTTACTACACGGAAGACTAGAGATATACGGGAGAGCTTGCAAGCTTTTATGGATGAAAAATATTTTTTTTTCAAGCAAAAAAAGAGGGGAATAAAAAAATAAAAAAACCTCGCACGTTTTTACCCCTTTCGTTCCCCCCTTTAATAGAGCTCGGTTTGCGCAGGTTGTTTTTTTTCTCCGTAAGAGAAAAAAATTAATAAATTTGAACCAAGAGACAACGTGACGATAATAAACGGAAAATTTAAAGGAGTGCGTCAATGTTGAGGGGGTGTTGGTAAAATCCACAGTTGTATAAAAAACAAGGGAGTCGAGGTGAGACGCCAAAAAAAACGGAAAAAAACAAAAATAATAAAAATAAAAGGAGCTTTGATAAATGAAATTTTACAATTATTCGTACGATTTTATTACGCAAACTTCGAGTTGTAGGTCTTAATACTCTTTTACTATTTTAGTCGGTGACGATGAATAAGATAGCGGATAAGGTATACAATCTAAAGGCCAGAATTGTACATGGGCGTATAGTAAACTTTTTTCAAATGTTCGAACAATCTTCACCCTTAATAATTTTGGTTTCCTTTATACCATCCGAGTTTTTCGTTTTAAAATATAACCTATGATCTTCTCCCCCCCTCCCCCCACTTTGAGTTGAACTAAAATTTTTGGAGTGAGCCTTAAGCTTTAATGTTAAGAAGGTGATAACAAATTCTATATTCTCTACTGAATTTATTTAGATTATAAATTTTGTAAGAAAAACAGTAATTAAAATGAAGAAAAAAAATGTTCGTTCGTTGTAGGTACTTGCATTGCTGAGTTCCACGTATTCTTGAGAAAAAAAATATCTTAATAAATTACATCGATAATCTTAGTAGAGATGGTTCGAGAATAGCATCATTACAGTGCGTTTATAGAAACGCACTAGTAGAAAAAAAAAAAAAAAATAGAACGAGTAAGATTTTAAGATTCTAGCGAGTTAAACTAAAAAAAAAAAAAGTTGCATTCAAATTAAAAATATTTTTCTAAGAATTACTAATGTTGTAAGAATTACGATAGTTGTTTGTGAGTTGACTTAGTTTAGTCGTACAGAGTTATGTGAACGAACACAAAAAAGCACTCCAAAAATTTTAGACCTTTTCAAGTTGTTGCACACCATTAGTAGGACAAAACTCGCGCGCACTCCTTGTTTCCTTCACACAAAATAACAACAAAAATCCTTCCGTCGATGCAACTAAAGATTTAACGACAAAAATAGAAGAAGAAAAAAACGATGACGAGAAACTTCAACCAACAAAAAAAAATTTTAATAATGAACAATGTTTATTCTGAAAAAAAATAAAATAAAAGTAGAGTACAGACTCTATTTGCACGAATTTCCAACCGATCGGGACCACTTCGCGTCACGTATGCCATCACGGTACAATACTTGTAGTCAATTATAACTAATGAATTATTACATTTTAACGAATCGATCGCGATCCTTTTTCCAAACTTGATAACGAAACATTAATATTACTGACAAAAAATAATAATAACTACAATAAATTAGTGAACAAGAAAAAAAAGCACAAAATAAACAGAAGCACCACATAGCATTTGAAAAATTATTCACTTAGTATCTCCGACCTTTGAATTGCGTGTGCTCATCGTGATTAATTGATTTTTTTTACTTTAGAATAAGTATTAATCTTATTGATACATGAAAATTTGTTTGTCAAAACTCTAAAGCTGTTCAACGTCTTATTATGAGGGCAGTGATGAATAGTGTTTCTCTCTTTTTTACATCTTCAATTTTTTAAGACTTAATACTTTAAACATCGAAAAAAAGTGATAAGATTGTCATTTATAAAATTGTATTTTACAAAAATGTATGACGAAATTTCATTTTACACTATAATTTTAACGAAATGAGAAGCACACGTAAATCTAACAAGAAAAGAGTTAACGCACGGTAATAATAAGCAAAATTTAATGGACAAAAATTTCTACGAAAAATCACATGTACCAAAAAATAGAACGATCACACATCGCTTCGAAGTTTTCCCGTCGGCACGATTTGTCAATAATAAACAAATAAATCCCTAAGCACACACCGACCTTGATATTATACATACACGCAAACTCACGAAAGTCACGCACGCACTATGTATACTATTTCACTCACGCATAGATTTAATACCAGTATATATATATACTTCTGTGCTTGCGGCTACAAATTTGAGCTTTGCTTTCTTCGGAAGTGAAAGTGATTATAACCACATACATATAAATATGAAAAAAATTATATAGACGCGTATGTATAAGAGGGTCAAGCAAAAGGTGACACCCTCGAAGAGAGTATCTACTGTAACATGTACGAGAGAAAGAATGGGTGTGTATGAGAGAAGGTGATCATCGCTATAAATTATAAATAATTATGTATTAAATACAAAAACAAGGTGCAAGGAAATTTGTTCGTTCTTGATGTATAAAAAAAAGTAAAGAAAAATTAAACTAAACTGGGTGAATGTGCATTTTCATAAATGACTGGTGTTCTTCTGAGTGAGGAATATATATTCACGTGAAATTAAAAAAAAAAAAAAAAAAAAAATCATACAATTGTGATTTGGAGTGTGTAAAAGTGTACTAAATGTACCAAAACAAAAAAGTTCGTATGAAGAAACGGAAGGTGATCTGTGAAAAAAAAAAAAAAAAAAAAATGGGGGTGACGTGGATCGCGCGTCATTATAAATATATTATATAGGTGGTATGGGTTATTACCACAATGTACAATTGAGTATGATGTGCATGCACGTTTGAATAAAAAACTAAAATCATGTATTTACTGTGCACACGTGTATGTACACGAGAAAAGGTAAAGATTCAGCGTAATAACGTTATATACATATTATATATAAATGTTGTTAGGTTATACGTAAAAATATTATAATAAATGTTACAAGAATACAAGAAAACGTTGTATGTATAATTATATAGCGTATGGAAAGACAAAATAAAAAATAAATAACAAAAAAATCAGCCTGTACGTCAGAAATATATTTCTGTATAGTTAAGAAATAAAATAAGCGACTAAGGAATCACATGTTTTATTTATGGTTTCTATTTTCACGATTTACGGGTCTTATTTATTTACCATTCTTTTTTCGTTTTTCAGTTCACTTAATTTCGATTTTTATAAGTCGTTTAGAAAAGTACTCGTTTTCTATTTCTATTTTTAATTAATAATCCTAAATTTTTCGTCACTTACGTCTCAAATTTATAACAGATTCGTGAGTTAGATATATTTTATTAATCAATGGTCACAGACAAAAGTGGTTATTCGTTTTAAGTTTATTAATTTAATTTTGATGGAACTTAATTATATTTTCGATCAATAAAAATCAATAAAAATACGAAAGCCCCTGAAAAACATTCAACTATAAAAACAACTATACCTCTCCGTTCTGTCTTCATTAAAATTCATACAATTATGCCTTATAATAATTCACTGCTCTCCTCTTACACTTTTTTTTCGTTCAATTGAAAATTCTCACCAAAAATAATTAGTTATTCCCAACTTATTATTTTATTTTATTCCTCACAACCTCTCTTTGTCTTTTTTGATAAAAACGCACAGGTGAAACTCTTACAGGTAAGTAGAATCGATGTTACAAACAAGCAATAAATAAAAAAGGTGATGAAAAAAAAAAAAAAAAAATGGATATAACGGTGGATTTAACGTGCCGGCGGTCAAATTGGTTCGCCCGAGTCCGTGTGCAGGTGTGGCGCTTCTTCTTGAAACATAAAGCGAAGAATACGAGGAAAGAGAGAATTCGAATGGAAAAAGCTCCACAGAAGCGCTTATATAATACTCTTTCTCTTAGAACAACGGAGCAGAAGGCTCGCCCGTGGTAATATTGTTCTTCGGTAATGGGCTGCTCTTTTCTCCCTTTCTTTTACTTCTTTCCTTTTCGCCACTACGACCGAACCATCGAGTTCCTCCTCCTTCGTAGCCAGGCTCCTGCACTTTCTTTGCTTATTTTACGGCAGTCGTCTTCGTCGATCTCTCGACTCTTTGTCTGTTTTCTCCCTCTCTTTCCCTTTGTCGTATGCTCTTGCTTTTAACACCTTTTTACCCGGTAATTGCGCCATTATTGGCGATTTTTGTTTTACGATTTTCTGTTTCAGAGCTCTCGATACTTTTTTCTCCCCGAGACTCGTTAAAATGATGTAAGTGAATGAATTATTGACATGTGCCAACACGTTTTTCACACATGGGATATTTTAATCATAGAACAGTATTATTACAACTTTCAAAATGGTCTTTCTCCGACCAACTCTCTTTTCCTTTCTTTTGGACTTCATTTTCCAGCAATTAACCCACAATCTCCATTACCGCAATAGCATTATACAAAACTCCTTCTTCTCTTGCCTCCTTAATTCTCGCCTCATTCGCGAAATAGTCCTTTCCTTCGCCGTTGCTTCTCTTCCCCTTCGCATTTGCTAACGAGTCTCTCCTACTCGTTTCTTCTTCTTTTTTTTCCCATCCCTACTGTAAGCTGTAAGTGGTAGAAAAGAGAGCGAGGACAGTCAACATGGGTTGTCTGGTTGGATTCTGGCTTCGGTTATTAATGCTGTATTAATCTGCTTGGATAAGCTTTATTCATACTTATTATTATTTTGTACATTGAGTCTACGTAATGTCATTCAATTATCTTAAGCATAGGTGTTCAAGTGTACGTGTGTAAAATGTGAAGGATATTTTAATTATTAATTTCCTCTTTCTTCCCAATTTTTTTTTTTCGTTTTTTTTTTTTTTTTTTCGTTTTTTTTTTTTTTTTTTTTTTTGAAAGCATTTTTATGTATACCAAAATGACTATTATTATGTACAAAAAATGAAAGATTAACTTTAGGTACAAAGTGCTTCTAATATTTCACCAAATTTCTCGGTAACCTTATTTTAATTGCTAAGTCCATGATTATTTACTGATTTAATTTGTAGAATTTAATTACGTAGGTTTGTCTACTCTGATAAAGCAAAGTTCAATTCTAGCTTAAGACTACACCACTAAGCATCTCAGTGAAATTATACTTTTTTACGTATTCTAATAACGTCTCTGATAACTGGGAATCCTTCCATGTTTATGTTTGCTTACAAAAGTGCACACTTAATTTTAATTTGTACCAAAATAATGAGAAATTCTAGGTTAATTTGAGAATAAAAATTATTTTTCTCTGAATTGATGCAATACTGATATTAGATAGGTATTCCTATGATCATATGAGATTTATATTTATTTGTAAGTATTGCTCACACCTACTAAAGGCTGGCTGTTGTACTGCTCAACTTAGTAAGGGAACTATAGCTGAATTTTTACTATGTCAATTTTAAAGGTGCTTTAAACAATTATATTTCATCCATACGATCATTTTACTATGCTAACGTTCCATAACAGCATTAACTGGTGATTGGCACTGGTAATTTGTTTTTCAGGAATTATAAAACCAACTAGGATTGTGTCATAATACCTTTATATTTAATAAGCTAGTCGTGCATTAGAAATTTTATCGAGTACGTGCAATCAGAATTTAACGACAGAGTTAACTGTCACAAGAGTTTGATTGATTGGTGTAACATCCAGAAAAACAGAGAGAAGAAAAAAGAGAATAAGGAAGACGAAAGAGTGTTTCTTCACAGAAGAAAGTATAAAAGAGCATTAGCCTTCCAAATCCATGCCTATACATCTCCCGGGGAAGTGCTCGAATAACAAATGAGCCGATGCCGAAGCATCAGCGGCAGCAGTCACCCCCCATTAGTAGCTTCCCGGATTGAAAAAGGAGCGCGAGAAGAAAACGAAATGGATCGTAAATGTATACACGTATATGCACGCGCACACAAGAAGGAGCGTGTGCAGTTTGAGAGGAATCGACGCTGAGATAAGGATTGCGAAGTGCGTCCTGGGCTTTTGCAAATTTCAACGCTGAAGCATCCGCAGAGCCTCAGCTCCTTTTATCTTTTTCTACGGACTAAAAGCCTCGCGACGCGAGAGTTATATGTAAGCACGATGCGCTGGATGGATAGGAGCTCTCTCTCTCTAATTATTCGGTGCTCGTCGAATACTCTCGACTCGTAAGTATACTTACTTGTGGGCTTCGTGAGGTGCATTGAACCAATACGCTGGGCTTTTTTTACTTTGAGATCATTCACACTTACGGATATTTTAATAGCAATGACAAAGGTGCGAGTTTGCTGATGCAAAGCGAGTGCATTAGCAAGTGGTAATAATGCGATAATTTGTAAATATTGGTTGAATTTTTTTATGGTAATTTAATGATTACAACTTTAACAAACATAGTTACAAGTTCTACAAAAAAAATTTACGTTAACACTGTACACAATTTCATTAAACATTAATTAAAAAATTTTAATCAGGAGATCTGATAATTTTAATACTACTATTGTTATTGAAAATTAAAAGTTGCAACATACTAGTTAGAGAGGCCACCAAAAAAATAACCTTATCTTACTAAAAACTAAAGAAAAAAGTATTTTTGCACCTTTATTAATATTTGTTGATTTGTTTTGACGTCATACAAATTTTTTATAACACAAATATTATTATTAATATTATTGTGATGTTATAAAAATATGAAATAATTTAAAACTAGACGTACACATTTAGTAGGTAATTCAGTATTTTTATTTTTTACAATTATCTTATAATGAATATAGCATCCTCGTGAAAATCAAAAAAATAGGGTCTCGAAGTATCCGATGAGTTATCACATAATGCGAACTTTTATTAAACGGTAATTTTATCGAGAAAATTAATAACGTCTGGTGTCTAATTTACGATTTCCTATTTTTATTAAATATGATATTTATGTTAATACTCTTAACTACGTCAACTAACAGCCATCGTAGAGGTAACATAACAAAGGATTCTCGATTTTTGCTTAAAATACTTGTATTATATCAAAACAATCAAATTATATTGTAGAGTAAGAAGATTGACTTGAGCTTAATTGACTGTTTAATGGATAACCATAATGTTGAAGACAAGAATACAATGTATCAAGTAAGCATTGAAAGCTGATATTTTTAAGTTAAAAACAATGTAACAAAAATAATAAAGTCAATTTTTAGCTATTATTATTTTCACGCCAATGTATGCATACCGACATCAAATTTAAAGCTTTGAATGTTTTTTCAATAAATGAGTCATTACTTATGCGGGTACGTATTTGTTCTTAAATGTTACAGAGTGATTAGGGTTTTGCCTCATGCCAAGGGCTATGCCATTTTATGTAAAGCACGATCGTGACAACAAAATAAATATTTGTCCTTAAAATGTATAAGTTAATAAAACATAAACTTTCTAAGAAGGAAGACGTGTGTGTTATTCAGTTCTCTCTCTCTCTCTCTCTCTCTCTCTCTGCATGTGTTTATTTCTTCCATTAAAATTGAATGAAGATACAACTCATAAATAAGTGAGTATTAATAAAATTATTGAAGTATATAATTCGTGTTATGCACAAAGTCCTGTTAGTGCCACTTTGATCACCAAAAACTTTTCAGGTATGAAAATATTCAAACTTACTTACCATTATATAATTTCTAGACTATATATTGGTGTTTTTTACCAGAAGGTAAAATAGTTTTTTTTGTTCGGTCTGCATGTCTTGTGGTAAAAAAATGTTATGGACAAACACTACCTAAACGTGACTTTTATTATAACTGTTGTGCCTATATAAATTTATGTTAATACGCATGAAAATTGTTTTATGTAAAATTAATAAAAACTCTAACATACATACAATATACTTACAACATTTTTATTATAATACATCAATATTTTTCTCGACATATTGAAATTTGCTTTTCATTGTCGTAACTAGTTTTATTTTTCAACTATTGTAATAAGCTATTTGACTCAGTTGTAAATATCTACGTTTTTATCTGTGTAAAATAAAGATGTACTAAAACTGAAAAAACATGTATATTTTAACGAATACCAGTAAGCTTTTATTGCAGACGTTTACTGCAATTGTATTGTTTAATATTGGTACTCACCTTAGGTCGATCATGTACCCGTGACTACACCCAGTTTATCTACGAATACATATATTATTTTTATTTATTTTATTTATGAACAACCAATAATAAACAAAACAAAATTTTTGGGATAGTTAGGACATTGAAAAATTTCCTCACAGAAATTTGAGCCTACAAAAATTTAATATATGTTTCTTACGCTCAATGACAAAAAGTTTTCTTAAAAAAAAAAAGCTTATGTGATTCATGGCATTACAATTCCGAAGTTTTGATGTAGAGTAGTACACGTTAGGAATAATAATCTTTAACGAACTTGAATCTTACTAATTCGTAAAACGTTCTTATTAATTAATTTAAAAATAGAGAAAATAAAAAAATGTTTTGAATGACAATAAAAGTGATAAAAATAATTTGATTATAAAGGAGAAAAGGAGTGATAATTTTTTGTATTCGCAGTTCACAATGTTTTCCGATGATCAGATACATCAAAGTACAATTAGGGCTTGTATCGATCGGTGAACAAATTTATTGGAATGACTGTTCAATAAAAAACGGACGTTTCAAACTTGTCACTCATGCATTTTGGTGTACTACTTGAGGAACCTAGATGTACGGGTCATGTAAAAGTGATGCTTTGTATTGCTCAAAAATAAGTTTCATTTCCTTATTGGAAGAAGTTAATAAGAAATTGATAACATTCTGTCGTACTTTCGGAATACCAATCGACATCCAGTGTGCCTTACAGCTTTTGGTAAGTCAAACCTTCATCGGAAAGTGGCAATAGTTGGCTAGGTTAGAATCACATAACTCATCAACTTTACTGGAAAATAAGATTCATAAAGTAGGGAAAACAGCTCTGTTAGATCCCGTAAATTGTTTTATCCTCAAAGCGGCTGCAGTTGTAAGTAGACGAAAAAAATAACACTTTTGCTTCACGTAAACCACCCAACTTTTTTCAGCTCGACTCTCGTATTGAAATGACATTGGCCAAATTGTTATCAAGAAAAAAAATGATCGAGTTAAAGTTTTCATTTATTATGTTATTTTATTTTCTTAATCGCGTATTCGGAGCTACAACAATGAAATTTGATGAAATTTCGACTAGAAATAAAGTTTTTAAACGTTGGTTGTTCACTTACTCCTATTCTGGGATTGCCTACAACATTTTTTTACTTACTTTTTGTACAATAATGCAGTACTTATACATACTTGATTGTGTTGTAGTATACGAACAGTTTAAACAATCACAAATAGACATTATTTTCAATGTTATGGACATGATGGTTTTTTTGGCTGCCTGTTTTATTTTAACTCAAAATATTGTAAAACAAAAAACTGCTATTTTGATACTAACTAAAATAAATTCAATAAAAGAAATGCTTAGAGAATTAAACAAGTATATAAATAATAATAAACAATCAAATTTTTTCAAAGAATTTTATTTTCATCTCGTAACATTCACTTTTCACGTTTTAGTAATAATTTTTTATTTATATATTTGCTTTAAATCAGAAGTACTAACATTTTCGCCATTTAAATCTGTACATTACATCATAGTAGACTCCATAATGGTGCAATACGTTTTACTTACTGTTTTCATAAAATCATCATTCAAAAAGATTAGATACTGTGCGAGAAGGCTTTTTCAAAACTTGTGTAACGTGGAAACTATTGATTCATTAAATCCTAATGTATCGGAAAAGGCACTGACCATTTTAAAGTTACATGAAATACATACGTCGTTGATTGAAGTATCAGAAGATGTATCAAATTTTTATTCGGTAACAATATTTTTATTTATCGCCATGCATTTTATAGAATTTGTGGGTCATTGCAATTTTTTTATGGAGAATGGATTCATACAAAGGTTATCTACTAACCAAGATTCAATAATAGTTCCAATTTTTTTTTTCGATTCAGTGCTTATGTTAATACTATTAACCAATTCGGCTACTTCAGCAATCACAGAGGTAATATACTAGGGATTACTCATTTTTATCTACAGTACTAATGTTCAACCAAAATTTTATAAATTACACAGAGTAAAAAGATTATCTTGACATTGATTGATTGCCTGATGTATAACGACAATATAAATGATAAATATACATTGCATCAAGTAAGTATTCAAAGCCGATAGTTTTAAGTTGTATGTGATTTAATAAGAACCAAATCGATTTTCAGCTATTTTTATTTGCACACCAATGTATGCATACTGATGTCAAATTTGAAGCTTTACATGTTTTTTGAATAAATGAGCCACTACTAATGCGGGTAAGTATTTTTTCTTGAAATTGAATGATACAGATTTTTATCACTTATTTTTATTTAAAATGGACCTCAGAAAAAAAAAAATTTGTTGGAATTAAAGGCTGCTAGAATTACGATAATACATTATATATTTTCCCAATACCTAGAATATAAAATTGATTTAATGTACAAAATTTTTTTGGCACTACTAATATTCGTTGAAGTAAAAATTTACGGAACAGATTCTGCTTGAACGGGACTTACCATAGTATTTCATAATATTTCATTTAATTTTTATTTAATTTAGATAACAAAGATCCCCCATACAAAATGGTTGTGTCTAAAAAATATTGTTTAGAATAGAAAGAAAATTTCTTCATGTAAATAAATAAACAAATAAAAATACGGTTGCGTTATGTGTTTCAGATTGCAAGTGTTATTGTATCGTGGTTTGTTTTAAGACATAACTTCTCTCCACGACATTATTAGGTTGAAAATAATTACTAAGGAGATGCATTGTTGTCACTTAACTTCAAACGATATGTATCACTGAATTTCTATAACATTAATAAATTTTTTTTGTCATACAATAATTTAAAGTTATTTCAATGGAGTACCTATTATTATGAACCCATCGTTTCTATCCGTAAAAAATAAAGACAAAATCCTAAACGTAGGAAATTCGTTTTTATTTCATTGAGTAAATATTCTTTATTCCTTATATTATGTTTAACAAATGTTATTTAATTTAATTTTTATACTTATTTTACTATAAATACGTCTTTATGGATCCATTCCCTTCTTCCAACAAACATTATACTAATACAAAATGACTTTAAGCACATCCAAAGTACAATGCAATTTCCAATAATAAACGCATTATGCTTAGATAACTGTTTAGAATGATTACGATTAAAAAATTAGAAAATAATTTTTTTCAACAAATAAAGCTCTCTTTGACAGCATCCCTTACAAGAACGACTCTGAGCGAAGAGTGTTAAGTAAAACTCATTATAAGTGTGAATGAGAAAAAAGAGCATTGAATTGAAGTATTTATAATTGTGGTTCGCGAAAAGAGTGAATTAAATCCAAATACTTTTATTGAATGGATATATTTAGGAGTTTCACTGGTGGGAGATAATTTTACGATTTCTTCAAAAAATGTTTTTTTCAACAACTAACTAAAAAATGTCACTCGCAACCCAAGTCTATTTTTTAAAGAGTTTTTTTAATACTATTGAGTAATTAACGAAAGACACTCAAAGAAATCACTTTGTATAAAAACGTATATCATATTGAATAATTAAACCATAACACTCATAATCCACGACAACAGTTATTTAAGAAAAAATTGTTCCCATCACAAAAAATAAGCGACTTCCATCCTAAAAAAAATAATATACGTGACAAGTAAGAAATAAAAACTTTCGTCTCAGGATTGAGTGGATCCTAATTATTCGGTCATGTTTAATAAACACCTGGCCGAATGCGACCTTATTTGCTTGCACTTGCGCATTCGTTTGGTACACAGACAAGATCAATTTATGAAAATGGAACAGTTATACTTGTGTGGGTGTCCAGCTGTCTAAGCTATTTTTTCGCGCATTAACGATTTATCATGACCTATAATTATCAGATTTTCGACGGAAGTCTAGTCTATTATTATCTGCGACCGATGGGAATTAAAGATGTTATCGGAGGAAACATCCTTAATTTACTAAGAGGTGACATTAATTGTTATCATTTTTCGTAGTAACTTTCGCTCGATGCTGTAATACATTTTTAAATAAAAATATATATATTTATATACATATGTTTTTTTAAATATATACATGAATTACTATCATTAAATATGAAATGCTTTTATGTATATACTTTCCATCCTACATGCATTTTTAATACAAAATAACTCTTTAACCATTTTACTTTATCTTACGGCAAAAAAATAAACTTTTTCAATTTTATCTCAAAACATGTATTGAAAGACCAAAAATTTTTAATCTTTGAACAAAAAAAGTCTGACATGGCACTACTCCATATGATGTTTCAAATGGCTCGAAATAATATAATGAGGTTCTTGTGAATCAATCCATACGTATACGTATAATATACTCTAGTGACAGTCATTGTTGATCGATCCTTGAATGATATTTCAATTATAAAAACAGCATCTACATATAGGCATAGAGAAAATTTACGGCTCAACGTCATCCAAATTATACTCAAATTTCTGGTGATTCCTGGTGATTCACGTAAGTTGCGTCATTCATTTATAAAGTCGAACTTTCGATTACGATGATGCGAATGTAATTTTAGCAATTATCTCATACACTCTTGCGATCATCAGGCCACCGGAGATCCATTATAAAGAAAACATAAACTAAAAACACTCTGGTCTCAAGCTTGACAATTCTCCATTTCCATGCCTTCTTTACAAACTTTCGTTCCCAAAATACCCGATAAGCAGTTGAAAAAAAAAAAAAAAAAACCTTATCTGATGTACACGTCGCTGCATTCATCACCACGATCTCGACACGTGGCAACTCGTCCCAATGACTTACAGTGTCAGGACTTGTAAAGAAAACAAAAATCGATGCCCTTTGCCCTTTTGTCCCTCCTTCCCTATACCAGCCGCCATCTATTTCTGTTTATCCTCCGTCAAGTTCGTCCGTCCGTCTGTGCTGAATTTTTTTTTTTTCCATCCGCACCCACCTCGTTTCCTTCATCCGCGCGAGCCGAAAGGGAAAAGAGAACGTTTGAATTGGAATGCGCGCACTGGGCTCACGACATGCAAATGGGTATGCAAATGACTCGTGTGAATCGGATCGCTCCATAAATATGCAAATTGCGAGCGGTCGCGCACGTGCCGACAGAGACAGGTATAGAGATAAAGAGAGGGATATGTTGAAAAAGTATAATTGTACGTGCGCGCGTGTGAGGCTCGGAAAATGAAACAGGTGATGGAAAAAGAGGCGGCTCTGACCTCGTGTTGTGGGTGCATTTTTATATTCGATGCTCCGATATCCGTATGAAAATACGTGGCTGGAGCTGATACGAAAAATATTGTTTTTTTTTCTTTCGCGACTTTTCAAGATCGGACACATCTGCGCTGCTACTAGCTCCATACAAGGACGGGTTATTATAGGCATTAGTTTTCCTCGTGCACGTTTCGGGGAATATACGCGTGGCATCAAGATTTCTATTTGGAGAACGTGATTTTTTTTTATTCGTGGTCAGTTATTTATCCGATACTTTTGGAGTGGATGAATTTATCTAAAAAATAACGTGTAATGAAACTTGATGATATTGACTAGATTACAATTTTGATCCAATTTTACGTGGTTCGTGCATTAATTAATTCAGGTTATTATTACTTTTACAAGTAAATTGTATAAATTTGGAGTCACTGAATTGTATAAAAATGTGTACCACACATACAAAATCTGAACCTATTGATCACCTGCCTCTCTTGTTTGAAATGTATTATACTGGTTGAATAATTCGTCGGTAGGTGAAAAAAAAAAGTTGTGTACGTCATGATTTTATTTTCGATGCAAAGTTGTTCTCACGAGACGACGAGAAAATAAATTTTGCCTCGAAATGTTTAGCGTCCGGGCTATATTTAGATCGACATTTCATCTGTAGGAGACTAAAAGCTTTTAAAGTTTAATTAAAACTTTTTTTTTTTAATAAGGATGCTCGTTTGAATTGAAAAATAGGTTACAAATAGAAACATAAAATTTTTTTAATCTATTGGTTTTCCATTAAAAAAAAAGTTCTTATCAGGATTATTTTAATTTACTATCACAGCAATTTGGGATCAACAGAATCTTTTTTTTTCTCTTAAGGTTAAAAAATATGATAAAATTAAATAAACAATATGGCTGAGATATCGAGTGATTCGTAAAATTATATTTGACCTTGAATATTGATTGACATGATGTGATGTTTAAGAGTAATACTATCAAGCCATTAATATTTATTGTATTTTTTGAGGCCCTGACATGTATCACATAAAATTTCTAGTTACGCTCCACATTATCCATGAAAAATTTGCGCACCAAACCAAAGTTTCAGAAAAACAAGGTGAGAAGTAAAAAGATAAAATTAAAATAAGACCCTCGTCATCACGTATACGCAAGAACTAAGAAAAATCAAAGAAAGAGAAGGGAAGAAACCATCATGAATTCTCAGCTCGCGCGTACAGATGAGCTTTTCTGGTTGGCATACACAAAGAAGACTTCGACTTGTACTCTATACCCTTTTTGAATCTCCAATGAGGCTTCCAGATTGATTTTTTATTTTGTTGGTCCTTGAAAATTGCGAACGAGCTGATTTTTCTAGTGCTCGACTCGTGCACCCTTATAAATGTGATTACATTTATTATCATCCAATGGACGTAGACGAGTGCTCGACAGAGAGTAATTTAAAAAACACAGAACCTTACTAAGTAGAGCGAAAAAATTGGGTCATCAAGGGTAGAGTAGTTTCGATAAAATGTAAGTAGATTTCTTCTTTTTTTTTTCACGTGTTTTTTTTTCAAATACGAAGACAATTTAAGGTTCTATTGACAAAACAGTTGACTTGATTCATGAATAAATGGATTAAAAAGTGCGATTATTATAACACTGAAATAAATACCAAATGTTTTTTGAAACTCACAATCCGTGAGAGCCTATTCAAAGACACTTATCTGAGATCTACTAGCGTTAATGTAGCACTCGATCTGAAAACAATTAAATAAATAGATTAAACAAAACGAAGTTTAATAATCAAATGTATAATCCAACTAAGTGTTCATTGAAGATCCATAAGCCTCGTATACCACACTTCATGATGGAATTGTAATATTAATGAAGAAAATCGATTTTATGAGGGTAAAATTTCTTACTATAAACTTTTTCTGATGTCAACTCTCAAATATTATCAACAGCAAAAAATATATAACTCGTATTTATGTAATGAAGCGAAAAAAACTATATTATTTATCAATACTAGTCATGGTTGTAATCACACAAATGAGGTAAATTTATGTCGTATCAGCAGTATTTATTAATACTACCACATGAAACGTTGCGTATACTTACGCTCTGACAATTAATTTAGAGTTGCGATAGGAAACTTCTAGGAAGTAATTGCCTGAATGTAATAATGTCAATCAAGCTAATGACTCAGTGTTAGATATGGTAGTAAAACATTTTATAGACTACTCGCGTTATGCCCCTAAACTTGATACTTTAATCAAGAAAAAACCTGATCCATTGACATCGGTCCAATTGACCTTGGTTTCACCTCAATAAGTTCGACCATGAGTTCCTACATTTTGAAAATTAATAAAATACATTTGAAATTTATCAAGAAACTCGAGCTATAAACACACAACTAAACTTGACTGGATGTTTGAGGAGCCTTACAACTCTAACATCAAAAATCATAATTTTTCTAGTACACATTATTCTAAGGTTGTCAAGAAAAGTTGTTTGAATGAACCTAAAAAAATTATTTCTAGCCAAAAGAAAATATTATTACTGTAATAATCGAGGTAATAATTATTGTAATTTGGCTAAAAATTATTGGTCACCATTAACCATTACATCATGATAAAAATTATTCCCATTTTCAATGAAAGATTTCCATTAGGTTGCACGCCTCTCAAAAATTTAAAATACTTTCTTACAGTAATCTTACGTAAAAAATTCAAAATTGCCAACTAGTAGAATGAAAGCAGCTGATGCAATATTACAGCAAATTTCAGATTTATACGGCCTTTCACGAGGAATACGATTCTCACAGTAATTTATGCTTCCGGTGTATGTATATATTGCTCAGTGTGAATTTGTTCAATAAATTAATTGCTAGAAATCTGTTATTACATGGAATTAGCTGTGAAATAATTGTCCATGCTTGCTTGTTTTTTCTTCTCGGTTTTCAAATAAAAAATCCATCATCCAGGTAGGCTTTGTATTTTTGTGTTTAAATTACTTTTATCGTTCATGAATTAATAATTAAGCAATCACCGCAATGTTGACATGAATAGGCTTTTTTTCGTTACTATTTACAATACCATATTCATCAAAAATTTTTTTCGTTACTTTTGATAGTATAAGTTTTGTTTAGCATGATAAGTAATAACATAAAAAAACATTTTTAACAACACAAATAATGCATTAAATTTAGAAAATAATGTTACTGCAAAGTATGTAGTAAAAAAGCAAATATGATCTTATTAGTTCAAGTAATTTTCAAAAATATTACATTATAATGTTGATTTTATTGTGATATTATTAATTGTTTTATAACACATACAGTGACGTAGTTCATCAAACTGACTTGATTAACTGGTCAACCACATACATTACCTTGAATAAAAAAATAAAAAATAATTGTTAAGAAAAAACTGACCAAGCCGGTCGGTAAGTACTGATCGTTAGCCTTATAACACGTCCGATCGTCTCGATCATTATCGTAAAGAATAATCGTGGCCATCCACGCACTGTACATCATATCAGCCGAGCAGCGACGCCAAGCTGTCTCCGCCGCAGCCTCATTAATATCTAATGAAACATATAGTTTCTCCACTCTCGGGCAACGTCGAGACGTGAGTAAATGAGTGGTGTCTCTCGACAGATAAAAATCAAGTTTCAGCGAAAAGTGAAAAACAAAAGAAAGCGAGATATAAAATTTTTCAGCCGATTCCAGGAACAGGACGCGTTTGTAATAATACATTATGGATGAACACGGTCGTTAATAAAAATACAAAAAATGGTGATAGGTTTGATGACCTCCACTCGACGCTCATGTTCTATAAGAAAAAGTGCGTCTTTGTCTCTCTCTCTCTCTCTCTCTCTCTCTCTCTCTCTCTCTCTCGACTCTGACGATGATCTACGAACTTTCGAAAGCACATGTCTTTAGATGCGTATGTGTTGTGTACGCAAACGTGTGTACACGACATCAGCTTCCGTCATCCACTATCGGCTTATGATTAATAGCCCAGTGTAAATATTCGGGTTCAATCTGCTGATGGCTGTTAGGCACGTGCGGCTGCAACAGATGTGTGCTAGGCGACTCTGTAGGAAAATTGGGTCAAGGCATGTACGCAATTTATATAAGATTTTCGCTCGCCATGGTGATATCGATAAAGCTGCGTTTATTAGTAAGTTTTTTCACTTTTCGTTTTCACGAGTTTGTGTCACTCTTAAAGACTCTGATCGAATTTAGAAGTTTCAAAGGGATTTTGGTACAAAAAACTATTGAGTTTAAAAAAAAAGAACATGATATAATTTTTGTATGCAATATTATAAAGAGAAAATACTTTTTTTTCTTTAGACTACTAATGAATTATTCCAAATGACTCAGTATTTTATAAATGATTGGGAATAATGTTTTGACAACAAGGAAAAAAAATTTTAACAACACTTTCGATGTTTGAGGAATAAACATTTTTCATAATACAATAATTTTTTACTTCTTATTTATCAAAACGTCGATATTCATTTAAATCTAATCAATTATGAAATAACATCGAATTGAATAAAAAAATAAACAAAAAATAATCACATTGAAATTGAGCTACAGTATAAATTTGAATAATAATTAGTATACGAGGGACTAATTTTTTGAGAGAAAACTTTTAACCAATTTTTTTGTACCTCTCTCAATCTAGTTTTGAAAATTTCGATTGACGCGCTAAACGAGTCATAGCTATATGTTTGTTGAGATTTACGATAGTACTAAAACAGAGGAGAACCTGTATCATTATTTAAAATAAAATCAGAAGAAAAAAATTGTTAAATGCCTTATCAGCGGTTAGTTTAAAACGTATCAATAAAGTAAATTTTTTAAAACACAAGGCCATAAATTTTCAATACAAGAGCACTAACCGAAGATAAAATATTTTTCGTCTTCGAATAAGATTTTCTGAAGTCCAACATAAAAAAAACTATTTAAATAAATAAAATTCTTACTTAAAAACATCAATGACGTATTATAAATTATCCTCTAGATAACTATTGTACACAGTTTATTCTATTTTTTACTTTTATAAAAGATTTCCCTCAGCGTTTTCTTTGAAATCGTTTTTGCTCTAAGAAAAATTTGGTCGCACTTAGTAAATAATTTGAAAATTTTATTTTAATCATACCAATAAAATATTAAATAATTGCATCTAATGATAATTAATTGGGAATAATAATGATATTAATAATAATTATAACAATAACAACAGAAAATTGAATAGAACTGATTACTGTAGTTTCTCTCATCAAAGAATATTTAATATATATCCCGTATTCCGGCGATAATACTTTATATGCGAATTTATGTTCATAAGAGATTAAAAAAAGATGCTTGTTTGTGAAATGTGAAATATGAAATAGTGAGTTAGCTCTAAGTAAAAATGGTGTAAGAAAGAAGATTTTAAAAAGAGGTAAAAATCTGTATAGGAATAAAGAAATAAATAAATAAATATATTTCTCGTATACGAAGAAATTTTATATAAAATAAATACATGCAAATCTGTATTCGATGTTCCATATTCCAATAAAAAGTATCCATATTCCATACACATTTAGACTGCACCATCACAAGAAAATTACAACACTATACGTTGGCCACTAGATCAGATGTACATCTCGTGTCAGATGAGTGACACGACGTTGGAGTATCCCATTCATCCCTGTACATCAAAAGCATCATCCACACAAAACGAGGAGACGCTGGGATGAGAATAATTTATGGAACTCGTGTACTGATAAAGAATTAGTTATCGCCCAAAGGTTCAGGATGAGTGAATGTGTATGCGTGTGTAACAGTTTCGCATCGACGCGCTGTCTGGGATCGAAGTAAAAAAATCTATCATCGGAGCAGCCTGCCACTCCCGTTCGAAAGGTGAATCATGGAGAACCCGATTATTATCATCATTATTATTGTAATAAAACGATTGGCTCGATTAAGCGGCATTGCTTTATAGTATGCTTTTACGCGGATGAGTCACCCTGTGGATGTAATATATACGGTGAACACGTTTAAGTAAAATTATTATTATATTTCTTGTTTGCCTTTCACATTTTCGTTCAGTTCGTTTTTTTGTTTTTTTTTGTTTTTGTTTTTTTTTGCTCGTCAGAAGAAAGAGGCGGCATGGAGAGGAGGAAACGAGTTTCTGAGGCCGAACGCGTCTTCCGCTCGCGAGCGCGCTGATTCTATTATTATTGCAAGCGAAGGGGGATGATTCACGAGACTGTAAGTCCATCGATTCAAGCTGTGGGCTATTTATTTTAATTGACCACGATTCGTGGCGAGGACGAGGAAAGGATGAATTTACGTGTATGGTAATACCTGATCCTAATTGGCGAAGGATTATATTGTAGCCCGATGAAGCGCAAAGGACAACGGCTTACGATGGTGATTACGAAAAATCGTGGTTTCACGCACGTGCAAGCCAAGATTCTTCCATGTGTTGGTTTTTATTTAAGGATTTTTTTTCAACGGTAGAGTGTCAGATTTCTTACAGTAGTTTTTTTATTTGAAAATAACCAATCAATATTTTTGCTTTGTGACAAATATGTTTTTAATTCTCACAACTTTCAGTCGTTAAGGTTTTTTTTCTGGCTAACGTGTTCGCTTTTTCGAACTTTTCAACTTTGATTTATGGTCCTCTCCCGCTAAATAAACATAAATGTCGACTATACACTTGTAGTTTGTTTTTAGTTAAATGAATCTGAGAAGTCTGAGTTTATCATTTTTCACAGGTAGGCACAATATTTTTATATATTTTTTGGTAAAATACTTTCAGCCAAAACAATTCTATGAATTATCAGAGTGTAAAGTATACACAAAAAAATTTTTTTTTAAATATTAAAATACTTTTTACAAATACATTTACTTTTTTTCTTCTAATTTTTTTGTCTTACAAAATATTA
Source organism: Copidosoma floridanum (assembly GCF_036245765.1). Lineage (NCBI taxonomy): Eukaryota > Metazoa > Arthropoda > Insecta > Hymenoptera > Encyrtidae > Copidosoma > Copidosoma floridanum. Next base: position 11,973,831 of record NW_028321907.1, on the reverse strand, counting down.
TGTATTAATTTTGCTGAAAAGAATTTCGTCAAGTACTGTGTTATGAGTGGTGAGAAAAAAAATTTTGTCCAGCATTTTGATGAATATTTGTGGGTAGTTCTATTTGTAATTAATTATAAAGCAATGATGTTATTTAATAGCGTATATTTAATAATGAAACAACGACATTCGTTATTTATAGCTAGGAAAATGAAATACTAAACCCAGTAGAATCAACGTCTGACTGCGCACGGCTGTTACTACTGTGGGCACCACAATGTATGTGCCTCAGCATGAGAATGTCTGTATCTGACGTTTGTCAAGATAAATTTTTTTTTTCGGTTTCATGAAAAAGATTGTTGCATCAGCAATATATCTACAAATTCGATGATTCTCACAATGCATGCGGAAAAGACGAAAATAACTCTACAAACCACGGTCCTTGATGATAATATTTTTTTTTGTTCTCGACTCAAACACCATTATAATAACGTGCTACGACTATGGTAGATGGAAAAAAATTCATTGACGAATAAAATACTGCAGAATAGCCAAAATTTGAAAATGCAAGAAAGATATATAGCTAAATGAAAGGATTCTGTGAATTTATACGCGAATCGTGTGTATGATAACGTTATGTGCGTCACGCAAGTATTTCCCAAAGCATTGTAATAAATATTGCTCAGCCAAGATCATTTATCAATATTTAAATGTGTGTAAATTTTTTTTTAACTGGCTCCTTCGTGTCTATTATTATAAAGTGTGGCATTTTTTAAACTCCAAAGTTATGTCCAGCATGCGTCAATAAAGATTATCACACAGTAGTAACAATCTGATTTTTTACCGTAAAATTTATTGCCAATATAATAAAAATGTTCGGTATGTACATTAAAAATATATTCTTCATAAACAAATAAACTTATGTTGAATAATGGCACAATCTTACGTGGTAATCTCATAAAATTTATTATTGAGTTATGGAAATTTGTCTAAATGCAGTACAGGTTTTTTCCCCTCACGAACGCAAAAATTTATTTTCTCTAAAAATTTTGTACAAACTATTTTCAGACGTGTCAATGAGGTTGGTGTTACGAAACACTTAGGACTCAAGCTACATCGATGGCATCACCTTTTCTTTCTCGTTTTGCATTCGTAAACGAATCTTAACGTATTACCAATGTGGAAAAAACTACGCAGACAAGCTTAGACTTTCTCAGACTTTTAAAATGTTGCGTTGAATTATTTTACACATCAGAACCTTTTTTAGATATTGTAATTTGAGATTATACTTGAAAAATGCACTGCGTTAGCGTAAGATGTAAAAAAACTAGCTAAAACAACATTTCTGTAATCTAACATAACAATTAAACATTTTTTTTTGTTCAATTAATTAAAATTTTTAACATGTAAACTAATAGACTCTGATAAATTTTCATTGCATATTAAATTTTTAAATCGTGGTTTTGTGACCGTTTTTTCATGATTGTAACCCATTACCAATTGAAAAAAAAAATGTTTTTAATTAACATGATTTTTTATACAGCATTACAATAAAACTTGCCTTGAAATACTAGTTTAACTGGACTCTACATATCTTAGAGAAATAATGAAAAAACTATTAACACTTAATTTCGAAAATAATCTATATTTTAACTCAAAAATTCAGAAGCTCAAAGATGACGGTAGAACTTCTGAATAACTTTTATATTGACTTCAAGGCCTCTTAGATTGAAAAAGCATTTTGTTCAATGATTGACAGCTTCGATTTGCAAAATTTAAACAATACCACAATGCAGAAAATCATCACAGAATACAAGTGTATTTTTATAATTTGTTCTTAATATATTTATGAGAATATTTTTTAAATTAGTTCAATGATTCTTTAAAGTACTTTTTTAACAAAACGTTTGTATCACTAGACATTTTGGGGATATCAGTAGTCATTTTTACAGTAGTAGTCAAGTGATTGATTTTTTAAAATTTTTATTGAGCGACACATATATTGTATTTATATAGTGTGAATGATTTTTTAGTCCACTCACTGTTAAATTATATAATTACAATGATTCTAATTATTTACATAACGTTGTGAGAAAACAAACAGTTTTCAAGAACTACTGCACAGGAATTTATATTTGAATTTTTCTTTTGAAATTCAACTAAAGATTCAACTTTTCTGCAGTATGCAACCATCCATTAAAAAATTAACAACAATCAACAATCACGCCTGATTCACAAAAATATAAAGAGAAAGATCTTATCGCGATTTTAACTATGAATGAAACTTTTTATGTGTTTATTTAATTTATTAGAAATCGAAGTTTGCAAACAAATGCCTCCATTGTTACGCATCAATTATCGTAAAAAAAAAAAAAAAAAAAAAATCAGTAGTAACAGCCAGAGTATAATGAGCCTTTTTTTCAATCAAAAATTTTTTCATTTACAGAACAAAATCTCCAGTGTATAATAATGACGCACACCAATTGCCAATCGAACGGCGCTGCAACAAAAGCTTTTGTCATGCATCACTTGGACTTACCGTTAACTCCGAATCCTATGACGTGCTCTTACGACAACAAAATACGAAACTTCGTCTCCCCTTCTTTTTGGACATCGACTTATCCCAAGCAATGCCTATAGACAAGCACCATCCACTTATTAATATCACATTTAGCCCGACGGAATCCCTGAAGCGAAATCGAAGTTTCCTTAATCCCATGACCTACACATCTAGTTCCGTAAGAGTATAGGCCATCAGGACAACAGAAAGAGAAAAATAACGCATACACACGCAAATTCAAATCCAGAGAAGAATGAACCTCGAAACCACTGAGGAATTGATCGTCGAGTGGGGAAAAAAATAAAATAAAACTAAAGAAAGGATGAGAAGCCGGCCGGTCGAGCCAGTCAGCGAGGCGGCGGGACTCTCTCTCTCTCTCTCTCTTTCGCTCGAGCCGCGGGTGGGATAACGTATAAATCGATCGGATGAGCGGAGAGTAGGCAACAGTTGCTGGAAATCACCGATCGGCAACAGTCTTTTAATTTTACACATATACTGACATTGGTTACCGCGAGTGCTACTTTTCGTACGGACAACACTGTCCTGTGGTGCCTTCACTTTTAAGCCGAGAAAAAACAATGAAACTCAAGGGGTCAGCCGAGTGTGAGCAAAGAAAGAAGGAGAGCCGAAAGACAAGGACACCGGTCATCGTGCTCGTGGCCGTGGTGCTGATCGCTGCTATGGCGCCGTGCTGTCTGGCCTGTCGCGGAAAGAACCTGATGCGTGAGTACTACGTAGACACTCTTTCCTGTATTTTTGGGCTTTCTCTTTTCTCGAATCGCTCGTTTATGGCCAAGTGATGCTTATCTCTCTTGTGTGAATATTATGCGAAGGCGTCTTTCTCCGGGATCGATGGTTTGGCCCAAATACAAACAACTGTTATAGCGTGGGAATTTGGCCAAGGCCAGATATCGTTAATTTATACTTAATCACTTACAAACGTCTCTTTTTAATGTATCGAGGTTTTTCCAACTTTTTAGATTTTTATCACTAGTAGTAACAGCCGAATCGAGTAAGCCATTTTCGAATCCAAAAGTCACGTACAATACTTGCATAACTCGGACAGTCTTACCAAACTCGCTTGTTTGTACTTGGAAAAAAAAGAAGAATTTATTCCCTGTTACATTTCAATTTTAACTTGAATCGTATGGATAATCTTCTTGAGTTGAAATGATATTTCAAATCTATCTTAAACCTTACCGTTCAGTTGATTTAAAAAATAAAGTATGAATAAAATAACACTTCGATTAGCCATAAGCACGTTTTAGGGATCAGTATCAAAGATCGCAAACGTATAGGAAAAAAAACGCAACGTAATCGTATCCTTTTTTTCTCTTCCCCTCTTGTTTGAGAGTAAAAAAAGCGCCAAAAGCAACAATAAACCAAACGCCCAGGATCTCGAGTTACAGTGTACTACTATTTTGCTTTGCGTGAAAATATGTGTCTGTGTATATGTACGTTCAACCATTGCCGTCACCACGTAAGTATGATTGGAAACGTCACTTTTCCGCGAACGAGAAAAAAAACGAGAAGTAGACCGGAAAACAGGAGGGCACGGCCTAGTTGCGCGCTTTTTTGAATCATCACCGTTGCGTGGGAAAACCTCACGACATAAAAAAGCAAATTTTTCGCTGCTGTTGTTATTTTTCATTATATTACCTCCTAATTTACGTTTGTTCTCAAAGCTGTGATCAACTCCTTTTGGTGTTAACGGGCGTGAGAAGTTGGGCTTTTTCGGTACTCCTTTGACCTGCCAAAGCTAGTGAATGCGAAAAACAGCCCAACGCAAAATTCTCACAGGGAAACCGCATGAAACGCTTTGCCCTTTTGTTCTTGCAGTTTCACGGTGCGCGCCTAGATTGCCAGCGGAAAATCGTCTGTGTTTTACAGTGCATGTGTTGTTGTTTGTTACAGTGAGGGCCAATTGGGCCATTTAAAACGATTTGAATATTCAAAGCTTTTGAAATAAAATTATGAAAAAAAAAAACTTAAAATCATTTAAACGTATTAAATTTACATTAATATTAATACATTTTAATAAAATAATTATATAACTGCATTTTGTTATAATATTATCAATTTCAGATATTTAAGAATAAAATGTCATTTAGGAAATACAATTTACTGTTTGCAAAATACGTAAGATAGTATTGTTCATCAAAAGTAAAGGGTAACTAAAATAATATCATAGATTTGTTTGTCATGCGTTGGTAATTTAGTGTCTTGTACTCAAGACCACTCGATATAATTTAAAGAAAATGTACGAAATTTAATAGCAACATGAAAATGTACATGTTTACCTAATTGAGATCTGTCATGATGTCAGACTAACATTTGAAAAGTTAACTATTAAGTTTTATTACAAGTGTTTTAAAAAACGTGAAAATAACATATCAATGGAACGTACACGTAGTAGTTAAAATGGACTCACGAGAGTTTACAAGAAGAGTCCATTAAAGTAATAAAAAAATATTTCTCACCCAAGCTGTGCTATCAGATAAACACGCCTAAACTTCCATTTAATATACCTACACATAGAACCCATAGAAAAAAAATCTGATGCTTTATTAAGACCGTGACATGCAGAGAAACGACACGCAAAATAAGCTGATTATCAAAATCCCCAAGACTTTCCTTTGTATGGCAGACTTGTCATGCTGTAATCATTTTCCGTGCATTGCGTAACACATGACACGTGATCGCCAAAAAATAAGGACTCCCGTGCATAACGTGAACCAAATCCTCCAAGCAGCTTTTGTTCAACATAAGAACAACTCATCCTGACGATGACGAAGCGAAACGGCCAATCCTTTTTTTCTATTGTTACGCAGCCAAGAGTATGTGTATTTTTAGATGAGCCTGATAAAGTTGGCCAGGATAAATTTGGCGTTGATTGACGTGACGTTTGAGGTCGAGAAGGTAGTTTTTTCTGTTTGTCAGATTATTGAAATATTATTAAAAATTTTTTATATATTTACTAAATTATGAATTTACTTAAAAGTAAAAGAAATACATAAATAACTACTAAAACGATTATATTTCTTTAAGGATAAAAAAAATAATACGCAAGAAGTAACTGTGTATTTTATGTTACGTATATTTGAGAATAAAAAACAATATGATACGTAAAAATAAATTAAAAAATTTTTGGGCTATCGTAAAATAAAGAACTATTATAGAACGTGTCACTCGATGGCAGTATTTAAATTATTAATTCTCTAGCAAATAGGAATAAATAAAATTTAATAACACACATAGTTTAGTACAACATAATATAGTAATAGTACGTAGTAACAACAATTTTTATTTTTTTACAGACATACAAATGAAATACTAATCGACGTAGCATTTACAACTTATACTGTAAATTACACTTTGTAATGTGTACATGATTCTTTTGAGAGGATAGATTAAGTAAATAACGTGGATGAATTTTAAGATTTAAAGCTATAATACAATAATAATTCTAAAAAAAATTATCTATTAACTAAAGTGTAAGGTACGGTATCAATAAATCATAAATCATAACTATATTTAAAAATTAAATTCACTTCCAAACTCGGTCAGCAAAAAAATTAAAGTTTTAACTGCAAAAGAACCATACATAAGCTTCTTCGTATATATTGAAGTTACTTTTGATCAATTAATTACTAAAAGATCCTTAACAAAAAAAAAACTGAATACATTGCGAATTTTCAAAAGCATAAAAATAGTAGGATGGAAACTAAACTTAACTGTACGATAAAAAATTTTAACTTTCAAAAATAACATTAATACAACTTTAACCAAGCTATGTGCCACATTTATGTGAAAGCAAAAACATTAATTACATAATACAAAAATGAAGCATCAAAGCCCCGAAAAATGCCCTGAGATCACGCCTAAAAATAGAACGACGGCGACGATGATGGCGAGGACGATGAAACTGTTCATAAATCGATGCTGCATTGATCAGCAGCAGTAATATCAAACCTGCACCGAAATGGTTAATCGATTCCCTGTGACTAAGTCTCGAAAGAGGAGCCGAAAAATTTATTACCCACATAAAGTATCTCAGCCAGAGTCCTGAGACCACTCGATTTCTCGATTTTTACTCGTCACCACAGCAATACAACCACGCACACATCCGTTATCTAAAATTATTATTTTACGTTTAATGAAATGTTATCTCTTTTATAATGGATGGCCCTACTTTTTCAAAATTTCCGATTTAATTAAATCGAAAGAAGAAGAAAAGTTCAATTTACGAGCATCCCATTACTAATCCTCCCCCACTTTTCAATCCCTGATCACCTATGATGTCACGTCAGTATGAGTAAAAATGTCACATGGGTATTAACGATGATATTACATAAAAAAAAAAAAAAAAAATTATATGCCGACTACTTTGATGTCTTCTTTTTATATACATGTCTACACCGATGACTTTGTTAATTTAGATGATTTTAGCAATTCAAACAATACTTAAGAATACAATATTAACTATGTACATTCATGTATAGATTTATAGCATCACGGCTCACCAACATTGACCAATGTGGTGCACCATTCCCGAGATTAACTGAATAATATACCGGTTTAAAAAAAAAGAAACGATATCACCTATAAATTGATAATTATGTAGTTTTACGATTTCCTTTATTTTTTCTTCCATTTACTCATCACCATGAGGATGGACAGTGAGAATAATAAATAGTATATAAATTAATAGAGATCATAAATTGTGACGCACTCAATCGACACTATTGTTATAGTTGTAAATACTGATGAGTACATGATTTTTTTGGTCGGCAGGAACGGGAGTATCATGCCAGGACAGAAGGACAATCCTCGACGAGCACAATCGCCTTCGGCAACTCGTCGCTTTGGGTCAAATTCGGGGACAACCGTCCGCGAAGATGATGATGGAGATGGTACGAAGACATTTCAAGTATCGCTCACCCAATTACTTTATAGATTTTTAACCACTATGGAATAAAATTTTTTCTAAAAATGTAATGCAATATTTATGTTGGAAAAAGTTTGTTTTCCTTACTATAAGTAAAAGTTCGTGCAAAATGATTTGAAACAATTGAGGTCGTTTTAAAGAAAATTTTCAAATACTTCATTATGTTCATTTTTGTTCTCGTTTGAAATATGAATGCGAATATTTTTCTGGAAAAATATTATTAACAAATATCAAATTACATCAGTAGAAAAAAATTGAGATACAAAGCATTCGAAAAACTACCTACATCTGCTTTTTTTAACATCACCTAGCGATACCAGCATACTTTTTTCCCTACAATCTACTTACAATCTGATACACTATCAGTCATGCAATCTCACAATCATCGTGACGAAGCAAATTCACCAATCCGAAATTAGCGACGACCCATAAGCACCTTTTCCACCTCGTAAAGTCAAGATTGACTCGTAGAGGGTATACATGTATCTCACACGTAACGACAAAGTGGGCACTGCCTCTTGCACGCTTCATGTGAATCAGCTTCTCCTCTCTCCATCCACGCTGTATATATTTCTCTCGGGACGAAAGACGCTTATGTGGCTCTCGAGATTAACGGACACGTTTCGCTATAACTTTTCGCAGGTCTGGGACGACGAGTTGGCTACGAGAGCGCAACAGTGGGCCTCCATCTGTGCCGAGGACCACGACCATTCCCGTAATGTCAGTAAGTGATATTTTTGATGATTATGTCATTGATGTTTGTACTTGATACTTGTGACTGGTTTTTCATCATGGTCACTCATTTTGAGGATCTTGTTAAAATGGCATATTACATTGATCATTTTTTTTCTTTTTTTTTTATAAAACAAAAACAGTAAAGCATTAATAAGAGAACTGTCCTACTTAAGAGAAATCTATGCCTCTCCTCGAGTTTTATGGAATCCGACCAAGTTTAAACTAGTCGGAGAGCTCCTCCCAATGCGAAATTAGTGCCTCGTTTCAAAAGTGGCATCGAAAACTGCAAGCTCCCCATTCCCAATACCGTATACTTGTAAAAAAAGAGAAATTTACATGCGATTACCATATTCATAGATCCGGAGGTATCGTTCTTCAAGAGTTCTCACGTTTGTCAGCCTATTACTTTGCCACTTTTTCGATTTCTCAAAAAAACTATACAATCCATATCCTCGTGATGTCATGCATTTTTAACGAATCGATTTATAAAAATTGTGCATTTAACCAAAGCCCGAGTCTTTATTTTAAATGCAAAATCATAACTTGAATAAATCAATAAATATTACAAGTATACATATACCCGTTTACCCTACACAATTTTTGCATAACCCGTACAAAGTTAATCATTACATTATAGTCTACAATAACGTGCCCCTGATGATTCTAAAATTATGAGCCCATCCTCCCTGACATCGACCACATAGTATGTAACGTTCTCTCCACGAAAGATCAGTCTGATGTATCTAACTCCCCCTGTTTCACTCTGATTAAAGGACGATTCCAAGTGGGCCAAAATTTAGCTCGTACCTGGACGACCCGTACACCGGCCAACTATTATGACACCGAGCCGGAGTGGAGGGTTAAGATCCAGGACTGGTTCAACGAGGTGCAGTACTACAGGGCAGGCTTCAGTCCCATTACTGCTCATTACACGCAGGTACGATTTTCGATGACTAATTTTTTTTTTTTTTTTTTTAAGAGGGGAAACAAAATATTTCTAATAAAGTGAGCAATATTAATTATTAAAAAAATTATTTTTTGTTCTTAATTGCTTACAGGTTGTCTGGGGTGATACGTTCTTGGTTGGGTGTGGCTACTCGTACTACTACGATCCCCGAAATGGTTACACGAAGAATTACGTTTGCAATTACGGACCGAGGTGAGCCACGAGTTTGTTTTGTTTTCTCAAGAGACTTGCGAAATCTTTAAAAGTTATTAAAAGTCATTTGAGAGCCATCCAATAACTTTACAGCTATTTGAAGTCGATCAATAATTTGTGCAGTCAATAGAACGAAAACACACAAAAAATTGAAACGTGAAACAAAAAAAACAAAAACAGTACATCTTTTACAAAATGTGATCTTGATTCGATTTTCAGTGGTAACATCCTCGGTAATGAGCCCTACTCGTTCGGCTGGCCAGAATGCAACCAATACGGTGTCAGCTACTCCAACAAGTATTCCGGCTTGTGCGAATGTAAGTGGACAAATCCATTCACTCCTACTTCTTTCGCTCGGAGTTTGCGTATTTACTTTTCTCTGTTTTGATTTTCAGCGCGAAACTCGTACTATCCTCTTGGTTATTATTGTTCTTACGGCTAAATTTCCAGGGGATCCAGTCGGTCTGGTGGTAAAAGATGAAAACCTGCCGCACAAAGAGATGGAAGAGACAATAGTTGAGGAAAGTAATGATTGAAGCTAAAGTATAAAATCCACCGGTAAATACGTTGCAAAAATGAAATTTCATTGGATCAACAAGTGCATTGGTTACATTTTACATGAAGTACTGGGAAAGATTTATAATGACACCACTACGTATGTAGATAAAATTAAATTTTTTCTAGAAAATATCATGTCAAAAAGATTTTTGACTTGATAAATTTGAATGAGTTTTTTTGTAAACGTGTGATTTTCAGTTCAGTTTCAACTTTGAAAACAACGTATTTGAAAGATTTATCGTCTACGTATTACAATATTGTTTTGCAAACTGTAGTTACAAGCTTCAAAAAAATGTGTTCTATTCGAAATGTTTGGAAACACTATAGGATGACAAAAAAAGTGAGAAAATTTCTAGTCCAGTATTCATTAGATTTTTAATGTGGCACAGATGTACATTTTTAGAGATAATTTAGGCTAATCCTTGATAAGATTGTTATAATAATTAGAACTTAAATTTGAGATGAAATTTCTCGTGAGTGTAATAATAGTATACTTACTTACACAATATAAGGAAACCGTTTTTAATTTTTTTTATAAATTTGTCGGTACAATTATGATTAAGTGTGTGTCCTTTATCGAAAGAGAGTATAAAAATTTAGTTAATGTATCGTTTTATACTTCCTTGTTGTTAAAATGCAAACAATGTCATTGCGTTAACTTTAAGATAATGATAAAATGTAAGACTATATTTTTTGATAGTACTTTAAATATTATAGGTACACTGTCATGAGTTATTAAACACAACAATTTAAAAGTAAAGTATATTTTTCATTTTCTATTTATCTCAATTTGAAAAATTGTAAAGTAGCTAACATAACTATGACTCATTAACAAAGAATAATGAGTTCTCAATCTTACAAAAAAAATCATTTGTATTTTATTATGATTCATATGTCAACTAATTACTTTGGTGCAATCTACAGTGCAGTAAAAACAATTTATCCAACCATAATTCTAAATTTAGTTCAATTGAACCATCCATTCTAGATGCTTAATGAACGATCGGCATCGTCATCTAGAAGTCATGGGTATAAGTAGCTCAAAAGACTTTAGACGTATAAGATACAGTTAGATGATACAATACAATGTGACGGCAAAAAATGTATAATGCTCTGATCATTGAAATAAAATTTTTATACATAGATTTTATAGTATTTATTTATCATATTGCAATGATTATAATGTATTTAAACTATCGTATTATAAAATTTACAAAATCGCCAAGTATAAAGTGAATATTTCGCAAACTTGGCAAACAAACGTGTGAACAATATACCTCGTGCCCTCGAGGTACGTAGCAATGTACGGAAACGGAAATTCTCTTCAAACATAAATACACATCCCATACTTGTGCAATGTTTGTCGAGTTTAACGCCAGCGTTTCCCTGGAATGCATTTGATTAACCCAAAGTATGTATATGCCCTTGTATGGGTAACAAGTATATTACGTATACGTAAACCTACGCATCAGCAATGAAATCATTGAAAGCTGCATCTAAACAGGTACTCTTTAAATACCATTGTAGTTCAGCATTTTTTTTTTTTTTTTTTTTTTTTTTTGTACAAAATTATGTACTTTACTTTTAGAACGCAATAAATATAAAAGATAGTACATTTTTTAAGACCAATAATTTTACCATACATCGGTGATACACAAAACTCATTAGATTCTTGTAGATTTAATCGACTATAAAATAAATTTATAAATAACATTATTACTTTAAAAAAAAATAGTCGAATGCACAACATTACGAAAAATTCTAACTACATACTAGGACAATCAACCATTGAAGTTGACAAAATTGACTCCATTCGGCAGAAATCACCGTTTCAAACAGAACACTTAACAGTACATGCAGTGCGTCAGCTTCACGCGTACTGTGAAGTTACATTTTTTTTTTATAATTCCGCTCTCTCTCTCTCTCTCTCTCTCTCTCTGTTACACGTGCTCGTAACTACTAACGATCCAATAAACGTGTTCCTCCCCACCGGTGATTTACCAAGTTTTGCTCTCTTTCAAACTTCCCCCATGTTAACAGCCACCACCTTCCGGTCTGTTTTTCTTTTGTTACTTGTTTTGCTCCCTTTCTCGACTTGGCAAACCTACTCACGTGCATGCCATGAGACCCTTCCACCTTGGAGGACATCTTCACGCATTGTAATTAGCCGGTGTGATGGCAAACTTCTTTATCCCGTACTTAGATGGATTAAACGTAGACTCTTTCCAATGGCAAGAGGGTAAAGTATACTTGACTTTAGGAATACAAAAAAAACAGCATTTGACGAATAGCCATTGGATAGTACTTTAGCTTACGTATTCGCTTCAACTGCGTGTATGAAATTTTCTGAGTTTCAAAAAATTGTATACGATCCAAAATGTCCAATTAATCATTACTTACATAATTTACAATTGTACAATACTTACATAACAATGATTGGCGAAGACATTTTTATGGCAATAAGAAAAAAAATAAATTGTAAAATGTAGTTTAATAAACGGTACACTAATAAAAATTTCTCATATTTTAGCTAAGAAGATGGGTAATCGGATGTATTTGAGCACAACATTTAATAAACATAATTGATTGAAATAATCAAGGATAATAAAATATATGCGTGGATTTAAGGGTAACATCCGAATTAAATAAATATTTATGTATATACAATAAATAATTCTTCTCACTCACTACTTCATTGTTACACTTTGAACTTTCTGGGCTTCTCCCTTTGACAATGCGAACCGTTTTGGACTGTCCGTATTCTTTATTAGTTGAAGATTTTTGTATGCTAATATAATTTTTGAGACAGATCCTTTTTAATCATAAGTTGTGTGTTGGATGCTCAATAAGATTTTCTAAGAATTAAACACGAAAGTACCTACAATTATCTCAATTTTAGCATAGAAAAATACCAAGAGCAGGTACTTCATTCTTAAGTATACTTTATCATGTCACATTCATGTCACATTTATCTTCATGAAAGTTCCTCATGCAACTCCCAAGTGCAACAATTTCTTGGATTCCAGCTGCACAACCTAGAGAATCATCGAGAACAGAAGGAGGAGAACCTATAAGGAAATTCCAGTGTGCATAGTTTCCGAAGCAAGTCAGGAACTAAGTATTTCCCGAATTTAATACCCGGGGCGTTGGTGATCTTGTAGACCACGCAATATATTTATACATTGTAGTTCTGGACTATAAAAGCTTCCTTGAGAATTCTTTTTTTTTTTTGGCTTCATCAATATAAACATCAACAGACAATTTTTTCATTGGTTACAATTTGATGCGAAAAATTTGATTGAGAAATTCCACAACTTTTGTTTAGTTTAAACTAATTATATTAGTCTTTTATTTAATAAACATAATTAGACTTTTTTTTCGTCTATTTTTAAGTCATGACTTTCTAGACTACCAAGGAGGTAAACGTTTCTAGAAATGTTTTAAAATTTGAAAATTAGAAAGGGTTTTGTCTTATTAATGAAACTTTAGTACAGTTTATTTAAAAAATAATTAACTCGAATGAAAATCTAAAAACTTTTCAATACAAACTTTAAATAAAATTTATTAAAATATTTTATAGTAATGTCCAAGTAAAAAAATCAAGTCATCAAGTCTGTATTTCAAACAATATCGTACGACTATTACATTTTTGTTTTCATTATAATGAATATTATATGTTATTATTGATAAAGAAAACAAAAAGTCTTAGAAATAAGAAAGAGTTGATGAAATTTATGGTCATTCCTTGGCTTAGAATTATTCGGTGTATCTATTGACGTTACTGTAGTTACCAAATAATTCGAGCAGTAGTCTGAACCAAGAATTTTCATTTAAGGATAAAAAAGGTTAGACAATTTAAAAATACATGTAACTTAATAATCATAAATATATTTTATTGATGAAATGTGAAAATGAACCATATTTTCTGAGCTTCTTCAATAAATTCATAAATTTTCAATCAATTCACAACATACTTAACAATAACAATTGCCATCCTGTGACATGTACGTAGTATATAACTTGAATTTCATGTTAGCTGGATCTTGTTCATTGAAGAAATTTATTTTGTAAAATTTTTACAGTCTTTTCATCAACAAAAAGACGGTAATGGTAAAACTGGATTTCTTATTTAAGTTCAAACAAAGATCAGGTAGATCTTTACATTTGACGATCCCAAACTAAAATCTCTTGTTTTCCTGTTTTTACAAAGAAAAAGTGAATAAAACGAAAGATACATGGCAGCATAGCTCCAACTTTAGTTTTAAAATAAAGAACAATAACAGACAACTACGTCTGACAATAGCTTTTATTTTTCTATACAGCATTGGTCGCGACCTTGTATCGGTGAAATCGATAACGCGTGACAATGTATTTAATATAATATCTATACCCCGTGCGTATACCAACATCATATGCAACATTACTCAATCACTGATCGCATGATACGTAATAATGACCCATTGGTCCTCACTCATACTTTTTGCAATATTATGATTATCAAAACGGAAAGAAATTGATAATTTTTTCTTCTTTTTTAAACATTATTTTTTCGTACTCGCATACAACGTTTTGCAGTTGATTTTAATAAATCTTGTTTTTAATGACTGAAATGGAGTTTGACAAGTTAAACTTTCATTTGAAGTGAACTCCGATCCCTCCTGTTAATTTTTCGTAGTGATTTCATCAAAAAACCTAACTTCTCGAAAAGATGCTTAATCGCAATATGATTTCTTGCATACAGTGAAAAACGTGTACCAACTGTTTAAAATTCAGAAAATAAAATTGCACAACCGATGGTATAGGTTTTATAAGAGAGAAAAGAACCAGCTTTGCAATCGGGCGTGAGAAAAAATTATGCAATTAGAACACGCGCCCATCAACATTATACTATATTTATTCAACATACATGTACAAGATAAAAACATCGTCCCCGACAAACAATAAGTTTCTTTCTTTGATTTTTAAAATTTTTTTATAATCTTCTACATCTCTTTGGTCGCAAAGCGTCCGTCTATGTCACAACTAAAATGTGCGCTTTTTCCAGCTCATTTTCTCAATAACAATTATTAGTTCTCTTACATACAGACTCACGCTTTATGATGTGATTTTAATAATTCTCGCATTATACATATGTACAAATGGGGAGGTAACGAGTTTATATTTATTTTTTCTTCAATAGTTATAAATATAAGTATATTTTATCTATCTAACTATCTATGTATAAAGAGATGGCGAGTCTTCATTAAATTTGTATGTATGAATTTATCTCTTCTATTTTTCGTATTTTTTTTTTAACATAAAAATTACGACGGATGAGATGTGCGCGATCGGCGTAGGTATACATAACCTCATGCGCACGCAATTGGCTACATTATTTTATACAAATGGATCGTATTACTCGATCGAGGACGATTTCTTTTTCACAGTTTCAAGAGGTTATCCCAAATTTTTCTTCTGGTATTATCGCGAACAAAAATTGTTCAACGATGCCTTGTTGACACGTATCTTTCCCTCGATTGGACAATCACGACATAACCAACAAATAACACACCTCAGCCGTGAAGTAGACAGTATCGTACGATAATACATGAATGTTTGTTTTATTTATTAGCTTTTTTTTTTTTTTTATTGTTTTTTTCGCATTTTTTTCCTCATTTATTGTATAGCCAACAATGGGATTCCCACACTGCCTTTTTGTACACATGATTAGGATTCGCTTGGTCGGTCGTCCTTGCGAAAAAACCACCAGTTGCTTCGCTGTTATGGTTTTTGAACTGATTGGACTGAGAACCTGGGCAAGTAGAGACCGAACTTACTCTCGATGCCTGCGAATATCGGCAGGGCAACTTGGTAGCCGCCTATGTGGTCCGGATTCGTCGAGCGCATCTCATCGGCCACACCCGTGGCTGGTACCTTGTTTTCTGAGCCGGCCGGTCGTCTAGTGCGGAAGGAGAGAGTTGCGTTATGCGAGGTAATTTTTTTTTTTGACGTTCAAACAAGTTACAACGAGTTTAATACTCACGATCCTCCAAAATCGACGAAGAACAGCCTTTGCAGCAGCTCGTAGCTGAATAACGTGACACCAAATTGCGGTGACGATCTAAATACTCGAGCTATGCAAAATGAAAGGTAAATTAATTTCCATTCCATTGCAATCCTGGATCCGATTCTCTCATATTTTTATATTAAAATCATGTGGGGATCCAGAATAGTTAACAAACTCTGCAAAAGCTATACAAACATCAACATTGTGTTGAGACCAAGATAAAATGGTCTTTCTGTGGCGAAATACAATCAACCTCGAGCAGGACATATTTATGCTTTTATCCTTAAATATTTCGATCGTAAATTCAACTCAACAAACTTATGCGTCTTAAGTGAAACGAAAAAATGCGATGTTATCATAACCATGAGATGGAAACACAACTCAGAAAAAAACTGCCTGCCTGCCAATTACTTACTGATCAAAAAGGGGTCACCAGGTCATTTTAAGATATATTGTTGGACCGGCAAACTCTCGTGAACAACCAAATCCAGGTTTACAATAAATTATATTTAATTATTTTATTATACATATAAAAAAAAAAATATTCAAAATTGGGCTAAAAACTTTTGATCCCCAATAATGTAGTTCAGACACCAGAGAATTGTGGGTGAAGTTTTAAAACATAAATGAGTTTTTTTGTTGATTCTTAGGTTTTTTTTTGCCGTAAAATCTAATATTGGACGCACACTAACGTAAGTCTTTTTGATAAATTCTGTTAAAAAATTATTTGAAAGTGATTTTTTTGTTTTACTTTTTGCTGTATATTTTTTCTGCTAAGCATTTATTGTTGAAAAAAAAAAAAAAAAAAAGTTTCAATTTCGACCGATCTTACGTGATTTTATATACTTCTACCTTTTTCTACGAAACATAAATTTCTCTATAAATTAATTTTATTTTTAGACAACATGCTCTTACGCTTTTCAATATTTTTGCTTTTCATAAAAATATATTTTTGTTCATTTACTCTTGGGTCAACAAAGACACATCCTAAAAAAAATTTTAAGTACCATGTAATCACTTTCATGTAATTACGTGGCAAAAGTGGCATTTTTTTGATGCTACAGCAAAAAATGAAAAAATAGATTTTTTAAAACAAATTTTTAGTTGCTTAAAACAAGGATTTGTAGTTAACATATCCCCGTTAGTATAATTCTACTGTAAAAAATACGTAGGAATCAACAAAAAATTCCCTTACAAGTCAATACTTCATTTCTTGCCTTCATTTTACCCTAGCACCTCAACTAATAGTATAATAAAAAATATTAATTTTTTTAAAGAATCATAATTTCAAGTGAGAAGCTAAGTGATAAGTAATTGATTCAGATATTCATTCACTTCATTTTTAAATCCTAAAGGGTGCATCTACTTAAAATCACATTGAGTGAAGGAAGACCACAATTGAAAGCATTTGTAATATAGTTAATACAGTCAATGTTAGTGTTAGTGGGCTAGAGTTGTAACTAGCCCCTGATTATGCCAATTGTAAGTCTATATATGTAATCAACCCAACCATCGTAGAATTTTTATCTTATTGTCAAAATTATGGCTCTTACAAGTTAAATTCAACACCGTAAGTAGGTAGTAGGTATTTGAACGAAGCAAAAATTAACGAAATAAGCTTTTTTTTAAGTAGAAAAAAATTCGAGAGCAAAAGTAGTAAAAATCCAAAAAATACTGAAAAAATAAGGTACTCTTATGATTTCAAAAAACATTACAAAAGCCCAAGCTGCAAAATTGAATAATAACTAGATCGATGCTTTAGGATTTTACAGAAAATAATGACGATAATAAAATTGCTACCTGTCGCTCCCTTCCAAAATGCTCTTGCTCCCTCCTCCTTGTAAATTTTTCGGGCGCAATCAACCAATCCGTTGTATGTCGTTTGGCCCTCTCTCGCGACGACCTATAGTGTTACATTAATTCCTCAATTCGTTGTATTCAAAATGAGATATTGTATACATTTAAAAATTATGAAACAACGAATCGATATCCAACCTGCAATCTCGTTTTTATGACGTCAGCCGGGGTCACCAAACCGGCGGCCGGGACGCCGGCAATGGCACCGGCGCAGAGGAGTGACAGTGGAGTGTTGTACCCACCCTCGTCAGCAAATTTCGTTTTTATATGCGCGTAAAAGGGGAAGTAAATGGCACTAAATGGCACGTCTCGCAGCAGACAAGCTCTTGCGCCCTAGACCAATTGCAATCCAAGAAAAAAAAAAATTCATGAAGGAACCAAATGGTCAAGTCATACAGAGTAAATATAGTGCGAAAAAAAGAAAAAAAAAAAAAAGGATTGTAAAAAAACTAACTTTGTATAGTCCGAAAAGTCCTAGCTCCTTGACCACAGCCCAAGCTCGGACCTTTGAGCCCCCGGCTATCTCACCGGCCACCTGCAATCTAATTTTAACGATCTCGAGGGGATTGGTGAAGATAACTTGAGACGCACCAGCCGATGCCCCCGAGAGGATTTCGGCATAGAGCTGAATGCTGCCGTTCTTGTCCATGAACTTGTCACGCACGAAGTCATTGACCGTGAGTTTAATGGCCTTCTCTGGCGCTACGCCCATCAATTGCGGCACTAGACCTCTGTACAGGCCGAAGAAACCTTCGTGACGGATGACCTGGAGAAACAATGTTCATGGTTTGACATTCACAGGTCGAGAAAGATTTTTACTTTCAATCATCTTGTAGCGTATACTGTTGTTAGGAAAATCTTTTCTTTTCAAATATTGCCATAGTACTATTTGTTTTTCAGATGCTTAAGCTCATTGTGAGGTAAAAATTATTATTATTCTTGGTTTTTATAATTAGACAATTATTTTAACTTACGCAGCATACTAAAGATCTTTTGAAATTGAAATGATACATATTAAACCTATAAGGAAAAAAAATAACTCAACAAAAAAAAATATTCATAATCGATACTTTTCAATAAAAATTAACATTTTCTAAAAGATTCGATTGATTTTTGATAAAATTGGAGTCAGACAAGCTGACATAATAAAGAATCAAAGTGTTGTTATACTATTGCATAAAAACATTGTATAATAGTGTATGATATCGCTTGTAATAATTTTTAGATGTTAGAAAAAGACTCTACAGGGAAAAAAATTAATAAAATAAAAAAAAAAAAGAAATTTTTTTAATATGCTACTCCAAGTATCAGCTACTCATAAAAAAATATATGTGCAAAATAAATTTTAAAATCACAAGAATAATATTGTTGAACTAACTTTTTTGCAACAATCGAAGCTGTTTTTGTACATGAGCTCACCGATGAAGGAACCCGTGCGCTGGTTCTGCATGCGCGTCTTGACCAAATCGATTGGATAGACCGCAGTAGCACCGACAGCTGGAAAAAAAAATAATAATACCATTAGTTGAAGGATTGTATTTTGAGCCCTACTGTTATTATAACAAAGCGTACGAACCTCCGGCAACGGAACCAAGGGCGAACCGATACCCGCTTTCTAAAATTTGCACGACGACTCCTCTTTCTTCCGGACTCTAAAGAGAAATTTATTTTTTACTCACATACAATTAGTTTTAACC
The DNA here is from genome assembly GCF_036245765.1 of Copidosoma floridanum. Classification (NCBI taxonomy): domain Eukaryota; kingdom Metazoa; phylum Arthropoda; class Insecta; order Hymenoptera; family Encyrtidae; genus Copidosoma; species Copidosoma floridanum. The sequence continues at coordinate 11,954,292 of NW_028321907.1, read as the reverse complement.
TTGCGAAGTCTTAGCGAGGAGAAACTTACCGATACAGCTTTGATTTCTGCTAGTCGGTTGGTGATCTGTTTGAAATACTGCTCAGGTGTAATGGCAATCAGGTCATTGTAAATGATTTTTCTGTTTGTAGGGCAGATTGAAGAAAAAAATTTGACGATTCAGCTTTTAAATCTTATCATCTTTAAATATTTAGGCTTTACTGAGGGAGTGATCGCAACTCAGTTGGGTAGAAGCTAATCTGAGGTACAGCTGCTCTAAAGAGGTGAGGATTTAATTTCCAGTTGAGGTCAACTTTTCAAAAGATGAATTTTACGGGGATTTGTTCGTAAGTCTCGCAGGTGGCTCGGAAAGATTTAGTATAGTTGAGCAAGTTGGGGTGATAAGTATATAAGTTCAGTTGGGTAATATAGGATCAACACCCTCCACATAGAGATGGTGGAGGATGGCTATAAAAATCACTAAAGTGATGTGCATAAGTAAAAAAAATATAATAAGAAAATAAGTAAAAATATTTTGTACCCAAATACCAAGGGTTCAACTGATAAACAAGAATATTCGGTTTCATAAGAGTAATTTCTTACGAGAATATTATTATACAATGGTAGTATAATAATAACGAGAATATTAAAATATTATTAGAATGTGCGTTGATTTTAAAAGCGTGAAATACAGTAAGCCTTATAATGAAATCCGATTATCTTACAAGAAAGTATTTATCTTAAAAAAATTTTCGTCTCATGGAAATTTTGGAAAACGCTCATAAAAAAGCCTTTGGCAGTTCACAATATCTACATGCAAATATTTAAATAGACATAAATATTACATAGATGCGGTGCATAAAAATTACGATACACTTATTGCAATGCATGAATGAAAATTAACAAAGCACAAGTAAATCATCACAACTTGAATCGAAAAAAATTGTTTCACTCCTCTTCGGTTAAATATTTTTTTTTTTCAATCAAGAAAACATTTTATGCGATTAAATTGAAAATTTATTTATTTAATTTATCAAAATTTGTTTCCAACTAGTTTAGTATTATTTTAATTGAAAAATTATTTAACAGAATAAAAGTAAATACATTTTTTTTTTGTATTCAAAGAATTGAATTGCTTAGTGCTACGCAGTGATGTATGTTGTGGCGACAACGTGTGTCGTAGACAGTGAAATACGATGAACGACAATCAATCAACAACGAAGCCGACTATAAAATTGAAAGTTTTATATACTGAATGATAATAATATAAAAACCTGTGTGTAAACTAGCAAAAAGTTAAGGAGACGCACCCAAAAACGACCGGCTCCAACTCTTGGCTCGCGCTGATGCGATCCCGTAAGCATAGCAGCGAGAACAACGTCAAACAGATTTAATGCTCGCGTTAACTCGCATCTATCTTTTTTAAATTCACACTATTATTGAGAATCAAATCGTCATGACAAAGTTGTCGATGATTTTTTTTTTTTTTTTTTCTTCTCAATTTTAATACAACATCGTGGGAAGTAGGATCGAAAAAATATGGATCAACTAATTCTACACTTTCCGTGTATAGGTTTCAATTGTACCATTGTTTGGTCACACTTGAAAAACCTTCACACTGAGATTATAAGTATCATCTGCTTACCCGGTATGATGCAAAAGATCGCAAAGGTGGAAGAGAATGTCGACCTCCAGTGGCGTTATTTGAGACATCATTTGCGCGGAGTGCAAAAACTCCTCTGGAAAAAGATGTTTGTGAAATTTTCAATAAATACAAACATCATTATTTTCGTTTTAAAAATAACAGAACCAGTAATGACCTTTTGTGACCTCCTGATACCTGTGTCCATTGGTCGCGTTCAGGTAGATTCGCTTGATGAGCTCCATATTGTGCAACAGCGAGTTAAAGGCCATGAAGTACGGAAAACTGACTTTTCTCCCCGTCTGCCCGACGTTTATTGCCTACAACAGAACCAAAGAGATGAATAGCATTGAATTCATCGAAAAACGCGAACTAAACCTACCGACAAAAGATTATCCCTGACGTCCTTCGTCAGCAGGTGGCTCTTGATGCTGAGCATGATGTCGTGGAAGTCTGCTGCCGAGATGAAACCCGTGCCATCCTTGTCGAATTTTTTGAAGGCCTCTGTCGCGTACTCTTCGTGAAAGTCCTACGAAGCAAAGAAATTTTTTCTAAGTTGGCCCCAAAAACTTTACCCAAACACACCGTAAAAAACGAAGAAAAAAAAAAAAAAAAAAAGCTCAGCACGTACGTGAAGAAACTGGCTGAACTCCGCATAGTTGATCAGTCTCTTCTTATCCTTGCCAAAGTAGAGCTCGATGAAGCCGCTGTTCATGTTGAAGGGCATCTTTTGGTGCAGCACAGTTTTACGCATCACCTCAGCGAACTCGTCTGCGGACATAAAGGGCGTGACCGATTTTTCTAGCGAGTGCTTGAAGTAATGCTGACTCCAGAAAATTATATCGAGGAGCTATTCACTTTTACACGAGGAATTCAAGTGATTCAAGATTTTACATGATAAAATTTTTAAATATATTTTTTTTCTATTCTCAAACCAATTGAAACAAAAAATATTTACGAGATATTCGAGCTATTTTATTAATTAGAAAATAAAAACTATTGTAACTAAGCTTTAAAATGAGTGAATGATATTTTTTTTCAATACCGTTAAAAATAGAGGCCAATTTATTTTTATTTTATAACATTCACAATCGAGACTTTATCCTTCTATAAAAATTAAGTTAAAAATAATTTTTCACTCGTTGTGTACTTGAATTTTCAATTCAGAATTGAATTGATTTTATGAGATTTGAGAAACCATTGTATTATATTTTAATTAATAATAAATAGTTTCATATGATTTTAATTGATCTGCACTTACCAAATGCAACCATCCCGTTTCCGTTAGTGTCGAAGAGCTGGAAGGCCGTCTTGTAGAGAGCATCGGGCACGCAGAGCAGGCCCTCAAAGGCTTGGAACTCCGAAAAGGAAATGAATCTGCCAAAAAAGTGTTGAGTAGGTACATAGCCCCATTGGGTTTAACTCCAAATTTCAAAAATTAGGGGGGGGGCTCACCCATCTTTGTCGGTATCAACGATCCCTGCGAGAAGGGCGACCGACTCGGGGTTGTAGCCCGGGTCGATGTAGAGGCCGAGGTAGCTGCGTACGAAGTCATTAGAGGTCATGAACCGTTCTCCATTCTTCTCTTGTGTGGCATACTGTGGATTTGGGGAATCGTTGAGGATTTTATTTTTCATTTTTTTTTTTTTTTTTTTACCAACTTTATTTTTTTAGAGACGATTTTTTTACCTGGTTGAAAATTTCATGAAGACGTTCGCTGTTGGCGCGCTTCAAGTAACCCGGACCCTGGAAAGAAAAAGAAGCCATTGTTATTTTTGAATGTGAAAGCTACAAGCGAAACGTCTGATTGGCATGTCAATATTCATCGATGAATTGGATTACAAATCGTTCGATGCTCAATCACAAGCTCAGTGAAATTGAGACAACGTATTCATCATTCATTGGCATTTACTTCGATTCCTCCTTTTATTCATTATTTATTGGTGATTAATTTTTAGCAGAATCAACAGTACCGCCGTATTTACGTTGAAGCGCAATCGTTATTTATTTTTTCTTATACTTGGATATGGATGAGAATTTTGAGATGAATAACATTATGATTTAGAAGCCTACTTGAGAGAAAATTTAAAAACAAGTGCAGCATAGTTTTTGTTATAATAAAGTTGAGTCATTGTTGTTGTTCGATTTTTTTAATTAAAACGTTAAAATTTCTAACCGATTCGCAGATAATAAAAAATATCAATTTATCATCGGTAGAATGTCAACATTTTTAATTTCACATCAAAAAGTACAACAATATTTTGTATCCTAATAATTAAAGTTACTTCGACAAATAATCATTTCTTTTTTTTTAATAAAACAATTAAAGTATTTTTTCAAGAGAATACGTAAGCATAAGAATATATTCTTGCACTATTTAACTGGGATATTCCATACTAACTTGATCAAACTCTAACCAAATGAACACTCTAAATTAATAATTAACGAAGTTTTTGGATTTTTTTTTCGGTCCAAAAAATCTCTCTAGAAATTGTAAGAAATAAAATTTGAGAAAATATCGAAAGTTTTCCATTATACGTAATATTTTGAGAATTATTTTAATAGGGTGTTCACTTTATATTCCAATTATAGTTGTAACTTCTTGGTTATTATTTTAAGTTAATAATAAGCCACAAACCTCACGTAATTCAATTGAAGACACTACATAGAAGCGAACTCTATAAAAATAAACAATATCTAAAGAAAGAACAAACCCTCTGACCCTTAAAAAAAAACCCCGCTCAATCAAATAAATCCCCAGTATTTTAGAGGCGGAAAAAGAAATCTTTCCCAATAATCCATCCGCTTCTTTAAAAAAAAAAAGTTCCACCCACATAAAAAAAAGCATGTCAGCGTAAAATCGCCGGTACATATATATAAAAAAGGGTGTGACACAGAATGGCTATAAGCCGCTCAACTCAGCAGTAGTCGGGTATATTCCATCGATCGCCCGCTGCACCCTCAACGTTGCGTAGATATATATATATATATATATACGTGTATGCGCAATCTCCCCGTCCCTCCGTCACACTGGCCTCTTTTAAACCCTTGGTACATATAGCAATAGATCCCAGCTCCAGCACTGCCATGTACATGTATGCATAGGAGCGACAAAAGAGGGGAGAACGAGAGACACAAAAGACGAGAGAGAACAAGAGCTATGCGATGTATGCGTGTATGTACCAACGCGTCCTTGACCTCCGGAAGCCGGCCTTGGCCTATCTACTCACGGAGACGGAAAGCAGATGGGCCGTCCTTTAATTTCCGGGTTGAATTAAAATTTCAGGTTGCAGGTAAGTGCAGTGTATGTATCTGTGATGTGGTTGAAGCTACTGCACGCGAGAAGAGACGTGCTGTCATTGCCTCAAGCCATGTGATGTTGTACAGAAATTTTGAATTGATTTTTTTTTATGGTAATTTTCTGTCATATTTCATGGGGTATAATAAATTTTATTATTTTTGAAGAGCCTGAAGAGTACACCGACGTAACTATGTATACGAATCATAAGTAATCATCGAATGAAACTCAACAGCTGTATCGAAAAGCTACACATTATTATGGTCCCTTAGAAGGATTTGCCAATAGAAAGATAGAACATTAATTTTTTTCATCGTGTAATAACATTTCAAAAGTCTGGTTATAACATGCTAGAGATAAAAATAAGCGTAATCTTTGGCTTTATTTTGACGAATACTTGAATTGAAAAGTTGTATTGTCAATATCAACTTAGCTTATGTTTAGTACTTTATTACATTTATGTAGTAATAATAATATATTCCCTCGCTTTTAAAACCCATACTGTTTTTCCACAGGTTAAGTATGTACATGCATCTCCTACAACTTAACATTGAAAGTTCAATGACCTTCAGACCGAAACCCTTCTTGATATCTTTTATCACAGCTATATGCTTGATTGATTCAAATGTTTGGCGGGTAATGTCTTTCTAAATATCTATTCCATTGTTAATTGTATATTCATTACAAAAATTGGTTATTTTTACGCCGGTTTACAACTAAAAGCTACAATTTCTGTAATTTCCCATCGAAACCAGTATTGAAGTAACAGTGTTTGTTTTGAACATGTTTCATAGATGAACCGAGAATATTGACGTATGGTAAAGTTTTTATCATAAACTAATAGTTATCTGAGAAAAATCCTTAATAGATCTACCTTTTCCCTTTGAAGCGACTATCTTCTCTCTTTTTAACACGCTTTTTTACTTTTATACTACAAGTTAGATACAAATTTTACAACTCAAATCGTACTTTTTGTGTATCAACATGCTTCCAATACAGACTAGACGATTTTTTTTCCTGCACCATTTTTATGAAATAGTCCAATGGATTTTGACGTAAAGATACATCTTTGAGCATCCAACGAATGAATGTAGAGTTGTCCGAAGACTCACCGGCAGAATCAGATGTTCAGCGCACGTGTACCTTCACTTGCTTTTCACTTTAAATGTAGTTGCGAAGAAGTTCTACATAGTTTTACGCATCTCGTTTGTAAAATACCAGACAAATTTCATCATCAAAAAGGTGAATAGGCACACAATGTTAATTGTACTAAAATAGGAATAATTGTATAAAGCAAAGAAACAAATTGCATTCAACGATTACAACAGAATGAAATGTTATTGGCATGTGCCATCAAAATCAACCAAAGAATCAAACTAAATCATTTGTAGTGGCAACTACAATGTGTAAGAAAATTCGCTTCTCGACATTCATACAAAAACTACACGCAGCCGGTTCGTGCAAGCCCCATTTTTTTCAAACTTGCAAGAAAAAGGCTCAAATGCTTGAAACCTCGGTGATAACCAGTTTCTCTCCATTGAAAGGTGCTAGCTAGCACTCAAGACACGATGATGCGGTACTTCCTGCATCAATGTGTAAGATAATGCACGTGCACTTCTTTAATATAGCGTTATATCTCGCGCCAAGCTGCAGCTGCAAATCATCACTAGATGCAAATTGAATAGGTACATTACGATGTAGTCGCACTTACGTAACTTCGCCTTATACGCTATATAGAGATCAGCACTGAATACATATGTACTTGGGAGAAAAAAAAATCCAGGAACGACAAACAACAGCTATAGTCTCTCGCGTCATATGTCCTAAGCCTTTTTTTTCGCTTCGATGCATGTAATGCGTAATCAGGTGATGCGCGCCAAGTGACTTAAATTAAACAACGGATAGTACTTAAATAATGGCTGTGTGACACTGTTGCGTTTGCGCGTTAAATTTGTCCCAAGTGTTTTGTTGTTCCTTGTCGTTAGGCACATTAATTTTTGACAATATCGTCATAACCGTAAAAACTAATGGATACCTTTAGAAAATTCATGCCATACATGTACTCGATGCAAATTGATGGTAATTCAGACCATCCCCTCTCCGATGGGCTTCGTCGGCTTTTAATCAGAGACACGCGCAATTGCACTCGGATGGTCATTACAACCGAACGGAAAAATACGAGGAACCGTTTGCTAGCTGTTATTGAAATTAGCAGATTAAATTGCGCATCATTTTACCGGTACGTGGCGAGCACGGGAGACCTTGTGCGTGGGTTTATTATCTATCACCGAAGGTCCCCAAAAGCTTTTAATTTGTTGATAAAGCGTATGTTGTATATAGATTTTTTTTAAATACCATGATCGGTGAAAGAATAAATCAATTTTCATTCATCGTAATCTTTGGTCCTTTGGCGTCAAAGTCAACAGATTATACAAGCACAACGTCACGCGACCGGTTTTTGATGAAACGATAAAAATTTTTTTTTGACCTAACAACGTTTCGCAAACGGATTTCGAGTGATAAATCTGTTCAGCGGGAAATGTCGAGAGGATCGGCTTTCAATCATTCAACATCTTATCGGAGTTTACGAGGGAAAGAATTTTAGAACGAAAACGCGTACATGTAAATACCTATATCTCAGTGACGCGACCTTCAACTTTGACTTTCAATTATGCAATATGCACGTCGTACTGCGTGTGGTAGAAAAAATACACAGACTGTAAATCGGCGATTCAGGGCTCGAGTGTGCAATGGATTGAAGGGCTTCAAACTTGTATGTATATAATTATACCTAATATGGATGACAAGTTTGCACAAAAAAAGAACTGTAAAAATATCGTTACCCTCGCCAAGAGAGCATATCACATAAAAAATTGAGCTTTCGATAGCGTTGGTAAAAAAAGCCGATTCGCAAACGTATAATAGAAAAAAAAAAAAAAAAAAAAAAAAAAAAAAGGAAGCAAAAATATTCCCGCACCCGTGCCCCTTTCTCGTTTACCGGCTGTGCTTGTCCGTACTTTTGAATAAGACATCCTCCTGTACGCGATTTTTTATATGCACACCAAAAGGTTCTTCCAGCCCTCTGCAGTACACAAATAATATATATGTAACACGAGCAACCCCAATCGCCGCAGTAGAGTAGGTCGTTGTAGCACTGTACAGGCACCAAAGGGTGTATGGTCGAGCTTGCGCAATTTGACTCCCGTTTTCACGTGTACACATAAGCCAATCACGCACCAACGGCATGCACACACGGATGGACCGAGACTGAACTCTTCCGGGCCTCGCCCACTCGCCACCGCGTGATCTGCGTATACGTGTATCGATGTATATATGGAAAAGAAGCACGTGTGCAGTCTCACATGTCGCAATCACGTTGTTAGGTATATATTTTTTTTTTACTTTTTGTTTAAAAAAAAAAAATGTTTCAGAGACGTGCGATATCGTTCAGAGCGTCACGGAGCTCTCCGGCTATACTGACTGATGTGCTACACTCTACGCCACATAGAATCGCCGTTGCTGGAAAGAAGAGCGGACGCAACATATGAGCGAAGAAGAAAGAGATAAGAGACCATGTACTCTCCTACGAGGAAAGAAGAGAGATGTACAAACCATATAGAATATACTGGCGTGGCAATTTCGAAGCTCTATCTCGGTCTATGTTCCTCGATATCTTCGGACAAACGACAACTTGTATGTGCTGCTCTCGTGGTACGAGAGATTCCGTAAAAAAAATCTTTTTTTTCTTTTTTGGAAATTCAAAAACAATTTTTTTTGTCAAACAAAGTACATTGCGACAAGAGCTTTTGTTTGAGGTTTAATTAATCGTTGAATCAAGAAATAATATTTTAATACGAAGATCTAAAATTACAAAAAATCATTGATCAAATTTATTCATAATACCTAATTAATTCAAAGAGTTAGCCAGTCTTGTAAAATTATAGTTGCAACTTTTCAACTGGATATTATTGTTCGACTCAACGAGTCTCATTTTGAATTTCTTTCTTTCAAGGGGCTGCTCGAAATACTTAGGTGAAGAAAACCTTTCAAAGATACAGAAATTCACTGCAAGTGATACCCAATGACTTGATATATATACTTTTTTCTTTTTTTTTTAATCGGTATCTAGTGAAAATCGAGGTGAAAATAAAAATGCTTTTTAATAATTTTATTAGAATTTGTTTCTAAATTTTTACAGCAATCTAATAATGTATAAATAAACAAACTACAACTCAAAAAGCGAAGATGAAGCTAGATTTTTTTACCACGTGATGAATGCTTTTTATAAAATTTCGCGTACATGTTTGCATGACTGTGTTTCCTCATCCGTCACATACTGTTACGTATAATATATATAAGTAAATATATGCACTCCCTCCACCATTTTCTTCATAGAACTACTTGCAAGTAAATGTACAGAGACAATTATGTAAGTGTGTTTAGTGTGAGCACTATAAGAATGAACTTGGACTTGGCGATGATGAAGGACTTCCTGCAATATAGGTATACCACCATGACAGACAAAGTATAGAAGATTTTTTAAAGATTTTTTTTTTTCACTTTTTAGTACCATTGACTAAATATACAACTCCATTATTACTTTTTGCACGCGCTTAATTCAGTTCTTAACACTACAGTTTGAAAGTTTCAATCGAAGCTGTTATTTTTTTAAATAATCTGTTTGCTAAGTACTCCAACTGTGGGCTCTATAGAGTTTTCAAAGTAAAAGTTTCCGCTGAAAGTTATTAAAAAATAATAGGCTGAGAATCGATGCCACTTGTGGACGTAAAATGAGCATTCATATAAATATTAAAAAAAAAAAAAATTTGTTTGAAATTTTTCTTTCCCCTCAAGCGTATCATATATTTTTAATACAAGTCTATTGTATATTAACAGTATGCTGATGATAAAGATGCATTTTTGTGGATAAATGACCAAAAATACCATCATGAAAAAAATCCAAATAAAATTTAAAAAACTATAAAATTGTGACTATTGTGCCTTAAAAAATAATCATAGTAACTAATAATAAAATAACTAATAAAAAACAACCAATTATATTAAGTACTAGCAGTACTGTTACCGATTAATATTTTTACCTACCATTACACACACGTCAAAAAAAACCAGTTGAATTGAATTTTTTTTCCATAGATAATGTCATATTTTACAAAAAAAAATTTACATTGTTATCATTATATTTTTACAACAGATTTCTGCAAAAATGTATAAAAATTTTTTAAATCTATTTAAAGAGCATAAAAAGCGACTCTTTCCTTAACTATTATTAATTAGAGATTTTTTGAAAATTTAGTTTATATTATAACTTTTAAAACAAAAAACAAATAAATTTTATATTCCACGTGTGTGCGTGTACGTAAGAATCTTAAAGTTCAACGCATAAGTTCTATGTAAATCGTTACATAAGATTAAACGTTTAACGGGAAAAATTAATGCCTCTTTGTCAATTAGGTGCAAAAAAATAGTCTATCAGCAATTTTTTTTTTTTTTTTTTTTTCATGAAAAAAAATATACTTTATATACAAGTTAGTACGATGAAATGTAAAATATTTGGTTGAGGTTACAAAAATCATGTACTTTATTACTGCTTGAAAATTTGCATAAAAGTTTTTTCGATTGAACGATGAAAATCAGTAAAAATATTATTAAATACCTTGACGTTACGTTTTGGAAAGTATTTAGATGCAAATATTCGCACAGTTCAGTTTGTGAAACCAAGGTAAAGATGTTTCTCGTTATGGATAATAGAAATTGATTAGTTGAAGGTAGAATAGATACATTTGAAAAAAAATTTCTTAGAACCGAGAAAATATTTACTAGAATAGTTCTAAGCAAATAATCTCTTGAAATAAGATTCCACTTTATCACTTAAAAAAACTTTAATTTCAAACAAGCAAATAACTCTTGATGTAACAAAATATTATTTTGTTTCAAGAGAATTTTTACTTGGAACTATTATAATAAGCATGTATTTAGTTATAAAAAATTTTTTTTAGCATTCTAACTTAAAATAAACATTGTTAATTTTATTAACCACAATAATTTTATTTTTAAACAATTTTATAAGTTAAAAAAAAAGTTTCATCAAGTATTAATAAATTAATATATATTTCTGATTGAAGAAATTTTTTAATCGACTTGTAATTGTATGCATTAGTCGAAATTTTCGTTAATCATTTCCTACGTTTGTTCACGTATAAGTACTTTTTGCTGATATCTTAATCTTTTTTGGTAACAGAAGAAGGATGGATATTGTTTTATCGGGTTCCAAAAGTTCCCCCCTCCCACTTCCAAAAAAGCCTTACCACAACAGATAACAAAAAAAAAAAATAATAATAATAATCCAGCTCCTATCAAAATACATTCTTCTATTTTCACGCCAATGTACGTGGTCAAATTCGTAATCGGCGTTCCAAAAACCTCTTTATACAAGCCAATGTCCGAGCAAAGTTAAGACATGTGGGTGTCAGAGTTATATCCAAATCGTCAAATACAAATACTTGGCGCAGATATCATTTATTTTTAATATCTAATTCATTAAATATGCATTTCATAAGCTCGATTTACGTCAGGGAAACTCTGGCTAACTTTAGAAATTTCGAAATTAACAAGTTTTTGAGAAATACCTACTATACACACGGAAATAGATCGCTGAAAAATAAACCTTATTTCCCTGTATAATAATTTGATCGTACAATGATAGAGTATAAAAAATCAGCGTTTGTCTCGCAAAATTCATGGTGCTGGAACAACTACAAAAATGGTAAAAATTTCGTTGACACGTCAGTGCAAAAAAACGTCTTGATGATTTTTATTTTTCACCTCTCTCCATTAAAAAATAATTATAATTATAATAATAATATTAGTAGTAAAAGTAGCAAATGAATTTACCACATAATCAGACTTTACTAATAGGCCCTCGAGCCTTCCACGGCTGCTCATTTTCGTAATGATTCTATCACTTAACACACACTCCTACAATTTCGGCTCACTAAACACTGTCATATCCTCGAACCCTATCCCTTCGTCAACTCACAATCATCACAACACAATTACTCTTCAAATATCACCCCACGGAATAAAAAAAATAAATAAATAAAAAAAAACAGACGCAATCACTACACATGCATCAGGAAAAAGACGAGTACATCGGTAGTAGGCGCGGATGGACTGCAGAAGCGCGCGCAGAAAACTCGACCTTGTCTACCGATAATCTCGTTGTCGACTGTGTGCCGCTGTTAGTTTCTATACGCTTGCATTCTGCATCGGAAGCAAAGCGAGCGAGAAGGATAAAAAAGGAAGAAGGGGAGTAGAAGAGGCACGCGTGAGCGGGTGATCCTCTCTACCTTTTGCTGAAAAATCATCAATTAAACCTATATGCATGTCAGATGTTTTGCATTCTAGTGTTAGTAACAATTAAAAAAGGTGAGTTTTTTTTTTGTTTTTTTTTTATGATTCGAAGAAAGACAGAAAAATATTGTCATCTGAATTGACAAAGGTACTGCGATACATTTTTTAAGCTACTTATCAATTTCTATAATCACATTGATAATTACTTATAAACATTTGTATGTTTTATTATTTAAGAACTATAAGATACTATTTAAAGAAAAAGAAAAAAATTTCTTATTTTTTTTTTGCTTGTTTTTCCATTTCTGTAAACTTATAACATCCGAGCTATAAAATTATTTTATTGGCATCAATTAAATGAATTATATTTTTCAAGACAATTTTCAATTTAAACTACGTTATGTACATACGCACATAACATTAACAGCATTGCAAATTTAAAAATAGTATAAATAGTATAAATAACGTATAACTTAAAGTAATATTAACTTTATTCAAATAAGTTTTCTTTCTCCTTGTTTATTTTAAATAGACAAACAAATTGAACAGCATCACTTGAGATCAATTTTATATTATTAACTTATTTTATTTAAAACATCAGATATTACTACAATTTATTTTTTTTTAACATCACCAAACTAACCATGTGATGTCGTAACAAATAAAACAACGTATAAAAATGCTAGTCACGAGACAATTATGTAACCTTTTAGTATAGGATTTTTTAAAATTTAATAAAAATAAGGTCAATCTTTAAATGTTAAAAAAAAAATAAAAAAAATTGGATATAAAACCCCTTAATAACCAAAACGATGAAACGCATTCCGAATAAGAAATTGAGCTTTTTTTATGTAAAATAAAATCGTGGTTGAAAAATTAATCATAAGCCTATAGCATAACTTTAACGCGGTTTTCAACATCCGCATACAATAAAAATCAAATTAAACTCTCACCATCGCGCTATACCAGCGCACGTCAACATCATACGACACAGAGAGGCGTCCTTATCATCTCACGGTCGCAATAAACTCGATACCCCGATTATAAAAGTACATTATACAGATATCGAATTACCCGATGACGATGGGATTGCCTATTTCCCGCGGCAGAAATTCCTACACGCGCGCTCCGCGTGATCGGTAAGTACTGTTGCATCAATGGATAATTAAAACTAGTTTTGAGGGGGCCACGAAAAATTGATGAAACTTACTCCGTCGATGCAAAAAGCTCACAACAAATAAGATCAAATCGAATTGGCAGGAAAACAGAATCAGCTCGCAAGTACGATGATTATTAATTGCGCGCGATGGCAATATAGGGTCGGCGTTTCGTAAAGAACGAGAGCAAGCCGCTCGTTGGTCTATCCGCATAGAGAGCTGGTGTGCATTACGCGTTGCGGTGTACACAGAACGGGGTCCACGACCCTTTCCCCCTTGGCTATGGGTTTGTGTGTAGGTACGTGTACTATGGTACGAGTCATTCGACTGTACGGACAGGAAGTGTACAAGTGCTGACAGTATATAGAACGCGCGAGATCCCGAGTGCGGCGAAGCGATACAATAGACCCTATGGGTGTAGCGCAAAGAAACCAGCGGCTTAACTTGTGCAACGAAGGGCTATACGTTGTTGCGTGGTAGGCTCTACCGCTATGATATTATTGTGTAGACGTGGTTAAGTCAACAAGTGTGAAAGGAACTTTTTTTTTTTTTTGCGAGGATTCTTTACTGTTATCATTTGTCTTTTCGTTGAAATTGAGCTGTTTCGAAAAAAGTGGCAAATTTATGAGGTGAAGGAATTTTTATTCTTAAATACTATTGATTGACATGGTCAGGAAGAATTATGCTTATGAATAAATGCACGCGCAATTTTTTTTTAAGCCAATTTTTTTTAAAAGAGAATTAAATATTTTGAATTTTTTCGCTCAAAATGTTTTTTTTTTTTTTTTTTTTTTTTCATATTATTATTCAGATCAAAATAAATAGAAAATTTTTTAAGTTATTTTTCTTTTTGAATCATCTATTTTACAATAATAAATTTTGAAATTTTATATATACTATATATTTTAAAATACGTCGAAATACGTGGAACGAATAGTAATAATATTAATCCATAAACAAATTACTGTTAATGTAACCAAAAATAAGCTAAAATAATTTTTAAAATAATCAACAACATTTTTCAATAAAATTGCAAATTTTTCAAGACTTTTTGCTGATAATACATTACAAGCAACAAAAAATAGTTTCATTTTTTAATATTTGATTAAATCAAAGGACATAAATATTAATTATTTTTCAATGCTTTTACGTTCAGTAGAAACGTATAACCTTAATCAATTCAAATATAAAATCGATTGTTAACGATTGAAAATTATCTTTAGACAGTATAAAATTTAATTTGTACTCTCTCATATATAATAATATAAAAAAAAGTAAATTTTATGGTTCAACAAATAAAAAAAAATTTTTCAAACTCATTTAATCGACAATAATACTTTTTTCTATTTTCTACACTTTTTCTATAAATTTTCAATAACGATATTTCATTTTTTACTTATTTGTCAAGAAATTAGGTTACCAGTGACTGCATCATTTCAAAAGTTTCTAAACGACAACGCATAGAAAAACCATATTAATGAAAACGACAACATAAATCTACCAGAAAACTGACGATGTACGTTCTTATCTCAATTGCAGAGCAATAGAGTGTCATAATCAAGTACAGGCGCGTAAGCACTTGATTTTATTTTTTCTTTTGCAGAAAATCCCGGCCACGATAACAAGTGCCGGGATTAACCAATCGCAGCTTTCAGGGAGCAAACAAAAATTTGCTCTCTCTCTCTCTCTATCTTTCTCCGTATGGAGAGGAGAATTTTTTTCTACTCCGAAAAATTCTTCGAATACTGCTTGCGTTTCGATACTTTGTGATAAGAATCGATCGGCGTCAATAATTGTACGATGACACGAAAAATATTCATTATATTCCGTTTGTGGCTATGGCTATTGAGAAACGAAAGTAAGGAGCTATCTGTTTACGATGTAAAAATACTGTTATTTATGTTCACGACAGTTTTTGCTTGTCTAAAGTTGAGATATGGTTTTAACGATATGAGAATTTGACGTAGTTTTGCGAATTGAGTTTCGTATTGGGAACTTATTAATTATCAATTTCTCATATAAATACTCTTGATTTTGATGAATTTTCATTACTTTATATTGTATCAAAATTTGTTACACTCATAAAATTCATACACATAGCAGTGGAGCTCTGAATCAGTCTGTATTGGTTTTTATTATCCATTTAATATATAGGTATATTCCTATGGAAATCTTACCTGGGCAAACTAGCGCCACCCGATGCTAGAAACAAGCCCATTGAGGCAGATTTATCAACTTTCTTATTTGTTTTAATTTATTTTAATTGTGTTCATTCATTTTTATTGTATGATTCTTCATTCAATTTTTTTATTTGTTTTTTTTTTTTTTTTTTATTTATCCATGGCAAAAAATGTATTTTTCGTTTTTAAATATAAAATTGATTTGATAAAAAAAATTGATAAAAAATTGATGAAAAAAAAACCAGAGAGATAAAACATTATCATAATTGTGTCATGATTCGGATAGGACGTATAGGTGAACTTATTTGTCAATAAGCGCTACAGACCCCTGCGAAGGTGATATCGAATGATTCACGCATTTTTCTTTCTCGAATAAGATACATCATCAATAAATCACATGACGCGATAAGCCGCGAGATAGTCACAGCGGCTTCATTTACTTATCTCAATGGAAAAATTGTTTTTTCCTTTCTTTTTTTTTTGTGCAGTTATTCAACGCAATCGACATTAAAAAATATCATGTCAGTTTTAGGAATACAAATAATTTTTTTTTTATACTCCTTATATTGGCTGTACGTATGCATTTTTAGACGAAAATTCCAAGGTCGAATGTAATATCACCGAAACTGTGCAACCGAGCTAATTATAAATATCATGTACACATTTTATTACTCTCCAACCATCCATGCAGTGAAGCTCGTATTTTTTGTCGATCAATGTTTTTCGTCTCAAATAATCGCACACGACCACACAGCCATCGGAGAGAAAAGAGCATTGAAATAAAGCTGTCGATTCAAAGCATGAGGTATACGAGCACGTAACATCCGCGTGCCTGTGTCCGCGCTAATACATATATAAGCACCTATGTGCTGATGTGGGTGGGCTCGGTTCCAATAAGCTTTTGAGACTCGTGCCACGTGCGCTCGTCACTTTCGAAAGCCAACTAGTGATCGAATGATGCTATGAAAGGGCTGACGAAAATCCAATACTTTGTTCCAAATTATATAAAAAATAAATTACGTGTACCACCTGCAGTGCGAGTACGAGTAATACTTGAAAGTTCCACAAAAGTATTTCGAATTCGTGTGTTGAAGGGTCCTTCCAGGCTTTTTTAACGCTTAATGTGAAGAGTAACAAATCGGTTTATTCCTTACTAAAAATTAAATACAACTAACTCGCTTGCATAAGCTGAATTTTGTTTTAAAAAATGACTACGCATTTGCACACATTTGTTTTTGCAGCGCACCAATATTTAATCAATTAATTTGCATAAATTATTTTGTTTCTTTCAATATTCATCTTAATTATCCTCGGGGATCAAACAACAACAGAAATAGAAAGACAACACGTTCATCCACACATATAACTGATCCAAAACTCAGTAGTGACATCAAAAACCACTACATGAACCAAAAGAGGAATCAATGAATCAGGAAAAGGTCCTCTAACTGATCACCATCGATTAAATAAAAAAATGTCTGCTCCTACAAGTATCCAAGAACGATGTACAATTTAGATTGCACGCAACTTAACATATTTGGGTGGGGGTATTTTTTCAAACGTGTTTCATGATAATTTTTTCTTATAATAAAATGTGTTATTTTAGCTCAACAAAATTTTTCCGTCAAAACAAATTTATTCTCTATTTTTAAAGAGAAAAAAAAGTTGTGAAAAAGCCTACATGCGAAAAATTTTATGATATACTTAATAATTAACTTTTGCCTCTAAAAATATATTCCACTTGTTTTGAGAAAAAAATTTTATCAAGTACTGTATTGTAATAGAGGGGATGAAAATAATTTTTTTTATAGAGAAAAACAGCTAATGATTCAAATTTTCGGAAAAAGCTTTTAACTTTGAAGTATAAAAAAAAAAAATAATAATAATCGTGCCCAAAAGTATAAAAGATATTACAAACACGCAAGTAAATATAACAAAGCGCATCGCGAAAAGAAAACGTGTGCCCTGGCATGGTTGGCATGTAAATATTACGCGGCAAAGGCGAATAATCGTATACAATAATAAAACGTACAGTATACGTGTCAAATACAATCGCACTCTTATTTTAGCGCCGATCTCCCCCCCCCTCGAAGTGTATTCAAGGCCCATCGTCATCGTAGTCTCTCTCACAGTATTGTCACGTCTTCGGATTGTCAACACCAACCGAGGGGCTCTTGTCAGGTCCACCTCGTTTGGAAGGAAAATTCCTCTCGCATGTTTTTTTTTTTTTTTTTAATATATACATATATATATATATATATATATATATATATATATATATATATGTATGTATATTTTTTTTTCTTATAAAATTCAATGCTGTGATGTTAAAATCATGGTTCGCCAACTCTACTGAATTAGGACATTTTTCTTACAATCATCTATAGAGTACTGAAAATTTAATTTAACACACAAGCGAGTTACATATTTACGATTTGATGTATATTTGATTAAATAATTGATAACAGATAGGTTCTGAAGGTGTTGAGATGAATTATTACGTCCAAGAGTCGGCATTGAAATAAATCCTCAAACTTTGGTACATGCAGTCATTTCAAAGGTTTTAGTCAACTGTACGTCGATATTTTGTAATTTAATCACACGCGTAAAGACGACCACAAAAGTTGAAGGTGGTGCATCCAAAACTTTAAATCAAATTCATGAATTTGATAATGGATAATAGAAATGTCATATTAAATGATTACATGATCAAACGTTTGTTTTACGTACGTTTCACGTGATTGCTCTCAGTTGACTGTCCGGTGTACTTATCAACGATGCGCCCATTGTCTCCCACGTATAAAAACCGAACAATCGCGGAGCAAGGGAAGGAAAAAAAAAACTTCTTGCAAAGGACAACGTCAATCATCATCATCAAGGACCTTTTTGTTAAAAGTACCTACAATTTCCAAGTGCACAGCGCAAAACATATAATGGCTCTTCGATCTAAAAAACTCGAGCGAAGGGCAAACTCGAAAGACACGAGGGTCTTCGTATCTCAGTAAACGCAATCTGTGGTATCATAGGTCGTGGCGTGACGACTTGTCGTTAATTTACATTGTCGGGCAAAAAAAGGACAAAAAAAAATAATTTCCAAATCGATCCAGGGCTACGATTACTGTGTACGCTCCTGAGACCACGTGACCCAATTTGACGGCTAAAACTTTTATCGTACATTGTCTGTGTGAATTACATCGATGCGCGCGAGTGAAAATGAGGAAAATTTGTCAAAGAACTCTGCGTGTATGAAATTCGCGTGACGAGAGAGTCTCGGCGCCGCCAGTGCGGTGAGAGTAGCCATGCGCACTCGAAAATCTAATATTAGCGCACAGCCGCCTGTTGGAATTTCCTCGACGATGTGTACGTGTGGGTGTAACCATATTATTATTATATGCTTGTACGGCTGTGCAACGTGGTGTTTTTAATTTGCGTGTGTTATTGTTTATTAATTTTTTTTTTTTATTTTCGATTTTCTGTCTTGGTTCCTCTGTCACTTATGGTAAAAAGAATAAGATTGATAAATCACAGCGACCCTGGGATGAACTTACGATAGAGCTTGTTTTTGTGTAATTTTTAGTTTCCATGAAATATTTTTAATTTTCAGTTATTCATTAGTCCACACTACGTTGTCAATATTTTAAAATGGATTTTTTTTTCTTTTTTTTAGAATTTCATTCGAAAAACCAATATATATTATTGTAGAGCAGTTAAAAAAAAAAAATTAAAAAATTAAAAAATCTGACAATTGAATTAAATTAATATCACATGCTTGCACACGAAAAAGATAATCACCGGATTTTTTTATAGCAATTGAGCACACCAGGCCCATCAGAGATATCCCAAAATTGTTTTAAAATATTAATTTAATCGACTGTACCAATATTATACTAGTAAAATCGAGCTTTTTCAGTTATCCTAATACACCTGTCATCACGTATACTTGGCGATGCTGGTCACGAAATTCATCGTTCCGTTCGATTTATATTATTACCACGGGCCGACAGATTCTCGAGCATTGGCAATAGATCCAGGTAATCCAACCACGTATTGTAAAAAAAAATGTCATCGATGCTCAAGGAAAAAAAAAAAAAAAAGAAAAAACGCTCTCGATTTCTGTACGTCTACGTCTAACGTACACGTGCCACCCTGACGTAAGTATATACAGTGACGTTCCAGTAAAACCCGCAGGGCGCAGGATCGATAAAATTCTCTCTATACATCTTTGCGTTGTACACATAATCCATAACCTACTCTGTTGCGGTACACCCGCTATATACCTTTGCCTTGGCATACGTTTTTCTCTCCTCTATTCCTCTCCCTCTCCAAGGCACGCACGCACGAATACACAAAATTTCACAGGCGAAAAAAAAAAGGAGCGCAGGTATTACGTACCTCTTGACTGGACGCGCCTGCGAAGACGAGCAGCTCCCTCAACATTCCCAGGGGCGATTATCCTCGATAGCTTTCTCTTTTTCCTTCGTTCTTCCTTTCTCAGGCACCGTTCCCTCCTCCCTCTTTTTCTTCCTTCTTCGAAAAAAAAAAATCACTCCTAGGACTACTATTTATGCTATAGGTGGGTAGGCACACGGGAACAGGTATGTAGATGTATAAATACTTATATCTGCACTATTTTGTTATATTATCTTTTTTTTTTTTTTTTATTGTTCCGTTTGCTCTGCAAAAGAGAAAATTCATCCACATGAAACACCTATACACATAATATTTGCTTACACACACAAAACGTCAACCCTCCCTTTCCAATCAACCCTTGGCGCCAGTTCTGCTCTCCAAGCCCTCTTTGTCAACCATATATACCTATTCATCCCTCGATACGCTATCGTCTCGCTGCTGATTCATTTTTTTTTCTTTTAACCATGAGTACGCGTTAAGCTCTTAATTAACATGCTAGTATAATATAATATAGACGGCTCGAAGGGAGAGAGACGTCAACAAAGTCTTTTTTTTTTTCTCGAGCTTTGCACCCATGTGAGTAACGCTGCTTTTTTTCAGTTGGAAACAAAAATGTGACAAGGGCTCGAATGATTTGCCCTCAGCGTTACAGTTGGGTGCAAAACGATGCACGAGAGCGTTTTCAAACACATTTTCTGAGTCAGCAACTCCCTTCTTCGAGCCGTCGATATTTATAAGTTTACGAAATCACGAACAACATAAATAGATCAATTAGAGAAAAAAAAAAAAAAAAAAAAAAAAAAGAGGGCACGTACAGGTACGTGTATAGAGATAAAACTGATGAAACAATTATGTTATTAGTGACAAAAAATTACAATGATAATAGTAACAAATAGGAACTATTGGCCGTGTACACGCGCTTGTTTGTTTCTTCCCCTCCCCCCCACCCAGACCCACTGTGCATGTCATGCGTGGGTATGTATGTATATTTATGTGGTACAGAGGGTGGTGCACCGAGTCCCAATGCAGCTCCGTACATGTGTATACACTGATGCTGCAATAACAAGTGGTTTGTCCCAATATTGCAAGCACGCACCCACGCACTTTTTTTCCCCCATCCAAACCACCAATGTGTACAAAAATGGTAAAAATGTACCTGAATACGATATATTTCACTGAATAGTCGTCTTTGCTCGCGACGTACAAAGAGGAGCAATTATTATGCGAGGCAAATAACAACAAGAAATATAAAAACCATCCACTATAGAGAGAGAAACGCGTTAACGAAACATCCGCGTGCCACAACTATACGTTTATTATTGTTATTGTTATTATGAGCGTGTAATTCCGTCTGCGAGACGTCGCTCTCCGGTACCTACTGTCGGCTCGCCTCGAAAGCGACGCCCGCGTGCCCGTGTTCGGTTTGTTCTTCTTTTTTTTCGGCATCGCAACGTGCGCTCCTCTTCTGCGCCGTTTCGCTCCCTCTATCCGATATATTTGGCCTACGTGTATGGGGCACACGTGCCATCTCTATGGGCATACATAAATACGTGGTAAACAGGTAAAAGCTAATTTACCAACGAGCGTTTACGTTTGTCGGCTAAAGGGTCTCGGGGGGATCCGGTGCACCCCGTGCTCGAATAAGGGAGGTATGGAGCGCATTTTGCTATTAAAAAAACAAATAGTTGCTTTCTCAAAGACAATCTCTCGCTTGAACTTTGTACAAAAGTATGAGGGGGTGTGAAACTTCATTGGGGATTGTTCTCAAAAACTATTAGATCTGCCGTCGTCGCTATCGAGTTTGATGACGTATGTGCAATTAAGATTAGTTTTTGTTTGTTTTTTCATTTAAAATTTTTTATTTCCATGTCACGCGTGTGATTTGAAAACGTGATTTTATCAACGAGGGGCAGTAACGGGAGCTGCCTTTTCGACGGCAGTAAACTCGTAATTGCGTTTAAAAAATATTATGGATGAAAAAAAATATTCAACCAACTGACATTAAATTACAAATGTGGAGTCGTGGTTATGGAGAGAATTCGATGAAACAGCCATTAACGAGGGCAAAAAGGGGCGCGTGATCGTCCATACTCGCATTTGAGTAGATCAATGCCCGTCACGTCAGACGGACCGTCTGGCCACGTGTCTGACCCATAACACGGATGCATCTACTACTACTTGAATTACTAACGAGGGATTATGTTGTATCGATTTTTCTCTTGTCATTTTGCGATTGTGGACTAGTATTGTTTATTTATAACATGCACCATAAAAGTAAAAAGATTAATGTGTATAGGTTACCTTTACAATGTACGAGGTTTGGTGAAATATTTCAAGTTTTTCAATACCAGAAAAAATTCAATTATTTCGTTGAGCCAAAATTAAACATAGATGCTTTTATGGATCATTGCAAAATGGCTAAAAAAAGATACAAGTATGTCGCAGTGTGCAGTCCTTATCATTTCATCAACGCTTTGATAATTAATCAATTAAACAATCATCTCGGACTTACTTTTATCTTAGATCGCTTATAAACATGTTATGTACTTATTCAAATGTAACGTCAATTTGTACATAGTATACATTTAAAATACGTTTAATAGCCCGAGGGAGCGATGCTCTATACCTTTAGATTTTATCAATTAAACATTTAACTTGCAAAAGTAGAAATACATAGGAAAAATATTGTCAATGTCATCACGCGCTTCTTCAATTAGCAATAATAAGTAATACCGCGCTTAATCTTCTTCCTCTTTCTTACCCATTTTCCTCCTTCCACCCGTTCATGTATATGTATATATATGCTCTGCCAAGTGATCCCTTCCCCCTCTGGTTCTCTGTGATTTTTTTATTGTATTCTCCTCCCCTGGCTCATCCACATTTCCCTCCATCGCATACATACTTTTACAATACGTGCACTCCGCAAGTCCGCAGTTCTGTTGATTCTTGATCTAACTGATGTTTACCTAAAAAGCAGATTGTGAGCGAGATGGTTTTTGCCCAACAGAGAGTTTATGTCAAGATATGCCTGTGTATCACATGTAAATAACAGTAATCAGGTCGACGCCTATAACGACTCTCTCTCTCTCTCTCTCTCTCTCTGGGTCTCGCAGATAACATGTCGACTCGTACACCTAGCCTGGATACTTAGCAGTTTGCAACAATAATTTTTATATTGGGGAAAAAAGAAAAACTACACGCGTAAGTTGTATTTTTAATACGTTCTCTTTTTTTTTTTTTTTGTTTTTTTTTTTCGTTTCAAATTCGATGCCAAATTGTATTTGTTTGCTGCTTTCCTTACTTTAATTCTTATAATCATTTAGTATCGTTTCGCGTATATGATTTCGTGGACACTTGAGTGTAATATAATGTCCTTGGCACGTATTAACATGAACTTAACTTACGTGTGCAAAGATTACGAGGTGAATTATCAATATTCACATTTGAGTGTATTGGAGGCTTTTTTTTTTGGAGCAATAAGCAATACCAACTCAATCATCAGCTGCATGCTGCACACGTACCTATATACACACTATATATATAGTCAGTCCGTAAGTAATATGTCTCTCTCTCTTTTTGTTGGATGCGTAGAGTTTTACTTATGATGTGAGGTGTTCTTTAAGTATTTGTATCTACTTATCGTATTTGTTTACGCATAGTCTTTGTTTATTACAAGTGTACAACTACAAATCAGTTTCAATTTGACGTTTGTCGGTTCATTATACTTGGATGTAAAATATTCTTTTTGCTAGTGAACAAGTGATACGAAACAAGTTTGTTACAGCACAGTTTTAAGAAGTGTCATTATTATGCATGATTGTGAATAAGGTATTCTTGCATATAACGTCACTTTGGTTATCATGCGCTTAAAATACTGTGTGTTACGACTCAAAGATTGATATAATTAGTGATTATAAATTATTTGGGATCTCAATACTTTCTGCTAGTGATTTTATTTTCCAGTTTCCACACACATCCACTAAATCACTTGACTTTCTAAGAGTTTTGTTTGCATAAATTCGTCATTTTGGAAAATCTTGCTGCGAAGTGGATCTGTAATTTGTGTAACAGTCTGTAGCATTTATATACGATTAACACTGCATTTTAAAGACTTGACTTTAACTTTTTAATGTCCTACAAGTTATAGGTTACTTTGACTTAATAAGATTTATTTTTTGTCAGATTTAAAACTGGATTTTTCTTTAACGAGATTTTCAGTAGTTTATTCGTTCACTTACTTTTAATATATTAGCCTGTTGTGTTAAAAGACAAATTCTACATGCATTCAATTAAATGTATGCTTTCGTTTTTCATGACTCATTGATATTGCAAAAAAGAGATGAAACAAAGTAATTCAGCATAAATTGTAGTTGCTATGGTTTCATTTTTAATTTGTGCTTATAACGATAAAATAAGTTTGTTTATTAAAAAAAAAATTAATGGTTTAAATTTTTATTACAGACTAAATCATGAATCCCCAATACATGCAACAGCAGCAGCATCCACTCTACGAACCTTCTCAGATGAATCCATCCTCATACGGTGAACTCAATGCCAATTTACCCCAAAAAAGTTTACACGATTTGCACTCTTATCCTCCGCAAAAACAACCACTTGGTCCACCACCCAGCAGTAATGCTCCACCAACAGCAAAGTCGCCTTATTACATGAACGATATTCAAAACCAAGCAAATAACTTTCACAATGGGCCACCTTTACCACAGTCTAATCAAAATCATTTAGAGGACCAAATTTCCGGCCTAAGTTTGAGTGGTCCACTGAGGCCTCCATCTTCTCAAAATTATGCCTCACAGCTTGACAAAAATATACAATCAATACCTTTTCAACCGACTGTAAATGGAATTAGTAATCAAAATCATCCTCCTCCACAAGGTAATAATTAATTTAACTCGTGTGAATTTTATTTTTTATTAATCAATAAATAAAATAAATCGGTGCTCAGGTGATTTACCTTCAAATAAAATGCCAATGGAACAATCTAGTCCACCATTACTCCAAAGGCCAGCAACTGCTCAACAACAAGGACCTCCAGCAGCTCATCCACCCGATTTCATATCTCCCTATGGACCCACAAGTGGAAGTCAATTTCCAGGACAACAACCACACACTGGACAGCAATCAACACAAGGACCAAACATTCCCAGAAGCGCACCCCAGCCTTCTCCACCCAATACAAATTATCAAGATCAAGTTTCCAGCCAAAATAGGATGCCTCCTCTGTCAAAACCCCCCACAATGCCTCTGAGTTCCTCAGCATCTAGCAACCAACAACAGTCTTACGGAGCACAACCATTGCAACCTCAAGGTTACAACATGGGTAAACCACCACTCGGAGGGCCTCCAATGCAAAGTGCAAAACCTCAAAGTCTACCTGGTCCTCCATTAGCAAGCTCTTATGACTCTGCTCCACCAATGACCAATCCACAGAATTTATCGGGACCTCCTTTGCCAGGGCAGACTCTTCAAGGTTCCCCATCTCTTGGTCTTCCACAGGGCTTACCCAGACCTCCACTGCCTGGTCAAACTGGTCATTTACCGAGTCCTGGAGTACCTACCCAACAAAATTTGACTAACTCACTGGGACAACAAAATGTTGCTGCAGCTCCACAACCAGCAGGACATGCTCATTCACAGTATCCCTACAGCAATCAAACTTATGGACAGCCGCCGCTGTCTCGTTATTCCCCAAGTCCCTCTGCAAACACAACCAATGCCTACAGTCATATGAATCAGCATTCTGAGCCTTCCTATCCCCAGGGTTTTCAACCACCAAACCTTGTTCAAGTGAGTTATATATCATATTTTTACTGTTATTTTTAAATTTTTATTTAAAAATTACAAATTGTACTCAGAACATGTACACCAACCAAAATCAATATCAAAGTGGGGTGGGAAGTCCCACAGGAGGATATGCTCAGTCTCAAGCAAGAAGACTCGATCCTGATCAAATGCCTAGTCCCGTGAGTTATTTATATACTGAATAGTGTTTTTTTTTTTTTTTTTTTTATTTATGAAATTATCTTTATGCACAATTTAGATACAAGTCATTCAAGATGATCAAAAAACGAAAGGCGGAGTTTTTGCAACGAATCAAAAAGGATTAGTTCCACCTCTCGTTACCACTAAATTTGTTGTTGAAGATCAAGGAAACGCCTCGCCAAGATTCGTCAGATCAACGATGTACACTGTCCCTACAACGGCTGATATTATCAAACAGGTAAAAATTCATTCGTTTATTTATTTTTTGTAAATAAATTAATCGTATCTCGGTAATAACGCGATTCAATGTTTCCATTAGACTCAGATTCCATTCGCTCTTGTACTCAGCCCAATGGCTCAAGTGGAGGAAGGTGAATATGAGCCACCAATTGTAGATATGGGAGAACTCGGGCCAGTACGATGCAATCGTTGCAAAGCATACATGAGTCCCTTTATGCAATTCATTGATGCAGGTAGACGATTTCAGTGCTTGTTTTGTAAAGCTACCACAGAAGGTAACATTGAATTTATTTACAATCGATTCTCATGAGTATTCCCACCATCATTTATATATTGATTTTAACAGTTCCAACGGAATACTTTCAACATTTGGATCACACTGGTCAAAGAATGGACCGTTATGAGCGTCCCGAATTGATACTTGGAACTTACGAATTCACAACGACGCAGGATTACTGCAAAGTACGTTAACTATCATTAAGTCGATCAATATCTACCACAGTAATAATCATTTTTTTAAAGCAATAATGTAACTTTGTAGAATAACACGCTACCAAAACCACCAGCAATTATTTTTATTATCGACGTCTCCTACAACACAATGAAATCAGGCTTAGTGAAGCTACTCTGTGCTCAAATGAAAAAAATCATTCGCAATTTACCAGTGGATGCAGGCCAAACCAAATCCAATATGAAAGTTGGATTCATCACGTACAGCAACACAGTGCAATTTTACAACATCAAATCAAGTCTTGCCCAGCCACAAATGATGGTCGTTGGCGATGTGCA
The DNA here is from genome assembly GCF_036245765.1 of Copidosoma floridanum. NCBI lineage: Eukaryota > Metazoa > Arthropoda > Insecta > Hymenoptera > Encyrtidae > Copidosoma > Copidosoma floridanum. The sequence continues at coordinate 11,927,227 of NW_028321907.1, read as the reverse complement.
CGATGTATTTATGCCTCTTCTCGATGGTTTTCTCTGCGATCCGGAAGAAAGCGAAGCTATGATTGATAGTCTTATGACTCATATTCCAATAGCGTATGCGGAAACTCGAGAAACGGAAATCATTCTTGCACCGGCTATACAAGCTGGCTTGGAAGCCTTAAAAGTAAGTGGCTGAATGTTAAGTGTTATTTTTCGGACGTAGAATCGAGTGGTGACGCAATTGTTATCACTTTTAAGGCATCTGAGTGCAGTGGCAAGCTAATGGTATTCCATTCGTCGTTACCAATTGCTGATGCTCCAGGAAAACTTAAAAACCGGGATGACCGAAAGCTCTTGGGAACAGACAAGGAAAAAACCGTCATTGGTAGTTTGTTTCACTGATGAAATTTCTTTAATTGACATACAATTTACTGTCCCAAAAATATAACCAACTTTGTGCGTTTTTTCAGCTCCGCAAACTAACTTTTACAATAATCTTGGTCAAGATTGCGTAGAAGCTGGCTGTAGCGTTGATTTGTTTGTCTTCAACAATTCATACATCGATATTGCAACTATTGGCCAAGTTTGTAGGCTAACTGGTGGTGAAGTGTACAAATATACATACTTCCAGGTACATAAATACTTGTATGTTCTATTCCATTGTAAAATTTTGCAATTTATTTATTAAAAATATTTTGCCTATCTATAGGCCAATTTCGACGAAGAGAGACTGATCACAGATATTATAAATAACATAAGTAGACCCATTGCATTTGACGCAGTTATGAGAGTTCGAACATCTACAGGTGTCAGGCCAACCGATTTCTATGGACATTTTTACATGTCGAATACAACCGATCTAGAACTAGCTAGTATAGATTGTGATAAAGTAAATATTTTTTATTCTTGTACAATTATTCTTGATCCTAAATTTATCGCCAACTTTACAACAGGCTCTTGCCGTGGAAATCAAACATGACGACAAATTGGCGGAAGATGAAGGTGTGTATATTCAAGCTGCATTGCTGTATACATCCTGCAGTGGAATCCGAAGATTACGGATAATCAACTTGAGTCTAAAGACCTCATCACAGATGGCCGAACTTTACAGATCTTGTGATTTAGATGCCATTATTAATTACCTTTCCAAACAAAGTCAGTACTTCACTCCACTCAATTTTATTATACTAATTTTCACACAAAATAATTCGGTTTTTTATTCCTAAAGGTGTTTTCAAATTGGTTGATGCAACTCCAAAATTAATTAAAGACAGCTTGATATCAAGATGCGCCACTATTCTTGCGTCTTATAGGAAACACTGTGCGACTCCATCAAGTGCTGGGCAGTTGATACTTCCAGAGTGCATGAAACTATTGCCCCTCTACATAATATCATTACTAAAGAGCGATGCCCTCACAGGAGGTAAACAATCAAACTGTATGTCTTGTGAGTGAATTCTCGATTATTTAATTGTCGATGTTGATGAAATTTCAGGAAATGGAATAACGATCGATCAAAAAGTCTACGTGATGATGGCAATCGCGACAATGCCGATCAGCGAGTCTATCGCGCACGTTTATCCCCGTCTACTTCCTTTACATGACGTTGACCCTACGGAGGGAGACTTGCCACCTATGCTGCGCTGTTCCATTGATAAGTTTACCGACGATGGAGCATACTTGTTAGGTAAAAGAAAATTAACAAAGAGCCATTGCTCGTAGGCCAGTTAAATCATCTGAAAAATTTCATTCTGCAGAGAACGGGATTCACATGTTTTTATGGCTGGGCTTGAATATTGCCTCGCAATGGGTACAGGAAGTATTTGGGGTCCCATCAGTTGTTCAGGTTGATACAGACAAGAATTTCATTCCTCTGCTGGATACTCAATTGAACGAGCGAATCAGAGATATCATTAGCCATGTACAGAGCGAAAGACGTTATTGCATGCGGGTAAGTCAATAGGATTTACAATTTTTTTTTTTTTTCTTACAGTCAGAACGTATTGTAAAACATTTAATATTTCTTACAACAGCTGACTCTAGTGAGACAACGGGATAAGATGGAAGCGGTCATGCGTCAATTCTTGGTCGAAGATCGAGGCATAGACGGTAATCCGGGATATGTAGACTTTTTGTGTCAAATGCACAGGGAAATCCGAACGCTTCTTAGCTAGTGTAAATTAAATTAAATTTTTAAAACTAAACTCTCTAAAGAAAATTTAAAAAATTAATAAATAAAAAAAATCAATTCATTTGGAGTAGTGTGTAATAAAGTTTATTTGTGGATGCATGAGTGAAATAGAGCGGTTGATTTATTGCGAGAGAGACTAAAATGAATAAAAAGGGGAAAGGAAGTTAGAGCACGCGTTAGGATGATGAATGGGTGAGGAGTGGGTTATTTGTACAAGAGTATATTTTAAAGGATTACTGTATTATTGTACTGCATATTGTGTCAATAGCTTTGTTATCGTCTATTATTAGTACGCTGATTGAAAACTAATTGTTAATATGTAACAAAAACAGTTATAAATTTATACACCAAGCCAAAAGTGTTAATGATCAATCCAAGTGCATTAATTGACCTTATAATTTTAAGTCTCTATTGTACCTAATTGTATATTTCTTGAATTTTAGTATGTCCTGTATATTAATATTAAATTACAGTTTAAAAAAAAATCAACCACTTGTTTTTTTCAATTAATCATAAAATTTTCATTATAATGTTTATTCATATGAGTGCATTATTTGTATTCACCAGGTCAGAAAAAAAAAAAAAAAAAAAAAAAAAAAAAAAAAAAGATTTGCTATACAAGCAGTTGTTAGCAGTATTTAACTTCAAACCTTCAAAAATCAATATTGGACGAAAATAACGGATACATCATGTGCAAGTAACTGCAAAAAAACAATTTGAAACTTGTTTGTAACTGCACTCCATACAGTTCACACAATTTCCTAAAAAATATATTACAAATAGTGGATACATCAATATTGAATGTTCAAATGTATTTTAATCAGCGCCATCTAGCGTGTGATTTTTCTCGTCGCTCATAGACCCTACTGACGTTTTTTTTTTGGCCTGCGAAGAAAAGCACAACTCAGATTTCGCCGTTCAAATTTACATTGAGAAATCTGAGTTGTGCTTTTTTGTCCACCGTCAAACTGGCTATGTTCGACGGCCCGGGAGGTTTTTTTTGCTTCGAGCGTGATCGGGCTTCATCGGTGGTCTTCGCTCGAGTGTGCATTTCAATCAACGCCATCTAGCGTGTGATTTTTCTCGTCGCTCATATACCCTACTGACGTTTTTTTTTTGGCCGGCGAAGAAAAGCACAACTCAGATTTTGCCGTTGAAAATAACATGAAGAAATCTGAGTTGTGCTTTTTTTGTCCCCGTCAAACCAGCTATATTTAATGGGCCGGATACCCTACGGACGTTTTTTTGGCTTCAAACGTCATCGAGCTTCATCGGTGGCCTTCGCTTATATGTATGTATTTCAATTAGCGCCATTTAGTGTGCGATTTTTCTCGTCACTCATAGACCCTACTAAAGTTTTTTGGATGACGAAGAAAAGCACAACTCATATTTCGCCGTTCAAAATGACATAGAGAAATCTGAGTTGAGCTTTTTTTCATCCGGATTGTCTTTTGACTTTTCTTCGTCACCTGAAGCAAAAAACGTCCATTACAATCCCGAAGCCAAGAGATTTCTCTCTAGAATAATTGCTGTAACTTCTTAAATGGTGCTGATCGTAAACGGTGACATGAACTGATAAACGGTGTATATAAGTCACGGTGGCCACGCACTACTGTAGCGGCGATCGATATATATATATATATATATCGAATACCGACATGTGATATATTACTGACAGTGGTTGGCTACCGACAGTACCGACCGTCTCTGGTTCGGTGTGGCTGCGATGGTATCGAGGTATCTCAATTACCGACAGTCGGTATTCAATACATTTCCCTAGCCTACTGTCGGTAATCGATGCATGTATCACTGCCGGTACATATAATTTGTCGGTATTCGATATTATTGACGCTACGTATACGTTTTACCGCAGACCGCCGTGACCTATATATATAGGTATACTCAAGCATCGTTTGTCAGGCGTTTACAATCAGCACCATTTAGCTGGCATTATTCTTGAGAAATCTCGTGGCTTCGAGGGACGGACGTTATTATTTGGCCTCGGGTGTGATCTTCAAGAGCAAAGGTCACCCCCACCAACGAAGCCCGATCACCGGATCACGCCCGAAGCAAAAAAATGTCAGTATAGGAGTATCCGGGCCGTCGAAAATAGCCAGTTTGACGGTGGACAAAAAAGCACAACTCAGATTTCTCCATGTAATTTTGAACGGCGAAATCTGAGTTGTGCTTTTCTTCGCCGGCCAAAAAAAAAACGTCAGTAGGGTCTATGAGCGACGAGAAAAATCACACGCTAGATGGCGCTGATTGAAATAAACACTCGAGCGAAGACCACCGACGAAGCCCGAACACGCCCGAAGCAAAAAAACGTCCACAGGGTATCGGAGCCACGAGACACCATATACACATGTTACGCTATTAAAAAACCTTGTTAAATACAAAAAAATGTACACAAGATACGAACACCCACTGGATCAAGGGTTGGCCTATGCGATCTATTAGTGATGACTTATCACTCGCGTATGCCGCGATGCTGCCATGCACAATCAGGGGTGGGAAGTATAGTTCGAAAGCCACTGTGCAGTCTGCAGTGTGCATTAAAAGGGCAGGGGGGGGGGCAAGACGACAATTTATAAGAGAGTGAGATTTAGTAAATGCGTCGTCAGCTCCATGCTCCATGCTCGAAGCTCTAATGACAGCTGATAACGAACCGAACCCGCGATTAGTAAATACTCAATCATAAATTCGAACTGCAGGGACAGTGACAGCATTGTTTATTTATTTACATTAACATTTGTATGTAAAGTGTTGTAACGTAGTATCAAATAAAGCAAACAGCACGGGCGTTTATTTTATCACAGGAAGAATTAAAGGTTAACGGCTAACTCGCTCTTATTGATGTGACAACTTGTTTATCATGAATATAAAATCAGCTGTTACTTACCACACGTAACATAGTAATTAAGTGATGCTCTAATTGTTGCTTCGGATCATGTGATACGTAATTTCAGATTTTTATGAACATAGCAGTGCAATGAGAAGTGTCATTAATTAAAAGATGATAACGATGATTTTATAATACTGATGATGATTACATGGACGAAATGTAACAAAGATAGATAAACTGCAGTAGATTAGACAACAAGCTGCGGAAGTACAGAAAGAACCGGTCGGCCTGCTCCTGTTTTTCATGGATAATGCGAGCCGTTTACGACAGACCCGCTGTTAAGTGCAGCTGGTTGTCTTCGACGTCAGTTAACGTTTATTTCCGTTCAGGTAAGTGTAGATGTGGGTTTTTCGTTATGCTCTTGTTTGTTGATAAGGTTTTTCAATGTTGGGATTTCATTTGAAGGGTCAATACTTTGCTTGCAAAAAAGTCATTGACAGCTCTTGACTCCTCCTTGCTCCTAGATGTATAAGTATGCAGAGGGGAAGAGCATTTATCCAATAATAAAATGATGACAACAGGTGTTTTTTTATACGAATAAAGTACACTCATGTGTGACAGTTGGTTTATATTTATGTGCTTGATTGTACCCCTACATTTCACTTGTCAAAGTAAGACAAAGAGTTTTTTTGATGCTTCTATCATACTCATGTGTATAAATAAGGCACATCTGTGAATTAGTCATGCCTGAAAAACCAAAAAAATTCATACATTTTATTTTCTGACATCAATGTACAGTGATTGGATTGTTTGTAATAACAAGTTTATGGCTTTTATGCGAAAAGTTGTTTTTGTATTTCAAAGTTACATTTGTAATTATTTGTAACAAAAAGTAATCCAAAAACTTGGTGAATAAACCCGTATATTTTTTAAACTAGGAATATTCATGAAAGGAAAAAAATGCTTCGTAGAGACTTGGTCCTATCCATTGCAGTCTTCCTGATTGCGGTGACTAATTATTTCAACACCCTGTTCTACATAATACTTGGATTACTGATACTATGTGGAACAGCATTTGGACCTGGAGCTCTGTATTATTCCTATGTACAGTTATCACCCACATACCCCAATGGCTGCAAATATGCTCTTCTTGGTGCTATAATCTTTCTAATCTCAGTATTATACTATTTTGATCTGCTAGTCTTTATATTGTACGGATTGCTTACGGCATGTGGCTTGTTACTTGGACCCTTCATTGTTATGCACATGAACGATGATTTATCAGCTAAAAAACCTATGGTTAAAAAGAAGACCGAAAATACAGTTAATATGATGAATTCATTCCAAACTTTAATGTTGGTATGTATATTTTTGTTGTTGGATTTCATTGTACTTTTTCATCAAATGACGTTAGAATTCGCAATACACGAAATAAAAATCAGCCAAGTTCTTAACAAAAATAATTCATAGGTGACATAATACATACATACCTCTAGAGTGATACGATAAGTTGTATTGAATAAAAAAACTGAGTATTTCCTTGACTTACAAAAAGCAAATATTAGCCTTTGAATACTCTCGGTTTGAAAAATAAAAAATAAAACTCCATCCCCCAGTATGAATGTTAGAGAGTTTATTACCATTTCAGAGACAACCTTACTTTAACAACGAAGAAAACACAGATCCAGGACGATATCCCCTTGTATTTTCGCGACTCGTGGACGGAGCTCTGTTGAACCTTTTAGACCTCGTATTTCGTGACTTTGTTTACTCTTGGCTGAACGACTTGGCAGTCGGCTCTGATGAGCTGATTAGTATTATCAAGCAAGACTTGTGGGAGGCAATTAGCGAAATTTATAAAAAAATGAAACCCATCGACCACACAAACTTGGTGGCTTGTAGTATGGTCAGCACTGTGACGGTTCACTTTGAAAGGATCAGAATAGCACAGGAAGAAGCGTGAGTTTTTACTTGAGCGTTTTTAAAATACGTAGACTCATGAGGTAAATTCTTGATGTTCGCTTCAGGATTAACGGAGTAGAACCGAAATACCTGTTGTCGCCGCACTTGGCGTCCGAAAGCGAGGAACTGGAGTACTTGAGAAAAGTCAGCGAAGTCGTGATTATATTTTTCATGCCACGAGGCTATCAATTTTCCCCTACAAAGAATTTTTTAAGAGAAATTTTCACGTGCACAAGTAAGTTCATGGAATTGTCCTTAGACGTTGTTGTGCATTACAATAAAAAATCTATGCATTCTTACAGTTTTAAAGCCCCTCGTTGACACGATAACCGATCCAGACTACATAAATCAAAAGATCCTGTCTTACGTAGAGCAGCAAAAGTTGGTCGAGGCTCTGCACAAAAAGACCTGCGAGTACGCCAACTCCTTCGAGGACTTTATATCCTTGATCAAAGACACGCACGATCTCGAGGTGCTCAAGCGCATGAGGTACTACATCGTATCGGAGATCATGCAAGCCACCACGGCCCAGAACATCCAACGAGCTCAGGGTCTGGATCCCGAGAGTACAAGCTTGGGTAAGTCGGATGCCTCGCAGGGAAAAAAGCTCAAGCGTTACATCAGTCAGATGACGTACGCGAAGAACACTTGCGAAGCCCACATGCAAGCTCTTGGCTGGGACGGTTATCCCATGGAAGACGACGACGTGATAGACGCTGTTACGGTGTCGGAAAGTAGAGTCACACCGTTGCGCGTTATTTTAGACAGCGTTGTAGGTACGGAGATGATGCGGGTTTATAAAAATATAAATATACACTACCTTTGTAATGATGGAAAATAAAATTTCATTTGAACCCTATAGGTAGGAAGTATTTAGGACAATTTCTCGAACAAGTATCTAGTCAAGGATTAGTTGGTTACTGGACAGCCGTCCAAGAACTGAGAGCCGCGGACAAATCCAACTGGCACCAGTTGGGTGCCGAAATTTTTTATACGTACATAGCGATACCGACCGCTGAAATTAAAGTCGACAAGGAGGCGAGGAAGCGAATGGAGAGCTTTTTATTGGGCGACAAGGGACCAGATGTATTTTACGAAGTTCAGGACACGGTGGTTCAGATAATGGAAGACAAATACTATCCTTCTTTCATAGTCAGCAAGCAGTATAAAAATTTGCAAGAAACCTTGACCGCGGATGAAACATTAAATGGTTTGTGTGATGTACATCTTTTACCGTGACTGCACGAATATCGTGTAAATGTCGATTGTTTTCAGCTTCGATGAATGACGAGAGAGTACTTAACGGCACGATTTTGGACAATAGCACCGCCCTAGTAGGCGAGCACTCGAATTATTCGAGAAACAAGTTAGACCAGCTGCAGGAGAAATTGAGCAACAAAACGCAAGCTCTGAAAGCTCTGCAATCTTCGTTGAAGCCGGAAAGTAAGGTTTTGAGTATATTGGCGAAAGAAGTGGACAGGCTTCAGGGTGAAAAAAGACAATTGGAAGCGCATTTGAGCTACACCGAGATGTGGGCGGAACACTTGGGCCGCTGGAGAGCTGAAGTACAGAGTGCTGAAGTAAATAATTGCTCGATCCAATAAAAAAGCTGCATGTGCTTTTGTCCAAAAAATGGTATCGTTGATTTTTTTTTTTTTTTACTTCTAGACACCGGACAACGGCGAGTCTCCGCATTTTGTTTTGGTCGTCGATATGATCGCGGACGAGGCCGACGAAAAGGGTATTTCATCAGGTTGGGTGGTTTTAAGGAAACTTTCCGAATTTCAAGAACTTCACCGAAAGTTGCGCCAATTGTCGCCTTGCGTAAAGAATTTAGAATTACCATCGCAGCCCCTGAAATTTTTTGGTAAAACCGACAGAAATGCCATGGAAAGGGCGAAATCGCAAATTCAAAAGTATTTGAACGTAAGATAACAAACTATTACTTTCATCCGATTGTACTTAGTCGTAATCATAAAAATAATAATTTCATGTTTATGCGTTTAGTTTGTCTTGGAAGACGATCGTTTGAATCAAAGCGAGGCACTGTATGTTTTTTTGAGTCCAAGTTCAGAGCGGTTGAAACAGAGCAACACTCCGTCGCCGAAGAAATCACGATTTTCTTTAACGACCTTTTTTAAATCGTAAGTTATCGATACGCGTTCTGGGAAAAAGTAAGGAATGACTAATATTTGAGTTTGTTCACCTTAGAAGTTCGGGTAGCAGCGGAGATTCTCGTGACAAGGACGAAGAAGATGACACTTCGTTGTTTGATGATAACGAGGGCTCCAGGACTGTCACAGACACTTTCTTTGGGCCGGGAAAAGACTCAATTGCGGAGCCATTGTATGCTTTGCTCGAGGAAATTTTTGACTTAAGGGGCGTCTTTCGCTGGCTCAGGCGATCCCTCATTACTTTTGTCCAATTGACTTATGGTAGAACTATCAATCGGTAAAACACAGTTTACACCCAAAATCGTAAGAAAATTTATGCGAACCATGATTTTATTTTAAATTGTGATAATTTACAATCCACAGCCAAGTGAGAGACACAGTCGCTTGGATATTTTCCGAGCCCATGCTTCATTATTATATTCAACTGTTGACAAAGTCCTGGTGGCCAAACGGTCAGTTGGTTAAGGAGACGCCAGTTCGGACGGGCGACGATAAGTTGAAGACACGCGTGGAGGCTCGCCAGCAGTTTTTAAACAATGTACCTGACTTTCTGACAAATCTAGTCGGAAACGAAAGCGCTCAAAGAGGGTCGGCCAAAATATTTGACGCCCTGCAAAACGTGACATTAAACAAACAGTTATTTTACGTAAGTTGTTTTTTTTTTTTTTTTCTTCCTATTTTGGGAGGCAATACTTCAGTTGGGTAATAACGTTGCAATTTAATGTGTGTTTCAGGATGTCTTTGAGGTTGTGATGTATGAGATGTTTCCAGAGTTAAAAAAAGAAAAATATTAAGTATTTTTACATACAACAAACACGTTATTATCGATTTTTGGTAAATTTTCAAATGACTTGGAAATAGTACATTCAACAGCCAACTGCCAAATTGATGAGAGATAAGGTTCGTTCAGATTTTTTTTTTTCTTTTTAATAGATAAGTACAATGGTACTCTGTGAGGTGCTACTACCGTTAGTTACTCAGTATTATTTAAACAATGACACACGCTCGATCAAAACATTTATTGTTATAACATGAATCACAAAAGTATTCCAAAAATTTATTTCTTAGTCATAAGTTATTGGTTTTTGAAAAAACGAAAAATTCTTCTATTGTTTGATGTGGTGCTATGGTTACCAAAGAATAATGGAGTTGAATACAAACATTGACATTGATTTTATGAATATTTTATACTAAATATTTACTAATTTTTGCACACTTAAACTTAAGTAATACCTAATAAAACTAGTTAATTTTAGCCCTACTTTGTTTACAAAAAAATATATACATTATATATTTTGTTAAAACTATTTGAATAATAAAATTTTTTTAGTTTCATTTATAAAAATTGCATATCTATAAAACGTTAAAATGATTTGAGTTGATTTGAAAACACTTTAAAATGTTTAAAACAAAAAATGATAAAAACAAATTGTTAACTCAATGTTCGAAAATGTATATTCTTACTGTATCAAAGATGTACATTCTAACTGAACTTCTCAATTTAATAATGTATAAATGATTAATGTAAAGGGTCTAGAAAATAAATGATATATGAAGTTGAACATAAATGTGAATCGTCGAATTTACTGCATTGTGAATAGACCAGTCAGCGCACAAAAAAACACAATTTTTATGATGCAGTTGGCTCATCCCAATGAGTTACTAATCTTTCAAAGTTTACTACTTAAAACTCTACTTTTCAAGAGTCTAAACTCACAGCGACAACAACGGAATACTGTTTCATCCAAAATCAAAAATAAATCGCGTAACATTCACAGTAAATATTTAGTGAGATTTTTCATATTAATTTAACATTAAAAATCACATGCTATGGAAAAATTCAAAAAAAACCAGAGGACAAAAAGTAATGGATAAAAAATTAAATATGATAGCCCGTCTAAATAATACTTATTATACATCATCATATTTTCTTCGTAATTTACTAGGCATCGGTCATGTCGACAATGCAAATTACAAAAATGCAGCTTATTTGACGGAATTCCAATGACTTGGACTGTTTATCCTCCATTTCGTCGACCGTCTTCAATAACTCGTTCTCATATGATTGTACAAAACAACGCAAATCGATCAGAGTCAAGTCATTTGCTGACTTATATTTTTATCAAGTATATTATCAAAATCAAAAGTGACTCTACTGTGATAATATGCAGTTATACTGTAGATGATGGACATTTTTTTGTGTATTACCTTGAATTGTTTTTAAACTTATCTTAAGAAGAACTTTTGAAAAAGTATTCGGATTTGTTTAGTAAATTTTTTAAAAACGCAGATATAAAAGTAGAAAGCTTCAAATAATCATTACCTTTTAAGATAAACCAATTTATGTCATAAAATTTTCTGCATCATTAAAACTTTTTTTGGCTATTTTTCATAGCCTGACGACTGGTCTATACAGATAAAGTGGCAAATCAAATTGTAAAAATGAATGTAAGAACCTGTCATCCCTAAAATATGACTGTTCACTATACGTATAAAAAAGAAAAAAACAATAAAAATTTTAACTCCAAATAAATTACCATCGCAAATTTTATCAAGAATACAATTTTTAGTTTCTTTATAATTCATTTTTTATTAAAAACATCTGTTTATTTTTAATTTAATTGAAACCACCGAAAATATAGTGTTATCTTTAAAAATTTACTTTAAAATTTATCTTACCTATTAATAACATTTATTTTTAAATCCATAAGATCACACACCACGTAAATCATGTTCGTAAGTATATTAATCTAAGATAGAAATGAAGCAGAAAAGGTAAAGTTAAAAACCAAAACTATTTTAACGACGTAGATCGTTTTATTTTCCCACGCCGCACAATGTCACATATAATATATATATATTAAACAATCATCTAAAATTACATGATCACGGCTGCTATACAAATGTTACAATAATTGATGTCCAACCCCTTAGTAACTTTTTCGAGCATAACCACACCGCACGTACGCACACACTCGTATATAATTTATACTTTTCATATTCTCATTTAATATTACGATAATAAATTAATAGTATCGTCACCTCGTACTCTAGTATATACATGTGTAATTATCATGTACTTATGCGTTTATTTACACATTGATGTAACGTAAATTTTTATCTTTTTTTTATGGACTATCGTGTATTGTATCGTATAATCTACACTTATTTAGTTCTTTTGGCACTGACAACAGAATTATTTATTAGAATAGCGTAACCGCAGAAGCAAATTTTAATTTAGGTTCATATTTAGGAAATTATTTGCCAATAACCACCTCTTTCCTTTCGTTTTCAATTGTTCGAAATTTTTCAAAATTCATGGACATGCTGTCATGTCTGACAAAAAATAAATTGCCAAAAATATCATTTGCAATTATTTATAACAATTTTTTGAAAATTCAAGTTAAAATAGTTCAGGACAATTTTTTGTCACACTCGAATCTAAGTGATTTTTTTTAGATTAATTAATACTTGATCATGAAACGAAACAAATAACAATACATTTAATGGTTCAACAGTTATCGAAAAGGGTGTATCTTTTGAATCTGATTTTACTTTATTTACATAATTTGTATTCAATGGACCCATGGTTGAGCCCTTTTTTTATCCTAAGGAAGCCAAGCATAACTTCCAAAGTTACAATCCGATTTATCTTTGTCATCACTAACTGTTAAATTAAATATTTATGAACTATTAAATGACATATACATATATTTATATTTCCTTGACAAAAAGTAATGCCTATGGTAACTCTGTGAAAATAGATGATTGTATTTTTATTCGAAAGTGCGATGAGCACTAAATTGGTATTCAATTTTTTTATGAGTGATTTTCTAGTTTTCTTTATGAGAAAACTCATTCGTAATAACTGCTATTTATGTCAAATAACGATTATTACATTATTAAAAACGCAAAGTATACATTCACTGATAATAATAATGATCCCGTATTAAACTTTTGTCTACTTTTAGTTAAATTTCGTGATGAAGGTCTCTACATTGTGATTGTGTATAAATTTACCTCGATGATGTGCACTATTTTAAACCAATATAAATTAAATCAGTACTATAAATGTCTACAATTTTTATTACGTTGTTCTTTTCTAAAAAAAATCTTAAGTACAGAAGTACGAGTTGACGTGTATGAACGATTTGCTAATGTGTTTAAGTATATCGCGTTACATAGAATAAAATAGTAAAAGTGTGAATTTTGTTTATTGATTTCTTTCGCAATAGTTCTTGTGCAGTACGTTATATGGTATTTATGGAAAAGTAATATTTTTTCCCCTTAAATACTTGTAAAATAACAAAAATGAAGTCAATTTTCCATAATTATTTACTCGTTGAAATTTAGTATTAGTTTTTATTATTATATCTCGAGATCTATTCATGTATATACATATATGTAACTATATGTGTACATACATTTATGTACATATTTTACGTTAGATCGTTTGTCACAAAGTATCGGCAAGCTTTTTTTAAAAACATAAAATAAAACTAATGATTTTTGAAAAACTTTGTTATTTTTTGCATAGCCATGTAAATTTACATCTTTCTCTCGCCATAAGCATGTATTTTCAGTTATTTGAAGAACACTTTAGAAAAGTAAATTTAAATCAGAGTATTCGTAAAAAAATCTATTATCTATACTTATCATTGGTAATGGTGATAGAAATATAATTAATAGTATATTAAAATGTAAAGAACGTGTATTGAAATTAAATTCATGTAAAAATTGAATACCACTACCATCAATCTACAATAAAAAGATAGTTGATATTATCTTTACGTTGCTTCAAGTAACATTAACTTTCAGCTTGGCGTTATTTACTTCGCAACCCTTCAACAATAATGAAAATTTATTATCAAATTTACTTAACATATAGGTTTAAAAAATTAAATTTTCCATGATAATTATAGAGCAGAATTTTTCTCTGAGGCTTTTACACTTAATTTTTTATACACTTCAATTAATATGTCGCAGTTAAGTATGTAATACTGTTTTGGTTTAACAATAAGAAATTGTCAGGAAAAAAAGGCCATAAATTCAAGAGTAATATTTATCTTAACAGATGTACAGACGCTTTAGACGTTAATTTTTTAAATAAATTAGTTCTGGTACAATTTATGAAAGTAAAATCAACAAATTCAATAATTTTTTTCTTCCTTTTGGTCTTGGGAAAAAAAAATGATCGTGGTATTAACACTGATCGTGCAACATAATCGATTGGTTCGTTATATCCATATATTTATTAAATTTTTTTTCTCTGTAGCAATTTATTCAACTTCATTAAGATATACGACTCATAGTAAAACAACGGTATTACGTTTATGATAAAGTAGTGATATTAAATTATTACTAACTTTCACTTTTAATTTCATTTGTTTGACATTATTTATATTTTTTTTATCTTCTTCGATAAAGTCGATTACTTTCTACAACAATGCGTCAAATGTCAAGCAAATTATTTTTATTTATATTTTCTAAGATCGACGTCATTATTCACGTAAAAAATACCCTCGTTGCTCTTTATTATTTTATTTTACTCTTCTAGTATTACCTTAAAAAAATAAAAGCCCATACGTGCGACGAAATTACTGTCGAACCATTTTATTTATTTATTTATTCTTATTTATTTAATTCTTTTATTTAAAAAGATCATTGTCCCGAGCTCATTTTTTTATACTTCCTCTTCTACAAAAACGATGACTATACACATAACGATGATACAACATGATCATCCGCATTCTCAGTTCAATCAAGTCTCTATTAATCAATTGTCGACTTAAGTTACTTTTTTTGTTAGATGCTAAAATTAATTCTATGGTATGGCTGTCCTAGACCTGCTGGGACGGCTGAACCTCATCAACGCGACGCAAGAGTTTTCGTAGCCAAGTATAATATTTTTAAGTTTAAGTAGCAATTTACATTTTCTTTAAGTGAAAGAATCTAACAATGTATGTTTTAAAATACTAAATTGTCTCAGCTTTCACCAAGTTAGTAGTTTCTGTCAAGACATACATTATGGTTGTATACCAAACATCAATGTAAATGTTGAAAATTTAAAAGGTTAACTAACATCCTTATTAGAAAACGTATTATGAAGTGATGTACTGTATTTGAGTCATAAAATGGATTATCAGACAGGCATGTACTTAATTTCAACTAGAGTATTTTCAAACCTATTTGTAAAAAATTTAAAAAAAAATAATTCTCATTTTTCCTCGCAAATTCTTCCATTTAACTCATTTAAATCTAAGAAATGTCCGCGTAAAAAAGTATGTTAATATGAGTTTACATGGAATTATATGAATTTGAAAATTCAGTGTACATTATGTACGTAAAATTGTATACAAATTTGAAGTTTTTATGAAGCTGCACATTCATACAAAATACAATCCTATATGAACTTATCATCATCCAATTGTTTTACGTGGGTGATTATCTGTTTTAAGCACCAATAATCAGCAAAGACAAATCGTGTTGTAGAAAAACTTTTTATAAAATTACCTCTGAATATCCAGTTTTCTCAAATTAATTAAGAACCGATCGCAATCCATCGATTCTTTGTTTGATCTTCATATAAATTTGCCTCAGGTCCAGTATGGATCTTTATTATTATTTGTAAATAATAATGTAACCTGCATGTTATTGTACTGTATCATAACATTTGCTCATTTACCTACAGAATTTCACAAGTATTTTTGATAAAAAACTATTTTTATGACACATTTCTATTTTAACGAGGAAATTCCAAGTATAAATATTCCCCGATAAAACAAGTCGATTTACTTTATACGTACACTGATAACTAAAAGTTATTATTATTATTATTTTTTTTTTTTATATAAAATATTTTATTTCGTAAACAAAACGCAACGCAAAACAATCGATTGATTGTAAAATACGTGTTTATAAACCGAGTATAGCCTAGAAAAACTGATAGGTAAGGTCAAAGTTCTTGTAACATGATGCGTAAGCGGCGCAGAATCTTTACATGTGCAGCAAACAGACGCGCTCGCTCGCGACGACAGACTCGTCTCAGACGATCGGTCTTAGTGGCTTGGGTCCAGCGACAATCGAGGGTTGCATTGGCGTTGTTTGCGGCTGATGTTGTATGCTGCTGCTGATACGCGTGACCGCAGGTGGCGACGATTCCTGCAACGGTGTCACTGAAGGTGCACGACTGCTACTCGGTGTCGTCGTGGTTGGTATCAGGGACACGACCTCTGGGCTTGAGGCTTGTCCATTGTCTTCATAAACTCGCTCCTGCACAGATCGAGATATTGTTTTTTTTTTTTTTTTTTTTTTTTTTTTTTCTTACACTACTTGACTTGTTTTGTTTATCTCCGTTTCGTATACGCATTTACATTGCTTGCATTATACAGCGCACTTTTATTCATTATTTTTTTCAAACTTTCTGTCATCAACATGCCGGTAGTAGTAATAATAATAGTAAAACTAATAATAATTACAACAGAAATAATAATGAAAACAATTTAGGTGAGTTCAGTTTCACGTGTTTTTTTGACATGCTATTTTCGTGCAAGTTGGTTATATCTAGCATTCGATTCATTAAATATACCATGTACAACGGCACTATAAGGTATACTTTAACTATTTACTTACATCGCCGATTTACTTGGATTAAAATTTACTCTCTTTTAATCTTTTATCCAACAATTGTGTCGTTTAACATGCGTTTATTCATGTAATTAATAGCATTAATTAATGTAGATCATTTGGCACATGCACATTACAAATTGGGAAAAGGTTCTACTGTTGACGGTTCTTTTATATCCATAACTAACAAAAATTAGTAGAATACATTATCGTGAACTTTGTTGCGATATTTTTTAAATATTTTACCGATAACTTTATTTTTATTACAGTTACTAAGGACACAAAACTTTGTTATTTTAAGGTTTAATAAAGTTAATACAAACAACCTATACTTAACTTTCATTTCTAACACATTTTACGATAGCGTCAACTAAAAGCTTTTTTTTTATTTAATTACAACACAGATTTTTAACATTATTTTTGTAATAAAATATATTTACTAAAAAAAATTTCCATGATGAACGCACGAAAACTATTGTTACATTTGACACAAATTTTTTTTTAAATATAATAAATTTCAGGGAACTCCTATCATTCAGGAATGATGCTTTGCGTACACATAAAAATTTATTAATTAAATTGTTGAGGCAGTTCTGTTTTTTGCTCATCCCATTTTATCGTAAAAAAATTTCCTACAAAAATTCAGCCCATTTTTTTCAGCTGTAATTTTATTATATTTTGATTAAATAATACATCTTATACAAAAGTAGGCTCTAAAAAAACATAGAGTATTGGTTAAAACACAAATGTTTTAAACATCATCCATAAAATTTGACAAAACTTGAAAAACTACGTTTATTATAAAAAGTTAATCTCGAAAAATAAGTACATCTATAAGTTTGCCATGTAACTAGGTGACTCATTGCGAGCAAAAAAAAAATTATCCATCAGTACCCTTTATCACATGAGGCGTGCCTGGCGTAGGCGCTTAACCCAGCGTCCATAATCGTAACTCGTCTATATTATGCCCATCAAAAATACATTATCAGATTAAGTCTTTTTAATCACGTAACCGATCGTTCGTCCGAAAAACGCTGGCTCGAGGACGGCAATTATGACTTTGATGTCAGGCACTAAGTAGCCCCAGTCTCGTTAATCTGGATAAAGTGAAGCGGCATGTACTGCAGCTTGACCGGGGCTTCGAGCTTTGCGGGTTCCACCGTCACGTCACCAGCCCCCCCAGCGTCATTGGTGGTGACACTGGCAACAATTGTCCCACTAGCACCACCACTACAGCTGCTCAGATTCTTGCTCCTCTCGCTGCTGCTTCGACTGCTCCCGGTACTACCACCGCTAACGCCCGCACTAGCGGCTCTCTGGTTATTGGTGATGGTTAATCATTGATTCAAGTTTTGGTATCACCATCAGCGTCGATGGCACGCGAGTAGTCGAGCAGGCGGTTTTTGGTGCAAGATATATATTTTTTAAACAGGTGCGTGCGAGAATAGTTTTTACAGGCGTGGAGGTGGTGATGGTAGTAGTGGTGGTGGTGGTGCGTGTCGTGGTTGTTGGCGTGGGAAGGTTTTTGCGCAACGAAAACAGAATAAAACAGAAAAAAGACAAGACCAAATTTAATTATGCATATCTTAAGTTTGTGTCTTTTTTTTAAATTTTCTTCATAAAAAACATACTTTTTACAACACACCCATCAAACTATAATGTGTGCACGGTTTAACAAACGAGTATTCACATGTGAGTGGGTTACATGAATGTGGTTATAACGTAGGATTTTTATAAATTTTATCTGCACCTAAGAACCCTTTACTTATATAAAAACTAAAAATGCTTTAAAGATGAGTGTTATAGTAAATGTTAATAGGCGAAGTATGTTTTAAGATTCAATACTAAAAAAAAAATCTAAGTGAAAAGCTATTTTTAAGTAGAGGGTTATAGGTTATATAACTACTTATATAAATATAGTTTTTTTTTATTATTTAATATTTGATGTTTGGTACTTTTTGAAACTTTTCAAAAAATATTCTACTTTTTAGAACTTCATTGACATGTAATCCATTTTACCATGTATGTACTATATAAAGCACTAAGGGTATACATGCAACACGCAACTATTTAGAGCCATTTTTATTCCTATGGTATTATATACAAATTATTCATAAAAATATTCTATCGCAATCTGTCATACGTATTCAAACAATGTATTTCCAAAGATTTAAATATCAGTAGAATATTGAATCAGATATATTATTTAACATCGTTCATACTCCATAACAGTAAATAAAAGCAAAAAAGATTATATTTTTAGTTATTATTACTTTCGTTTCAAAATAATACAAAAGAATCTTTTTTTTTTATTATTATTATCAAGATGACTATCAGCATGTGGATGAATATAATTAAAGTAATAAATATACCATAAAAATTAAAAAAAATAGAAATTGATGCAATATATTGATGCATATTGATGCAATATAAACAAATTAGTTTGAATTTAAAATTAGGTAATTCACCCCATAATATATTTTATTCACACATAGTTTTTCACTGAGACAATCCTATTAATCTTAGTATTTGTTTTGTGTAGAGATGGGATTGGATCTTGATTTATACAATTTATACAAGACTTGCTTACAATAATATACGTATACGTTTTTAATATCACTACCTCCTGAAATATTAAAATATAGTAGCCGTAGATCTTGCAGTCTTTTTTTTAATCACTTTATTTGATTAAATAAAAGTTGTATGATTAAATTTTTTAAATAAAATTTTCAGTATTCCATGATTATGTATAAACATTTTAATAATAGATATTATTACGATATTTATCTTTCTATTTCTGGGCTTAGTTGTGTGTTATGTAATTCTTTTTTCCTTATTTAGATGACTTTGGATAACTTAACTATGACTATAGTTTACCCTCTGAGGGCTTAAGTATACAGTTACCAATCACATTCTTAACCATACAAATATCTACATGACGTCCTTTTACTACTGTCGAAATTGACAAGTATCTGTTTACGATTGCATCCAGATTTTTAATTGCCTGCGAGCTTTAATAATAGCTTATAAAAACTTACTGTTAGGTTTATTTTTAAAAACCCTTTGGCTGGGTATTAATAAAGCTCAGATTTATCTCGTGAAACAACTTCATATGAATGAAACATTTTTTATGGGTTGTAAATTTTCTGATTTATACTAAAAAATAAAAATTGTAACATTCATTTCTCGAAACATTGATTGCCCCATACCTGTGATTTGTCATACTTGAGCCTCTTCCAGATGAAACCCTTTTTGTCTCCCACCGGTTGATTGTTTGAAGTCGGTACCTCACCCGCCGCAGATGACGCATTATAATTAGGATTCGTAAACGTGAGCACGTTGCGTCGATTGTTGTACATGTAGTCCTCCCGTGAGTTTTTCCGTGGACATTTCAAGTAGATGATAAAACCCACGATGATAGCAGTAATAACCAGAAGGATTATCGACAGTGTGAACATTATAGCTGTTGTTCCATCTTTGTTTGCTTTGTTAAAATCATTGTGCTGATTGCGATTACTTCCAGACGAAGATCTCGGTGTAGGCGGAATATCCTCGTCATCGATGAGATCATAACTCGAGTCGTTTTCCGTTCCTGGTTTTCTTAATGGCACCCATTTCTTTGGCACTAGAATCAGTAGACAAAAAAACAAATTTACCTCTCGTTTTCAAGCAAGACAATTCAGTGATGGTATAATCTTTCAAACCGGTATAACAAGGTTTAGAGTCTGGCTGATCGGGGCATCCACAGGTGTAATTTTTCCTCGTAAAAAAGCATAAATGACTGCAGCCCCCGTTTCCCACAGCGCAGGGCGTCCATCCAACTTGTTTTTCTGCGGATACGGTACGAATTTCAGTTGTTCCATTCACTGTAGAGCGAATGAGATTACGGTTTTTTCCTGTGCGCTTGTCAGCTTTTTCGATCATCTGTTTGAACCAGTCTCCCCAGTATATATTATTACCGTACTAAAAAAAAAAAAAAAACTTTAAATAGCATTTTATTTCCCCTACTTGATTTGTAAATATAACAAAAAGAAACAGGCTCAAAGTAAAATAAGATTAAACCTGGGCTAGACCGAAGGCACCAGAAGCTTCGGGAACCAGTGCTATCCTGTATCTCCCGTGTAGGTCGGATACTTCAATCCTATCTTTCAGCGCATCTGCCCAGTACAATTTTCTAGCTGCGTAGTCTATCGTTAAACCATTTGGCACATTTAAGTCACTTGATACAATAATTCTTCTATCGCTGCCATCTAAATTTGCGCGTTCAATTTTTGCATTTTTAGTCCACTCGGTCCAGTATAGGTAACCCTCTTTCGGAAACAAAGCAATCGATCGCGGTTCGCTGAGATTTTCAATGAGTTTCTTACGATTAGAACCATCTAATCGAGACACTTCAATTCTTTTGAATGCCATATCGGTCCAGTACAAATTGTTCGCGATCCAATCGACAGCTAGGCGAAATGGACTCGAATTGTTGGAACCTCGAACTATTACTTTGTCATCGTTAAAATTTTGTAAATTGATTTTCCTGCAAGTAGTATTTAACAGAAATTAAATTAAAAATTTTTTATTTCTCAAAAATCATTTATAAATATTAAATTAGTAATACCTTATAACTTTTGCGTCTGTGTCTGTATAAAAAATAAGTTGCTTTTCGTAATGAAAGTCAACTGAATAAGCACTGTGATTGCGCTGAACCGGTATTTGCACTTCCCACATTTCTGGAGTATCTAGCGACATTCTTACTAAAGATTTCTTTGTTGCCAGTAATAAGAAATTTGTTGGCGAACTGTTGCACGTTCTCTTGTCGCTTTTTATGATAATACCAGTTGGACAAGCACAACTAAAGCCATTAGGGTTCCTCAGACATAAATGAGAACATTTACCATTGTTTCTTCCACAAGCGTTTTCCGGATGAACTTGATTTTTCTAAAGTAAATTTAATAATGTTACCGAGGAAATTCAAAATTTAATTATTTTAGTTTATAAAAACTTACGTCCACAAATCGCAAGTCCATGATACCCTCGAGATCCGACTGCACCATCTTTTTATTCTTACCGTCACTTTTCTTCGCTCTCATTAGTGATTTTTCATGCCAATCGCTCCAATAAAGAAAGTCTTCGACCACAGCCAGTCCGTAAGGATGGCTTACCTTATCCACAATGAGTTTGCGATTCTCGCCTTGAAGATCCGAACTTTCAATAACATTCTTCTTGGCGTCGTTCCAGTAGATACGATCAGCAAACAAGTCTATTGTCAGACCATTGGGCCAAGTGAGATGCTCTGTTACAATTGCCGTACGGTGTTCACCATCCATGTCAGCTTTTTCGATTCGAGCATGATGGCCCCAATCCGTCCAAAACAATAAACCAGCTGGATAGTGTAGGGCAATGGCACGTGGATTTTCCAGACCTGACCATACAAGTACTTTACGGTTCTTACCATCGAGCTCACTCACTTCAATACTATTAAGACCAGCATCAGTCCAGTATAGCTATCAAGAAATGAAAATGATTTAAAATGGTTACAATTATATATCTAATTGATACAAATTGATTTACATACCTTCCTACCAACTGAATCAACGGCAATACTGTCAACGGTGTCGATACAACATTCAACTACAGTCTCTACTTTGTCCCCTTGAAATGACGTTTTCTTGATTACTTTTGTAGAGAGTTGACCAGGATCAGTCCAGTAAATGTTTCCTGTCTCTAAGTCAAAATCTGCTCCGCTAACATTTCTCATGTGGCTTACGGGCAATACCGTATCAACTGCATAATGCGTATCCAAAGAAAGAACTCTGATGTCATAACGATGTGACATCAAGATAAACTTTGTAGGTGTTTTTGGACATGTTTTTTTATCAGCCTAAAAAAATGCGTAAAAATTGATCTTTCTGAATTTATTACTTTTTTAAAGCTTATTCTTTCAAAGTTACCTACTTTTATTACAAGACCAGTTGGACATGAACACGTATAATGTTTAGGCTCAGGAGCTGGTAGACAAAGATGAGAGCATCCACGGTTTGAAGGATAACAATGAGATTTCGAAGGTGGATCCGAATCTTTGTAAAGGACACGAACGTCCATAAGTCCTGAAACTTCGGACCGTATGGACGTGACGTCTTTACCACTATCCTTATCTGCACGATGTATAGCTGACGTTTTCCAATCGGTCCAATAAATTTTGTCTTTGTAAATTACGAGACCGAAAGGATGCTTTGCTTTAGCTGGAAAGTTAGATTTTTGTATCCAATCGTTTTAAATAAATGGTTTATATCTTTATAAATTATAGTTTAAAATAAACAGTTTATAGAAGAAAAATGAAAATACTCACGAGGTGAAATAATTGTTGTTACGTGTTTGCCATTAAAATCAGAGTAACTTATCGTTCCACTACCACCATCTGCCCAATACAAACGTTTCTTTTCGAAATCAATTGCCAAACCATTAGGAAACGTTAAATTTGCGCTTATAAATATATGTCTGTTTGATCCATCCATTCCTGCAACTTCAATCTTTGGGCTCTTTCCCCAATCACTCCAGTACATGAGACCATCTACAAACATAAATATGTAGTTAGTTTATTGTATCTACAGAAAGTTTTAACAATAATGATATAGATAATTATACGATCAAGTTTCGTGCCTTTTGGATGTAGAACGATGTCCCGCGGCTTATCTAAACCCTCCCAAATCAATAAACTCCTCATGCTTCCATCAAGTTGTGAGCACTCGATTCTATTAGTTCCAGCATCAGTCCAATATAACTTACGTGAAGCAGAATCAATCGCCAGACTAGCTGGGGAGACTGTAATGCAAACAGTTTTGCCATGAGTTGTATACTAATATCTTTAATTTACATGTAAAACACAAAATGCTCACCCAGATTATTTTTTATAATAGTCTGGCGATTAGATCCATCCAGACTAGCTCTTGAAATTGTATGAGTACTGAAATCCGTCCAATAGATCGTACGATTCAACGGATCCCAAGCAAGACCAACTGCACTTTCAACATTGTCCAATGGTATTACCACATCGAAAGGCTTATTCTGATCCAAACTAATCATTGTAATATCCTTCTTTCTTGCAAACGCCAATATGTTATCAACGTCAGCTTTACAGGTTTTTTCACCCTTAGAAATTTTCATACCCACTGGGCAGACACATCTGTAACCTAACGAAGTAGGCAGGCACATGTGTGAACATTTACCATTGTCATTGCCACAGTGGTTGTCGTAAGTAGGTTGACGTTGCGGATGGAAACTACGGAGATCCATAGGAAAGTGTAGTCCTGAATGGATGGTCTTAAAACCACGACCGTTTTTCTTGTTCACGAGTGAAATACTCTTAAAGTGCCAGTCTGTCCAGTAGACTGCATCTTCAAACACGGTAATAGCAAATGGATGATGGAGACCTCGGCTAACGATCTTCTTGCGATCGTCACCATTAACCGTTATGGACTCGATAACTCTGTGCTTGGCATCGATCCAATAAATACGATCCGTTGTATAATCAATGGTTAAACCATTGGGCCAATATATGTTTTCGGTTACTAGCGCTGTACGATCTGTACCATCCATATTTGCTCGTTCTATTTTAGGAGTGCCTAAGAAAATTACCAAGGTGCATAAATGTTAAATCAATTTTCATAAACAAATTTTAATACTTATTATATCGCTGTTGAACCTACCCCAATCAGTCCAATAAACGCATCCCAAGTGTGGATGAACTGCAATGGCACGTGGCTTACTCAGGTCTTCGGAGACTAATACATAACGTAATCCTGTTTCGATCGATGCAACTTCTACGCGTCTAGTGCCGGAATCTGTCCAGAATATAAGATCATGAATCCAATCTACAGCAATTCCATCTGGAATTTCCAATCCCCAACGAATAAAATCTAAGAAAAATTATATTAGAAGATCAATCAATGAAGTATTAAACAAAAGCGTATATACTGTATTTTTATTAATTATATTTTTACCACTACTATTAGTCCCGTCTACATTAACTTTACGGATAACATCCATTGAGACGTCGGACCAAAAAATTAAATTATGTTTGTAGTGATAATCCAAACCAATTGCATTTTGCAACCCTTTAACTACCGATGTGTATTTGGGTCCACTGATGTAGAGCTAGAATATTTTAAAATTGACTTTAATTCGTGTATGAAAAATTTCTTATTGAAAAGCAAAACATAATGCTTCACATATCACCTGTCGAATGTCGATTCGATTTGCGAGAATCAAAGTGGGATTTGCTCCAATAGCCTTGCACGATCGTAAATCTGGACGCAAGACGTAACCCTTGCCACACTCGCAGTAAAAAGAACCTTGAGTGTTTACGCACTGCTGACTGCACACAGGATCCTAAATGTAAATACAACAGATAAGCTTTCACGTAATGAACATATTTAAATAATAAAATGAATTCTTAAAGTACAAACTTTTTGGAATTCACACTCATTGATATCGTCACAAGTTTTGTTGTCCTTCTCAGAAAGTACGTAGCCAGGATTGCAAGCACAAATTTTCTGATTCTCCGTGGTCATCATACATTGATGCTGGCATACGTGATCTGCAGAGCACTGCACTTTCGTAGGACAATTTTCCTCGTCTGTAAATATCATTTTTTCTCAAACTCAATCGATGGAAATTTTATCAAAAATTCTAATAAAAATTGTCTAAACTACATTTAAGAGACACCGAAAGACGGTTCTTAAGTAAAGTTCCAGGTTGGACATTGCAATCTGATGAAAATTTTAATACAAGTTCTATACTTGCCATCTTTTTCGGGACAGTCGGGTACACCATCGCAAACGTGCTTCGAGTGTATACAATCACGAAGCGTATCCCAGAGCAGCCAAGGAGCTGTGAAACCGGGAAAACGCGCCTTTGTCTCGTTCACCACTGCCTGGGATGTTTTGCATAAGTAGTGTGTGAGCTCACAGCCTACCCGACAGTCGTGCTCGTCCTCACCGTTCGTACAGTCGGGTACACCGTCACACTTCCATGCCGCCTGTTGTTTTAAAGTTGAAAAATTAATTCGTATTACCTACATTAGTCTTATACTTGATTTTTTTAAATATAATATATATTTTTTTTTAATGATTTACAGTGTAATTAGTTCTACAGAAGCATGATTATTTATTTACCGGTATGCAATGTCCATTAGAGCACGTGAATTCATCTTTTGAGGTGCAATTTTTAATTGTTGGGTAATCGCAGTTGAGTTCGTCATCTCCATCTTTGCAATCGTTTTCTCTATCGCATACCCATATTTTACTTATGCAGTCACCATTGGCACACCTGATAGTAAAGTAATTACCATTATTATCCTTAATTCTACGAATGATCGTCAGTAAAATAAATAAATGTCTTTGATTATTTCTTTAAAAGTGTTACAATGGATGGTTGTGCGCCCCCACCTGAATCGATTAGAGGCGCAGCTGCTGTTTGCGGTAGGGCACTTCCATTCGTCACTATTGTCGCCACAATCGTCATCTCCGTCGCACCTGTACGCCATCGAAATGCATTTCGGATTATCACACTGGAATTGGTTTTGATTGCATTCCACTTCTACCTCTAAAAATGTAGCGTATTCGATATTAAACGCCCGACTACCCTTTGGTTTTGTCATGCGAATTCATTTGAAATATTTAAATACCACATTCTAATTCGTCCGATCCATCGTTGCAGTCTCTTTTCCCGTCGCATCTTTCATTTTCCGCGATACATAGTCCGGTGTCTTGGCAAATAAAGTCCGTATCAAAGCACATGCTATTGCAAAAATGAAAATCGTCAATGTCTAAAGTACATTTCGATTGTTAAAAAGTAAAGATCTTGGGCTTATTCAGAAACAGGAATGACTTTAATAAATTAAAGGTTTCACTGCCTCGCAAGTACAAAAAAATCCCATGTTTGTTTTTGCTTTAAAAAAAAATTTATTCGTTAATCAAAGTTATAATTTCAATTGGTGTTCGCAATCTATCACACTTTCTCTGCACCCGAAAAACTGCAAGACTTACAGTAAACTAAAGCGCCGTAGAAAGAAAAAAAAACATAAATACGTTGGGGCTTCAATCCCGCAATTTGCCAGACGGCACGAGACTATATTCACACGCTGTTGTCCAGTGAAATGCACGAAATCTCTGACATACTAGTGAGTGTAAAATCCCAGCTTAACCCACCTTTCTCTCTCGCTCCCGATTTTTCCGCAATGACGTGTACATTGCACGAAATAGGGGAGATAAAAGTTTAGTCTGCCGTTGCTATTGTTCGCTGTGCACCATTTTTTTCGGATTACAACAATACGTCTCGGCAGTATATTTCTGCGCAGATGTCTCGCTCGATGGTGCAACACACCCGTGCCTCATCCATGCGCTTTACGCATGTGCATTCATATAAATACAGAAAGAATAAAGGAGGAGAGTCTGGAGAGCGGTGGCTATTGTTGCTGATGTGGGAGAGATTAAAACGAAGGAGGAACAAACTCTGAGATTCAAGTATTTCGTTATATATATATACATGGGCCGAGTGAGTGTGTCAAAATACAAGAGACACAAGTATAATATCCTGAAGAATCTAGAACTTTTTCCGATACTTGAATCGATAATTAATTATATTTATAAATTTTTTAATTAGCCAATAGAGCGTAGAATTGAAAAAAAGAGAGAGACTTAATGTTCTTATTTCTTTTTACCGAAACTGGCTTGTTAATAATAATGTCTGGATGAAATATAATCAGCTCAAAAACCTCCTAGAGAACTAAAAAAATAAATTTTATTGTCAAATTCTATAGCCATTTTTGATTAATCAATACTTATAATATCATGCACTCGGATGTTTGAACTTGGAAAACGTACTTTCAACCGTGCCAAATAAAAAAAGTAGTACTCCTTTGTCCCGGAAAATACTCGGTACGTACAAAAAAAAAAAAGAAAAAAAGTAAGCCATTCAATGTTAAAACACAAATGATCACGTTACCCGTGTCATTGAGATACATCAGTCAAGACTAATGAAAAAATTCTGCCTACGACGGATTTTAGTCATTATTCTCCAAGTGAATAACCGTGTGTTAAATCATGTTGTAGTAATTACGAGTAGGGAAATTTTAGGGAAATTGGTTGATTATTGTATCCCTAGATCAGAATATGTGTTTTCTACGTGTGTGGAATTGTTTGTGGATCAACAGTGTAGGAGAAAGGACGCCAGACAGGGCGCAAGTCTTCAGGGGGATTAATGTGTTATTCATGTTTCGGCTGTCAGCACTGTAGGGGGATATTGATGCGGCGATCCTCGGGGTCACCGAGCAAAGGTGGCACGCGTAATTGAGTTAGCTCAGGGTGTACTTGCCACTCTCTACTAGTTAAACAATGTTTGTATATACTTTGTCAGGAAACTTATCGAAAGAATTGGGGGGAGCTAAATGGGAAATTCCTTTTTTCCATTCCACAATCAGATGTTTGTCTTGGCTGTTGATTTACGTTTGCAAAGTAGGTATTACGGAGGGAAAACACCCTTTTCTTTTTTAATTAACTCATCTGATAATTTCACTCAGAAAAGAGCTCGAGAAGTATTCATTTGTCACGCTATGGAATTCGTCCGAGAGAAAACCAGCTGTACGGGATTTGAAATATTGTATCCCAACGGTGTAAAAGCTCACTTGCAGCTCAAACAAAACAATCTCTATTAAAAAAGTAATCACTAAAGCCACACGTGCGACTAACCAAGAGTTGATGGTGTTTATATATATGGCTTAGGGCTTCGATAATGGCGTGGCTGGGTATTCCGTTGTGTTCGCTTTAAAGACAAACGTCGTGCGCACGTTGGTACCCGAAGGGAAGAGCGAAGAAAGGGCCTTGATTCTAGATTCTTTTGTAACGCGACGAGTGGGACAATGAGAATCGCCAACCGAAGCGAAAGAGCGGAAGTCTGTAAGTGATATTTAATACACGACAGGGTGTTGAGCGCCTTTGTTCGACCATCTGTGGGTTTTCGTTGAATGAGCTCGCATTCGCACGTGCGCACTTACCCTCCATTTAGTCAATTTCGTTTTCTTCCCCCCCTCCCCCCCAACGTTAGTAGTCGCGTGATTGGATCTTTCTTGAAAAACCTATTGTTATCTAGTGATGTATTTTTTTTTCTATGGCAATCGTTTCATTGGATTTTACGAGCTAAATTCGCTGCTTTAGATCAAACAAAAATTCACGCGTCCAACAACACCTAGTACATAATAAGGCGCGCGTAGTTATGATTTTGTCCACGAGATTCCTTTGAAAATCGCGCTTTTTGTTAATAGCTGGTACAACATTATATCCGTACACTACATATTCGTAGCATTGAGGTAGAAAATATACGAGTAGAATGAACAAAAAAAGTAAAGAAAACGCCAGAGAACGTGCACAAAAGGTGGCTGGATTTAAACTTCCCTCGGAAATGCAAAAGTAGCTCTCTACGATCCGCGTTCCACGCCAATGGATGGGATAGAAAGGAAGCAATGGAAAAAAAATCAGGATTATCCGTCAATGGGCTGCACAAGTGTTGAATCGATGAACATTTTTCTTGTTTGCCGGAGCCAAGAATTAACGACCCTTGGGGGTGTATGCGCAAAGCTCGCGTTGAACATCATCGTTGTCATCAACACGGGATTCTCTCGGGCCTCGAGCCAAAAAATCGCGGGGAGGTTTAACGCCATCCGCATCAGCGATTGAAATTGCGGAGGAAAAAACGCGAGAAGAGGAAGAAAAAAAAAAATAACACGTCGCGGGGGTGTTCGTGTATATATATATATATATATATATATATACGGCTGTCGAGTTATGACAAGTGAGGAGGAGGAGGAGGAAGCGGAAGCGCGAGAGGGACGGAAGCTGGGGTGGCTGCCAGGTGGTGGTCGATAGCTCCCCGCGCGCTGCTGCTGCCAGCGTTGCCCTGGCAACCCACCTCCGCGACCTGGATCGCCGGTCAGTGTATGTAGGTACCTCCTTCTCTCTCTCTCTCTCTCTCTCTCGTAGAGCACGTCTGGTGTGCCTGTAGATGTGTAAACACGCATGGGTGGGCAGAAGAGGGGTGCCCTGTCTGTGTGTACTTACATTTTTACCTCATTCTATGTAGGTCTCTGGCTTCTTTCAGCGGCCGGCGAATTTTTCTTTTTCTTCGTTACGACCGCATCGCTTCGATTGCATTTCATGAGGGAGGAGGGCGGGTCGCGTTGAAGTGGATCGCTCGGTTTGATCTGTTTCGTGAAAGTTGCTCCGAGGAAAGATGGAAGCTGAGGATATAGGCAGTATACGCGTGTCGATAATGGGGGTAGGAAAAATGAAATTTTACCCATACGATGTCAGTGCAGTGGTGAGTAAGAATGGGAAATAAGAAAATTTATTCGTGTTTTTCGCTCTAGAATGAAAAATCTGTATCGAAACGTTGAGTTTCTAAAACTTCTCGGTATACCAGATCTCCTATATATTTACGGTAAGGGTTGTTTTGCAGATAACAGAGTTTCTTTGAATAATCAGATATCAGTTGGAGCTTGAATTTTAATTAATTATTGCGATTATTTTTGTAGTGACTATAAAATGTTTGTCGAGCTAAAAAAGAAGGGAAAAAAAAAACTTTTGGCCCGATAATTTGTGTAACTTCATAAACTGATTAAAGAAATTGTTCAGCTGCATAATATATACTCTGATTCTGATCTCAAATCGAGAGCTAGAGCAATTTTCGAGCAACGAATTTGCCCTTTGCAAGATAAACTTTTTCATCAAATTACCCAACAACGTTTTGCTACGAATCTAGGGAACATATTTACTTTAATCTTCAAATAATATTTATTTTAAATTGAAAAAAGATTAAATCTATACTTATATAAAGCTCAATTTTATTTACAATACTACAGTTTTCGTGAATTTCGTGGATAATGTTAGGTCAAACGAAAAAAAATCGAACTCGTTGCTCAAGTACTTAACTACACTGTTATCGGTTATGTAAACAACCTGCCTAGCAACGTACCCATCACCAATCTCTTCAGTTTTTTCGCTCGTCAAAGAGACGACTGGACGCTCCATCCCCTTTGTTTTGTACCTCCTACTCATCCCCGTTTATATCATAAAATACATCTTACGCGTATAAGATGAGGTGAGAATCTTACAGCGCGATGCTTTGCTCAAGGCTCATTGTTTTATTCCAGTTAGCTGATGGTTTCTCGGAAGCTTTCAACATTTTTTTTGGCCTCCGTGGAAATTGACGCGTGCACCAACTGGAGCGCCGCTACGTAGCATTACCAAAGTCCCCCTCTTGTGTTTCATAAACTTTGAAATCGTTCAAGGGCGTTTTCGTCGGTTTTTTTTTTTTTTCATCCCCCCGCTCCTCTCAATTGACCCAGTGTTATATATTGGATTGGCGCACGTGCCGGCGGGAGGACGCTGTGCGTGAAAGCGATGCGAGAATTAAACTTCGGATCAGATTTTGTTTTGTTGTGTGTGTGTTTTTTTTGTCTTGCTAGATTGTGTTTTTTACGTAAATACTTTTTTTTTTTTTCCCTTGATGACTGAAGTTGTTGGGTTTCATCAAAGTGAAAAGAGCTAACAAATTGGTATTGGTACAGGGACGAAATGTGCATTTTTAACCACCGCCGAAATGTGTGTTTACCGCATTATTCTAACTTTCATTGAAGCGTGTTTGTTCTCATTTGTTTGAGTGATATTCCAGACGACGCCGAGGGGGATACCTATACATGATACATTTTTACATCCTCTCAATGACACGATGTTACTTTACGTATTTGTTCATGAATTCTAGATCGATATTTGCGATTTTTCGTAGAATCAATCGTAGAATTCAAAGCTGTTTTGAAAAAAAACTTGAGATTGTTTCGATGACCAAAAGACGATGAGCAATATATTAGACGTGCATACAAAACTTTGATGTATTTTAATGTTTATAAACCTGTAAAGTCAACCTAACTTTGTAAGCTCTGTGATAACCAAGTTACGAAATGCATCGTCATTGCAATGAAGTAAGAGATGAGCGAACAAACGTACGCTCGATTAATCTTACTACTGCGCCACAATTGTAACCCATCGAGCAGCCATCCCAGCCCAAATATTCCATCCACCCCCTTACACGAGCATATGTTGAATAACCTTTCGATACTTCTACCAGTGTGTCCCGCTTGGATACTGGTCCCAAGGAAAACTCTATACGAGCAAAGCTCGCTAAATTTCCTAGCCAGTCAAAATGCGGCAACAGGGAGCATATATATACAGGGAATTGAGAATGAATGAGCGGAGCGAGAGAAAAGACGAAGGGAGCGAGAGGGTCGTCTGATGCCTTTCTCCACGTTCGCCCGTGTGCCCACGCGTATACCGCGGAGCGAAGGACTTTGCGTGGGCGAAAAAGGAGAGCTGGGGGGGGGGTGGCTCTTACCCCACGCGTTAATTTTCTCTTTACCCTCCTTGGGTTCTTACTGTGTGGGACAGCACTACCACGACCATTTTTTTGCGACGGCAAGTGTTACGCGCAAACCAAGTCAAGGAAGTTTTGCGTTTTTTTGTTGAAAGTCGACCGTTCTCCCTCTCTCTCTCTCTCTCTCTTCATTGTGTGAAAAAATGAGGTGAGGGGAGGAAATCTTCTCAGTTACAGAGAAAGGGAGCGATTAAATTCGATCGTCATGTTGGCGATGTTACGCGTATGTATGACAAAGATAACTAGGTGGGACGCGTGGGAGCGCTGATTGGCATGACTTATCGTGATTGACTATCGGTCTGATCGCGCCGTTCCGATATGCCGAAGGTCGATTCGGTGATCGTTGATGGTATACGTCATGTAGCCGTCCACGCGTTGTGGATTTTAACCCCCTGCCAGTTCTCGTTCTATTGACTCGATAAACATTTTGGCACCTCTCTTCTCTCTTATTAGTTATTAGTACTTTAATCAATAACTGGAATTTTTCTATAACTCTCAAATTCTAATGTTGTGTGATACATTACGTTTAAATGGTAGATTTATTTCTTGAGCGATACGGATGGCTATATGGGAGTGTAACTATACGGTTACAACTTATTACAAGTAAACAATTTTATAAAAATTTTAATTTACATTTTTCACTTTATTAGGTGTGGCTTATCAAGTTCCGATACGTGTCAACTTTTTGTAAAGGTGTGATTAATGTCGATTTTTTTGACAGTCGATTAAAGTAGGATGTTTATCAAGGTTCTTTTTGTACGCTATTTCGAAAGTAAAATTCATAATAATGCTCGACTCGGATGATACGTGTTTTCATTGAAACCATTACAACGAAACTCATTATCGTATCTGTCAATTACAAGATATTACTTCATTTCGTGTCAAGAGATGGAGATATTTTTGCATTTCATGAACCCGCTCAACGTTTAATTTACGGGAACTCATTATTATTATTGAAACTAAATTTACAGATCTTTGAGAGCGAACAACCTGTAGTCAATTTTCAAACTAATTTTTTTTTTTTTTTTTTTTTTTTTTTTTTGCTCGCGTTGATATTTACGTTTATAATTTGATTGAAGCCGACTTACTTTTTTCTGTCGCAGTTTTCCTCGTCCGAAAAGTCTTTGCAGTCATTTTCGCCATCGCAAACCCAGTCCAACTGAATGCACATCCCGTTTCTGCACTCGAATTGTTGCGAAGTGCAGTTTTTTTGCGACTCACCTTCATGTAATTAAAAGACAACCATAAATTAATTTCGTTTGTAGAATGCACTCGATTTGCAAGACTTTTCTTCAAGATATACGTTTGATTTCTTTGATATCTCGAGAACAATTAACTTCTAGAGCTTGCAAATCGTGCATTCTCATAATTGAAGATTCATCAAAAAGTGATGGGTAAACTCACCACAATGGGTTTCATCGGAGTAATCACCACAGTCATCGTAACCATCGCACAGCCACTCTTTAGCAATGCATTTACCAGAAGTGGGACACTTCACGGATCTTTTGCCGGTGCAGGTGGCATTGTACACATCGCAGTGTATTTCGTCATCGGCTCCCTCGCAATCGATCTAAGATCATAAAGTTATTGCTTATAGGTGCATACACGAGTATTTTTGCTAATGTTATAAAAATTCAAATATCAAATAAATGTTTCGCTAAATTAAAATACACGTGTATAGAGAAAAGCAACAGCTTACTTCTCCGTTACAACGATCCTCGATGGCGATGCAGGTGCAGGTGCTCAGGCACAAGAACTGATCATCCGGGCAGAGGCAAGCCAAGGAACTCTCGTCGTCCAGCTCGTGCACCACAGACTTGCGATCGGTATGTAATCGATCTCCGGCCTCACCGTGCTGTCCCATTCCGTGGCTGCGCTCCGAACCCATGCGCACGCGAGCTCGATACTCTTCCAAACCTGCTTTCAAAACTAATTTCATGTGATAAGTTTACGCAATCCTTCAAACAAAAAAATCAACAAGAGGCTTCGATACAGATATAAAAAAAAAAAAAAAAAAAAAAAAAAAATGGAGTGACAAGTTGTACCTCCATCAAAGCCACCGTACAGTCCGGGACTGCTGGGATGCCTGCCTTGGCCATACATTCCACTCATGCCGTTTTGGGGCCGTCCAGGAGCACCATTTCTAAAGCTTGGCAACTCACTCGAGTCGTCATCGGCGTTTTCATCGTCGTCGTCGTCGTTGTCAGGCTCGGGTAGTGGCACGTGATGGTAAAAATCGAGTGGCAACTGCGGAGGCGTCTTGGGTCGATTGTAATCATCGTACCCGTAACCACTGGCTGAATCGTCAACGCCTACGGCATTACATTGTGTATTTTTACTATTGTTGTAAATACTCATAGTCTTTTGTTTAAACATTTTATACTGCATAGATTAATTTAATGGCAATCTCCAAAATCATGAACCAATTCATCGATGCATGTATTCTTTTAGATTAAATTATTACTTTATATTCGTATAAATACACGGAAATGGAAATTCATTACCAGAAATGAATTAAAACACTGAAAAACAAGTAATGCAGTCTTTGCCTGACTGTATGTAAAGGATTAAATTGTATCTATATTTTGAATTATATATCAAATTTTTGTTTATTTAATTATTATGGATACTTCATCGTGCAGTAGAAAAAAAAAAACTGTCATTTCGTACGATAATAAAACTACTTTACCGTGATGTCCATTACGACTCCTGTCGTGTCCGTGATCGTGTCTGTGATCGTGTCTCTGATCGTTGTCACCGTCAAAACTCGTGGGTGACATAGTCCTGGTGACCATAGTTTGGCGCAAACTGCCGCTCCCAAACATTTGCCGAGCCGCCCCTCGATTGACCGGTGATGTCGTCGACAACGACGAGTCCGTTTGCGCGTCAATATCTGCGAATGTTTTTATTTCCATGTAAACATTACGTGCTCGGGAAATCACTTTGTGGGTGGAGCCCGTTTAAGAGTGGTGGACCCTATTGATAATGTATCAAGAGTATAAAAGAGTCAGCTTGTTGACTCGTTTGAATGGATTAACAAACATCTCGGCACTATTCATAATTGGCCCTTCGGTATATGAGAGTAACGATACGTTTGGATTAATTATGGCACTTGCCATCGCATTAAGTACTTGGGATTGATACCATATACATCCCTTCCATTCAAGCATTAGAAACACCTAACCAGACAATAATTATCATCGCGATTTTCAAAATAAATCGTTCATTAATGCTACTTAAATCCCACGTATAGCCAGAACTACGTAATTATGGGTAAAACGAGATGAAACACACAATAGCGAGCACTTCAACGGAGGACTATAAAAATGGAATCAGTCGGCGATTCGATCGGTGCTGATGCATGATTGTCCCGTTTGAGTGGCTCCATTGACGCATGCCGCACGCGCGCTTGAATGAGCGACAAGCGTATTTCCGAGGTGTCCATCATTTCGATCCGCGTCCGGATTACGTCTCAGTGAAACCCTCGACAACTCAAAATATTAGGGAGAAAAATTGCAAGGAATACACATGAATGGAAATGCATTTACTCGAAACAATGGGAAGACACTTTACGCGCATGTACTAAAAAATTTCTTTCGAAAATTTTTTTTTTTCATTTTTGGACTAAAACCTGCCTTTTTTATAATTTTCAAACAAACATTTTTTTAGAACTCCTTACAACAGTTATCAACGCATTATCAGGGTTTCGGTGGAACGTCTCTGTTACGATGAATTTCGATTTAATTTTAATATTGTTATCATTAATGGTGTCAAAATGATTTCTCAATAGTGTCCCTTCCAGTCCCTCGATAATACACTTTGCATTTTGCATCATCCTTTGCTCGAACTTCCTCATAATAAAATCACGTGTAACAAAACAACCAAAGTACTTTGTTTTGTAAAGGGAAAAAAAAAAAAAAAAAAAGAGTAGCCATACCATCACCGTAAAAAAGGGAGTGTTCCTCGTCCGAGGCGTGCACTCGTTGCTCCACAAATGCCAGAGGACGCGCAAAGCCCCGAGAGTATAAGTATACAGATACACGAGGCGAGCCCTCTATCCATGAATGACTCTCTGTCTCCCCGCAGCCGCATGGACGCGTGTATGTATACACATATATACACATACACAAGCGCGAAAGGTCAAAGGAAAGGGAGGGGGAGCGTTTTTCGTTAGCCGAAGGATACAACGACATCAGCATCCACGAGAAGCGTCGGGGGTGGCGCACGCGGTGTGGGAGGAAAACGGGAGGGCGCGCGTGGAGGCGTAAAGAGCCTTTTCATTCAGCAGAGCACGCGTGCGCCCCATTGGGGGATCGATATTGTACGCGCGCCCATCGACAGAAGGAAGAGAAGAAACGACACACAGCCGAAACGTAGGTGTAATGTACATGAGTGTACACATGGAAGCGCATTCTTATACATATATATGTATGTACCCGTGTCACTGTGATTTTCGAGCTCGCGGTTTCCTCGAGGGAATCGACGAGAGAGTCTCTCTCTCTCTCCTCCTTCTCGTTGTTGTGTAAATATATAC
Source organism: Copidosoma floridanum (assembly GCF_036245765.1). Classification (NCBI taxonomy): domain Eukaryota; kingdom Metazoa; phylum Arthropoda; class Insecta; order Hymenoptera; family Encyrtidae; genus Copidosoma; species Copidosoma floridanum. The sequence continues at coordinate 11,890,445 of NW_028321907.1, read as the reverse complement.
GTGTGCGTACGGGGGCAAGGAAAAAGGGACGCTCGAGTTTTCGAGGGGGCGCGTGGAAAGTGGAACTTGAGCGCGTGGGAAAAGATATTGAAAGGAGGAAGAGGTAATCTCATAGACGATGATTAAGCACATCAAGCGTACTTTTACGTTCGGCCCTCTCGCGTTCGTTTGGTTGATAATGCGCGTTTTTCTACAGTATACAACATAGATGGTATGGATGCTGTTGGTGATTGTAATGATAATAATATTAAAAAATAATTGTTACAGTCGCGGTATTTTTGTACATTTCCAATTATTATTATTAACTGATATTATGTAGAATTCAATCAATGGAGGGTGCGAGAATCGGTTTGATCAAAAACATGTAATTTTAACCATGACCATCTGGCTGATGGATGTTTCGTTTGTTTGTCATGCGATAAAACAAGTATATTCCTACTGTTGTCAATTTCACAATCCACGCTTATCATCAACTCTGCGATTTTCATGTGATTTTCTATTTTTACGCTGAACTTGGGTTTATTCGCTACTTTTATGTTCTTCGTTATCGTTTATTCGATTTGGTTTTGCATCGGTTTTATTAATTTACAAAGTCTCGGTAATTAAACGTGGGTAGGTCGATATCGGGAAGCGTAAAGTTTTTGCAGGCTTTATAACAATGAGAGGTCACGTTGCGCCTTTGTAATGTTTTTTTTTCTTCCTTTTTTTTCTATTTAAATGAAATTTCATCATATGAATTTAATATTCGTTTAATACATTTAATTAATCTTGTGATACGCCAAAAGAATGAAAATAACAATTTTACTTCGTGAATAAATCTTCTCGGGTTTCAATGGTTTTTTAAAATTTATTTATTATGTGTAGGACATAAATATTAATTAAATAAAAAATAAAAAAATACCCCCATACCGCGGCATCTAATTCACGCCCATGGGCATCCAAACGCGCGAAACACATTCCACCAAAAGTGCGGAACCATCCATCCAAGATACAGACGACCCAGCCCGCGATCCGCGAACCGTAATTTCGACTTGCTGTTGCTGGTTCCACCGAGTGGCTGCTGCCTATGTACGATATACCGGCGTGCAAAGGCTTTGTTACGAAACCACGCGCGACTGCATTCGTTCGTACCTTTTGTCCCTTAAAATTTCAGTCGCGTCGCGGCTCGAGTCGGAATGCGTCTCTAATTAAAAATCTACGTGACAATAACAGAGAACTTTTGCTGTGGGGAAAGAGAAATTTCTGCACCCCTGACACAAAGAGGACAAAACACATAAATAATTAAAAAAATAAAGCGTGTACATGACCGTGTGTGAAACAAAAAAACTTTTCTTTCGAAGAGCTTAGGAAGGGGCGTTCGAAGGACTGGTAGACGCGCCCTGAGCGGAGGAAACAACCTTCGACACACTGTCTGCCGTTGATTTCTCGTGGGTGGCTCTCTGTCTTTCTCTCTCCCTCTCTCTCTCTCTCATGCGTTCAAGTTTACAAAAGGAGAGCAAAAGTAATAACGCGCTTGACCCACCCTACGTTTCCTCTCTTGCTATCTTTTTCACTTTCGTGTTTTTTTTTGTTTTTTTTTCCTCCCTTGGCTTTATTTATGAAGTTGGCAAAAAAAGGACTCAGAGTTAACGTAATGACGTTTGATCGGAAAGTTTTCAATGAGCGAATTTTCGTTCAAGAACACCAGCCAAAGTATACACATAGATTATTATCCGCTTTTTTTTGTTGACTAACAGATCATTGGGATTATTTTTTAAATTAGCTTGTATCAATTGATTGTCTAATTTATACGTTGACGGCTTCTAGTACAGTTTGTGAACTAAAAGGATATTAATTCCAATTGTGGATCAAAAAGTGATTAGTCATGTGAAGGATACAATGACTGGAATCAATAATAAGAACTTTCTAAACGTAGTTTTACCAGATAAAAAAGCGTAAAAAGTTATATTTTCCAACGGGTATCCATTCAAAAATCACATTTTTAGTACACTATTGGGTTACTTTCCCAACCAAAAATCAATCCGTCACTATTAATCAAAGCAATACTTTACTGTTTACTTTTACGATACACATTGGAAAACGTGTTTGCCTATCTCTGCTTCCGACATGTGAAAAAAAAAAAAAAAAAAAAAAAAAAATGAAATAATAATAATTGCCTTCCGCAGCAAATTATTATAAATATCATCGAGTCATGTAAATATAAGAGAGGAAAAATCAACGAAGCTCTGCAAAAACAAGCTCCCTCAATCGGCAATGGTTACAGAGTAGTAAACCAATCCTCGTTAATCAGTAGTACCCTCGAAAAGTCAATTGGCCCTGAGAAGAGGTCTTATACGTATGTACTACTGTTTCAAAACGTCAAGAGAGGTATGGTGCGATATTACACAACTTGAGCTTGAAGCCCCTTACACATTATACGCGTATACGCTCACGAGAATCTAAAGACAATCCAAGCACGTCACGAGAAATACTCGAACACCCTAAGTAGCATGTAGATAGACAGCTCGCATTGCAGATTTTGAGCTTACATAGAGTCGTGGTAATACATCCAACGCCCGAACTATACATACATGTATACATTCATGAGCTGAATTTTGCTACGGAATTTCCTACGCGCAATACGTGTTTCCACCCTTGAGAATATATGCCGAAGCGATGCTGAAGCTCCGTATTGCTTAGTACGCGATGAAGTGGTGAGGAAAGCTCATTGCGAGCGTAAATCATCGAAGCACTCGACCAGTGATGCGTGTGTAATTCCTTTTGCGCGTGTAGTGTCGACGAATATTATATCGAGAAGTGGCATGACTTTGTAGTGTTATTTGTTTATTTTTTATTTTATTTTTTTTTTTTTGAGCACTTGATCGTTGTAAGCGTAAACGACTGCAGTTTGTGCGATGGATGAGTTCATTAGTACTTTGATCTGCTGTGAGAAGAAAAGATAAACATGAGATAAAGGTGAAGGATATTCACGTGTTTATTTGTTATTACTGCTGCTCTTGATTCAAACAAGTTAATGAACCGTTGGACAAATATTACTGTAAGGTATTGCGTGTATTTACCAGTAGGTCGGTGTAACTCACGAGGGTGACAATGTGTTTTTGGATTAATGCAACTGAATGACGAATTAATCACAGATGATATTAGAATGTGTAGAAGAATTTATGTAAGGAACGACTGATGAATGGCATATCTTTAAAACAAAAAGTTTAATCGTAACATACATACATAATGTTACGTACGATAAAGTTTCGCGTTTAATGCCTTATTGTCATGAAATGTCACATAAAAAAGTTAGAAAGTCACTAAGTTTTTAGCATGAAGACAAAGTTATTTAGCAAGTTTGAGCTTCAGTCAGTTTAACATTTCCAAGTAAGTTTGGAAACTCAAAAAAGTACGTACACGGTGTTAGTTACACGCATAAATTAGAATTTTTAGATTACACCCATTTTAAGATTAAAATGAAGTTTATAGGCTAAATAGACCTTTTGCTCTGGTAAAAATATGAAGCAGATAAAAATATAATTGGTAATGCCATGCATCCAAGTACAATCTGTGTTACCATACGATTCCAGTAATTGTAGCCTTTTCATGTCCATATTGAAGAAATCTTGTGAGTTTCTTAAGGCCCTTGAAGTATATCTACAAGATTTATTTAAAATTGACATGAGAAGCTGAGATGCAGCTAATTTTCAAAAAATAAAAATTTAAAGTTCTTTATTCGTGTTTTCTAAGTTTTCATACGTTTTAGCAATTTACGAAATTATCTGCACTACATGATGACATACTCATGGGGTAAAGAGTACGTGCGAACAATTGGACAGGATTACCAATTTTATTTTGTCTCACAGAAAAAGTAGCTGATACGCCACCCATTTGCAATCCATTATTGAGAAACATTTCAACAATGCACGAGCTCGTCCTCAATATTCATATCCTTTGGTTACGTATCCCACAATCGTGAAAAATTTACTTGATAGGTCATCAAAATTTCATCACGACGCGGTTGAAAAATTCATCCTAGAAATTTTTATCTATTTGGAGTTTTGTATTTTTAATCATCCATCAAACAATTGCTATGCGCAACTTCATGTATACATCTGCATTGAAAAATAATAAAATCCGTGTACCAACATATACTTCCGTCCAACAAATGCCTAATGAACGAATATAAAATTTCCAAAAATCAATTGCCTAAATTCTAAATTTACCACTAAGCTGCTCTTGAAAAACACCACCCTCTCATTTTTTGCTATTTGAAAAAAAAAAAAAAAAAAAAAAAAAAAAAAATCAACGTCCCTCAATCAAACGAGCTCCACTCGAATAACCACGTAAAGCACAAACGTGGCTTTTATTCGCAAAGCTTTCCAAAAGTCGCTCATACCATTACCGGCAACCATCTCGGCGAACAAAATGACGCAGGACAGTAATAGCAAGAGGTCACGCAGAAGAGGAACAGCAGTAGTCGACCTCATTTTGCCGCCACCTCCTCCTCCTCCTCCTCCTCCCATCGTCTCGCCCGTGCAGCTGCTGCAGTGCCTCAACCACACCAGCACTCGCGCACGGCAAACACAAATATTAAAAACAAGAGATAAACCACCACGTAGACCGTTAACACTCCCCGAGCGCACAGTCTACAGCATCCCCACTCCCGAGATTTTTGTTTTTTCACAGCCTCTCCAATCTCAAAGATATATATACTTATAAGCAGAGCCTAAAAGCTCACTCGGGACGAGCCTCCTCCTCCTGCATATCTCCGTGGTCCCGCACCTGCGACGGAGCACCTGCACTACCCTCCGCGGCTAACAACCCCTCCCCGGCTCTCATATTTACCGCTGTCGCGTTTTTATTTATTTTCTGTTTGTCTCTCAGATTATTGTTTATTCGTCCACTGGATTTTTCTTCTCACTCGCTGCCTCGTAACCGCGAGCTAAACAAGTTTTCTTCCCTCCTCCTCACCCACCTTCAGCACCGCTCATCTCGCACGTTCACAATAAGCGCGCCCGCGCCCACTCGTAATCTATACAAACACGCGTGTCCACCTCCTCCTCGCCCTACAACTCTGACTGGCTGATGCACCGCTGAATGAATATGGACATGGCCGTGTAGCGGGGGAGGGCTCGGTGTGGCCTTTCTTGCGGCGTCTTCGCCTGCGAGCAGCCAGCTCTCTTTCGTGCACTTTCAATTGTTGATGTCCGTATACTTGGCACCTGGGCGATATCGCGAGATGGGAATCCAGGGGGTGCGGAAAGTGACGTGTGGTCCGAGCTTACGCTGAGACTCGACTGAGTTGCTCCGTGTTTCTGGTCCCGCACTTGCCGTATTCGGTGCCTTGCGGTGGTGTACGGGTACATATAGGGGTGTGCACGGGCTGTGGGGGTTTCTACTGCGTATATCGGAGCCAACAGCTACCCCTGCACAATCCGCGACAATAGTTTGCGCAAGCGCGCTGATTTTTCTCGACGTTGTCGCTCTCTTTTTCATTGCCGGGGAGTTGTTGTCGTACACAGAAGAGAGCACGTGTCATGGAGCTTTTTTTCCTTCCATTTCTGAATTTTTGGTCCCCCTTTTTTTTTTATTTACATTGGCCCCGAGAGGACGTTGGTGTGCTTTTAGACTACGGTGCGTTTGTACGTGCACACGAGTCTTTATTTTCTGTCCTGTAATCATTCAAGAGTTTCTTTTATTGCAATTCGAAATTCACCTGCCCAGCCTAATTTTTGTGTTTACCAGAAACCTTAGAGCTTTATTTCTGGCTGCTTTCTCTTCTTTTTCGTTTCCTTATATAAATAAACGAGTATTTTTTGAATTATTGTTATAATTTTTCCGAGCTCAACTGATTCCTTTTTTATTGCGCAATATTTGTATTATTTTTATTTATTTTTTTTTTTACGACATTTGCAAAATTAATTAATAAACGTTTGAGAAAAAATTTCAATTGATATTTTATCAACTGCTTGACCAACTCTTGAAAGATTAAAAATTTCGAACCCAAATAATGACGTAAGTGGAACGATGCTCTTTTCATCTTTTCGTCCCACCTGAAAATTTGATTATTTTCGTATGGAGCTGGTCAAAACTTTAATAAAATGACTTTTAAGTTATTTTTAAGCACTCATTACAATGAGACGTACACGACTAATTTCATACAAAAAAAAAGTAAACTTAATTTTATATTCCTGTTTTTTTTTTTTTTTCTTTTTATACAATGAAACACAGTGATTAATGGCAATACATTATATTATATAGAGTAATTATTATTACTATTATTGTAATTATTGTCTTAATAGAATTATTTTTTAATAAATTATAAATAATAAAAAAAGAAATTGTTCCATGTGTTTTTTTTTAATATATTGATATCGTAATTATTGTTTTCGTTATTTTAAATCTTTTTGTTTTACCATCAAACAATAATAACAATAATAATAATCATAACTATTACCTTTTTCATTCGCACTATTAATAATAACAATTATAACACCAATAACAATTATAAATAATAAAATTAATACAAGGCAAAATGGTGGTTTTTAATTTATTTCATTTGATAATTATTTTTGTTTGTGTTTATTATTACACTGACTCTTAATAATTTATAAATAATAAAAATAAAATGAATGGGTGCTTTTTATTATTATTGTGGTGATTACAAATTTATCTCCAGCTTCATTGACTCTTTGTGAATTATTTATTAATTATAAAATAAAAGCTAGACTACCCATTTATTTTGTTTTAATTTTTTTTATTATTGTTCTAAAAATGATTATCACTGTCATTACTGTAATAAATATTATCATTATTATTACTGTTGTTATTTTATTTTTATTTTTATTATCATCATTATTACTATTATCATAACTTTGAGAAAAATACGAATACAGTCCAAAAACGAGCTAATATCAAAATATTTGGTAAAATTAAATTATAACCATTCTGAAATGAAGTGCTTTATGATAAATAATTATTATTAAAGCTGCATTTGCATCTAGTAGTTATTTCGATACCAGGCCACACATGTTAATTTGGAATTTTTAAACAATAAACAATAACGCAATGTAAGCCAAACATTTTAAAGTACAACAAATAACTTTATTGAAAGTAAGTGTAAAAATAAATATACAAGCATTTACTTGGCGAGTTTTGATAAAAATGTAACGATATTTTTCGTATAGTATAAATTTAGCATATTTTCATAGATGTACACTCCACGTGTAAGTATACGGTCGTTATATCGATAATACGACCGTGTACAAGCTACAAAAAACCTGCATAGCAACAACGTATTATATAAGCTGCAACCGCTGCACTAGGTACACGATAAATATTTACACACACACTAGAAAATCATGAAAAGTCGATGACTAGGTAGAGAAAAACCGAGGTAGATATTTCCACAAAAAAAATTTCTTCATGTTCCCATGTCGTATTGTCACGTCTACTTTAAGTTATAGTGTAATTTTTCAGGTAACTTATGAGGGGCTGGTAGATGAGTTTTGCGGCGTCGATCGCGAATACGAAGCCAATGTGATTGAAATGTTCGTCTGGAACTTTGTACATCACGTCGACGTTTGGTAGCTGTCTGGCAACTTCCTCGACATCCTGAAACGTTCGCATATCAGTTGAAATTTCGTGCACGCGACACGTGTAAAGACGAAATCTCCGAAGGGATCGACTGTGAGTGGTTCTTGCTTACCTGGCAGTCTGTCAATAAGTCATTTTGCGCGTAGTAAATGGCTGTAGGAACTTTGACATTGGCCAACTTGTACTCGGGTGGGTCAGTTTGATTGTAAAACATGGAATTTATTTCTTTTGAACCATAATCGAACTGACGAAATTTTTCTGTGTAAAGAAAAAAGAAATTTTTACCACAGAGAAACACATAAATAATGTCCCCAATTGAGATTGAAGTCAAATTCTCGGTGAGAAGAAATTGTTTTTTCAAGTACTCCCATGGCTATTTTGCTTTCTATTCTACTTTTATGTTTGTGTAACAGCACATTCATTAATTTTATAAAATCATTTCATTGATTAAACTGCTTAAATTTAATAGTTTACGTCAGTGCTTCAATCAACAAAATTAAGATGTTTTTCTCTCTTAATTAATTTACTAAATTTTTAAAAAATCTAAAAAAATATAGCTTCAAGTTATTTCTGATGTTCAGAAGTATGAAAGTGTTCGATTTTATGTACTATACTTGGCTTGTAATATCCTAAACTTTTATTTAAAGATAAAAGTAATTTTTGTATGTCATGTCAAATGACCATCAGCTTAAAAAGTTTAATAATTCAGGGTAAACGACCAATCTCAATTCGAGATAGCCTTTGATATAAAATTTTTTTAATTTACTCACTAGAATTGTAACCCTGGGCATAGTGGAAAAATTGTTTGATAGAACTTCCGGCCGGCGAATGTCCAAGTATAATGGGTATGGTAGTCTATAATGAAAAAAAAAAAAAACATTTTCATATTTTAATTTGGAAGAAGAAAAATTGGATGGACGTGTAAGTGTATGGTAGTAGTAAGTAATGGACCTTGTTAAGTAAGGACGCATCATAGCCGGTAATCATGAACAATACATTGCTACAGACCACCTGATAGGGCGAGCGAGCCTCGCAAGCTTCTCTGCCAATTTTGGTTAAAAGAGCGTTCGTCGGTAAGAAGTCATTCACCCCGAAGACTCTAATCAAGTACTGTAAGACAATTATTCAACTCGTCATTAAAAAAAAAAAATAATAATAATAATTTATACTACTTACTCCTGAGAGAAAAAACTACTTACGTAAAGAGGTGTCGATATCCTCGAAAATACACCAATAATGGGACTCCTCGAGTGCGTCGTATAGGCGACGGGAGCGAAGAGCGCGGCTTTGGCGATCTTTTCGTTGTAATGCGGCTTCTCTGACATCATGACAAAGAAGACACTGGTTGCCTGGGAGTGTCCCACGTAGTGCATTTTCTTGCAATTCGTCGAGCTGATGATATGGTCGATGGTACCCGGGAGATCGAAGATACCCATCTCGTGCCACGAGAATTCCCAAAACTTCGAGTCGCTCGACGACATGTTCACGTGGGCCTTGGAATACGTGTTGCCTCGGGAATTGCCCAACCACACGTCGTAGCCGGCGTCTGATAGTATGTAGGCTGGAAACAAAAAGTACTTATCATTGTTCCGGACACATTAAAAAAAAAAAAAATCTGCACATCATAAACAGTTGGACTTTGATCAATGTAGTTGAACCATACAATTTTTGCGATTAAACTCTAATAAAGGTAAAATTAACTCTAAAAGATAATTGCTTCCACGTGTGTTTCTTTTATATAAATATTGCAGTGATTTGAAAGTATTTATTTTCTTACAAGTAATTTAGTTCGTGAAATATTAGTATAAATTGTCATGTAAATCGATTATTTATGGTTTGATTAACCCATCGTTAGTATAATGATGCTATTAAACCAAAGTAACGAAACTAAGGGGACAATTAGATCTCCAAATCGAGAGTAAGTACACGTAACACAGGTAAAAAATCTATAGTACTGCTACAAGGGAATTGAAAAATAACAAGGATCTTCATAGCCCGTTTATCCGATGGGCATCGACAAGAGATAAAACGAGCTTAAAGACTGTAGTAGGTCCATTTACGTACCCAGCGATTGATTAGGACCGAGCATCACCCAATCCGCGGAGCTTCCCAAAACTCCGTGCTGCAGCAGAACGACTGGCTTGCCATCTGGATCAGGATGCGTCTCGTTGCCCGGTATCCTGTGTACCGTCAACAGATAACCATCCTCCGTTTCTACTTGGTGGGATTCGGCTTGATAGCCGTACTTCCGTATTAGTTGAGCCTGGAATGTTCAATTTATTATTTTTCTCCTGCAACCATAGAATCGATTATCATCTGAAACTATTAGGGGAATGCAACGTTCGAATTTTATTCATCATGTAGCTCTCGAAAAGGCTGTTTCAAGATAGAAAAAATAAGATGATATAGGTACATGCATGTATGTAGATAAATATGAGTTTTGCTCATTCTCTTTTTTTATAGCAATGACAGATTGTTCTCTTTCGAGAAAATAATTTGCACAAGTTTTTTTTTTTTTTTTCATATCTCTTTTTTTAACATCCATTAATAATCACACATCATGTGTGTATCCCACCTTCTTTGTAACAACTTTTTATTACTTTTATGTTTTATTTGAATACGTATGATATATTGAGATATAATAATTGCATTAAAAACCAAAAAAAAAAGTGTGTCACCTCGACTGACACCTGTGTTCACTATTTCTCTACGTAGTATATGACGTCGAAACGTGTTTTTCATTTTTTTTATTTTCTCAGCTTAGTAAGAACCAAAAAACTTTTAAAAAAATTTATAAAAATGCACTTTTAGATAACTAACAGACAAAAATTTTTTTTTTATTTTGGAGCAAAATTTACATTTTCAGAGACATTCGAAATTTTTGAAAAATTCTAGAAATAACCTTTTTTTGAATGGTTGATCAAAAATTTTTCTTAACTAAACAAACATTTTTTTTCTATTACCATACATTTTTTCAGATTTTTAAAAGTGATGGAACAGGTCCGAAAAAATAAAAAACGGCGATTTTAGGTATTTTTCAGCATTATCATCTGTTCTACTACATTTAAAAATCTGAAAAAATGTATAGTAATAGGAAAAAATGTGTGTTTTGTTAAAAAAATTTTTTATTAAATCACTGAAAAAAAGGTTTTTTCTAGAATTTTTTTAAAATTACAAACGTATCTGGAAATTTAAAAAACGTGTCAAAAATTAAAAAAAAATATCTGTATATTATTCATCTAAAAGTGTATTTATAAAAACTTTTTAATACTTTTTTTTCCCTCCACCAAACCGAGAAAATTGAAAAAAAAACTGAAAAACATAGTTTGAAAAATATGATTGTCAATCATTATTTTAAATAAGTGCTTGGGCTGCAGGTCATAATTTTTTAGGACGTGGAACATGCATCGTACTGTAATTCCAAGCAAGTTAAAATAACGCTTATTATTAGAATTTTACAGTAGTTTTGATAAATATTTTTAAAAGAACCAGCTAACAGAGAAATTATCACCTATAATGATTAGCACAAGAAGACAGAAAAACGCAAGAAATTTCTAATACGTTTGTGGATGTTTTTAAATTTATGATTTAAAGTAGGGTGTTTTACGTCTTTGAGTCTTCGTGCATCAATTTTCACTGCTCCAGATTGCAGCATTAGATATAAAAAAGCTGATTGAATAGTTGACATCTTGGTTTGTTGTTAAATATTTTTGAAACAGGTATAAATTTGAGCAACGCGATGGTATTTACAGTGAATTATAAATAATGTTTAATATTTATGTTTGTGTACGAGTATAAAAATTATTACAGTATCTAGAAAAACGTCGGGATGATCCATCATTTCGGAAAAATTTTTTATCGACAAAGTTGGTAGGACCATGTTCATCATAAATCCCCAGGCATTCATTACTGTTCTCTGAAACAAATCATTGGAAAAAGTTGCATCCATTATACAGAAATTTAATGAAATAATTTTCATCACAAAGCATGTTTGTCGTACTCCTTTTAAAATAATCCATACGAGAGCTTAATTCGCTTGTGTGCACAGAAAAAATGTAATGCACGGGTACATGAAACTTTAAAAAGCAGATCGAAAATCGTACATGTATACCGATTTTATTCGCTAAAATAAATGTGCTATAGTAGTACACTTCTGTACTGCCGAGACGCGCACGCGACGCGAGAAAAAACAAGTCGGTTTCAAGGACGTGGCTGAAACTTGTCAGCGCCACTGCGCCTTTTTCCGAGATAGGTACACGAGTTGCAGACGCGAAAGTGCAAAGTATAACTTAACCAAGGAAAATCGAGCCACGACTACGAGTGTACGTATGTTATAGTTTCTTGCGAAATGAGTTCGGTTTTTCTCTTCTCGACTACTGAGCGAAAGGCACGCTCAGGCTTTATTTATATGGAAGTAACAGAGAGAGAGCATTTAATTATATGTTGGATGCTATAAAGTTGAAGTTAATCGCATGTGTAAGATGTATATTTTTAATCATCGGTATTTTTACCAAGACTTATGGAGGTACTTGATGTTAATTTAGAAATATTTTACAATCATGTATTACAAAGTTTTAAAGGTACATTACAATTTTTCAATACAAGTAAATAATCGCGTAATCAATTAGCACTTTGAATTAAAAAATGTGAAATCAATATATTATACTTTATTAATAATGTTTTAATTACAATTTGTGGAAAAAATTGTCTAATGAATATGTAACTAAATCAGTTTCTATTAAACAAACTATATAAAAGTATCTGTGTATGAATAAACATTAAATTTGAACATAACTATGATAAGAATAAATTTCATCTATACGCATCGCAACATAAAGCTTGCTTACCTTCAGATCACGAACATTCGAATCATCGACGATGAAATTGACTTTACGACCTATATTGTCAAATTTTTCGACAACATTGTTGTAGCTTCCTGCAAAAAAATCTTTTCAAAGGTGTCCTTCAAGCTGTATCAATGATAATAGTTGACAAGCAAAAACTCTATGATTAAATTCAAATAAAAACAAATCCAAGTATTACAATAAATAAACAATTTATTACAAGCATTACCATCATGTAAATAAGTACATTAAATTGTTCAACTTCGAATGTTACTATTCGAATTATTAAATGCGAGCATTACAGTATTGTAAGCATGCATTTGCGGTGTTTTTCTTATTTTACATCCATAAAGTGTGAAACAGCCCAAACTATGCATTATTCCCATAAAACATACTGCAGTCAAACTAGTTGTTGAGAATTCGAAAGATAAATTCAGCAAAGCATAACGTAATCATGCAAATATTTTTAAATTACTTGTGAGAAAACCTGTCCCCTTTTTGTACAAAGATTTGATAGTCTTTACGCCTGGTATTAGTTCCAGCCATCTAGAAAATTTGTGCTAAAAATATACGTCTTGGTTATAAAGCGGAATTGCGTCATCGATTATTACATCATATAATGTTACATTCTATAAAAATAATAGCATTAAGTTTGAAAATATTGGTGATTCCCGAACGCCTTTTAAAAATTTTATCAACCCGAAATATACATTGAAACAACGGTAACGAGTAAAAAAAAAAGAAAAAAATAACATGACCCACCTGTGGCTTTTTCTGGGTGATAATTGGCGGGGCTGTCATACCGAAAAATTGGACTGAGCCGTTAAAGTGTCCCATTACTGTCAGCTCTTCGGCTTGGGTTGAGGCGAGAATGTATTGAGCAACGCGCTCCAATCTTTTCCTTTCATTTTCCTCGCTCCTAAAAAATAATGCAGTGCGAATACCGCAACATATTTTATACACGTGTACACTTATGAAACATCTAAGTTTGTATTATGATCTTTGCGATGATTTTTTTTTATTTAAAGGAAAAAAAAATTATTTCCTAATTAATGCGTTTCACCTACGATATCGGACTCTCGGCGATGCTGCTGTTGCCTATGCCCAGCCATACATCGTAACCTCGATCCACCAGAATGTAAGCTGCGATCAGTAAAGTTTTCAATAATAATTTGCTATATTAGAGTAAAAAATTGAATAATATATCAATTTGTTCTATCGACATCATCCGATAATGCGTTTTGATGTGAGAAAATCACAATAAATAATTCTCTTGTTTATTTCGAGTGAAACGTGAAAATTTCAATGTACAGTAACCAGTCTCTATTTGAATACGATTTTAAAACATAATACTGATGGATTAATAATTCAGTAACATGATACAAACATAATGTAAATGTACTTTGTCTGACCCTTTAATATTTATCTTAAACTAAAAGTTGCTGTCCAACTAAAAAATGTCCAAAAATAGTTTTTTTTTCATAAATTTTTGTTTATAATTAATTTTCGTTTGTTTAAACTAAACTCTATTAAAACAATCAAAGGAATCGTTGAAAAAAAATTAACAGTTATCATGCAAAATTTTTTCAAATTTTTTTCTGTATAAAAATACTCCATGAGCCTGAAAAAAAAATTTCTTTTACTTCTTAAAGGGTTTAAATAGTTTTAGCCGTTCTTTAAACGTCAGTGAAAAGATTTAGTTTATAAAAATTTAATTCTTGTAAAAATCAAACATCCAACTGTAATTAGAAAATTATTTGTAAAAGTTTCATTTTTGTCACTCATTAATTACTGGTAAAAACTTTTTGGAAATGTATCGACGGATTTTTAATATATTAATTTGAGAAAAAAATTTTCTCTAGGCCATTAGGACATAAATTATGAATAACTAGACTCACCGACAGCGATTTTTGGCTTGTTCACTTCGCAGGGATCGTTATCGCAGAGAATACCATTCTCTATGAAAACGGGCTTCTTTCCCGGCTTCTTTGGTGATTTTGGTCCCGACGATATTCTGTACAGCACAGTCTCTTTTCCCGGATCAGTGTACTTGTCAACTTCGGATTCCGATGATGGCAAAATTGGTGGAAAAGCGTATCGCTCCAACTCGTACTCCGAGAGCACGTTCAACTGATACTTAATAACAATGACAAACGATTTGTCATGATTCATCTTTAATTAATTTCAACAGAATATTTAACTGGACCCAATATTATTGTAAATGCACTTATGCTTTATATCATTTAAAGTATTGTAACTTAAAGTATAACATTCCACACTTTCAAATGATAAAATATAAAAATTAATTCTCTTTTATTGAAAACGTCTTATTTAGTATTTTATAAATGCTAAAATCTGTTATATTTTTTACTGAAAATTTATTATCTGCTCCACTGAATCACCTTAATAAATTCCATTCCAGCAGCAATAATCATTTTAATTATAGCCCAAGGAACTCGTCATGCTTAGTAATCGAGCATAATAATCGATTTAGTCAAGAGTATTTACTCGATTCACATGATATTAAAGATTAACAACTGCAATTTTCTATTTATTTGAAAAATACGTGATTGCTAGTACTCTGATTGATCATAAATTAAGTGCTTACCTGTGTGATTGTATTAACAAGGTCAGTATCAACATTAAATCAAAAATATATCTTCAATGATAATCGTTAACGTAAACTATAATATTTTCAATGAATATTTTACAATTATTTTTATCAATTCTTGTGCAATTTTTACGAGATTATTACATTTGTACTATACCGGATAAATTCTCTAGTGTTTTACAATAAATCTTTTTGATTGAACAAGATACTTAACTATATATTTTTTTTAAAGATTTTACGATGAATTTTTTATATTTGTTTAATGTGAGCTCTGACGTTTATAATAATTTTATAATTCGGTAATAAATAAAAAATGGTGAAAACCACATTTGAAACTTTGATTAACACTATTGCATCAACACACCCGCGAGTTATGTTTTTTTACATACGAATACCGGTTTTACCAGATCGAGCAGCATAAAATCACTGCAACTTGTTATTGTACATTCTGCTATTTTTATATATTTTGAAAAAATGCTCCAGAAATTTTCAAGTAACTTAAATTTTATTACCAAATAGCAATATATCGTGTATTATGAACAAATGCATGAGTATTAAATTACCAAATTCCTTCCACTGGTGTCGAAGTAAGTGTCAGTTGCCACAACCACAGCAACCGTAGTCAGCAAGAGGAACGCCGTAAAAGACATTGTTACTGTGATGAAAGTCTTTCTTTTGGTTGACCAATCGTAGTAGCCAATAAACCTTTTGTTCACAAAATTTTTCGTTTTTTTAATCGTTAAGTACTTAATAAATTTTATTTAAATTCTTGTATTAAATACTATTTTAAACCATCTCAATTGTATTATTTTTCCAGAATACTAGTAAAAACTCGATAAGATAAACACGATAAATTAATTTAAAAGTGGATCGCAAACAAATTAAGATTATGCAGTTTCTACTCTTTAGCTTCAATACTGATTCGTCATATCCTTAAGACTATGCTAAAGAGAACAAAAGTTCATCGAATGCATTTCGAGGTTAAGATTTTTTTGAATAATGATGAGAACGAGCTCTCGAGAATCACAAAGAAAACAGTTTTTCTTTCTTTGGACGATTGTCTATTCTGAATACACAATTAGCGTAAATTATGATTCGGCTAAAATAAAAAAATAAAATTATCATTTCCTGTCTCCTCTGCTTGTAAAACTGACCATCAAAACATTGACTATCAACGTATCAGTATATAATTTTGACGCATTTAGGAAATCATCGCTTTGTTTATCGTACAAACAATCAACAATAAAATCACTTTGATCAACAAAAATTAAAATTAACGAGCGGAAATTTTCCTTCATTCTAATTTTACTACTGAAAGCATCTCTCATTCGACTTCTAAATTCATCGCTAGAAGCTTGGAAAAGTTTGCATCAATTACATTATCCCCGCGCACTTAACAAACCAAAACATAGCACGCTATTTGCATACCGATACACGGCTCGTGCATAGTTCAACCACTACTACCAAAACACACACGAAAATTTCTCAGCCGGTTAACACTTTGATGGACACTTGAATCCTCTGAACTCGAGCAACAAAATAACAAGCAAAAAATTATAGAAAAGTAAACAAAAAAAAAAAAAAAAAAAAAAAAAAAAACACTAGTAGAGCGCAGCTTATTCGTTCTCTGTACTTGAAACTAGCGCACAAAATTACACGCATCGCGCCGTACGTTGCATCGAAAATTAATGCAAAATGATATTTGTGTATGGATCTACCTCAGTGCCGCGAGCGTCAGGCTTCGGTCGTCGCGTCGCCCTACGACTGCTTCGACTGAGCGCCGGCTTCCGCGCGGCATTGCTGACCCCGTGAACCGTGCGCTCGCGCGCCTTGCCGATTGATATGATGGTAATGCGCCAGAGTTTGCGCTATACCGCACGGTGTACGACACCTTTTTCACACAAGCCTTTTTTTCATCCAGCAATAAACAATTTGGTGGTATTTTCGACAGAGGGCTCACCTGAAGCAAAACAGCTATCGAGTGACACAGTTGTATTATGCACGACTGAGCATTGCAGAAGGATGTAAATGTTTATCGGTGGTGACGACTACGTGAATCAGCCGTGGGATCTGCTTTTGAATGACACATGTTTTTCCAGCAAAGACACCCGTATTTGTTTGAATTTTCAGCCACTTGTACGAAAGTTTGTGCTCAGTCGAGGCATATCGCATACAACAATGCTCGTGACGGCGAGCCGAGCAACTCTGCTAATGCAAATTTGAATTTCGCGCGTGTGCAACTACTGCGAGCTTGTGCGTTATTACAGAGGTGGAGTGAGTACATATATTATAATTGAACGTGGAAAATTTTCATGAGACTGCGGTCAAGTAAATCGTGTGGGACGACATTTTAATCATTCGGTAAACATACTTATTTGGATACGAATTCTTCTTTTTGACCTTCTTGAAGAGAACGCTTTAAATTGCTGAAGTTATATTTGTCGAGACACCATATTCTATGAATTTTTTTAAACTTTGCATCATCTTCAAGTCCGATGCTTGTCCTGATGAAGATGACGCATCAGAACTAAAAACAATTCTATTTGCACACTAGTGTTTGTCCTGTTTTTTTTTTTTTTTTTTTTCAATCAATCTATTGTCCAAATAAATTTTAGAGAGGGCTAGAGAACGGTAATGGAACAAAATTTGAGATTTTACAAGAGTATTTATAAATTTACATTAAAAACATTATTAATTTATTAGGGTACTATGGCGTTGGAAATGTTTTGATAATCCAACATAGTTTTCAATATGTCGTCGTATACAAGCGTTTTGACATCGATTCCATAAAGAAAATCAATGTGGTTGAACTTTTTGTTGGGCACTGCGCGCATGTCAATAGGATTAGGAAGTTTTGAGTAGAGTTTCTTTACGTCCTGCAATAGAAATATTAACTTTCAAATAGTGAAAACATTTTTAAAAAAATGATAAACCACTCGAATTTAATAATTTACGGACCTTTGCATCAGAAAGCCAGTCGTTGTCGGCATAGATGAGAGAAATCGGAGTTTTGATGTTTTTAAAGTTGTAGGATGGTGGATTCGAACTACCAAGTATTTTTTCGTCAAACTGTCTAAAGTGACCTGTAAAAAAAGAATTTTTCTTACAAATAAATGCTGAACAATAATCAATTTTGCGCACGATTTATACGTATATCTTTAGTGGCAATTTAGTGATAATTTTATCTTACCTGTCTTTATCAACTGAGCATAATGGAACAACTGATAAATACTGGATCCGGCTGGCAGGTGTGCGCTAATAGCGGGCATCAACGACTGGGATAAAAAGTAATTGTAATGTTTCATTTATTCTAATAAAATTAGTTTTAATAAGAAGAAAAAACAAAAGAAAAATTTACAATATCAAATTGTTCGTCGTTAAAGCCACAAACGATGAACAAGATATTGCGGCAAATTTTTTGAAAACTTCCTTTACAAACACTTGAAGTTATCAGTTTGTAAAGTCCTCTGTTAGGTAAAAGCTCCCAAGGCCCAACTCTGTCCAGCACCACCTAAAAATAGTGCGGGTCATTTGATGTTTTTCGAACAATAAATTTGTTGAAAGTGTAGTTACCCTAATAGACTTCTCGAATTTTGACAGATATCTCATAATCGGGCTGTACATGTTCGAGCAATAAGCAACCGGGGCGAGTGAGAACATCACTCTTATTTTATCATTGTATTCTGGACGTTCACTCAGCATAACAAGAAATGAAGTACTTCCTTGGCTGTGTCCGATGTACGATAGATCTTTATTGTTAGTTGTGTTCAAAACGTAGTCAATCATGGCGGGTAAATCATAAATCCCAATTTCGTGCCATCTGTAAGTGAAATCGCGATTTTTTAATGTGAAATTTATAGAAAATTTTAGCACCTTGAATTTTAAATAGGGATGAGAGACTCACGAGAACTTCCAAAACTTCTTTTGTTTCGTACTCAAGCATTTATGCACACGTGAGTATCTGTTGCCTCTAGCATTACCCATCCAGACATCGTATCCCGCGTCAGCGAGGAAAAAACCTGCATTAAAGGTCATATTTAATGATCAACGATTCAAAAAAATTTTTAAATGTTGCCAAAAGTGTTAAAACAAAAAAAAAAGAAATACCCAATCCTCTTTCTGGGCCAGCAATTACCCAATCAGACGATGATGCAAGTATTCCGTGCATAATAAACACCACAGGTTTACCATGAGGGCTTGGTACCGTCTTGTTACCCGTTATCCTGTGCAGTTCGAGGATGTATTGATCTTTAGTTTCAACTTTGTGTACTTCTGATTTATACTCATATAGATCGATCATTCCTATCTGAAATGATTTGTATTACAAACATAATTTTTTGAAGGTCTCATTTAATATTATTTGAAAAAGAATTCATTTATTTTCAAAACCATAGTGAAAAATATAACAACGATCTAATTAAAAATAAAAGAAACAATTTACTGTGAAACTAAAAAAAATGTAATTTAATGTTGTTTGTGCATCTGTAAAAATTTTAATTTTCTACCCAATATGGTAAGACAACGTCTTTAAAATTTTATGAATCTTATATAAATTTTGAACTTACGACATTAAGGTGAGCATGCGGGTGATCTTTGCGCATTGCTTCCAAAAATTCTGACTCATTAAATCCATTCAAAACACCATCACTAAGAACTTGAACATCTTGGAAATCGAAAAGTTTTGAAAATTCGTCAATTTGACTAATTAAAGCCTCTGAATCGGACTGACTTATATATTCTGCAGATACTGTTTCATCTTGAAAATTTTCCGCAAGAGCGAAACTGCACACTGTCAACAAAATTAGTAACCTTTTCATTTTTCTACCTTAATAATTAAAAGACCAATGTCTAGCGTCTTTAAGTAATATTCCATGTTTATAAAGAATTTGATATTGATCAAAGATAATTTAAACCAATCGATTATTTATCTAATCGTATCTTAATTTCAAAGAAACATTGATTGTAGAATTTTAGAAATTGGATTCATCTTACAATTATTCGTAAAAAAAATTTCTTTTAATAAAAATGCGCAGATTTGATTGAATTGATATTTTATTATGATTATATATTCTCAATTACAGTTGATTAAAAGACAGCGATTAATATCTCTTGCCTTGTGCCATCTTTGAAGAAAGAAAAAAAAATAAAATTGATTTACTTATAAATTAATCAGATTTTCTCACGATACAATCAACATTTGCAAATACTTCATGGAAAAAAATGCATGTAAATAGGGTAGTGACGAAGCAATCATTATCTCAATCTCTCTAAAATAGAACGATGATTTGTGTGATTGCATGAAATAGTTGCCCTCTTCTGTGAACATCAGTATTAAAATCATTTCTAATATCTTCGATATTAGAGTGCCAAGTAGTCACAATACAAATTTGTTTTTTTTTTTTTTTTTTTTTTTTTATTAAAAGGTACTATAGTCGTGAGGGCATGTACACTAAGTTCATTCAAAAATTTTACCATGTATGATCTGATGTGGATAAACTTGCGGGAATGCTTGCATGAACGTTCATATTCATAAAATTATTTAAAAATTCAATTTTACAATGTGGCTTGTGTCCAATGCTTCAAATAGTGTTTTACACAAACAAGTGTTTTTAATTATTGGTCAACGCAAAACGAAAGGTACGTATTTTAAATACTCTTCAAATACTGAGCCAATGACTGAAATAAATTTTAAGTGAGATTCTGATGTTAGAAAGGCATTAATGAAATGTAGCAAAAAGTATTATCAGGTTAAGATACCCAGATAAGCTGAAAATGTTATAAATATCTAAACAAAATTGCGTGTTTGTATAAGTGAATTCACAGAAATTTTAATACACTGTTAAAATTATAAAATAAAATAAAACAACTCTCAAAACAATTTTTTCGATATTGTTTATTATTAAGTAGGATTCTGATGACGATTTTCATACAAAGAGAGTTTCTATACATACTAGATCTTCTGAGTATAATACACATTTTTACAGTAACCGGAATTCAAAGGGAATCGGATTCTACTTAGTTAAAAATTTTTATAAAAATAATTCACAAAAATAAATTTTGTTTTAAATTACTTGTTTCCTTTTTTTATCTTATTCATAAAATTATCTCTCTCCAAATATAATGAAATTAATTATTATAAATTTTAAATGTTTGAAAAACTCGTGTACATATCTACAAGCTAAGGAATATAATTAAGAGTTTTTTAAGTTATTAGATAATGTTTCAGCTAAATATTTGTTAAACTGCCATATCGACCTTATTTTCGTAAAATCTGTTTAATAAAAATGTTTCATGCATACAATCTTTTTGGTTGAAAATGTATTTTTACAAATAGTCACAAACTTAACCAGTAGAACTATTGCTCATAATTTAATATTTATAACACCAGTTCAATTTATTATTTTATCAAGTGCATCTCTGAGATACTATTCTATATACTATATTATCTAACATTTTTCTGTCATTCGTTTATACGTAAATTAGGAGGAACTATTTTGCGTGAATTTTTTATTACAGTATTAATAACTTTTTCAAATATTTGTAAAAAATAAAAAAAAATAAATAAAGGCTTACGTTGAACATTATTTAGTACTAATACACATGTATTATAAATAAAAATAAAGTTTAGTTATATTAAAATACACAGCTGATATTAAAATATTTTTACATTGAATTAAAACAATAAATAAAATCAAGTAATTCGTTTATGAAATTTTCATGCCCTTTTACCATACCTACAACTTAATGATATTTACGATACATCATTTTTTTGTTAACAATTTCATTTAGACAACATTCATCGTTTTAACTGTGCTAAACTACAGTTTTTACATGTTTTCGGTTTTTATGTTTATATTTATCAATGAATGAATCAAACATTAAGTACCTCTTTATACTGTTTCAATGAAAACGTATGACTCTGATATTTATACACAAAAATTACTTGTTTTCCTGTATTAAATTTTTTTTCTCATTTTGTAAGTAGTAATGACTAGAATTATTTGATTATCATACAATCATGTTTGATGAACACAACATGGTAAACGTAACAAACTCGTTAAAAGGTGTCATAGATATCGATATTTTTCCATAAGCCGCATCAAAGGTTCAAAGACAATATGCGGTGCTGTTCTTCCCCATATGAAATCATAATGATTGAACGGATTGGTTGAAATCCTTCTGTGATAAACAACACTCCTCAATTTATTAGCAAGTAATTCAATGTCCTAAAAACGAAAGAAAGAAAAGTTAATAAATTTTCATTGGGCAATGCTAAAGTTAGCTTAAATTACGATTAAAAAATGATTTTTACCTTTGGAGTGGCCAACCAATCATTGGTACTGCTGAACAGAGCAATGGGTGCAGTTATGGCTTCGAGCTTGTACTCTGGCGGCGTGGGATATCCGTACACCAAGCGATTCCTGTTATCATTCCCATAATCGTAGAGTCGAAAGTACCCTGTCGTTACAACATTCGGAAAAAATATTGTATGAATTTTGGAGGAAATTGTAAGATTATGATTTGCTGAGATTCCAAAGATTCAAAAACTTTAAACATACCAGGATTGATGTACCCTTGGCCATAATGAATGAGCTGCTTCCAAGAGGCACCGGCAGGCAAATGGCTCGCGATGACCGTCAGCTTGTCCTACAACAATACAGGACCACGACACAGTTGGAATACATATTATTATATGTAAAACAAAATCCGTCCGTGGTTTTACCAAATCAATGTCGGGACTGAATCCAGCTAGCAGATAAAACTTGGTGCTGCAAAAGATCTGCGTCGGAGCGGCGCTCTGGCAAAACAGCCGAGAAATGAATCTGCCCCACCTCGAGCGCGAGCCAAACTCTGGATAGCCAAAATTTTCGCCCACCCACTGAAATTGCATTCGAAGGACCGGTCAAACAAAAAAGGTCGGAAAATCCGAAAAAAAAAAAAATATATATATATATATATATATGCACTCAAGGGAAGATCGAGTGACACGTACGACACCGAAGTATGTCAGCTTGGTGAGTTGAGTGATGGGGCCCCGGAGATAGCCGGTGAAGGCTGCGGGTGCGAGGCCAGCCGCCAGCGCGATCTTGCCGTTGTACCGGGGCAGCTGCGAGGTCATCACGAGTAATTGGGTCGTGCCCTGCGAGTGGCCCACGTACAGGATTCTCCTGTGTCTGGTAACGCCTAGGATGTAATCGATGCTCGACGGCAAGTCGTACATCCCTAACTCGTGGAAGCTGTAACCAAATCTCGTTATGAAGAATCGATCTTGTTGGAACTGTATGAAAATTTTCATTTTTTAAGTATTTGAAAAGAAAAATTTTTTTCTTCAGGATTATGCGTACGTACACATGTATGCCACTTGTTACGTTTGAAAATAATATTAATTGTACAAAAAGGTTACCTAAAGTCCCAAAAGTAGCGGTCAGTTGGTTCCATGTTGGTGTGATTTCTCGAGTAAACATTGCCACGATTGTTCCCCAGCCAAACGTCGTACCCTGTGTCCGCAAGGAAGTACGCTTCAACGCAAACCAATGATAAAGTTGAGAAATTAAGTTTCAAATTATTATCTTAAATATCGATTAGAGGCCCAATATTCAAGTATTCATTAGATTTATGAGAAAAAAGTTTTTTTTTTTTTTTTTTATTATTAAAAATACATCATCAAACCAATTAAAAAGTCCAAAAAAAAGGCTCAATAGATGTATATTACAATCACGTATAGGGACACGAAACTCTCAACCATCGCGAAAACATTGCAAAACTGTCGACTATTTTCACAAATGTTTGCCAATAAAGCACTCCAAGTGCATATAAATCCCTTCCACGGTGGACAACCAACATTGCATGCAAATAGCGTTGTATCTTTAAATCGCCCTCCCTCTCGATGATAAACCAACTGTAGCGGCTCATAAGCGTAGTGTATATCCTAAAAGAGCCCGAAAACCAATGAAAAGAGTAATAAAAAAAAAAAAAAAAAAATCGGAGCCCATAGAGAGGTAAAGTGTATAAAAAGTAACAAGCAGAAAATCGTGCAGTGGTCGCAAAAGCTTAATGCGCGCATAGGCGCACTCTTTAAAGACCAGCGAAGGATAACCGCTACCGTTGGTGCATATACACATGTGTAAATGCATGGACGCGCGCGCTCGCCGATATTATACAATAACAAGAGAACGCACGTGCCCAGCGGGAGCACACACACACATATATATATATATTGTAAATGCATGTATATTTTTATTATCTGACTCGCACTGTTCGCCGTATGGTGTTTTGTACGGGCGTCCAGCACATATACATAGTAATGGAGGCGGCGTAAAGCAAAGTCCGAATACACTTGCGTGCCGGACGCAGACAGTCTGGAAAGTAATTTCGCCTCGGGAAGCGATTCTTCGCGTGGGTCTTTTTTTTTTTTTTTTTTTTTTTTTAGAGGCTTCCTTTTGGAATTATGAGCGAGCAAAAAAATTTCCTTCTGCCGCGTTATTTCGCTGCCGTTCGTTGAATACAAAAGGAGCGAGGAAAGTTTCTAGCACCGCCAGCTACAACGGTGGATTTTCACGTTTTTACATTGCGCTCCCGCGTCGAATAACAATGGTAGACTTTGTTTGCCCCGAATACGGTGAAAAGTCGAAAAAAGTGCATTGTGCTCTGTACACGTTGCCAAAATATCAAAAATCGTAGGGAAAAAAATAAATAAAACAAATACGTGAGGGTATATAAGTTGAATATAAAAATCTCGTTTAACACATCGTTTAAACTCAAGAGGCTGTACGCCTCATGAAATCAAAGAAAAAGAACTTTTTAAAGACTCACAATGTGATTCAAGTCTTCGTGAGGCATTTAAAGAGAGTCAAAAGTCTTTTAACAATAATTTAATAAAATGGCCTTTCAAATATCTCAACCTACAGGGAAAGAGCAAAATTACGTGATCGAATAAAAAAATGTCTTTGATTTTTAATGTAAATTTAACTCAAGTCTATGAAAAAACGTTTGTAATTCGTTAATGGCTTTGAATGGCGCGCAAAAGCATTTAATAACTTGCTGCGATAACCACAGAGGCCATTGAATGATTTTCGTTGACTATTAAAAATAATGTAAGCAAATGAAGACTTTTTTCGATTGTGCATTAAATAAAGTACACCACTTTCTACAATACAGGCCAATTGATGATTGATTTATTGATTAACAACAAAAGGGTTGTATCTTCAAAGAAGTCATCCAAATAAAGACTTCAAGGTCGAAAAAAATCATTGATCGATTTCGAAAGTCTTCAAAAAAAAATTAATTTCTTATAGTCTCAGAAAAAGGCAGATCCTCGTCTGACCTTTTATAACGCAAAATGGCACCACTATCCTTTGTACTCCGCTAAACACTTTCCCCGTTAGTAATACCGCGGCTAGGCCGTATTATCTAATAATAAAACAGTCCAAGCGTTTCATACGCCTTATTTAGCGAAAGGCTATAGCTCATGGGTCCCTATATAGAGTACAGGCTAGATTTCACGCTGCCGTGGTTTCACAACGCTCCCCACTTTCTCGCGGCGCATCTTTACCTTTTACGTGGACTTGATCGAGGTCTATTTTTTTTTTCTTTTTTTTTCCCCCAAACTCTATTCCCTTTTAGATTGAAAAACCCGTACGGTCGTGACGATGAAATCGACCAAGAGCATCCAGTCCGCTCATGAGAAAAGTGGGTCGAGCTTGCGAGGCGTTGCCGTGCGCGTCAAACTGTGCATCGAATATTATGTTGCGGAGGCCAAATTACATGACCCCAAGAAAAAGTGGGAGGAGGAGGTGGCGGTATTGTAACGATATACTGTAGTGTCGAGGCTCGACACCACGGCTGTGGTTTTACTTTTGCGACCTTGAACTGCATTCATTGTCAATCAGCGGCCTTGCGGAGTGCGCAAGTGACGCGTCGGTCTCTGAATACATGAAAGTTGTTGAACCTCTTTTTCGGATGATTTAGCTTTGCTTTTTTTTTTCATAGTGGTACGAGGATTAGGCGCGTCTGCGGAAAGAAGATTTATGGACTTTTTTGAATTTTATTATCCAGGTTTTTGAAGAAACGCCTTCCGGAACGGCTATGGAATGGAGTTTCATTCATATAAATTCTCAAGTCTATTTATAGTTAGTACGAGATTTTTTGTAAATCCGCTTGGCATGAAAAATACATCGCCTGTGTTGGTAAAAAAAAATTTAATCCCACCTCTACAAGGATTTAGTAAAGTCTTTTTATTCGTGATTTGATTGGCTAGAAAGGACTGTAATTCAAGGATGCCCGAAAAACGTTTCTGAATTTTAAGCATCCGTATTATTTAAATTTTTGACGAAGTAGTATTAAGATTGGCGATAAAAATATCAAGTTGATTTATACTTGATTCAAACAAGAAATCAAGCTTGAAAATAAGAATGAACTTTATTCAAGTTTACCTATGTGTATCGATACAACTAATGACTTAAAAACGTACTGGCAAAAATTTTTTAATCCGACTAAATCCAAGTACATTTCCACATACGATTGAAATAAATGAGTTGCCAACATCAGACACAAGTTTAATAATCCTGTGCAAATTTTTCTTGATAAAAAATATACAATTTCCTTCACGGTGGAGTACATGAAAAATACGAGTAAATGGAATAAGAAAATATTAAAAATACGTGTACTAGTGTTCGGAATCTGAAATCCTGCAACCATAGTCGTTTGAGCGGTGTTAAATAAGGAAAAATACGTTCGTCCAATGAACAAACAAGAAAAATCAAACGGCCACGTAAACTTACCCAAAGAGTAGCCCGGCCCCATGAGAACCCAATCAGCCGAGCTGCCGCCAAGGCCGTGCATCATCAAGACAGGTGGCCGTCTCGCGAAGTAGCTTCCGTCGTAATTCCTTCTACCATGCGGTATTCGGTGCAAACCCAGTATGTAGCCGTCCTCGGTGACTACCGTGTGCTCCTCGAACGGGTAGCCGTACTTTCTCACCAATTCGTTCTTTGCGGGTTGTCGATTGGCGCAAGAACAATCAAAGACGGGAGTCAGTTGTTTACATGACGGGGAATAAAATTCAATTTTCAACATGCGTATACGTTCATATACGAGTGATGTACATTTTTTTGTCAACGGCAATGGTTTACGGCGTTTTCCAAAGGTTTCGGGACGAGGACAACCGCGTGACTGACAACTTTCATCAGCGGGATAAATTATGCTTGGCGAACGGGACTCTTTGCGGTGTGATAAATAATACCTACATATGTATGTACTGCGGGTAAAAACGCATTCGAAGAAGACACATTACGGCATATACCGAGATAATAATAGCCAGCTTTCAGTACCACAACGATAGAAGCTCATCTCGACCATATGGTTCAACAAATTTCGATGAAAAAAAAAAAAAAAAAAAAAAATGGCCCATATCGAAATGCATCGCTGCATCAAACATACAGTATAGTGGTATGGGTGTATTTAACACGGTGTATGCGCAACCACAAGCTTCACACTCGACTGGCCGTGCAAAGGCGCAAAACAAGACTTACGGTCCTGAGATCGATGTCGGGGTTCGGATCCAGTTTGGCCCAAACGCCGGCCGGCAAGCCCGCCAACGCCAGCCAACCGGCCGTGACGAGAAATGTCGTAATCAACATCGCACACTGTACACGAGAGCACCAAGTAACCTGCAACTATACCCGCGCACTCATAAACACACACATACACGCACACCCACACGAAAAATAAGAAAAGTCAAAGCAACGCGAAAATTTCCAACGGCGGGTTGGTTGAGAGCCGGTGGGTCTGGCTGGCACGCGCTCGCCGGGCGCACGGGCGTGCAATAAAGCCGTGCCGAGTCGTAGCGCTGACTTTTATATACTTGCTCTGTGCACATTGCGGGCGACGGCGAGGTAAGCGTGGAGCTATCCTCTCGCGAGAACGGTATATGGGTGATGCTTACATACGCACTGGGGGAGGCTTTCGATGATGCGAAGATGACTTCGATGGCACGGTCTTTTCGTTTGAGAAGAGCAACTGTGTGTGAGGGAGAGGTCGAGGACGATTTACTTTTGAAAGGGTACTATTATTGGTGGTACAATGTCCCGATGAGTCTGCTGCTGAAGGATTTTGATAAATATTCATAAATTACCCTTGTTGTGTGCCTTTTGATTTACGTTGGACCACTTGATCACGAGATTGAATCTTCGTCGTAATATATGGAAAACAATTTTTTGAGCACACGAGTTTTAGAAATTCATTCGTGTACCTGATGTTTCGATTTTGGTCTTAAAGATTATATCCTTGAAAAGATTATGGACACATTAATACATTTCAACCAAAGGCGCAAAGTACGAGTTTTACGAACAAATCAGAAGAGGGGTCAGAAAGTGCTTAAGGGGTGCAAAGTTTTTGTGGAAAACTAATATTAATACTTATTTAGAAATATACAGGCACCACGATACTTAGAATACTTATCGTTATTTGTACTTTTGTTTTTGGAGACACTTGTTTTGCCCACAAAAATGGTTTCAGACAACAAAGAGCTGGTTCAGATTTTGGGGTAAAAAATAACTACATCCACTGCTGATTTTGATACTATAGTAATATGACTCGGTGAATAGCATCCTTTCCTATGTTTAAAAGTGATCGTGGAATCAGACAATCAAGTAAAAAAAAATATTCTGGATTATTTTCTGTATTAAAAGCAAAACAGCACAATAAGCACAATCAATATAGCAACAGTAATGCAGAACAGTAATGCAGAAAGTTCGACACAAACTATTTTATCGTGGTAACTATGTGGTGTAAATTAATGGAGGAAATGTGGTTTCTACCATCTAAATTTCTTTTTTTTGACATCTCCAACCTTCATCAATCCATCTACATACAATATCCGTCCATCGATCGATTGAAATTGGCTTGTTTTTCGGAAACCTGAAGTATAGTTCTTTCAATTTTTTTTCAATCGTCCAGATAATACTTTGAAAGAGTTCCTACCAATCAAAAACGATTTAATATATATTAGAACAACATCACAGCAATGCAGATCAAATGAAAGCCTGAGTGAAAATTTTTCCGACGTTGCGCCAGCGAAAATCATTTCCATCTCCCATCCAATTTATAAGCGATAAGTGTTGTTGTATTACCGTGATATAACGTGAAAAGCCGCTCGCTGAAAATCACCAAAGAAAATGTGATATTAATAGGTACAAAAAAAAAAAAAACATTACAAACACGAAAAAGCTCTCATTACACGGTACGAAAATAAATTGACGCGTAACTAAAACGATCCACTCCAGCCGCAAATCCACAAGTAGACCTTTTTCCCCGCATTTCATTCATAACGATAAATATACTGTCGTAGCTTCATCGTGAACCGCGAATCGTTTGCGTGTGCCAGCGCGAAATTATTTCACCGCACCGCTCGCGTATATAGCTCTCCAGTAAGACTGATCGCAAGGCCCGTGCGGCGCATTCACATATTACAGCGCGGTAATGGTGGTTATCGTGATGATGCTTTCGCAACCCGACGGTAGCTTTGATAGGTGTATAAGGTATTGTATTGTGCACCGGCCGTTTTGTAATCGCACCTGTCTATTAGTTTTCTTTTTTTTTTTTTTTTTTCCTCACCACGATATTGCACGCCTGGCTGGATATCCGTACATCAATATACACCCCTCGAGAGATGATTGTAGGATTGTTTAGAATATTGTTGTCAGACGCCCGAGTGGGTATCAAAAGTTGTTATATAACGCGTATCATAACTTTCGAAAGGTAGTTTTCTACGCCACTTACCTACTTACTTACAAGCCGAGCGGTGTGGAAAATGAAGACCAGAGAGAGATCGAGAGAGTCTCACGTAATCGGTGTAATCCACATTTGAATAATTTTATTCCGTAATGTAGCTCGCAATCAATGTATAATGTATAATGTATGTAAGACACCCACCCTCAAAGGTATATTGCGAGTGATCTTAGAAACTTCTACATGTACGAAACAAAGACGTTTAACAATTTTTACAGAAGGTATTTTGTCTTCGAGTTTGACAACTTATAACATTATGCAAACAATGATTGAGTTACGATTTGACTAGTACATTAAAAACTGTTTTTATCGTTTGCACCAATATTTAACGAAATGTATCCTTGTGAAATATTTCATTAAAGTGAACTCGGTGACACGCAATAAAATATGATGATGACCACCGCAAGATTTTACTGCGTACAGAGATAAGTATTTTTGTTTGCAAAATCTAGATAGTTTTTTCAAAAGGTAACTCTTAAGTATTACCAACCTTTATTTGTATCAAAAGGCAACTTTTAGCAGTTTTAATGACGCTCATTCCTTTAATTTTTATCCCACAAGCGACCTTGTCACAACTTTTACGGTTGTTACTGGATATCAAGGCTGTAAAGGAACCCCAAAGTGTAAAACATCATAAGATTAATTTTTCGTCTCTGATTCAACCTTCCATCTGTCAATTTTAGTACTGTAATCTCTGAAATTCCTTTCACTTGTTAATATGTCTACTTATTCCCTTAAAAATGGACAAATGGATCTTCCATAAATCACAGTAAATCTGCGATAGCCGTACAGCTCGGGAGAGTCGAGTTGTGAGGACAGCGGCGACGGCGAGTCCAAGAAATTTCAATAGAAACATTAAACAGGTGGAGGAGAGAGGAGGTACACGTTTGCCGATTAATATCGACCACTCGCGGGCCGATTTGCGTTGCCCAACAGATTCGCGCAGCAGCCGGTGTCCAGTAAACCCCTGCGATCCGCGCGCAAGACATATACCTACTTGGAGCACTTGGCCATCGATTAAAAGGCGCATTATAGGGAACGAAACAAACGATGTATAGCTCATGATAAAATCTCGTCTGCGCGTATACATGCACAGTGAATGCGCAAACGACTTTCGGTCAAAATCTCGACTGTTGCGAAAGTACCTAATCCTTTTGTGGACGGTTTCGTGCACTTACTTGTGGACACGTTAACATATTAGTTATACCTGTTGAATAAGGTGGAGTATAAGCGCAATATGTTGGGGATGAACGATTTCGTTGCCACAATTGCGTCGTGCATGCAGACAGAAAACTAGCCGAGCGCGAAACAGCCTTTTTTATGCCACGTATATACCATCGATTCTTCTTTTCCTCGGCTCGTTAATGTGGTTCTATGAGCTTATTTCATATACATATACATAGCAGTTATCTAGAATCATCGGTCAGCTACAAGTTGTAGAAATTCAATAACTTGATGATCCATGTCAAATGACAGAAGAATCGACAGTATATAAGAGTATCTTCGGCAAATTGAAGAAATAAAATAAAATAAAAAACCTACGGACAAACGATAAAATGAAGCTTTTATTGATAAACTGACCAATAAAGAGTTATTTGTTGTATGCATGAATGGTAAAAACTAGAGTCACCGAATTGTATTTTAATCAATCACACGTACGATTAACTATTACTTTCTTCATTTAAATTTATAAATAAAGGCGTTTATAAAAAAATTTCTTACTATGTATTCTAATTTCTATCACGTTAACATATTAGTAATACCTGTTGCTTACAAAATTTCTTACTATATATTTCTATCTTTCAGTTATAATTGTGGTCTACAACAGTAACTACGGCTACAACTGCACTAAAAGTTCATCGTATGCAAAATACAGTACACGAAGTAGAAACAGACAAGTAAGGTAAGACGAGCCATCTAGTAAAATCCGTCACTTTCAGTCTACAATAACTATTAAAAATAACAAAAATTAGATGTATTCGTTGACGCTATACATTGTATTGTCATTTATAATAAATATTCTATGCAAAAAAAAAAAAAAATTGTTAACCAATGTACAAGAGCAGGTTAACGCCATAATCATCCTTTACACTTCCTGTTTTATCGTACGTATGTACTTCATTCGCG
This sequence comes from Copidosoma floridanum, assembly GCF_036245765.1. Lineage (NCBI taxonomy): Eukaryota > Metazoa > Arthropoda > Insecta > Hymenoptera > Encyrtidae > Copidosoma > Copidosoma floridanum. Next base: position 11,858,495 of record NW_028321907.1, on the reverse strand, counting down.
TATCTTGCACCAAGTGAAAAATATATATCTAACAACAACAACAACAATAACCATATTGTTGACGAAATGTGCTGATTTCACTTGCCCGAACTGCAACAGCTCAGTCACGCAGAGCCTAATCATCTCCTTGTTTCTCACTTTTCTTCTTTCTTTTTTACCTCCGATTGTCGGAGAATTGGATACGGAAGATACGTGTTTTTTCGACGTTCCCCGACTGTGATAGATTGCGTGACGCACTCGTAAAAACTTAGATTTACTGTGCGATTTTCAGCGCGAGAGGTTTTCGCAATAGCCGTGATTTTCACGCCAGAAAGGATGTGTACAGCTACTGGGCGCTGTGAGCTGTGAATTTTTCTTCTCCAGCACCAATTATTTGGTTTTTTTTTTTCACCGTAAAGCAAAGTGTGAATCAATGTATGATACAGAAAACTATTTTATTTGCACTTCATTTGGATTTATGACTTTTGTTTCAAAAAAGCTATATATTTGTTGCAACATCCGTTCTTGCTTATAGTTTTTGGATCGAGGAAACAAAAAATGGCATGAACCAAAAAAAAACTTTTTCCTCGAAAAGATTAAGAAATATCGGTAACAGTTGGGTATATGTGGTGACATTTATTTTTGAGCTATGATGCGCTTTGATCTGGTGACTTGCGCAACCTGCATCAAAAACGGCATCCCGCATTGTTGCAGATAATCACCATCAGTTTAACGCGTGAATTCACTAGTTTAAAAATGAATTACGGTTTACCAAGTGCTCGCTGTTAATCAAAAAGATGTTCGTTTTAATTACATGTATAAGTAGGTCTCTTGCGAGATAATTGAACCCGCTAGATTAGTTAAGAAACTGTAGATATTAAAACTCAGCTGTATATCTGTAAATTTAGATCAAGGCTTTTATATTTTTCCTTTGTTAAATGTAAATTTTCAAATCAGCAGGTAGAATATAATTACTCTTTATCACTCTATCCACATGAATCGACTATTAAGTTGTATTATAAAGAAATACTTGGAAAAACCTTTTTTTATTAATTTTGAAGAATTTTTAGCTAAAGATTTTTTATTTTTTATAGAATTTGTATGTCCCCACTACTACGATTCTTAAGTAACTAATTATGATTATTTTTCGCAATCATCAGTGTCAATTTTACAGTCACATAAGAAAAAATTTTAGTTCTACTTGGGTGTAGAAGTAAGCTATCCGTGACAACAATTGTCTTTGAATCGTAGTTAAAGGGACGAACGTACAATATTAATAGGAACTGTATATTTTTTTCTATGCAAACTTATTTTTCTACTACAGCAAGGGAGAATGCGGTTTTCTTAGAATTCGTGCAGTAAATAAAAAATTATTCTGATACATGAACAACCGATTTTTCCCATCATTCCAACAGCATGAACTGTAATAGTGATTGTAATATTTTACCTAGTAGTGACTCCGACTATACATTGTAAAAATGATCATGTACTTAAGTTCATAAGAATATTTTTTTACTTGAACTTTTACAAAATGAGTAGTAGATTAAAAATACTTAAAAATTGTATGGATTCGCTTATAATTGTGAATATCATCGCTTGTACGATAAGAGAAAAAAATCAGTTTTCTGGATAGTCAGTAACCCCGACAAAAGAAGGACTGATTCATTCCTCGTGACGCACGCAGCGTAAAGAGAAGGATTTACCAATAATTATGACAAAAGGAAAAAATTTTTTCGGTGCCAATTAAAAAAGTTGAAAGATATTTATTTAACCATACTATTAATTACAACATGAATTGTTTTACAATTACTTTTGATGTAGCAAGAATCTGGAAACGCTCTACAAACAGTATTTTGAATCGCCACACATAAGATACACTATATTTACGAAGCATTGAAAAATTGTAGATAAAAATATTAAAATTTATATCGGCATGACTCTAGTGACATCTTTGTACAACACAAACTGTTAACCTTGTTTTTTTTATTTTTTTTTTATTTTGCCACGATATTGTAATAAAAATTATAGGTAATATTTTTTATCCATACAACGTTACAGATACAAACGTGAAATATGATTTAAAAATGGGTTACAAGAAAAAATTTCACTGAGAAGTACAGGAGTTGTAATCAATATGCCTGAAATTCCAAAGGATCACGTCCGGTGTCCAGTAAATAATCTGTATCAGTGTCGTTCTTACTATCTTTTTCTTTGTCTTGGTTGTCGGATCGATGAGATCACTGACCGTGTGTAAGTATACTGTATAATTCAGGATGGCATTTTTTTCAACACCAGCTGCATTAAGCTTTGATTTCTGATTGCAAATGAAAAATAAAGTCGATGTAGTTGCTATTGTCTTCGATGGTGTATGCTGATTCTCCCATACAATGAACACCGTCGTCCGTGACCGATCGAGTGTCAATATCAGGTCTTGCAATCGTGAGTCGATGTTATTGTTTGGACCTCGAGGACATGGTATTTGCATTGTATTGTACCTCACGAGCTTGTTCAGCGGAGTAGTACGTTTTTTGCACCTCTGGATAAAATTTCGTGTTGGAACTGTTTTCGTATTGACGTGCATTTGTCACTGCGCTCAGGGCAGACGATGAAAATGAGTAATGGGTTTGGTTGGAGTTACCCGACGGCCGGTCTACAATGACGGTGTTCCAAGGTACGATTAAATGGCTCTCTGAATACGAGGACGAAAACGTACGCGACGACGACATCGAGAACGTGGACGTGTAAGTTCTACCGTTGTTGCTGCTCGTTCCAGACATTTTGCCACGTGTTTCGGAAGATCAGCGCGATTTCCAGCACCACCTTTCGTCACAGCTTCAGCGACAAGGTTCAACTGCGTTATCTGTTGTATAATTAAATGTTTAGGTAGTCACCACTCGACCCAATGAACACCAGGTGAGATGCTTACTTTGTTCATTCAACAACTGCTGGTGCCTAACAATTCTTTCTTGTAATGTAATTAACATGCGTGTGCGTGTGTACGTGCGTGTTGGTGTGCATATGGGAGTGCGATGACGTGGGTGTGTACGTGGTCGACTGTACGGTGTGGGTTCGGACGTGACGGTGCTCGTGGATGAACGCGGTTTTGTACTGATTTTCCCGCGTGGACGAAGATATTGATACCAATTGTCGTTCGCTATTGTTTGGTGATTGATTCATGCTCCGGCAAAAATAACTATTGTTCGAAATATCAAAGACCAGCCTCGTGAATGCACAGACTTACCAAAGTATCACTCTATGAAAAATTACAAAGACAACTCAAGAAATGTGGAGGACGTCAAAATGCTCGTCGCGCCTTTACTCGCCTTTATATATATGCACGCATGAGACGATCGGGCGATCCATCCCTCCTTTTACTTTTTCGTTAAAGATAATGTTTTTACAAGTGACGTGCAGACGTGTATTGGTGAAACATACGGACGAAAAATTGTAAATGTGAGAAAGCCCCGAGGAATGGAGGTGATACTGGAAAATTTTTTTTAACTATACTTCCACCTACTTCTTAGCCGTTCAATTTTTGGTCTACCTTAACATTTTTGACGACGTTCGTATCAGTGCTACTGTACAAGATAGGCAATGCGTGTAAATGACTATTAGCTAAATAAGACCCCGCCAATAAAGATAAAGTTGAAATATTGTACGACTTTCGGCAATATTAAAATCTACAAGAATACGTGTACATAATATGTACAATAGTTTTATCAAACTAATGCATAAGGTATCTTTTAAAAACATGTACCAGCACTCAAATCAGATACTTAGACCTTAAATTGTATATTTATTAAGAATCTTGAAATAATTACAACAAATCGTATTTTTTATGACAGAAAAAATTTTTTGAAGACAAAATTAATTACAAATTGTCAACAATCATTAGTGAATTCGAATAATCATTTGAAAGTCACTCATGAAATTAGTCTTACTTGATTTAATATCATTTATCCATAGATTTTCTATAACATATATTTAATCGTTTAAGGAAATCTCAGGAAAATTCAGGATAAGAAGAATCTAAATTTTATTAATTAGCTTCCACAAAAAGAGTTGAGTCAGTGTCTGGCCTAGGAGTCGTACTTGACTGTCCATGGAGCTCCAATACCCACGTAGGCACAGTTTTTTCTACATCTTAAAAAGTATAAGGTCCACCCGAATCCATATTATCTTTTTTATATCCATATCGTCTCACTCATATACTTACGTTATCTGGTCTCCACGCACTAACTTTTCTCTGCTTGATACCGCACTCCGTCGAGCTCTTCATATAAAAACCCTCATACCTATGTGGCTCACACGGCTCATCTTTATCATCTAGATCATCACTATGTCCCGTATAATCTTTACGCCAACACCATGGTTGCGCCATACCAGGTATTAAACTTACGCATGATCTTGTCCGATGCCCTGAACTATCTCGCCTGCAAAATCTGTTCAATTATAGTATCAAAAACTTAACGAGCCATTTTTCTCTTCAACTGAATTTTTCTTATCCAGCACACCTTTCAATGAAATTACTTTCATCTGTCTGTTATCACAACCATATACACAATCGTATTACCATGCCTCATCATATTGTGATATTGCGCAAAATACTACTTATTTTTAGTTTATTCAAACTTTGTACTGAACTTATTGCTATTGGTGACGTCGAATCGATTAAATTATGATTGTTAATGAAATTTCTCTGTTCTATTACATATTGTTTATCTTAAAGTACACTTAGTTTATAGTTGTTGAATAAATAAATAAAAAGATTTTTTTTTTAATAGATGGTAAGGCATAAAATCATGAGTGAAAGTTGTTAATCTAGTGAGGATGGAATTTCTTCAAATCCATGACCTAAACCTCACAAATACAAGTACTACTTATACTTAAGTAAATATGGCATATTTATTTGTTATTTAATATATTGCATGGTTATTTATTTATTTTGCATACCTCGTAGAATAAAACCCTTACGTTGTCTAAGTTGAACAATTTAAGTTATCAGTATTGCAAATTATTTAAAGAATATTTACGAGCGGAAACGTGTAAGTAAAAAAATTGGTTATCAAGACAAAAAAAAGATAGAACAAATTTTTTAAGACAAAAGCAGCTCAAACAACACAGTACAACCAAGTAAACTGCGCACAAAAAAGTTCTTAGAGATTGTTAATCGAAATTTAATTGTCAGACTGGGAATAAATAAGAAATCTGTGGTACGTGTAGGAATGAATCAAACGGTATTCTTGGAGTAGTGAAAATATTGTAATTTTAAAAAAAAAGCGATGCCAATATTTTTGACAAAGTAATACTTAAAATCAATAGAAGCTGGCAAGCTGTATCTGTAACAAACTATACTAAGTTAATTTTCCTTTTTAATAAGAAGAGAAGATTTGTGTCAGAGAGAAACATGTTTTATGTTGTAAAATATATGGAAATACCAATTTCAATCGGGTAAGACTTGGAATTTTCGTTTGTTTTTCTTACAATAGCCAAAAAATTTATTTGTGACTCTATTATTAATTTATATTTTATTTCTATTTCTGTCATTTTTTTAAATGAGTAAATTATTTCCAGTCATCGAATTGATCGTAGTGGTTGCATGAAAAACAAAAATCTTCTTTTCAGTTCTTAGATGATAAATATCGGATTGATTATTTCTTAGTATCAACAAAATTTCGTGTGAAACTTTTATCAACACAGAAATTTCATTATACAATTATGTTGAGACTTATCATGTAGCTTTTTTGTATAGGTGAATTTATATTTCTGATTGTACAAATTAATAAGCCCCTCTGTAAAGATTAGTTCTGATTATAGCCCCAATTAGGCATACGTATGTTTTTCTCATAAAAATAACTCGCGTACTTCGAGTTAAAAATATTTGAAATGTGATATTTTAGTACAATTGAATTTTATGACTTTTGGAAGCAAATATCATACACTGGTCGATTAATTCAGACAGGCTTATCCTGAGAAATCAAGCTTTCTGTTCACTCAAAAAACATAGGGAACTCGTAGGATGAAAAAATACTTTCAAACAATGTATTGTTAAACAACTCTTATGTAGCAACAATACCGATACAATATTATTTCTTGTTTGCTTCGAAAGCTGTGAATGCACAAAGCCTAAAACGACGTATGTATTATTCATCGATCTCTAATCTACTATTATAATGCTTCCTATCACAGGATGTATTCTACACCTTTTTTTTTCAATCCTTTTTCATACTTTCACCAAATGCAAATTCGGCTATTCCTAAGAAGGTATTTTATCGATAGTACTACCGATTCTCGTAATAATAAATTTCGCTTTATTTGCGTATACTCAGAAAAAATGAGGTTACAAGCGTCAGTAATCGGTTACAAATTTGAAATTTTTTCAAAGAAATCTCCCATAAACAATTTTTTTTTTTTTTTTTATTTCATGCCATACTAAATGCTTCATAAGTAGTAAGAAAATGGTTCGAACGTAGCAAAACTTTACAAAATACCATTAAACTACTTACACGTTACGTAATGCTATAATATGTACAAAAGCTGATTTTCAAGTAAATATAAAATAAAGCAACGACTCTGTAAAAGCAAATTTACAAGTGATTGTAAAGAAAATTATCAAGTATCAAATTTACATTTTCCTGTATTTTTAACAAGCATTTTAATATAGTAGACCAAGTGAAAGAAAAAATACTTGAACTTAATGTGTGTATTTTATTTACACGTACTACGTACCATGACTATAGTCTAGTATTGTCACTGAGGTTTCACATTTTTGAGACATCCGATTTTTCATGATGAATGTTCATTCTTATCCTGCGTTCCAATAGAATAATTCATATTTTTAAATCAATTTCGCAATAAAATGATACTATTCGTGGTTCTCAATTTCATTGTTCTTACATTTCTAAGTTATCGGTCTTTTATCGCAATAATTACATATATCTCGAAAAATTTGCAACAAAAATTTTTAAACTGCTCTACATTATATGTACATATACGTTTAGTAGCTAATTTATGTTACTATGAAATAACTGTTGAAAGCAGAGCTCTCGGGTGCTGAAAGGGCCAAATGTTTTTTTTGTCTGTATACGTCATTATAACTGAAACAACTTGTGCATAAACAATCAAATTGTTTTAGAACCAAAATTGAGATTCTTTAAAAACCAATCAACGTTTTTATGTAACGTAAAACTTTTTTTTTATTCAACTCTACAATTTATTGGGTTGAACGAAATGAAGAACTCAATACGTAATTTTAAAAAACGTGATTATTTCCGAAAATACAAGTTGCTGTTTCTGAATCTTAAAAAAAAAACTCGTGTACACCCCTAAGGCGTCAAGTATACAACTGATACAACAAAAAAAAACAAAACTAAAACAAGCCAACGTAACTCAAGCACGACAAACATTATTAGAGCACATATATTATGAGTTTTTTTTAAAAACATTTTTGGTAGAATCAAGCTATTCGCTGAAATAGTTAATGATCCTCATCACACGTCTTTTGAATGAAAAGACAAAAGTGCAATATTATTACCACGATAAAATAAATAAATCCGCATGCTTATTACCCGCTTCTACACTTGATAAATACTAAACGCAATCTCACCAAGTGTTACGTTGAACAAAAATTTCACAACCGTATCATTTTTTTTTTCTTCTTTCCTTTTTACATTTGAAATCGCAGAGGAAAATGACAGATTTTAGACAACGACAGTGGTCGGCGCGATGTCCTGGCTCGTCACCGAGTCGCTTCCCTTCTGATCACCGTTGTACCAATCGAGTGTGCGTATGACGTCGACGTAGAGACCCACTTGGGTGAAGTTCGAGAACAGGAAGTCAAGGTGGCTGAAGCGCTCGTGGGTTATCGCTCGGCCCTCGGCGTTTGGCAGTTTATCCAAAAGTGCCAGCACGTCCTGCGAAAAATATGAACGGATGAAACATGATTTCGAGTGTACGGTTGGATCAACACTAGCAATGGTGAAACTTGTCATTGATAAATACACTATGTGCAAAAAATTCAAGCCCGAGTCCTCGTTCGTACACCAATGTGATGCAAGTACACTCGTGCACGAAGTAAAGAATGTACTTATATGGGTAAGGGGAAAAAAAAAATGCTCACCCCTTCCGTCGTGTAGGCGTCGTTCATGCCGTAATAAAGGATTATGGGAATGGTTATCCTCTCGAGATGGTACTCGGGCGGTGTCGCGTTCTTGTATCGGATGTAATTTCCATCCCTACCAAAGTCGTACTGCCGGAATTTACCTACAGAAATCGCACAAAAATCGATCAAACTCGTCGAGGTTAGCAGAACAAACGAATGAAACAAACTCCATTTACCACTGAGCATAATTTGCCTGTAATGCAGGAGCGTCTCGAGCGACGAGCCTTGCGGGTAGTGTTGCAACACCTTGGGCATCATATTCTGCGTCAAACAAAACGACCACACGTGTCTCGTTACTTCCCCACCCAATACTCTCATTGTCCGAAAATCTATACGGTATATACTCACAATGTCGATGGCGTCGAAGTAATTGTTCTTCAACAACCCGGCGAGATTTAGCATCAGCGTTTGGCACAAAAGCTCGATGCGCGGCATTTGGCAGAAGGTGACGTACGCCGCGAGCATACTGGGGTTCCGGGGGAAGATCTCGTGGACGCCCAGGGTCTTAAAAGTTTTCTTCGCAAACAATAGGGTGTATTTTCAGCCACATGTATATTGTTAAGCGCAAAAAATGTCAGGAAGGTAGAGAGGTGTATCCCACCTGGAGTTGTCTGCCGTAGCGCACGGCTATCGTGCCAATGGGCCCGGGCACGAAGTGGGTGAAAATGGCGATGGGGGCGAACGACAGCATCACGTTGACCTTGGCGTTGTACTCCGGCTTCTCGGACAGGAGCACCAGACTGATGGTCGTGCCCATGGAGTGGCCGATCAGCGACACCTTTTCCGCTCCGGTTGAGCTGATGACGTAGTCGATCGTCGATCTGAGGTCGTACACGCCCGACTCGTGCCAACTGTACATAGACATTTCATTTTGTCATCATGGGGTCATTGGAAAAATATACTCTTTCCTCCATTCTTCGGTTAAAAGTGTTTTACACGTTTGCCCGTCTTTTTTGCCAATGTCACTGCAAGACTATAACAAATTTCTCACTACATCTCTCGTTATCAACAAGTCACTGTATCCCAGATCACTATACATAAATGGGATTATGGTCCCTTAATTTTAATGAATGAATAAATGAAGCTTGCGTTTACTATTTACTGTTAGAGCTTTATATTTTTTGACATCTCCGTGTACGTTTCATTTATAATATAATTTATTTCCACTGCACCGTATGGCATCGTACACGTCAAGGCTGCCAACGATTGAGAAACTTCTAGCCCAATTTTGAATTAAAAGTGATTTCATTGGAAAATTTTTGTTTATAAAAAAAAACATGCCCACGTGTGTCTGTTTTTTGTTGACACGAACGTTGATACACATAATATAATCACGTTGATTTGCATTCACAGCAGATGTGATTCCTGTACGTTTCGATACGTGTATCGATCAACGCCAAAGTTTATGAGCGTGTCATTTGAATGGAACCAGTTTGCAAAAAAAAAAAAAAAAAAAAAAAAAAAAAAAGTGACGCAAGATCTTACAAAAGTGATAGAATAACGTTTCAATTGATGTTTTTACCCGATCGGTCGCGACTACGCGCGTAATAATGACAATAAGGCACGGCTAATTCTTCAATCCTCGCGCGGTAAGATTAACAAATCCGATCGGTCATCGGCTCGCATTACCATACCTGAAGCGCCAGAATTTTTCTTCCTTGGGCACCAATTTTTTGTGCCGCCTCGCGTAATAATTGCCGCGCGTGTTCATCAGCCAAACGTCATAGCCAGCGTCCACCATCATGAAGGCTGCGAAAAAGAAAAAAAAAAAAAAAAAAAAAATATCATCCGTCGTTTCAAACGAAATGGGCCTCATTGACAAGGGTATTTTCGTCATCAACAAAAGATCGTGATGAAACGGAAAATAAAAAAATTAATGTAACCTACCGAGATCCTTATCGGGTCCTCGTAACACCCAGACGTCAGAAGCAGCGAGGAGTCCGTGAATACAGAGCACCACCGGCTTTTTCGGGGTCACCGGGGATTTTGGACCTCCGGGCATTCGATGGATCGTCAAGATGTAGCCGTCGTCCGTCGTGACGTCATACTCCTCCGCGTAATAGCCCGCCGATGTCGCGAGGTCTACCTGTTGAGTCGGGATTTTTCGCTTTAGATTTTTACTATTAGAGATCTCTCTCTTTTTTTTTTTTTTTTTTTTCTTTTTGTTATTACAAGTGAAATCATGTGGGGATGTATATTTTTGTCAATTTATTCGGATTTATACTAATTGTTTGGTATCACGAGCTTTTTTTATTTTATTTTTTTTACACGTATTACCTAATAAAACATTTATATAATTAGTCTACCAGAGAGTTTGCTGAGAACCGCAAATTTAATATGAAAATGAAAAGCATTTATATTTTAATGCACATGTAAAAATACGATACATCTTTTGTTTGAGGTAAAAGTTTGAATTGCATGACATGTAAGTTTATAGTAAAATTTTTAATGAATATATCAACAATCATTGCATCACATTTTTTTTGTAAAAAAAACTAGATCTAATGTACATTAACATTCAAATATATATTTTAAAGGAAATAACAAAGTAAAATTGACGCTGATTTGTATAAAGTACTTTTTTTTATACTGCACCAAAATCGTATCTCTGTTTATTACTTAGTAATTTTCTCTGTAATTTAATATTATGATACCAAAAAATTATGAGATATTTGAAAAACACATTACTCAAGGTCACTTACTGACGTATTTAGCTCAATTTTTAATTCAAACTAAAAATAAATTGTTACCAAAAAAAATACTTGTGATAGTTGTTGAAAACTACTTGATATTATACGATAATGAATACCATTGCACCTTGTATTTAAAGGACTTCAAAGTTTGCAGAGTCCAGAAGTTGACTTTCGTTCTGCCAATCTATATAATTTCATTTCGGGTAGGAAAAGACACCGAATTATTGTAGCAGTGCGTAAAAGATACGGTTAGCATCTTTGTTGATTTTACCCATAGTTTTTCACTTTCATTCGCCAATGAAATGTGAAGAAACCGGAAGTAACTTGAAAAATGCCACTTTCTTGCTTCCGTAACCAAAGAGACAGTCTCTTATCTTTATTGATCCATCATACCACGCATTGTGTGTATACCCAAATTCAATGAAATCCATTTGAAACGAATTACTAAAATTCCAAGTTCCGACGTTTTACCGGCTGCACACACCGTTGTAAGATCATCAATGCGATGATGAATGAAACCAAAGGAGAGCAAGTGCAACGTGCGATATCGCAAAAACGTAAGTCACCCGGTCTGTGTCAGTGTGTATAATATATATGTATATAATCATCCGAGAGATCGGCTCTGCGTCAGTTGTGCACTTTCGATTTTTCACCGCGTCATCGGCAGTTACCGATCCACTTCCGACGACTACATATCCACTCGTAGAGGACCAAAGAAGAGATTCATCGACCCGAATACCGCGGCACGAGCGTCACGCTGATCGTTAAATCGGCCAAAAAAAAAATCGGAACTTGGTATACCTATATACTTAAGTGGACCGGTGATCGGTAAGGTTTTTTTTCATTTCAGACCGGAAATAGGCACCACGTGGATTTTTCAACCACCCACGGGCCGGAAAAGACGCTGGGCGTGAAGTTTGACACCGCTCGTTTTTCCACGATCTTTGAATTATTCATACGGACCCTACGGGATCGACGATCGATCTTAAACGTTACTTTTATGAAAATTTCGTTTTAATTTGGGATCGTTACGATTTTCAATCGGTTATGTTAGGCAATCGGGAATATTTGAATTATTAATCATAAATATCGCGTTCTGACAGCTGCTGATGGCCGTTTGAAGGTGTCGCTATGTGCGCGTGTGACTTACCCGGTCCGCGATCGGCGAGAGCTATGGGTTTTTTCAAATTTCGGATTAACTTGGGAGACGAATTTACCGTTTTCTCCAGAATATGCTATGTAAATTTCCAGACGTATAGATACACGCGTGACATATAAATCATGACTCTCCTAACTGTATCGGAGGTTTGCCGATTTTTTTTTCCAAACGAGCGAAAAAACCGTAAAAAAGCAAAAATCGTCCCTCGCTTTTTTTTTTGCGTCACGAAAAATGTGTTATATACGAACACTTTCCCTTAATACTGTGGAAAATCAACTTGGATAAATCTGTCGGGTAACTCAAAGCGACTCAGGGAAAAAAAAAATTGGTCAATCGTTAACGCGATAAATTTCGCTAGCGATAATCGGTGTTGACATTTCAAGCGACAGGTTTTCTATAAAGATTATGACTCAATCATGTTTCTCATCGATTTTTCCTACTAGAATCATCAAAAGTATTTATTACCGAAATTCTTCGTACCTACGCTAGTAGCGCATTTTAAATAACCATTCATTAAAAATTAGTTGAACATCGATGAAATTCTCGATCCCACCGAAAAAAGCTCATCGTTCACTTACGCCAAAAGCACAGTATTTATTTTGACAACTTAAAATTTCTCTTCTCTCGCTCCTCACGATATTTACATATATTATCGAAATGAAGCCAGTCCTGAAAAGCATATCAACAGCCCGTCTTTAAAAAAAAAAAAAAAAAAAAAGCATAAAATACTCACAAACGTTTCCAACTTGTTCTGCTGTGCGTGTCCTTTCTGCGCCCGCTGGCTCCGCGTCAGCACCTCCCTCGTCAATACCCCACTGTCGTGAAACCTCGACGTGAATGCCGCTGTCTCTACCATCAACACCACCACCACCATCACCAAAAATCCGTCCACCGGCCCAAAAAGGCGCATCTTGAGGGATAAAACTTGTCTTCCTCAGATCTATATGCTTTGTACCCGCAGGAAAAATCGACTCACCGCAGTATCAAACATCCGAGCGTTGTTCCGACCGAGAAACCGGCCGAAAATCCGCACGCGCCGCGTCTAATATAGCCGATCGTTGGCTCTACGTTTTTTTTTTTTTTTTTTTTTTCACAATCTTCTCCTTCTTTTTCTTTGGCTCCTTTCCGCTTGTCTCGCGCGAAACACCCTTGTTTTTCCCACCGCAATTATTGCTAACACCGGTCGTCGTCGCTGACGCGTTCGTCCGTCATAAAAAAACACTACATACCATTACCTGGACAGAGAAAACAACAAACTACACTTCTCCGTTCCCACGATTTGATGTTATCTCCCGACCCAGCCGCTCTCGTCTTACCGGTCATTCCAATCGATGATTTGTCACACGCGCCGATCGTTGCGTGCGACCGACGGCCATTCGAATAATAAGGCCCGCGCGCTACACGCTCTCGCGAGCGACTAGTCGGCCGGCCTGGGCCGTTTAAGCGGTCGCGCGTATGCGTGTCTTTTACGCGCGAGATCAAGGGGGAAGTGAAGAAGAGAAAAAAAAAAAAAAAAAAAAAAAGAACTAAAAGTATAATAAAGACACGAAAGTAGATTATAGTCCCACGGGAGCACCGCGCACTGGGCGATGCAACAACAATAACAATAATCAGACAATGCGCTGTTTTGACGCTCCGATTTACATATACGCTTGCGCGGCCGAGTCATTGTGATGTTGCGCCCGCGTACCTACAGGTGCGAGCGATTGCAAGCCGAGAGAGGATGATGATGATTTCAAAAGACCGAATCGCCGGCGGAATTGATGGTTCGAGTCTGTCGAGGTGTTGCGTCGCGCGGGTTTCGAGATATATCACACGGGCGTTAGGAGTTATTGCGTCACGCGGCTCCGCGAATCTCTAATGAGCGTGGAAAATCGGCACCGATCCTCAAATCTCGCCGAGGCGAGGAGTTGCCGATTTTTCGTCGAACCAATGGGGACATTGATAACTCATCGAAATAGAAGAATTTGTCAAAATGTTTGTTGCATACGATTGACGAGGTCTCTTTTTACGAGGAATCGTGAAACATCAACTTTGCCATCGCCCTATCAAATAAAGTGCAAGTGACCTGTCTTTAAAAATATAGCGTGCTCGAAAGCGAACTCGATCGTTTGACAAGCGTTTAATGTACAGAGCGCAATTTGGACTCCTTGATATTTTTTTTTTTTTTTTTTTCACAATCTTCTCCTTCTTTTTCTTTGGCTCCTTTCCGCTTGTCTCGCGCGAAACACCCTTGTTTTTCCCACCGCAATTATTGCTAACACCGGTCGTCGTCGCTGACGCGTTCGTCCGTCATAAAAAAACACTACATACCATTACCTGGACAGAGAAAACAACAAACTACACTTCTCCGTTCCCACGATTTGATGTTATCTCCCGACCCAGCCGCTCTCGTCTTACCGGTCATTCCAATCGATGATTTGTCACACGCGCCGATCGTTGCGTGCGACCGACGGCCATTCGAATAATAAGGCCCGCGCGCTACACGCTCTCGCGAGCGACTAGTCGGCCGGCCTGGGCCGTTTAAGCGGTCGCGCGTATGCGTGTCTTTTACGCGCGAGATCAAGGGGGAAGTGAAGAAGAGAAAAAAAAAAAAAAAAAAAAAAAGAACTAAAAGTATAATAAAGACACGAAAGTAGATTATAGTCCCACGGGAGCACCGCGCACTGGGCGATGCAACAACAATAACAATAATCAGACAATGCGCTGTTTTGACGCTCCGATTTACATATACGCTTGCGCGGCCGAGTCATTGTGATGTTGCGCCCGCGTACCTACAGGTGCGAGCGATTGCAAGCCGAGAGAGGATGATGATGATTTCAAAAGACCGAATCGCCGGCGGAATTGATGGTTCGAGTCTGTCGAGGTGTTGCGTCGCGCGGGTTTCGAGATATATCACACGGGCGTTAGGAGTTATTGCGTCACGCGGCTCCGCGAATCTCTAATGAGCGTGGAAAATCGGCACCGATCCTCAAATCTCGCCGAGGCGAGGAGTTGCCGATTTTTCGTCGAACCAATGGGGACATTGATAACTCATCGAAATAGAAGAATTTGTCAAAATGTTTGTTGCATACGATTGACGAGGTCTCTTTTTACGAGGAATCGTGAAACATCAACTTTGCCATCGCCCTATCAAATAAAGTGCAAGTGACCTGTCTTTAAAAATATAGCGTGCTCGAAAGCGAACTCGATCGTTTGACAAGCGTTTAATGTACAGAGCGCAATTTGGACTCCTTGATATTTTTTTTTTTTTTTTTTTCACATTTCAAGAGCCAAACCGATCACCTATTCATTTTTTCTCCCTCGTTGCACAGTTACTGAAACCGGTTTTCTCCCGACACACTGCTCTATGTACTCGCACGCACAAATAGCTGGAAAAATCATCGAACCTTGTATTTACCAATTTTAGCTTTCTGCGAAATAATCTTTTCCATCGCGACAAAAATATTTTTTTTTCTTTTTCTCTTGCCAGGATCCCAAAGGATAACCTCCGCCTCGTGATGATGGATTTTACACGAAGCTTTGTGTCGGACGCATTATAATCCAACGCGTCGATTATCATGATTCGTATACGCTGAACTTTGATATTTTCTGATTGCAACAGAAAAAAGAAAGTTGTGCATCGGCCCATTGTTTTCGGTAATGCGATGTATATGGCGTATACGCCGAGCTTTCCCACGGCGTTGACTAAGCCCGACTACTGTGTGTTAATTTGATCTTACGATCCATATCCGACCGATCGATGTTCGTTTTATTTTGGTTTTTTTTTTTTTTTTTTTTTACGCTTGCCGATCGGTTAATCGCACCGCATACGTGCCCGTCAGCCGAAAACAACAGTTGACAATAGGCAGAATTGCTGTTTTGTCTCCTTTGTCTTCTTTGTTTCATTTTTATCGTCAGGCACTGCATTTTGTGCATCAAAGTGTGTTATGATTCCTACACAAATTGATGCATCGCCGACTATACTTTAGTCAATCCTGTACCGATTGTAAGAGTAATATTTTTTTAACGATTAGTGTTGAATCCGCGAAGGAAGCGTTTCACGCACTTCTCAAAGCTTTTGGGAGAAAAATCCACAAACAGGAATTGAGGACACGCGTCATTACCGCGCCGTAACTGCGCTTCATTGCACTCACGAAGTACGCAGTGATGGGGTAATGGTTATGTTGTACAAGTACGCAAGAAAAAAAAAATTCCATCAAATGTCAAATTGAAAAGAACATAACGAAGAAAAAAAAAAAAAAAAAAAAAAACAAATGTATAGGCCAAACGTGTAAATCATGTCACAAAGATGCCAGAGAGATAATTAACGAAGGTCGAAGCCGCACTGGAGCGGGAGCGAAAATGCTTGCCTCGCATCTGTATATATTGATTTCTCGTCGAAGGAAAGGTTTTTACATATTAGGTATATAATATAATGTATACGATCGGTCAGGTAAGAGATGAAGGAAAATGAGAAGCTGAAACGGCTTAAAAAAGATGGTAACGAAAGAAAATAAATGAGAAAATTCAGATAAGTACTATAAAAGCTTCCGTGTTAATGATAATTAATCGAAACAATTAAACAGAAAATGTACATTTTTACACCTGGGCACAATTGTTTTGCAGATTTTTTTTTAGTTTTAGAAACAAAAATGTTTCTACTAGTTGTAATCATTAATTTTGGTTGAAAAATATTTTTTTCGTTCCTACTATAAACACAGTACTTGACAAAATTTTTTCCAACATTGAACTGCGTCCTGTATTCTTCACTAAACAGTTTTTAAATATTTTAATACTTTATTTTTATTGACACATTTTTTTTTCTCTTTCATTTCAGGCTATAAAAATAAAATGGTTTTTTTTGCTGGAAAAGTAATAAATAAAAAAAAAAACTTTCCAATACAAGCAGCGTACTACATTTTTAGAATAAAATCACAATGCAAAGTATTTGAAAAAGTATACATTTCATCCAAGTCTGGTTAATCCGTATGACTCAGTTTAATTATAATAAAAATGTAAATCATAGCTTTGAGGGACGTAAACTTTATGTTGCAATCATGAACAATGCATTTTTTAGCAAGCCATAAATCTTCGTCGCAAGTATTACATAAATGTAGCTGATGACATATTCCCTGCAAAAAGACCATATTACATTATCGCGGATGATTGACTCAACCTATTCTTGTTATTGCGTTCGGCAGTCCATCTTGAATGGCGCCTCGTATTTTTTTGTTTATTTTGTTTATTTATTGCTATTTTTTTTTTTCTTTTTATTCATGTCGCGCTGCAACCTTCAATTTTAGATTACGTATATGTGTACACGTGTCTATGTTTTAATGTACTAAAGTGATCCTCCGCTCAAAGCTTTGATTCGTCATGTTTTTTATTGATTGATTCGAAGATAAAAAAGTAAAAGAACTTTTTCATGCTGTGGCTTGTAATTGCAAAATTTTGATTTATTCGTTGGTCAATGCAGTCAAGGTTTCAAAGCATTTTGCAGCTGACTCGTGTGATATATAGTACAATTTTTCTTAGGATTAGATTTGAAATTTTAATGACTTTTGATGTTTACCTCACCCGCGCTTCGACTAAACGCCTGTGGGCTACTACACATTTTTTGTTTGTCTCAATTTTAATTTACGTTTGATAAATGTCAAACAAGAGCTAGATATGAAGAACAAATTTTAAATTAATTTTTTTGCTGCAAATTACAAAGTTGGAAGTTTTAATAAAGTAAATACGCGCTTGGCTCTAAGGAGGAAGTTGTCAAAATCCAGAAGAGAAAGATGTCAAAACATTATCAAAAGCCTTGGAAATTTGCAAAAAAATTTTTTTTCATTTTTTACTGCTTACACATACTTTAGACCTACATGTGACAATATTTGACAGAACTCTAATAGTTTATTTTGTACGTTATCCAAATGTATGTACGCTACTGACAGGTAGTTGTCTGGACGGATAAAATTATACTAATCAAACCCAGATCTTGAAGATCTATAGTTATAAGTTTTTGTAATATTTTTTAAATTTCTTATTAAATTATAAATCCAGTCAAAAAATTCTTTAACAGAGGTGAGCGTGTAATGCAAAAACGTTTTATTATCGTGGAATGTTAACTCAACATATCTTTTGTGCGAAATCTTTTATTTTTTTTATTTATTCAAAAGTGCGTTTTAATATCGCTTAGTGTTGCTCAGGCCTGATCTGACTTTTTGGTATATACAGAGTTGTATGTGTAATATATTTATTTACATGATAATTTGTTAATTTACATTATAATTTATACCTACATTTCAAAAATACATTCTCAACGATATACTTGTTTTGCAAATATTTTCGTAATTTTCGTACGTTTTTTTATTCTTGATGATACAATCGTGCTTAAATAAATAAATAAATTAAATTTAAATCAACTGATAAATAACAGATTAATACTTGAAATAAAACTAAGATTATTTAAACCATGTAGCCAAACAATCTAAAACGAAGTTAACTGTATAATAAGACTCAAGAAATTAATTGTATCCTAAGGAAAAAAGTATTATATGCCTGCAAGGATCAACGATAATACATATCATAGCAAGAATCGATGTTGGAATTCCAAGTGAGTCGCAAGGACAATTTAATCCAGTATCGTGTTATTGTCCATAGAATCAGAAAAGACCTTTCTTTTAACCAAAATTCATATGCAGTTACACTGTGACAAGATAATGTCATTTGGCAATGCTGTCAATAGTTGTTGTACTTAGGTATAAAAGAGCGCGTGAACGCAAGAAAAAGTTGTTTATTTTTACATCGAATGAAAAGAAAAAAAAAACACATTCATTCCGAATTTCTCAAGTACGACGAACTCTCGTGCATTTTGCATAAATTTACATACGTATTTATGATTATCAACAAGAGCACAGCGCAGCAATCCGTTTGATGAGGCCTTACGCGCGGAATTAATTTTATAATTATTGGGCAACAGGCTAGAGTAATACTTCAGTCCAACAACTTGCTATTGCGGTGTCTTTTTTTTATCTAAAAATTTTAGATTGTACTTAAAATATTTTTCCTCGAAAACAAACACTCAATCATGCTCTCGAAGCATCACCTGATATGTTCGCGTGTCAACGGCCTTTTATCAAAAATCGCGACGAGTGATTGGAAAAATATTTTATTTGCTCGATCACAAAGTAGGATATGATAGAAAATATATCGATTCAAATCTTTGATGATTTCTCATCTCAAATATCCGTTTTGTCAGTAAAATATTATTTTCACTATAGGTAGTTCCGAATTTCCGTTGTACTCAATTGAAGACTGCAGGTAAACAATTTTACACTTCTTGTAAAATAAATCCCATACGCAGTATTGTAAGCGAAGTGCTAAAAATATTTATTTTACGTTTGACACTCTCACGTAAATAACATAAATATACCACATGATTTATGCACTATGGTCCTAAATTTTTCAAGAAAACATGTAATCGTTAACAAATTTTTCAACTCGATTAGTTTTAAAAATTTTCTTATATTTTTAAACACACGAAAGCAAAGGAGATACAGTAAAATTCTATTTAAATCAAAAAACAAATACAATTGGTATGTATCAAAGTGATTTTTTACAGCGATAAATATAACAACCCCATCATTCGCTGCCTCTTTGTACTCGAAAAACATCAATATTCTGTCTTAGGCTTACTCATTTTAAATACAACAAAGACTCTATAAACGCGATACATAAAAATTTATTGTTCGATATTTCTTAATAAAATAATTATCTGATGATTGCTATTGCTGGAACTTTTTATTATTTTATCAAAGTTAAATCTCAGTGCAATATTATTGCAAAAATCCACAGCCATACATTTAATAGTCCAAACAATACTAAGTAAATCAACATAAAATTAGAAAGTATTAATCGATGTACCAAAATCATTTACTTAAAATAAAAAAAAAAGTTAGATCATGGTTTTATTGTTTTTAAATTCGTATGCCAAATCATGTAGAGTATATTGAAAATATAAATACTACAAATTTCATCATCAAGTGATCACCTTTGAACTTCTGTTGTTATCAACGTTTCACCCAACACATGGTGTACCTCACCCCATTTATCTTACATCTTATGCTCATATGTGATGTAGGTATGTTTGACTCACAGCCGAGAACATTATCTTTTGATTATAAATACAAGTTTCATTTTAGCGTGCAAGCCAACAGTTGTCTGGACGTACGAGAAATAATACCAATCAAACTGCATATTACTAATAACTCGAAGAACCAGTAGCGTGAGTTTTTGTTTTAATATTTTCGTCTCAGTACTTATCCACTCGATTTATTCTTATTAAATCGTATACGTCGCGATAAATCATAAATATTCGAGTTGCAGCAGGTTTCGCTTCGTCCAAGTATAGAGTCGGTCACAATGCTACTTGTTAAAAAAAAAAAAAAAAAAAAAAAAAAAAAAAAAAAAAAAAAAAAAAAAAAAAAAAAAAAAAAAGAATAAAATAGCTCATTTTTATTAATATTGATGAAATTAAAAAAAAAAAAAAACTAATTTTTTCAGATACTCGCAATGGCTAAAATTGTATATGTATTACTCGCGATCATGCTAATTACACAACTAGTTTTGGCTAAACCATCATCCAACGAAGTAAACGAACCCGTCAAGGATTGCGCCAAAAGAAAAGAATACGTGAGTACACCAATACTTTTTTACATTATATGTGAATCCAAAGCATGTATTGTGCGAAATATTTATCACCTCCGTTTAATGACAGTGCGTTCTAACCGCTCAATGTTGCCCAGGCCTGGTCTGCGCGACTTATGCTGCCAGATGTATATTAAATAGTTGATTTTTCAAAACAATTTAATCAGATGAAAGAAAATCCCCTGGCGAGCATTGTAATCAACCCTTTGTAAGTATTTTCATGTAATTTGATACTTTAGTGTTAAAAAATAAATATTTGTCACGAATCAAGTGTATGTAAATATATATTTTATTCAGATGATATATGAAAACAACTCTAACGAGTCGAACTGATTTTTATAAATTAAAAAAATTAAAATAAAATCAAATACAAATATAATTATACGTGTGAGTTCATTGTGTGCTGTTACTCACCCATTTTTATTGACATCCATCTCTATTGTCCTTACTGTTATGAACAATGTAATGTGGAATACGTGCGATTGATAATAATAAATAACTTTCGATATTATATATAGATTTTTTATTCCTTACCAATAATATAAATTTAGATCAACAATTGATTGTTACAGCACACTTTAACGTTTTAATATAAGAAGAATCGCTTTACTTTTCCACTGAAAAATCTATTATCAGGCACGAGTGAATACACATGCTTATCAAATAAGTTCAATTAACGATCCGAGACACGGTTACAAGTACAATCGATGTGAAAAAAACTCTTTTTTAAGATACTTGGCGCCAGTTAGATAATCGTACTAAACAAATAAAATTAGTTAAACGATTCGACGTGAATAAATGAAACAGTAAACAAATAAACGACAAGAAAAATTATCCTTTCATTCATTCAAAAATCGTAAGTACTAGCGCAAGCGCGGGTTTAACAGTTTTTGTGTGTTTCTTTCTCAAGGAATCTCGTCTCCCTCTCCTTCGCGTATTCGAAATCTTTGCCCTCCTACGCATTGCCGTCGATATAAAAGTGTATATAGTCGTCGACTCTTATCTCGATAATACAGTAAGAATGGTTCTTAGGTGCTTTTACAATAAACTTAAACAAAAAATGTTTAACAAAGAAAGAAAGATACACAAAAAGAGACAATGACGGTAGCAAGTGTTCCAAGTAGAAGAAGCCAGAGCAGTGGCGATGCGGTAGCTCGAGATAATATACATCGGCAAAGCCAGCGAGGAAGATTGGACGTTGACAGCGACGCGGCCGAGCCACACCCTTTTGTCGTGGCGACATGTGTATACTGTTTATTCATCGGAACCCGGAACCAAAACCTACCGGCTACAGACTCATTTTGATCGCGAATCGCGATGAGTACTATGCCAGACCCGCCGAGCCTGCACATCATTGGGACGATTATCCGGGATGCCTTGGAGGTATTGCCAATTATTAATTTCACTGACGATGACGATGAGTGTTTGATGCTTGTTTTGAAAATCAATGGATATAATATGCTCTCTCTGAAATTATTTACGTAGCGGGTGGATTTAAGTAACATTTAAGAAATAATGTAGGAACAGACATGGAACCAGGCCGAGAGGGAGGAACTTGGCTGGCACTTAATTACAAAACTGGCAGAGTCGGTGTGATATTAAATTTAAACGGAATGCCTAAATCCAGTCAAGGCAAGGGTCGAGGTTTTTTGGTGAGGGATTACTTAACGACTCCAAATTCAACAAAAGTTCATGCAGACGAGCTTCACAAGTACAATCAGGATACTCAAGCTTACAACCCTTACAACTTGGTCATGGTTGATTTGAGGTACGATTATTACTTTTTGGAATAAACAATTTTTCATTACAATTGTTTTGTCAATTTTTAGGAGCAGTGATGTCTACTATTTGAGCAGTGAATTTAACTGTTCAGGACAAAAGACTCTTCATGACGATGTTTTGGGATTTGGAAACAGTAGCATAGAAAGGCCTTATCAGAAAGTATTAATTGGAAAAGATAGATTCAAGAAAATAATAGATAACGCATCGACTATTCGACAAGAGCAATTGATTGAAGATTTGATACGATTATTGAAGCAAGAGGAAAGGTACCTTTTGCAAAACATTTGAGATCCCGACACTCGTGACAATTCTCTCAATTAATTAATTTTTAGACATCTTCCCGACAATGAACTTAAAAAGCGATCACCAGAAGCATTCAACGAGTTAAGCTCTATTTTTGTGCGACATGAGAAAGAAAAATACGGCACAAGAACTCACAGCATCATACTCGTTGACGAATCTTTCAAAGTTACCTTTGTAGAGGAGACGATGATGGGAGATGGTACATGGAAGTGTCAAGTTTATACTAATAATTTAAATTAATTCAAGTGCCTTAAATACTTAGTGTTTTTTTTTTTTTTATAAAAAGAAAAAGCTCCAATGTAGAAAAAGTAAAAAAAAATACTGTTGATTTATTCACGTTAGTGAAAATATAAATATCTTTGAAATAATAATTTAATTCTAATCCGTTGTTTCATCTGGATCAGAATCAGAATTACTGTCATACACCACTGAGGTGTTATCTTCTGCATTATCAATCGCTTCTGAGCCAATATCCATATCTTCAGAAGTCTAGAAGAAAAAAATTTTTTCAATGCAATGTCTAGGTAATAATAATATGTTATATTTAAAAACTAAAAATATCATACCTCAGAAGCAACCTCTTCGCCATCCACATCCTTATTCAATAACAAGTTTCCCATCCAGAAAGCTTCAATAGAATTGTTAGCTGTCAACATTCCTTTAACTCTAAAGATAAACTTTTCTCGCCTTGACTTCATAAGTGGGATTAACTTTAACATTGATATATTTTTATCTTTTCGGGCTGTACAGAAAATATCTCTTAAATATTTTCCAGTCTCTAAAACAAAGTAAGACATCGATTTTAATATTTGTTTTAGTCACTCACAATGTAAAAAAGGGTTTGCTTACTTTGAAACACTTTTATCACTCCCAACACGTCTTCCGTTTGATACTTAACATTGGCCTCAAGAACTTTCATACCAGATGTGAGAAGGGTTTGATAAAGTATGGCCATGTATCGAAGATA
This sequence comes from Copidosoma floridanum, assembly GCF_036245765.1. Taxonomy (NCBI): domain Eukaryota; kingdom Metazoa; phylum Arthropoda; class Insecta; order Hymenoptera; family Encyrtidae; genus Copidosoma; species Copidosoma floridanum. The sequence goes on along the minus strand of NW_028321907.1, from coordinate 11,834,772 downwards.
CATTATTATTTGAACATTTAGTGCTGTTGCCTTGCAAATATCAGTAATTACGTCAACACACTTGGCTAATTGCAACCATGACTGGATTCGATCTGGGTCGCTGAAATAAACAGTGGTTACATTTTTAAATAACATATGCATTGTGATTCGGAAATAACTGATCGAAAAAACACCTACGTATCTGCCATTCCAAGTGAAATGTTGATACCTTTGACGAGACCGCAAAATAATTGCTTAAAAACTAAATGGAAATTAGTTCTAGTTACAGCCGGAAGAGTCTTCAAACGAGACTGCGGACGTTCAAGGGCCATAATTTCATCTGGCAGCCATTCAATGACTGAAGATATTGTTTTCAGTGGATCAGGCTCGTTTTCCATCCAAGTTTTCAACAACTCTTTGACTGCCGATTTAAATCGGGGACCATTGGGTTCATTGTTCCACTCAAGAACCAAAAAGCTATAAGCCATTTTTGCTGAAAGCAACATGTATGAAGTTAAATTTATAGTGTTTGTCGTTTTCATTTAATTTTTTCAACTTACCATGTTTCTCCTTGGATTCTTTTTCAAATGATTCGGAATGCTTCAATAAACAACTACACATGTTTACCAGTGCGATAGCTAACGAAATTTCAGCAGTGGCAATGTCCGACAGTGATTCGAAATATTTGTATGCTTCAGCTACCAGCTCCTTTCTCGTTCTCAACGAGGAATTGGACTCTTTCATCATTGCTGCCAGAGATCTAAGACCCTCTGCAAGGAAGTGTTCGTTCATCATTCATAATTGATTTCAAACGTCAAGACGCATTTAGGTATAAAAAAAGGACATACCTCGAACTAATCTACTGTGTCTAGAATTTTGAAACTCTTTCCAACTGAACAAGGTAATAAAAAGGCATAATAGTAACCTTACAGCCTCCCTCTCGTGGGTTTCGTTATCCACTCTTAGTTCAGCGACAATTTTCTTAAACTTACTACACACCATTGGCAATAATTCAACAACTTCTTGGATAAAACTCACTGAGGGTTGATTTTCAAACATTCCAAGAATTTCTTTGACTACAAAGCAAGTTTGTGCGATCGTTATTAATTGACAGTTGTTATCCAAAAGATTAAGTATCTAAAATAGAAAGCACTCATATTGAAACTGATGGAATTGTTACAATTCGATCCAATCATGGTCTCATTCACTAACTTTCGCATCCATTTTTCGGAAAAACGCAGGGTTTTTCATTGTCATCTCGCATCCGATTTCCCAATTGTCCCATTCAGGTAGTGCAATGGGCTGTTTCAGGCTGTGTGATGACTCGGCGTTGTCATCATCTTTCTCCTTTTCTTTATCCTTTTTTGACTTTTTTCCACGCTTACCACCTTTTTTCCCCAGTTTAATATCGACCCGCACAAACTGCGGGGATGGAAAGTGGTGGAAGTAACAAAGTGGGGGCTGATAGTGACTGTCGCACATCGCGACCATTGACACAAATTCACCTTGTAAACTCATTAAGCTGTCCAAACGCTTGAGGATCATCTCTCGGTAAAGATTTTCTTTTTCACTTACAAAGCCACTTATGAGTTCTCTGAAATGAAAATAAATGATGATTATCTAATAAGGGTCATATGAAATCAAACGAGTAATTATGAATGCAAAAGAAATGGTACCTGAACCAGTTTATACAGTGTATCATGTAATCGGCGGTTGATGGCTCTGGCAAATCCATTTCTTGAGGTAATAAAATAGCAAAACCTAATATAGCGTTTATACTTCCTAAATTTTTGTTAAGTCGCAAAACACAAATACGGAGAAGCTTAAAATATACAGCAACACAAGCTCCAGTTTTGCCATTTTCAAAATAAACGTAGTAGTCTTGTTGTGAACTATTATTGATACAGTATTTTGGTTCTAAATGATCACTAATAGTGGACAAAAATATAATTGCAATCATCAAATATAACTAGCAAAAAAAAATATTTATGATAACTTGACTTACTTTGGGTTTTGGTCGAGACAGCAGGTATTTACGAAATGTTCTTCCATAAAGTCTGATACATTTTGCAAGAAGTTTTCATTAATGTTTTCTGTAGTAGCTATGATTTGTCCTAACTGATCGTAAAAAAGAGCTGTCGAACTCACGCAAGTTTTCAAAATGCTTAATGTCATTTCTGAAAAATAAAATAATTGGTCACAAGTGTAATTTTTAAATCTCATGTAAAATTACGCTTACTTATAAGTTCAAACGCATCGTCGCTTCTTTCTCTAATTCCAGCCAGGTGTTTAATTGACATGACGGCTGCGACGACTCCTTTGCATTTGGTTCTAAAAAATAATAGCGAATTAGACAAATAAGCACTTTAAAGTAGTTTTTTTTTATTATCATCTGCACTTACATCACTTTTGAACTGGTCAACTGTTTCCGTAGAATCATATTCAAGTCACCATCTAAAATATCATAAATTTTTTCGGACCGAATGCACAATCCAAAAAGTAAATGGTACAATGCTGCAACTTCATCAAAGTCCAAATTGTCAACTTTATACAAAAAACTTCGTAGAAATCCCGCGTGTTGTTCAAGGAAACGATATTCGCTTTCATTATCAGTCATCTTGCAAAGTACAGCGAGTGCATTTTTTGCCGTCTTATCCCTACAACCTAAAAGATTCGAGAGCCTCTCCATTACTTCCCTTTGTCTGTGGGGTGTGTCAGCTTGACTGATAAATATATTCCGCATCCATTCGATTCCAAACTCTACGTGAGTAGGGCTGTTGTCTTTCAAAAGATTGATCGCTAAATTTAGAGTTGTTGATTGAAAACTTTTCAAAACGATTTTGTAGTTAGTGTACAGAAAATCTAAAAAATCGGTTTTGTAATAATTTTCCTTAATATGGTTGTGAAGGGCAGTTTCAACAATTTTTCTTCTTGCTGCCGTTGTCTCGTACAACAAAATTGACAAAAAGAGATCCAAGGGTTTTGCTTCCGACATAGAACTTTTAATAATTGCAACGGCAGCTTGAGCTACTTCTTTAAACAAATAAATGTTTGATTTTATCGCATTCATCATAAACATTTGATTTGTATGACATTCTTCGGGTTTTTCTTTGGAATTGGGCGACATATCTACAAGCCTCAAAGCTTTAAGTGATTTTAATGCTACTGCTTCACTTGCACATACTGTGAGTACAAATCTGTAAAAAGTATTTTATTGATTAATCAAATCCTAAAGTCAGTTCAATTGTTACAATTAAAACTTGAGTATACCTAGTAATGTTGGGAACACAGCTTTTGTCAGAAATTTTCTCTAATAAACCCAAAACTTGTACTCTCAATTCTTCTCTGTACTCCTTGGGTAAATTTAAATTATGCATACAGTCTAAAATATTATTAGTCATATCACTGTTAATTTCCATGATCTTCATGAGCATTTCTGCTGTAATGCGATGCTGTGAATCCGTAACGATATCGGGAATAAAAAGTATAACGTCTCTTTGAAACCATTCAGGAGATCTGCTCAATAATTCTTCAATCAGACTGATAAGGCAATCTGGATCAACTATCATATCTAAAAACCTAAGCTGCTGAATCATTTGGTTAGCCCAAAGTGCATCATCTGATGAATCACTAACTCAGAAAAGAAAAATGTATCACATATCTAGTTTGCAAACGCCAACAATTACAGAATTTTAGATCATGTTGCTTTATACTTACGTTGCAACAACAGCATCTATCAGTTTTTTGAAAAGATTTTTAAGTACCTCAACTTGTAAGTGGGGAACTTCAAGTAAAAGTCTAGTGAGCGACACAGCTTTTGAAGAAACGACTGTTCCTTCCTCAGTTTCTACTATCATCACTACCAAGGATTTCTTTAGATTTTCTACATCATCCATATAATTATTCCAAGATTCAAGTATATTTTCAACATCATATAATTTTGAATCAAACGAGTCTTTCATTTTTTTTACAATATTCCTCGTATCTTCCGCTATCGAATTGAAAATAGATGTTAAATAGATATTACTTGGGGAAAAAATTAATCATTTATAAATACTTACTGATCGTGTGTGAACTGTCTCCAGAATACAACGTAATTCCCATCTGGTTGACAAAGTCCGTAAACAAGCTACCATCATCATTTTGGCCTTTTATTTTTGACCTTTTATCGTTTACATCTCTCTCGAGATTCTGAAGATCCTCTAGAGAGTCAAGCTCCGGTGAATCAGGAATTCTGTTTCTAATGTTCTTAGGTGGAGTCTTGGCTTTAGGAGGATTTTTGGGTTTAGCTAAAGATATTCTCGACAATCCTCTTTTTTCCTTTGAAGTAGATGCTTTTTGAGGACTTTTGGTAACTTTGGAAGTTGTAGGCTTTTGAGGACTCTTTTCTTCTCTTGTCACTTTCTTGGGGGCTACTTCTGTATCTGAAAACGACATCTCTTCATCACTGAAAGATGTCATAGACATATCATTAATACTGTCGGCAGCTGTCCTTCTAGAAGCTGACCCATCTTTGGAGTTTTCAAGATCCTTTCCTTTCTCCTTTTCAATATTATCTCGAGTCAATTTCTGCTGTGATGCTTGACTCAGAGCGGTTTTCACCCTCTCAACCAAAGGTTTGGCTGGTGCCTTTTGTGCCTTAGATTTACTCAAAGGAGCTCTCAAGTTAATCTTCCTGTATTTATCAGCCGAAGTAACCGAACTGTTGGAATTCTGGCTCAGCTTGGAGGGGCTCCTATCCATGGACTCTAGTCGGGAATGAATGTAAGACCCTCCAAAGTTGTTGCTTCCCCGTTCACTGTCATCGTCATCTTTGTCCAAGTTGTTCTTGCATTTAGGTGAGCCAGGCTTTGCAAACTTGTCAGCACCGATCTTCTTCTTCTTTTTACCACGTTTGGGCGACGAGGATCCAGAGCTCAAGGAACCCACGACGTCTACGTCTAGCTCTTGGTCGTTGCTGCTGCTGTTGCTGCTGTCGTCGTCTTTGTCGACAATGACGTTTTTCCTCTTTTTTTTGGTAACTGCACGCACAACCGGCTCGTCGTTCTCGTCATTCGAGTCACGCTCGCTTGAGTTTTTTCTTTTTCTAGCCCTCATCGACGCTTCAAACGCACTAACGGACCTAGAGACGGCTTCTTTCGTCATCTGCGAGGTCGTCGAACTGATTCGCGTTATTCCCAGTTGACTGGACGACTGGAACTGCTTGTGCAGCACACTGCTTTTGTTGCCTAGTTTACGCCGGTCCATTACGATGCTTGATTGCTCTTTATATTTTTATCGCAGGGCAATTGTTTCGTTCCAACGTCAATATTTTAATATTTTGAAAAAAAACTACTCACTACAGTCACTACCTTTCACGAGTGTGACACTTGCAACCGCTCAAATTACACATCGTATACAAAACACGTGCGTGAACTCGTGAAGGCATGCAACTACTTGTATATCTTGTTATTCCCGCTCTCCTCCGTCTCCTCGGGTGCGTTCCGAAAGTCAGATTCACCGCGTAAATGGCAACGCTGCTGTCACAGATCGTCACATAAGGTAAAGTGACTACTGGAGCTGAGGTCCGAAATGCCAAAACAAATCGTGATTTTTAGCGACGGTGTTATGGAAAAAAGCGCGATTTGTTTTGGCATTTCGGACCTCAGCTCCAGTAGTCACTTTACCTTATGTGACGATCTGTGACAGCAGCGTTGCCATTTACGCGGTGAATCTGACTTTCGGAACGCACCCCGAGGGTTCCGCATGTCAACAAACTTTGATATTTTTTACTGTTTTCTCTCCCATGCCATCTGATATTTCGGAGTTTGTTGACATGCGGAACCCACCGACAGTTAGTACAGGTTGACGCTAGCGCTACCCGACCATGCGGCGTTACCACGACCTACGTAACTTAACTGCTGGCAGCATTTGCGGAATACACCCATAGTCCGCAGGCTAAGTAAACGTCCTTAACCGCCTTTTTTACTAACGTTTAGAATAATGATTGAGACAATCAATGATTGTATCATGAGTTTTTGTATAAAGTTCAATTTATACAAATAAGTTGGTAAATATAGGCACACATGATTAATATTTAAACATTTTAAGCTGTATAAATATATAACATAGATTCCAAATATGCATTATTACCGCTGGAATATGCTAACAAAACCAAATATCCGTCTTTCTCACCCAGCAAAATAATAGGTATCTGTTTAATCCTGTATCAATTTATTGCACACATGCGAAATGTTCAATGACAGTAAACAATGACATAATTTCAAACTTTACTTTTAACTCTTCATTTCACACGTAATTTTACAATGCAATTGATAAATTATTATTCATACAAAAGTATTAATATTCTTATAGGAGGTCGATTTTCAGGCAAAAGATTATTTGTAAACTTGGCGTAAACAGCACAGCCAATGTCAACTTTTTATTTTCTATCTACACAACTAGTTGCGGCTGGTTTTAGCGTTTCAGATTTCTAAACTAAAAAGTGGCCCTAAAATTCTGAAGGAAAGCTTTAGATATTTTAGGCCCTAGAGCCATGTTGTCAATTATAAACCAGCCGCAACTTATTTGACAGATACAAAATGAAAATTCAACATTTTCTGTGCTGTTTGCGGCAAGTTTACAATTTATCTATTACTCGAAAGTATACATATATAGGAGGTTAATATTCGTATAAAACATACACTGCAAACTTGCCGCAAGTAGCACAAACATCGTTAATTATTTATTTTGTATCTATTTCAAGAGTTGCGGCTGGTTTATAAGTGACTAAATGGCTCTAGGGCTAAGCTGCCTAAAGCTCTCCTTCAGAATTTCAGAAGCAATTTTTGGCCAAAAAAATCACGACCGCTAGATGGCGCTGATCCTAATGATTATAACTACTTATAGTAGAGCCATTTAATCAATTATAAACCAGCCGCAACTAAATTAGTAAATACAAAATAAAACGATAACATTGTTTGTGCTGCTTGCGGCAAGTTTGCAGTGTATGTTTTACACCAATATCGACCTTCCTTATATTTACACTTTCAGGTAATAGATGAATTGTAAACTTGCCGCCAATAGTGCGAACAATGTTGATTTTTTATTTTATATTTATGAAATTAGTTGCGGCTGGTTTATAAGTAATTAAATGGCTCTAGGGCTAAGCTGCCTAAAGCTCTCCATCAGAATTTCAGAAGCAATTTTTGGCCAAAAAAATCACTACCGCTAGATGGCGCTGATCCAAATGATTATTTTACTAAACTTATACTAGAGCCATTTAATCATTTATAAACCAGCCGCAACTAATTTAGTAAATACAAAATAAAACGATAACATTGTTTGTGCTGCTTGCGGCAAGTTTGCAGTGTATGTTTTACACCAATATCGACCTCCCTTATATTTACACTTTCGGGTAATAGATAAATTGTAAACTTGCCGCAAACAGCACAAACATCGTTAATTATTTATTTTGTATCTATTTCAATAGTTGCGGCTGGTTCATGAGTGATAAAACCGCTCTAGGGCTAAGCTGCCTAAAGCTCTCCATCAGAATTTCAGAAGCAATTTTTTGCCAAAAAAATCACTACCGCTAGATGGCGCTGATCCAAATGATTATTTTACTAAACTTATACTAGAGCCATTTAATCATTATAAACCAGCCGCAACTAATTTAATAAATACAAAATAAAAAGTCAACATTGTTCGCACTATTGGCGGCAAGTTTACAATTCATCTATTACCTGAAAGTGTAAATATAAGGAAGGTCGATATTGGTGTAAAACATACACTGCAAACTTGCCGCAAGCAGCACAAACAATGTTATCTTTTTATTTTGTATTTACTAAATTAGTTGCGGCTGGTTTATAATTGATCAAATGGCTCTACTACAAGTAGTAATAATCATTTGGATCAGCGCCATCTAGCGGTAGTGATTTTTTTGGCCAAAAATTGCTTCTGAAATTCTGAAAGAGAGCTTTAGGCAGCTTAGCCCTAGAGCCATTTAATTACTTATAAACCAGCCGCAACTAATTTCATAAATATAAAATAAAAAATCAACATTGTTCGCACTATTGGCGGCAAGTTTACAATTCATCTATTACCTGAAAGTGTAAATATAAGGAAGGTCGATATTGGTGTAAAACATACACTGCAAACTTGCCGCAAGCAGCACAAACAATGTTATCTTTTTATTTTGTATTTACTAAATTAGTTGCGGCTGGTTTATAATTGATCAAATGGCTCTACTACAAGTAGTAATAATCATTTGGATCAGCGCCATCTAGCGGTAGTGATTTTTTTGGCCAAAAATTGCTTCTGAAATTCTGAAAGAGAGCTTTAGGCAGCTTAGCCCTAGAGCCATTTAATTACTTATAAACCAGCCGCAACTAATTTCATAAATATAAAATAAAAAGTTAACGTTGTTTGCACTGTTTGCGTCAAGTTTACAATTCATCTATTACCCAAAAGTATAAATATATATGAGGTTGATATTCGTATAAAACATACATTGCAAACTTGCCGCAAGCAGCACAAACAATGTTATCTTTTTATTTTGTAATTACTAAATTAGTTGCGGCTGGTTTATAATTGATTAAATGGCTCTACTATAAGTAGTAATAATCATTAGGATCAGCGCCATCTAGCGGTAGTAATTTTTTTGGCCAAAAATTGCTTCTGAAATTCTGAAAGAGAGCTTTAGGCAGCTTAGCCCTAGAGCCATTTAATTACTTATAAACCAGCCGCAACTAATTTAATAAATACAAAATAAAAAATCAACATTGTTCGCACTATTGGCGGCAAGTTTACAATTCATCTATTACCTGAAAGTGTAAATATAAGGAAGGTCGATATTGGTGTAAAACATACACTGCAAACTTGCCGCAAGCAGCACAAACAATGTTATTGTTTCATTTTGTATTTACTAATTTAGTTGCGGCTGGTTTATAATTGATTAAATGGCTCTACTATAAGTAGTTATAATCATTAGGATCAGCGCCATCTAGCGGTCGTGATTTTTTTGGCCAAAAATTGCTTCTGAAATTCTGAAGGAGAGCTTTAGGCAGCTTAGCCCTAGAGCCATTTAGTCACTTATAAACCAGCCGCAACTCTTGAAATAGATACAAAATAAATAATTAACGATGTTTGTGCTACTTGCGGCAAGTTTGCAGTGTATGTTTTATACGAATATTAACCTCCTATATATGTATACTTTCGAGTAATAGATAAATTGTAAACTTGCCGCAAACAGCACAGAAAATGTTGAATTTTCATTTTGTATCTGTCAAATAAGTTGCGGCTGGTTTATAATTGACAACATGGCTCTAGGGCCTAAAATATCTAAAGCTTTCCTTCAGAATTTTAGGGCCACTTTTCAGTTTAGAAATCTGAAACGCTAAAACCAGCCGCAACTAGTTGTGTAGATAGAAAATAAAAAGTTGACATTGGCTGTGCTGTTTACGCCAAGTTTACAATCCATTTTTTACCCAAAAGTCTACCTCCAAAAATATAGATATTCATATGGTTTAATAAAATCGACCATATGGCATTACTTAGTAGTAATTACTTTAATTACTACACATAACTTCACGTACATCTTACACCGTGCTCTCTTTACCAGAATGATAAAATCAGAGGCTGTAAAGTTACGTATATAGGTCGTGGTGGGTAACGCCGCTTGTAACGAGGGCTGCCGATGAAGCCCGAACACGGCCAAATGTGTGGAGAGAGAAAAGCAAATGTGTTGATTCATAAAAATTGACAGCTTCATCATGCATGTAAGTGAGGGTCTTATACTTAAGTAAATACAAATCCTGCTTGTCCTTATACCTTATAAAATGTAAACGATGACCGACAATGCATATTATACTCAGAAGTTTCTGGCCGCTTGTCAAAACGGACACTTGGATAAAATAAAGCGCTTCGCCGAGGAGCACGACATAAAGGACTGGACCATTTACCGGCACAAGACGACAGGTGATACGGCTCTGCACCTGGCAGCTCGTCAAGGCCACCTCGAGGTCGTTCACCACCTGTGCGAGAACTGGCCGCACCTCGAAAAGGTGCTGGTGGTGGTAGACGCGGCAAACTTTGACATGAAGCGTCCACTGCACGAGGCCGCGCAATTTGCCCGCAAACGGATACTCCGCTACCTATTGCACTTGGGCGCAGAGGTGGATGCCCTGAAACGAGCAGACTGGACGCCGCTCATGCTCGCTTGTACCCAGGGTGGCTCAGATGCTCTGGAGTGCGTCGAGACTCTGCTGGACTATGGGGCAAACTCGCGTCTAAGAAACAAGGACGGGTGGACACCACTGCTGCTCGCCAGCCGAACCGGGGAGCCTCGGATAGTCCAGCTTCTAATCGACTTCTCGCCCGAGTGTGTCGATGACCGGAGTAACAACAAGCGCAGCGCGCTCCACATCGCTGCATTTCACGCTCACCGAGATGTTGTCGATCTGCTGCTGAAGGCCATGCCGGAGCTGCTTGAGGCGCGTGATTCTGCTGGTTGCACTCCACTGCTAGAGTCGGTCAAGAGTAAGGATCCCGGGATCACGCGGCATTTGATCGAACAGGGAGCCAACGTCGAGGCACTTGACAACATTGGACAGAATTTGGTGCACGTAGCGGCTTCTGTGGGAAATGTAACGGTCATTCGATACGCTCTGACTAAGCTAGGGGAGCACTTTCGCGGGGCAACGGATCGGTTTGGCGTTACTCCGTTGCAGATTGCAAAAAAAAATAAACAAATCGAGACTGCTAGACTGTTGGATTTTTGCTGATAGGAGCTGATAAAAGATTATTCAGTTGCTTGGTTTTAAAAGTGATTGTCCTTTCAAGACTGATATGTAAATTGATGATTGAATGCATGCGCGCTGTTTCTGTTGACTGTATTTACTGGAGATAGTGTACAAAATTTTTAAGAACTCTTTTTTGTTATAACAAGTAATTTATTACAACGACTGACGAGCTTGTAAAAATTTTATTGACAAAATATACGCTTAATCTTATACCTGAATAAACTGACATTTTTTTATTTCAAAAATTGTGTAATGCATGAATTTATGCATGTTTGAAAATTCCTGTAATTCATCCTTTCTGTAACTGTATGATATCAAGGATACCTACAACTTTTTCTAAGAGTTCAAGAAACGATTGCAACACTAAAAAAACAGTTCCATTACATAAAATGTGCGTACAAATGTTAAATAGATTTACCACAATAACACAATAACGAAAGAAAAAAAAAATCTGTATATTAATTCGTTGTAAGATAATTATAACTTATGAGTGAAAAAAAGTAACTTCAAGTATTAACTTAAATATTCATTACACAGTCCTAATCCATTGCACTCAAGTATGTGAGAACCATTTTCATCTTTGTTCAATGAAAAAGACAGTCCCTTATCTCCTAACATCAATTCTGCAACTTGCTTTGCAGTTTCTGCATGACAAGTCAACTCCATTTTACCGATTTTCACTCTCGAGGTGCCCTTAGCAAGAACCATTAGAATAACCATTTGGTCTTGTAAATGCTGATCCACACATGAATCCATTAATATTGGAGCCAAAAGTTGGTAGGCTGCATCGATTCCCGAAGGCGTTTGGGCTCGAGTCTCTGAATTTAGGCCTGAGCCCCCAAAAACACAATCTTTGCTTGTCTTGCACATCAAATTAATTCCAGCTTCATGACCAACAGTGGCATTTCTTGGCTCTTTGTACGTGATAATGTCAATTGGAGGTACGCAAATGCTTCGTTTGGACAGCTCATCGACAACTGTGGAATGGGCATTATTCGTCATTGTCTGTGCCTCGTTAATATTCACAGAGCCGGCAACATATGACCAGCCCTTTATGTCAGTTGGGACCCCGGCATCCAGTAACTCTATGCTCTTCAAATAACGAACAGGAGTCACCTTCATGTGAACTTCACCACCACCTTGAGGATAATAGCCCCTCTTCAGAATATCCATCTCAAAGTCTCCCCCAAACCTCTTTAAAAGTGGCTTGAAGACGTTTTTGATGTATTCTACTTGTGGGCCAAAGGGCACGTTGGTACCACCTTTGAGAATATACGTGGCTGCTCTGGACGAGAATAACGCACAAGGCAGGGCAATCTGTATGAGCAGACAAATACAACCAGCCGTTCTGGTGTCAGCGACAAACTCTTGCTTCTGGCTCTGCAGGTAACCAGGCTTGAAGATCAGACGAGTCGAGCCTATGCGGGCGCCTATCACCTCGGCGTTGCACATCTCTTTAACGAGCTCGACGCCCTTCAAGTGCTGGGCCGAGAGACCTGGCCTTGGACGGCCAGCACGGATATTGTCGATCTCCACGGGAATCCGGTAAAGAGCACTGAGGCACAGGGCCACTCGCAACACCTGACCACCACCCTCACCTAGACTACCGTCTAATTTGACAAGCTTCTCCGACGACACCGACATCCTCGACGCTCCGGTTTTGGAGAAGTTGGTTGCCGGCTACTCTGTTTTGACTGCTATTTTCGACGATGGTAGCAGAAAACACAACTGCTTAGAAATCGATAAACGATATATTTAAGATGTCTGATCAACTTTTGAGGAGGTTGCCTACTAATTTCCGGTTATTTTTTTCTTACCTCGTATAGTAATCCTCGAATGACGTTGAATACTTAATTACTTTTACGTTATGTGCGACAAATCAAACAATTTGAAGTGGTTATGTGTGAGCCGAGTGCAATATATGACACACTCGAATCGAGCTTTGTTGTGGTTGTAAAGTGTGTGCTTTAGGGTGCACTTACAGCAATATTTTGAAGTTCGCATTTCGAAAAACTACTTACTTAAATGTCTTTTTACCATTTTTTTCAAAACACGTATATGTACATGGATAAATATACATATAATAGCAGAAAAATATTTTCATAATGATTGCTAAGCCTGAATAAGTAACTTTGAATATGTTTAATTCATATATAATTATTGACACCCGAGTATTGGAAAAACAAAAAGAAAAAAAAAAAAAAAAAAAAAAAAAAAAAAAAAAAAAAAAAAAAAAAAAAAAAAAATGTAAAGGCAGCTTTATGAACAAAAAAAAAAAACTACAATTTTTCAACTATATATTTTTGTATTTACATATTTTTAAATTACCTGTTTATAACTTTAAAAATTCGCAAAAATATTTGTATTTATTAAAATTGTTTTTCTTAATTTGTAAACTCAAATGATAACACCATAGTAGTCACTGACAATATTCAAGCTTAAAAATGGTCAACGAATTCTCAAAATTACAATTGTCATAATCATAAATTCCAAACAACTAAATGTACTTTTGAATCTTAAATAGTATTTGCTTTCATGTAAACTTATTACACTATGCAAAAATTAACTTAGTTTATGTAATGATTATTCTTCTGGCCAAGGTTTCCCTATACCTTGAGATGCTCCCATTCTGGATGGATCTTGACTGGGGTAGTGTATGCCTGTGGGTGCCGTGCCAGGTGGATATATTGGCGCGACTGGTGGAGCCATTGGAGGAGTAAAAAGGAAAGCAGGTGGTGGCATTGGCGGAGGCGGAATAATTGGCGGTGGCATCATTCCAGGTAGATTGAAGAAATTGTTGGTCACGTTTTCAGGTGGTGGAGGCAGAGCTCCCGGAAGACCAGGCACAGGCTCCAAAGTTTCTCTAACACCCTCTACTGCCGATACCGCTTGCCGACCCTGAGAGCGTCCCCACTTGATAGTTAAGCGTCTGCCACCAAGTATAAGCTTGTTAAACGTCCTTTCAGCAGCTGCCTCTGCAGCATTACGCTGCGTGTACTGTATAAAGGCACACTGTTGTCTGGGAACCATTGTTATCGACCTAATTTCGCCATACTGATAAAAATGATCTCTCAAGATCTTTTCGGTTATTATCTCGCCCAAGTTGCCGACATAGAGCGTCGTTATAGCCTTGTCCTCTGGTGGATCCAGTTTAGGCATTGCGGCAGCCCTTCTCATCAGTTTATCCGCCACCGGGTCATTAACACCATAGTAACGATCCTTGATATTCTGATCTGCCAAGGGGTCGTCAGGATCCGTGGGCTTTTCATGCCGATAGGGGCACTCCTCTCCTCTCTTACACTCCCCTTTCACCCAAAACGAACATATGTGCGGTCTGTTTCTCTTGTAGTAGGGTGATGTCCTAGCTAGCTTCATCAACAAATCGCTAGCTGCTGCCGATTTTCCAACGGCCCCAGCAGGTGTAGTAGCATCAATCTTACTGATCTCACTGTCAATGTTCTGAACGTAGTATTCTTTATTCACGTCGGAGCGTGGAATATCATCCTTGATCTTGAGAGCAGAGTCTCGCACTTGGATAGGTAGACCATACTCCAAATCCAATAGACAGGTCTGACAAACGTTTTTCAACCTGCTGCAAGTTTGGCAGACTTCTGTTTTCTTGAACCTCATTCTGGCACCTGGACACCAGCGGAACACTGTAAACGGTCGCATGCATATTTTGCACTCTTTGCCATACTTTTCCTTGGTCTGAAAAATCAGGTAAGAAAAATTGGTTAAACAATTATAAATTAAACAAAAAATATTGGAGCTACGAAAAATTTTTTATTTACCATACGAATGTACGGATTATCTCCTAAGCAAGTTTGACACAAAATTGGAAATTCCTGTCGACAAAAGGAAAATTTTGTAGGTTAGTTTTTGATTGTGCCTTATTATGTAGATTTGCCAAAGTACTCACAGCATCTTCCCAATTCTGCCTATTGTATGTATTTGTCGTCTTTGACATCGACATTGTGGCTCAATTGTAGGAAACTAGAGTTCGTTTAAACAAGAATAATAAATAAAGCCCCGATGTGCTATTTATCACGCCATACCTACGCAAATTTGTGCTGTAAAACTATCTTAGGTGTGCTAAAATGATTTTAGTATTATACGAAACTAAGACACGTACACAGTTACACACTCGCACGAAACTACAACTTGACAAATGATGAAGTGCTCACCATCTTGTCATAGATGAAAATTGTCTGAACTTTTTCGCGATATTTATTTTGTGTTTGTCCACGTTCCCAGCAGAGGGGGGAGGGGAGGGACATCAGACAATCAAAAATTTGCTTCGGGTGTGTTCGGGCTTCATCGGTGGCCCCCTCGTTTTAAATGTCAAAATTAAAGAGTATTACGCTTAGTATATTATTTTAAAAGATTATATGTAAATATACGTGTTACGTGTTGACTCTATGTACTCGATGTATATTATGAACCATGTTCAATACTCATATGTTGTACCATGGCTGTGTAATTCACCTTTAAAGCCAATAAATCTATTTTACTACTACTACTACAAAATTAAAGAATACTAGTATAAAACAAAATGTACATATATACATACGTTTGGGTATCATTCATAGAGGTATAATAATTAAAAAATAAATTATTATACCTCTATGGTATCATTGCCCTTATTGGTAACTTTTTACTTTTCCCCTAAAATAAAGTTACTTTGTCGCGTTAGGTTAGGCTCTGGCTTACGGCTGGCCTAGGTAGGCTATCCGTAATTCTGTGTAGTTTTTGACCGCATAGTTGTACACAACACTCGCAAAGCAAAGCAGAGTGAAAAGAGACGGCGTCCTCACAATTTGATCATACAATTATTATCCCATTAATCATTAAAACTCGTATCAAAAACTAAATTTGCATAATCCAAAAGATAAGGTTACCGTGTGTGTGGATGCCCACGATAAAGAGGAAAACAAACAAGTGCTCGTCGGTCCCGAACAATCGACGAAATCTGTAGAAACACGTGAGAAAATCAAGCTAAGCGCATTTGCGAGTCATTGACCGAATCAGTCCCTTGACCTCTGTATCTTCGTGTTGTACAGTCCTGACAGTTGAGCAGAGCAAGGATAAGGGCGAAAAATGAGCGACGACAGCAGTGACAGCGACTTTGATGAGGATCCGGACGAAATTGGAGTCCCGGGTGGCGGTAAGGATCTCGCTACGGTTATGTCCATCACGAGCTCGAACAAAAACGAGCCGCCAAAACCCTCCAACGTCGTGCCACAAGGTGTCAGTGGCCTCAAACAGCAGCCCTTGACCGTCCGGTATAACCAACACAGGCCACCCGTCCCGAATTTGCCCAATTTCGGCACGCGCTTCGCCAACCACTCGAACAACTTGGTAGGGATGCCTCAGGTGGTCAACCGCCCTGCCCAAGTCGGGCTCTCTGGCAAGGAAGTCTCGAATATGTGGATGAACGCCGACACCAAGCAGATGCCTGTCATCAACCCTCAGGCCATCATTACCGAGGAAGACGAGGACGACGAGGAGATGGGTGTTGCTGAGACTTATGCCACTTACCGGCCGGCCAAGCTCAAACTCGGGAGGCCTCATCCTGATACCGTCGTTGAGACCGCGTCCTTGTCGAGTGTCGAGCCTGCGGACGTTTGGTACAATCTGTCTATTCCCAATGACACCATAAGATCCGGAGCGCTGTCGGCTCTGCAACTCGAGTCCATTACCTATGCCTCTCAGCAGCATGCTCATCTCTTGCCCGATGGCTCCAGGGCTGGCTTTTTTATTGGTGACGGTGCTGGTGTTGGCAAGGGCCGTACCATCGCTGGTATTATATTTGAGAACTACTGTAAGGGAAGGAAAAAAGCCATTTGGGTTTCCGTGTCCAATGACTTGAAGTACGATGCCGAACGCGATCTCATGGACATAGGAGCGTCCCAGGTCAAAGTTTATGCACTCAACAAATTCAAGTACGGCAAGTTGTCGTCGAGTACGAATGGGAATGTTAAAAAAGGTGTCATATTCAGTACCTATTCGGCTCTTATTGGTGAGACAGGCTTAACAAGCTTAGGTACAAAGTACACTAGTAGATTAAAGCAATTGGTGCAGTGGTGCGGTGAGGATTTTGATGGTTTAATAGTATTTGACGAATGTCACAGGGCAAAGAACCTTTGTCCCTCTGTTAGTTCGAAACCCAGCAAAACAGGTCTAACAGTATTGGAGTTGCAAAACAAGTTACCAAAAGCAAGAGTCGTTTATGCCAGTGCAACTGGTGCTTCTGAGCCGAAAAACATGGCTTACATGGTACGTCTGGGCATGTGGGGCAAGGGAAGTCCATTTTCGACTTTCAATGATTTCATAGTAGCAGTGGAAAGGCGTGGAGTTGGCGCTATGGAGATCGTGGCCATGGACATGAAGCTCAGGGGAATGTATATTGCACGACAACTTGGCTTCCAAGGAGTCACGTTTAAAATCGAAGAAGTTCCTCTGTCCGAAGATTTTAAAAAAACGTATGATCAGGCTGTTAAACTGTGGGTCGAGGCAATGCAAAAGTTCCATGAAGCATCAAATCTTATACAGGCCGAAAGTCGAATGAAAAAAACGATGTGGAGTCAATTTTGGTCCTCGCACCAACGGTTCTTCAAGTACTTGTGCATCGCCGCAAAAGTCAAGCACACGATAAGTTTAGCTCGAGAGGCACTCAAATGCGGCAAGTGTGTAGTCATAGGTTTGCAGTCAACTGGCGAAGCTCGAACTCTCGAACAATTGGAACGCGAAGATGGAGAACTTAATGATTTTGTATCCACTGCTAAGGGAGTCTTTCAATCTCTAGTCGAAAAACACTTCCCAGCACCCAATAGAAATAATATTAATCGCGTGTTAGGATTAAATTTACCTCTGTCGAATTCAGGTAAGTTGATTTATGTTTAGTTGTTGTGTCCATCAACATTTTTTTACATACTCACATGAAACAAATTATTTAGATTCTTGGATGAACCCTAGCAAAAGGAAAATAGTGCAGCCCCCGATTCAACCAGCTCCAAAGAAAATCCGTATTCTCGACTTGTCTGATGACGAATCAGTGGAACCGGAGAACGGAAAATCAGACTCAAATTCTGTAGTCAAACAAATTGATTCAGAAAGCGAAGACGATGCGCAATCCGACGAAGAGAATAGTGACGTTAACTCGGACTACAATCCGTTTGACAGCGATAGCGATTCAGACGTCGATCCTTGGGATAGAAGAAAAAAGAAAGAAGGAAAGAAAACCCTGAAGAAAAAATCTAAAAAATCAAAAGCCAACAACACTTCAACTCAAGATACAATACAGGCAATGCTGATGAAGAAATCTGCACCGAGTACAACCATGATTTCAACAGCTTTGAAGACAACAACAGCAACAACAACAGTACAACCTACAGCAATGAAGACAATAAATATGGGTGTGGGAGGAAAGAGCAACGGTGTAGCAAGCTCTTCCTCTTCTGTATCTACTTTGGCGCCCAGTCCAATGATTTCAAGTAATGAAACACGTGATCAGAATGCATCTGCGAATAGCATCGACCGTGCTTGTAACATGAAAGAAGAATTGCTAGCGAAAATCGAGACTCTTGGCGTGGTACTGCCTCCCAACACCTTGGATCAGCTAATCGACGAGCTTGGTGGTACAGAAAATGTAGCTGAAATGACGGGTCGAAAGGGCCGCGTCGTACAGACCGACGATGGCTCTGTCAAGTACGAAACGAGATCAGAAATCGACGTGCCACTCGAAACCCTCAACCTCACCGAAAAACAGAGATTCATGAACGGCGAGAAGACGGTAGCGATAATTTCCGAGGCTGCGAGCAGTGGAATATCGCTACAAAGCGATCGCCGAGCGCGAAATCAGATGCGTCGTGTTCACATAACGTTGGAGCTGCCCTGGAGCGCTGATCGGGCTATCCAGCAGTTCGGTAGGACGCACCGTTCGAATCAAGTAAACGCGCCTGAGTACGTATTTCTCATATCAAATCTGGCTGGTGAGCGAAGGTTCGCTTCGACTGTCTCCAAGAGATTGGAAAGCCTCGGTGCCCTCACCCACGGGGATCGACGAGCCACCGAAACTCGAGACTTGTCGCAATTCAACATTGACAATAAGTACGGGCGTGCGGCCCTAGAAACTACCATGAGGGCAATAATGGGATTCGAGAAGCCATTGGTACCGCCACCGCAGGACTACCGAGGCAACTTTTTCAAAGATATTGCCGTTGCTCTGGTAGGCGTCGGGCTGATCTACAACGAGAACGGAAGCTACTCTTTGGACAAGGACTACAACAATATAACGAAATTTTTGAACCGAATCCTTGGCGTCCCGGTCGAGCTGCAGAACTATCTGTTCCAATATTTCACGGATACCCTCAACGCCATAATCACGCATGCAAAGAGGTCTGGTCGGTTTGACATGGGCATCCTCGACCTCGGAGCTTCGGGAGAGTCTGTACGTCGCGTGAAACTTATCCGCTTCCTTCGAAAGCACGCGACGGGTATCGCACCGACAGAGTTGCATATAGTTCACGTCGAACGCGGTATGAACTGGGAGGATGCAGAAAGTCGCTGGACTCAAACGGAGGATGTCTTTGAGGGTTTCTATCTGAGCCATCACGTGCGCAACGGCAAAAGATCAGTCCTGTTGGCAGTTTGTGGCAGTGAGTTGAAAAAAACCGAGTCCAAGAGAGACCAGCTTTACATACTGTACAGGCCAAACACCGGATTGCAGCTGCGCCAAGAGACGCTCACAGAACTTGAAAAGAAGTACAAAAAGGTAAGAGAGGAGGAAGCAAGAGCTCACTGGATCTCGCAGTATCAGGCCTCGCTAACTACGTGCTCGCATGCGTATTGGCGTGGCAATTGCAAGAACGCTACCGTTGGTCTCGAGTGCGAGACCGGCCTAAGACGTCGGTCCTACAATGTATTATCTGGTTCTGTGCTCAGTGTGTGGAGCCAAGTCGAGACTATACTGGCCTCGCGTCTTGGTAACAACTCCAAAATGCAAGTTGTACGATTGCGTACAGAGGATGATATCAAGATAGTGGGCACCCTCATACCCAAGTCATGTATGGATGCGCTGCGACATGTCTTGCAGACCAATGCCGAAAAAGTAGAGGAGCAAAACTTTTAGTTGTTCGTAACCAGATCTCAAGTTTATCTTACATTAGTAGATTTATAAATGTCAACCGCCTCATCATCTTTATACTGGCAAATCGTCGTTTTGATTTGAAATACTTTCATTGTCATAAAATTTCGAGCGAACCGCTAGATTTCATTTGTAAGTGTAAATGTTATTGTAAATAATTTAAATCACGATTAAATTAAATTGATTAACGTGTATTTTTTTTTTAAATACAGGCTGCAAAAAAATTCACGAATTTTTCTCATTGACACTTTGAAGCACGTGGCTTTGTAATGTTGAACGCGAACGTGTAAATAAAACATTTTCTTTAGCGTAAATTAGCTTTTCAATTGATTTCCCGAACACGTATTTTTTTATATCTGCCGTGTAAGCTTACACACTTTTCATTCCAGATGGAGATTTACTCAAGCGGCTTAACACCTCGTTGAAGCCTTTTAATTTCAAAAGTGAAGACTTTGATGACAACTACGTGTTTGAAGATAGTATATAGTTGTAGGATTTTAGAATTTTTACAAAGTGTTGAATTAGAAAAATTGTACGTGCCTTTTGCCAAAGAAATCGCAGTGTGAACTTTTACGTTTATTACATTTAAATGATAGAACTCAAGTGTGTTGTTGATGATGTTTGGCTGAGTTGCCACAAAGTTTTATAATTTATCCCTTGTGATGATGTTTTGTAAGTTTTCGTAATAAATAGATCTATTTTTAAAAACTCATATAAACTTAATCTCGTATCTGCTTTTCATCGTTTAAAAAGCACAAAATACTTAAGCATTTAAACACTCATTTTCAAAATAGTCGGTAAAATCAATGCCTACAGTAATGTTTACTAAAATTGGCAGACGATTTTTTTTTTACTTGGGCGGTGCAGCTGAAATCGTCACATAACCTCATGATTGTTTATGTTATCTTTTTGCTTTAGCTGTCACATTTACTGATTTTTTAATAATATAGGTAATTTTAACGTTTTGTGTGAGGGAGATAGAGTTTTATGGTGTTATGAAATTAAAATTTTTATTACACCATTACACGTAAAAATAAAATAGATGACGAGTTAATCGTAGTTGATCTGTACAATGGTGCAATTGTATTAATATTGACAAAACTAAATAACTAAAATAATGTCTTCCGCACATTTGTCCAGTGGAAAACTAAATATTGGATTACTGCAAGAGCAGGCCAGAAAGCAGCTGCTCTGTTTACTCGAAAAATGTGACGGACCAAAGGTTTGAAAGACTTACCTGTTTACGTTTTTATTTTAAAAAGCCGGAAATTCACCTTTTACGCATAATTTATTTTTTTATTACGTAGGTTATAATTTGGGATGAATCACTTGGTGGGCCGATGGGTCTTGTAGCAAAAGGTGATACTCTTCAAGAACATGAAGTAATTAAAATGTACCCATTGGTAGGCGGACGTCTACCACCTGCTGATGTGAGCAACGTCATTTTTATTACAAGGCCTCATTTAGACCTTATGGATTTTATTGCTCAAAATATTCATGGGTAATTGAAAAACTAATTGCTTAAAATTTCACCGTTTTCATGTTGATTTTTTTTTTTTTTTTTTTTTAGTGAAGAAGGAAGCAGACAGCGCAAAGATTTCCACATATTTTTTGTACCACGCAAAAGCCTACTCTGTGAAAAGAAGTTGCAAAACCGTGGAGTGTATGGAAACTTCACACTAATCGAAGAATTTCCTTGTGATCTTTTTCCTTTTGACAATGACGTGGTCTCCATGGAAATAAGCAGTGCATATCGCGAATTTTATTTAGAAAATGATCCTACTTGTTTGTATCAAGTAGCAATAGCTATACAAAATTTGCAGAGGCTGTATGGTAAAATTCCAAAAGTTACTGGAAGAGGACCTGCTGCCAGTAAAGTCTGGCACTTGATGCAGAGACTAGAAAAGGAAAATGAGGAAACGAAGTCTAAAGAGGTACAGACACCTGTTATTGAGCATTTACTTTTACTCGACAGATCAATAGACTTATTGTCGCCTCTCGTAACTCAACTGACGTATGAGGGCTTGATTGATGAGATTTATGGAATACACAATAGTGAGTGAAAAATTTCACCAACCCATTTTTTTTTTTTTTTTCATCCCATATTAATAACACTACTCAAACATTAATTTTTTAGCCACTGTAAAATTGCCAGCTGAAAAGTTTGCAAGTTCTGATGAGTCGCCTACTATGTCGCTTGAAAAAAAAATACAACAAATAATACTCAATTCGGGAGAAGAGATTTTTGCTGAGATAAGGTATGATACTCAAATGTTTAAATTGAAAAAAGGGCACAGTAAAGAATATTTACGTAACTGTACTTTTAGAGATAAAAACTTTAATGGAGTGGGACCAGTACTGAGTAAAAAGGCCAGAGTGATATCATCGCAATTTGATGAAAGGCATTCTGACAAAAGTGTACAGGAAATAAGGAAATTTGTAGCAAGGCTACCTCACATGCTAGCTACTAAACAATCTTTAGCCAAGCGTGGGTATTTTTGTATAGTACCAAATGAGTTCAACCAGACTAGAATGAATATTTTTTCAAAATTTTCCTTCAGATACAACCATTGCAGAAATGATCAAAGAAGTTACTGACTCCACGAATTTCTTGGAAACATTGCAAATCGAACAAGAACTGCTCAACTGCATAGATACTGACAAACCAAATTCTTACATAGAGGACTTGATAGCCCAACAAGAACCAATTTTAAAAGTACTGCGACTCTTGTGCATTCAATCTATAACGAACTCTGGCTTGAAGCAAAAACTACTAGATTATTACAAACGAGAAATCGTGCAGACTTACGGCTATGAATACTTGCCGACTTTACTAAATTTGGAAAAAGTAGGCCTACTAAAAGTCCAACAGTCCGTCAGGCAGTACACGGTGTTACGAAAAGCATTGAGACTAACGGTAGAAGACGAGAGCGAAATCGCGCCAAAGGACATAAGCTACGTACATTCTATTTACGCGCCTTTGAGCATTAGATTGGCAGAACAATTAGTGCAACCAGGAGGATGGCAAGGGCTGAATGACATTCTTGGTTTACTGCCAGGACCTGCGATCAACAGTGTTGCTCAAAAATCGGCTTCTGGCAGAAGTAGAAATTTTTGTTCTCCAGTTGTTTGACTATCAAGTCAAAAATCTATGATTTTTAATGTCTATCGAATTTCAGGAAATTCAATGACAAGCGAGGACTCATCTTCGGAGCCATCAAAACTCATATTAGTATTTTTCATTGGTGGCTGTACATTTGCAGAAATCTCGGCCCTGAGATTTCTTTCCCAGCAAGAAGAATGTAATATATCGACTTTTGCACGTTTATACTTACGTATTTGTCATGTCTTGAAAATTTATGGTTTTTTGTTTAATTCTCATTTTTCAGTAAACGTTGAATTTGTCATTGGTACAACCAAACTCATTAATGGAGATACATTCATTTCCTCATTGATGGAACAAATGCCTAAATGATTTACGTGTTTTGTAACTATCGGATTTGTCTCAAATCTAAATGAACTAAGTATTTTGTAAAATTGTATAATAAATTTTTATTTTAATCAAAAATTTGTTTTACTTTACTAATTTTTGTCATATGAAAGAAGTATGGATTTTTTGTTTTAACGTCATATTTGAAATTTAGCTGTTTAGCCGCGAACTCAAATCAGCTGATGATGAGAGGTGTCTCTCTCTCTCTCCTGACATTTCATTTAATATATATAGGTATACACTTTACACAACAATATGACATTTTTCCCATGTCGTTTGTAAAGTACGAATACAGTTTTAAAAAAAATGAAAATAGTACGTGGAGACAAGGATATTAACACAAATTTATAACCTCAGTGATAATTAAAGCAAGTGAATGACGCAGGTTATATGGTTTATGAAAAAAAAAAAAGTAGTTGGTTAACATAAAAAATGTGTCCTGCATTGTTGGAAAACGAAGAAAGATGTTTTGGTGGGATGACTTTCTTTGCCCAAAGCCATCCAGCTGAGCTTTGCGGCAGTAACGGACTACCATTGACTCCAAATTCAATAACAATATTGGGAAAAGCTCAGTTCCTCAAGACAATCAATCATCCGAATTTATCCCAATACTTGGATATTATTCGCAGTAAACATGGTGATTTAATTTTACTTTTGTAAAATATTGTTTAAATCATACCTCAGTTACACAATTATAATTCTACTCTTTAGAGCGTACAATAGTTGTTGCCGAGTACAGAGGTGAGCCACTTTCCTCAAAACAGCACCTATCTGTCAATGAAACCATCAAAATAGCTTATCAGTGTTTGGTGGGATTGAAGTATATGAATGAACTTGGACTGGTACATAGTCATCTCAGTCCAGACAATGTCCTTGTAAATAAGAATGGAGATGTTCAGCTTTACAACTTTGGATTTTACTATATGACTGATCATGGAAAAAATGTTTCGTTTCCTATAGGGTACGCCAAAAATACACATTTCTTATTAAGATTCAATGTTTTGCTTCCAAAAAGAGCATGAAAATTTCGTTTGATCCCTCAGCTATCCAAAATATACTGCTCCAGAAGTTTTTCTCGGGAACTGCACAAAAAGCGTCAAAGTAGATTCGTGGTCCTTGGGAATCATTATCGCGGAAAGATTACTCGGACGCACTCTTTGGCCAGGTGTTAAATTGTCTCAATGCTTGAGAAAGATTTTAAGTTTGATTCATACTGAGAACAGCGTGTTTGAACGGCTGTCTCGCGAAAACAATTGTTTCAACGTTTATGAGGTTTGAGTAATCACCATCACCAATCGAATTTTCTGCATGAAAAATACAATTTTTCAAATTATGTAGGAACTTCCTGAAAATGTAAAAGAGTTTGTCAACGCGTGCTTGCAAATTCGTTCATCGTTGCGCAAAACACCAGAAGAACTGTTAAATTTGCCAATTTTCGAAGATTTCTTGAAAAAAGATGCCAAAGAGATAGAGGGTAGCGTATATGAAAACATAATCAACCGAAAAATGGACGAACTTTATTACTTGTGGCAATTAGCAGGAGGAGATATTTCGATAGAGTTAAAAAAGCAGGGTCTCATTCGTTCCAGACCTCCAATTTTATCAATACCAAAGTAAAAAAAAATTGTCTTCATGTAAAAATTAATTTTCCTATCGAGATATTATTGTAAAGTCACTGTTTTTACAGTCTTGTAATTTTACTTGGTCAAGTGTTTGGACGTCGTGATACAGCTGGGCTGCTCGATCTTAGGGTGGTCAAAGTTCCACTTGATACATTAATCCAAAGGTTATCGCATATTCCTTACGTTGCAAATTATCCTCGGCTTACAAGCCAGTAAGTACATAGAACATTAAAAATGTTATGGAAACTTGAGAAAATAAGTGCTTGTGTATTAAAATTTCAGAATGTACGTGCAAGCTCAAGATGATTTGACCGAGGCTGCTTCACAGTTACCACTAATAATAAGAGAAAGAGACACAGAATATCAATTTTATCGCATCGTTCTGTACGATCGATTACTTCAGGTAAATCAATGAACAAAAACAGTTGTTTTTTTGCAAATGAGTGCTTGCCTCTGAATGAGCAAATGACTTTCAGATCTACCCAATTACCAGAGACACTATAATTCGCGAAGCTCACAAGGATATTCCACCACCAGTAAGGGCTGCAGTTTGGGCGGCTTTACTGGATGTCACTGGTGACATTCAAAAACGTTACGATATGATAGACAAGGAGACACCTACGCACACAGACAGGCAGATCGAAGTGGATATTCCCAGGTGCCATCAGTACAGCGAGCTCTTATCGTCCGGCGCCGGTCATGAAAGACTACAAAGATTACTAAAAGCCTGGGTTCGAGATAATCCTCATTATGTGTACTGGCAAGGGCTTGATTCCCTTACTGCGCCGTTTTTATTTTTAAATTTTAATAATGAAGGTAAACTATATATTATTGGTGCATCTATTTCAAAAAAGTGACCCTGCCAATACCAACGGATAATATTATAAAAATTTTCAGCTCGAGCTTTTGCTTGTCTGTCCGCTTTCATACCAAAGTACCTTCATAAATTTTTCTTAAAAGACAATTCGTCCGTCATACAGGAGTATTTGGGAAAATTTTCTCAAATCATAGCGTTCCACGACCCACAGTTGGCGAATCACTTAAAATCTATAAGTTTTGTGCCAGAATTGTTTGCCATACCTTGGTTTTTGACTATGTTTTCACGTAAGTTTATCAAATAACAAACGAATGACTATATTTATTGTTCAAATAACTGTTAAAAAATTCCAGATGTGTTTCCTATCCATAAAATTTTACATTTGTGGGATAAGCTTTTACTGGGAGATTCGTCATTCCCGCTGTTTGTCGGCTTGGCCATATTGAAACAGTTACGAGATTCTTTGCTCACATCAGGATTCAACGAGTGCATCTTACTTTTTTCCGATCTTCCCGAAATCGACATAGAACTTTGCGTGAAAGATTCCATGTCGATGTATCAAAAAACTCCAGATAGCATAACGTATCGAAGACATCAGTTCAATCAGGCCCAGGTCTGTATTACCACTAATTAAGTAGATTGTATTTTTGAAGAGTCTGATTTTTATTCGGGAAATAAAAAATTTTTCAGGCAACTAATTGGTCGGAACCGGAACCTGGAACTGAAAAAATGCCAAGAATCAGTGTAGACGACTTTTTGAATCTACTAGACAATTCTCCAGATAAAATAATTGTGGTTGATATTCGCAATAATATCCAGTAAGAAAAAAAAATATGTTTCGTTACCACGTAATAATCGAATAAATTTTATATTTCACGATTTATTTTTTTCATAGATTCGAAAGAAGTTCCGTGGCCAGGAGTATAAACATTCCATTCACTAGTGTTCAGCTTTCCAATGTTCAAATTGATACTCTCGGACCACAAGCCAAACCTATTGCGGAGAACAAAGACAGTATCGTTGTCATCATTGGCCCTAGTGAACAAAATAATGCTTTGGTACGAAAATTTAATACCCAGTGCTAAGTATCAAAACAATAAATTGTTAAATGTCACACATCATTCTCTTGCAGTTTGCAGATTTTCTGATGAGCTGTCAAGTGTTTGGAGTTTGTTCATTGCAAGGCGGAATTTACGCCCTGCGCTCCAAAGCACCCAATATATTGGTTACTGCACGTTGAATCGTGAAATCTACTTTTTTATCAAACATGTAAATAATCCAACGTTGTACAAAAACTGATGGCATGTTTTTATTCGTACTTCCAATTGTACATACTAAAAACAAAGATAAATTTTTAACCTTTATCAATTGTATCCATATGAAGAATACTTGTGACACAATACATGATGTAAATGAACGAAAGGAGTTTTATTTTAAATCCACCGCTTGACCAAACCATAGCTGTACCCATCGAGAGTAACCATAGAAACGAATGCAAAAACACTGTGCATCACTGGTCATGGACTAGAGATAGTGCAGACTGAACGAATAAAATGTAAACAAATCGGCGTAAACAGAATAATAAAACCAAAAATGGAGAGTCACCTGTCCCCCAAGTTCAAAAAGTGGATGAAAAAGTGCGTAACCGACGAGTTCTCGAGCACGATAGACGAGAACCTGAACGGCGAGCGAGACCCGTACGACGTGGCCCAGAAGATCATAAACTCCCGTGAAATGACGGAGCTCACGAACGCCATAAGAACCTCCTTCGTCGAGCAGATCGGCGAAAGGGTGGCGTCTCGCGCGACGATGACGACGACGGCAACTCGTTCGAGCTCGGCGGCAAACTCGCGGCCCCAGACCTCGCTGTCCTACGTACTGAGCGATCTGTCTGAGGACGATTGGGTGTCGGTGAAAGGTGCCAGCGGCGATGGCAACGGGACCGACGAGATCGGCAGAATCGTCGAGCAGATCGGCCACGACAAGCCGGACCACGTGAGGCTCGCCGGCTACGAGGCTCTGCTGAAAAACGAGCCGGCCAACGCAGCGGCGAGCAACTCGGGCCCGGCTCTGCTGAAGGCACTGAGGGACGCCCTGATCGACGGCGGTAGGTCTGTCTTCGAGGCGAGTCTCCTCGTGCACGCCAAACTGCTAAATTGCCCCCGGTACTTGGACGCCTACGTTAACCTGCTCAGCGCCTTCGCGGACTTGTACCGGTCGAAGAAGCTGTCCGATACCCTGCCCACGATACTCAGTGGTGTCAACTTCAAGGTCTTTCTGCACGTGAAGCTCTTCCGAGTGATGCGACTGATCACCGATCACCACGAGGAGGTGCTGAAGGGCAGCAGGACCACCGATAAGCTCTCCGAGGACATGATCAGCCAGTTCGTCTCGTTGCTGTCGTCTCACACGGCGATCACGGTCAGCACCGGCTCTGCTTCAAACCCGAAGAGACCCTTGAGCGCGCTGCAGATAGTGTCGGTGCTAGATCCCCGAGCGAGCTGGAGCAAGAAGTGGATGCACGGGCTGATCACGCGGAAGGTCCTGTGCTCGGCAATAACCAAATCCCCGGGTCTGCTTAAGCACGTCGTCGCTAGTGTCAAGAGGGGCTTGGAGAACCCACCAGCCGGCGTGGCGGTCACCATGTCCGACGAGCCGGCCGGCGTTTTCGTCTCGGGCGATTCCGTCGAAGCTTTCAGTTTCTTGCACTGCTTGAATCTGCTCTGCCAACTCTGCGCCACGGCAACCGGGCGAGCTCTGCTCTCGGAAACCAGAACGGAAGAGGAGCTTTCAGCCCCAGACTTCCTGGCCTCCCTGCTTGGCTGCCTCAACGGACTAGCTTTCTCGGACGCGTCCAACGCGCTCTACGAGACGGTGCGCGCCGCGCTCTCGGGTCTACTGAGTACGCCCGTCGTGCTGTACGACGCCAGGTTTTATCAGGTGGCTCTGAGCCCGCTCGCGAAGCCAGAGGTGAGACTGTGGCCGCACACCCTAGACGTTCTGAGCCACATGCTCGACACACCAGACGGACCGAGCTTCATGATGATGACGGCCAGCGAGTGCAGGGCCGGTAGTGCTGCTGTCTCCTCGTCCGCGTCGATAGCTGAAAGTAGTCTCAAGCAAAGCTCCAATAGTAATAATAATCCGGTCGTCACGGTGATCGCCTACGCCGCCAACTTGCTGAGACAGCCGGTGGCAGTGATGAGCGCCGAGCACGTGACCGACCTGTTCAGGCTGATTGGCAAGATTTTTCGGATGCACGAG
Source organism: Copidosoma floridanum (assembly GCF_036245765.1). NCBI lineage: Eukaryota > Metazoa > Arthropoda > Insecta > Hymenoptera > Encyrtidae > Copidosoma > Copidosoma floridanum. The sequence continues at coordinate 11,805,674 of NW_028321907.1, read as the reverse complement.
GTTTTTCGCGTCACCGAGGATGTGGTCAGGCAGAGCTTCTATCCCAGCTTGACCTACATGTACGGCAAGCTGGACAGGTACTACATCGAGAACGAGATCAAGACCCAATGCCTGGTCAAGTAAGTATAGATTAAATTTTGAACTGAATTGTACATAATAGACTGTACCTGTATGTTTGACTGCGAGTGTTGGTGATTTCTATTGTTTTCCAGGGCAGTCAGAGAGATGATGATGAACCTGGTGTCGATACCTCTGGGCCTCCAGATGCTCTCGAACGAGCCATTAATCTTCGAGGAACTGATTCGTGGATCAATAGCTCCGGTTCGGGCCTCCTGGAGCGCTTACGACGTCATCGGCTTCGTTGCCAACTCTGGCTTTCTGGCTCGCGGAGCCGAGGTGCTAACCAGCTTGGCACCCCACGTGCTGTCGACACTGCTCGCCGAGTTGGGCAAGAAGCTCGAGGACCCGCGGGAGTTTTACGATCCCTGGGAGAGCGACGACGTCAAGGTCTTCCTGCACGTGCTGGCCCTCTTCTCGCTGAACGCTCCATGTAAATATTCGGGGGGATTCTTTTTCCCCGCTTCTCTCCTCTAGTTTTTCCTCTCTGTGCTGCAGGTTTTTTGGCTTTTATGATGACGGACAGCAAAGACGAGGGTAAAAAACCAGAGGACGAGAACGAGTACGTGAAAAACCTCCCGGAGCTCTTCCAGCGCTTTGCGGATTCGGACTCGCCGTACCACTACCTCGGCCTGTCAGTGCTGAAGATCTTGCTCTGGAACCTGGATGTCTACCTCTTCCTGGTCAATCTGTTGGACTTTCAGGTACTTGGGGGAAAAAAAGCTCCGTCATTTTTGGAGCCCAAAAGGTCAATGAAAGTACACGTTTGCAGCAAAAACTCCTCCAGTTCCAAGAGTATCTAGTCGAGGCGACCGAGGAGGAGCTCAGTTTCGAGGCCCAGCCGAGTTACGTTGTCGATGAGTGCAGCATGCTGCGCCACTCGATAATCGTGAGCACCTACTACGTGCGACACAAGCGAAACGAGTCGTCGACACTGCCGGAGGAGGTGCGCCTGTTCTCCAAACTACCGCCACCCCACCCTCTGGACGGCGACGTCAGACCAAGCGCGTCGAGCGAGAGCGAGCTCGAGGTCTGGTTGAGCGACTGCGGCCCCGTAATCAGGGACAACAGCTGGATCCTTGGCACCAGGCGAGCCCACAGAGCCTCACCTGGTTCCCTCGCGGTATTTTTGGAGATGAGGCTGTTGTTGTTCGTTGTGCAATTTTTTTTCTACATGTACATTGGCTCCTAGATGGGTACCCGACTCAAGTAGGGCTCCTCTACTTGGGGACCGGTTTTCATCTATGTCTACAGTTTTATCTTTTCTTTTTTTTTTTTTTTTTTTCTTTTCATCTATTCGTAAAATTCGTGATTCGAGCAAGGAAAACTCATGCATTTAATTTGCAGAGCTACGTGTTGTTGAATCTACTGGATCAGATGGAAAAGGCTATTCCTACGGTGGAATGGGTCGAGGGCTTCAAGTGGGATCAGGAATTGAGGTGCAGCGACGATTACTGGCTACCGGAGGAGAAGTGCGGAATCGACCTGGTCATGCATTACGCTTCGATTAATGGACTACTGGAAGATACGGACAAGTCCAAGGGAGATTTGAAAATTTTTATCCAGTCAGCCCATTGTTTCATCAATTACAGCAAACCTGAACGTTATGGAGGCTTCGACTGGTTCTTAGCCACGGTTTTCTTGATCTGTAGTGGTGACCTCGACAAGTTAGTATATTTTGGTTACTATATATGAATGTTGGTGAGCAAATGTTACTATTGTGTATGATAGAAAAAAAGCCTCAGTTGGCCGCGAATCGAACTTATTGACAACCGGAGCTCAGGTTTTTAAAATAAATCTTTTGTCGATGCAAAGCCCAACATTGACGTGAGTTTGCATATTTGAAAAAAGATTTATCAATGCAACGCAAGCTCAACAGTCATCACGCAAGGACTCGAGCTAACCAAATTTCATCATTGGCCAATTTAGGTCTCAGGTTGAAAACTTAGTCATCAGAGTCGTAACGTTTATATTTTTCGTTACTTTTGACTTAGAACATTTCGTTCATCACAGACCTGTTTGTTTGTGTGTTTTAATGATGATGATTAATTGGAAATTTTTTTGATATATTTAGGGCAAAGACATTTGTAAAACAGATCCTACATTTTCCATCAGTGATGTTTATGTGGCCAGCATTGGAAAAAGTCATGGATGGTGATGACAAAGAGGAATCTTATACAAGGCTTTTATTTGCACATTTACTCGAATCAATAATTAGCCTGGAATTTCCCACAGTGAAATTCGCGTTGAAAGTGAGTATTATTTAAAAAATATTTGTTGATTTCATCGACAAACGTAAATTTTTACGTTTACTCTTCAGTGGGAATGTGGTATGGACTGGTGGATGATATGTGATAGACTGTTGACGCAATGCTTCATGGGAATTCTTCCTTGGAGCGAAATCGTGCACTACTTTGCAATAAGCATATTGTATTCACCGGATTACATATTATACTATTGCGTTTCATTATTGAGTCACTGTGAGAGTGACATAGTGAGCCATGTGACGAAAGGAAGCATGTGGCCGGAAAATATGGTACGGAAGTAACATTATCTTTGAATAATAGTTCGTCCAATTATGTGCTGACTCGGTGAATTTCATTAATTTTTACACTCAAATTATAAAGGTTCTTGAAGATTATCGCTGTCACAGCCAAATTGGATTAATGGATCGACTGGGAAAAAGGTACGGAGGCAAAGTTCTCCTATCATTAACTCAGCGCAAGCTCAGCTTCTCTGACGTTGATTTCACAGATTAAAATGAAACAAAAAAAAAAGATCATGGTTGACGGAAACAAAAAAAAAAACTAAAAATTTTCAAACAACAAGTCTCAAACTTTTATATAAATTCAATCAACTATGTTTTGTACAGCTAGTTACTAGCTAGTGAATAAAGCTATTTTTTTTTAAATAAATAAAAAAAAAGTAATGATTACAATAATAAGTTGGACAAGACAAGAGATATCGTTATTGATATTTTTGAACGTCAAAAATATCGAATAAACTGTGGTTATTGAAGTACATTCTATGGTACAAAGGACTGAAGTTACGGTGATACAATCATATTAATGTACAATTTGTAGGAAACTAAAAAAAGTGTGAAAAATTACTTTAAACGTTACAAAAGCAAGTTTCATTCGTTTGCACGGTTTTAGCTATTGTAATTATTTTATTATTATTATATTACTGTTCCTGCAGGCACCAAAATATTAGCTGTTTAAGTAAATGCAATTATCGACAGTTCGAACCTCGCGAAATTTTTTTCTTTAAACTAAGAGTTCAGCAGCGTAGATCGGAATGAACACAAAGAAATTAAAAACGGTACAGTTAACAGTTACCTCTAGTTAACGTAAAAATTCGCATCGAAAATACTTGTTGCATTATATACAATACAGCGATCCAAGACTCCTGAATTTTTATTCCTCGTATTCTTCGTGAATTTGGAACAACTTTGCTGCCTCGTTGATTTCATCGTATACTAAGCCTCTTTTGAATAACTAGAAGTAAATTAAATTACATAATTTTTAATTATTATTATATTGAAGTGTTCAGAAAATTACCAATTCCGATATTTTATTTACCTGTCTTGCTACTGGCATGCCACCATAGATATTCCATAGAAGAATGCCAACCACGTTATTTTCTTTCAAGTAAAAAATAACACCTTTTTCATAATTTTCGGCTTCTTTATCACCAGAAACAACATTAGCAGGCTGATCTTTAGGAGCTTCAGATTTTTTCTCTTCCAATTTACTTTCACTAGGACTTGGTTCACTTTTAGGCTTAGATTTTGAATCCTCTACGTTTATGTTTTCCTAAAAATTAAAGTAATTTTTTCAACGATTCAAATAGTAGCAAAAACAAATTTTAAAACATTCTGTAAATTCCAACATTCTCATTGGACGCACTAACAGCAGCTTTAGGTGTATCAGTCTCAGAATCCTTGGCAAACACACCCACAGTTTCAAGATTCGAATCGATAATACCAATCGCTTCGAAACCAACTTCCGGACCAAGATCGGACCACAGCGTCGACTGATGTAAGTACGGTTTGTGAGCACCTGTCATGTTTTCACCGGCCAGTTTTCCAGAAATTACTGCATGGTCATGGTGCTCGATTCTTCGTCTTCCAAGTTTGACATCGTAAAAGCACGCGGCATCACCTGCCACCCACAAATCACTCCTTGCTTCTAATTCAGCGTTTACCAAGAAGCCACTTTTTTCTGGATGAATTTCTAAATTAGATTCTTTAGCTAAGGCAACGTTTGCTTCTACACCGATTGCTACGACAACTTGATCAGCCTCCATCTGTGAGTAAATAAGTTGACAATTATCCACTAAAATGAGTATTTGTAGGTAAGTTTTAAATTTTTATACACAAGCTCACCACTTGTCCATCAGAAAGTGTAAGTGATAGTTTGTCGTTTTTCAATGCACAGTCGTGAACTTCTACATTGGGAACACAAATTACTCCTTGTGCTTCCAAATGTTTTGTTATCCACTGGCTTAAATACTCTGGTAAAACTTGTGCTAATACACTATTTTCCTTGTAAACTTGATAAACTTTTTTACCCTTGGGTGTCACTGCAAGTAGAAACTTATGGCTTTTAACAATTCTCATTAGACTTTTTGTGAATAAATTCAAGCTGATGAAAAGTCAGACTTACTGTTTCGCGCAAGCGAAGTGGACAACTCCGAGCCCAAAAAGCCACCACCAACAATAACAATATCCTTAACTGCACTACTGTGAACATTATAGAGTAATTCTTCAAAATCTTGTTTTGTCCTAAAGACTATCACTTTTTCTTTGATTCGTTGATCTGCTTTCTCAAATATGGGCAAATTATTTGGCGATGAACCTAAAATTATACATTTGAGCCAGTGAACACATTAACACATTTAATGTTAACCCAGAGAAAAATATTATTACCAGTAGCAATGAGGCATTTTTCATATTTGATTGGACGATCATTTTTTAAATAGGCAGTTTTGCTGAATGCATCAATCTTTTTGATTTCCCAACCTCTTGCGACAGCTACACCTCCATTCTCTGAACTCATCAGTTCGTCTGTTGGTAAGAAAAATTCTGGAGGCTCATAAAATAAGCTAACAACAAATTAAATTACATCTCTATTAGTAATTTTCCATTTGGGCATTTTCCGGAACTGTGTCATATTTTACCTCCTCTTTTTACCATTCCATTGTCTGAATATCAGTTGAGAAGCTAGGTCATCACTTTGGTACCACAATTCCTTTGACAAAGGAGGCCTCATGTACGGCAAATCACCTTCATTCGTTACAATTAAAACCTACAAGCGTTTGATTACTTTGATAATTATGTTATTGACAAAATAAAATGCAAAATATTTAAATAATTTTACCTTAGCTTTGGGATCCCGAGATTTAATGGAACGAAAAGCGGAAAACGCTGCTGTGCCACCACCTATTAACAAATACGGTACTTCCGATGGTATCGAAGAAGCTTCTTCGGGATCTGGGACTAATTTCGGACGCCCCCTGTCTTTATCAATGACTAAAAATGATCATAAGATTAAATGTAAGAAAACTAGTGCAAAGTAATTTAAAACTTACCTGTGTGCTCTTTTTCCTTGTCATCTTTTTTGAACCACTCAAAGTACTATAAAAAAACACATGAAAAATTAATGTAACATTATTGTACAGTGGGTAAAAACAGAGTCTTACCGCGTATGCAGAAACACCAGCTAAAAGAAGGGTAGCAATCAAATGTTTCCAATATTCGAACTCTGGACCCTTCCCTTCTGAGCCTCCTCCAGGCTTGTAGCATTCTTCCTGTGCAATCGGAGGACAATTATAATTTCTATCCTCACACAAGGGAACAGCACGCTCTGGAGGTTTCAGTTCATTTGGTGGTGGCACAGGTGGAGCAGTTGAATGTATAGGAGGCGGAGGTGGTGGTGGCGGTGGCAAAGGAGGAACTTTTTTTTGTATTTTGGTTTTGGGTACACACTCATCTACCTTAAGCGTTGTGCCAGTTTTGCCTCTTTTACTTTTGGAGCTGTATTTCAAAGTGCTTGTGCTGATGAAACCTAAAAGAAATATTAATCACTCACCTTGCGCCCAAATTACATTACGATCAAGTCATTGTTGAAAATTTTGTACTTGGCTCTGAGCTTTTTCTCAAGTACTGATTAAAGATTCACGAGACAATTCGTTAGAGGTAAAAATAATTTACCGCCAGTAAATATGACATACTCAAGTCTAGTAGTATATATATATATTTCAAATATATACAAAAGACCAAAAAGGTTGAGGTTAAATTTTGAATTGTAGTCATACCAATTTTGTAAAATGACCAAATACAAAAATTTCTTTAGCTTTTGAGAGCCAACAGATGATGATAAATTACCGTTGCTCAAAAACATCCTTTCCAGAGACAATAAAAAAAAGAAACGTGCATAAAAGTAAGTATATCCCCTTAGCCGGTATGAAGGTCAAAACCAAGACTCACCAACGCGTTTCAGAGAATCGGGAAAACTCGTGCAGGCGTGTCTCGTTATCCTGGACAGCTGTCCAACGAGACGACCGTGGCACAGCATCGTTTTAATATTTATTATTCCGCAGATGGGGGACACCCATGGACCCAAAACACTAGCTAATACACGCGCTCAAACGTCCAGCCACCGTCATCATCGTCGTCGTGTGTGTGTACACTGTAGCTGTCCTCCTCGTCTACGAGTCTTATGCAATAATTGCACCGAAGATTTTTAGGTTAGGGCCTCTTTTTTTATATAGAGTGCGACCGGCGACCCCTTCGGAGATGCGTATCGCTCGAAGGTAAAGGAGAGTAACTCGATCTCTCGAAAGGTATGCTACTTAATTCAAGTGTTAAAGATGTTTGACCAAATTCGAAAAATAAACAATTAAGTTATTGACATTTTGATATCCATATTGCATGCACAGATTCTCTCATAGACGTGATGTGTTATTTAACGGAGGAGTGGATAAAAAAGGGTATAATAAAACATATTTTTGTAATAAATCGGTCTTTTTTCGAACCGATTAACATTTATTTTAATGGAGCATACTTTGATTATCGAACTAGTATAACAATTTGAATCTCAGTACAGTATTCGAATGATTGATATTCGTTTTCATATAAATGATAATTTACCAACTATAATGAAATAATTATCTACCTACTTAAAACTCATTGCACGTGTAACTTATACAGGTAGGGTATATCATTACAATTTTTATACTCTTATTTTTTTTCAGTTAAAAATTCTGATAAGTATAATATCACTAGGATTACATATCTACGTTTCGTAAACAGTACTCTCTCTTTGAACAAATCGGAGAGATATTTGTTGTTTAAAATTTTTACTTTTATCACGTAGAAATATGTCAAAGTGGTCCATTTGGCCTCATATGATTTTACAATTTAAATAATCAACTACACAATTACTGTAACATTTATTATGACGCTCGCAACAACGGAGCTTCGTAATTCGTAATGTGACTATACCTTTTACTGTGTATGTACACGAATTAATACGAATTTATCTTGGTTCGTCAAAATTCAAAATAATAAGTGAATTTTCGTATTAGTTTAAACAGGGATTCTTCAAATACGTATAAATCTCAATTTTAACGAAAAACTAATCATTCTAATCAATATAGTAACAACTGATTTGATTTCCAAATTTCTGTGCATTATAGATATCACTCAATTGATTCATAAAACTTTATTTGATTTATGCACTAAAATCTTCCACGCGTCATCAGTAGGTATTTATTAAAAACACACAAGTACTCGATCAAATAAACATTTAAAAAAAGTTAAGTCTAAATTGACTTTGACACACATATTTCAGAAAATATAATGTATTTATAAAAAAATCTCCATCAAATCGTTTGATTTACATCGTTCTTTGTTACACAATTTATCCACATTTATATATGTATATACATGAAGTTTTTGATCTAAAGAAAATACCATTGTACAAAAGAATCAGAAGAGAACATGTGATAAATACATCGCTCATTATATTCCACTCGCGATTTTCGTTACGCTTTTATCGTACAGAAACTCATCTCACAGCCTTATAATGTAGTACACATTTAAAAAAACTTTGCACACCCCAACACACGCACTAACCCACGCATTCATACTTTGACCTTTTTAAAAATCTTTAAAAACATCATACTATCGATACACATTTTTTTAAAATAATCAACAAAAATTGAATTTGAGATTCTCTCCCATCGAGACAAAAATATATGTATACGTATATTTTTATATATATAATTTTTTTAGTAGAAATCGAAAAAAGACACGATTATCTAACAAAAACTTATGATCACGTCGTATAGTTATTTCGTTATAAGTTTACGTATAAAAAGACTCTAAACGCTCTTGACATAATATCAACAAGAGATATCGGCGACGTCTCGGACGTTAACTATTTTATATATAATATATTTATCATATGTATACGTGATAGTAGTTATTAAACTATAGTTGGAAGTCTGGAACTTGTGACGAGTTGTACACCAGCATCGCATCCGATCCTGATTAACACTTGAAAAAGAAAAAAAAACTTGTTTGGCATTCTTTGTATAATTTGACACACTTTTTTGTTTTTATCAAATACAGTTGAACTGCATGCATTTTATCGCTATCGTATAGACATTTACGTGCACCTCGAGGCCTTCATATCCTTACGAAATGCACCTGCACCTTTTTACTTTTAAAATTTTCATAAAAACGTATACTATTTTCTCGTTTTCTTCTTCCTTACATAGGATATACTTGTATTTTCCTTTATACCGTACCAAAGTCATACAGCATTTACGGCGATAGTACAGTAAATTTCTCTGTCCCTTCTCTCGCCTGCGTTGTATAGTGATTATATTATGGTATAATAGTATATAGCTCTTAAAAGTAAGTCGGTCAAGCCAGGCCTAGTCGAGCGAGCACCATTTCCTTTCGCAGCCGCGTGATTTCCCAATACACATCGTGCACTGCAATCAAAGAACGAAGAGGTTCGAATTAATCGAAAATCTTTCACCTTGAAAACTTGCAAACGATATCGGCTCGGGTGGAACAATTGTTGGAGAATGAAATAGGTATACATTGTATTTATCTTTGCTATTGAAAACTTGTGATTTTATTTTAAAAATTTGCCAGACAACTTACCCGAACTTTTAACAAGGCCGCGTTCGATGTATCGGAGATAGTTGAGAAAATCGCAAACCGCTGTTATCTAATCGAAACGTAACATAAGTATGAGTTGGTTCAAAGTTAAATTGTGACCTGTATACAATACGCATGAATGTATAATTTTATTGTACTCACTCTATTCCGACATATGTGTGATATGCTGTGCCACTGGTTTTCCTGGTCTCCCATCCTCATCCTGTAGTGACACTGTCTTGGTGCCTCCAATAAGGCGCATTTTCTACAAAAAAAAATAAAAAAATAAAATAAAACCAATGAATCACGTTTAAAGGGGTCGAAATCAATAAATCACATGCCAAAAAACTCACTTGGGAAAGCCAAGCTTGGCCTTGTCGCTGACAGCCTCGACGAAGATGATGCCGTCGAGCACAGCCTGTCGGACCTTGGCGCCGAGCTCGGCATTCGGAAAGTCGAGGCACAAGTCAATGTCCTCCCGAAAAATCCTCGCGACAAAGGGGTCGCTCCTGTCGACGCACGGACTGACCTTCCACCTGATGAACTCGCTGTGCACCCGCGGGTCGACCTCCAGACCGAGATCCTTGCTGTCTTTGTCGCGCTCCCTGTACACATTCAACAAGCAAACAAACGTCAGCCAAAGGTTTTCCTTCAGCCCGAGCCTGCGATTGCTACAAGGTGCACGTATATAATTTTAGCTCACCTCTCCCTCTTCTTGTCCCTGTCGCCGTCCCTCTCCCTGTCCCGATCCAGGTCCCTCTCGTAGGCGTCTCTGGAGTTCTGCTCGTAGGGCAGCGACGGCCTGTTCTCCTTCTGGGGCGAGTCGGGCGGCGAGTTCTCCCTCCCGTACTTGAGATTGAAGTGCGAGGGCGAGCGCCGGTGCTTCTTGGCGAATATCCCACTCGACTGGGTGTGATGGTTGTGGTTGTCCTCCAAGCCACCTCCTCCTCCGTTGCAAGCGATCTGTGGATGAAGGTGGGGATTCGGTCTCGCTGGCGTTGACGTGAGCACGAGGGTTTTAAGGGCCAACACCTCGGCCGCCAAAACCTCGGCCTTCATGCGGCTCTCCTCCAGGAGGCGCTCCGCCGTGGCTTGTCGCTGGTTCGCCTCGCGCACCATGTTGTGTGCCTCCTGTCGCGTGTGAGGAAATTTTTGTTTGTTTTTTATCGCCCAATAACGAAAAGTGAGCGGCATGGAAAAGTCAACACTGCAAGTAGGTATAGTATACCTGAAACAGACTGGCAGTGAGTTCCTCGAGCTCGGCCTCGACGTCCTGCCGGATCCGCGACAGCCGAGCCACCTCCTCGTCCTTGAGCTTGAGCTCCTCGTGGGCGCGACGGAGCTCCTCCTGGAGCTTGGCCACCGCCTGCTCCTTGACTTCAGCGACAGCTCGGCCCCACTGTAGCGTCGACGGCGAGGGCGGGCTGTCGTCCTTGTCGTCATCGATTTTCGACTCGTCGTCCGACTTGTTGGCGCTCCTTGCCGATTCCGTCTCGCTGGACTGTTGAGTTTCCGTCTGAAATCGGTCACATTTCACACACAATGTCAATCGTATGAGTAACTTTTTTCATTAAATAGACAGTTTTCATGTATTTACGTGACAGAGAACCATAGAACAGTCCCACCTAGGAGGGATCGGTAATTTGTAATCGATAATCGGCATTGATTTTACAGGAGTGTAAAATTCGCTCCATCAGAGCTAGTATTGGGATTTTATAGTTAATTCAGCTGCGGTTTTAATCGGATACCTTTATACTTGTGTCATATATGTTATTGGCAGTGGAGTTGGAAACTAAAACATAACCAGCTTTGACATACTCTCAACAACCACAAATGCCGAACGTGAAACGGCACGTAGGTCACGCTTCGTAAGTACAATGAAAACAAAACTTTTAACATGTATCTGTAACATTTTCCTACCATGTGCTCGTAAAATGATGTCCTCAGGAAAAGAAGAAAACAAAATATGGAGCACAGAAGATCCCCCGCATCTAAATCAATCTCCCATACGTATTAAACACAGGCTTGGACCTAATTTTTAGTGCTCGGAAAATCGTTAGCTGTAGGTATTACACGCACACGTCTTCTACTCCATACCGCGCGTTGCAAATCACGAGGGGGTTGTAACCCGGGGCTTAAAGAGCTTTGGCGACTCTTTTGCGATCCCACATGGGAAATGAGTACATTTTCAGCGTCGATGATTTGTCAAAAGTGTGGGAGTTGGAACGAGCAAGGAAATAACATACCGGTTTAGCTCGCGAGATTCCAGGTGACACATTGCAGTTTTAGGAGGGAGCTAATCGATCCTCTACAGTTAGGAACTGCACGCATCCTCGAAAGCAATCAAAAAATGTTCATAAGGGTTTCTGGAGTAATCGAAAAGCCTTGTAAAATCATTCAATGACTCATTCAAAGAGTCCTTTAATCATTTTGGCATGATGTGTCATCAAAACTTGGAGATGCAACTCGATTCTTTGGTTTACATTGCGTTGTTCAGCCTTAGCTGTCACGTGATTATTTGTATGAAAAACAATCTATCTACGTCCGCGGATCCCGAAGGAAAAGAAAAACCCACTCACCTTTGCTGCAGTGGCATCGTCATGGGCAGAGCAGTCCGGCACCTTTTCGCTACCAAGGCCGGCAGGGGACGAGCAGATTTCCCCGTTGCAGCGGCCAATCGACGATTTGTCCTCGGCCAGGCTCGCCCGTCGGTCCAGACCCGAGTTTTTCAACCCTGGCTTCCTTTGGCAGTCGAGAGCCGTCGATTTCACCGACGCGGCTGTTTTGGCACCGCTGGTGTCCGACCGGCGCCGGGACAACGCGTTGCGAGGTGGCACGCGGGAACCGCTGTCGCTGCCGATGCTGCTGTACGCGAATATGCTGATCGGCTTGTTTATGGAGCTGCAAGTTTTTTTTGTTTTTGTTCATTCGTTTGTAAATTTAATTAAAACAAGAGGAAGAAAAATGTTTTCCATCCCACATCCCGTGCGTAAGAAGTTATATTGTGTGTACGGCTAATCGACCACCCGGTACAAAGTATCATCCACATACGCTGGTACAATCCAGTCCAATTAATTTCCGCGGCTTCCAAAATTCCCTCCGCTGTGGCACTCGAGGGAGTATCATAATGATAATAATAATCTTGCTCGTGCTGGTAATGTATTTCCATACTATAGGGGTACGGCGCGCGTGCACCTTCGAGATACAGGAGTAGAGAGCGTTAATTGTCGCCAATCGTCACTCGGAATTGAAATTTTTCTCGTTTTGTATATAAATTGGTTAATTTCAGAGCTCGCGGTGCAGGCAGCGACTCCCTCAATTAACTAGGTCGCATTCAAATTGAGTTGGGAGTCGAGTGGTGTGCAGCCTAATGACGTAGGACGACTATACGTAGTAATATCTATATGTATGTGTGGGTGTTATATATTATGATGTACACCTTCGTAATCACACGCGACAGGCACAAAGTACAACGAAACCGAAAGTGTCTAACGGGTGATGGTTATATCGTTGTTGTCGTTGGTTTAATTTTATTCCTTTCTTTTGTTTTTGTTTTTTTCTATTATAAACAGCAAGCTTGAATCTTTTTTTAAACATCCATTGGAAGCTTCTTGAATGCAAAACAATTTTTTCAATCATTTCCAATGCCAACGTTTACGGTCGAATAATTTTTTTTTTTTTTTTTTTTTTTTTTTTTTTTTTTTTTCTTTTGTTTCTTAGTTTTATTTTTATGTTGTACTATCAGAAAAATGCACATACTGAAGGGATAACGAATATAATTGTTGTTTGATGGGTATTAATGTATGTAAATTTCATTCACGTTGTCATTAACGGTGACAATGTTCATGTGAGTCATGATTATCCCGTAAACATCAAAGCGATGGTAAATATGTGGGAAAAAAAAAAAAAAAAAAAAAATATAGGGAGAGTAATGAAGAGAGAGGGAGAGAAATAGCCCTCACCTCTCGCGACGACAGAAGCCAATGTCGTCGTCGTCAAAGAGACTGGTGGGCTCGTCGAGATCCCCGTCCCTCTTGTCGTAGCCAAAGAGATCGGTAGCAGCGCGTGCGAGATCGTTCTTTAAAATCGGGTGGGGCGCGCTGACCGCGCAATCGGCCTCGTCGCCGTACAGCTCGTCCTCGTCGGTGGTGTACTCCTCGTCGCCCGTCGTCCCCGTGCTACCGGCGCGCCGGTGCTTCGTCGTCAGGGGCCGGTACGCGTACTCGCTCGAGCCAGTCGTCGTCCCTGAGTCGCTCGAGTCCATTGAGCTCGGCTGCTGGTGGTGGTGGTGGTGGTGATGCCCTTGCATCGATTTCATCTCGGCATCAAGACCGATCGGACTGACCGGCTATACTGCTCGGCTGCTACGGATATATATTATATATATACGTGGGGGGTGTCACGAGGTTTTCGGCTGTCGATCGCCTGCAACATTTCAAGAAAAGAGATTGCTCGATTAGTACATGGTGTTGGATCGGTTGAGTTTTTTTTCCAACAACTAAATACGACGCACGTGTTAAAAAAAAAAAAAAATCTTCGTTACGTCACACATCCACACGTTGCCCACATATGTTTATTTCCTCAACAATGAGACACAAAAAGAAAACAACACATATATATTCTAACGTACGAGGCACACACTGACGCGCTCGTATACTTTTCCATGAAACGTTATATTATGTCACACCATCACCAAACAATGCAATGAACACGAGCTCTCGCGCGCGCGGATTCCGCTGCTGCTGCTGTTTCTACATTCCAAAAGTTAAGGAAAAACACACGAGGCGAAAAAAGAAATAACAATCTGTCGTTCGACCATTGAAATATCCTTTTCAACAACTCGCGTGTTGCGCTCACGTACACGTATTAGTATACTTACAATACGACACGCTGTATACGCGATACATTGGAGATTTTCAAGCTCGGAGACGTGTTTCAAATACCAATATTGGTATAGTGGTGGTGGTATGAACCATAATTATTTCAAATAATTCATACAAATTTTAACACACCATATGATAATATACCAAAGGAGTTTCTAAGAAATAGAAAAAGAACCAAGAAAAAAGAACCAAGAAATTTCTAACGAAGGTACAATAAACAACATTTGTTTCCATTGCATTCAACGGTAAAAAAAATTATAGTAATAATCTTTGTATCATATTTTATTTTTTATTTGCAATTTATATCAAAGATATTTCATTCTTTCACGTTTCGATTCATCGTAAGCTCGAACAAAAGTAGCTACAACTTTTTTTTTTTAACAAACGAAAAAAGTGATGAAAAAATAAAGCTCAAGCTACACAAACGTATATGTAGTTTGCAGTTATCGGAAAAAAGATTGCGCGCAAGAATTTTTCGCGCCAAAGACGACGAGGAACATAAAGAGAGAGAAAAATATCCGGCACGTATTTTCCGCGCGACGACGCGTGTACGAGAGGGCTCGTGTACAACAAAGTTTATCTCTGCACACCACTACGCCTCCCCATCACGATTGCGTTGGCATTTCGTACTTTTGCACCCCCCACATTCGCACCCGCATTCACGCATATATATGTGCAGCTGTACGTGGAAAAAGCCGGAGAAATAGACGAGAAGAAGAAAATGCATGTGTGTCTCTAAGAGAGTTCTTTTTCGTTTTACTTGGCTTCGGTATTTTTTGCCATCAAGTTGAGTCCAAGTGGCGAAATTGATCGGTATGCCTACGCTTTTCTTATGCTCTTGCTTGCACAAAGTTCACAAGTCATAATATAGAGTGGATGCGATGGTTTTTGTGATTCTTTGGGAGTTTTTTTTGTTTTTTTTTTTTTTTTATGCGTCTATATCGAAAAATTTGCTACGACCAAACAATTTTGTCACATGTTATCAAAACGTTTCACGCAAAACTGAATTGTTAAAACTTATCACAGACAAAATAAGTTTGTTGATAATTGTCAGCTAAAAAAATACCTTGTAAATTAATTGAATGAAAGTATGAAGAAAATATGTATTGGTTAATTACCCATTGGTACTTCACTTATGTAGAGTTATAATAGTTTTTTTTGCGAGGTATTACATATAAATGATTTCTCAAAGTTTTCTCACATAATTTATGGAGCAATTTATTGAATCCTTGAAAATTCCATCTCAAGGACTCAGTCCGTGGTTATGTATTGTTTTTTTTTTTTTTTAAATTGAGAATTGCGTATCCCCGTAAAGACTATCCTTCAAACTGGACAGCATGTGGAGGTAGATGAATGACCATAAATAAATTAGTGGAAATACGCGAACCTATTCTTGATAAATCAACTTTATGACGTAGTAAAAAAAAGCTTCACATCCCCAGCACATAAATAAATATATATATATATATATATATATATATATATACGTATTGTAAAATAAAGGCATGGAATGTTACACAAAAATACAATACAGCATTTGGTTCACGCTTCACAGGAGCGAATAATGAAAGTTTGAATACCGCATGATTATCATGACAATGTAATTTGTATACATACGTATATACCAATACAATTTGAGACATCCTTCACTTTCGCTTCCCGTACATGTATAGACGCGCAACGAACCGTTTCGTCATACCAAATAATATCTTTATTCATATTAAAAGTGAAACCACATACGAAATTTTCCATTCGTTTCAATAACAATTTTCGACACACTTGGTTCGCAACAACAATGCGCGTGACGTCCCACATTCCATTCGTAAAGAATAAAAAAAACAAATTCCCAAACCATCAAATTTCTCCAAGGTACACATACCTGTTGGGCCATGAAAAAAAAAAAAAAACCCGAAAAAAAAATCAGTCAAATTTTATTGTTCTCGGCGATAAGTATACTTATGTACACGTCAAAATTCCCACTTTAAAAGCACCTGATCATTTTAAAGCACCTGAACGAGCACTACTCATATGTAGCATTATACACCCGCGGTAATGATGATTATACCGCGTGCACTCCTATGCTGGTGTGTAATTACAGCCCACACGAGCGTGAATAGATCACCTGCTCCGGCGAACACACAATGGCCTTTTCTCTCCTCTCCGTGGGTACCCTGGTTTTTCTTTGGAAATATTTTCCGACCGAGACGCCAAAGAGTTAAACTAGTCTTTGCTTTGTACACGAATCCCGCGGAGCTGCAGGGAAGAGCGCGAACCAAGGGATGCTCTTAATTGGATGCCTACTCTCTCGGTTGGCTTTCCAGAAGCCCAAACTTAGCGGTTTGGCTTAACACGCATGGTTTGGATGCTTTTCCGCTTGACTTTCGTGTTCCGCGGGCGCAGAGGAGGAGGAGCACACCGGTGAGAGAAACTGCATCAGGGCTGCAGCTTGGGTCTCAACAAGTTTACACTATGGGTGATTGTTTGATGTGTGGGTGCAAACATACAGAGATTCATTTGTCACTCCTGTGCATACATAAATTTATACGCGTTGTGTGCTTTGTGTGGGTAGGTACGCTTGAGGGAGTCGAGAGTCGAGAGAGGCTCTTTTGTTCAATTACGCTCTTACGTACAGGTGTTGATGTGCATGCGTTTTTTTTTTCTTTTTTTTTTTTTTTTTTTTCATACGCTTTTCATTCACTGCTTTATTACAAACGATACGTGTACCTACTGGTGTGGCTTTCCCGATACAGGATACACTAATTAAAACTTATGAACGAGAATGAAACATCGTTACGAATCGTCATGATTTTTTATTGTGTCCTTGATTTGATGCTTTACAAGGTGCACTGATTACTGGAGAGCAAGGGCTTGAAATTCATTGTCTATACGTATAACTGTCGAGGTTCGATGTACTCGTTGAAAGTGTCCATATATGTTTCAAAATTTTTCTTTTATGCCCCTCTTTCTGTTTTTAAATTCTCATATTTCCGCTCGTTCTTACTAAACACTTCCTGTTTCCTTGTATCCGACTCCGTTATTCAAATTATTTTTTCAAAATTTTTCTCCATAAATTTCTTGATTATTTTTATTTACATACTCTTAGAAACATCTATTGAAATAGTAAAAACAACTTTTGAACAACTCCTAATCACTTTATATAATAATCAGGGCTTTATGATATATATACACTTTTTTTTATACAGAATTCTTGTACAGTAGTTGTAAAGATGAAATCATTAACTTTGAAACTAGCTAATTTAAAGTAAAAGTACTTCCTCAGTTTAATTTACAGTTTACAATATTATAATATATGCAAGTATTATATTAACGTCATGTTGTTGAATTAAATTGCAAATTTTGTCGACTACGAGTACATAACATTATCTTGTAATATTTCAACGATTAAATATATAATTATACTTCAGAACATATGAACAACTATTGAAAGTTCATCTCTTACTTTCCATTAATTCATTGAACGAACAACATGTGCGTGTAATGTATTTAATTATATACTTTCATGCGATTATGTTTAAGATTTTCATCCGGTACAATGGCAATTAGAAAACGTGCAGTGTTGAACCATAGAGAAGATACCTTTTAAAATTAATATTTATAGAATGTAGAATAGTGAATAGTTAGGTGTTGGATGATGTGAAATTTCTCATAAAATCATCTTGATACATCTCATCCTTACTTTTCCAAGCAGTAACGATTTCTCTTAAATTGTAAGCCTATCACGTCGAGCACCTTCCAAGCACTACAAGTACGACATTGTTTGTGTAACGAACGAAGAATAGTAAACGGAACAACTCGGCGTTGCCTTCCTCATTTTACACATCGATTTTTCTTTGTTTTACACAAAGCGTCATCAGACCATGAAAAAAAAAATTGTTATCATCTCCATCCGTAGCTTTGTCTCTCATTACACAGAGTAAAAATAAAATGAGAAGAGCTTTTACGTCCCTTTTGACGAGCGCCGATTACTCTCGAGACAAAAAAGGAGCTGACACGTGCTCTATCTTACGAATGGGCTGTCGAGACGTCAATCTGTCGGATCTCTCCTCTCTCTCTCTCTCTCTTGCGAGTAAAAAAAGCCTCGATACACACTAATGCACGAATATCCTTCAGTGCCCTTCCCTCGATTTTTCCTATACTTGCTTCTTTCTCGATTTAATGAAGCCGATAGCGAAAAAAATAGGGTCAGCATCGAGGAGAGTGAGCCGAGCTCTCATCGCTCGCGCCTCATCTCCCGAGTGCGAGAGATACACGGATAAGACGCCTGCAGAGGGGCGTTTCGTTTTTTTTTTATTCCCCGAGTGATTATTTCAGGGCTTTACCCTGAAAGCTTCGATGTGGGCTTTTGGGGATTTCAGCTCGTGTTTGCGGGGGAGGGTTATTGATCCGGAGCTTTTTGTTTTCTTTTCGTTTCCATTAGGGCACGGAGTCGCTTGTACGTGATCGTTGACGTGATTTATTGGTATTTTTTGTTTTGTTTCGCAACTGTGCACATTACTCTAATGGTGATCGCTCAGTAACTTGTATAGTAAATCATGAGACTTAATTTCTTTTCTCGATGTAAGTATATAATTTCAAGAAATTCAATTGATTTTATTGATCAGTTTTCTTCATGATTTTGAAGTATACAAAACTGACAGCTTTCATGATTAAAGTATTTTAACACTTGTTCAAACGTTTTAAAATAAACTTACGTTATTTTTTGTTGTAAAAACAATGTCGATAATCTTTGGACAAAAAATTTCATTTCACAGCATTTGAAATTGTATAAAAAATGATTGTGCCCAAGGACTGTCGGTATTTTTTTTTTTTTTTTTTTTTTTTTTTCAATTAATCAATAATATTAATGAAAATCGCAGGAAGCCAACAGGAAGTAGTTACATGAGCTTTGACCGAACCGTGATCTTTGCAGGGGATAAACGTGTTATCCAAAGCTTCTTACATAAAGTGCGTCTCACAAATAACGCAATCTTTCAAGCCGAGAATGGGGAGATGCAGAGAACTCATCTCGTCGATTCCATTTGCGCGCGTCAATTTGCTCGACCGGAAAACCAGGGATGCCGGAACGTCTCTTCGGTTAGTACCACCTTACATTCATTCGAGAACAAGTTAAACAGGTCCGTTTCGTAATACATTTCCGTGTAGCCGTTTCAAAACAGTAAATTTTTTTTCCAATAAACGAAGCTTTGGTCAGATTTTTGTTTTGTCTATCCACACTTCACTTGGCATTCTCCACTGCCACATACATTTTTTTTACACAAAAAAAAAAAAAAAAAAAAACGGAAAAAAATGCCCCACATAAGCTATGGAGGAGTCATTCAACTTTTACAGTCGAAACTACGAAAATAAAAGAATATACTTGTGTATAAGAACGCACCTATAATAATGTAACTAATGGACAAGTTATTTTTCTCAATTTCTTGAAACAAATAATCTTTCAAGCCGATTATACTTTTGATACTGTCAATATGATAAATTAAATATAAGTACTTTGAACGAAACACGTGATGGAAAGGCCATTTCGAGTATAACTTGATTTTTCTCTCAGTATGTGTACAAGTTTTGCATGTCCAGAAAAAAAGTTGAAGAGCCGCTCCATGTGCGTGCAAATCTACGTGTATTATAGAACAAAAGGTGTACTTCCATCGCTTCGTATGATGTACAACCGAGATGTATTTACGGCTGCGTGTGTACAGATGTTTAAGTATAATGTGAAAGAGAAGGGGCAAGGAACGGCAGAGAAGATCACGAGTCACGCGCACATCCTTGAATATACATATCTGTATACGTATGTCTATTATATGTTATGCACGTGTTCTTTTCATTGTTCGTGTACCTACTACTAACTACTGGTAATTTTCAAACCATTTTTTTTTTTTTTAACTTTAGTGGAATCAGATGAAAATTCGGTATCTTGAGGTTTCCGAACAGACACTGTGCTGAACATGTTTTTTTTTTAACATTTACATTCTTATTTGACAGAGACATGTTATTCCTGCGAATGAAAATTCACCCCAAAGGGGGCCGGAAGATTTTTTGCCTAACCATACGCAACTTTGTTTAAAATTTCTTTAGCGTTCGCGCAAAAAAGTAAAAGGAAAGAGGAAAAGTAAAAAAACTTTATTTTTAACCCTTAACTTTGAGAAACGGAAGGAAGGAAGGAACATTATACTAATACGTAAGCAGTAGCGGACGCAAAGTTTGGGATCTGGAGTTAAAAAAAAAGAGGCGGTATGTGAGTGTTTCGCACACGATGAAATTTAACAGTACAATTCGCGGTGGGATCCAGTTAAAAGTTTTAATTGATTCCTTCGTGGGTTTTCAAGTTTCACCGAGGGCCCCGACTTTCAAGCGCGTACGAATGAATTATGGCGTATACACTTACGTTGGGCTTGCAGGGTCTCACTCAGACGGTTGGTCCCTCATGCATTCAAATGAATAAGGGAGATACAATGAATCGGATGTAGGTATAATACAATTATACCGCGAATAATTTAACTTTGCACCAAATTTCGTTGGGTACTTGTGCTTTGCGTTGCAATTTATTCTTTAAGTTTTTCCCAGCACAAAAGCGTCCAAGCATTTGAACACCGAAATAATTGCTAACGAAAATTCTTGAAAATCAATTGAATTTCGTTCAAACAAATTTTCACCATTCTCCTTTCAAAGCCGCACCTACACGCCACGCGTTCACACCCAAACCCAAAATACTTTCAACGCGCGACCTTATCGTTGAAAAAAAATTCAACTGCCTTTCGCCTACACACACACACCACGAGGTAACATTAAGAAACACAGTTGGGTAGGTATAAGTATATACGATGTACTTAGAGATAAACCATAAGTATAGATACATAGCAACAACTTCACAGCAGCAGTAACAGCAGGAGGTCGCAAAAAAAGAAGCCACAGGAGCACATACACTGCACTTATTAAAGTCCCCCCCCCCACACATACACACACTTTATGCTGTGCAGTGCACCTCAGCAGCAGCAAATAACCAAGTTATTATACATATACACACACAGGAGGAGAAAGAGTGAAAGATGGGATAATATAGGTATACCGACATTCGCTCAGGTCGGCTACACACACGTACCTGTATACATATATACCAACCAACCAATCTCCTGCCTCCTGCGCGATCTAGTAGGTGTACAGGTTTAAGTCCTCGCGTGCCATTCCAGGCCAAGCTTATAAAGCTACACGTATATACATACATACATACACGCGAGCGCGCGCTTAAGGACCCTCGTCCCCCTCTTCCCCTTGATCCTTTTTATTTTTTATTTCTCTCGTTTCCCCATATAAGTATCTCTTAGCGAAAGAGCAGCGCCTTTTATCGTCGCTTTTATTCCACCGGGTGATGTCCTTTTATGTGTATGTATATACACTTGTGCATCCAAGCGTAGGTACAGCTTCGCGGATGCACGTATATAGGATTATTTTCCTCGACGCGCTCTGTATACAAGACACAGCCAACAACCCTTCCTTTCCTTCGGTCCGGCATCTATCTATATATATATATATATCTCTCTCTCTCGATGCAGGTGGCGGCGAGCTATAGGTATAAACGTAAGTGCTATTATTTAATTCAAAATAGTGGTCGCTGATAGTGGGTGGGTGAATGCACCTTTGCTGCTAAGACGCATGCAACGGGGGTGACGGCTTTCCTAGCGACTAATGTTGATTAAACGTTCTCTCTCTCTCTCTCTTGGTACTTACAGTCGTTGGAACATCACGTATACTCCTTTTTAACTTTTATCTCTGCTAAGATTCTTGCAGCCTGTAAAATTTATTATAATGTACATTCGTGGCTGATGTATATATATATTATAAATAAACGTGTGATCGCGTTAATGACTGTGTGCTTGTTCAGAGCTTAAGAATTTCCTTAATTTTGGTCAAGTGCATGTTTAAGATTCGCCCTTTTTATACATACGACGCGATGTACTTAAATAACAGGTTGTTTGTTACATATATATATAATCTACCTATACCCGCACGTCTTACCGATATTACGTAATGATTATATATTATATACCGCGATCTATCGATGAGCGTGTATATTAATACGCCGTTACGCGACTCCATTTCTTGTTCACGTATGTCATTGAGTATAGAGAGCCCGTTAAAAAAATCTAAAGACTGCCTTCGGAAAATTACGTAAACGCCTGACTGTATAGCCCGTTGTGATGTGTACCGGTGCACGACTAGGCAACTGTATGAGCTGCACAATCGGCAATCAGAGTTCGCAGAACGGAAATGTTTTTCTTCGATCATCACGTGAAAAAAAAAGAAAAAAAAAACTCAATTGTTGCATGCTATACACATGTACATGAGTTATATCATCGTGTATAAAGATACGTAGGTATACTTTTTTTTTCCTCTCTTAAAAAAAACTTATAAGTAAAACCTGGGTGACACTTTTACATCCAATCTCCCCCGCTTCGTTAGACCCCAACCCAATAACTCTTCCCACTCGGCGATGAATTAACATTCCGTGGAATCCTCCCCGAGATTTTTCGCTCCCCCTGTACCACCACCACGACGCCAAATTACCCTCGACCCTTACCTTCTCTCCCATTGTGTATATAATATACATATATACCTACAATCGCGCATCTCTGTCCTGATATGCCCGGGCTCATTTGCACATTTCTTTGTACTTACTTTGCCGTGGTACAATAATATATACGTATATAGCAACAACAACCTACATACCGTAAGGAGCAGCTAAAGATTTATATCGCCCCCCTCTTGCCACAGCTTATTTCCCCCCACCCCCCTTTGTTTCTTCTTTCGTGTATACTTATGTATACGTGGTATAAGTAAGTATATGTATATCTAAGCGCATATTTCTCTCTCCGCGACTTTTATTCTTGGTACACGAGTACGAGTATATAATATATACCTATAGGTATGCATGGGTACGTATAAATGGCGAGTCGTGACGTCGCCGCTATACGCGGAGGAGGCCTGCACGCACGAGCGAATTCAACACCATTGCATTGCGGCGATGATGGCAAAGGTTTCTTGCGCTGGATGTATACCTACATTGTTATTGCGCACAGCGAAATTCTCGGCTCTCGTCGTTCCCCGTTATGTTGTTGCGGATCGCGTCGGATGGACTCTCTTTTTTATTTTATCCTCCATGAATGTTGCGAAGGTATAGGAGCTTCAACTTTTTTTTTTTTTTTTTTTTTTTTTTTTTTTTTTTTTTTTTTTTTTTTTTGTTAAAAAATTATAAGAAACGCCATTTACAAATTAGAAAAATCATGCGTTTCTTATTAGGCTGATCTGCGTGAGAGTGTGAAATCTTGTTATGGAATGTACGTTTTTCTAACTCGTTTGGCGTAAAGAGAGATCAAAATTCTTCTAGACGCCACTGTTGTAGTATTGGTACCGCTAAGTGATTGATAGACGAGTAAAGATTTTAGATATTTTTTTTTTCAATTCATTTGACAAAAGCAAGTATACGAAGACACCTCGTATTTTGCAACAATTTTATTTGATTGATGAGAGAAAAAAAAATTATAAAAATTACTGTGCTATCCCGATACTGTTGCTCCGTCGTATAGAGACTTTTTATGCAATATATGTTAATCCTTCACAAAAACAACAACCAACACCTAAAATTAGTTTTGTTCGTCTCCGTTATAGTTATGCCACAAAGCTTGCATCTGCATGTATAGCGTTAAATAATGGAGACATCGAAGAAACAAATATATAGCAAAAAGCTCTCGATGAATAATGCAACACTTTGGAAGACCGAAACTAGATTCCCCGTCGTTGAATTATGACGTGTTTCAAACTCACACACACACACACACGTACGCATGAAAGTTTAATTTATGCAAATGGTGCTCCCCCTCGCTGAGATTAATGAAACATTCTTTCCGAAGCGGCAATTTCACGTCATCAAGAGAGTAGTCTTTTACGAGCCGCTGACTATGGATGCGAAACGACGTGTATTAAAATTACCATTCAATCGCCTCAAAGAGGGATGAATTGTCATCATTCAATTAGCACCTTAACAATGAAGTAGCCCAAAAGTGCTGCTCTGTATACCAGTAAAATAAAAGTTTGCGGCCGTGCGAATATTACGTATAGATACACCTTAAAACAAGGGAATATATTTTTTGGCTGACGCGTCCTGGTGCGTTGGACGGCTTCCAGGGTTATTTTTCTCACGCGACAACCGAGTGTGCACGTATCGTTTGTACACATGTACGACACACGGAACGTCTCGGGAGAGATGACATTTGCTGTGTATAACGTATATTATCCCGTATACGCTGGGTATAACAGGTGCACGTTCCTCGTATTAGTTTTCGAGCTTAGCTGGGCAGGAACGCCTGGGCGGAAAGGCAAGTTTTGAGAGGTAAAGATCGCGAGATTCGACGGGGTTTCTTTTTTTTTACTTCTTTGCTTCACGAGTTTCCCAGGCTATACATTTTTGGGTCGAATTTGAATATTTTGGTGTATGAATTATTCCCAGGATTGAAAGGAAATTTATTTTTCACTTGTTTTTTTTTTATGAGTGAGTGTTGTAGAGAGGATTCTGCACTTAAAACTGAAGGGAACGTGCTTCCTCTCTTGGTTTTTCTATTTTTATTTTGAAAACATTTCTGTTTGTTTACCACGCCTTGCCAAGCCAGCGGCTCACTCGGGTAGCTTTCACTTTATTTTTTTGAGCTCAAAATTAAAAATAAACCTCACTCTGCCAAGCCGTCGATGATATTTATCTCGTTATAGTGACTAACGCGCGTATAATTGCGATGACACCGGTTATTATTACCGAATTTATTTATTTCTACGGAAAATCGCTCGTTGCCATGCTTGGCTTGATTTTAATTACATACTGTATAGATTATAATTTTTTTGCACTATACGTTGCTTCAAGTTTTATAAAAACATAATTATCCGAGCAATTAATGCGCAACAAAGTATAAGATTGTTTATCGCCTAAATCACTTTTCCAGTTGATTCCGATACTATATAGATCCACACGTAGCATCAGACAGCATGTCTTACCCGACACGGCATGGATCTACTTGTACATAAACACTCCTATTCACTTTTGCCTCCTGCCAATAATTCCTTTTTTTAAGAGCACTTTTCTTTAACTCTTTGTCTCACTTTTGTTATTTAGGGGAACATTTAGTAAAATTCTTTAGAAACAAAAGTAAAAAGTGTGAAAAAGGTTTTACGCGCGGCTAAAAGCTTCGGAAATAAGCTCTGCAATTTACAATTCAATGTCTCTCATTGAAAGGCCCTCACTGACCTACTTCCACAACTTTTTTGCTCGCAATAACCGTAGTACAGAAAAAAAAAAAAAAAAAAAAAACATATTGCATAATCAAAACTGATGGCTCGCGCGTATGTTAATTAGTTTGAAAACGTCCAAAGGTTTCGAGTAAAAAAAAAAAAAAAAAAAATTAGAAAAAAGACTGGATTCCCAGGAGATATTATTCTCTAAAGGAGCTTACACGCAGATATACATATAACTATCGCGATGAGAGCAGCAGACCCTCCGTCGTCTCTTGTAACTGCATAATGCAGTATATTTATCTCTCTCTGGAGTTGTCTGTCTGTCGGACCATATATACACGCGCTGTCTGTTATTACGCGTTCCGATACTTAATGAGCGTTCGCGCAAACGCGCGAAGGCCGGACTCTGGGCAGTTCTCGGGCCTGAGATCAACCAAGAGAACATATCGGGTCGGACGCGTGGGTGTGCGTGTACGTGCATTTCCTTTGTGAACTCGGCGTGTGTAACAGGTGGGGAGGGGGGGCGAGGCTGCTTGTCTTGTTTATCTCACCCATCACGCGCAAGAAGACAATGCAGATATGTGCAGTAGATTTGGAAACTAAGGTTTTTTTTTTAATGTCCGACTCTCCTTGTGCATCGACTCTTTAAACTACGAGAGAGGATGAACTTTTTCTAGCGTCAACTCGATTTGTATAGCTTTAATAAGTATATATATATGCATGAGATCAAAGAAAAGTACTCCGAAACCTTCGGTGGTAATTGACACTGTTTCGCGAAACGTCCGGAGGCAGCGAAATATTTTACTCGGCCTTGAGGCCACTTGACTCGAGAGTAACATCCGTCGGATGGAAAAAAAAGAAATAGATTTTTTACTTTTAGCGCAATTAGTACCGTTCATTCAATAGTCGTACAAAAACACCGAGAATAAATGACGGGTGCATTATTAATCTAATTACATTAGCTGTTAAGAAATCAACATGAAATGTGTTTAACTTTTTTTTTTTTTTTTTTTTTTTTTAATTTGTATGTAATGATTACAGTAATCGTAGATTAAAGAAAATTTTTAGTTAAACTGTGCTCGTGATAAAGCGGATTTTGGATATTTTTAAAAACGTGATTACTTACTATTCATGTCTATTTAATTTAACACCAATCGCTGCTTACTCACAAATTTAACATTGTTCACATGTCGTTATGTATGCCGTGACTAACGGATTCTCGTGAGTAATCCACGTGGAAAAAAAGATTGGGATTTTTCAAAAAATGAGTAATAAATGGTACCATTTTCGGGATTTTTTTTTGTTTTTAAAACTTTTCAGAAAAATGAATAGCAGATCTTTATGATCTATTGAAAACGCGTTTATCGTGAAAATTTTTCCCGAATAAAAAAAATTGATGCTCGAAAAAAGTCTTTAATGATCTTGAAATCTTAGAGGTCATTTTCTTCACGTTGATGGCCGACATAAACATCAATTTCTTAAAGAAAAGTAATTAAGTTGTACTTAAACATCATCGTAATAGATTAGTACTTAACGTGCCGAGATGAAAAAATATCGACAAAATCATTAAACAATAAGAGTAAAAATTAAAAGAAAAAATTTGTATTTAATATTCCGTGGATAGTCATTGCCTTCGGATTGTTTCCGGGAGACCATTAACATAAATAACGTGCGTAATATCTTCCCACGGAATCTCAAAGAGTATAGTGGAATTAATTCTCTCAACCGGTGAAACGTATACTCTAAAATTTTTTCACTCGGCTCATAAAGAACCAATGCATTAAAACCATAGACCCGTAAGACTTTCTTTTTCAAAGATATAATACATATGACTTTCTGGCCTATATGTACAGTGACGAAATGATCAAAGTATACTGGTTCTCGATCTCGATGGCTATATACATAAAATATTTGTAAATTTCCACTTTCAACTGTGCCAGCTACCTACGCCCCTTTCGTCACTCACACTGCTGTCCAAATACACACGCACACAAACACCTGTACGTTGTTGATATCCATTACATCTGCACAATAACATGTCGAAAGTCCGGAGCTGTAAGTAATCGGGTTAGGCATAAGCGCCTGATGTTCACAGTTTCTGCAGCTTGTTAGTTTTTAAAATTTTTTCCCCCAATGTTTACGTATACATCCCACCATTCACGCTCTCTTTTGTTTGTCAAAGCTGCAATACTCAATAGATATCTCATAGGTACACCCATCCGTGAATGCATCGGGTTTATGTTCCGAATTTCCGAGTGGGACGAAATACTTGTTTCAAGTGTGCACTGTACTTATATATAAAACTTGTCATCTGTACATGCACGTGCACCGTGTACGTGGACATGCGAGCGGAATATCGAGCAGGTAGGGGGTGAAAAAATACAAAAAATTCAGTGTATACATTCGACGAAGAAAAGCTACACGCGTGAGATATACAAAATAAAGAGGCTTTCTGCACGTTTTGGCTGTACCTCGAAAAATATTTATCTCTGTGACAATATTCCCCAATACTATACGTCGCTTCCTTTCCCCCCCCCCCTCATTTGAACAGAGTGAAAATATGTAGGCAGTAAAACTGTCCACCCCCATCAGTTTGACGAGGGAGCTTTTCACGAATCAAATGCGCAAGCTTTGGCGCCATAGCAAGTGCACGTAGGTTGTGTATGGAGTCTTGAACATCCAGGACCAGCCCATGTGCCCTTGTGAGTGCGAGAAAGAGAGTATATTATGTTCTTGCTTCTCACTCGCACTCACATGGACTTATGGGCTGGTCCTGGAAGTTCAAGACTCCATGTATACGCAGCCTGACGTAGCGAAGAGCTTATTTTTAACATGCACGACGCAGTTGAAATTCTCGACGAGCGCGTCGCAAGCGCCAGAGAACAACGATCGCGTGAGAAAAAAAAAAAAGAGAGGTGCTTTTGTAAAAGTCATCATTGGCGAGGCGTGCGAAAAAGAATCACACCTCCGTGGCTTCTATTCCCCGCCGTCTTGCGCTACTTTACGTTTTCGAAAGTTATTTCCCCCCTCCCCCCTCCCCACGCCTACTTTAAAAACTCGGGACTTTTTTTTCGTTTTGTTTTTCAAGGCACCGCGAGCTTGTTTCCTATTTGGAAAGCGGAGACTCCCCTCCGCGATTTCTACTCGATGGTCAAAAGGCTATCGGATTTCACAGCTGGAGGGATCGGCACTCTCCCCGGCATCGGTAATCCAGCACACATGACGCATCTTGGGGTGTATCAGCAGCCCAAAGTGTAACAGCGTTGAAAGGATAAATTTGCAAAGGTCGCCTAACTGTGTACTCGCAGGTACCCATCATATATATACAGCATTGCAACGACCCCATGGGAAAAGAGCGACAGCAAAGTTGAAACATTCAAACGACAATTGCCTCGTCTTGGAGGAAACCTTTTTTTTTTTTTTCAGGTAGAAAAAAAAAAAAAAAAAAAAAAAAAGGGAGACAGAGACACGCAAATAGTGGTACGTCTTATTCAATACACGGGCAATAAATGGCTGTATAAAAAAAGGCACCGTACCCGTTATGCACCATGCACGGCGTGCCACATCTATACAAACACGCACACGCGCACATAAAACAAAAAGACACTTCCACACGCCGCAGCTGTAGCCGTGTGGTTGCTGTTGTTTTTGCGTTGGTTTAAAATCGATCAAGCCAAAAACGAGGAAAGTAGTATCATCTTCCAAAGACGATGATGTCACACTGTCGTGGCGTCTCTCTTATGTTTCAGCCCCACACGAAAGGGCTCACTTTTCTTTGATATTTTCAAACTTGTACGACACGTACAAAAGCACACAAAACACACAGTCGTTGGGGAGGAATATTATTTGTTTATTTTTATTTCTTTATTTTTTTCCCCCACAAAAATCATCACACGCGACGAAGCATCACACAACAAACGCGTCCTCCTATTTATTGTGCCCTCCCTGTTTTACAAAGGAACAAGAAGAAGAAGAAGAAGAAGAAAAAGGTATTCACGAGCGATACAACATACATACAGGAGGGAAAGAAGACGAAACACAAGAGTTTTCAAAAGAGCGAGCGAGCCTCCTCCGAGGAAAGTCAGGCGGCGACTGAAGCCCCTCCGTTTGTACAATAAGCGCCAAAGGCTGTCGGTCGGTCGAGCGCTGTACGTATAGGTATACATATATATAGCAGTACCTACGTATACATAGGTATACAAGGCTGGGTAGAAGCGCGCAGTTCGCTGACTCTCCCCCCCGCAGCCCAGCCTTGATGATCTTTCTCTCATATACATATATACTTTGGCAAGAGAGTGAGAGAGAGAGAGTTGCTTCGGGCTCTCTCTCTCTCTCGTGTGCCGCGATTTCAACTTCGATGTCAGAGTCTCTCACTCCACTGAACGGAAAATGTATATGTATACGAGCGTAGTGGGTGTGGGTGTGCAGCTATCAACTTCTACTTGGGTATGTGTGGATGTTACGCGAGATCAGCCGAGAATGGGACGAATATTCGCTTAATCTGACTCGGTGGTTTTTATGATTAGTTTCTACCAATATATATATATATACATAGGGGCTCTCTTATACACTGACGTACGATCGAGGTGATTGTAAAATTTCTTTTCTCCTTTTTTTTTTTTTTCGTTGCCGATGTGACGTTCTTCTAAAAATCCTGAGATGAATCGTGAGCTATACTTGAATGTTGCGACAAAATAATAATTATGGTCGAGGCTTGCACAGATTTTTTATTGTTTGATTGGCAACGTTCAGGTGTAAGTGTCATCCGAGAGAACAGAGGACAATATAATGATATCTGAAAACCGAGACCACAAAGAAAGGCATACTAGTTCATATACGAATGTTTTGCAGCAAAGAAAGTTTGAAACCATACGAAAAAATGAAAAAATTTTATTCAACGTAACAAGGCTTCTTTTAACTGTACGATGTACTTATGTATTATCTTGAAATGAAAAATAACGAAACTTTCATCCCTCTAAAGTGACCTTTTTACGTGATGCACCTACACAGAAATTTAAAAGGAAAAAATGTACCCATACCTATTACATCTCTCGTCGTCTCATCTCTTTATTTTTAATTTCATTCTCTGCAGCATCTCTCAAACCTCCTCAGGTATATCCTTCCTCTGAATCTCTCATCTACTCGGAGCACTATATAGACTCCATGTGTATCTCTATGTATTTATCTCTGTTTTTCTTCGTACCCTCAGTTTTTTATATCGCGTCTTCTCTCATAGCCCGACGCGATGCACTTTTTTCTATTGTTTTTTCACCTCTCACACTGTATACATTTGTTCTCGAAACATCTCTCTCTATCTTCTCTGCTTTCTCCCATTATATAGTATAGGTACACCGTGCAATAAGCGCAGCATCCGAGCACCGGGACCATCATCCTTACCTCTTTCTCTCTTGGCTGCAGGATTGTGTACCTATACATAACATCAAGGTGCAGAGCTCAGGGAGGGGAGGATTCAATTTCTCGACTCGATGGCTCTGTTAATTAATTCATACGGCATATAAATATAAACGTAGCCTCGCCTCGCGCGCTGTAAACTTTTGACCTACGTTTGGCCCTTTTTTTTGTCATCACGGTGTTGTGTATCGAGATCCGATTGAGCGACCATTTTTCGAAACGATTTTTGATTTTCAACAGCATAATTATATATTATACATTGTAACAGTATAACGAGCGCCGCAGTTCAAAAAGTCCACAATCAATTGCACCGCTCGTTCGTTCATACAAAATAAGTATCAAGTCCAAAGAGCGTGTCTATTGAGGATGAACGTGTGGCCACAGCCTCGCCCAACTCACACTTTCCCGTTTACAGGACACTCAGTTACGAAACTGTTGCACGTGACTCGTACGTACTTATACGTTTCTTGCCCGTAACGGAATCTTTATCTTTTGTCGTATATATTCACTCTCATGTATATGCATACAACCTATTTTTCGTTCTCTTCGACATTTTTTTGGAAAGTTTCATCCACACGCATTTACCGCGGTGAGCGTATAGTATTTTTTATAGCCAACCACTTCATCTCCGGTTCCCCCCCCCCTGTCACATAGAGATACGCCGTCGTTGGCTCGATTCTCACGCGACGCGCGCTATTGTTTGCACATGGATATGTATGGGCTAACTCGTACAATCTCCCACCTCGAACTGATCAGATCTGGTCAGAGGTATATGGAAAATATACATCTCGAGTAGAAACAACGAGGTTTACCTATATATATATATACGTGCTAAACGGCCAAGAGCCGCCCTCCCGGCTATTTTAGTGACCACTTCGAGAAAATTGGTGCTCGTATTTCCAACTCGAGCAGCCTCCCGCGCGTAACGCGAGCTCCAACGAGCCTCAGCCCGAATTAAAATTACAACCTCCGCAATCTGCGTGCCAATTGCCGACGAACCATTTTGGCGAATTCAATTGGAGACGCACTAAAAATATCCAAAGACACAATTGGCGCGCTCCCCAGAGTCCACATGGTAGGTATACGTGTGTATGATGTATCAACTTAACCAGCGTCAATTGCTCCCATCGTCATCGTGCAGGAAGAAGCGAGTACGTCAATAATGCGTCAATTATGCGCGATTGTACGAGAGGAGGAGGGGCCGACCCCATCCACGCATCTCCAAAGTGCGTAATAGATTGCAAGAGGCGACGCGATAACCCTCTAATGGGCCAATTGCCGTTGTTTGACTCGACCCGCGTGTGTGCCTCCGCTCTTGTGTATATAATATATGTGCTACATGGAATCGAGGATATGTGTAAGTATACACTTTGGAGTCGTTTAGGCTGATTAACGCTGATGGAGAGGAGCGCGAGTACAGAGAGGCTCTTCTTCTTTTGGTTCGTCCACTTCTACTTTTTTTTTTTTCAATTTTTCGAATTGACGCGGAGCGAGAGTCACAACTTGGCTCTCTGGGTTTCTTTTTGTGCCGCGGCAATGATGACTGGCGGTGCTCGTTTTGGTGTTAGATGATGCTGATTGTTGTTTGCCGATGATGATGTAATGGTAGCCTGTTCTTCTTGGAAAATAAATCGTTGTTGCGTACATCGCTTGTTATTCTTGTTAAATCTATGAATTCCCGTATGGTCTCTGGGACAAAGGAGTAGTGCGTTTTGTATTGGAGTATCCGTGTAAACGAGAGTAAATCTCTTTTGCGAGGCGCGCGGTTTATGTTTTATTCCAGAAATTTACGATTTTTGGGGATACTTAAACTTATTCCTTAAATACCTACTTTGTATTCATTAAACTGTTTATTTAGAGTGAAACATTGTACGAAGAGAAGTGGCGTCTTAAATCATACATCACATTCCCGTAAAGTGGACACTTTTTTTTTCAGCCCACACGTGTACAATGTATACACTCCTGGCGTCCATATATCCTAACCGACCTTAACTTGTTGACATTGAACTGCTGCCAAAAACATAAATTTAGAGGCTCCCCGCTCTCTTCGTCCCCACTAGTACGTAATATATTTATTGCACGTTTTCTCATTTTTTTTTTTCTTTCTTTTTTTATGAGTTACACGTATAAGTCTATATGGAAAACTTCTTTTTCCATGACAATATAATATTATATCTATACACAAAAATATTCTCTTACCGCTCGCACATTACATCCAATAACAGAACAACGATAGAAAGTATATCGGGGGGGGGGGAAAACAAATTTTTTGGGAGGGGAGGAAATGATAAAAAATATCGCTTTCTACTCGAGGCGCCAGCGTTATCCGCGTGTACGGACGCTGTGCATCGCTCACGTGCCTGCACGCGATACCACGTTATTGTGTACGCTCTCCGCGTCAGAGGATAAAAGAGAGGAGATAATACACAGCCGTCATGCTTATAAGGGGCGTAAATGAAACGAATCCACACATACCTTCTCTGCTCTCGAATCATTTATATACAAGTATAGCCGTCAATTTTCAGAGAGCCCCTCGATAACGTCCGTAACATCTTCGAGTCTCGGCTTTACGTCTCTTTCTCTCCGTCTCTCTGCTGTATGATGGAGGTAACCTCTCGGGAATTTGCCTGCTTGTTGTTAAGCTGAAGAATTTTAATAGCCGCAGACGGGCCCCCCTCTCTTGAGAGAGAGAGAGAGTCTTGAAGAGCGTAGCAAAAATAGAACATAAGCTGTTTCGAGAAGAGGCTGCTCCCCGAGCGCTACTTCTTACGACTTCGAGTAACAAAAGCCATTTTATTGACCCTGTGCGTGTGGAACGTCAACGACATACTTATGTGTATTTAGATTCAATCGGGTGCAAAAGTGCGAATAAACAATCGATTGGGTGTCATCAATATAGAATATTTTCGAGGCATGACATTTTAGTCCCTTTTCAAAGACTTTTCTCATAAAACTCCAAATGGAGTTTACGTGCGTAGCTGTTTGGCCAAAAACTTTATTTCGAGCTTTCTTGGCTCGGGGGAAGTTCGGTGAAACGCAATTTCGAAATCTACGACCGTACATGTACACAGACGGAAAATTATCACACTCGTGTGGTGGCGAAACGCCGCTTTTTGAGCTCCGAAAAGCAAGTGTCGCGCGATAGATGTATATACGAGCAAGAGTTCACGCACAAAGAAGTTATCTCCAACATAGTTTGTTGATTATTGCATTGGGCGTGGCATTGAGACACCATTCGAATAATGTATAAATAATGTTATCCCGAGTAGTAGCGAAAATACAGCGAAATTGAAAATGTAAACCCCAATTGAGGTGGCGGTTGTAAAAAGACGAAGAGTTTTTTTTTTTACGATTTACTACATGAGATTGTACGAAGGGGAAAAAAAACATGGCAACGCCTCTGAAATACTTCCATTTTATTAATAAACTTGTGGATGGATTGATTGTGCTCGTGCATCGTTACTTTAATTGTCCACCGGAGTGGTACAACGTTGAAGAGACCAATCGACTCCTCCCTCGACGACACAGCCTGCACGTAAAAGAGTCGGGAAAGAAAAAAAGGCGCCGCTCCTTTGTGATAACAACCCAGCGTCTATTTCTGGCTCTCGCATGTGTGTACACAGTGTTGTTACCGAAGAGGAGAAATAATGTAGGAGCGTCTCGAAAATTTCCTCTCTTTTTTCATACCACCCTCCCCATAAGTATCCTTATTTTATACATATACGTATGATGAATTGTAACACATCGCTTCGCCGGGATAACGGGAATATCCTCCTCCTTTCCTCTTCTTATACATAATACGAGCCGTCAGGGATCGTAGAAACTTCAATTTAATCGACACGAGCCCGCGTAAGCTTGTAAAACTGTTATCGGCGCCGGCAAGGAGTATCAGCTAATTGCCGTTCGCAACTGATGGGAAGTAGGATTTTTTTTCGTTACTGTTTAGGATTGTTTTACTTTATCGCGATGGAATTTGACTTAGTGCTTCAAGGGGGATAGGTTTAAGGGGCTTTTGCAACAACATACGTTACATTGCGTGCAAAGTGTGGTAAAGTGTCGTTTTTGATATAGGTACGACAAACGTGTACATAGCGGATATTGTGTTCACATGAACTATTTTGGGATGAAAGTAAGGAACATCGCTTACGCTCCTTGTGATGAGTGTAGGTAAAAAATTAATAACAACTCTAGCAAGACGCATTTTTTTTACCGGTCAAAACTGTAATTAGTATACGTCATGATTACGACGGTACTTGGACTATGGAAATAAAAGGACATTGAACAAAAAATATCAAGGTTTAACAAAAAAAAAAAAGGAGGGCAAAAAAAAAGTCAATGGTTTAACCATTGGAGACGGAGTTTCTCGTCAAACAGAAATTCATGATACACATCACAAGCACGTTAGGCTACTAATTGTTAAAGTATATAAGTACACGTGCGAAGGTTATTGCGGTGACATGATGTTTTTTTGTTGGTCGATCGATCAGTTAGGCCCAAAAATATTCAGCGTAAAAACATGATCTCGGTCAAATTTCAGGTTTTTGGTGATACCAACTTTGGAGTGATTTTATCAGAGGAATCGGTAAGGTTTGTAAACAATACACCAGCGCACTTTCAACAAATATATACCGATTGATATACGTATAGGTAAGTACGATTGGTGGACTTGTGCTACGGATACCTACACTACAGATGTACATGCAATATATACGAGGTATTATTGTAGGCAAACAACCTCGGCTGACAACTCGGTTGCCCAACGGCCCCTACGACCCACCCGTTCGTATAACGTACGTATGTGTGTGTATCAAATAGCGTTGGTATACACACAGACAAACGGTTATGCTTTACACAATACACATAGTAGTATATTGCATATCGGCGTATACACGCATATATGTATACGTATTAGCTTGCATTGCAGTATAGACAGGTATATATGCGCGTATATGTGGCGTCTATTCAAATTCCGTGATACGAACTGCAGGTTTAACTCCTTTATGTGTGCAGTGCACTTGTGCTTACATATACGTATACGTACAGGGGATACAAGAGAGCAGAGATTACAGCGGAGCTCGGACGTGGCTAAAGCTTGCCGATCTCTATGATAGTATATACATATGTAGGTGCTGTGCAGTGAACGCATATTCACGGTGAATGTGGCACGCACCTGATGTTATACGCCAAAGTCACCCACGTTCACCCCTTTACTTTGCATACGTGGAAAGGGTGCGTTTGTATATTATGGAAATCCTTGCCGCCTCCCCGACGCAACGTATGTAGCGTCTCAGCCCAGCCCGCCGACGACATGCCATCGTCGCAAGCAAGCGCTGGTGCCGAGGGAGGACTTTGACTAGTTCAATCAAGCTCTTTCTCTCTCGCACGCGCTGGCGTACGGGAAGCGATGCCGCGCTTGATCACCGTGGTACCGCGACCGTCCTGCTTGCTCTTAGGCGCTCTCTTACCACCACAGCTGAGGCGAGAAAAAAAGCCGGAAAAGGAGTCGAAAAGGAGCTGTTTACAGTTGGCGCGTCTGTGTACGTTCAAGTTTTTTTTTTTTTTTTTTTTTTTTTTTTTTTTTTTTTTTTATGCAAAAGATGAAGGTCTGTGTAAAAATGAGCTTTCTGAACGTATTGGGGGTTTTTTATGTGTGCGTGTAACTTTTGCCATCTCCAAAATGTTTCATTGCAATTTTTTATTGCAATTGTCTGACATTTAACGTTGATACAATATGACAAATAAAAGATTCGTTTCCAGGTTAACGACTCGATAGGCTGCATTTACATGATATAATACATGTACGAGTGTACGTATGGACCGGTATAAAGTGCAAAAGCCGGTTTTTGTGAATACGTCGGGATGGGAGAGAGAGTTTGAATGAAACGGACCGTATCTCAAAATGCATGCATGCATACATCAATGACAAGCTTGTACAATTTGTTACATTAGCCGTACGCAAAACTCTACCAATGCCAGCGTTGTTTCTCTTGTTTCCATCAAGTTTTTCATACTCCAAGACATTAGAAACGACCCACCATGAATAATGTTGGTGTATCGCATACTCTACAAAACTATAATCACTGCACACCTTCAATGCACATTAATTTAGCTGTGCATCATAAAGTTTTTCTTTTCTTTTTTCGATCCACCCATCCAAAGTGAAAAGAAAAAGCTCGAGCCCATCTTTCTTTCTTTCTTTCTTTCGACGAAATCGTCCCCAATCGACGATAAGCCAAATTAATCCCGCAAATCTACTTTCTCATTCCTGCGCGCTACGAGCTACTTTATCCCCGCTCGCGACCGCCGAGGCACCCGTCGCTTTCTCTCTCCTTGCGAGCTTGCATGGGCGTATACAGCGACGGGAGGAGGCGTTTCGCCGAACAAACGTTAAAAAGGAAATAGTTGCCGCACGCGTGAGAGACATTCCCGTTTCCCGTTCTCTCTCCCCCTGCAACCTTCGTGCCTAGCGTGCATTCGTATACAAACGACGGACAGAGCGGAAGGTCGCGACGAGCGCGCAATTAGCCATACCCACTTTTGCGCATGTATATAATATGTATACATTATCATATACACGCCCATGTGGTAAAGAGACACGCGGATACGTAACATCAAACGGGGTGGACCGTCAGTAACTGATTAATACATCTCAATGCGATACTTTACCCGTACGCCCATCGTCCACCCGATTGGGGGTTATTGGTCTGGGACTAGTTGGGGGTGATGCGCATATACGTTTACGAGATCTTTT
Organism: Copidosoma floridanum; assembly: GCF_036245765.1. Lineage (NCBI taxonomy): Eukaryota > Metazoa > Arthropoda > Insecta > Hymenoptera > Encyrtidae > Copidosoma > Copidosoma floridanum. Next base: position 11,768,041 of record NW_028321907.1, on the reverse strand, counting down.
CGATGCATCGGAAGCCTGTAAACGCGTCATCTTTTTTTTTTTATGACGTTGTGGAAAACGCAAGTGGAAATGATTACGCGATGCATACACATATTTAAACTGCAGCGAATAAAAAAAAAAAAAAATACGGATACAAACTTGGAAACCCATTTAGGATTACACAACTTCGACGCCGACGAGCGAGTTCGATGAATGTACCACACGCGACTAGATGGCCGTGATTAACGAGTCGCAGGTGCACGCGCGTCGGAACCTCATAAACATGATCGATGAGCTCTCGTCAGAACAGCTCGTTTTCTTCTCCCTCCTCGCGCTATATATACTATTAGCACGCTAATTTAGCAGCCCGCAAACAACGGCGAGCACCGAGAGTTGCCAGGTTTGAGAATTAGGTGACCCCTTTTGGAGAAACCAGTTGGCTGGGCCCGCGCGTGCTGGAAGTATGTGTATTGCGCAGTATAGTACTGGTGTAGATAACCGAGCTACATCAGCTCCGGTGAAAAATGCTTATTAGGCCCAACGTGTGTATGTGTATATTGTATTCTCTGCTCTGGATTTAAATGATCCTGATAGCGGGTGTGTGTGCACAGGCCTACTTTGACGATATTTACGGCTGGGACTCGTCGATTCGGGGAGAATGAGAGGAAGTTGGGTGAACGAGGATTATGGGCATTTGTGCATTGTAATGCGGGTAGATCGTGTGCGTATAGGTAGGTACATACTTACGCGCAGATGTGGGAAAAACTGTTTCCGGAGCACGGGCGAGCGAGATATCTCTGTAATTGCGGGCACGCGTGGTTTCACCCCGGAGCGCTACTCTTTTCTGCCCCTCCCCTTGGAGGAAGCTTCGATCACGAAAACATTACTACTTACACTTTGAGAAAGTTTGGAGTTTTCAGCTACCTATACGCGATGGACGGTGTAATATATTCTTTCATTCGAGTTGGATCCTACTTCTAGAGCTAGTTGGATTTCTCTAATGTTCACGTTTGCCACACCACGAGCGAACACTCCGTTACACTTTTGCACGCGATCACAATAGAACTTAACGACGTTCTTTCGTTATTTACACGCCTTGGATCATTAAGAACGAGGTCCAATGCTTGTTACAGATGATTAAATTTATATTATACGAGTACGAGAAATGTATCGTATACGGTAAAATTGAGAAACATGTAACAAACGGTAGAATAAGTACCAGGTATTCGACCAAATATATCGAATCGTACAATTTTGAGCCGATAAAAATGATTGCACGGAAGTTCAGTATTCTACAACACGTAAATCTATATCACGTAGAGTTGGTTGGAGCTGCATTGATCCGAGGATCGAGAATCCAAGAGTCGAAGCAACGTACCTTACCGAAAAAACTTTGAAACCTCGTGCTGCATGCCAGTAGGATATTTCAAACCTTGAGAGTCAAATAAAAATAAAAAAAATACAGAAGAACGGATTGGACGAAAGAGATCGAATAAAGCAGAGAAAAAAAAAAAAATACTCGCTTGTCCGATGCAGCACGCCGAGCTGAGTGCTGGCGAAAAAAAGAGGGAAAAAAGTCGATTACAGTGCGGTAGCGATGGTCGACGACTACAACCTGACGGGAGCAAGGATGCCATCGACAGTCGGGAGAGAATGACGGGATGTGTGTGATGTGCACGTGATGTATGGTCAGGGTAAGAGAGGTGCAGCTGATGCTCTCGATGCGTGACCAGCAATTTCCTGCTGCAATGGGCATCAACCTACAGATACTCCTCGAGCCTCTTGTTCTCACAAATTATTAATACAGATTCTCCCTTTTTTTTTTTTTTTTTTTTTTTTTTTTTGTTTTTTTTTTTTGTGTCATGTCATGATTTTTAACAAGCGCTTCAATCATTTACAACAATCTCTTTCTTGGGACTGAGGATTCATTATTTGCTGTCGTGAATCGTCGAAACCACTAGAATTGTGTTCTGGCAGGGCGAAATCTAGCTTCGTTTGTATCTCTATTGATTTATTCGCACAATTTATACAATCGGCAACAAAAAATAGAGGCGAATTCTATTAAAAATTTATTTTCAGAATTATGGTTTGACAGCGTAATAAATGAAATCATTATTAGTGGCTTTAGTGTCAAATGCCTTGTAAGTATTATCAAATCAAAGGAGATTTTTTTTTCTTCATATTGTGCCGATTGTATAATATTGTATAAATATATCACTGACACACAATAAAAATTGGTACACTTGATTTTGATTCCTCAGTTCTTAGTTTCACTGCAGATCATGCATTGCACGTAAATTTACTAGCAGTTCAAGCGAAAAAAATGTAAAGACTCTTGCATTAGCTTGAACGGTTTGATCATAATATATCTTGAACACACACCGAGCGAATGATTGCAGCGGCGTACAAGAACGACGAGCGCACCGGAAGTACAGTCATGCACCCTTTGTACAGAGAGTATAAGTGCAGCTTTGCGACGCTTCAAGTGCAGTAATTATTACCGAACAAAGCGTTTTCCGTTTAACAAAGAATCTCGCATTGTCCGACCCATGAATCATCATTGCCGTTCATTGGACAGTTTTATTATTCCTTTACACTTTCCTCGGACTTTTTGCTAATGTGGTTTATTAAAAAGAAGAAAAAAAAATTCCAGCAACAAAGCTGTCACAGGGTTGAGAAAAAACGCAGCAGAAATTCAGATGCTCGAGCTTAATGAACCCCTCGTTCGACCGCGAGACGACGCGTCGACATAGTCCATGTACTTAATGACACATATCTACCATACACCGCGCCTCGGATGAGCGAATACAAGAACGGGTTGTACAAGAGCAAACGATCACGGAGCAAAAGAAAATTGTGTGAAGCTTAAATACGATCACTTTCATCGAGTAGGAGAATTGAATCGTGTTTTGTCATGATGATGAATTCCTTATTGAAAGCATAATATATAGACTCAAAGTGTATACATATATATACGTGCGATTACTCATGCACACGTGTTATATAATTATATCTCTTGGCTCGTAAATGCATTATGAATGTTAAGGTCGTGAACCGCAAACTCGATCGCATTCACCGCGAAGAGGTGGTGACAATGAGCGGATAAACCATACCAAGGAAAAGGCCTCGAAATCCAATATTTACGTACATATAGAAACGGAAAGTAGATAGTTAATGGTGTGATGATACGTGTCAGGGTGAACGCGTCTTTTAACGATGGAAAGAGAGTCGGCGAAAGTAAATTAAAAAAAAAAAAAAAAAAAAGAGGAGAAAGTGCGCGGAAGAGGAATCAGAATATGCGTCGAGTGGACGCGCGGATCGTCAACAGAAGTGTGATGTGTACGAGCTGTTACTGACGCGCGTATGGCCCTCAAGAGTATGATTATCACTAGGTACGGGGGTACGATTGGGGATGACGACTCGAGTTTTCCTTTCGAAAACGATGCTAATTACAAGCACTTTTTTTGTTTGTTGAAGATGACGGATTTTCAAGTGGAGAACGGTGCTTTTTTTGAACTGTCTGATTTTACGAGTTGGTTGAACTAGTGTGCGAGTGCTTTGATTAAAAAGGCATATTTACATTATATACATGACAAGTGCATTCGCCAGAAAGAAATCTCGATGCTCATTAATTATTTTTTTTAATGCGAATGATATACTAAAAACCAACAACTGATGTATTTATTGTTCAAACATTCATGAATTGGCGTTCACCAACAAGATAGTACGATTGCAAGAAAAGAAGGATACTCTTGCGTACATAAATGGGTACTTGCACGTAATAATACATTGATAAGCTGTTTCTATACGTGTGTGCAGTAGAAGTGATTTACCCACATTGGTTCAATATATCATTCGAGGGAACCGACCCGATTTATCAGCATAAAAATGAATTTCGACGATCGCATGCACTTGTACTTGCAATTCATTCAAAGAGAATCACCCGCAAACGACTTTTTCGACCCCGCGAGCAATCGCAACATTTATCTTCCCTCTGGCAAAGAGATGGCGAGAGAGAGGGAGGAAAGGGTAAAAAAAACTGCCTCGCGCTTCCGATACCGATAACGGCCGTCATCGACGCCGGCGGCGGCGGAAGAGATACCCTCCTCGCGCGCACAAATAAGCCATCGGCCGACGACTGGCAGGAAACGCGCGGTGCAGACTCCGGAAACCCCTGGCTTGCAGCAAAAAGGAAAAAAAAAAAAAAAAAAGAAAAAAAAAGTGTTAACCATACGGACGTGCAGTCGAGCGCGCACTTTAAATGTTACATATCTACGCTGAAGATGGGGGGAGCGTGTTAAAAAGGACACCACATGCACGCCGGGACGAAAGGACGAACAAGTCGGGAGTGTGTCTGTGTGTAGAGTGTAAAGGTATGCATTTGTATGGAGAGGAAGGACAAACTCGTCTAGCCGGTTTGAGAACGGATTCCGCTCGGGGGAGACCGCAAGAGGAGATCGTGTGTTCTCCCCCCCCCCTCTCTGCGATGGCCCCTATACTAAAACTCTGCCGTGTGGTATTTAATTTCTCCCACCTTTTTCCTGGGTGTACGTATATATACATGCGTATACTCGTGGCTTTCTTTGTGTAAACGCCGTGGCTTCGTTTTCTCTCTCGAATCTCGATTGCACGCACGTGGCGTTAGTTTGTACGAGTATACGCATCAAAAGCATGTATCTCTGTGCGTGCAGGCTTTCGACGCTTTCTTCGTGGCGCACATTGTCATTATCGAGGTGTTCCTTTTTGTTTGATTTGGCTTTTGTTGCTCGAGAGAACATTGCGCTGCGGCTTTCGCTCTTTTGGGAACGAATGCAGAGTATGTTTTTAGGGTGACACCCAGCTGTGTGGTAACCACGAATTGGATGTAAAACTTTCAACTTTGGAAGATGCTGATGAAAAATTTAATGACTTGTACTGTACTAGACTGGCTTTTTTACACATTCGTATGGTTATTATGCCTTTGATCTTGAAATTCCACGAGATGTGGAAAAAAAAAAAAGTAATTTTTTTAATCACGTAAAAAGAACACCTCCAAAAGAACAGAGGCCATAGCCTCGAGCGCAATTAAACTTCCACACTTTGTCATCTTGCAAATTATGGTTTTTGGCTAAACTATTTTGGCAATTTCAAAGACATTTTACAATGTATATTTTTTTCTTTTACATTAAGTATACGGAACTTCACGAGAAATGAATGTTAACCTATTTGAAAAATGAATCGCCTTCTAGAGCAATTTAAATAAAATATCGTTTAAAATTCCTCAACAGAATTTCAAAGAAGACGCGTGACGTAAAACGTTAGCGATTATAGCTTTGAAGATTCATCTCGGCGTTTCGTGCTTTTATTTTATTCCCTGAAAATCCCACTCGTAGTCACGAGGGGAAAAAAAAAATTGCAAGTATATCCATCCCCAGGGAAATTCGAGAAAAATGTATGTACCTTCGAGCTGACGGTGCAGGTCCGGCGTCCGATGGCATTTTTATATGCATTTTCAGTAGAAAAAGTCCGTCTTGGTCAGACGCACGACCTTCGACCCTACCTCCGCAATAGTATATCTAAAGCACACCTATACTGTAAATTTCAAAGGGAAAAGGAAAAAACAAAAAAAAAAAGTCGAAATCAGATTACATCCACAGTTAACTTTCTCCGCTGCTCCAGATACACGCGCTCTCGCTCCGAGATACGAATCTTCAATTAATTTGGGGCTGCTCCTGATAGATCGCATTTTTCGTGTCTAATTTAATTTCGTGCCTTTACACATAAATCAGGATGCCTTCTTTTTTTTGTTTGTTTCCAACGGTAGAGCGCTACTTTCGAAAACGGTTGGGCCGCAACTGTTTCAAGTGAGATTCTGACTTGTGCCTATTGGTGAAAGGGCGGGATACACATTTTCTTTTGTCTGGAGAAAATCGCTCTGGACACCTTCGCATTGAAATTGACCCCGAAATGGCCTCTACACCTTGCACCGATGAAAAAAAGAACTTCCTCCACCTTTGAAACGAAGCATCGTACGGAAAGAACTGCGTAGCTTATTTTATTCTTTTTTTTTTCTTTACTCGACAATTCCATAGCAGACACTGCGCGTTTCTCCACAACAACAAAATCCTACAATTAATGGGTGCCACCAGCTCTCCCGAGTCGTATAAATATACATCATGATTATTCTCTCTCAGCCTAGTTACTTCGCTGCATCTGGACCTTACATCATTTTTATCGCTGCACAACGAAGCCACTATCACATACATATACGTGTCCAACTCGCGGATCGACTTTCGCACCGAGAAAACATTATATTATCATCGTCCCCCCGGCGCGTGTGTTTCATCTTACGATGTGTATATGTGCAAGTATTACGTTACTCGCTTTCGCTAACTCGACGCTTTCTTTCGCCACCGTCGTTCCTGTGCTTCTTCAATTTTTATTTTTTACACAACAACAACTCCTCCTCCTCCCTTGTTGTTTCAGTAGTTGTTTTATACCTTGCTCGCGTTATTTCGCGAGAATGAGAAAAAGAATTGAGTTTCGTTTGAAAATGTGTAACTCGAGGAAAACGAGAAGACGACACACACACCTATACAGTTACAATTCGAGAGATATCAGTGCAAACGATTTGATCGTCGCGGGTGTCTACAAGTATAGATCTGCACACGAGCCTGAGAAGTTATACTTACACATGTATGGATGACGTTGGGGTGTAGGATTATACATCCGAGATATATCACTTCGCGTCGGAATTCGATCGATACTTCTTCGAGCAAGCATTAACTAGAATAACATAAATGTACATCATATATAGAGGGATAAATGTAAAAAAAGTTGCACACCCCACCCGCAGAAAGTGCAAGTACAATGAAATCGTCCAAACAGTACAAAATCAAAGCCCCATACAAGAATTAGGTATGCATATATTATGTGAAAGGAAATATCTATACGTACACGGTGACTTAACAATAAAGCCACATCGTCATTTGGAGCAAAAAATCGACACTACATTCCGCCACTTGCATTGTACGTCTACAAATGTGCAGTATATAAAATTGTCAAGTGGCGTAGCTCGAGCGAGCGCGACTAATGGCATTTCTCCGACTCCCGTTTTTCGAACTCGTACTCACCGTAATTGTGCATCGCTCTCTTTTATTCCTCCCACTCCTCCGAGATAGTGCAATCGGTCTCTCGAAAGCATTATACGCATGATGCATTCTCCACTTCCTTTCCTTCATATACCTACCCTGTGTATTTTATACACTTAACATTTATATACCCGCGCACGTGGGGAGTTAAAACAAAACGCACTTGCCATTATTTTTTTGCTCGAGTGGTGTCCGTAGCCCTCCGTATACCATAATGTACTATTATTATTGTTATACACGTTCGTTAAATCGACAGTGCGAGCTTTTAGAAAGGTTGCCTCTCTCCTATGCGCAACTATATACGCAAGGTGCATGCGGGCTATTCCGTACACGCGCGAGCACCTCTAGGTATTTATTTTATACCACATATATGCAATGTAGGTGCGTACACTGTATATACAATAATCACATTAAACACGGAATTGAAGTTTACTCGAGAGAAAATCTATATGCACGTGTATAACGGGGATTCCAAGGTAAGTACCTGTATAAATCAGATGGGATTTTAAAAAAACTCCCCCAAGTTGTACAACAGGTCTACATTGAGAGTACAGTGTATAGAATGAGCACAAACGCGATATCGCTGATTTTGCCTGTGTGTTGCGTGTATATTGACTTGTGGAGGTATAGAAGTACGGGATATTTTCATCATTTAAATTGCTTTCAGTACAAACTCAAAATTCATTACGGAATTTGCTTTGCAATCACCCTACAGTTTACTACTTTTTTTTTTTTTTTTTGTAATTTGCTTTATGACAAAGTTTCCCTTGGTTTTTCAATATAGATGAAAAATATGTATTTATGGTATTATATTGATGAGGCCATCAGGTTCAACGGACTTATACATATACCTGCTGTCAAATCAGGTTCATTTAAAAAACTGACAACTCATCTGCTGCGCCGTGACCACCTGTACCTATATATATTGTATCCGTAAGTTTAAGATGCGTATATTTTATAACGGTACACGCCTATATTTCTCCGGCATCGCTTGAACACTGCACTACTGTTTTTATCCTTTTTCTTCGGGTTTCAATGTAAGTATAAGCACAGTTCGATTGAATTACAAGGCACTGCGCATTGTTATGTACGCAAACGAGCGCAAATTTCTCTCCGTCGTGTGGTAAAGTGTAAATTGTGTAACGTCGTAACCGGTTATGTACACGTTACTCTATGCCTATATACAAATATATGTATATTTTATCAAATGAAAAAGATATAACATGTACCTACACACACCCGATGAAGCGTCTCCTTTCTCACTCGAGACCTGGCAAGTGTAAGACCTATACACCCCGGGCACGGAAACACGACGAAGAAAACCGTGTCAATCGCGCAGTTCGATAGTATACTCGCATATACTATGGGCTTACAAATTTTATGTCGTTTGTCGATTTCTAGCTCCCTGACGCAATTGACCGCTCCGTGCTAGTTGTCCCTTTCTTTGTCTTGGAGGTATTTCCTTGGATACTCGGGATACACGAGAAAAACTATATACGTTTTGGTTGAAAATTAATTTGCTCGGTAGCTTGGATTGTGGAAGAAAGTGTCCTTTCCTTTGATTTTGCTTCGTAGACGACAACAGCGATCACTCGTTGTACCAGTGTTTTTCATTGGAACTGTGAGAAGAAGTTTGTGAAATTGTACGAGCTCCGAGAAACCTTAGTCATCAGAGAAAAGCGCAAGAAAAAAGTTGGATCTTATTTTTCACGAGCTAGCTCTTCTCCCCTCCCTCTACCATCCTTCGAGAGGTGATAACTTTTTTTATACGCGACCCAAGCACGTCCTTTTGTTTGCGAAATAAATGCTCGCCATATGCAACGTTCGCGTTTCAGAACAGCCATTTAATGTACGAGAGGCGCTACGATAAACTAATTTTTTTTTTTTAATTTAACCCGGTAAACAAGCACTCGGGACACAAGCGCGTATCTTTGCGCCAAAAGTACCGCAATGGCCCTTAATTTTGCACACGGGGCAAGTGCATGCGAGCCCGTGCAACACAATTTGTGTACATCCCCCTCCTCCCATCCTTTTTATCCTGCACCATATACATCCAATGATCGATTTATCCGTCATGACGAAGTTGCATGAAAAATGAGAGTCACGTGCCGTAACAAATATCGATGCATTACTCGAGCTGGGTAATTTTGCGCAAAAGCACGGAAAATTTTCCCCGACAGGGTGTGCTACTCCATCGCGTTCACTGGGTACACTTCAATAGCCCCGACTAGCTGTTACTTATGCTTTCCATAAACATTGCAATTGCTAAATCTTTCAAATGCAACTGATGCTTATCAAACGGAGAAATGATGTCTCAATGGAAATCGCAGATCTTGAATAAAGTTTTCTACTTTGTTATTTGATAGCATTTTTACTTGAAGAATAAAAAATTCAACATCTCGAAAACATTTAAACACCCCTTTTTTCCTATACATAATATAACTACGGCTCATAAGTACGTGTCGTCGAGGATATTTATATTTTTCATACCACACTTTGTATCTAACATTAAAAAATGCATTAAAAATTAAATAACAAGTTAACGTTATACAACAAAGTTGTCGACCATGTATTGGTCAAAAACAAATTTTTTTATTTGTACTACGAGACTTGGTAAAACTTCAATAACAAGTATGAGAATGGTAAATCAACAAAACTTACAAACATTCCGTGGCGTTAAATGACTCAAATATTTACCGTTTATACATTTAATTTATTAAAGTTCAGTTGCTGCGCACAAATTAAGCCACTTGTTTATTTTTCATCTCCAACTTCGCTAAAAAATCCTCACTGGCACTAGCTGCACCTGTTGTTGCTCCGCGGCCTCTGCGTGTTATTACTAATGCCACCCCATACAGTTTCACCGTATATCCTCCATTATAGGCATTGCGCACAGCTGGCGCAAGAGTGCGAAAATTGCACCAGCCTATGATGGGTATAAGCTGCTGTGCGGTCGGGGAATTTCCGAGGGAAAGAAAATTCGTTCCTGCGAATCGGGACCGAGCGAAAGAGGGGAGAAAATGGGTTTTAAGGAGTAGTAGAGCACAGGGAAGGTGATTCATCAAAGTGCAACTCCGGGGGTGGTGGTTTTGCGGTCTTTGCGCGTCTGGTGGGAAAGATTACTATCATTATTTTATTTTATTTTATTTTTTCTTATTTCTTCAGCCAAATAGTTTAGGTATTGTTTAAATCGTTATTATTATCATCACTCGTGCGCACACAAGTGCACGTAGATCAAATGAGGTCTTCCACTTTAAGGCGCGGGCGGTAACATAGATTCCCGACCAGCCGCAACTAAGAGGAAAAAAAACAACAATAAAAAAGAGTCGAGGCTGTTCGCGCGAAAGTTATGAGGCCACTCGGGTGATCGAAGATGCTGTCTAGATCTTGCTAAAAGACAAAGTGCGCGGTGGCTGTAACGTTGCACAGCGGCGCAGGTCGTTGGCTTTATTTTCTCCGTATGAGCTCCGGGGATTCAGTCGCCTCCGCAATTGCTGGCAACACATGTAGAAGCTTCGTTGGAAGATATTGATCAGAAATGAGACTTTCATGGGGTTGAAAGAAAAACCTGTCTTTCCGAAGATACGCGTGCGCTTCTGAAAAAAAATGTATATTCTTCGAGATTTATGTGGAGAGGAGAGGCAATAAATTTTTTTCTATGATTTCGTGGAATATTACGTATCTCCTGCGGGAGGAGAAATAATTGTTCGGCTCTGAAATTTTTTTTTATTTATTGAGACATGGTGTGCTAACAAGGATAATACCTAATACCCAGAAAATAGATACAAATATGGGACTTTATAATATGTTTGTGGTATTAGGAAAGTTTCGTTCGAACGATCTTATTGGGCTTTGATATCTACTCAAAAGATGTTGCACTTTATTGTAAATTTTTGATAATCATCGGTAGTTATTGTTTTACAATTAATCTGAGTGTAGAATACAGTACTTCGATTGGTCTAAAACAATGTAGTTTAAAGTGAATAGTATCGATGAAAAGAAAATTTGATGATCTCCGTCATGAATAATAGCAGTTGAAACGCGATGACAATAAATGAATTTAGATTTAATTTTTCTTTTAATAAATGTATGGTTGTAAACAAAAAGCATTAAATAGGAAAACAATTTTTGCCGTTTACTGCAGCTTGGCTGTAGATGCAGAGATAGTAGCGTTGACTTTTTAACAAAAATTAATAAAAACATACGATACCTGTGGCCCATCATGATACCCTTTTACACGTACTTTTTGTCTTTTGTCGTGGAAAGCAAGAAACAATTTTTCCGAGTTTCATATACATAATATACATCCAATGAAAATAATCTAGTTGTACGTGTACGTAATTGAAACTACAATTAAATCTTGCCAAAACACTTGTTACACTGCAACCTCAACGAATCATAATTATACGCACACACCTAAGGGCAGTCGGGGTCTCAGCCTCATTTTTCACGTGGAACAAAGAAATTCCACAACCATGAATAATGTGAAAAAAAAGGAGGGGGACGACAGGGGGGAAGAGTGGAATGGCAAAAATAGAGCTAATGGCACTCGAAGAGGAGGCCAAAGTGGAATAATTACCGCGTCATTAGTTGGACCGACCGCAACCTCGAACTTGCTTATACGTATTACATGCATTATGCATGTATGCGTCCACAACCAGTCTAGCACGCACATACGGAGAGGCGATCCGTATAGTTGCGAAGAGCGGCCTACATTTTGTTGGCTGGCGCGAGGGAGACTCGACCTCTTATCTACACACGTACACTCTGCCCCAAAGAAACGCAGCTCTATACTATATTTACTATCTCGGTGTAGGTATATCTCTACCATCGTGCTCTCACGGTCTGAATTACACCCGAATTTCATTTACTTCATTTTTAATTGTATACCCACCGAAACTCACGATGTTTTTTTTTTTTTTTTTTTTTTTTTCGTTCATACATATTAAAAATACTACGGGATTTTAAAAGCGAATCAGTGTAAAATTTACTGCGTTTCGTGCGTAACAAAATGAAAACTAATGTAAAATGCATCGATTTATCATTTGAAGGGAACCCGATTTTAGATTTTTCAATCAGTGTACACTCACTGCGAGCCGATAAAATCTGTGTATATCTACCGTTACGCATTTGTTATAAAACGATGTTACCCGCATGAATTAAGAAAAGCAATAAAACTCGCGTACACGCTTCGAGCCGAAAAAAAGAAAAGATCCCAGCGAGCAGGTCGTGTACCAACCTCGATGTTTCTCGATGTCGACGGAAAGTGCCAACTAAGGCGAATTTTCGTAGGCAGAACTGCAGAGTACAGGTATATTATATGTAAGCTTGAGAAACGCGCGAAAAGAGAAGAGCAGGGAAAGCTTTGTAATTAAAAGTTAATGCCCACCGATGGGGGGGGGGGCTCCGTTTCGCAAGTAGATTTTTAATTAGCCTCGGGTAGGTATATTGTACAGGGAGGAGAGGATAATTTGACGATGGGCGTGTTTTTTTGTGAAATCAAACGATTAATTCGTACCTACGAGGTTGTACGGAGCTACTTTTATTATTATTATTATTTTTTTTTTTAATTCCAAAGTAAGAAAAGTGTTGTGTTCACACGCTTTTACTCTCTCTAGTCTGAATACTCGTTGTAAACCCCCAAATCAGTGATCCCAAAAGAGCCCCGTAACAATGAAACTCTCTCGAGACTTAACTATCATTATTTCTTCGAGAAAAAAGGAAACAAAAAGAGAAAATAAAATGAAGAGTAGCCTGAGATCTTCGAAATCCTCTTTGGCAAATAAGCACACTCGTAAATTAATATCCTATAACGAGTGCACATTATACCTCTCGTGCGTTCATCCACGTTATGTGATACACCTGAATTTCGTGCAAAACGCGAGCTAGTGGTACAGTCGAATATACGTACGTTTACATCAGGTACCTTTATGATCCAGTCCCTGTTCGAAGACAACTATAAATCCTACCAAGTCATTTTGCGTGTAGGTACACGTACATCTGACGGAAAGGGCCATCAAAATCGCAAACGCTCGTACCCACGTACTCCTCGTGGTATAATAGTTTTGTTGTAAATTACAAATGTGCGATATGTTTCACGTGATTTTGCATTTTTTTTTCGTCAAATATGCCTGCTTGGGTTTTCTTGTTACTGAAATTTGCGGGATAATGAATGTTCGAAAAGTAGAAGAAGAAGGAAACGAAAAAAAAAATCTTATTAAATATTTTCTGTAAGTCTACATAAAAATCTACTTTTTTTTTATTCTTTCTTCCTAAGTAACTGTACGTAACCGTAAATCATTGAAAACGTAAATTCAAGAGATTACAGAGTAAAATTAATTGAGCATGTACGTATGTGTTATACGTTATTTCCGCACCTCGAGTGCATGGCTATATGCACATGCATTATTAATTTCGTTATCAATTATCAATGCAGTGCGATTTATCTTGGCGCGCCACGTAACGGTGCTTGCTCGAGTCTTTCGATTTGTAAATTTGTAGAGTTTAATTACGGAATGATCTTTCGAGATTTATCGTACGACTCAATATGTTCGAGGGGGCCATTTTCCCGGTGAATCGGTTAGTTGATTTGTAATAATAATACTTACGTATATAGGTAACTCCAATTCGCGAGGATCGCGAACAAAAATATACACGCCTTCCGATTCTAGAAAAAACTAGTTCTGTCACACGTGACGTACCTGCATATGCTCAAGCAAAAAACAAATTACGCTTCGGATCCGTGTTAACTCGCGCGTCGGTGCCCAGTACACGTCGTTATCAAACATTGTCAATTAACCTCCGCTGCCAGTGTGAGAGAAAAGAGAGGGAAAAAAAAAAAATTTCCTCTGCTATCCCATCGCATTCCTCCTCGTTTCGCACACATGCGCCCCAAACAGCACATGCTCTCCGCAGCGTACGGGCACCAGCTAATTATCTCCGGAAGAGCTGGTACACGGCGATAAATCGCCAAGCGAGAGATCCTCTCGGCGGAAACCCCCCCCCCCCCTCATATGTACCTATACATCACTCTTTGTTAAAAAGAGAATTGCGGGCACTGCGTCATTCGTCTCTCTCTGCTGATGTATATCCTGCGGGATTCTTCGCAGCTCAGCCAGAGCGAGCGGATCTATCGGCGGATTTTCCGCCGAGACCTACATTTCGCGCGGCAAGATTTAAGCGAACCGGAACGACGCCCCCCTCCGCCCCGTTCGGTATTGGAAAAATTTTCGCCCACTATTTTTTTTCCAATGAAGTATCGCTATGTGTATAGGTGGCGATGAAATACATACGAATGGTCCTCCTCGAGAGAGAGAAAGAGCGACAAATGTCGACCCGTTGAAAACAATTGCGCTCTGTTGAGAAATTGGATTTCGCTGGGCTTGGAAAATGGAAAAAAAAAAAGAAATGTTAATTAATCGCATTTGTACAAACGAGGAAAAGCCGTCGTTTCGCGGGAGCCGTATACTCGTGGGAAAAGTTTCAGGGAGGAGAGGGAAAATTTTTCGAATTGTTACACAGCTCTGCTGCCGAGCGCGTGCATGAATCGAGGGGCTTTCGAGAGCTTTGGATACATTTTTTTTATTCTTTTTTTTTTTTAATTCAATTTTTTACTCTGCACTTTTATTGAAATATGTACGTATTAGGCAGACTTAGGAATGATTCTTTTATGGGTTCGTAGACGCTGCAAATTTTTTTTTTTTCCCTGTAGCCTTAATTTCCCTTAATTTTGCTGGAAATTTTTTTTTTTATTACATATAGTATAACAATCCACAAAAAGTTTTCAGCGAAAACTAGTGCAATGTATTTTTAGGGAGTAAAGCTTATTTTAAAAAATTTGAAGAAACATTTAAAAAGTATAATATTTTGTTACTGTATTACAAAAATATTGAGAAAAAATCATTCCAGCACAAATAATACTGCATCTATACTTCAAAAATTTAAATGCCAAAAACTTGAAAAAGAGTATAGGTACACCTATGAATGATTTTTCAATTCAAGTTTGGTTAGTGAAATTTTATTTTTTAATTCCAACATCCGATATTACGACGGCAATTTGAGCGATCGTCGGCGCAATTACTTTCGCCCGTGGCTGAATCCACGGCGACGTCTTTCTCGGGCGATGTTAGGACTTAATAATAATAATATCATCATGAGAGGAAATTCGCGTTGTGGCATCGATTTCCGTTTAATTTACCTCCATTAGACGTTATATCGTCATTATCCGTGGTATCGTAGACGTTTTCACTGCGCTGTAACGAGAAGGTGGGGATAATTCGTGTTTGGCTTTTAATTATTGGGCATTTTCGTGGGAATTTTAATTAACTTTGGTTAATTTGTCGAACGCGTTGGAAAATTTATCATCTTCTACCTCTTCTTTACTACGAGGTAGGTATAGTGCAATTTACCTTGTTTGTTTTTTTTTTATCTGCGTAACTGTTGGATTGATAACGGGAATGTTGTCGGGGCAGGTTAAAAATTCTACAGCTTTCGAAATTTGCCAGAATAAAAATTTTTTCATTTATTTTAAAATAATTTTATTAAGTGATCTAAAGTTTATTAAAAAAAGAATTTTACTTTCAGTTTTAATAGAGCGAAATAAAAAATTTGTCAACTCAAGTTATGTACACTACAAATAAATAATAACCTTCCACTGTTAATTAACAATAGCTATCATATATTATCTCAGTTAAATAACTCGCAATTGATGTCCAGTAAAATTTTTCGTTGCCACGCACTCACACACCATTCTTTTCTTTAATAAGCTCGACACACACGATACAAACACCAAAAAACTTAATAAATTATTTGCATGTCGTAATACAATAATCCTCAGCTAAACAATGGAATGGACGTAAAATAAACAACCGAATAACTCGACCATACGCTACTTGCACTAAGCATAAAAAAGAGGCCACTCTTTGCATGATTTGATATAGAAAGTAATTTACAAGCTGTCCAGTCGATCGTCACTCTCAGACCACGTCTGTTGATTCCCCAGCGGGCATACCTGTCCAAAAAACACATGTGTGTTTACATCTCGTCCGGGTTGAATGATCTCAAGGCCCCTTGAAAAAAAAAAAAAAAAAAAAATTCTACAACCAAAGGAGCGGAAAAAAAGAGAAACACGAAAGTTAATGGAACACGAGGCGTCACGAGGTGGTTGACGTGTGCGAGTGTGCGAGTGTTGGTTCGCGGGCGAAAAGTTGTGCGCGCACACGTGTGCGAGCGAACGGCATTACAATTGCAAATTGCGCGAAAAGAAAAGCCAAAGAGGTGAAAGAAAAGCGGGAGGGAAACGAGCGGAATCCCTCGGATTTGCTGATGAGCGCCTGTAGCTGCGCTTGGGAAATCTCTAGGCTCGATTAGACCTGGATTTGTTTGGCTTTTTTTTCTGTGTACTTTCTTTTTTTGCAGATATTTTTTTTTTTTTTTTTTTATCTCGAGTGTGCCGTTTTCGCTGGGCGCATTGGGACAACTTTGAAAGTTGGGATGTGGTGATGTTGTTTCAGATGACCAAACAAGTTTGGAACTGCGTGGAGACAGGCCTAAACGTGTATCTGTTCAAAGATTATCTACGTGACTAAACGGCAAGTCTTTACCAGTTTACATGGGCAACAATAGAATTATATGAAGGGAGATGGGACCCTGTAGCTCCAATTCAGTTGCAATGAAGGTGCTGAAGGGCCTATTGCTTTTGCTCCATTTGACACTATTCTCCAGGAAACTGCGAGTGATTCGACGAAGCACATGGTTCCTGGTCTCACCAGAACATCATCATCATCATCATCATCATCATCATCATCATCATCATCATCATCATCATCATCATCATCATCATCATCATCATCATCATCATCATCATAATAATCATCATCATCATCATCATCATCATCATCATCATCATCATCATCATAATCACCATCCAGAAATCTAATTGAAATTTCACTACTCGAGACCATCAACGCCAGTGGTTCAAGAGCAAGCCTCTAAAGTATTCCAGTGAACTGGTAAAACGGTTCCACCATCTAGGACTATCTGGATCTACAGGACGAAGCGCACTTTCCGTAAATATCTTTGGATTATTTTACATGAGCTATCTTTAAATTTTGGTTCGGCCTTTGATACAGCAAAATATATCCAATCTTACATATACTGAAAACTAAGTAAAAGTAAAAAACCCTAAAAAATAATAGTTAACGTTGGGTCGGTCTATAATAAAGTAAATTATTTTGACAGAAATAATAGTTTGAGAATGAATTATGAAATATTTTTCACAGCTATTAACTTAAACTTATTGAGTTAAATAAAGATGGCATGTCGTAAACGCTACCAAATATTCTGCGTAATATTATTTTGCGATTACTTATTCATTGCAAAATTTTATAAGACTATTCTACTGTTTAAAATAAATTTAATCAACATGCCAAACTTGCAGATAGTTTATGTTTATGTAAATATTTATTGGGTGCAGTCCTCTATGGTCACATGGAGCATAATTTCATTCCTCGTAACAATTCAAAAATAGAGTACGCAATAGAAAGAGCCAAGTAAGTAAAGCATATATTGAAGCAAGTATATTAAATATATTGGAACTTGTCTACTTTTCTCTTATTGGTTCTTTGTTTTGCGCAGAGTCTTATTTCGCTTTTCCAATCAAATCGAGACATTTGGTATTTTGGCCCCTGTCAGTCTATCACCCTCTGCTCTCTTCCGCCTGCCTCTCCGCGCGGCCGGGTCTTTGGACATTCGGAGTGCGTGAACGGTTTTCTGCGTTTCAGTGATTGTAATTAATTCAAATACTCTTACAACATTGATAATAATTATGTGTAAAACATTACCAGCGGTCTTTACCATTTTACGTTGAGTACGCAGCAATGAAGTGTGTATAGCTATTGTTGAGGTTATGTCGCTTTGTTGACATTGAAGGAGTTGCCCGGTCGCTAAAGTTCAATAGCTATACAATAGGTCAAAACAAACGCATAGTGTAGGTGATGTTTGATTATTAAAAATCCGGAGTTACCAGGGTCGTTAGAATTAACAGCTGGACTGCATCCCCCTAAAACAGGATTTACCAGGTGTTGAAGACCTTTAAGATTTTAACTGTCATACATGTAGCGCGTCACGTATATATAACGAAAAACGTCACGGTGATGCTTGCGAAAGCATAAGTTATAAACTAAATAAAGGTGTAACATAAAACATTCTTCGAAAAAATATTTACATTTCAGCGAATTGAAAGTTAGCTGTACATTTAAGCTGGCTTAAATTGCAGCGTTTCGTTTCGTTTCTTTTCGACCTGTGTTACACACTATTGATTGTCTTTTCTTTTTCGTCAACTTCTTTTGTTTTTCATTTTAGCTGTGCTTAATATACGTCATTCAGTCCGTTAAAAGCGCCTTAGTGCGACTTTTGTTTAAGAACGTATTAGGGTATATCCCTAACCCCTTCTACTTATTGTCTTTTAAGAGAAAAACAACAGTGAGTTAGCAAAACTTTATCGCATTGATTTGTCATATCAAATAATGTATCAGCTGAACAGTTTGAAAAATATTTTATATTGGTAAGAAATAATTTAATGTGAAATTTCAGTAACATGGATTTTGAAGATCATATTTATAATATCACCACACTGAATCCTAATCATCAAGTGATTAAGTGTCGATGGGTTAAAAAATTACGCCCCAAACAAAACGGTAGACCACAAGTGAGGGAAAAAGGCATGAGACCTTTTGATTTAATGGTTAGTTGGTAAATTTTATTATGTATTGCTTTTATCTTGATACGATTTCTATTAAAAACTTTAATCACAGTATGATGCAACAACTCGAGCAGAACCACAGGAGAGTCCCCCCGAACACAATAATGGAAATAAAAAAAAGGTAGTTGGAATAATATTAGTAATAATTTACTTCCTAAAAATAACTACTTTCTATATTAAACCTTATTTATTACCATTTATTCAACAGAATAAGAAGTACAAGAAATATTTCTTCAAACCAAATACAGGAAAGACGTTGTGGAAGGTACTAATTTATGTTTTCTTTTAAACTTAAATCAATCGTTATTTACAAGAACTTTATACATTAGATGAATGGAAATAATCAATGTAATGAAGCTATTGAAGAAAGATTCAAAAAAAGGCAATCGTCGTATAATGATGAGAACAGTTTTACAGATGAGTCTATAGTGTCTAGCCAAAATGACTCCTTCAAAACAGCATTAGAATATTCTTATGAAACACCATCAGGTACAGGGTAAATTGTAGGTATTCAATTTTTAAAATATAATTATCGTCAATGAGATCTTTTTTTATTACAGATTACTCAACAGCTGAAAGTTCTATCCATTGTGATAAAAGCTTTTCTGATGTGGATGATGATGATTTTGTATTTCAGTTACCTGCAGCAATCGCTTCTTGTCACCTTGACAGTAAAACCAGAAGAGTTAAAAATCTACGTCGTTTTTGATAATTATTATGTAAGCATGAGAACGTGAGTTGTTTCATAACACGATTTTAGCATTTTAAATGTACGTTAAAATAGTTAATATTGAATGTGTAACATTGCTTTGAATAGTTAAAAAGTTTTTATTCCGTTTCATTAAAAGTTGTAACATAAGTTTTGAGTCTTCTGCAAAATGTTGCAAAATATTTTTGCTTGAATATTTTAAGCCATTTTTAACTATTATGCGAGAAAGTTTTTCAAATTAAAAAAAAAGTTAGTTCTTGTTCTTATCTTTTGGAACTCTTATATTAAATTAATTAAAAAGCTATGTCCTGCTGGATATAATCAAAACAAAGGTTGAATTCTTTTGCGAATGTGATTTTATAATATTTATTAATAACGATGTTAACCAAATTGCGTCACGACTTTAAATAAGTTTATTCTATTTTACTACCTATTGACGCACATAAGTGTATTGGTATTTATAATTAGATTGCCATATATCTCAGATCTTAAAATTAAAAGACTTTTGTTCTTTTAATTGAAGAAAAAATTATTATTTAGCAAGGAAAAAAATTGCTCATGTACATTAGACGAGGTTTTAGTTTAAAATTCATGTTTAATAATTTTAATGTATACTTTCTAGACTGAATTGAATAAATGTAACATGTAGCTAATAAACAGCCTGTATCATTCAACTCCTCGATCCTTCGACTTTGATGGAAATTCAACGCAGCTCGTTTACAAAAAAACAGAGTTGAAATCTCCGAGCGCAGCTTCTCATTCCACTTCACACGTATTGCGTTGCACTCTTGTTTATCGAACGAGCGCATCTCTTTTCTGCGAGAGCGAACGCCGTATCCGCCATGGCATCGGCTCCGTTTCTTTCGCAAGCGAGCGAAATTCACGAAGAAGCAACGGCCGCGCCACGCGAGAGTGAGAGGTGCTTACTCAAGAGGCGACGCGCACTTGCGACTCCTCGACCATAGGTATATGGGACACCCGGGACCTACTTTTACTACCGCGAAGGCAAAGTGCCATGAGGAATAGTTTTATTGCGTGTACGCCGCACGTGGGGGTATACAAGTAGTT
Organism: Copidosoma floridanum; assembly: GCF_036245765.1. Classification (NCBI taxonomy): domain Eukaryota; kingdom Metazoa; phylum Arthropoda; class Insecta; order Hymenoptera; family Encyrtidae; genus Copidosoma; species Copidosoma floridanum. The sequence continues at coordinate 11,747,394 of NW_028321907.1, read as the reverse complement.
ATACGGACCGACAGGTGGGCAGGTTGAAGGATTTATAGCTGTGGTTTCGCAGGTTTTCCTTTCTTCTCTCCAAATGTCTTTTAGTCTGGCGCTTCTGACCTTCGCGAATGAAATTAGTACTTTTGAGGAGGTTTGACATTCGCGCTAAACGCACGGTACAATTTCAGCTGGGATCTTCATTTTCGGGAGGGGTAAAAAGAATTTACGACCCTTCCCAACTGGTGCTGCAAAACTAAGTGAGAACAACATCAATCATCGGGGGACGTGAACTGTTCTCGCAAGGAAAACAAGAAGCATCTCGTACGCTGGTATATTAAAAGAGTGGGTGAATGCCGCTCACCGAAGCTGCGGTGAAAGAGACGGTCCAGTATGCAGGGGGTCACTTTAATCAGCACACCATCCTAGAAGAAGTATAGATTATTTTATGGCAACTTCTGGCTCGTCTCCTTCTCACTCTCGCGTCGAAAATTGCGAGTCTTTTTTCTTTCCTCGCGTTAAATTACACACAACGTCGCTCCTCGTTTTCTCCTTATACATTCAAAAGCTGGGACGCGACGACTTTCTAAAGTCGAGGGCAAAACGAGAGAGGAGCTCTGCACGCATGGGCTCTCCTCTTTCTCGTTTTCGCTCGGAAGGAAAAAGAAAAAAAAATAGTCCTCGTTTCTCTCTCTCTCTCCTAATTTGCGTAATCCGGCTAATTGAGACGCGGGCGTGGGAGGATATTTAGTTTCCCATGTCTCTCGTTTTGCGGCATGTCTTTCCTTTGCCACTGTGGTACTTACGCGCGTAGTTTGTGCTTTTTCACACTGATGAATCTTTTACGAGGTTCTTAAGAGCTGCAGTTTTGACTTTTTTTCGTAGTAATTAATAGTAAAGAGAGGTCGGTGGAATCGTTCTGACGCATTAAGGCTGGTCCCGGAGGACGCGGAGATCAAGGGCTTTTTTTTGTCAGTGACAATTGCGTATATATATACTCACAGTTTGCGGGTAGTAATTCTAAAGGACATTTTCATCCTCTCTCGTCTGTGCACACGAGGATGTAACAATATTGTACTATAACATATGTTTACATTACTATTTCCTGTTTGAATTCTACAAACACCGCGGGTACGCAGAGAGTAATGATTTTGATATGACTTCATGCTACCTATCAAATTATATTTTCTCTTCTACATGCATTTCTTTTGAAGCTCCAGTGACGCTTCTCAGAGCAGCAAAATAGCGTGTATCATAAACGATACCTCCACTCCAGCCACGAATCTCATTTTACGGCTGACGTCTTAGGTTCTCGAGTATCTTTGAAGCTCGTCAGCTTATATTTATATTATAAGTAGGTATATATGTTGTGTCAATAGCTCAGCTTATAAGTGCATCAATGTACACGTATGTTATTGTTGTAACATCGTCAATCGCAAGGAATTTGTGGCTTGAGCTCAAAGAGACACTGCAAACTCGACATGCCATTCAAGTAAAAAATAAATACAATTAGGATGATTAGGGGATATATCATGTAAAAATCGTGTTTGAAAAAAAGTGTTATTCTTAATAAATAAAAAGGTAGATTAACACACGCATGAGATATCATACGTGTGTTAGTATATTAATGTGCTGGTATTGTAAACTTTTACCGGCTTAAAAAGAACATGTGTACTTGTAAGCATGTGAGGCCATGCAGGGGGTGGTAGGATGTGCACGTATATATACGCGAGATGAAAGTAGATACAACGTGTGAGGGGGTGAGATCAGAGAGCTGGGACATATACATTATATACTAGCGTGCGATACCTACTACATCTAGAGGGTGGAAATATCGATCGGTCATAGGACCAATCGTGGTAGAAAAATACACATCTTTATGGTATATGCATATTTACACTTTTAAGCACTAAGTTGAACGTTGAACGAATCGTATGTAAATTGGTAAGGTCCTGTACCTATACAAACAATTGGCAATTTCGCTCTTTCATTCAAACTTTATTGTTTGGGTCCATCACCTTTCTCATCTGTGCAGATAAGATAACAGGCATAAATATACATTGTGCATATAGGTATACGGACTCACCCTCATCCAATCGCAGACAAAACACTCTTCTCTTCTTACTTCCTTTTCTCTGCTCCGAAACAAAAATGCTCCTTTCCTCGAAAACACGGGAAAGCTTAGTTGAATGTCAAATCATGCACATCACCCGCGAAAACTTGTATTAACGTCAGTTCACGATTTGTTGTAAAAACGAAAATCTCTCTTTTCAGTGAAAGCATCTGAAAAATAAGTGAAATTTCAGGAAAACTGTATCAACTTGGACGTAGCGAGCGCGCTAGCCCCCATCAGGACTCCCAGGAGTCATATGCACCAACAGGCGTGAGGTGCGTGCAGTCACTGTTGCGCCCGTGCAAGCGATTATAATGTACACATACCCTCTGCTTTGTGGTGTATAGGTAAGCCAAGCCCCTCGCACCCTTTTTCAGCGGGGGGTTCTTTCGCCCCGTGCGCAGACGTCGTGTAGATGAGCCGTAGGGGGTACGTTCCTGGGGATTGGTTGAAAATTATTGGGATGCTGTACGCTATGAGTATGTGTTTGAGAAGCGGTACGTTTTTTTTATACCAGTATGTTATACATTACCTACCGACTGATGTGACTGATGCGCTGTTGGATCAATGAAGAACGCTGCTTCAAGTTAAGATGTGTCGAGGGTGGTTTTTCTTTTTTGAGATTCGTAAATGTGCAAGTAAAAATTATGTACGTTTCTCATTAGATCTATGAGGACATGTATTTTTATCTTGTTATTTTGCTACATACATGTATCATATGATTGCACTTACCACCTTACCAGTCTTGTTTCCATTTACGATCAAAAGTTTGAACGAAAAGTTTTCGTCGAAAACCCTTGTAGTATATCAGAAGCTGCAATTACCCACAAAACATTGAGGTGACAACCGACACTGTCTGTTTTGTTGATAACATCTATAGTTATCTAAAAGATATCAATTAGTTATATAGAGAACAGTTATCGAAAAATGATGTCTTATAGTTGTCTTTTATCAGACGTCTACGCGATAACTTTAGAAGGCAACATAGTGTTATCTTTTTTACTGGTATCATTTTGAAGCGTTGTCAAAATGTTATCAAAAAAATTATTTTTAAAAAGTTGTCCACGTTATCGAAAGAAAAGATGCCTTATAGTTGTCTCATAAAAGACGTCTATGTGATAACTTTTAAAGACAACTTAGAGTTATCTTTTTCACTGGTATCATTTTGAAGCGTTGTCAAAATGTTATCGAAAAAACAATTTTGGAGTTACCATATTTAATGTAGAAAATGATAACATTACGATAACTTACGATAAGTAAAAATGATATCAATGTTTATCTTATTCAGACATCATTATGATAAAGCCGGTGCGATTGGTTGCGGTATATTTTGTATATATATATATATATATATATATATATATATATAGGGGGCGAATGGTTCTTATATATATATTTTACGAGGATTACATAACCTTAAATCTTTCTTGCATCAGCTGTCAAGCATATATCAGGCCACATCGGATCCCGTTCGCTTTTTGTCCAGCTCTCTTCGTCAGAGGCATCATCAATAAGGTTGTGTCATTTGTTTCAATAATCTTTACTTAATCTTTTATTAATTTTTGTGCTCTCTGCTCTTCTTCTTTCGTCAATTGAAGTTTAATCAATTTAAGATTGAGATCGAATTATGATACCATTGCGGGCACTGGCATCAGCTATACGCATATGCACGCGTATACAATTATACCGTCATCGTCGTCGATAATTTTCTGATTATTATAATGTGTATGCTAGCTTATGATATATAGACACAAATAATTAAAATTTGCTTATTTGTATAGTTTATTTCTTTCTCTTATCTCTATAAAATAGGCTAAGGCTAGGCTCTTTCGAGTTATCTCTCTCTCTCGCACTTGCGTTTATTGCTGCATCAATAACTCGTATACGTATACGTCTATATGCGTGTACGTTATTTTTAAAGTAAAAAAATAATTTATTTTTCACACACACACACACACGTGAGTACCTTTGTTAAAATGAAAGATTTCACTTTTTCTTTCATACTCTTTCTGTCTCTCTCTTTTTCTCGCCCTTTTTTTCCTCGCACACTTTCTTGCCCTCCTTTTCACTCTCTCTCACTCTCTATTTTTTATCAGTTCAAAGTAAATAATTAGTCAAGTTAAATACGTAAAATTGAAATAGTTAATTAAATTTTTCTTTTATTATAACAATGAAGACAACAAGTTTTTGTAATTTATCTAAACAACAGCAACGAATTAGATTGAAAAACATGTTAAAAGTAGATTTAAAAATGTATCAACATATCAGAAAAAAAATGATTTTAAGTAGTACTTTGACTAGGAACGCAGTTAATAATGATAGTAAAAACGTAAATATGAATCCTGAAAACAACTTAATCATGGAAAACGTGAGCTTTGAAAATTTAAATGATACTTTGTGTATTGAACACCCTGAAAATACACATTTTAATACATTTTCAATCAAAGATACTCCATCAATTGAACAAGATGAAAGTAAAAATTCTAGTGAATTGCTAAAACAGTTTATCGTGAAGTGGTCAGTTCAATTTTCAGTTCATCAAAATGCTATTTCTTCTTTATTAAAAGGACTAAAAAATATTTTCGATCTTGAAAATTTTCCAGTAGACTCGCGAACCTTGTTACAAACCCCCCCAAAAAATGAAATTATTTCTTTGGCTTCGGGTAAATTTGTTTATTATGGTTTACGAAAAGCTGTTTGTAATCAACTGAATTTTTATAAACCAAATGATATTCCATCAATTATTGAAATACAGTTTGGCATCGATGGTTTGTCTTTATCTAAAAGCAGTAATGATCAGCTATGGCCAGTTTTGGGCAAAATCACAAATATGAAAAAATCTAGAGCCTTCTTTATTTGTGCATGGCATGGTTTGGGAAAACCATCAAATGTTGATGAGTATCTGGATCCTGTATTAAAAGAGTATACCGATCTAAATCTTGATGGCTTTATGTACAACAATAAAATATATAAAATAAAGCTCGTTGCTATAGTAGCTGATACAGTAGCAAGAAATTTTATATGTATTTTTCCTGCTCACAATAGCAGATGTGGTCGATGTACGCAAACTGGTAAAACTGTTTCCAATAGAAGAATTTTTTTAGATCATCATGCTCCTTTAAGGTCATCTAGTAATTACCGTGATAATCTACCTGTTCAATTTCTTAACGTCAAATCTCCTTTAGAAAAAGTAGGCATTGACATAGTAAAAGATGTTCCTTTAGACCCTATGCACTTATTTTCTGGAGTAATGAAAAAACTAGGTTTGATGTTTTATAATTCTTTAGGACAAGGCAACAAAATTACCCAAAAACAAATTCAATTGAACAACGATTATTTAAGCATGAATAAATGGATTCCAAGTGATTTTGTGAGAGGCACTCGCTCTTTAAAGTATTTTAGTAGTTTTAAATGTACTGAGTACAGATTAATATTATTGTACACTGGGGTTATTATTTTCAGAAAATATATTTCTGAAGCTCAGATGTACCACTTTAATTTATTAAATTGTGCAGCCAGAATTTTGAGTGAAGAAAAACATTGTATAAAAAATAATACATGTGCTAAAAAATTACTGTTAGAATTCGTTAAACAAATGAAAGATATTTATGGGGAAAAGCATATTATTTATAATGTACATAATTTGACGCATATTAGTGACGATGTTTTACGTTTCGGGACCTTGGAATCATTTAGTGCTTATATATTTGAGGATCATTTGAGAGTTTTAGGTAACATGGTAGTCAAAGCTGCTTATCCATTATCCCAAATAAGTAATAGGATTTCTGAAAGATCATCTAGTTATTTTAAAAATAACAATTGTAATGATAGTGCCGTTGCATTGATAAGAGGTACAAACTTTCAGGAAGATTTTCCTAGAGGTTATTTCGATCCTTGCGTTGAGATTAAGATTGCAAATTTTTCCTTAAACTTGAAACAGGGAGACAATTGCTGTTACTTGTCGGATGACTCCGTTATCATTATTAAACATATATGTCATGATCAATTTTCCAAACCAGTTATTTTAGGTCACAAATTTTTAAGTTATTCTCCTATTGATAACTACCCCATTAATTCTAATCTCCTTCAAATTTTTAAAGTAAACAATCTATCCGAGCTTTGTCAATGGCCAGTGCATATGATTAAGCGAAAAGCCTTTAGAATTCCAGTTGATAATGATTTTTATGTTTTTCCTCTTCTTCATACTTAATGTAGTTATTCATATTCAACTTTTATATATATATATATATATATATATATATATATATATATATATATATATATATATATAGTTTTAATGTATTGTCAAAGTTATACTCCATTCAAAATGATTAACAAACAAAGTTTAAGTTTTTATCAAGTTGTGTGATAGCGCTACATAAGCAAGTTTAAATTTCATTTAATTTAATTTTAATTTTATCAATCTTACATGGAGTCTAAGTTTTACTTTAACATGTATATATAAGTTTTGTTAAGTTACCTGATACTTTTTCTTGAATTTTCTTTAGATTTATATGTAACTGCCTAAAACGTCAGAAGAAAACGGGTTTTCCAAAATGAACATTCAAAATAATACAAGCAACTTAAAACGTGAGTGCAAAAAAATGTCTTAGAATAAAATAATAATAATAATAATAATAATAATAATAATAATAATACAATGTTTTTTTTTTATATCGTAGCTATTTGTTTAATATTTTCTGTGATACATAACATTTTTTAAGTATATATATTTCTACCTTTTATGCAGCCAAAGTTAAAAGTAACGTTATTTTGTCGCTCCCTCAAAATGCACTATTGACTCAAACGCGAGATGTAACTCTAGTACGAAAAGTTTACCAAAAAGCAAAAGGTAGTCTGACAACGAGTGTTAATGCCCCTACATCTAACAATCTTTCTGAACCTGACCATACGGCACAAAATGGGCTACATTCAAAAGCAGCTTCAGATGTTGGTACAACAGTTAATCATAGCTTAACTCAATCAATTGCTACAAAACAAGGAATGAAGAGACTCAATGAACCACTGAGCCAATCTGATTTGAATATAATTTCGAAAAAACAGAAAAATACCAGTATTAAGTATAAACCAGGTATTATTTAACAAAATTAGTAAATTTTTAATATAAAAAAATTTTCATTTTATATTAATATATTTTTTATTATTATTACCATTTAGTTGTTGTGAGACAAAAAACAAAAAGTGGGGAAACTAATATATTATCACTGAATAAATTACGAGATACTAATTCTGCAAGTTCATCCCAAAAGATAATACCAGTTGCGAAAGGTTTGTTCTTTTTCCTCTGAACAAATAATTATACTTAATTTTAAATTCTATGCCAATATCTATGTCTGTAAATACCAATATTCGACTAAAATAAATTACGCACATACTATTAATTATAAGTAATTGATTAAAAATTTTTTTACACATTTGAGTACTTTTCAATATTTACAGATCAAACCGGTTCGGAAATCACACTGGTAAATAATACTTCAATTCCGATGGAATTTGAATTTGTAAATGAAGATAACATCGCAAAAGATAACCTACCAATTACTGAATTAAATGTAGCATATATCAGTGACCCAGAAAATGAGTCTTCTGTATCTGTAGAAGATGAACCAAATGTTCGTGGCCAAGATGATTTCCTAATATCTGAGCAGTCTAATGAGGAATTACCAAATGATCGTGAAAATCAGGTACTTTATTCCAAAGCATCTAATAACTCAGTGGAGCCTGGCAATAACAATCAGAGTTTTTTAAATGAGGAAGACGATGAAGTTGTTAACGCTGCTTTCAGCGAAGAATGTACATGTAATATGTTTTATATTTTTTATATAATTACCGTCGAAATGTGTAGATATTTATATTTATAAATACTTTTTTTTCATACAAGGCTCTTGTCGAAGTTTATTCTTTTTGCTGTTGACAAAGATCAATAAATTAACAGAACTTGTAACATCCATTCAACAAAATCCATCTGTAATGACGGTACAGCCTGAAATATTCGACTTGTTGCCTAATAATATGCCATTCAACTCAAAAGTGGAATTAGTGAATTTTGATAGAGACCTTCTATTGAATCAAAAATTGTCATCTCAATTTGTAAGTATTTGGTTTGTTTACAAATTTCCTAGTTCTAGTTTAAGCATTTATAACTAAAAAACATTGAATATTTTTCTTTAGGAAAAAAAAATTTTAAGCCTGGGAGGAACAAGCTTATCTAATGCTATAAATAAGATTATGCCTACCATTATAACAGATGAACTGTGTCGTCAACTAACTTGGTACGGTTTTCATGGAACTCTTGCTGTAAAGGATCTCCATTTTCCATCGATAATCATAAGTATGTATTTTGATTCTGAAAACTTGTGTATTTTTTAAAATTTATTAATCGCTAACATTTTTATAGGTGCTACACGAAAAAAAATCGCATCTACTGTAACAGATGTACAAGAACGCATTAAAGATTGGTTGCGTAGACCATCTGACAGGCAGAAAAAAAAGAGAGGAGTCAATCAACAGCCTACATTGTAATTAATTTTCTAATTGTGCTTAGACCAGTGATTCTTAAGTATGACATAAGTATAAAGTATTTTGTAATTGTAAAAAAACAACTGTAAAAAATACACTTTTAAAAATATCTATTATAATGAAGGCATCGTGCAATTCAAAAAACTATAGATACCTTTGAATTTAATGAATTGATTGATTAAATTATAATTTAAAGGCCATTATTCAAAATAATTATAAATTTATTCAATTTAAAGGTATCTGTGGTTCTTTGAGTTGCGTAAATGCTACTATTATTTTATTTAATACTATTTAAACGATACCCTCAAGATATCATTTAATTTACACAGCAGATATCTGTAAGATATCATTGAATTTAGCACCACAGATATCTAAAAGACATCCTTAATTTTTGCTCAAAAGACATCCATAAGAGATCAAAAACACCTACGGTATGACAACAGCAGACGTCCAAACGTTATCAATTAGTTGTCATTAGCTGATGTTTGTTTGCTGACAACTGATAACAATACGATGACTTATCGATAATAATTAGGCGTCAATTTGACATCTTGCCGATGTAGTTTTGATAACTTCGGTAGATATCAGCTGACGGTTCAATGATGTCGTACAGATGTCTTATTGTCACCTTAATGTTTTGTGGGTAAGTTAGTGTATTGTACAATCAGCGCCATCTAGCGTGTGATTTTTCTCGTCGCTCATAGACCCTACTGACGTTTTTTTTTTGGCCAGCGAAGAAAAGCACAACTCAGATTTTGCCGTTGAAAATAACATGAAGAAATCTGAGTTGTGCTTTTTTTGTCCCCGTCAAACTGGCTTTATTTGACGGGCTGGATACCCAACGGACGTTTTTTTAAGTTTTTTTGGCTTCGGGTGTGATCTTCAAGAGCAAGGGCCGCCCCCACCGACGAAACCCGATCACTGGATATCACGCTCGAAGCAAAAAAACGTCCGTAGGGTATCTAGCCCGTCAAATTTAGCCAGTTTGTCGGCGGATAAAAAAGCACAACTCAGATTTCTTTATGTCATTTTGAACGGCGAAATCTGAGTTGTGCTTTTCTTCGCCGGCCAAAAAAAAAACGTCAGTAGGGTCTATGAGCGACGAGAAAAATCACACGCTAGATGGCGCTGATTGAACGATTAATTTAAGCATCTAAAGTTTTATTCCATTAAATGTAAAATTATTTAAATCCTCAAATAAAAATACAGTCCAAGTTTTGTATTTAAGATGTAAATTACATTCAAAAATTTTCGTGGTGCATAATGTATAATTTTAAATCGAACTGTTATTTTTTTATTATTTTTTTATTTGTGTAAAATCTATTCACATATTCTCCTAACTATACCTAACACATTGTATTATTTTTTAATTATGTAAATTACTTGGTGTATTATACTTTCAATTGTAGCGGTGTTATAGCAAACATGTATACTTAACAATTGCTAATAAAAATTATGTTTAATTCAATTCTCAAGTTTCTTAAAACTATAAAGTTAAAGAGCTTTGCTTCCATGAATTAATGGCAAAAGGTCTAAAGTATTGTAATTATATAATTATGGTCAATTTTATAAGCCACATAAGATAAGTAGAATATCTATATTTTTCGAGGTTAATTTTCGGGTAAAAGATAAATTGTTGCCGCAAACAGCACAAAACATGTCAACTTTTTATCTCGTATCAAGAAAAGTAGTTGCGGCTGGTTTATAATTGATAATATGGCTCTACTGTAAAAATAGCGAGTAATGATTATTTGAATCAGCGCCATCTAGCGGTCTTCATTTTTGAGTGTATAGTGGCCTCTAAAATTCTGAAGCAGAATTTTAGGACTAGAGTCATTTAATCAATTATAAACCAACCGCAACTGATTGTAAAAGACATGATATAAAAAGTTAACGATGTTGATGCTGTTTGCGGCAAGTTTACAACTTGTCTTTTACCCAAAAATTGACCTCCTCAATATTTATACTTTTGTAGGTCAATTTATGGGTTAAATATAAATTGTATACTTGCCGTTAACAGGACAAACAACGTTAACTTTTTATTTTGTATCTATATAATTAGTTGCGGCTGGTTTATAATTGATTAAGTGACTCTAGGCCCTAAAACCTAGAACTCTGCTTGATCTGCTTCAGAATTTTAGAGCCACTTTTTAGTTCAAAAATCCGCACGCTAGATGGCGCTGATCCAAATAGTTATTACTTTTATACTTACAGTAGATCTATGTAATCGGTTATAAACCAGCCGCAACTAATCTTATATATAGAAGATAAAAAGATGACTATATATATATATATATATATAACAAATCTCTTTCCCACGTACTTACTTACTTACTATACTTAGATGTATATAAGCATGTTCAAGGAAAAAAAAAATGTTGGTATTCTGTCTTTCCTGATCCTGCAGTCGTTATAAGCTCATTGTTGATAAAAATATAGTTAATATATTAATATATTATATTACAATCGTTTTCTGAAAATTCATTTACAATGACTTGTGTATCACATAAAAAGTAACTCGAGACTTTTTCAAAAATTGTATTTCTGCTGCCCACAAAGTATGTAATTTTCGAAACCAAAAAGTCATTCGTAATGTGGAAATAAGACTCAAACTAAAGATAAATTGTAATTAAAACTATGTTTATGTTTATGTACAGTAACGAGCGCAAGTAACGTAGTGATGACAAATATAATAACATACAATAACATAAATAAATATCCGTAACTAGATGCAAATGACATCTTAATTACTTTTGAACAATTTGGTTATTGAATATGTTCATCATATCGATGACGTTGGAATAGACGAGCTCGGGTGCTTTGACGCCCCACAGGAAGTCAAAGTGATTGAAATTCGTATGGTTGACCTTGTAAATGCCCAATTTCAAAGGTACTTCGTTGTAAAAATGATAGACGTCCTGAAACGCGCATAAATATTATGCATGAATACAGGGGGTACGACAAATAACAATTTTCAAACCAAACCACCAGGTATATTGCAGGTTGAAGAGATTGTAAAGTCATATACGTATCGCTCACCTTTTTGCCAACGAGGTAATCGTTTCCCGACCAAAAAACCGCAACGGGCACTTGAACCTTGGACAGGTCGTACTTCGGCGGCTCGCCCGAGTTGTATATCTTGACGTTGCCCTCGTAGCCGTAATCGAAATTACGAAAATCGTTATCGGCTATCTGCTGGAGCCAATGGACAAACAGCTTCATGGACGTGCCCGCGGGAAAGCTGCTCCAGATTTTTTGCAGCAGAGACTATACGAGGGAAATGGTACGTTATACAAGAGATGACATTTCGTCACACGACACGCAACGAGAAGCACTGGTGCGGAGAAAGGTGCATTTACATATATATTATTTTCTCGATACATACAATTACATTATATCCCGAAAAGAAACTCTTTCTGTTGAATTTGTTATTTTACAAGTTTTGCCAAAAATTACACCAAAATGTATTCAATGTACTTAAATAGAAAGAAGAAAAAATTCTACACAACGAAATTCCCATTTCAGGCATTTGACGCCTAAATCGAGATGGTACCGTTATACACCTTCTTCTTCCACCAAGTGATCGGTAAATGTAATCATCTGAGTATTAAACTTTTTTCCAAAAAGTCACATGTGTATGGCGAAGAAAAAAAATGAAAAAAAAAAAAAAAGATATAATAATGTCCTTACGTAATCAAGCTGCTCGGGATTAAAACCAGCGATCACGAACAAGGAGTTGCCACACAGTACTGTACCGAACATGAATGATCCGCAGATGTATTTTGCGAATGCGTCGAAGAAAGGACCCCGTGGGAGCAGCTCGTGCATACCAATAATGTTTGCGAATCGCTGCAGGAAAACAAAACGAGAGAGACATCGTTAATCGCAAAAATAAAACCATACATTTTTCGATAATTTTATAAATATCAAGATTGAGTGGAGGGAGTAGCGTGTACGTGTATTTTTACGTCTCACTTTCCTTCAAAAACGAGTTTAACGCGATCGAAGCATCGATGCAATATACGCACTCGGAGAAGCCACTTTTTCGGACCTTGAAATACATATATGCCATCAACGTGCATCGTAATAAAAAAAAAAAAAAAAAAGGGCATCCCAGGAGGGAATAAGGGAAAAGCGCGCACCTGTACTTTACTCCAAAAAGGCGCGAGCATTTTGATCGGCGCTCTCATGTGATTGACGTAAGTCGCGGGCGCGAGGGCGAATGCCGCCTTGACTTTCTCGGCGATCTCCGGCCTCTCGATTGCCATTACGGAGAAGGTGGTGGCGCCCATCGAGTGTCCGACGTAAAACAGATTTTGCCGCTTTACGCTCCATACGTACGATATCACGGCCGGCAGGTCGTACACGCCCAATTCATGCCAACTGCAACAACAAGTTTTTGTATACCTACTGTGTATGTATGTATAATATGTGTACCACAGTATATTTTTTTTATATATAAAGGTGTGTCGATTGTCTTCCTGCACGTATGTTTATACGAGGACTTGTTTTCAAAAGTACACCGAGTGTAATTTATTTTTGGTCCTCGCGAGCGATCTGTTTTTTCTTTCTCGCGGTTATATAGCGTGATTGGAATTTCGAGGTGCCGCCAATAGTTCCGAATCAGCATGCGCGTTTTTTCTTTTCTTTTTCAACTGTAGTTATTTAAATTACACTAATGGAAGGTCTTGTTGTCATCTCAATGACTAAATGGCAAAGTAAAGAGACGAGTACATATATATACATATATCAATGTGTTGTTGAAAAGTAACGTCAATTATTAATAAGTATAAGAATTTTTTTTTTGTAGCGTTTTTTGTCTTGCGATTATAAATAAGTATCATTATTTTCGTTGATGATTGTTTTTTCGGCAGATTTAAAGTAACTATATTAGAAAGAAAAATGAAGAACTTGATCGCCTAGATGATGTGTCAACAATAAATGAGTAGAAAAATCTTTAAATTCACCTGAATACAGTAATGTATAAATTGCAATAATCTCAATTAAGTATATAAATACCTAAAATCCCAAAATCGTCGATCCGTAAACGAGAGTTTCTTGTGCTTCTTGGAGTAAGTATTGCCCCTTGCATTTCCCAACCAAACATCGTAGCCATGATCAGCGAGTATATGAGCTGCAATAAAAACACGCGCAAGATATTAAATCTTGAAAAACCAATGTTTACTCCTTGTCTCTATGGGCTATTATTTAATCTCTTGTCAACATGTATGTAAATGTCAATGTAACAAAGCACCATCACCGGATCAGTTCCTAATAAAATTATATACTCGAGAAAACCTTACGAAAGGATTTTTTTCCAGCAACCAGCCAATCGGTGGAGCTCTCGAGGAGCCCGTGTTGTATGTAAACAGGCGTCGAGTTGGCTGGGCCGGGTAACCGATGGAGCGTCAAAATATACCCGTCCTCCGTAGTCACCGAGTGCGTCTCTATCGAGTGACCCTCGAGCCTCGTCAATAACTCCACCTGTGAAAAAAATATCATTTACATTAAGCATATACAACAAGTATTACGCGTGTGCTCTGGACAAACACGCGCACTTTTTTTTTGTTTGTTTTTTTTTTCTTTCAAATTCAAACGTCTCTCGATACTCGAGAGCGACAGCGAGTTGGAAATTAAATAACACGCGGATGCGCCGTCGCTCTCGACCGGGTATTTGAAACCTATTTTGCTTGCGCCGAGGTTTTTGTACAATTTGCATTCGCACACACGCACGTACTGCTTACGTTTTTTTCAAAGAAGATTATAAGTTGTTCTTTCAATGACCAAGTTCATTGTCGGTGCAGACGAGAACTCGGTCGTACGGCCGATAGATCACGCCTGCTCTTCGTGATACATATACGCATACATTAGAATGTAGAACCGATGGGGTTGTCTTTGAAAATTCGGACTCGCCTACATTTTTCGGGGTACTAACACGTAACAATTATTTGGAGGAAAAACAAATCCACGACAAAGGTAACACGCAGGTGCATGCACGAAGGTCCAAAAAAAGCTCTACCGATCTGCGCCACCGATCGAGCGTCAAAGATTCATACGAGATCGACGCGCTTATGGGTATATTGACAGCGTGCACCGATCGACACCCACATCATTGATTGCACCTCTCGAACAATTAACGTACGTTGTATCCTGTGCAATTTTTTTTTTAGTAAAATATAGACGCGTGTGCTGCAACGTAACTCTGCGCACAATCGTCCTTCCCCCATATTTATGTACAAGGAAAAACGATGCAAATGCAACTGCGAATGAAAGAAAAAAAAAAAAAAAAAGGATCGCGAATTAAGAGCACTGCACACACACTCACCGTCCCAGCAGGTTCAAGCGGTTCATTATCTCCTCGGTTTGGCAAAAGCAACTTTTCGCCAGCGTCGCGATCGGCATTGGTAGTGGTACCATCGAGAGCCATACCCGCGTCGGTGGTATTTGTACCGCCCGATCGGTAGCGCATACCAAACAGACCGGCCATTCGCGCGGCAAGGTCGCGAAAAGCCAAGTCCGCGCCGGCCGGCTGGGTAAACACTATCAACTGCACCATCGCCAGCACCGACAGCCCCACAAACGCCGAACCGGCTGCCGATAGGTGGATTTTTCTTTTTGTTGGCCCCATGTTTTAATACCTTTGTACTTACTGCACACACACACACACATATATGTGCAACTATTGTGAACGATAATCGCACTTTTGGGGCCGGTGCAAACACGAGTGTGACGCGAACGAGCCAAAGGTGCCGATGATGGTCAAAGCGAGTAAAGCACCGCTTGATCAACAGATTTTTTTTTTTTCCTTTTTATATGCTCAATCCATATGTTGTATGTATGTGTACGCGCCTGAAACTGCATTTATTGAAATCGTGTCCTTGACGAGCAACAAAAACTAGTCAGGAAGTCTTGAGCGACGAAGACACGAAAAAATGCAACAACACACTCTTTAACGCACGCATCACCGAGACCAAGGAAAATCGGCATGATTGGCACGTGTTTTGGTTGTCAAAAAGCACTGGAGCACCCTTCGGGGATGAGTACCCGTGGAAATGGCGTGAAAAACCGATCCATCTTTGTGACGCGCGAAAATGGCCCAAATCAATGGCGTGGGACCTCCACGGACACGGTCGTGTATTTTTCTCAACTCAGAAAGCGCGCCACGACTGTTCGCTTTTCGAGAGCGGCTCTCGCGCTCCTCGCCGTCGTCTTTATACTTCATACATTGTACATATATATGTATACAACATAAGGTCTCTTACTCTTATTGCCACCTTGTCTCTCCCTCTCTATCTCTCTCTCTCTCTCTCTCTGTGAGTGTAAGTACGCACAGCACACCCATTGCACATGAATAGTCGTAAAGCACGAGGTACGTTAGGCGCAATGCGCGATGCGCTTTCAAATCGCACTCATTTACCGAAAACGTGAACGCGCATTGTGTACACAATATAGGTACGTTGCACTGCAGAGACATGGACTCACGTCCAAACAAACAAACAAAAAATAGCGTACGCGCGATGGGTAATCCGCTGGACGATTTTTCATGTTTTCTCTTCTTCCTTGTACAATTGTGAGTTGAGAGAGGGTCTACGGAAAAAAAATTGCAGCAGAGGTGAAAACAAGATCTTGAGAAAAAGATTTTTCGAAATTTAAGGAAAGAATGCTTTTTTCTGTCAACCCTATCAGTTCTTGGATTGAAAATTTACAAAAAGTTGTGCATGAATTCGTTGGGTTTTTTTTTTTTTTTTTTTTTCACGTATGCACCGTCGAACCGGTATAGATCGGCTTATTGTTTTTGTATTTCCTCTGAACCTCGGCGAGCGAAAAACACAAAGTTTTAGAACAAACAAATAGGTATACCTTGTTTCGTTGTTATAGAAAATCACTGGACAAAAATCGGCTATAAATCTTCATAAGATTCTTCCAAGTACTACTCACTTGATTTTTAATCATCCGTCTCGTTAAAAAAACGACGCTACATTAATGCACGCCGCACTCGGGTATGAGCGCGATTAATTTCCAAGACATTGGAATATTTATAGAACACGAGACGAGGCAAAGGATGGAAAAAATAAAGTTTTTATCGTATATACACGCACTGCGAATAATCAGTTATGTTAACAAAAGCCTCTCGCTTGAAAAGCAAAAATAACAAATTAGTTTTTCAATCGTTGCCGAAACAACTGTACATTTATATCCATGTTTCCGACGCGAAATCAAATGTACACGCGCGTACAGGTGTTGGTAAATTTACAAACAGGTATTATTTATTATCATCGCCCTTTGAATTTTCAAATGTCCTGCGAACCAATGAATAAACCGATCGTCGATCGGACAGCCGTTAGGTAAGTAAATAAACAGGCTTTCTCCGAATCGGCCGTTCGTTTGGTACCAGAGTGTCGATTAACCGATATCAGTAGCGCGTAGATCCACCGAAGCGTGAAGATCACAACGAGTGAAATGCGATAAAATCGCAAAAGAAGAAACTACTCTCAATTGTAAGTATGAATATACACGTGTATTATCAACCAAAAGACGTAACGTGTTATCGATACAATACATGTAACATCCGTAATGAAGGACAATGGCGCAAAGCCAGCATCTGGAGGTCAACCCCGACCTAAACGAGGACAAGGGCTTCGTGTGGCGAGCCGTGTCCAAGATGCCCCGCAGCTACAAGCACCTCCACCGGGTCAACGGGAAGTGCAGCTACCTGTCGGTTCGTTACTACCGGGAGGCGCGGGACCGCTGTTACAACGAGTCCGGGGTAGTTAACAACCGCATCCCCGACCTAACGAGCGCGACGAAGGTCCTCTCGCTGTTGAACGCCAGTTTGGCCTTCGCGCACCCCGACTCGGCTCACCTGCCCGAGGTGTACGAGCTCCAGGCGCTCGTGCAAACCGGGTGGAGGAACCTCCCCGCCGGGCCGGTCCTCGCGCCACCACCCAAGATCATATACAGCGGGGTGCGGGACACCCTCGACATCGTGTCCGCCCGGGTAGTGGCCAGGCGCCACGTCGCACCCAGGGAGGGGCTGGCCATTGAGGACGCCGTGGTAGCCACGGTCAACCCTAACAAGATTTACCTGCTTTGCGCCTACTGCCTCGGCCTGTGTCTGAGCGCCGTGGCCTGCGCCAGGTGCAGCCGGGTAGTTTACTGCTCGGAGCGGTGCCGGGAGTACGCCCGGGTCAAGTACCACAACCGCGAATGCAAGCTCGTGGGCTACTTGTGGGAGGACGACGACGACAGGCTGGGCTGTTTGGCGCTCGCGCGGCTGCTCCTCGTCGCCGTGGACGACGTGGGCAGCCTCGAGAACTTGGTCGCTGCCGTGTACGGACCTACGGGTGCGACATACGTGGTTACATTTTCCTATTTGGAAATTACCTGGTAAGAGAGCAAAAAACAAAAAACACCAATGTGACGCCTTTTTTTTTCTTGTTCCCCCAGATCTGTCCAGTCCGGATGACGTGCACGTAAACCTACATCCGGCGATCGTGTACCAGCAGAGGCGCGTGGACCTGTCCGAGGAGTTGGAGGAAAACACGGGAGACGAGGTTTTTGGGAGCGCGAGAGAGAGAAGGGTGTTCTCGATCATTTGCGAGATCGTGTTCGTCCTGGCCACGAGGACCACGTTTTTCGGTCGGCGCTTGTTCGGTTTCAGAGACAAAGGCATCCACCAACTTCTCTATGCTTACGAGGGGGCCGTCCTCGCCGTGATTCTACTCTGGCGGAGCTACTTCATGTTCCCGCAAAGTTACCACTCGGTACTCTCATACTACATTCCACGATCTCTCACCTTTTAACACATTTATATACATGATAGCAATAATAATTATGATTGGCGCTTGAACAAAATGTAGTTCGTGGCTCTTTGTCCCATTTGCAACAAAACCAGCTACGCAGGGATCGGCGTGTACCCGTTCAGTGGATACTTTGAGTACAGCTGCAACCCAAACGCGAGCTACTTCATTTCCAAAGACAATCAGTTGATTGTTTACGCCACCCAAAAGATATACGGTGGCTGTAAGGTATTATACGTGCGCTTTTCTCGATTGGTCGTACCGTTAACGAAAGAATGTAGTGTGTAAGTAATCGTGGACTTTAATGTTTCCTGCAGGTAAAGCTACCTTACGTCGATCGCAACGTCATTAATCGCGGACCGAACAACAGCCCTGGATTTTTCAAACGCCAATGCAGCACCGACTGCAAATGCTCAAACCACTTGTACGCCGTTTAATTCCTTTCGTTTTTCATCTCTCAGATTTTAAACACATTTCAAAGCTCAACCTCCAAGTACTCATTTTTCGGAGGGTTCTTTTTTTTTTTATTCAGCGTCATTAGGAATCGTTTTAGTTCTAAATGTTATTTTTTAAAGTCTCACACCCTCTTTTAAAATGCCTTCGGTAAATTGTAACGCACTAACTTTTTCTTTGCATGTAATTTTTGTAACGCGTGGGTTTTTTTATTTTTTTTTTTTTACCAGCAAAAAACTTTTCTCGGCACCATGTATTAAATGTTTAACAGTTCAGGACAAACTCTAGATTATTTTCATGCAGTAAATTAAAAAAACAAGTCTTGATTGTTGAAACCGTCCTCTTGACATTTCAAATGTAGTCGTTTCAACAAACTATGTAATATTTAACCACCGTTTATCGTCTGCTTTGCCGGTAAATAGTTACATATAGTTGTATGTACTATATATATTTGTGTGAATCACTTGTTGATAACGTGGGTTGTTTGTGATAAACACAATTTCACTTTTCTGGCCAACAAGTAAAGGTTATACGTATTCGTGGCACTGGACGATACCTTTGTGGATCGAAGACAGCATTTATTTACCTGCGACTATAAGTAAGTATTGCAGCAGTTTTTAAGTGGATCATAAAAAAAGTAAGCTTAGCAGTGTAGTAATATAACTACTTGGAGGGTTACAGGTATTCAACAAAACGTATATTTTTGTTTTTTAGATGATCATCTTCCAAAAGAATTTGAGCTTTTTTACATTTTCTTATTTTCCTTTTTTACTTTGACATAATCATTTTCATGATTGAACGTAAATGTATACATTCATAACACTTGTATTGTTTGTCATTATTTATCAAACTGTGTATTATTTATGATTTTGGATTAAAAATATTTTAATAATAATAATAATAATAATGTCAAAAACTATTGATTCAATTCATTTATTCCCAACTAATGCTCGTTTTTCTGTTATTTTGGGGGGAATCTAACATATAACGTATATTGTTCATCTACTAATTAAAAAATTTATTTATTTCGTTATCATTAAGGATATTTGGGTATAGGATATATATAGGGTTAATTGGGATGTTTGTACAAATATATACTTCTGGCCAACATCGTAAATATATAGATGTACTTCGTCGTACAAATTAATAGTCTATACGTGAACAATGGAAGAGAGAACTCAAGTTGGAGCACGTGTCACGCACTTCATTAAGCGATAAATCGATTTTTAATGAGTAAATATCCATGCCCCTATATGTAATTTATACAAATATTTTACACAAAAGAGAGGAGCGAGGAGAGGAGACATTGCGTGTCATCCGAATGATATATATATATATTTAAATAGTTGAATCTTTCAATAATTTAATCGCATACAAATTAAAAAAAAAAAAAAAAAAACGTAATAAATTTCAAACTATTTCGAAAAATTCTAGCTTTACACTTCTGGTTTTTTTCTCTTTATTGAAAAAAAAGTGTGTTCCTCAATAATTTCTGTGTTACTTTAGCCCCCGTAAACATAATGTTTTAGTAATTTTCAAGAGACATTTTTATTTGAGCATAATTGAAAATTTATTGAGGATCCA
Organism: Copidosoma floridanum; assembly: GCF_036245765.1. Lineage (NCBI taxonomy): Eukaryota > Metazoa > Arthropoda > Insecta > Hymenoptera > Encyrtidae > Copidosoma > Copidosoma floridanum. The sequence goes on along the minus strand of NW_028321907.1, from coordinate 11,726,928 downwards.
TGATTTTCCAAGATATTCGGAATAACCCACGTCTCGGATGATTTCATATAAAAATAAATTTTGAAACAAATTCATGCCTCCAAGTCTCAATACCTACTCTCAATACGATTATTACTATTACCAATTTTATTAATTATTTTGTCAATTATAATTATATGTATTCTACGAACTATTACTTTTGTCATCTTCACTGTATTCTTATTCCATTGTTATTAATTATGTTGATAATTTGTTATGTATCTTATTACTCTATTAATTATCTGTAAATTATTTGAGAACCATACGTGGTTATACCACAAGGTTTGAATAAAGAATTAATCTAATCTAATCTACTTGGTCAATGTTTGTAAATACAATTTGCTACAATCAACGCGAGTGTACAGGCTATCCGCGCTTCAGTTTTGTGTTTTGAGTTGGTTTACACGATCCACTGATTCCTATACTCTGCCCAATGTATATACATATAGAAAACTCAAATTATCAATCAATACAGCGCCAATTGAGCAGGTGACTCTAAACGTGCGCATATATTTATATACTCTCGTAAGCAAAGTTTTATATACTTCACCAACCGCAGATATATATAGCTTGTTTTACTATATCCACGGACGAGTATCCAACAGAGTTTCTCCTTCCCTCTATTGCAACGTGAACAGTGTAGGTGAATATTATTTATTTTATTTTATTTTATTTTTTTTACCTTCCTTTTAATTTCTAATATCATGAAAATGCATGTATATGTACATTGTTCGTAGCTCTCGAGTAAACAATAAGAGCTTGTTCAGCTGAAGAACGAAGGTTGAAGAATGCGTATATATACTTTACCGCGCGCTAGGGTGAAAACCCGAAAGGTATACAAATATATTAGCCAAAGATTTAAAAAAATGTACCGATGTGTGATTTTGTTCTAGGCAAATTCGTGCAAAAAAAAAACAAACAAATAAACACAAGTCCGATCGCAAAGTATGGATCGCGACGACGGACTCGACGACGAGAGACGCCTGATCGTCTCGATGATGGGGCAGACCGGCATAAGCGGCTCGATAGTCCCGACCCTCGGAGGTGAGGACCGCGAGGCGAAGAACCCCAGGAGAGTCGGCGAGTACCTGCAACGCTCGAGGAACCCGACCGCCAACGTGGACTCGACGCAAAAGCTCAAATGCACGGCGCGACAGGAGCTCATGTTATTGCGCAACGGGCGAATCGACGAATCCTCGACGGCCGACAACGACAAGCCGAACCTGGCCAACCACCGGTACTCCGCCAGACGCCGCAATATCGATTTGAGCCAGTGGATGAGCGACCTGGAAACCGCGGAGGCGGAACAACTCAACGTGAGTGTGGACCACCCTCCCATTGTTTATTGCACCCTCGAATATATGTACAAAGCCCCGATGGTGATAATAATTATTTTAAAAAATTATTAAAGCAAAAGCACATACTGAAGTCGAAAGCGGCGGTGGATTCGCCCTTCACATCCCGAGCTCTGAAGTTGTGCGAGGGGGACGACAAGTACGGGCGTCACGTGAGAGCCATCCGCAACATCAGCCCCGGCGAGGTAGTAGCCGTTGAGAGGAGCGCCCTGACCTTCGTATGTTTCAACAGGACGTACGTCTACTGCTCGCACTGCCTGAAGGCCTGTTGGGCGGCGCGAGCTTGCGACTACTGCATCCACAGCGTGTACTGCTCGTCCACGTGCAAGCGCCAGGCATGGCTCGAGTACCACAGCTACGAGTGCCTCGTCCAAGCCCGGCTGAGGACCAACGACGAGGATCTGTGCTGCCTGACCGGTTTGACCTTCGTCAAGGCCGTGCTGGCCATTGTCCACAGGGTCGGTGGCATCGACAAGCTCAGGAACAGTGTCGCGCATCTACGGAGCTCCGGTGGAGGTTTGTTTGGATATTATACACACATCGTGTTATATGTTTTACAGTCACGATAGCGTACTTATGTGTTTTCAGTCGACTGCTCGGTGACCTACGGCTTGGACGAAATCTACAATCTAGACGTCGGTGGGATTTATTGTCGCAAGGCTCGCGAGTTCTCCGACTATCCCGAGCACGAGGTCACGGGGTGGACGCTGTTTGCTTGCAGGGTTGCGTATCTACTGGTGAAGGAGACCTTGTTTTTCGGGGGATCGCGTCGCGGCGCCAGTGACTCGTTGCGGATGATCGTCGAGGACCAGGACGTCCTTTTTGTAACGGCTCTCGTACTCCGGAGTTTTCTCGTCTTTCCGTTCAAGCACTTTTATGTTAGACCCTACACGGTTCATCCGTAAAACTGTATACCTTTTTTAGGATTTCAGAAGGGGTGTATTTATTTATTTTTTTTTTTTTTTTAGATCCACGGCTACTCCGAAAACTGCGACAAAACGGATCATTTGGGCACTGGTGTTTATCAGTTTTGCAGCAATTTCAACCACAGCTGCAATCCAAATGCCGAGTACTTTGTCACGGAGGACAACGAATTGGTTGTCTTTGCTCGGCAAAAAATTCAAAAAGACTCGCAGGTATAATACATTGTGTGGACACATTTTTTTTACATTTACTCTGCTGTGCTCTCGGTAAGTTGAAATTTTTTTATTTTTTACGTGGCTCGCTCGTTGTTTTTTTTTAGATATTCATAGCTTACGGTAACTGCAAATTCACGATGGCACCGAGAATCGAGAGAATAAGGGAACTTGAAAAGTTTTACTCTTTTACTTGCACTTGCGAGGCGTGCATCAACGACTGGTCTACAGATACTTTGGTATCCTTTGAGGTGTGTATTTTTCGTTTCGTTACTTTTTTTTCTCCTCGAGAAAATAAATGTACGATCGTTGGCTTTATTTTTTCTTTCCAGGATCTAACGTGCAAATCTAAAGATTACAATAAAGAAAAGTTTAATAATTTTATACATAAACTCCAGAGTAATTTGCTCTGTTATGGTTATAACGATGGTTTGAAGTACTTGAAGGAAACCAGAAAATTTTTTAACTTCATGGCGATCCAAAAGATACCGGTACTCAGTGTACCTCATGATTGTCTGGTACAATACATTTTTATGATATTTGTCAAGTTGTTTGGCCATAAACTTACATCAAAACTGTAAATGCCACGAAATAATGTTTAAAAAAATGTTCACTCGTCTGTTGTATACATATTCTAGTGTACTTTTTACATTTACAGTTAAAAACTTGTTTTTTTTTTTTTTTTTTTTTTTTTTTGCTATTTAGACACTTGACTTGACTTTCGCACCGAAATTTGAATGTAATTATTTTAAAATGATCAATGTTTCAAAGCATATGTTTATAAATATGTTACAGCAGAAGATTTTAAAAGTACGTGATGGTATATGTAACAAGAGGTTTGTTTCTTGCAAGTTCTTTAAAACCGATATCAACTACATCAAAAACGTGTATTAGTATTGAAAATTTGTGATCGTTGGCTAGAGGAAATATTATAATTAATATAACAAACAAATAATGTCAACAAATTACGAGTTTGTTTTTCATAGATTTAATTCATGCTTACTTCCTTGTCGGGTAACATTAGTCCGTGGGAGAGTGAAGATTGTCATGTTTGTTCAAAAGAAGTATAATCTTCGAGTTGACGAGTTTTGGCGCATGAGAGGCCCAGACAAAGTCCGTGTGAGTGAATTTCGGATCCTCCATCTGAAACAAGCCGATTTTCTTCGGCATCTCTCTCCACAATCGTACTACATCCTGAAAGTCGTGAAAAATAATGTGCATCAAATGGATAGAGTTGCTGTTGTGACATTGTACTTATACCTCCGGTGGAGTGACAAAGTCATTCAGACCGTAAAGAAAGGCGACCGGCACCGTGACTTTCGACAGATCGTATTCACGTGGGATCGAACTGTTGTAAACTTCAATGTTTTTTGTCGTGCCGTAATCGTACTTGAGGAATTTTTTTGTGTTGTAAGCTTGTCCGTAATGAAAGACCACCTTCAGAGAAGTGCCAGCCGGCGAGTGCGTACCGATTATCGGCAAAAGTGACTTGATAGCATTGAAAATTTGTTTAATCATTATATATTGCAGCGAGAAAGTTATAAAAAATAAATATAACTGTCAAACAGAGCTACCATGTCAAACTTGTCGGGGTTGAAACCGGTGATCGAGAAAACCAGGTCTCTGCAAATTTCTCTGTACGGAGATCGGTTGCAGAAGCATTTCGATACATAATTGAAAGCTGGAAGAAACGGGAGCTCCACGTGTCCGTCTGTGTGCATCTAAAGTTGGAAAAAAAGAAGAAGAAGAAAAAAATCGGTATCGGTTATTCATAGGTATGCATAAATCCAAGTATACTCACTTGCAAAGACTCCAAAAACGGATACATCATCCGAGTCAATCCTCTGATGTGGTTGAAATAAACTGCCGGACCGAGGCCGATCATCAACTCGACTTGGGAGAGTATTTCCGGTCGCTCGCTCGCCATTACGAAGAATATCGTCGTGCCCATCGAGTGACCGATGTAGACCAGAGAATCGTTTTTCAGCGACGCTATGTACTCGATCTCCGCGGGTAGGTCGTAAACTCCCATCTCGTGGAAACTACACGGTACAATAGGTGTATTACGTATATACAAGGAATTTCACGAAAAATCGTCCTTTTAGGGGGTCAAAAGGTGAATGGAAAATTAGTTTGTTTTGTTTTTTTTTTTTTTTGCGCGATTTTTTCAAGATATTCTTATTACCGTTTTGTTGTTGGAACTATACTGATGCAATACACTTTTCCTAACTTTAAAAAACAAAACAATGTTTATTTTTTTCCAAAGAAAAAAGCGCGCATACATATAAAATTCGCTACTTTACCACTAAATCGGCTCTCTGTAAGACCACGCATACAATACCATAACTAGCAATGAAAAAAAAAACAAGTCCAATCTCGTTAAACAATGGTCGAACTCTGGTCTTTCGTGCGCAATGGTGTCGTAATATTAGACGCGTCACCTGAAATTCCAAAAGGCAGAGTCGTCCGGCGAGAGGCTGCTGTGTCGTCGCGAGTAAACATTGCCGCGCGCATTTCCCATCCACACGTCGTAGCCGCTGTTCGCGAGCTCGTAAGCTGGAAAAAAAAAAAAAGTAAAATTGAAAGAAAAAAAAGAAAAAAAAACATTGATGCAAAATGATTGTGTTCGCGCGAACCCAAGGCCTTTTTTTTCCCGAGGGTTAGCCAGGCGAAGGAGCTGTCGGCGAGTCCGTGGTGCAAGAGGACGGCGCGGGACCCCTCGGGGCCGGGGATCCTGTGCAAACCGAGGATGTAGCCGTCTCGCGACTCTACGAGGTGCTCCTCGGCTTCCGGGTAGCCCGAGTTCCTTATTATTTCGATCTACACGTATGGTATGACGATTAATTTTTTTTTCCATTTTTTTTCTTAGTTGTCTTTCTTTTTTCTTAATTTTTTTTTATCAACACATTGTTCACGTAGTTATACTCACCGCTGTCATGTCTTCCTCTGGATTTTGGCTACAGGTGACATTGTTGTTTTTCAGGAACACAGTGCCATCATCGTTTGGGATTGCCAAAATTATTGTTACGCCAGGTGATGACAAAAGGAACGAAAAGTAGAGTAAACGGCTCATCTCGAGGGAAAATATCGTGTGATATCAACTGACGCGACCGATGCACTATAACGATCCGGTAGACAACTCGTGAAACACATTACATCGTGACAGGGGAAAAAAAAATCGGTAAAACGCGTGATGCAAATTTTTCCGCGGAAAAAAAAACTTGTTTTTCACGACTGCATCAACATGGCGCCTTCATCTTGATCAAAGTTTTTTGTTACCATCTCATTTTGGCTGAAAAACTCTCCGTCTCGATGGCCGAAATTCGTGAACTTTGGGACTTTGGAATAATGTGAAGCATCGCAAATGTTGAACAAGAGGAAATTTATGGATGCTAAAACTTTTTGATCGCACCTGCTGTGCGCAGTTTATAAATAACTTTCCTGTATTGACCATCAGGTTTGATAAAAAAAAAAATTGTCTGAACGTTTGAATGTTTAAGCTTTTATTTCGTTGCACTTGTAAAATAATTTATAATTCAATTATAAAAATGATACATTCATGAAATCAGGTGTAAAACGCGTGAGCACTCGTATTTAATTTTTTATTACACGACTAGTATCGTAATGATTCACATTGATGAATATTTAACTATATGAATAACGATTTATTTTAGATATAATATTTTCCAAGTTATGATCCCAACGCCATCGTGTCATCGGTATTTTTGTAAAACAGCCAGGACTTCTTTGTAGACCAACGTCGGTGCATCGATAGCCCACAAATAGTCGAGATGATTGAATTTCGGATAATTGACTTTGTAATCGATTATTTTATTCGGCAGGTAGGCGCAGAGTCTCTTTACATCCTAAAAATGAAAAATCGGTAATCGTGTACAAACATTGGATGGAATAGATATTTTTTTCTTTTTGAAAATACGAAACGAAAACGAGCAAATAAGTATTATATAACAAGGACGTGATTGAACACAGTGAACCGGGCAGATATTTTTGTTTTGCGAAAAACAATATAATCGTCATCCATTCATGTCCAACACTTGGATTTGTTTGAAAAAAATTTTACGGTAAGTATTCAATACACGTACACGTGTTTCCTTCGCTCGACTGCGACGTAAATATATAATACGGTTACCGATATTAATTTCGGTCATATACCGTATGGCAACTTACTATAGGACTCGCCAGCCAATCGTTGTCCGCCCAAAACGCGGCGATCGGCACTTTGATTTTCGACAAGTCGTAATCAGGTGGCGTTGTACTGTTGTACCTTTTCATGTTGCCACTGTCGCCGTAATCGTACCTCTGGAATCTCTTGGATTTAATTTCTTGGGCGTAATGAAGGATAGTCTTGGTCGATGCCCCGGCTGGTGCGTGGTTCATAATCAGGGGCATGAGGCTCTGCCCGTGAAAAAATACATTTTTTTTAGTCCATCGGTGATTTGTATAAAAATTCACGGCTTTTTATAATATCATCACTATTATTCTTACGAAATTAAATTCCGACTCGTCGAATCCAGATATGACAAAGAGCATGTTGGCGCAAATTTTTTCCTCGGTCACGTAAAGCTCACAGCCGTATTTGGCGAGGAATTTTAATATCTTGTTTTCAGGCAAAAATTCACCCCTTCCCAGATAGTGAGAAATAAACTGCAGAAACGACATTTTTTTTAAATTTACATATGTATAACTTCAAATTTATTGTTCGAAAATTGCCATGACCTACTTACCTCGGCTTCGCGTATAAACGGCACGAGTAGCCTTATCGGGCTCTTCATGTGGCCCACAAAAGCCACCGGGGCCAAGCTGAGCATCACATTGATTTTCGAGGCAACTTCCGGCTTCTCGATGGCCATGACGTAAAACATCGTTGTTCCCATGGAGTGTCCGATGTAAGAGACATTTTCCAATTGCGTCAGTTTCGTGATGTATGATATGGCCGCTGGTAAATCAAAGGTGCCCATCTCGTGCCAACTGTACGAATGCGTATACAAACGAAAAACAAACCCATGAACGAGTATACAATATAAGTACGCTTTCATTCACAAACGTACCCGCGACACGACTCGCCGAGTTTTTGTTCTATTTTCATGCAAATGCACATTCAATGTAATAACGGATGGCTTATTTTTCTTCTTCAAACGTTCAATTCGTAATGATATTTGTCGTAAAAAAATTATTATTTGTTTTCAGGTGTAAAAACGACCGTCTTGGTTTACCTAAAATCCCAAAATCGTACGTCGGACGTGGAATAATTTGCATGGCTCCTGGAGTAAGTGTTGCCGCGTGCGTTCCCCAACCAGACATCGTAGCCAAGATCGGACAGAATAAACGCTGTGTTTGTAAAAATAAATATTAAATTGGGCAAAGAAAACATTTAAAATGAAAAAGAAAAAAATGGCAGTGGTCGATCGATGCGAGAGAGAGAGACCGTCGTACCGAGCCCCTTGTCTCTGCCGGCGATGACCCAATCGGAGGAGCTGCTGAGCAAGCCGTGCTGAAGGAAAACAGCCGGCGAGCCCGGGGCTTTTGGTATCCGGTGCATCGTCAGCAAGTAGCCGTCGTCGGTCAGTACGACGTGCGCCTCCGCTGGATACCCTTCTTTTCTAATCAATTGCGGCTGTGGGTGAAAAAAAAAAAAAATAAATAAAAAAGTTCAACGATAAGACCGGCTAGGTGGATGAGTCATTCGCGGAACTTGTGTTGTTTTGTGTGCTGTGTATGCATAGTACAGGCTGCCTTTTTAGATTTATTCATCGCGCGCGAATCATTTTTTAAAAATATTTTGTAAAAAAGTGATTGCACGAACGTTCTATACGAGTGATCGGTTTGGGAGAGAAAAGGAATAGCTTCGACTTTCAAGGCAACGGCAATGATGATGTTTTATTTATGTTTTTGACGTTGCTTAAAAAATCTCTGATCGAAAATTAATCATGGGGAGAAAACGTACAATTGCGTGCAAACTGGAATGCGGCTCGACTTGTAAATTGTACCTCCGGGTAATATATACATTATATACCTAAGTATCAGTGGTACAACACGTACCGATCTGGGGCAAGTACATAATTATGTAGTTTTTCTCGCTCTACGCGCATGAACTTGGGTTACAAGTGTGTATATTTTAGAGGGAATGGTATTTTTTTTTCGGCATGTGCGTAAAAGTGAAGTGACGGTAATAGAAACCCCCCCACGCGATTTGTATCGTACAGTTGAAAATGAAAATATACAACATGGGGTAGAGTAGTCAGATCGTATCCAAAATTAATTTTGCACGCTTACTTCTTTAGATCATTATTATTATTATTATTATTATTGTTTTTTTTTTTTTTTCAGTATGTATTTACCAATTATATACCTTTTAAAATTATATGATATAACTTATCCACTCGTGCCGTTCGGAAAATTTTACAAAACAATCTTTTCTGACTTCTAAAGAGTTATAGATTCATACACGTAGTTCCTTTGTAATACATTTCGATACCATCGGATTGAAACCGTCAACAGACTTATGATCGATAAATAATTTGCTTGAAGAGTATATACGTAATCCTCTTTTATCGCTTATGAATTTTTTTCCTCTACAGTACGTGTCAACATTCAATAATATCGTAGACAAAGAAAATATTAAAAACGTGACTTGTATGATTCATCTTCATTGCGCGTATTTGCGTATATGTATTGTGATTTTTTTTTAAATCAAGTATAATGTTTCGTACAGGGGTCTAAGAAAAAAAAAAAAAAAAAAAAAAAAAATTATTCGTAGCCTTTAAAAGTAATGTTTTATCTTACTGTTGTCATTTCCACGTCGGGATTGCACTTCCAGTACTTGCCAGGCACATTGTTTTTCTCCGCGTCGTCTTCGGCTGTAGACTCGATGTTGTTAACAATCTCCTTCAAGGCTGGCAAATAGTAATCGCCGGAAACAAGGTCGAGGATCGCGAAAACGGCGAGGCAAAGAAAAATCGGTGGCTTTTTCATCTTTGCTCTATACACAACACTGTGCGAATTTTTCAAACACATGCGACACTTTTGCTTTAAAAAAATACGTGCACGCTTGCGAATTCAAACGGTAGAACCCGTTATAGGTATATGTATTTAACCGATGATTCGCAGAATAATGTTCTTTTGTAAATATATATGTACATAAATACGTAAGGATCGAAGCACAATTGGAAACGAAGAGACAAAAGTTAATGCGTACGCGCGTCTACGGTATTAGTAAAATACCACATAAACGTATATTTATATACACCTACTTCCGATGTACACTCCGGAGAGTTTTTTTTCTTGGTATATAACAATATTATGACACTAAAATTAAAAATGTACACGAAGATAGTGAACAATCGTTCAAAGACTTCACTCACAATATAAATAAAGTTTTTAAACAAGAAACTGACTCACTTAAGTACAATTTATATGTGTATACAAGAATATTTACATCTATTATAATATGTACATGCGCCACCTCCACGACAAAATGTCATAATGACTCATTTATCTCTCGTCCGCACTTTCGCAGCGCTGGACCTGATGAGTCTGTTCGCTTCCGAGGATAACAAAAGTGATGAGTGCAGCAGATGTCATGTGTCTCAAAAGATGTCTCTAATCTTTCTCTTGCTGAAATTGAGTGTATTGTGACGACAAAAGTAGACCGAAAATTTATAGAAAATCTAATAATTAAACTGAGACAAATAAAAGTACCTACATTTTCTCCTTCATTTTTTAAAACTAAGTCTTATAAACTAACTTGCATAGGTACTTGTGAAACATAATAATTTATTTGTTTTATTATTTCAAAGAGTATTTTTTAAGTATTTTTATAGCCGAAAGGTAATATTTTACTATATACTTATATAATTGTATTATCTTTATTTATTTTTTCACAATTATTTTCAAACTTGAAAAATTGAAGAAAGCATTGGAAAGTACGAAAAAACAATCGGTTTTTTTTTTAGTATATATTTTATATTTTTTATAAAAGGTCTTTGTGTGGTCGAAAAAAATTAAAGACCTCATCGAAATACAACTTTTTTATATCGTACAATTTTGATGAAAGCAATAAACATTTACAAACAATGAAAAAAGAGAATTTTTTTTATTACGATATATAAAGTTGATTATACCACCACAAATTTGTACAACACATTTGTGACTTTTTTTATCCTCTTAAAGCTGAGAAAAATATTTTATCATGAAATAATCAGTCACTTTGCTACAAATATATTTTTAATTTATGTCTCGTCGAGGAAAGTTGTAAATCTTTTTCTATACTATTACGGTCTACATAACGATATTAAATAGAAATATCTAAAAACTGATGCAATAGCGCTAATATAATACCTATTGATGAGCTAGAGAAATTTTTTAAAACCCATACGACTATGGTAAAAAATATAATAAGTAGTTGTGTCTGGATGCAAACATTTAACTTTTAAATTTTTCATAAATTTAGTCGCATGTTTTTATGTATTTTTAAATAATAATTAAATACAATAATTGTCCAGAATTATTTAAGATGGTATAATTATTTATTTGCATCAGAACTAATGAGTAATTTGTTATGTATCAATTACCCCTAAAAAAATTAAAAGGTAAAAAAACGCACCAAACTTTAAAGTATAGATGAACATTTTTTTTTTTTTTACAAAGCGCTGTATAAAGATGAAAGATGAAAAGATATAAGATGGAAAATGCCGCTTTATATGCCGCTTTTATTTTTATGCATTACATGTGTCAAAAAGTACACACTGATCTTAAGTAAATTGCTGATTGCAGTGCGAGGTGCGGTTGTGATAAGCATTTAATTTAAAGATTCGTCAACTAAATCACTACTAACTACTATATTATAGTTTGCGTTTTCTACCGAAATTCACATCACGAACTTTGTAATTATCTTGATTTTTGGACAAAGTAAGGGTGATAAGCTAACCTCAAAATAATACCTTTATACCCCTCCACACGTTGTAATTAAATTTTTCCATAAATTTTGATACTTGTGTGAAATGTCATTTAATATTCTAACATGTCAAGTCATCATCCTATTTTTGTTGATTTTTTCATATCCGTTTTACTTGGCAGTTCTTATAATACGTAAATTTGGTTTCTGAACAAATTTTGTTTTTTTCGTGCAACTTTTTAGCATATATTATTTTTGTTATCTTAACATAAATGCTCACTTTCTGAAGAATTTATTTCTGGTTTGATTGGAACAGAAACAAGTCAAGATGAATGAAATCACTCTACCTCCTTCCCCAAATTGGTATTTGAGTACTATCATTGCGTGTGCTGGTGATGGTACTGTTGCTTGGGGAGCAAGGAATTCCATAATTGTAGCTAAAAAGAAAGAAAATGCTAAGGGCCTTGATTACACAATTATTGATAAGGCTCACTTGGAGAGGGTTGCATCGATAGCATTTTCACCATTAGATGAAGAAAATAGCTGCTATTATTTGGCATCTGTTTCAGAAAACAATGTTGTCAATGTATGGAATATGGCCTCTTGTAGTATTAAAAACAAGTACAATAATTTAGATGTAGGTATTTGAATGATATCTCAGGTTAACAAAAAAAAAAAAAAAAAACGTTTACTTGTTTACATTAATAAGTAATTTTGTGTTCATAGACTGGAAGTAAAATAGCTGCAGTAGATTGGTCCAAACATGACCCACATCTCATCTCCTACGTGACTCTAGATGGTTTACTGGGAACAATAAATATAAGTAATAATAATGCACAAAAGTTTCCTATAAACAGTAGCGGGAAAGTAAATACAACCTGTTTGGCTTGCTGTCCTCATGATAGTAGCTTAATAGCAGTAGGTGCCAAGTCTGGCTTGGTTTACATTGTCAATTCACGAGGTCACGTTAAATATAAGTTAAGAGGTCACGACATGGAGATTACCAGCTTGTCTTGGTGTCCAGTTCCTGATAATATTTTTGATAATAGTGACAATAAAGATTTTTTGCTGGCCAGTGGTGCTAAAGACAAGTAAGTCGCAGCACTTGGAGATTTTGAAACTTATTTTTCCTGGCATAGCTACAACTCAGTTCTTAATAAAAATGTGTTCTTTTAGATCGATATATTTTTGGAAAGCTGGGAGTAATGGCCGCTCGCAGCTTAATTTTTCACTTCCAAATACGCCTTTGGATACAAGTAAGCACAGAAGTAAAATGAACTTCACAGCTCTTTGTTGGTTGACACCCCAAACTCTTGTATCAAACTCACAATATGGAGAACTGCTTTTATGGGATTTATCAGGATGCCACAAAAAAAAATTTACTCCAACTTTAATTCATGGTCAACACTGCAATGGGTTATTCGCAATCGCTGGTTTAGCTGACCAACTCACTGAAAAAATACTTGAAGATTTGGAGCAAGAAAACTGGAGGGCAAAAACTACCATGTAAGCCAATGAAAACTGTGCAATTCGTGATTTATGTTTATTTTTCCATCAAGTTTTAATGAAGTAATCGTTAAAATGCATTTTTTTATCCTACAGAAAATCAATATGGACTTTATCTCAAGATCGGCAGGTTGTTTGTTGTAGTCTCACAGAGGGTAAAATATCTATAGAACATGTCATACCAACACTAGGAGGTTTTGTTTATTGCGTAGCTGCTTGTCCTATTGATACATCGTTAATTGCCTTTGGAGTAGGTGACAGTATGATTCGCTTGTGGAATCTATCTGAGCCTCACGATAATATGGTAGAAGTACAAATATTGTGGGAAAAAATCAAAGGAAAAGTGCGATCTGTAAGTTACATCGTTTTACAAAATACAGGAGCTTAATTAAGCTAGGCTTATTAAATAAAAAAATAATTATGTTCACAGCTTTCTTGGCACCCAGAAAAAGAAAACATCTTAGCATTTGGAACAGACGAAGGGCGTATTGGTTTATTCGATACTAATACAAAAAAGCCCCCACAATTGGCTAAACAATTTTTTAAACAAACTATTTATACCTTGGGTTGGGGTCCAGTACTGAAAGCTGAAGACTACGGGTTGTATGCTGTTGCAGAGGGTGAACTAGTATATTTTGATCCGAAATCTCTGAATTCAGGTAAGTGTACTAGATATTTCATATTACATAATACACTATATTATTTTACCGAGTTTTATTTTATTTCCCAGATCCTACAGTTGTGATTGATAAAAATTGTGCAGAGTTTTCTTGGAAATCAGATTATTCTCTGCTAGCCATAGGCTTTAATAATGGGTAAATAACTTCTGCGTTTTTTTTATGATTTCGTTATTAATCACTAAATATTTCTTTTAGATCAATCTCAATCTTGGATCGCACTTTAACCAAAAAATATGTGATCCACGATCTCAACAAGCCAGTTCAATGTTTAATCTGGCACCCAAACAGTACTATGTCAGATTTGAACACTTCTTCAATGCAAAATTACTTGGCCGTAGCTGTAAATGATATTACAATAACTGTTTTTGAAATTCTGAATACCGAAAATTCGGAAGAAGAAACTTCTGAAGAGCCACAGACTTTTTACAAAACTGTTGCAACATTGAATGGTCATACCGACAAAGTTGTAGGCCTTGCTTGGAGCCCACACATGAGCGGATATTTAGTGTCTTGCAGTTATGATTATTCTGCTCGGGTATTTAAATAACTTTTCGTGTACACTTTGCGTTAAATTTCTTTGATAGGGGTAAAGAACATATCCCTAACTGTTGTAGGTTTGGAAAGTAGATACACAAGAGATGATTGTTACGTATACGTCTCAGCAACTACCAATTCATTGTTGCATGTGGAGTCCATTATCCCAAGACTTGATTATCACAGGATCTGCTGACTTTACTTTGCGTATTTGGAGCATTTCCAATCAAACAGCTCTACCCGCGAGTGAATTAAAACCGAAAAATACAAAGGGTAAGAGAACAAAGAAAAAGAAGACAAAAGTGGTTAAAGCAACCTTGGTACTAGTAGATAGTAACAATGCTGAAGAGGTTGAAGTTACATCAGAAGTGACAAATGGTGAAAAGAACCCTAGTGAGGACAGTAGAGAACATGTCGGTCAAGAGCTAGGTGCTGAGCAAAGTGAAGATGGAAGTGTTTTAAAGGCAAAGAAAAAGAAACCAAAGATGAAGACTCTTTTCCCTGGTTATGCCGAAATTTCAACCAACAAAAAGCTCTGGTTTGCTTCTGTAAGGAGTCTCATGCATTCTGTAGAAAATGATGAAAAATGTAACGGTACGACCAAGGAGTCATGTATTAACGAAACGAATGGTGTTCAGGAAGAGGATAAAGAAGCAGAATCTAACATTGAAGTTTCACCTTTGCTGGGAACGAAAAAAGATCTCGAAGATGCTTTGAACCACGAAAGTAATCATTCTAATTTTTTTTACGTTTTATACATTAAAAACATGTATTCACACTTCAACTTTTTTTTTTTTTTTTTTTGTTTTTTTTTTAGAACAATTGTTGCATACAAACAAAAATCACCAGTCGATCATAGAAATCGATCAATGGACTGGCGGGAACTTGAAGGATAGTTTGCTGGAAGCAATGAAAAACAGTAAACTGACTGATTTTTCTGTATCTCTTGCGGCCAGCGTATCAAAAGAGTGAGTAGCAAAAAAAAGTAAGCACGACATTTTGAATAGAGCAATTCAAAAATTTTTTCTTGGTTCTTAGGTTTTATGAACAAATTTGTGATGCCTATTCCTCGCAGCTTGTATTTGAAGAAAATCCTCAAAAAGCAGCTTCGTACCTACTGTGCATTAATAAAGTTCGTGAAGCCATAGACGTTCTTTATGCCGCCAATTTTTACCGGCAGGCATATATTATTGCTGCTTCTAGATTAGATTCGAAAGATCCTGTTATTATTAACATTTTAACTCGGTGGGCTAACTATGCACAAAAGGTCGGGAACTGGCAGAGTGCGGTTGAATGGTGTGTATACCTAGTAATATTTGACATGACCACTGAAATGCATTTGAAAAAAATTTTCACGTTCACAAACACAAACAAATTATAGTTACATAAAGTTGGGAGACTATACTACAGCTGCCAAGCTGTTAGAAGGTCGCAAAGATTTGGATAGTTTGGTTTTAGCAGTTGATGTCGCCAAATTAATCAAGGATCAAGATAAATTGATCATAAGTTTGGCAGACAAAGCAGTGATGCAAGCTCTGCTGGATTCAGATATTGCTACTGCTAAATCAATCATTAAGGAGAATCCTCAAATACAAGTATATTGATTTTCGTGTTGATGTGTGTACAAATATTTGCCTATTTTTTAATAAATCACTTTCTTTTGCAGTACCGTGAAGTTGAAGTAGATGTATTTGATGAATTAAATCAGATTCTGGACAATATTAGTGATGATTCTATTTTGAAATGGATGGCTGGATCATCAAATATTTCTTTGTTGAGAACATTTAACAGTCGTTTTGATAAGTGTCCAAAAAAGTATTCGTTATTGCTTCAAAAAGATGTAATACCTCTTTCAGTGAGCAAAAAAATGGTATTTTAATATTATTTATGATACTTATCAACAAATTTTTAACATACGTTTGATGTTATACTATTGTTAAATATTGTAGATATTAATAAATGTTAGTCATCAATTTGCATTGGCAGCCTTGTCTGATAAGCAAAATCAAAGCCTTCAACATATAGTCAGAGCTTTTGCCTTCATAACTCAACACGAGAATTCGAGCTCTAATTCAGATGTAGAAAAAGAAGGAGAACAAGAAAAAGAAAAACATCTACCTTTAATAAAGTACCTTTATGCTTTAGATAATAAACACGTGACAGATCCCAGCAATATTTTTAATAGCGACAACAGTGATATAACAGTGAGCTTATGTGCCTATTTATGTCAAGCCTTAATCGAATGGTTCAATACAAGTCAACTAAGCAATAATCAGAATCCTGAATGTACGGGTTTGATTGTTGAGGCTGTTAAAAAATATATTAAAGATCTTTTTGATAAAGAATCCGTCAAGTTTTGGACAACTGCTAATGAAATTAGAAAACTGGAATCAAAATTGTCTAGTGAAATGAGTAAGTTCAGATAATTTATCATAATTTTAATAAGGTAATACCTTACATAACTTATTTTTATGTCTAGGTAAGATGAAGAGTAACAACGAGGAAGAAATTGATGAGACTGAAGTTCTGATAGAACGTTTGGATCAATTAAGGAACGCTAAAAATCGTTTCCTTGACAACCGAGTTTCGTCACCAAATCCGATGTTTAGTTATGGAGCTGTAAACGAATTCGTTGGCAAATTGTCTACTGAAGTACGAGAAGAAGTCAGCAAGTTAGTTTTAGATACATGGTTAAAAGCAATTTCATAAGAAAATTTGAAAGTTTCCTACTAAAATTTTTTGTATGAATTATCGTTTTCATGTTATTATTGCGAATTCTCTTAAAAAATAATTTTTTTACATAGTAATTAACACTTCGTTTCATTTTGTTCCTAGTATGCTGAGTCTGTTTTTTTTTGCTATTAAGTATTTTACATTTTCATATTTTGTTTTGAGTTTGATATAAATTACTATAACTTACTTACATTTAAAGTATCTTGCATTATGTCATGCTGCTTTGAAAGTATAGCCAATATAGGCTGTACCATCTGTAGTTGTTGAATGTACAAAATTATTTTCAGTTACTATAATGAAACCAAATACTTTTGTAAAAGAGAAACCTAGTTTTTTACATTTTATTACAACTTTTTTTCATTAATAAGCTCTATGTACAAATGTAAATAAAAAAACATCGTAAAAACACTTCTCCAGCGTCATTTATTCGGTACTTTCCAGAAAAGCAATTTTCTGTCACTTCCTGCACAAATTACTTGCAACCTTTGATGCCAAGTCAGTCCACCATAAAGTCGAACGCGACTGCATAATTGAACTTCTTTTGCTTTGATATCAACGACTTTTACATTATTATCAGGCCGACCAATAGTTGCAATTAGATTTTCGTTAGCTGGAGAAAACTTCATCACTGTACCACCTTCCAGATGAAGTGTTTTAGTCTCTTGTGCTCGACTAAAATAACAATAGTTATAAAAATTGGGTTTGACAATAAATTTTCAACATTTATATTTCAATTAGGGTTTTTAAAGTATCAAGTACCTTGGCCTTGACACGTCAAACAAACAGAGTTCTCCAGCAGCTAGACAAGCGACCTTCAAAGAATTTGGGCTCCAGTCTGCTGTCATTAGTGGCACTTTACTGGCATCCATGGACATAATGGCTTGCTGACTCCTCACGTTGTACATACGTATAATGCCCAACTTTTCAGCAACCAACAACTTTCCAGGTTCCTCATTATGCCATTTAACAGCCACTCCTGGGGCCGTTAACACAAATGACAAGATACAGCTTCTATTTTCTTTAATTGCCCAGAGTTTGCAAGTGAGATCGTCAGACACCGATGCCAGAAGTTCACCATCACCATCATAAGCAATACTATTTACATAGTTTTTATGACCCTCTAATATCTAGAATTCATTGATATTATTATTCAATCGGAAAGTTCAATTTATTTAAGACTTATAACAATAATAAAAATTTTATTACCTCTACAGCGCTTTCATCAATCAAATTGCTATTGAACAACCTAATTTTAAAATCAGCACTAGCTACAGAAAACGATAATAATTTAGGAACTACACTCAACGATGTTTCAGGACTCCAAGCAATTGCGTGAACTCTTCCTTCAGGATTAAACACTTTGAGCTGAGTATAACTGATGTCTTCCAGTTGATTATCTTCCTCCTGTAAATTTTTCAATTTAGTTAAAAATAATTTTTAACTTAACAACTGATAGGTTAAAATGTCCATAGTACTTGAAACTTTATTGAGGCAGTAATTATTCTGTCTTCCAAGCCAATGCAAATGAGATCTTCAGACCATTCATAAGGTGACCACTCGACACAATGAATTTGCATATCAAAATTCAATTTAAAACTCGGTGATTCTATTTGTGCTTCCTCCATTATATTCGTTTATCTAAAAAAGAACGTATGTATAAGTAAAAATTTTCACTTTTCATTTTAATTTTTCTAATAGTTTAACTAAACTTATTTATAAGATATAGAACTAACAAAAAAATGATACATAAATAATCCGTTTAATGAAAGTGTGTAGGTAGGTAAAGAAGATGCAACACGTTCATAGTTCGATACGTGAAAAGAGCAGGTTTATGCAAAAATGTATGAGTACCTCTATAAAAGATGTTTTAGAACTTTCAAATATAGATAATTAAAGAAAAAAGTGTTGATTCATCAAAATATCAACGACTTAATTATTATATTTTACATACAGTCTCATAATTTATTAAAGAAACATGAAGGTAAAAAATGTTTAAATTTGTTTATCGTGCTAATGACCGGCATAACCTTAAATTAATTTTGAAATCTCTTGCTTAATTATGAATTGTTCCAAAATATCCAGAAACTGTGTCTACAAGCGTGTCTGTGTGTATATATTGCTAACACCTAAAAAATAGTCACCAATAACTTGACACTAAAACGTTGATTCCACGGAGATCTTGTATTATTTTTATTTAATAGTTTACGTAGTGTGGTAAGTAGGTAAGTAGGTACTAGGTACTAGGTATATACACATTTCAGCTCAAAAATCTGGAAATCTGACTGTCAGATTCTGACAGCGTTGGCCGCGATCGGTCAAAAGACAGACAGCGCTAGTGGCAGACTATGAGGCTCTTTTACCGTCAAGCTTGAATCAGATGGCGCCAGGGCACGTCGCGGCTGTCATACTTACACACCGTCAAATTTACAGTTGTGTATTGTGTTCGTGAGCCTATCTGTGTAATGAGCAAAGCAGAAGACATAACCTTTGTAAATGATTGCTGTTGTTTGCAGACAATTTTTGTTTGCATTTACGTTTAAAGATAGTAGGAAAAATGTAGTGCAGTGTAATATCCTGCGATAAGAAAGTGAAATTTAAATTTCCTTCTGATAGTGTGATAAAAAAAGTGGCTCGAAGCAATTATGAGACCAACATTTTTGCCGCTCCCAAGTCATGGCTTACCTGTCCACGAGTTTTGCTTTTCTTTCACTGACTCTTGCTCCTTTCTCTCTTAAAAGCTTTTTCAATTCTGAAACTTTGAAGCTTCCATAATATTCTTTCTTGTCTTCCTTGTTCATTTCAAAATTTCAAATATTGCGCTTTACCACTACACTTTAATTTCCTATGTACATACAATACTGAAAAGTAATGTTGTGTGAGTGAGACGGCCATGACAGCCGCGACGTGCCCTGGCGCCATCTGATTCAAGCTTGACGGTAAAAGAGCCTCATAAGTAGCCCCGTTGCCCCGTAGGGCCGCCACAAAAACCACAAAATATAAAAATATATATTTATATATGTAGCTATAGCGCCAGTTTAATTGAAGGTAGAGTTGACTTGTAAGATGTACGTGAAGTTATGTGTAGTAATTAATTAAAGTAATTACTACTAAGTAATGCCATATGGTCGATTTTATTAAACCACATGAATATCTATATTTTTGGAGGTAGACTTTTGGATGGAAAATAGATTGTAAACTTGCCGCAAACAGCATAGACCACGTAAACTTTTTATTATCTATTTATAAGATTAGTTGCGGCTGGTTTATAATTAATAAAATGGCTCTAATATAAGAAGTAATAATTATTGAATCAGCGCCATCTAGCGGTCTTTATTTTTTGGCCAAAAGTGGCTCCTAAAATTCTCAATCAGAGCATTCAGGATTAGAGCCATTTAGTCAAATATAAACCAGCCGCAACTCATGATAAAGCTACAAAACAAAAAAATAACAATACATGTGTTTTTGGCGGCAAGCTAACAATCTATTTTCTACCAAAAAATCGACCTCCTATGTGTTTGTACTTTTGAAGATGAATTTTCAAGCATAAGATGAATTGTTAACTTGCCGCCAAAAACACATGTATTGTTATTTTTTTGTTTTATAGCTTCATCATGAGTTGCGGCTGGTTTATAATTGATTAAATGGCTCTAATCCTGAATGCTCTGATTGAGAATTTTAGGAGCCACTTTTGGCCAAAAACTAAAGACCGCTAGATGGCGCTGATCCAAATAACTATTGCTATTTAAAGTAAAGTCACTTTGATAATTATAAACCAGCCGCAAATAATTTTGTTAATAGATAATAAATAGTTGACATTTTATGTGCTACTTGCGGCAAGTTTACAATATGTCTTTTACCTGTAAATGGATCCTGAAAAGTATAAATATTCCACTTATCTTATACGGCTCATAAAATCTACCATATTTACAAAATTAAAATACTTTAGACCTTTTATCATTAACTCGCGGAAGCACAGCCCTTTAACTTTCTAGTTTAAATAAACAGTTAACTTATATAATATGTACATACCAAGATTTGTGTTACAAAAATCTTGAACAATGATTAAATAGATACGTAAAGTAATAAGTCCAAAAGAGACAACTAAAAAAAAAAAGTTTAAAAAAGAAGTTCAGTTACACAGGAAGAGTCTCCTAAAAATGGAACATTGGATCTCACTTAATTTAAATTGCTTTACAATTTATCTTTTACCTAAAAATCGACCTCCAAAGCTATCAATGTTCTACTTATCTTATATGGCTCATAAAATCGACAATATTTATAAAATTACAATACTCTTGACCTTTTACCATTAACTAATGAAAGAATAGCCCTTCAACTTTAGATTTTCAATAAACAGTTAACTTATATAATATGTACATAGCAAAATTTGTGTTACAGAAATCGTAAATCACGATCAAATATACACGTAAATTATTCAGTCGAAAAGAGACAACTGAAGAAAAAAGGACTGAAAAAGAAGCAGCCACACGAAGAGTCTCCTAGGAATGGAGCATCGGATCTCACTAATTGAAAAATACATTTATTACAGAGATGTAAATTTTAAGTGTTATAAGTAAACAAAGAACCCAACCTTCTCTGATCAAGTGAGATCCAATGCTCCATTCTTATGAAACTTTTCGTGTGACTGTGCTCCTTTTTCAGGCCTTTTTTCTTCGATTGTCTCTTTTGTTTTGGACTAATTAATTTGTGCTTACATGAGTTAATGATAAAAGGTCTAAAGTATTTTAATTTTGTAAATATGGTAGATTTTATGAGCCGTATAAGATAAGTGGAATATTTATACTTTTCAGGGTCCATTTACAGGTAAAAGACATATTGTAAACTTGCCGCAAGTAGCACATAAAATGTCAACTATTTATTATCTATTAACAAAATTATTTGCGGCTGGTTTATAATTATCAAAGTGACTTTACTTTAAATAGCAATAGTTATTTGGATCAGCGCCATCTAGCGGTCTTTAGTTTTTGGCCAAAAGTGGCTCCTAAAATTCTCAATCAGAGCATTCAGGATTAGAGCCATTTAATCAATTATAAACCAGCCGCAACTCATGATGAAGCTATAAAACAAAAAAATAACAATACATGTGTTTTTGGCGGCAAGTTAACAATTCATCTTATGCTTGAAAATTCATCTTCAAAAGTACAAACACATAGGAGGTCGATTTTTTGGTAGAAAATAGATTGTTAGCTTGCCGCCAAAAACACATGTATTGTTATTTTTTTGTTTTGTAGCTTTATCATGAGTTGCGGCTGGTTTATATTTGACTAAATGGCTCTAATCCTGAATGCTCTGATTGAGAATTTTAGGAGCCACTTTTGGCCAAAAAATAAAGACCGCTAGATGGCGCTGATTCAAATAATTATTACTTCTTATATTAGAGCCATTTTATTAATTATAAACCAGCCGCAACTAATCTTATAAATAGATAATAAAAAGTTTACGTGGTCTATGCTGTTTGCGGCAAGTTTACAATCTATTTTCCATCCAAAAGTCTACCTCTAAAAATATAGATATTCATGTGGTTTAATAAAATCGACCATATGGCATTACTTAGTAGTAATTACTTTAATTAATTACTACACATAACTTCACGTACATCTTACAAGTCAACTCTATAGATATTTATATATATATATACATATATTCCGTAATCTGGCCATCATCAGTTAAAACAGCAGACGACGTGAAAGTCAAGAAAAAAAAGTGAAGATTTCATCGCTGTTGACTGTCGTCTGCTATTTTAACTGGCCAGATTACGGAACAGAGCGCCAGTTAATGAGTTAATTCAAGGTATAGTTGACTTACTACGGAAGCTTACGGAAGCTCCTATCCGCCATCTATAGACAAGCTGCTTGCTTTCATTTCTCAAAATAGGCAATGCAACTACTTGCGTAGTTAGAACCACAGGCTTACTTTTTCAATGATAAATGGATGATCATAATAGTTACCCGTTTACTAAAATTTGTGTATGTACTTTCAAAATTAATAAACACTAAAAATATTTGCTGAAAGATCCGAAAACAGGTTATGACGCTTTGTTTTGATTATGCTTTTTGGGCAACGCAAGTAGTTGCATTGCCTATTTTGAGGAAAGCAAGCAGCTTGCCTATAGATAGCGGATAGGAGCTTCCGTAGACTTACCGACCCGACCTGATGGTAACGTAGAGTGCAATCCACCATCACTTGCTGGTGACGATTGCGGAAAACACCCATCATGTGTCGATCGGTATTCGATATTGCGTGACCGCCGTGAT
Source organism: Copidosoma floridanum (assembly GCF_036245765.1). Lineage (NCBI taxonomy): Eukaryota > Metazoa > Arthropoda > Insecta > Hymenoptera > Encyrtidae > Copidosoma > Copidosoma floridanum. The sequence continues at coordinate 11,703,777 of NW_028321907.1, read as the reverse complement.
CCAAGATCCAACTGCCCGACTACGTCCGCACATGTTTGATGTCCGTTAGAAATCAGAATCATGCCTATATCCGTAGATTTGTTCACCTTACAATCCAGGGACGGTCGGGGACAGTCTGGGCGAGTCGGAGACGAAAGTGAACAAGTGCTCTTCTCCGTCTCGGAGAAGAAGTCAACATGTCAAACGATAAAGAAAGTATGGAAGAAAATGGAACAGTAAAGGAAAATCAAGAGCACGAGGAGTATCAGTATTTAAATTTAATTGAAAAGATTATCACGAAAGGAGATCAAAAAAAGGATCGTACCGGCGTAGGAACTTATTCTATCTTCGGCACACAGATGCGATTCAGTTTGCATGATGGTTTGTATTTTATTTTTAAATTTTCATCTCGTTTGGATATTTCGTTTATTCTATTGCAAGGACTTATTAATTCATCAAAAGTTGATTCTTTCAACAGATGTCTTCCCGCTACTGACAACAAAACGCGTCTTCTGGAGAGGAGTAGTTGAGGAGCTGCTCTGGTTTATTAGAGGCTCAACAAACGCCAAAGAGTTATCAGAGAAAGGCGTCAACATTTGGGATGCCAATGGTTCACGTGCATTTTTGGACAATCTTGGCCTAACTAACAGAGAAGAAGGTGATTTAGGTCCTGTGTATGGCTTTCAGTGGCGACATTTTGGCGCCAAGTATGTAGACATGCACACGGATTACACTGGCCAAGGTACTTATTATACTTGTTATTTTTGTCAAATGTACAACCCAAAGAAAAACCGGTATTTTAATAATTATTTATTGATTATTTCATTATTGGTAAGTTCTGATAACTTAAAATTAAACTATCCTGCTAAGCAGTAAAGCAAGATACATTAGTTTTAAAATAAAATTATTGGATTTACTGAATTTACTTTCAAAAAAAATTTTTTCAACTGTCTCCGTTCATTTGAATATTTGTTTTTAGGTGTTGATCAACTGGCTGAAGTGATTAAAAAGATAAAAAATAATCCAGATGACAGAAGGATAATAATGAGCGCGTGGAACCCAAGTGACATTTCTCAAATGGCTCTTCCACCTTGCCACGCTCTTGTTCAGTTTTATGTAGCAAATGGAAAATTGTCTTGCCAACTTTACCAAAGAAGTGCTGATATGGGACTTGGTGTACCATTCAACATTGCCTCTTACTCGCTGCTGACGCGTATGATTGCACATGTAACGAATTTGAAGGTAACAATTACTAATAATTAAACATAATACAATTTGCGAGTACTAGTTATTTGCAACAAATTATTTTTTCACACATATATACTTAAGTCAAATAAACAAAAGTATTGCAAAGAATATTACGTGTACGAAAAATTTTGTATAAATTTATTACAATAGGACTTAATTTTGTTACAATAAATAATCACGTCGAACGGTTTAATCGATTTCTCTTGAAGTAGAAGTTAATGTTGAAATAAAAATTTCATGAACTTTCCAAAAGGCCGATTTCTACGTAGAATTCATTATCGTACAAATTTCATGTAAAAATATTTCTTGCTAAAGAACCTTTTTCTTTTTCACAGCCAGGAGAATTTGTACATACAATGGGTGATTGTCATGTGTATCTCAATCATAAGGAGCCATTGAAACAACAAATCTCTCGTGAACCAAGACCATTCCCGAAACTAAAAATTAATAAGGATGTTAAAAACATTGGCGATTTCAAGTATGAAGACTTCATATTAACAGATTATAAACCACACCCGAAAATAGAGATGGAGATGGCTGTTTAAAAAAATAATTTAAGCCATGAAGAAACTAAATTTATATTCTTTTCTAGCAATATCTATTTTTTTATTGTCTAATAAAAATTATATTCTTAGTAAAATTATTTTTCAATTTTTATAGTCATGACTTAATATATATTTTACAAAACCATCAGTCAAAATATTACATCAAAAGAGATTTTTTATGTTCAACTGTGTAATGAAAGAAAAATCTCGTATAAATTGGCAATAATTTTGCATTTTGACTACACATTACAATCATTCTAGATTCACTTCAATCAATGTTTAAAGTAAACTCAACTCACAAATCGGCATTCAAAAAAAAAGGTAAAATAAAATCATTCCAAATTTTGACTTAATCTAGGCCAACTTGAATTTTTTTAAATAACAATGTGATAAAATAAATATAATTTTTCTTCAATCTATTAATAATAAATAGAGTCTATCGCTGAACCTTTATTTATAAAAATTTCATAACTTATGGAACAACAGAGCTCTTACTATTTCATACATCTGTAAAAGGAGTAAAACATCTCTTCATAAAATTATGAATAAAGAGAAAATTATAAATTTGTATTGATTAAATAACAAAACCTGCATAACTGTAGTATTTAAAAAAATTTAGAATCGTCTTATCGCGCAACAATCATTGTAAGCTATGGCTATCACATCTGTTCATCTGTCGCTTGTGAAGTACTTAATAGGTGAAGTTGCTGAGTTAGTGCCAAGGTACCACCTTTTTCCACTGTTATTATCACCCATATGACGTCTGAGAAGAAGAATTGTTGTATAAGATTTTTTTAAAATATGGAATATGTAATGGTAGCCACCAATAATATTGAAAATCTGCGACTTAAACCAACACGTTAAAAAATAGAACATTTTTTATTGAGATTCCAAACCAATTAATAATTGTGACTACATTTACAGAAACGTAAGGTATAAATGCTCTTACCCCCAAAGTAGGAACCATTTGATGTGGTCATCCTCCACTTGCTTTGGTAAAGCCCTTCGCTTGGAGGACTTACGAAATCAATACTGATTTCTATTGAGTCTTTGGCTGGTAAACAAGGTACCGGCACACTTGTGCAATCCCCCATTCGTTCACCACTTGTAAACGTAAGACACACACCCTCGGGCCAATCTTCAGTGCCACTATTTTGAATACGCCACGTTTTTCTGAATTTTGTGAGTGGTGGAACGTCTTCTCCCTCGCCAATCGTTGAATCACAAATAAGCGTCATACAGGGGAGCTTGCGCGTCGCTTCAAAGTCAAAATAACTACCAATTGCTGCTTGGACATTCCTGAAACAGTAAGATAATCTTTCATAAGTTGACTGAATTGCATATTAACAAGATAAGGAAGTGATTTGGACTGGAACTTAATTTGATTCATCATGTGGTAATGAATAGCTGTATCAATAAGTTTGTTTGCTTCTATTGTATTGAAATTATTTACTTAGTTTTATAAAATGATCTCCTACTATATTCATGTACTAGTATAATAAAGAATGAAACAAAATATTGAGTGTCAATCTTAATAATTATAACTTTTGGTTCAACATAGTATATATCTCTTGTATTATCTCTATTACAAAAAAATGGTTTGTATGAGCACACAGCAAACATCTAAAAGTTTTTTTTTCCACGTCTTGCAGAATAATCACTGAAAGCAATACATCATAAGTACGTAGCTTAGCACATTGGCTGTAAAGGAAAGCATAAGACAGTAACATACATGTGTGTGAACAGAGTATCATATTATCTTCATCGAATTAATCTAATTGAGGAATTTCTTCAATCAAGAATGAGGAATAAGCAAATGAAAAAAAAAAGACTCGTACAAGACAAGCCAATTCAATCCATTGGTCAAATCTTACAAATTTCGTCTACATTGAAAAATTGTAAAAAAGACAAGAAATTAGAGAGTTTGAATACAGAATAAAGTAATGTAGGTTATGTCAACAAATAGAATGTAGCATACATACGCAATTGTAGGGTGCACTTGTGTGAATATATATAAAGTATGCCATTGTAACGTAAAAATAGGTGTAGGTACACTATATGTACCTACCCATAAACAGATAGCAAGCAAAGATTAGAGATAGAGATGCTAGTAAAAAAAAAATTTGTACCATATATAGGTGTGTACAACAGAGAGAGAGAGAGAGAGAGAAATGGAGAGACATGCATGTTATGGAGAAAAAGAAAAACAAAGAAAAAAAAGAACAGAAGTGTCAATGGCCTCTTTTAACAACTAACCAGTCGTTCATCTCCAGGAAAAACAGGGCCACGGAGTCGTTCAGGTGGCTGCCCGCCACCGCCTTGAGCTGCTTCACCAGGTCGACCTTGTCAGCGACGCCGAGGCAGCGGAACGACTGCATCATCCGCTGATCCAGCTCGTCCGCGTCCATCGTGCCTAATATGCTGTCCGGTTGTTGTCGTCGTTATCCTCTGTTCAATAATATTTATTTATGTCGTAGTGTTCTTTAAACGATGTCTTCTTTGTTTTGTTTTGTTTATTTAAACACCCGCGACGTGCAAAAACACAATCTAATGGTAAAATTAATAAATGTACGGAAAAGTAACGGGCAAGACTACAGGAGTTGTAGGTACACACTTAATGACGAATACGATTATGATGAGCAAATCAACAATGACAATAATATGATTGTTGATGTGTCAGTCGTCGTTGTGGTCCAGGCTGTTGTTTCTATCTCCGAAAGTCCATCAAGTCGAGAACACACGAGCACTATCAGTACAGCACGCTTGTTACACACAAAACACACTACTTGCACTCTAAGTAGTCCAAGTCCACCTTCACCTCTTCTTTTGGAAGTGTGTATAAGTACCTACTTTCAGAAACACGTTTGTTCGTCGTTTGGGTTTAGCGCTCCATTTTCGTCTTGATCCGATCCCTTTTTACTTAAGTACTTGATGATTTAGCCTGAGTTTATGCTGCTTTATGTACATACACATATATGCAATGTATGTGCAATTGTGCACTGTTGAAGTGTATGTCACACTGTGTGTATGCAATGTAATGCATATGCAATTTATGTGCAGTGCCAGTGCCAGTCTGCCAGTGCATCAGCCAGAGGCACTGCAGCATAGTCGATAGTCAAATCTACTTATCTACAGAGTCCAGTCAAGTCATACATAAAAAAGCAGAAGCGCGGACAAAAACAAGTTGCAAAGCAGGACGGTTTCTGTTTTATTTAGTTAAGTATACAGCCTGTTACATCGTTTAATTGTTTTCGGCTGTATTCTGCAAATGGTGCCAGAAGTCCAAAAATCGACCTCCTATATATTTATCCTTTTGGAGATAGGTTTTTGAGTAAAATATAAATTTTAAAAATGCCGCAAATAGCACATCAAATGTTAACTTTTAATTATCTATCTATTCAATTAGTTGCGGCTGGTTTATAGTTAATTACATAGCTCTATTGTAAGTATAGTAGTAATTTTTGGATCAGCGCCATCTAGCGTTGCGGATTTCTGAACTAAAAAGTGGCCCTAAAATTCTGAATCAGAGCTTTAGCGCTTAGAGCCATTTAGTTAATTATAAACCAGCCGCAACTCATAATAAAGCTATAAAATAAAAAAATAACGATACATGTGTTTTTGGCGGCAAGCTAACAATCTATCTTATGCTTGAAAATTTATCTTCAAAAGTATAAACACATAGGAGGTCAATTTTTTGGTAGAAAATAGATTGTTAACTTGCCGCCAAAAACACACGTATCGTTATTTTTTTATTTTATAGCTTCATCATTAGTTGCGGCTGGTTTATAATTGACTAAATGACTCTTATCCTGAATGCTCTGGTTGAGAATTTTAGGAGCCACTTTTGGCCAAAAAATAAAGACCGCTAGATGGCGCTGATCCAAATAACTATTGCTATTTACAGTAAAGTCACTTTGATAATTATAAGCCAGCCGCAAATAATTTTGTTAATAGATAATAGATAGTTGACATTTTTTGAGCTACTTGCGGCAAGTTTACAATTTATTTTTTACCTGTAAATCGACCTTGAAAAGTATAAATATTCCACTTATCTTATACGGCTTACAAAATCTACCATAATATTTACAAAATTACAATACGTTAGACCTTTTACCATTAACTCACGGTAGCACAGCCCTTTAACTTAATAGTTCCAATAAACAGTTAACTTACGTAACATGTACACAGCAAAATTTGTGTTACAGAAATCTTGAACAACGTTTAAATAGATACATAAAGTAATAAGTCCAAAAGAGACAACTGAAGAAAAAAGGCTTAAAAAAGAAGTTCAGTCACACAGGAAGAGTCTCCTAAAAATGGAGCATTGGATTTCACTTATTGAGAGTTGTTTCGGATATAAAGAATGTGAAAATTCATAATTTTATGCTAAGGATTTGTGTTTGTTTGGATAATAAAGAAAATTTGTTAATCAAACATAGAGCTTTATTTGTTTTACATTTAACAAATAATTGATGATGATAATACAAGCAGCTCTTAAATCTTATTGTAAGTCTGCAGAAGCAGATTCTTCCCATCCTACATTGATTAATTTTTTAATTTAAATGACCTTGTATGTACACTGTTAAATGATTTCAAATATTAAAAGTTAACAAGTTGTTTTATACAATAAATTCATTTTAATTAATCCTTAAAAATGTTGTAATGGTCCATGTTGGATTAAAGAACTTTGAGTCGCTGAAATCTGTAATATTTTTTTTTTCTTATGTACATATGATGTATGTTCCTCTGCAATATATCACACATTCATGTTGTGAGGTTTTAATATTATAATAACAAAGTTTGATAACGCACAAGTTAAAAGTCTCTATTAGCATCAAAAACAGTAGAATATATAAGTACGTGAATTAATCAGTCCAAAAGAGACAACTGAAGAAAAAAGGACTGAAAAAGTAGCACAGTCACACAAAGAGTCTCCTAAAAATGGAGCATTGGATCTCACTACATAAAAAATACATTTATTACAGAGAAGTAAATTTGAAGTATTATAAATAAACAAAGAACCCAACCTTCTCTCACCTCAACCCCATGATGGGAGTAAAAACAGCAAAAAATATCGAAGCTTGTTGACATGCGGAACCCACTGACCATTGTAAGCTTGCCGCAAATAGCAAAAAAAATGTCAACTACTTATCGTCTATTTATTGTATTATTTGCGGCTGGTTTATAATTAATAAAGTGACTTAACTGTAAATAGCGATAATTATTTGAATCAGCGCCATCTAGCGGTCTTGATTTTTTGGCCAAAAGTGGCTCCTAAAATTCTCAATCAGAGCATTCAGGATTAGAGCCATTTAGTCAAATATAAACCAGCCGCAACTCATGATGAAGCTACAAAATAAAAAAATAACAATATGTGTGTTTTTGGCGGCAAGCTAACAATTTATCTTATGCTTGAAAATTTATCTTCAAAAGTATAAACACATAGGAGGTCAATTTTTTGGTAGAAAATAGATTGTTAACTTGCCGCCAAAAACACACGTATTGTTATTTTTTTATTTTATAGCTTGGTCATAAGTTGCGGTTGGTTTATAATTGACTAAATGACTCTTATCCTGTGTGCTCTGGTTGAGAATTTTAGGAGCCACTTTTGGCCAAAAAATAAAGACCGCTAGATGGCGCTGATCCAAATAATCACTACTATTTACAGTAGAGCCATGTAATTAAACATAAACCAGCCGCAACTCATTGCGTTAATGCAAATAAAAAGTTGACGTTTAAAATGCTATTTGCGGCAAGTTTATAAACTATTTTTTGTCTGAAAATCTACCTCTTAAAGTATAAATATATAGGAGGTTGATTTTTGGGTTAATTAACTGCTGGGTTAATTAATAGAAACCGTCTGCTTTGCAACTTGTTGTATGCGCGCTTTCGATGCATCAGGATTCAGGATGCGTGTTATTGTGCTTTCATACTTGTTTTTGTGCCGTTGTGCGTGCTTTTATGCGTTTTTATTTGCATAGTGTCGTGACCCGGCTTCCGTACAAATCTATATCAAATCGTAAATTGTAAATCGTAAAATATTAGTAAGCACACACACATGCAATTCAGACATGCAATTACACAATATATTTTAAGGCAGACGTTTCAAAACATCTTTTTGCATTTTAAATATCAGTAAATTGGCTAAGATGTGAAAATACACCCACTATACCATTAAAAAAATTAATATAATTCCTGAAAACTATGGTTTTTTTTTAATCAGCGAAAATAATTTAGCAAATCAAACAAATAGGGGAAACTCAAGGGACCCTGTGAAGGTCGTCTGATGCGGTGTGTTCTTTCAGTGGCACTTTCTGGGTGTGTTCCAGTAACACTCTCCGACAACTTACCAACAACTTAATTATGTCTTACGATATCTTGCGTCATGTTTAAGTTGTCGGAGAGCACTACTGGAGCACACGGTCTGAAAGGATCGTTATCTTTCCTCAGATAAAGATATTTTCCTGTAAAGACACAACTTGCCAGCAAAAAATATATAAATAAATCTCAGTGAATTTTCATTTATATGAATATATCAATGGGTAACCAAAATATATACAACAAATTTCAAAAAAAGAGAGTAGAGGCTTAGCATTTAAGCAACATTTTTTTAACCAGCAGTTGGTGTTGGTGCGTCGGTCTCAACATTTTTTCATCGTGTATTATAAATATAAGATATCTTCGAGACAAAAATTGGATGGTACACTGCGTGATTCTGAGCAGACGCCCTGCTTGTAGTGCTTATGTGTATATATATACACATAATACATATATATATGTATTTATGGATAAGTAGAATTACAAGAAGAAGGTGCAGACTGCAGAGACCGCACATTCTCTCTCTTTGCGTTTGCATTATACTTTGCGGACTTGAACATTATTAAATTTATACTTGGTGTGAAAAGTAGAAGCAGCATTGCTTAGTAAAAAAGAGAAAAGTAAAGCACGAAAAAGTTTGTCATATGCGCGCGTGGAGTCGACGTTCTGCAGCTTGCAGCATCAGCACAGCCAGCTGGACCCCTGCAGCCCATCACCTGCATCGCAAGAGGAAAAAGCATTTGGAGTTGTTTTCATCATTGTTATTGCGAGTGTCGGCGTTCTCTGGAAGCGACGAGCTGCAGGAGACGACGACGACGAAGACAACGACCAAGAGAACGAATCAACGGCAAAATTGCACGTCTCATGTGGAAAGGTTGCGGGCTTCTAGACGGCTACAGGCACAGGGAAAAATTTTTACACCGTGAGGTTAGATTAGGCGAAGGCGAGCAAGATGGGCAAGGCAAAGAAGGGCAAGCGCACCGACAAGGACGATTTGTGAGTTTCTACCTTAACTTGTCGAACCCGTGCTCAACCGGCTAATTGTTTTTTCGCTTTTCATTTTGTTATGATGCACTTGCATATCATATATACTTTTCGACAAATAGCTTAAGGCATCGTCTGCTCGTTTAAGGGTTCGGGATGACCTTGAATAGGTTTTTTTTTATTATGAAGTTCAAGGTTGCTCATGCTACTTAAGTAGGCTGATACGTGCTTGCAGTTCTGAGAGCTTTTTCCCGAAAAAACAGAGCTCACATTTTGCCATCTGCTTAGGATAAAGGTTAGGTATATCTTGCGCGGATACTTTTAACACTACAATCCTCCGATTCGCAGCTTTTTCACCTGCATCACATGCAAAGCTTTCAAAATAAGTCGGGTACTTAACGTCTTCTTTCTTTTTTTTTTTCGTGAAAATTTGAGTTCTGTTCGAGTCGTAGACTTTTGCTTCTTTTGAGATTCCAATGCAATTTTACTTTCTTACCAATTTTAATGTAATTACATCGTTAACAACTAATAAATGCTTTCGTGAATCGATGAAATAACAGCTGTCAATGTTCCAATCTAGATAAGAAATCGTTAAAGTGACATAAATTTTTTAATTTTAAAAAGTTATTGAAATTAGTTTGTATTCTTCAGAAGGCTAATTGTAATTACTCAAACAAAAGTTGACAAATAATTTAATAAATAGAAGCTAATCATTGCAGTTACAAATAAAGATCAAAGTATCTTGGTAATTAGTATAGAAATAAAGTGCTTGATAAGCTATTGTGGAATTCTTAAAGATTAACAATATTTTAGATTTATATTGCATAATAATTTATTTTTGTAATTTGTATCTATTTTGCAGTGGCAGTGATCTGGAAGTAGAAAACAGTATAATCGATGAGCCTGTAAAGTCGAAAAAATCTAAAGACAAAAAAAAAGTTGCTGTAGTTGATGAATTGGCTGAAAATCTTGAAGATCTCAAAATAGAAAAATCCAAGAAGAAGGACAAAAAATCTAAAAGAAAAGGAGGTGACTCGGATGATGAAGATATACTCAAGGGAAAAATCGAACTGAGGTCGGATTCTGAAGAAGCACCTAAAAGTAAGAAGAAAAATACTAAGAATCAGTCAGTCAAAAAAGGATTTGCTGCTTTGGCAATTGAGTCTGATGAAAATGAATCAGACAATGAAAATCAAAAATTGAAAGTCAAATCGAAAAAAGGTAAAGAAGATATAGATGTGGATGACGAAGAAGATGATGCGAAACCATCTAAAAGTAAAAATAAGAAAAAAAACAGGAAGCAAGTCGATTCTGATGGTATGTCTGACGATGAAAGTCAGAAACCAAAAAGCAAAGGAAAGAAAGGAAAAAAAGCAATTGATTCGGATGATGATCTGTCTGACAATCAAAATCAAAAAGCAAAAAGCAAAGGCAAAAAAAGCAAAAAAACTGTTGAATCGGATGCATCTGCAGACGAAGAACCAAAAACTAAAATTAAAAACAAGTCAAACGCTAAAAAAAAATCTAAGAACAATGATTCTGATCAAGAGATGGACATTGGGATTTCTAAGCCTAAAACTAACTCGAAAGAAAAAAAAGTAAAGAAAGATTCTGACTTGGATGATGATGATGATGATTTTCATATTACTAAAACAAAAACGGTAAAGTCAGTGACAAAATCTAAAGGTGAGGTGTTTGATTGATAAAAAACAATTAGTACTATGTCTTCAGAGTATATAATCTTGAAACTTTTTAGCATCAAAAGCTAGTTTCGCCATGTTGATGCAAGATGATCAGGATGATGACGATGATGACAATCAAGCATCTCCTCCATCTGATGATGAGTCCGAAAGAACAGAAAGTAGAGATAACAGTAAATCTTCAAAGATACAAAAGCCCCAGCCTCAAGAATCCAAGAAGAGCAAGAAAGGTTTGTCTGTAGTTCCTAAACGTTCATTTAAAACTAAAGAGCTAGTTTTGCACACAACTTTTACTTTTCAATTAAAAATACGATGAAATAAATTCTATGAAAGAACTTTTTTTTTACTTTTTTTTGTATAACTTTATCTTTGTCATACAATCAAAAAATTAATTGATAATTCAATTTTAAGCTATTTCCACAAAAAATAAAGCTCTTTCATCAATCATTGATTGCAGCCAAGAAAAAGCGTGACGATGATGATGACTTTGATAAAATTTTGGAGGAATTTAAAGTGGTGGAAGAGCCAAAACCAGAAGAAGAGTCAGATGAAGGAGAGAAAAAGAAAAAGAAGGGTAAGCAGCCAAAGAAGGAAAAGGAAGCTGATGAAACTGCAGAAGGACAAGAAGAAGGTACAGTGAAAACTGCGGCGCAAAAAAAAAAGGAAAAGAAAGAAAGGGAAAAGCAAAAGAAACTTGCTCAAAAAAAGGCTGTAAGATTTATTTTTGTTTTAAATTCAAAAAGTTACGTACTGTTTGATAACATAATAATAACATTTTTATGTAGGAGGCAATGAATAAGACTGAAGCTCCTAAAGGTGGTGACCTTACAGAACCTGCAAAAAAAGAAGCTACAGAGGAACCAAAAGTTGAAGATAAAGAAGAGGATGATGATGACGATGAAAAAAAGAAAAAAAAGAAGGACGGAAAAGACGATCCTAAAAAGAAAGGTAGACTTTACATCTAATCCATTTTCGCTCCGGAAAAATCATATTAAAAAAAACATTAATTTAAAAATGTGTGATTTTTTTTCATCAAGTTAAGGGACCTGGTGCAAAGGCTATCCTGAAGTTAAAGGAAGCTTTAAAATTAGAACAAGAAAGAGAGGAACAATTGAAACGTGAAGAAGAAGAAAGGATACGTCAAGAGGAAGAAAGGGAGAGACTCCGAGAGGAGCAATTGAAAAGAGAACAGGAAAAAAAAGAAAAGAAAAAGTTGAAAGAAAAAATGAGGAAAGACAAATTAAAAGCCGAAGGAAAGCTTTTGAGCAGCAAACAGAAGTTCGAAAATGCTAGGGCTCAAGCTATGTTGGAAGCATTGAAAGCTCAAGGATTCGAGGTACCAGAAGTTGGAGAGAAAAAACAAAGACCAGGTGATACAATATATTGTCAAGGATAGAGAAAAATTGTTGATCTCGTTTATTTTAATTCTAAATTATTTTTACAATCTGTTCAAGGAACCAGAGTAAGGGCAAGTAAGTTAAAGCAGCAGAGTAGCAAAGAAGAAAAAGAGGAAAATAAAGCTGAGGAAGCTGAAACTGATAAAGTGCAGGTGGAGATTGTCGATAAAAAAGAGGAAAAAGCTGAAGAAAAGAAAGAGGAAGAAGATGATGGTCTCAAAGATGCTTGGGATGCAGAAAGTAGTGAAGAAGAACCCGAAGAAGGTGCAAACTTTATTTAATATCAATCATTCCCTCTGTTTGTTAAGCGTTCGTTGCTTGGCTAATTTTATATTTTCAATTGTAATTGTACTTCGTTAACACTAATATTATTTCAGACAAATCGGAATCAGCAGAGAAAAAAGAAGCCGTCAAGGGTTCTAAAACTGCTGCTAAGGAATCTGAGGAAGAGGAATCTTCCTCTGCGGCAGAAGGATCTGATTCGGAAAGTGAGTCCTCAGATTCTGACTCAGATGACGAGAGCGAAGAGGAAAGTGATGGGAAACGTCCAGATCCTGAGCGTAAGAAACAGCAGATACGTGAGAGGATCCAGAACCGTAAGAACGAAGCGGAAAAGAAACGCACCCTCGATAGATTGCGAGCAGCTGTTGTCTGCGTACTCGGTCACGTAGATACTGGCAAAACAAAGATCCTAGACAAGTTGAGAAGGACGAATGTACAGGACGGGGAAGCTGGTGGCATTACCCAGCAAATCGGTGCAACCAATGTGCCCATTTCAGCCATTCAAGAGTCTACAAAACACGTTAAAGGCGTAGGTTTTACTAGACTTAAAAAGTCTCTTGACACTTGTAATAAAGGTATAAAGATTTGTCTTTCCTTTTTTTTTTAGTTTGCCGACAAAAAGTTTAAGATTCCTGGACTATTGATTATCGACACACCTGGTCACGAATCTTTCAGTAATCTAAGAAACAGAGGATCGTCTCTCTGTGACATAGCTATTCTAGTAGTTGATATTATGCATGGCCTAGAGCCTCAAACCATAGAAAGTATCAACCTTTTGAAAGCTAAAAAATGTCCGTTTGTTGTGGCTCTCAATAAAATTGACAGGTATTAAATTTATCAGCAACATTTAGGGCTACTGACCTTTTCTTCTCTTAACAAAAAACAAGTTGAAAATTTAAATTTCCTTCAGACTTTACGATTGGCAAACGATGAGCCGCAAAGACGTGCAAGACATCATTAAAGCTCAAGCAATTAATACCCAACGAGAATTCGAAAAACGCTCCAAGGATATAATCGTCCAATTTGCTGAGCAAGGCCTTAATGCTGCACTCTTCTACGAAAATCCGGATCCTCGAAGTTACGTGTCTTTGGTTCCAACGAGTGCTGTAACGGGTAAGACATTTTTTTTTTTTTTTTTAGTACCACAGAACAAATCAATTATTACAATCATAATGATATAACTCTCAAATTTCGTTGCAGGAGAGGGTATGGGTAACTTGCTAGGATTGATAGTCGACGCCTGTCAAGGTCCATTGGCCAAGCGACTTATGTTTTGTGAAGAGTTGCATGCCATAGTGCTAGAAGTCAAAGCCTTACCCGGCCTTGGTACAACGATAGACTGTATTCTAGTCAATGGGACCCTTCGCGAGGGTGACACGATGATTCTGGCAGGTACAGATGGACCAATAGTTACTCAAATCCGTGCGCTCCTCATGCCACAACCTTTGAAAGAGTTACGAGTTAAGGTAATCTATTTATTTGTTGTTGATAGTTTAGTTGTGACATTCTTGAAATTACATAAATTTATCAAAATATCTGTTGGCAGAATGCGTATGTAGAACACAAAGAAATTGAAGCAGCTCAGGGAGTGAAAATAGCTGCCAAAGAGCTCGAAAAAGCCATAGCAGGTATAAACATTAGTTGTCAAATATCCTATGCCTTTTAACTATCGACGTGGTGGTATTAAATAATACATCTTCCAAATTTTAGGATTAAATTTGGTGGTGGCTCAGAAACCGGACGAAGTTGAAATATTGAAGGAAGAAATAGCCAAGGAACTGTCTCATGCCTTGGGTAAGATAAAATTAGCCGAGCGAGGTGTCTATGTGCAGGCGTCGACTCTCGGAGCCCTTGAAGCGTTGCTCGAGTTCTTGAGAACAAGCAAAATTCCGGTAAGTGCGTTTTCTTAACCATAATCTTCATTTCAATGAAGCTTTAATTAATTAGTCTCATACCCAATGATATTTCTCTTTGAAATCTTTTTTTTTTTTTTTTTTTTTTTTTTTTCTCAATTCAAATGATTATTATTCCATGAGGTCAGATATAACCGGGCGTTGTGACTATGTAAACAAATATGCTTCAGTTTAATTAGAAGCTTCTTAGATTGTGATGACAAAATAGCAAGAGAAAAAATAAGTTTGCTAAGCGCAACACAAAAGTACAACGGCAGCAATGATCGATTGAAACACATGTAGAGGGGGATGGGAGCAGGGGAGCACATCAGCACATGTGTGTACATAGGGTAATGGAAGGCCAGGAGACGAAGCTTGCGGCATACATGATAAGCAAGTTTGTACGCGCGCGCGTGTGTGTGTGTGTGTGAGAGAGAGGCCGCGCGCGCTTTGCACGCCCAATGAGCCGTATCCTGCTAAACTGTTAAGAAGGAAGTGCTTCATTGCTGATGCCGGCGCTGCAGCTCTCTCGGGAGAGCACTCATTGAGGCTCGCAAGTACATATTGTATACGTGTGTGTATGCATGTGTAGTCGGGCTTTTGTACGCGTTGAGAATCGATTTTTTAACATTTTCTTCTATTGTTTTTTTTTTTTTTTTTTTTTTTTTTCTTATGATTTCTTTAAAACCAGAAATAAATAAGTTTCAACAAGTTTCAAACAATTAATATTTATCAGCAGCGTATACAAGTATGTAGTTTGTATTTTTGTAAGTCATCGCAAGTGCAATTACTCGCGTGAAAGATGTTTACGTTGCGTGCTCAAGTGGGCACAATAATTATCATTGAAACGCACTCGAGGGTCACCCGTGACAAGAGCGCGCGTGTACTTAATGAGTGGTAACGTAAAACGGGAACTATTTTTGGCGTTGGCGCCACAATTTTCTGCACTTACCGCCCCCTCCCCCACACGCTTTCGTAAACCTGTGATTTTAGCGAAAATTGTCTGAACGAATCCTAACAAGGATCACTTAATTTCAATGCAGCGTCGCTCTTTACCCACATAATCGTGTGGCACGTACTTGTACTACAGATTTGTGCAATACTTGTGAGTACAGTATACTTAAAAATTTTACACTTCCACCTACCCTAACATTGCGTACATTACACACGTACACACAATGTGTTTGCCATCGTTTAAAACTATAGACTTGAATGATTATTTGTTCATACGATAATTTTCACGACGATTTTTTTACCGATCGTCCTTGTTTCGACTCCCTATTCTCAAAGCTCATGTTGAGTCACCCACAAACGTTTGACGGTGTACTCGTACTATGCCTACACACCCCTAAACATGCATTAATTACAAAATCATCTATTTGCAGTATAGTAGAACTGAACGAGGTAAGAATTTTCTCGTGACCAATCCGTCTTCATAGGTTGTGCAAACAAAAGATTGTCCGATCGATTGACTTTACCTCGAATAACATTTTTACGGATCTACAGCTACGCCTAAAGTAAAAAAAAATATCACCGGCTTAACAGGCGTATCCACCATCCCCTATTCGACATGGCTATAAATAAAAATTAAAAAGATGGCCCTAAAATCCAAAAGCGCCGAAGTCGTGTAGTCATATAAAAGTATATTATACAGTACGACTCGTTTCCGCTCATGAATGGGAGCTCCCAGCTCTCCCCATTGATTTCCTCCCCTTCGCTCGTATCTACCATCCAGAATTGTGATCACGCGTGTGATTGTAAGTACAGTAAAGAAATAAACGGGGGGACCGTAGTGTGACGTCACTGTGTGGATTGGCTCTCTTTGGATGTATACCCGTGATACGTGTAGCCAGGACTTTTGGCTCTGGTACATCCACCCCGAGCGCGTGGGACGTGCTCCAAGGGTCCTCATTCGATTTTTCATTTTTTTCTTCTCTCTCTCTCTGTTACAAGTATAATATAGTGGTGGTGGATAGATTTTTTGCCCCCCATGCGCACGTCGCGCGCAAAAAGTTGGGGTGTGTTTCACGATCGCAGGCAGGCATGTGGATACGCGAGCGAGGATAACGTACGTAACTACACGAGTGGGCGGAATAAAGTCGTTGCTGTCGATGACACGGGCCGCCCACGAGTTTGCCGATCGCTCGCGCATATATAATGGAGTGGAGGGGTCCGAGGAAGGGGGGGGATGTGCGTTATTGACATACTTTTTCGGCCGGGTTAATTGACGTTTCGTGATGGCCTGCGTGCCCCATATGGCTGGATTTTGATTTGTTTGCCTGAACGATGTCTACTTCTTCTTTTTCGTACGAATTTTCGTTGGATCATTTTTCATCTCTCTTTTTTTTTTTTATGTCCAATATATTACTTTTTATCGAAAATTATAAGTATTCGTGCTGAAAATTTTTTTCCCAATTACCACCTACAACAGATTGTTCAGCAACATTTTTGCCAGCAAATACAATGCGTTACAGCTTGAAAGACCTAAAACAATGTGAAAAAAAAAAAAAAAAAAAAAATACATGGTCAAAGTATTTAAATATTTTATTACAAATACTTGACAATGAGCTTTAATATTTAAAATGTGTTGCATATATCTGACAAATGTTTTGAAATTCATAAAAAAAAAAAAAAAGAAAAATGGAAATAATTTTCTGTCCAAGTATATGCTTGTATCCGGCAAGTATAGTAAATTTGACAAGTACGAGGTAGGATAAGATGATCTTTTCTTCACGGGGGGACCTAAGGCTCATCTAACCACTCGAGGAAAGCCTCTCTTAGTACATCGGCCTAAGTTAATTGGAGAAAAAAAAAAAAAAAAAAAATGACTGAAGGCTAGTGGAAAAAAAGTACGTCACAAAGGTTGAGTGATTCCTTAAACGGAGGAGCGTCTCAAAGAAAATAAGATGTAAAAAGAAAAAATTAAATGCATGCATCAGGTATACGTGCGCACAAGAGACAGAAGAAGGGGCTATATACGTGCAGTGCGCGGGCGCGACAGCGAGCACCGGAAACACCGACACCCACGCCTAACCTGTGGGTGGAATCTTTCCCACCACCCCCTCTCGCCTCGTTTCGGAGCGATCGACGAAGACGTCTTTCGCGAGCGTGGATAATCGACGGTTTTTCGGAACCCCCGCGAGAGCCCTGCTTCTTCTTCGATACGCCCACTCTTGCCTTCGCCTTGACGTACGAGCCGAGCATCTCCTCTTCTTCTTTTTCTTGCAGAGTTGGGATGTTTGTTAGTTTTTTTTTTTTTTTTTTTTTTTTTTTTGCGCAAGAAAAATGCTTCTTCGTTCGGCTTTTTTTCGGGTGGGAAACTGTGATGGATGGTGCGCAGTCGGGTGTGACGTCTCTATATCGGGCAATAATGATCAGGCAACGATGATTGTCTGAATTTTCTTTTTTTTTTTTTTTTTTTTTTTTTTTTTTTTTTCTTCTCTTTCTGTGCTCACTTTTGTTCATCGCGAGTTTATTGTTTATAGAGCTTGTCGTTTCACTCGTTTTTTTTTTTTTTTTTTTTTCTCCACATGAATCTTACACACACACAAGGGATATTTCCAAATGGATAATAACATGTAGATCGAGGTATCGCGATTTTCTAGATCGGATGCACATCGCCTGCAGTTGATTTTCGACGTAGGTGCGATAGATACTGAAAAAAAATAATAATGACAAACAAAGTGAAGATGATTGTTTAACTTGAGAAAAAATAGTAACGTCCATTCAACAGTTTTTATTATAAAATTTTCTTTACTTTTCTACAACCGTGTGAATATACGTGTATGCTGACATTAGCCGTATTTTCGCCTCCGTACTCGCTCCACATCCACCGGAAGGAAACCAGATAATATCGCGAATTCGTGGGTTATTCGCCAGATATGTACAAGTATGCGCGCGAGAAGTTGTCCTCAGACGATTTTCGACTTCCTCCCAAGGTCGTACAAGTTGGAACGTCGCGTCGTTGTTTAAGACTCGATCTCGCGACGTGAGCCCGATTAGGTATACCTGCTTTTAAGGGCCTTTAGATTGTACGTGAGATAGCGCGCAGCTTTATAATTCACGTTTAAAATACCACAAAAGGTGGACCAATTGCAATGTTTGCCCCTCCGTTTTGCAAATCTGAATGAGATCTATTCTCGGAGTCATAACAAAAGCACGTTTTAAAATTGTAGTTGTAACGAGCCTCGGGTCATTTGACAAATTTTGTTTGTTTTTATGATTGCTTGTACCGTTATTTGACAAATGATTGTTCGCAATATTTCCAGCTGCGATTGTGCACGCAAGTCGACCTTTGCCGCGTGCAACACCGACCCATAAAATCTCCTCTTTACAGCCTCGAGCATATAATGCGTACACGAGTACCAGAATGCCAAACCATCGACCTTAACATAATTCGTTTCGCGGCGCGCAAGAGTCGGAGAGAGAAAGCCAAGAGGCGCGATTTTCAGTCAACTCGCGCGTACGCCCATATAATACAACAGCTGCGTGCAAAAACTCTCTAAGTGCTGTGTATATATGGTGTCCAAGGCAGCGGCGGCGGTACGTCTACGCATTGGTCGTTTCGAGAAAAAAAAAAAAAAAAATGCAATGTTTGTTTGATGGGTGATGCGATAGGACTTTTTTCAAAGTAACATAATCGGCGATTTTAATGTTATTTCAAAGGTGTAATACGTTACGGTGAAAATCCACGGTAAATATGATATAATCCACGGTAAATATGATATGTATCTGAATAAGCAGGTTACCGTTGACGAGATATTTTTTAAATTTCATCCTCAAAATGGTTTTTTAATTTAATTAAAAAAAAAAAAAGAAAAATAGGAAAAAAAAATTTTTTTTTAACGAAACGGCCCCTATACAGTATTGTACGCGCGGGTGCTGGCGTGCTCGTCTTCGGAAGCCGTACGTTTATACACATACGTATTCCATATACACAAACAAGAACTGCGCCATTCAGCAATGCGTCCCATTGATACGGGCGACGCACGAGAGAGAGAGAGAGAGAGAGAGAGCGTGCGCGTGTGTGTTATATAAGTGTAAACGGGGAATGAATGGGGGAGAAAAAAAGTAGGAGTGTATATATATATAAGGAGGAGCAGGCACGCAATTGCCCGATGGGCAAGGGAGGAGGGGGAGCGCGTGCTCGTAAAACGCACCGCTAATTTCCGGTCGCCTTGTGCTCCCCCCCCCCCATCAGCTCTCTCTCACACACACTTACACTCCCCCTTTCTCTCTTGCTTGTGCCAGCAAGCTTCCTTCTTTCTTTCTTTCTTTCTTTTTCCCGCTCCTCGTCGTGGGTTGAAAGTTGCGTCTCTCCGTATACCACCTCTTGGCACACGAGCGCTTTCAAAGCTCTCAGAGTTGCTTGCAGTGCTGCCATTTTTTCGAGAGCGAGGCCTCTTTTATAAATATTATAGAGTTGATTTTTCGAGTGCTGCATTGATGCTGGGATATCTTTTTTTTATATGCTTCTGATCTCTGTCTCTCAGTACCTGTACCATTGCAATCGATATCGATAAGATATCTCGAAGGGTGAGCATAATGAAAAAATGTAATCGAATGTAATGGATTATATATCCTCTTATAAGTTGGTAACGAAAACATCGGCGTGCCTACTTCTATTTTGCCACGGTGAAGAAAGACGCACGCGCTTGTGTTTTTTTTTTTCCTTCTTTTAATAAAAAGAAAAAAAAACAGTTTTTGCTCAGTGGACCACTATAGTATACCTCAATTACACATGTGCGTCAAATGGAACTTTTTCATAAACAATTATGGTCCAGTTAATAACAAAGTTCACACCAATAAAATAATCTCCTCAAACGCACATGTCTTACCAAACGCGACTTGTTCTACTTATTTTCGCTCGAAGCAGAGCTTGCACGATTTAAAGATCACACAGCTCGTATTTTCAAACCTACCTTTTCAAATTAATCATCAATCAACTGTACACTTGTCAAAAACCTTCATAGCGCAATAAACACGTTTTTTTTTTTTTTTTTTTTTTTTTTTTTTTTTTTTTTTTTTTTTTTTTTTTTTTTTTTTTTTTTTTTTTTTTTTTTTTTTTTTTTTATCAAGCGCACGTGAGTATACATGTACATTTTTCGTAATTGACGCAAACGATATCATATAGGTGCACGTATCGAATATCGTCCCATTTTGTTTCCACGTCCACACGGACACCACCTTCTCAAATTTCAATTATTTCTCAAATTATAGCGTTCACGCTTTTCCTCCTTCGCTACAATGGACAATATTCTCGGAAACCCAGGCCCGCGCGCAACCACATACTACCACATACGAAGTCCCGTCTCGCTTTTTTCCTCTATTCCTCCCGGTAGGCCGTCGCTTTTCTTCGGGGCCGGATACCAAAAAAGGTCGTTCAAGGCTCTCTCCTGCACACACACACACACACACACACACACACACACGCGCGCGCACACACGCACGCACGTAGCTCCTTGGCTCGGGCGTGTGCGTCGCCTACGCCCGCCCCCCCCCCTGGAGTCGGGCCGCGCTTCGCGTGGGTGCAAGGGGGTCGAGGGGGGAGGGCTCCCCGTTAAAATATTTTCACGCACCTTCCCCCGCCTTCCGGTCGCGCTCTCTTGCCGCCACCTCCTCTTCTTCCTCCTTTACGTCCTTTCCCCGCCGTTTCTTTTCGCCAACGCCCGCAATGTTTCGCACACTTCTGTCCTCGTACTTATATGCCGCTTCCAGAGGCCGTTGGTTTCGTCGAGAGACCGACTTTGGCTGTGCAGGGACAGTTAATTCTCGCTGATCCAACGCGTCAACGATTCAACTAAACGTGTGTCCGTGCAAGGGGACATTTCGTTTTGGGTATAGGCAGGGTATCATTGAAACTACAACTGTCTTCCTGATCATTATTTATGTTAAAAATAGCTAATATAGATGAGTTTGCGTCAATTCTTCAAGCTCCGAAGAATAAATCAATGAAGGTCCAACATTTTTACTGATTATAAAAGCACTCGGGGGGGGGGGGGGGGGGAAGAAATGCATGGACGATTTTTGATGAGTGAGGCCAAAAACGAGTTCCCATTTTCAATCAACCCGGTCCAATTTTCACCTGGTATACTCAAATAAAAAAAGTCCCACCCTGGTATTGATGCCCCAGACTACTCACTTCAACTCAGACTAATCACTTCATTGTGTACATTTCAAAAACGTTAGAAAAAAAAGATAATAATAACAGTATCGTCACAACACAGCATCGTGTATGATTGTTTTTCCAAATGAAGAATCCATTCGAAATTGGCTCAATTATCGAAGGGAAAAAAAACCAAAGTGAAGCACCGCGAGAAAAAGAAAGAGAACGAGCTTTGCATTATTTCCGATACGCATCGAAGCTCATTAACTTTGGCAAAGTAATTGAGGAGAGAAACAAAAAAGAACGAGGCACGTGATTCGCGAACGCGTTGGGGTGTATGTACATCCGCTCGTACGATGGCACGCACCCGAGCTGCCGATGCCTTTCTCGCGAAACGAGATGAGCCAGCGAAGTAAGTAAGTATACACCTCCTCGCGTGGGCTGTCGTTTTTTTTTTTTTTTTTTTTTTTTTCACGCCTCTTCTCCCCGTGCCTCGGTTTGAATCTCGTTTGGCCTTTCCCTTTGTTTTCGCCTTTTGCCATTCCTCTGATTTTTCAGGTGCCATTTCTCGTTGTGCACACAAAGTTATCGGGCACCTTATACATATAGGCACACCTGATTATTTCGAGGCAACTGTTACGGAAGGGAACGATCGATGAAATTTTTGCCAAATACCAAGTACCCACGCAATATTATAATCAATGAATTGCTATTTTTACCAATTATGTTATCATTTTAGTAAAAAAAAAAAAAAAAAAAAAAAAAAAAAATTATAATCCTTCAGCTACACTTTAACGCAGAATCACTAGTGTACCCACCTGTGAGCATCATTGTAACCATATGAATCAACAATCACTAAATATGAGCAAAAATCTGTGGTCCGATCGAAAAATCATGAGTTATATTTCTTTTCCACCACCGACCAGACAGTCCCATCGGGTGTCGCCTGCGACTAGATGTCCATTGCGTTTCGACCGCAGATAAAATTATATTCATAATATGTGTAAAGACACGGAGACACGCACATCCTCTTGTCCTCATACATCATATGCATACATACATGCACGCAAAGTCGGTGTTTAAGTGGTCGCGGACTATACTCGCGACTTGTGTTACTCTTGTAGAAAGTGGTAGTCCATAGCTCGCCGTGTGCTTTCGAAACTAGAAGGAGCCCATGACTTCCGGCAGGCGACAGTGGCTGACCGAAAAATAAGAACGAAAGAATAAAAAAGCTCTCTCCTCGGTCGGGGAGCGCGATCCTTTTTTTTCACTTTGCTCCAGCTATAAGCTGCAACGTCGAGCTAAGTGAGTGCTCGGCGAGAGAAACCGGACCGGCTGTTTTCTCGCCTCGTGTAACGCGAACACCCTGCTTTCCCGCTCGCTGAAATTACTACTCCACCGGCTATTTGCGGCTACGTTTACTTGCCCGTGGAACGATACATTATTTATGCGCGCGTGTGTGTGTTTGTGCTCGCTCGTGCCCCGATATGATGTATATACCGACCACCGCTGCTTCTTCTTCGATCAGTTGTCCTTTTGGTTTCCCTGCAGGTATTCCCCGCTGCGTCTCGTTGAATTTCTAGGATATATATATATATACATATGTATACCTGTATACTTGACGTTGCACGCTTGTCCTGTGGGGCGAGTTTTAGTCTTTATCCTGCTCGTCGCTGATAAAGATAAGCTGTAGCAAGCGGGAAGTTGTTTGCTGGGAAATCGTATTTTATCGTCTTTTTTTTTTTTTTTTTTTTTTTTTTTTTTTTCTCTTCTGGTTCTCATCGTTGATCGCTCCAATGGGCATTTGGGTTTCCGCAGCTGGTTAAAGGGGACAGTCGATGTTAGTTTTTATCATCCCAATCTCGAGGCGCTTCTTGTTGATAAGCATCACATTCACCAGTGGTATATGAAAATTGAATGAGTCATTTGTCTAAAGTTTTTATCAGATTTTTCGACAGCGTATTTTACGAGGTGTGGAAGATTGAAGTTGGAGAAAATTAATATGGAAGCTGTAATATAAAAAGCTGTCCACGGGTTCACCACATTCATTGAAAATATAGCCACGTCCCATTTTAAAAAGAGAAAAATTAAATTCGACCCCAAGGTAACAAAAACATAAACAATAATGTAAACTAGTCTCTCGAGGCTCCATGTTACTTCTTATGGACGTCTGTACGTAGCGAGAAGCCGACCCCACCTTTATCAAATACCCTTTTTGACCCCAATTCCTAATCACTACTTCTCAAACTCCAAACTAAATCAACTACTTTTTTGACTTCAATCTTTGTTCAACTTGAGTCTAAGTTAGTTGTTTTTTTTTTGTAATCCAAATGAAAAAAGATTTGTACATGTTTTTTTCGTGGTCGTCCAGTCTATACGTAACAAAACTCTTAATGACTCTGGAATCGAAGTAGTACACGATTTTTAAATTAACATCTCAACAACGAGTTTTAAAAAAAGCGCGTCCTGCTAACATGCGATCTAAAAACGGAAGAAAAAAAAAAGCTTTGGAATAATCTACTCTCTGCCTTACCAGCGAGAAAAAAGCAGTTGACTTAATCACGAAAAGCCTCATGCCGGGCAGCAGCAGCAACATCGTTGCAGGTACTATATGTACGTGTAGAGAACTGCTGCTTCTTCTCTCTTTACTTTTCCGCTCTGCTTGTTTGCGCGACTATCTCTTTAACGGTTTTTATTTTTATTTATTTTTTTTTTATTCTTCAGGCCGAAGAAAAAAGAAAGATAGCAGAACGGAGCGAGAAAAGGGATGGGGGGAGGGGGATGCGAGTGACCGGATGTGTGTTACGTCGCCGGGAGCCGAGCGGATGTCGCGACGTGATAAAAAGTATATCGGCAGATGCTGATGCTGCACTGAAACACAACGACCAACGACAAATGCCCGTCCGGCTCTTCGATTATCTGAATCGGACATGAGTAGTTGTATGCAGTGATTTTTTTTCTTTTTTTTCGCTTTTATCTAGTTTCAAGTTACGTCTAGTCTATTTTTCAATCACTTGCATCCATGCAAAACACGTGAGTCTTGTTTTTTACAATTCATTTTAATTACTTTTTGATTTTTTCATGAATAAGGTTTCCTCTAATCCTTACTTTGACAAATTTCGTCCAGACCATTTAACTTGTACCTATTCGTTTGAAAAATAATATTTAATTTACAATAGAGTAACGAGAGAAAAATAAGATAAACGTGGAAAAACGATTTTTCGGTTAATTTAATTTTCATTGTTTAATCAAATAAACCATAAATGTCTCCTTTGGCCGGAACAAGTAGCAGAAACGTATACAAATGAAGCACATGTACTCTTGGCTAATGTACTCAAACGTATACTGAAAACACCAGTCTTGCAAAGAATGTCCTACTTTCCGTATGAATTTACGATATATGGTCATTTAAATTTTTCGAATCGACAGTTGTGTGCTGTCGTAGTTAGAAAACCGGAAGAAGACCTGCGCAAATGAACAATAAATCGGCGAAATGTTGTGTAGAATCATCGCGCGCGTGCATTAATTTTAACCATAAGCGGTATGACTTGACAGGAAACGTGAGAGATTTGTCCTCCCGCGCGTGCAGTATTAGGAGAGTGTAAATCTGCTCCCGCAGTGATTTATTGCCTCACCGGGTGACGTCTCCGTTTTCCCGAGCCGATGTCTTTTGTAGTACTATTTGCTCCGATACTCGCGCGTGTCTTCCAACCAACTGCGTTTCTGTAGCAGAACAAGAAGACCACTCAATGGGTGAGGGGGGGGGGAAGTAAAGTAAAATAATAATGATACTGATTACCATATTCCATAAAAATTTTGACACCCACTGGGCGCTAGCTATTTATAGAGTACGGGTTTCACAAAGCCATTAAAGCCAGTCCGGTATATATATGTATTTATAGGCGCAGGTGACTTTTAACATTTCCTTTGGGATCGGCTTTGGCTCATTCTGTTATGCAAATTCCGTCCCTCGGTCTTTCTCTTATAACTCGAGTACGACAACGACGTCGAGGACTAGAGTCCGAGAGTTGCCGTGGTGTTGTGGGCGTGTGGGGCAAACTGGATACATATGCACGCATGCGAGAGTATAACCCGAGCTTGACGCTGAAAAGTTAATGAGTTGTTCAATACTTATGCTCGATCAGTTGGAATTTTTTGGAGATTTATATGAAGAAGCATGCAGCGTTGGCGCACCCACAATGAAGCTGAAAACCGTGGCGTGACCGTCACAATATCCATCAAAATAAACCCAACACGCTTGTAAAGTATAAATTATTTTTAAGCTTAAATAAACGATTGATTTTATCCATTGTTAACTTGATTACTTGAAATTATAGTGATTGTGGATTTGGAAAATTTATTCTAGCTTACAGACAAACAAATATTACAGAAATTTTAATGTGAAAGGGTACAAGTAATTTTTAGAAAAATTCTCTAAAAAATGAAACTATAGATATCGCAAAAAAAATCATGACTTTTTAAAAACATTGACACTTTGCAATACTTTTTCAACCAAAAAATAAGTTTCAATTGGTAATCAATCCAAATTTTTTTATGCATCTCAAAGAAATAGTCCGTGATGATGTTAAAACCATGTCAATGTATATTAAATCAACACTATTTACCTGATGTAATTGCTATGTATGGTGTATGTTGCTCGTCAACGTCCGTTTCGCGAGTTGTCTCCTCGTCCTTTTAATCCTTGATCAACTCTGTTGCAACCGACACCTTCGAAATTGTCCACCATCCGTACGCGATTCTCTTTTAAAACCTTTTATTATTTTCTCACGCGGAAGCTCCAGTACAGCGACACGAGTAAAGCAAGTTGAAGGATAAATAACCCGAGCAGAGATCGTATGTAGCTCACCGATTACTCGCAATTAGACTTGGACGATCGGCTATGATAAGCAGAGAATCCCTCATCCATCGAGATAATACTTAATTACAGTAGTCAGAAGAAGTAGAAGAGTGATAGGAGGGGGGGGGATCTTAAGTCTAGTGCAGAAAAGTAAGGGAAAAAAGATATGTGCCATCTTTTCTCGGATCGATTCGACGCGGTTGCCCCATACGTAACCGATACACGGGAAGTTACCGTTTCAGCTGCTCATGTTGCCCACGGCCGCGGCGTTTAAATAAAAAGCTCGATTAGCAACTGAATAATAATTGGTAATGCGCTTAATTCCGAGAGTCATTGGCACCATTGGTAAATATATATGTATATACCCGATGATCGAGTGAGCGTTTCCTTAGTTCTTGCAAACTTTATTTTAAAATAATTACTAAATGAAACCGTGGAAATATTGATCGTGACAAGAACAAAAAAAAAATTTAGTACAGCATAGGGATATTTTTTTTACGACAGATGTTGTTTGACAGGCCAGCTGTCTTATATTATGGTTATCCAACTGAATTTTTCGCTTAGTGCGATGATTTTTATATTACAAACTATAACTATATATTTAATGTGATTAAAGGCTTCGCGAATCCTATTAATTTTATTTTTCATGGTTTCTCAATATGTATTATTACAACTTAGGTAAAAGAACAGCAATCCTATGAAGATTCACAATATAATATAAGAAACTTGTGTGAAAATAATGTACAGAGTAAAAGCGAATAAATAACAAAGTATGTAATACCACATTGAAGTTAGTTTCCCGAAAAAAATATGTATTTTAATGCGCCGTCAAATTAATGCAAACAACGATTAAATTAAACAGTCTCGTAAATTACATCCTCTTTCGCAACCACGCCATCCTTTTGTGGGAGTCAACTATGAAACGAGGAATGAAAAAGGGGAAACAAAAAAACGAGGGAAAAAAAAAATGCAATTAACGTGTGAAGTTCAGTCATACCTGAGCTGTATAATTACTATCCGCAAAAGTTCACACATTTCTCGCTCAAATTCATGTGCTCGTGAGCACACCCCGTGCATCCTCTCTGTCCCCTCCAATGAGCCTTCTGGGAAAAGTTTGACCAAACGAAAATCAAGCCACCGAACGAGCGTGAAAACTATTGTGTCCCAGTGCCAGTAAATCCAGAAAGTAAGCTCTTGACAGACCACTGTTAGTACAAACAGATGGAGAAAAAAAGAGAGTCCTTTTTTCCCTCCCGGTGTTACGAAAGGAACATCGCGAATTACACGGCAAATAAGGTATGCACGAGACACTGGGAGAGAAGTGAAGGGAAAAAAGTTGAGAGAGAGCCCGTGAGGAGACAATGCCGAGAGAGAGAGAGACGTGGAGAACCGGAAGCTGGTAGCTCCTCGTTGGTAGTAATGAGCGAAGGAAGAGGATGTTCACACGATTAGTGCGCCCGCGCTTCCTTGCACGTATGTATACTTACCTATTATACATGCCTCAACCTCCTCATCCTTCTTCTTCTTCCCGGCGACGCGCTGTGTACACACACTTGTACGTGTATACATTACTTGCTCGCTTGGCTTGCACAAGCTCCGATTTTGGCTGTACAAAAAGATTTAATTGTTATTTTGATTTTTCACTCTTTCGAATTGACTTTGTCGTCGATTTTATACTTGGATTTTTCACTTTACAACGTGGTATCAGAAACAAATACATACCCCAACGTTTTTTGGATCAATACATTCTTTGTTTGGTTTTAAATTTTATTAATTTAAAGTTAATTTTATTAATTGAAATTTTATTTTGAAAAAGTCAAAAAAAGCCCGAGTACTCAACCGTTGGGTTAATAATAGTTTTCAAACTGAATCACGAAAAAATACCATACAAATGGGAATAAAAAGCACCACAAAGTCCACATCGAAAAAAAACACACGCTCTCAACCATACCCAAAAAAATTGTTCAATGTTCCAACGCAACGACTGAAAAGCCTCGAATTTCGATATCTTAAAACGACGTTAGGGCACGCGTCGTCATCAGCTCTCCATGTACCTACCTATACTTGTGCAGTACTAATAGTTACCCACAGTATACAGACATAGGCGTGCATATAAGCTCTCAAACGTGCTGAGCTGTTTCCGGCATCGTTTTCAATGCGTCAGTTTCCTCATTCGCCGAAACTGTCAATCTTCCGAATTCCTCGAGTGCTCCACTGCTGCGACGCTTCGGTGCGATTTTTCCCACGATCTTATCATACAAGTACAACATGCGTTATGATACATCATGATCTCGCCGATATGTCTCGAAAATCCATCAGATGTAAGTAACAACGAGTACAAACATCATCGAATAATCCAATCGCTGCTTGTACACCTTATATACACGACAAGTTATTATCCAGGATGCATAGGTACAGCTGCCACGAAGCCAAATCCAATCTACATTACATTAATGTAGCTCTTCCTCTTTTACGTTCGATATATCTAATAAAAAAAAGCTGATGGGCCTGAAAGATTGAGCAAGGAAGTCGGTGGCGTGTATCCTGCATCTATTTTAAATACTCGTCCGTCTCGACTACGTGCAAAGTTAATTTCTTTTTTTTTTTTTTTTTTTTTCTCTTCTCCCCACTCCCGTGCAGCTACCGGCCTTGAGCACGATGCCGGTATATAATAGCAAAGAATGCAAAAAAAAAAAAAAAAAGGGGGGGGGCATCGTCGAGCCATCAGCTTCGAGACGAACGAGAGAGAGGCGCAGGAGCAATTAAACGGTAGCCACGGGGCGCGGGGGCAGGCCGGCGTCGCTCGTCCGCGCCAGGAATGCAACCGAGAGGAGAACGAGGAATCATCGCCGATATCCCCGCGCGAACAATGGCGCATGTATAATTAACTATACCACTCCACCTCCGGCCTCGTCCTGCTTACCTTCGATCGATCTCCCGCGCGCCGTCGTCTTTCTAATCCTCCTCCCTCCTATCTCCGCGGTCCCTTTCTCGGGAAGGGCTGCACGCGCGGCGCCTCCTCCTCTGCACCTTCCCCCACCCCCCGGTTTCGCCGAATAATCGGCGCGTGTTCGGATTATTCGATGGGATCCTTCAGTTTAGGTGTCCGTATGGAGATACGCGTGCAGGTATGTAACGTGTCATCTGCGTGTACAGGGTCTCTCGCGATGAGTATAATTTTAATTCGACAAAGTCGATAAAAATACGAAAACGAATTTATATAAATGTTAGTATAATAGAGAAAGTGGGAGGGAGAGAGAGCGCGGAAGTCATTAATTCGCAACAGTGGCTGATGTGTGTGTGTGTGTGTGTATACCCTGGAGTGCAGGATGGTGGTTCGAGGGAGTGGGTTTTGTTTTGGTTTCTGAGAAGGAGCCCGGGAAAGATTAATCGATCGATGGATACATTGCTGCTGTTATATAATATAACAATCGAGCTGCACGTCTGTTGTCTGCGGGACGATTTATCATGCGCGTAGATTCGCGCGTGTATGGCGATTATATTATGATGTGTTAGTATTGGGCTGTCGGGGTGGTCGATGGGACGGTCATATTTTGGTTGGACGCGCGTTGTTTGGAGCTACATTTTTCCAATCGGAATGTGAAAATGCTGTTTGAGGGAAAGTGGTCCATACAGCAGTTTGTGCTGAATAATACGGGGATTGTTTTTCCCCGTCATAATTTTTATAGAATTTTAGTACACCAGAGTTGGGCAACCGAGTGCGTGGCAATGGTTTTGAGAAAAAGGGATTTAGGAATAAGTAACAAATAAAACTGCCGGGGTAAAAGGGGGATCGGTATATCCCCCATACCCGGGGGATCAATTTATCTATACCTGTGTACAAAATTATCCTTTCGCAGTATTTACTGAAATGTAATAAATTCAATAATGAGGATATCATACCATACTGTTGTGGACATTGTGGTTGAAATGGTATAGCTTTATTAGACATCATCAAATAAGAAAAAAATGATTTTGCACTACTGTCTCCTATAAAATGTCTCGTGACCTAACGTAGTATTGTTCATAGCATGCGTAAAAAGGCAGTAATTTTGGTTGACATTTTTTTAATTGTATACAATATTAAATAATACTTTTTGCCATATCTTTTTTGTTTTTCTTACTAATAGAATATGAATTTTTTTTGTCTTTGCAGGTGAGTAGAAAAAAATGTCGGCTTACCACGACTCGACTGTCACGTGAGTACGTTGCACTTGACATGATTTCGTAAATCTATACCATTTATTCAAAGAATCACTATAAATATAAATTATATGATGAAAAGTAATAGAATATCTTGAATGACTATCACGTAAGTGCGCCGAAATCTCAGAAAAATCATGAGATACTGGATAGGTATTATTAAATATGGTGAAAAAAATTTTCGCCACATCTTTCGCAGTTAAAATGCCATGTCCCTTTGATGATCATTACTTACAGCAAATTTGATATGTTCTGTCGATTGTGCATGTGTAGTTACCCTTCATAATCCCTGACTCTATAGGAAGATGTACAGAAAAAAGATAAGCGATGACATCAGCTACTACGAAATTTGGTAAAAATAATATATTTGTCTGCCTTGTTAATTGTAACTTACAACCAGGTTGGAATGAAGTTACAGTAGTCACTCGACAGCCCGTTCATCCAGGGTCCAATCGTTGTTTGCTTCATTGACGAATGAGTGAACTTGGGGATTAAAAGTTACAAACAATTGTAATCCCCAACGTTCCAACTCAAATCAAAGTTTGTTTTAAGCTCCTTAGAAAATACCAAACCAAGTTAGGACTAATGTGCAAAAGTGAGCCATAACAATTTTCATGAAAAATGAAGTGCCAGAGACAAACGCGTCAACGAATAATATGATTCCCTTGATTTTGGCACCTATACTTGAAAAAAAGCGCTATCTTTGAAGACACATTCATTTTTTCAAACTTTACATCGTCACTCACTGCTGTTGTGTTGTTCAAGAGAACTGCAATCAAAGCAATCGTCGAGCAAAACTCTGCGCCCGATCACGCAAGGATCCACAATTGCTTGAAACCATCGGTTCAAATATCAAACCGGCATTCAAAGGAGCGACGCAAAAGCTACCAAATATCGCATGTGCACTGACGTAAGGGGAAAAAAAAACATCGCTGACGCTGCGTATATCAGCCGTCCCACACGTATAATATTTACCGAGCTTAGATTGGGCTCTCGATCAATTGCTCCTCGAGAGTTAAAGACAGTCCGTGCATTGTCTGCAATGCGCGCACGTAATAAGCATCAGCACGTATTGAATTTCATTCACGGTACTCGGTGTTGGCTACGGCCATATTATGCTCGCACGCGCGCAAAACTTGGACGCAAACATTCGTACCTATATATTTATAAAAGCACACGCGCACAAAGTAGCGTTTGATTGACAAAAGCTGTTTACGTGGCGTTACCTTCGCATCTACGTAAAGTATAATTAATATCCTTTTGTGGCGTACATAGGCAACCTGGTCGTTTCAATCAAAGTTGAAAGAGTTGCTTTGTACAAAAATCACAAAAATCCTCGTAAATTTAGTATTATGTACACGGATAAACAAAGGGCTTTAGAACTTTTTACCTTCAAATTTTATCATACGGTAAAAAATAAAGCATGCAATTACTGTAAATTATTGACGCTATGAACTCTAACTTTCTTTCCTTCTCCGTGATACGCTTTGCGGTAGATTTACTGTAAAATTACCGTAACATTTGTACGTAACAATTCTCGTAATTTTTTGAAATTAACTGAAATTGATTTTTCTCCGATATGTATACGTGTATTTCCAAACGTGGAAACTCCAAACTTGAACAAATTCGTTGCAGGAATACATATAAATGAAGCGTGTAAATCATATCGGGTGAATTTTATCGTAAATAGCCCAATTTTTTTTTCCCCGAGTAGACGATGACAGCCTGCAAAATG
Organism: Copidosoma floridanum; assembly: GCF_036245765.1. Classification (NCBI taxonomy): domain Eukaryota; kingdom Metazoa; phylum Arthropoda; class Insecta; order Hymenoptera; family Encyrtidae; genus Copidosoma; species Copidosoma floridanum. The sequence continues at coordinate 11,671,531 of NW_028321907.1, read as the reverse complement.
GGAATAAAAAAAAAATACGATGGTATTACACTCATCATGTGCAGAGGTAAAGCGTTGCGCCTGAGCGTCTACTAAGCGTATTTATGCCTAACACGTGCGCGCGGATCTCTCCATTGTTTTGGCTGGGAAAGGAGAGATTCGCGTGGATCGTTGGCATATTCCGGATAAGAAAAGGTGATACAACGGAGTGAAAGAGTGGATTTACTCGTTCATTCGTTCATTCAGTTCCTTCACTTGTTCGTGACGTTCATTCATTCAGGGCGTGTACGTCCCTGATGCTTTTTCGCGGTCGAATTAATAAATGGATGATCTCAAAGGCAGAACAGAAGCGGATAAAGGAACAAGTAATTACGAAGAGTCACCTTTACGTATACGAGTTGTTGCGCACAGCGCTGGTGTATACGTCACGTGAAATGCCAAACACACTCGTCATGGTACTTGCGCGTTTGTTGTGTTTTCTCGCCGAGTGGGAGAGTAAGTAGCTTATTTTTATGTCCCCCAAGTAAATTTTGAAGTTTTTTTTTTGTGTCTCCTTTGCACAATCCAAACTGAAACGAGAGGAGTAGTTACGCCATGAATTATCAAACAGCTGTAAGGACTTTTTCGGACGAAATTATGGCCTGTTTATTTTCTACATACATTACAGTCTCCACTCTGAAATGTGGATAGGTGGAATCTTGCCAATCCTACAAATGGCCCTACTAGCCATGCCATATACAACTTGCCGTAGCCATCGACGAAAATTTCATGCCATATTATTTACTGTCAGTGTGTTTGAAAAAATATTGCATCAAATTGTTACTTTCTGCGATGGATCATCTATGAAAAATCCCGGGAAACACTTTTTCCAACTCAACGAATTTGAAAAGGTCGCCGAGTGCACGCTACATATATAGTACAGGTTACCACGATTGACAACGTCGATCTGGCCAAGTGGAGTTTGAAAAGGGTCTGCTTTGTATACCTGCACGTGAGTCAAGCTGCAAGCCACTCGGGCAAGATATGGACGCTGTAATGGCAAAAGGTCGTCCTCATCTCGTTGACGCGTATCCGCTCCACGCAGAAAACGACCCACAGCTGCTCTGTGGATCTGGTCCGTCGTTTCCTGTCCGGACGGATATCTCGACATTTCCTTTGAGCGTCGCTGTTATGCACAACACACGTGTGTGTGTGTGTGTGTCCACGCTAACCATCTCTCTCTCGCTCATAGTCTGGCTGTGATTCCCCGAATGACGGAGCAGTTGTTTCGTAGAATTTTTTCTCTCTTTTTCCATCCACCCATTGTCCAGTCATGAAGTTATTCAAATTGAAGTACCACAAAAACAAAGACAATTTTACTGCAAATACAAACAGTACATAAATTGGCATTTTCTACGATACATCTTCCGTAATCAGGATTCGTATAGGTACATCCATGGACTCGTGACTACGCGAAGGTTCAATTTGGCGCTTCTTTCCTCGTCAACTCTTGGTTTCCTTCCTCGTTAACGCCAGAGATTTCGGTGGATTCCGGTTTCAAGTTTCGGACGGTTTCTCGCAGAACATCGCCGACACATTGTGTCCTTGTCCAACGGCGTGGCGCCCGGATATCCGTTTCTATCCGAGAACCAGACACCTTCTCCGCTTCTGACATCACCGAGCTCTTCACTCTTATCAGTCACTTTCTCTCCCCCTGCGGCTACCGTTCTTACTTTTAGGTACTTGACAAGCTATTGAATTCAGAATCGAAAAACATTCTTTGTCGATGCATGTGTTATTTACCTCGTGAATACCTGGACTCGTGACCTACGACCACCGAGTCAGTTGGTTTGCAAGCTAATCGTCCTTGTTAATTTTGAAGAAATTTTTAGATTGTAATGATTAATTTGATTGAACGAAAAGATGATTCGTCGACAGTTTTGTGGGTTAAATTATTTATTTTAGTTTCGTTTGAAGCAAATAAAATACACTCCATTATCATATATTTAATATCTGATGTACAAGAAAGACTTCATGCAAAATTTCAACTGTTTCAAATACAAGCAGTTTTTTTACAACATATTACGAGAGTGAGTCAACAGCTCTAAAAAATACATTCTCATCTTGGAAATACAATACCAGTATGATACATAAGGTACTGCCACTAAAAAACTGGAGAGAAAAAAAATTAATCTAAATTATAGCTGTTTCATCGACGAAAAAATATATTTAGCTCTTTCCTCGACACCCCCTATATACAATCATTCGCACTCTATAAAAATAAATTGCATTTGGAGGGTATAGAAAACAAGGACGAGGAGCTTACTCCCCCCAATTATCCTCGAAAATCGCCCCAGAAACCATACTATATATATAATACCATACATAACGACGCATTGCGCACGAAAAGAAGGGGGTGGGGCGACCGGGGAAAGAATAAAAATGAAAAAAAAGCATTAAGGGGGTAGGTCGTAATTTAAAAATTCAATTTTACAAAGTGCAGGGTGATTGGACATCGTCGCTCGCTCGCGATACACATCTATATGTGTATACACTGTACTGTACGTCGTACGTCCCATCTATATACTTAATATTTTCTTGTTTTTTCCTCCTCTCGCTGGAGTGTACGTATATAATTCCCGTCGTATATCAATTAATTTCGAATAAAAAAGCCCAGAGAGCGAGACTCCATCGTACAATTTTCGTGAAAGACTGCGTAATTGCGGATCCCGAGAGTCCGAGGGAGCCGGCACTAATAAACTTATTGGACGCGTCTGAGAAAAACAAAGGGCCCCGAGAGGAGGGGGGCGGGCCGAAAAGGACGAGTGGTAGATAATTTCGGGAGTCTGGACTATATATATATATATGTATGCGCTCCGTATATAACCACCAGGAGCACCGGAAGTCCTTCTAAACGCCCATGTTGTTTCGTACGAGAGAGGGAAAGAAATTGGCTCCCGTCTCTGGACCTGCAATCTTCGACCCATTTCTCTTCTTCCCCCCTCCTTACCTATACGTCATCTGTGTTTACCGGGCTTGTAATTTTTTTTCATTTTTTTCATTTTGTACATGCGTATAATACGGAGTCTTTTACTTGTGCTCGCATAGATAATGCACTTGCCAGCGTCGTTCTCCTACTGGTTTTGGAATTAGCTCGTAAATAATGTATGCCCTCTCCCTCCCCATTACTCCGATGTTCCTCCACGTCGTGCTGCATTTTTTTTGCCTGCCATTATTTTCATGGGCCTTACGCGAATCAAATTTTTTTGTTTTTTGAAAACATTTTTTTTTCTCTCTTCCAAAGCGTCACATTCATCTACACAGTTTCACTTTATACGCCACAAAACAACACGTAGTTTCATTTGTGGCCTCAAAAATATACCTACGCATCGTCGGTCAAATCTTCATAAATATACCGTTGAAACGCGTGGCTTGTCTAGCTCTAATATGTACATACGAGAAAGACAAGGAATGAAAATAAATAATACCATCGTGTCCAATTCCAGTGCCCCATAATTCACGAAAACCGATAGTTCACGCTTAATAAGCAGGTATGTCCGATTAGAGGACGTGAAATATATCAAAATCGAAACATCAATATATATATACATGTACATTATACGTGTGTATAAAGAGCGCTACCGCATTTTAGCAGTGAATTTACGAAATTATACTCGACTCTCTGGTAGACCGCGTGAGTTCGTCTTTTTTCACAAGCATATACTACTCTTATATACTTCGGTATAAAATGTGTATTTTTTTTTTTTTTTTTTTTTTGCTCTTCTTTCTTCCCGTACACTCAAATAATTCTTTCTATTAATTCTACCCTCCCCCTCCTCCCCATCTTTTGTTTCATCATCAGGGGAACCTCAGGGTGCCTCTCTCTCTCCCTCACCCTCTCTCGTTGTCAATACGCAACATGAGTATTTACTGAAAAATGTATGCATATAAAGTAATTATATCATCGTGTGGTGGTAATATGTAATAACGTCGAGAGTATATATAGAGTTTGAGGTCACCGACAAGCTCTCAATTTGGCCCCCACCTCTGGGTTTATCACACCGATCAGAGAAACGCGTAATCAGTCATCGAAAATGAGAAGAAAAAATAAAAAAAATGCACAAACACATATATACCTGTAATATATAAAAAAAAAAAAAAAAGAGTTGCAGTTCGTACCCCCCGTACCGCTATGTAGTTATATACATATAGTGTAAAAGCGCGACCGCGTGGCTACGAATTCCCGGCACGCGGGTGCATACAGGTAATAAGTATGGGTGAAAAAGATTTTCGAGGCGCGTGTTGGTGCGCCCGTAACTTCCGCCTCCGTGTGCTGTATACATGTAACATGTATAAAAGCCGGTGGGTGGGACTTACGCGAGTATAAGTGCAGGGTACATCCACACATGTGTACAGGGATATTGGCTTTTGTGTGCGAACGTACACGCGGGCGGGCGCAATCTCGACTCGGCTGGCCGCCCGCGCTCGCGCCGGTTCATTCACACAGCTTGTACGTGTATGGGCGTATGGGTGTGCGTGCGTGCCGGCTCGCTTTTATGAATGGAGTTGTGACCCATTTCTACGCCATTGTCGACGAGCTAGGAAAAGAGAGAGAGAGAGAGAGAGAGCGAGGGGTAACAGGAAAAAGTCTGTGGCGCGCGACGACGACGACGCTCTCTGTTACGTGGGCTGTGCAGTGTATAGGTATGTACACCTCCTCCATACAAACATATATACGTATTTGTACGAGTGAAAAGTTCGTAGGCCTCTCTCTGCGAAATACTCTGTACCCATATTTTATGTAGGGAAATTCACTTAGCTCGAGCTTCTTTGTACATGCAGTACACTGTGCAGGGCAATTTTTTTTTTTTCTTTTTGTTTTCCCCCCAACGATAAACTCGGCCGCGGTTATGCAAAAGGGGAAACGCACGAGTGCGGTAATACATAGGAAGCTGATAAGCTCGAAACGAGTGGTATGGTATTTTAATTGGTTTATTGGGCGACAGGGTGGTCGGGTGATTTAATGGGGTGGCGGTCGTTGCGTCACAGGTAACAAAAATAAAATCAAAGTAAAGTGTGGCCAAAGCCAGTGTAGGTGTAAATATATATAACGTTACGTGGATTAGGAGAATACATATATGTATGACAGAGCGCGGCGCTTGTATACAACGACTGGACAAACCGCAGGTGGTTCGCTGATCCATTGGCTCGATTGTGCGTCAATAAATTTCTCCAACCCCTTCGTTCGGCCGAGGTATCTCCACTTACTGGTAGACTCTTTATGGCTCGTGCTTGCGTCAAACGCCTAATTTTCCCTTATATTATGAATTTAGAGGTTTTTATTGTCGTTGTTGCAGGCATCGGTATGCTTTCGCGTGTAAAACTATTGCAAATGAGAATTTTTAAACACAGTTTGGAGTTTTCGTAGACCTTATAATTGTGTCGCAGATTAGTGTTGCCACGACGGATCAAATTGAATCATTGTTATTTTAATGCATGTTTTTGCCACTTATTTTTTTCATTTTCAAGAAAACAACTCTCGGTCGTACATAAAAATTTCCGATTGTAATCCGATTTTACTTCAACTCAACATCTTTGATGGAAAAAAAAAATAATAATAATAATAACAATAAAAATTGCATAGAATGTAGGGGATACAGTTGTTGAATCCCCTTAAATTCCAATTACAAATGGATTCACGATGCGGGGAAAAAAATGAGGCCCCATAAAAAATGAGAAAAGTGAATAAAATTGCTTGAATATTTTTCAAAGTGGGTAAAAACGATGAATAAGCGAATGAAAATCGCATTCCGGCAAACGGATGTCCGTCGTCACCTTTTTCATTCAAAAACAAGTTCGCCTTGCGTTTTCCCATGTAGTTTTTGCCCAGCGGAAGTCGAACAGGCTCGCGAGAACGAGTTATACGCGCTGCAGAAAATCATGCGATTCCACGCCTGGAAGCGGTCGGGATCCCACGTATTTTATTTTGTCCTTTATCTCCTCCAAAGCACCTTTGTTCACGCGAGACGTACGCTTTTCCAACACCAAATAAACGCTCCTACGTTTCATTATTGCTCGCGAAAATCGTTTCCTTTCATCATCCCCGTTGCCCCTTTTCCAGCCATAATCGTTTCGGGTCCTCAACTGCAATGTCCCGGCGCATCGATGTACATTAAATGCACAAAGGACGTCATCGTACTCCCCTTGGACGGCACTCGTAAAAACCCGCAGATCCCTCTCCTTTGATGTCACCTTGCATACCCGATAATATGTTATATTTAACGCATTCATAATATAATACGTATGTACATGGGTCGGGAGGGATGAGAGTCGGGTTTGTGAGTGGGACTTCTCGGAAGCGCGGTATTTTCGGCTGTACTGATACAGCATCGCAGAGCGTAACGCGTACGCCTATATCCTAATACTCTGCACCATCAGAGATGTCCTACAAAGATGACCGTGCCGGCCAGCAGAGTCGCCCTCGTCACTACATATTATAGCCAAGACCAATGCTTGATGTATATATTATATATTATAGGCACCCATACCTCTCGTCTTCGTGGGTATACCTATAAGTATGTACGCACGTGTGTACGCACGCACGCGTTGGATTGTATATACGGATGAAGAGCACAGTGGGACACCGTGTAATAAGGTATGCCGGGTCACGTAGCGTCCTACATTTTTTCCATATCGCCCACGCGCGGGCGCGATGACGAGGTATCCGGAGCCATAGGTGTACGTAAAATATTCGATGAGCTTTACCTGTCCCCGGTTGTTTTTTACGCGGACAAAGTTACGAGGCCATTATGGAGTTGCACGCGAAGGTCCAAAGCCACCCCAACCAACCCCCTTGCGCTTTTTTTTTTTTTTTTTTTTTTTTTTTTACAACCACCTGATGCAAAGCATGCATGACATATTTATGATGCAGACTGTATAAATACATCATCTGTAATATGAATTGTCGATGCATGTCTTTGAAAGTTATCTTACTTGTCGGTAAAAAGTCCTTGAGTATTTGCAAAAATAAAATTGAAAATACCACATGATTACAACTAATATCCTCTATATAGCCTGCACGCCGATCTTCCTTTCCCATGCCGATTAATTCATCTCCGTCGTTTTCTTTCACGACACTTCGTCCGGTGTTTACTTCGTATCTCGGTAGGGAAAAGAAAAAAAAAAAAAAAAAAAAAAAAAAAGAATCGTTCCTTTACTCTCTTCTCTCCTTTTCCCATCAATCCTCGTACGCGTACACATATCGACTCGACGTAGAAACCCAACGAGTAGGGCGGGAGGGGGGGGGGAACCGCACCAGGCAGCATGAATGGCGAATTATGCAAATGACGAATGCTGACGCCAAGGATGGAACCATTAAGCTCTCGACTCGAGCATACTACTATATACACTAGCTATTTCTCTCTCTCTTCTTCTGGCGGACTCGTTCTCCTGCGCGTTTTTTCCCGCTGCCATTGTATACGGATCTTATATAGTTGTGGGGGGAAAAAAAAGACAGCTCGCGACGCCGATGTATGGATGGAACACTGTTTTGTCAATACGTGCACAGGCACATTTTTACGTTCTATTTCATTATTGTGACTAGTTTTTTCCTTAAATATTTATACTTCAACGTCAAAAACCGGCGAAATGTATAAGGAATCGATGCGACTGAATTTTATATACAGCATCGTCACGTGAGCTCGTTTTTATACGTGGGTATTACGTGACGCGTACAGTTGATCACAGAGTCAAAGAGAGCCACAGCCGGGAGGGAGGGAGGGAGCTTACATCGATAACGCTTATCGGTACCGGATGAGATATCCGGTTCGCGGACGGTAAAATCGGAGCCGGAAAATCGCCAGAGCGCGCGCATGTGTGCCCGTGTACGTGTATATATATATATTCGCGTATACATTAAACAACATGCACACTATGTGTATATAGGTAAAAATCTTTGAAAAATCACACGAGCTTTCATGTCTTCTTTCATTTTTTCTTCACTCGCCATTCAAATGGGGTGATTGCAACGAGTCGGGCTCACGTAAATGACGTTTGGTACCTTTCGACGAGCTTCGATTCGACAATCGAATAATAATTTCGTACCGCACACACGTGCACATGTATACGCAAGCGCTCAAATTTATGCCCGCGTTATCGCTCGCCTGTGTGGATGAAAAACGAGCTTCGGTCTATATATTATATATTATATATATATATATATATATATATATATATATATATATATATATGTAATATGGTATACGAGCTAGTGGTAACGTAGACGAGGCTTGATACCTCCTCTTCCTCCTACCATTACAACCGGAGAGCCGGAAGTGCGGGATTTCACGGCGGAAATTCGTGTTTAGGAGGCCCCGAGATTGAGAAATCGTTGTTCCGCCCCACGTTCCCTTCCTCTCTCATTCGCCCATTATACGCGTGTCTAGCGTGTTTGGGACAAGGAAATCTTTACGGTACTTATGCTCACACGCACACTTGCGCGAGAGATAAGTGAAGAGAGTTACAGAGAGAGTCAGAAAAACATTTTTGTCGCTAATGCGCCACTGGGTAAATATTTGCCCTCGAGTGGGGGGGAACACTTGAAAGCGCGTATACACATATGCACATATGGTTGTATAAACATTTTGCGCCGAGCGGAAGTGACTTATCAGTGTACGCGGATGATTTGGAAAATTTTTTTTAAAACTCGGATTGCTGACTATTTATATACGTATGCGATTGCTCTCGATCGCCGCGAAATATCTAGTTCAGTGGCACGATCGGTCACCCGATCCCGATCCGATGTATAGCCGATCGTGTTTAAAATCAGACGGACACTCGATGCTAATCGAACGTTTCAACAATATTTTTGTCAGAGTGACACGTTGTTGCTGAGAAAAATCTATACTGATTTACCATAGAAAATTACAGAAAATTTAAAATTAACAATTAAGAATAGAATCCAAGAAGAGAGGAAATAATCGTAATTAAAAAACGAAAACAAATAAATAAGTTGAAAGGCACAAAAAGCAACGTATTAGTTTTTTGCGTATTTCTGGATAGCAAAGTTATATTCCACAAGAAGTTGAGGAATAGAGATACTTAACACCACCTGCTTCCAATGAATATTGAGCGAGACATACACGAGTCTTTCAAACCCAATGATCTCAACGAAATCAGACGAAATTTGATCACCTCTACTTCCTTCAGAGTTGGTAAAGAAGGAAAAAAAAAAAAAAAAAAAAAAAAAATTCGAAAAGCCATCGAGATTTAAATCTCCAATCATTGCGTATAGGTATGTATTTATACACCCGTAACATGCGGCAAATGAGCGAATGGTCCAGCAGAGAGTGCCATGTAGTATAGGGTACCTACGTAAAGTCGAGAGATATACCAAACGCGGTGTGTCCCATAGCCGCGAGCCTCGCAACATCATCCCACACGTCACCGCACTGCCTCCTCCGCGTTTTAAAAGCCAGGCTATTCCATCTCTCGCGCCTTATTCGCGCCATGGTTCACGTTATTACATGTATATACATACGGCTCACACACACACACACACGTACCAACATATACTCGCTGTACTCCAGGAATAACCCACTCTCTTGCGCCTCGCGGCAAAACACACATACACTCTCCGCTCCGCGCAGCTTTTCGGCTTCTCTCTTACATGTATAACCTTATACACTTGGGACGAGCAAAATGCGCCGTCGCGCATATCCCGGATGTCGCATCGTCTGTGTGCACTGCGCCGTGTCGCCCCGCGATTCTTTTGATGTAGCCATATAGGTGAGTGTATATACGTGGGTGTGGGTGCGTATGAAATACGTGATGATGCTTCCGGAGATGATGACTGATCGCGGCTCGGCACATACGTATGTATGGATGGGTGTAAGTATACGAGCGTCGGCGTTGCTGCTGATACGCTGCGATTAATTTTCCTTCGATATAATACACGTCCCTTTTGAAGTGGACGATTTAGGGGTCGTTGTGAGCCCCTTCCAGCGTCATCCGAGGCCTTTTAGTTTTTCTTACTCGGAGGCTTGAATGTAATTTTTTTTTTTTTTGCAAAGATTATATTTTTCTTGGGTACGTGACTGCACGCGAACCTTAAGTGTCAACTTTAAAGTGACAATTTCGTTAAAATGTATAAGCTCCTTGGTTTTGGTGCATCAGGTAAAATTATTCCCGTCAATGAAGCTTCATCTATTGTCAAGTCTCCAGTTTGGACATCAAAACGAAACTACGTACCCACGACCACATCTAATCTCACAATTGGATGAAAATTTTCATTACCTTATGAAATTTGTCTCCCAACCCATATAGTGATTTAAAATGTATATACTGTCGCACTTTTGGCTCTGATTTTGAGCCACAAAGGAATTGCGTACATAGAGAAAATCCATGCCTGTACAATAATCACATCCTTATTCGGCGAAAGGACCGACATAAAAAAAAGCTCGATTAAATTTTTTGTTTGCTTGTCTGTTTCAGTATGCGGGCATACGTATCGGTCCTGTTGTTAAAAAGGACGTCATGAAGGCGTCCATTATGTTGGAGCACGACGATCAGTGAGTATCATCGTTTAGTTAAAAATAGAGTTTTCACCTTGACCAAACCATCTTATTATTTTGCCAACGAATCTGTTCCCACGCGATATTCTCGCGTTGCCACTTCCAAATCCCGTTGCATCGAGCCATTCGTTGAATCCAATTTGATTTATTTTCATCGTAACAATTTTATTCGCCCGTTTCCTGGCGTGTGTCCCGGTCGGCTGAAAACTTTTAAAATTAATTTCCCAAAAAGAAACAACCCAGTCTGAAAGATAACAGTTCAAAGTCCCACGCTTGCACAGCTAATCGCCAGAGAAAATTAATTCACTTGTATCCCCCGGCCAACCGCACGAGATCGGCGTTTCCTGTTTCCCCCTCGAGCCAGAACTCATACTTGTACGTATCTGCGATACGCCTCGGAACATTTACGATTTATAATCCTCGTGAAACACCGATGTCCTTTGGAAATCCAATTTTCCGCATCGCTAGAATAAAAGTCGTTTCGACCGACGCGCCCGTGAAAGAAAAAAAAAAAAATCATCCCGTACGAAGGAGACGAACTTCCGGTCCCAGCTCCGAGAGCCCCTCGACTTCTTCCGACGCACGATTTTTCGGGGCCGAATGACTCTCCGTCGAGTGATGCTGGCTGTTGTTACAAGGAACAGGATATTGATTCACGGATCGGCGGGTCGAAGGAGGACAATCGAGATGCAGCTATACAGGGGGAGAAAAAAAGCGATGCCGTCGCGGACTGTCTCGAGTCGTTTCTTTCCCCCCCCCCCCCCCGAAGAAGACGACGGCATAATATCGAGGGAGCGACCTTTTTTTTTTGATTGTGTGACACGCGCGTAAATTGTGCGTCTTGTGAATGGGACCTCCGCTTCCGTCCTGTTTCCTTTGACTAGGTGAAATCGGCGGAAGGAAGTGCACGCGTTGTTGTGCACGTGAAACGCGACGGTGGAGGAAAACCTTCGTTCGTATGCGGGGCTGCATTGTGTACCGTGAGTTTTTCTTGGGTAAACAAGAAACCGGTGAATATCTTTGTTCCATAGAAATACACGTGCTTTAAAAACGTATACATCAATAAAGTAATGTTTAAACAAAATGTACCTACTATTGTTTACGTCGCGAATCATTTGATTTTTTGATTGATGTATTGTCGAGTAATAAACCTTCGCGCGTCTTTTTTTCCGTTTCAAAAAGCTTTTCGTCAAGCGTGCGGGTACAACGCCACGGTATTGGAAAAATAGTGGAAAATTACGGGAAATCGATACACGCTATTATACCAACAGGTACACCTGTAGTCGAAAAAGCTGCCTCCGATACCCGCTGTGTGCAATCAGTAGCCGAATTATTGTCGCCCGAAAAAAAAGAACCCCCAAAACTCAGCAACAAGTTTCAGCCCATGCAAGAAGGTAATCAATGATTGCACGTTTGTTTTTAGGTTCGCGGTAATTTTGGCGTTCGACGTGAAGGTGGAGCGGGACGCCCAGGAGCTCGCGGACTCGCTCGGCGTCACGATCTTCGCCGCGGACATCATTTACCATCTCTTCGACAAATTCATCGCGCACAGGGACAATCTCAAGGCTCGCAAGCGCGAGGAGTTCAAGCACATAGCCGTCTTCCCGTGCAAGCTCAAAGTTTTGCCTCAGGTAAGGTCACGACGATGTTTCAGTGTGTCTTTCAAATCCAAAATATTTATACACTTACCGATTATCAATCCCAACGAGGGACTCATTTCATCTGTTGCTTTTACCGATATATTACACAATTGCATTTTAAGCGTATAAACACTTCTTTTCAAATACTTTACGACAAATTTCGTTCTCTACAGATAGAAAGAAAAAAACATCGCACTAATTTTTTCCGAGCATTGTAACATAAGTAGTGCAAGACTTTCTAGAGAGAGAGAAAGAGAGAGAAGTAGAAAGCTTGCTCGCACATGGGTGCGCTTCGCCGCGAAGTTACGAACTCGGTCGCGTTCGTCTGCCGCATAAGCCGCCCACACCGCGTGTGCACGCGCTTACTTTCTATACACGGTATATATACATACATGTGGAGACATTACAGATAGATATGCGTCCAAGGTGCGACGCGTAGTAGGCGCGAGGGAAATTTACAGCGGCAAAAGTGTACAGTGCGCCCCCGGACTTATGAATGTATATACGCGTGTGTGAGCGCGCGCTTGGCTGTGAAGTTGTCGGGCGGGGGACCAGAGAGTTCGCTTCGAAGCGATGTGTATGGAACCGGTCGATTTTTGCACCCGAAACGGATGTGGCGTTGGAGGAGTGAATTTGCATGTTTGACGCATTATGTCGTACGATTTGGATTTTATGAGTCCAGTCGGCGAAACGTGAACCCCCGGGGGGTTGGGAAATTTGGGGTGAAAAGTCGCTGTACGGGGGCGCGCATCACGAGTTGATCGTACAATTAAATATACATACGGTAAAGTAAGGGAGCGAAAAATATATATACATATGCGCGCTGGCTGCCAGGAAATCGAGGACAGGATCCCTGGGGGCTCTTCTTCTCCTCCTCTGCGAACTAGCAAAGGAGACAAAAAGGAGCTGATTGGCAATAAGAAGGAGTAAAAAAAGTCCTGTAGGGAACGGAAAGGGGGAGGGGACCCTGCTGCTACACGGCTCACCGGAAACGATAGATTTTGCGGCGCACGAGGGGTGAGGGACCCCAGGGACGACACTTATTTTTCTTTTAACTCGTTTTTGTTTTTTTTCCCCCCATTTACTCTGATTTGTTTTTCAAGGGTGATTTCTCTTTGCTATAAAAAAAAATATCGATTTTTCGCGAAGCAAAGTCTCGTTAAGATGAATGGCGATGTTTTGAAACTCTCGTCGAGAAGTAACGTGGATGATACCTGCAGGATGAATGAAGGAATTTGAAAAAAAAAAAAAAAAAAAAAAAAAAAAAATTATAATTGCACGCGTATACGCGCGTACGACTAAATATTCATGCGCTACTGAAGAAACCGCGTATAAATTGATTTACGCGTGTGAAATCGTGATGCCCACGTGTTTGATTTTCTTCCGCAATCAAACGAGTTTTACTACTGCGCAAAATTCTTTTCTTTCTTTCTTATGATGCTCGGAGGAGGGAAAAATATTTTCTAACGGTTCTAAGCATTTTATGTACTTAAAGTGGATCATAAAACCCTTTCGATGATTTGTATATGATAAATTTTTAACCTAGTACATTGTTAGGCCAAAACACAATAGGAATCAGTTGGAGTTGAGTAAAAAAAAACTGCATTTTTTTTAAATACACGTATTATTTTATTTACGCTCACACATAATAAGTGCCATTTTCACTCGAGAAAAATGTCCTCAGAGAAGAAGAGACTGATATCGGCCTCCAACCCCCTTTTTTCGGGTAGGGTGTTATGATGCCTCTATCTTCTTTTTTTTTAATTTTCAAAGAGAGGGAGAGAACACGAGTAGACAACAAATTAATAATCTGACAAAATAAGATATAAAGGAAGTAAGACGTGATTCTTTGTACGCGTATAGTTAAAGAAATAACCCCTTCGTGATAATATTATATTTTTATAAAATTAACTTACCCATTGGAAAGTTGATAATCCATGCATTTTTTTTTTTTAAATTTTTTTCTAGCACATTTTCAACTCGAGAGATCCTATCGTAATGGGAGTAATGGTCGAAAATGGCATCGTCAAGGAAGGAACTCCAATTTGCGTGCCCAGTAAGGAGGTAAGTTCATCAAACCCTAATTATTAAAAAAAAAAAAAAAAACACAAATCTTTAAAAAATATGGTGGCAGAAAATTCTATCCTCGTAAAATTATCAACAGTCTCAATATTTCACCTCAAAAAAATCCACCCCAACATTGTTCGAGAAGAGCAAAGAAACGTGAAAGTTGCATACACGAAAAATTCAACTATAAGTGTATCAATGCAAGCGCACTTTACGTATATTCCAAGAACAAAACGAGCTGTGAGAAATTCCAAGTGAAATAAAATGTAAAAAAAAAGGTCGAATATAATCGACGATAAAGAGCAAAGAAAGAGAGAAAAAGCGCTCTCTTGGATTTATATATGCGGGGCGTGTAGGTGAACCTGTTGGCCGATTCACGGCTGGTGTTCCAGAGGAGCAAAAGCGAGAGGAAGAAAGAAAGAAAGAAAAAAAAAAAAAGAAGAAGGGAACGACTCGGCGGATTGGCCGATCTCGACTTCTCGATACGGACTTCTCTCGCGGCTCAGCCAAGCACTAGGCAGAACCGTAGGAGGACCGGGTTTTTCCTTGCCTCCCACTCCCATTTCTCCGCGAGCTTCTCCGTGCAGCTCTCCTGGCCTGCACGTACACGCGCGGGTGACGATTTCGTACCGTAGGTGTTCTCCTCTCTTTATTACATATTTTATACACACGTAGCTTTACTCCTACGTTTTGATGATGATGATGATGATATATATCCTCCGTATAGGCGCGGCAAAAGTCGAGCGTTTTTCTTTTTTTTTTTTTTTTTCTCAAATCGATTTTTGTTTTGTCACTCGTGTTTGACTGGGTGAAATTGAAAATCGTTCAATTACCGTAGGAATTTTTCCATTAGCATTTCACGATTTCGATTATCAGGAGAATTTTCCAATTAGCAGGAAAAAAAAAAAGATAAATGTCACACACTGCACGAGTTTTGTTCTTCTCTCCCTCCCTCTCTTTCTCGTTTCCTAGGATTCGGAGGGTGACAAATCGATTCTTGAGTAGCAATGCTAATCCCAATCCTCGACCCACCCCCCTCCCTCCATTCGCTGCATTTTTGTTACCGTGTCAAATGATATTATCATTCTTTTTTTTTCTGATGGACCGACAATGAAATGTTATTTTTATCGAGAGTCATGATTAAATTCGCGCGCTTCTGACATAACGGTGCCGTACGTATCATAATATACGCCAGTAGAACCGAACGAAAACTTTGCATTTTTTTACGGTTCGCGCCGCATTCCTGCGTTTTAATTGATCCCTCGATATTGGAAACGATAAATCACGTGGGAGTCGTAAAACACTTTTTTCCCCCTCAAACTCGATAATCCTTCCGCGAGCCACCTAAAATGTGTATATAAATAACAACGCATGTTGAAAGTCATATTGCCTTCCCTTGGTCTACGAAGCGTTTAATTATAATCTTCATTCTTTTTTTTTTCTCGCTCGACGCGCACGATAATCAACAACTTTTTTTCTGAAATCGGTATTTCCTAAATTAAATTATAAAAGGAGACGAGTTCTCGAGCATGGGTGATCGATGACTTCCGGCTCGCCGAAAATTCTCGTGAATGAATCGGTCGAAAATACTCGCGTGCCTTCCCGTGTTGTTCGAGGAGGAAGGGGCGTTCGAGAGCTGTGGCGCGTGAAATGTGCTCGAGCTTTTTCGAAAGTTTTTCCGAGAGCTTGCGCCCGGAAAAATTGTTAAACAGCTTTTCCGCTCGGGAAAGCGGGTAAGCAAACAACCGGGCGAGCGGTGAATTTATGAAAGACGCGCGCAGGCTCGACCTAAAATAGGAGCCAGCTTCCTTTCCTCCTTGTAGTTTTCATCTCGTTACCAGCGTATATACGAAATATGCGTCAAATATTTGGTATTTTTATTTCAGTCACCTAAATAAGTCACAGGAAAACAATGTCGCCTCAATTAGTTACCTTTTGACAAACTACATCGTTCAAACTTACGTACATCTTATTTAACAGTTGAAATTTCGAAAGCTTGAATTTTTCACCTATAGGAAAGATATGCCCACACAAGGGACATTCGAATAAACCCTTTAATATTATTTACTTGTTGAAAATTTTTCTTTTTCATTGTACATCCATCCTTCCGATCCATCTCTGTTAGAAGAAGGAGAAATAGAAAAATTATCGACATGAGTAAATTTACACCCGAATGGCACACGCGGCGGGCCTGCATGGTTAAAACACTTCGGGGCCGAGAGTAAAAATCCGCCACGCCCAAAACGAGGCTGTAGTACACTCGGGGAAAAAGCAAGGAAGTGCACTTTTTCATGGACCCGTGTATGTAAACACAAGCGCACATTGTCGCGTGGGAGGAAATAATCGATTGACGTTATCGGTTCGTGATACGCCCGTGTCTCTTCTTCCGCTCGTCCTCTCTCTCGTTATCGCCATTCGAGAATAACTGTACTCGATCGAAATCCATTCAACTCTTTCTCTTTATTCTCCTTAGCCGCGCGAACGCAGTCGCTTTGATTGTAATATACTTAGGTACGTACCCTAGTGGGACCGGAACCCTTGAAATTCCATTCACGTTGACGATGATAATATATTATATACCTATACTTGGCGAACGAACGGGCTAGAGAAAGAGAGAGAGTTGTCTCATCGGTGCTCCAAAACAGGAAATTCTTTATAATCGGCCTGGGCCAATTGTCAACCTATCGCCCATTGTGCAAGACTATGTGATTATTTATCGATATATAGTGATCGTGCCACACCATTTTTCCAGAGAAAAACAATTTTTCAATCTTTTCAATATTTACAACATGTCGTCAGTATAAAGAGACTTTTGACGTTGAATAAATCGACAAAAAATGGTCGTCTGTACGTCAAAATGGAGTTCCTACAATCGTGAAGTTGATCGCGCATCCTGTAGCTGCAAGGCTCTGAAAACCGAGCTTTTTCTTTGACTCGATACCTTTGTGCCCCCTATATCTTCTCTGCTGTCGTCATCCGGTCGTTTCCGTTCGGAAGTGAGCTATCTAACGCTGTAGCGTCCGATTATCGGGGCAGAATTACGCCCGCATTCATGGAATAAAATACGTAGCCACGTGAGCTCGTGCTTCTTTTTTTTCTTTTTTTTTGCATTGGCAATTTTTTTTTTTTTTTCTTTTCCTGGTAATTTAAAGAGTTGGGTTATTTTTGATTGACAAGCGCTCTTTCACACATTGATTCAGAAGTTTAACGAATCTTTCGAGCATTTGTGTATCTTTGACTACCAATGTGAGAACTTTGCGATTTGCTAAAAGTTGCAAAACAAGTTAATCAAAATTTTTTTCTTTTTTTTTTTTTAACTGTACATCATAAAATGGTATTTTTTTTTTACGTTATATCTAAATTATGTGTGTTAATAGCTTACTCAAACGATTGGTATAAAATGAAATCGTTTTACAACCAAACACCCGCATTAACGTACAGGTTTTTACTTATATTGAAATTGAAGTAAAAAAAATGAAGTAATAATTTTCCAAGAAAATAAAAATCGCCCCTTAAAATGACCCAAATGAACTTGAGACGGTGTAATAGGAGCCAAATAAAAGTTGAAGGAATACTTGTGTTTGTTCCTACTTTAGGGTTTTTTTTTTTTTTTTTTTTTACCTATGGACGTTTTCTGCGCCCTCCAGTACAAGTACGTATAGGAAAATTTGAGTTCCTACTTGGTGCAACCAGTGTTGGGCTTGCTCTGGCGACTATTTTTTCCATACCTCAAAAGGAGCAGCAACAGCAATGCAGGTACCGGCGTAATATTCGAGCAATAGTCATTCATCGGGCGAGTAGCCCAGCTATATAATAAGTACATAATATCGGTAGGAGTGGCGCGAGAATACTCAAAGTCGCCCTCGCACTCTCAGCCACGCGGTTAGAAAGCAGTCATCACCATGACCATATACGCTATAAGCCCACGTACATTTGTGCTCGGGAGATCGTGTATAACACGGTATATCTACCCACTTGATACGCGTGTGAGTATTTTATGTTTCGTCAATGTGTGGACTCTACGGAGCAGCGACTGTCGCTATAATAGCTTGCAACGCACATTTATATACCTCCCGGGTGTATATATTATATATTTGGTTGCAGTACAAATGCGTATATGTATATACAACATACATCACATCGAGGTGCTCGTTGTACCTATATGGATTAATCATCGCTGATCATTGGCGATATTCTTTTTCTTTTTCTCCCCCACACATTCGACGTTGGTGTTGATTGCACGTTGGACTATTCGTAAAATCATGCACTGGTCCTCGAAGCCTTTTATCGACTCCAGACATTTTTCCTTTGCGAACGCGAGATTTCACAAGTATATGGGTATACCTTAAATCTTTTCTACTGAAAATTAATTATCCATAGGTCGATTAATTCTCCACAAAACTCCCCGGGAAAGCAGCATAGGTGTGATACGCATCGTGCAGGAGCTCTTTATCGGCTTCACTTTGTGAAATTGCGCAACCGAGTTTAACGCGTTGCACAATACATTGGCGTTTTCATGCAAATTTACGCGATTATTTAGATTAATCGATTCTCTTGCAAAGTTCAGGAAAAAAAAAAAAAAAAAAGGTAGCTCAATTACTTTGAAGGAAAAAGAAACTTGTAATTGCTCTGTTTCTCGGTCGCAGGTGTGCAACGGTATATATAGGTTTGTCGTGCAGTAACGCCTGTGTTTTTTTGCTCCTGTCACATAATATTGTTGTAACTGCCAATGGTGCTCGTGTAACGCACATGATGTCGCAACCACATGACAATTTATCACGACGCGGTATCGGCTCGGGTGACGATAATAGCTCAAAATATTTCGAGAATAAGTGCGTGCGGTATAAAAATGAATTCTTTGGCAGGGGGTAATGTTTGTAAAACCACATTGGCCCTTCTTTGCATACATTGCATCTCGAGTTGGAGCAGCAGAGAAACCGGATGTGTGCATGCGCCGCGTTTCACGAACCTGCCTTTTGGCGGGGCGAAAGTCGGTGATGGAGAAAGAGGGGAAAAAAAAGTACCGAAAGCTCGGAGAATTCAATACTACGCGTGTACATATATATATATATATATATATATATATATATATATATATATGCGAGAGAGCAGAGGGGGTGGGTCGGGAGAGGCTCGTTCTCTACCCGTGACCTCGCATGTATCGCGCAAATTTGAGAGTCTCTCCCTCGTCGAGGTGGTACCTATATAGGCTGCGCGTCACTTCCGGTCTCCGCCAGACGCCCGCGTATACGCACTTACATTTTACACGCTGACGATTTTCTTTTTGCTTTTCTGATGTTTCGTGGGATTTCTTTCGGTGCACGATGGAGGTTTTTGTCCACGAGGGAAAAATCGTGAAAATGTGCAAAAATTTTTTACCTGTATATTGTATTATAATAAAATTTAGATTGAAGATTCTGTAGATTTACTCATGTGCACTGTCAAGCTATAAAAGAGCAATTGCGTGTAAAACCAATTTTAGGTGTACCTATATGTGGTATACAATATTTCCGAAACTTTCATGGTCGCGTTGGCGGCACTGCACTGCTAAACAATCGCCTTTACAAAGAGCCGGAAGCAAACGAAAGAGAGAGAGAAAGAAAACAGGAAGCAAACAAAAGTATACGAGAGTATGGATGTACAGTTCGTTATTGTTGCGCGAAAAATAAAACGCGCGTTATCCGATATAGTGGCTTATATTATGTATGTGTGTACTCCTCGCGTCGAAGCAACGTGTCGAAATATCACGACCGGAAGTGATGATGTTGAAAAGTCTATCTACTCTTGCGTTTGTGTGTATACACACGCGTATATGCTGATTTCGCCGAAAATAGCATCGATGCATCGAGGGAAACTTTATCGCGTTACTCTGTGTTGAGTATGTGAAAAGGAGAATCAGCTTATTATATAATATATGTACCTATACTTGTGAGGGAAAAAACTGCCAAGTGAACCTCGTTGTGTTTTGGTTAAAGTTTATAATCTCGAGCAAATGCCAGTTTTTTTTATCCGTGAAATCGAGATCCCCATCAGGCATTTAAAGATGACAACACCTAATCCTCAAATGAAAAAAGAAAAAAAAAAAAAAAAAAAATTAGCGAAATACCATCGCGTTTGGTCGTAGGCCCTACATACGTATACAACCACAGGTGAATACACATGTATCCTATACACGCTTACGCAACGCGCTTCTCTCGAGATAGATAGCGAGCAGCGGCGGCAGCGACGGCGGCGGATATCCTGTAATTTTTTCCTCTGCCTTTCCGCCGCTGTAATTCTGTACTGTACCGCCACTCGGTTCTCTTCGTTTCATTCCAGTCGAGAGTAACTATGGAAAAATTTTCTTCGCCTCTTTCTTTTCCATGTGTCTTGTATATTATTCACTACTCGTTATTATTATTATTTTTTTCTTTTTCTTTTCTCCCGTCGTGCTCCTTTGTACACAAGTGCCATTTTTTTTCGCCTAGTCAGTGATCAAAACTTTTTAAAATGTTTTTATTCTTCCGATGTACCTACACCGTTCATAAATTATTTAAGTCACGAGGATGGTGGAAAAGCTCGTAATTCCCTTTGGCTATCCGTTTAGCTTCCACTCGCATCTGCAAGAAACTACTTTGGTATTTATATACATACATGTATGTATGCATTTACGTTTCGCGAAGCCGAAGAAATACCGAA
The DNA here is from genome assembly GCF_036245765.1 of Copidosoma floridanum. Taxonomy (NCBI): domain Eukaryota; kingdom Metazoa; phylum Arthropoda; class Insecta; order Hymenoptera; family Encyrtidae; genus Copidosoma; species Copidosoma floridanum. The sequence continues at coordinate 11,650,617 of NW_028321907.1, read as the reverse complement.
CACATAGACGGCTTTCCGCGCACTCGTAGCCTACTTCCGCCGGATGTCAATCCCTCGTGGCGCTGCAACACTTTTCTTTCCGTACCCATGCACGAGCGAGCCGGCGTGACTCGTGTGTGTGTGTGTGTGTGTGTGTGTATCTTCATCTCTCGTTCCCCTTTTGAATTTTTGGGTCTGCCTCCTCTCTCTTTCTTTTTCCTTCTCGCGTCTAGTTACCAATCGCGTTTTGCACCTAATCAGCGTACAGGTATAGGCATGCATATATATGGGCTGTATCGTCGATCGCTCGAAAGTAAACGTATTCCTTAAATTACTCAATGTAGTAATGTCCCCCCTTATCTTTTCAATCATGGGTAAACAGCCCTATCCCATCGGCCTCCACACTCATGGGTATATATACACACCGCTGCCATTGGTGGGAAAAAAAGAACCTACCCCACGAATGGGCCAAAACGCGACCCCAACTTTCTCTCCCCGTCGTACATATATTTATAGGTACACACGCGTATGTAAAAGGGGCGCAGTAGCGTTTATCATATGGTCCCCTTCGAAAACGTGCGTCACTCAGCACGCGCTCGATTTTCTCATTTCCAAAATCCCAAGCTGACGCGGCATATACAACGTACTTATACGCAGACTCGCGTGCAGCGTCGGGGACCTTAGGTCGGGCACGTGCTGCCGAAAGAAAAACGGTAGGTGTATACTTATAACAATACAGCAGCAGCAGACACGGGCGTTTGTTATTCGAAGCTCGAGGGACCAGAAGAGCGGAAGGAAGTCCGCACAGTGGGTGGCTTTGCCCTTTCAAATGGAGGGCGAGAGGGGGGACGGAACCGGAAGTGCCGCGTAAGCCGGAAGGAAGGAAGGAGGATATACTGCACGTGGACCGGCTCTGCGTGTCTATATAATATATGTATAAGATACAGTATACGTGATATACATAATTGGCTGTTCCGGGGGCTGATGGCGTGCAGCTTGCTAGCCATCGACAGATGGCCCTTTCAATTTTTCGGCAGCGGCCATAATACGTACGTGCCGCGCTCGTGTCGGCACATTTGTCATGGGCTCCTGGTAGACGTGTTTCCGAACGAAAAGCTGCTTCTCGTTTGCGCCGACTTTTTTTCCACAACTTCGATTCTATCTTCGGCTCCGAGGCCGTTCTTTGTGTCACCTTTTTTTTTTCTTCGGCTTCGTTCAGCGGTGGCTTGGGTTCTGTGTTTTGGTTTATTTTTTTCCCTCCGCTTCGGAGCGTGTGTTTTTATTGAAACGCGGCTCGTACCGATGGCGAAAAGTTCTTTTCAAGAATCACAAAACGCCTTCGCAAAGTATAGGTGATCTTGCAGGTCGGCCTTGATTTGCAACCGATCTCCGGATGATGCTGGCAAAGATTACCATCAACTTTGTTTGTTTTTTTTTTTCCCACGAGTGACGAAGCTGTAATGTGAAGTCTCTGTACATTCGCTTTGGGCAGCTGCTGGTGCAAAACAACGATTGGAAATGTCATTTATCCAGGTTACAACCATTGGTGCGGTATGACTACCTGTACACCGTTAAAATTGCCGATATTTCCTACGGTATTATAACGTCAGTTGGAAGCAATAGCTCATCAGTAGGTGTTTTTCCCATAGGAATTGGTACAAACGATAAAGCTCTCAAACCTGCGCACATGTCGTCGCAGCATCACGCGCTCTGGAACTATTTTTCATACATCCTCTCTAATTCTCGATCCTTCGCAGACTCTGTTTGGAGACGAAGCGATAAATAATCATTACACATACAGCCAAGCAACAGAGCCCATCTCCCTCCCCCTCTCTATGGCGAATCTGCTCACTACCGTGTGATAAACGACAGGAAGGAAGCCCGAGGGTTTGTGCCGCTCTCGTTGTTAGTTATACGGGCTGTACGTCGTCTCTGACGATGCTGCTCTCTCTCTCTCTCTCTCTGCTGCCGCCGGCTTTTCGCGCCGACGAGCCAGACCACATCCTGTTTCTCTATACCTACTTCCTCCTCCTCCTCCTTTTTCGTCTCCTCTTCTTTTCCTCCCTTCTCTCGTGTACACCCCGCGTGCCTGAATTCCACTGCGCAATGCTGAATTTTCGGTTTGTCTTTATATCTATACGGATCGTACTTTTTTTTTTTTTTTTTCTTTTCTCGTTTTTTTTTACATTCGTCCTCTTGTTTTGAATCCTCGTATGACAAGCGTGTCGTTAAGTATCGTGTCAATGCAAAATCCAATGTACCACGGATGAAAGGAACAAAAACATTACTGGCGTGTAATAATACATACGTTTCGCAACGAAGATGAATATACAGAACGATAATTACAATAAACCCATTGAAACCGGCCTAGCTGTTATCTTTTCTCCCTTCGCGCGCATATATGTATATCTGTATAACGAATTCGCGATGATAATGCCGCGGGTGAGCGAAAATAATATCGTCGTCGTTGTCGGCGAGCTTTTGAGTCTCCGTATGGCTCGTCGATTGCGCGTATCTGACGCCGAGCAGAGGGATATGGAATAAGTTGATGAGAAACAATGAAGAAAAAAAAAAGAGTCCGTTTCGCGGTACGAGTGATCGATTAGCTTGAACTTGATTATCGCGACCTGCGAGGGAATCTTTGCTTACCCTCTGGTGTTTATATTATGTTGTAACATGTACATACATTATTAGGGCGAGTGAAACGAGACACATGTGTTCCGCCGACACGGCCCGTCATTATATTATATATTGATGCACTTATGCTTATTGCACCGACGTAGCGGTAAGCTCCGTTTTATAAATATTGTTGCCGATACTTTCATGTCGATGTCGATGATTTTCATCAAAGCAGCATATTATATACCTGCCCGCGAATTTTAAACCACACAAGTACACCTCCCTGCCTTATATTGACGGAGGGTAGATATAGGCTTTCAAAAAAAAATGATTTATCAAAGTATGCATACAGGTATACATCACAAAAGTGTACATCTACACATGCACAGGCCAACAACACTGTATAAATTTCTCCACGAGGATGACGTACACCGTGTGGTATGGGCTCAAAAAATTTTATGGCAAAAGAAGCTGAAGGTTATACAGCCGACCGCGTCGAAGGTGGTCTTCTCGCGTACTCGCGAGAGTTATCTTCCCCGGCACTTCTCGTCCAATATATCTCCCTCGTACGTTGCGTTTGTACATATTATATACACGTTGCACACGTGACGATAAAATTATTAATGCACGTATTACGAAGCGTACAAAAAGTTTGCCGATCTTGCCACCCCGTCGTTCCACGCTCTCTCTCTCTCTCTCTACTCTTTATTTTATTTTTCCTTGCGCTTTTACGCGTATGTTGTACATATTACGAACACCGTGCGCGATAAGATTGACTATGCCGAAGCTGACGTTGCTGATGCAGCTACGGCTGTAAGTGCAAAAGTCAATTTGCGCTGGTGCTGTTCTGGGTATAAGTTTTGTACACACGTTACGCGCAAGTTGTATCGCGAGACATTTGTCTTCAGGTGTATCTTGCCCTTTCCTCCCCCTCTTGTTTTGCCATGGATGGAAAAGTTCAAATTTATACTTTTACCAACAACACCAGTGTTTAATGGCCCAACCCGTCTATTTTATCGTCTCAACCAACGTGAATTTTTTCTCTCTTCCTCCCCCCCTCCCATCAGATAAAGAAGCAGTGCAAAACATTATATAATTTCGCGGTCCCCGTATCAATCTCCATCGAAAGTAAGTGGAGCTGATGTTGCTCGTCCAACTGTACAAGTGCACGCATGTAAATGTACGCAACCTGGGCGTCAAAATACATCACGAGATGAACTAAAAGTTCTGAGGGTCTCTCTCTCTCTCTCTCTCTCTTTGATTCTCCCGAAAAAACTGCACCCGCCTTCTTCTTAGCTCGGCCCAACCCGTGAGTAGGTATATATAAATATATATTTACTTACTGCGCGTACATGTGTATTCTATTGCCCTCTCTCGCCACCACTGTACTATCAATAACGACCATCCGCGCGCGAGATATAAAAAGAGTCGCGGGCCGCAAAGTATTAGATTCGAGCTGCCACCCCCTCCTCCTCCTTTACTCTGTGCGCGCGATGTGTGCCGAAGTATGTATTATATACGTGTACCTGCCTTATACATATATACATATACACACACAGCCCACGGGGTGACGGGGATGCTTCTAAATCTGTGACGACTACGAAAATAGACTTCCGGTTCCCGTCTCGCGCGCCGTCTGCCTTGCAGGCTATGCCAAAGCCCAAGCGCTTGCTCTCGGCTCTTCTTCTTCTTCTTCTTTTTCTACTTCTCATCTAGTTCGTTCGCACGTATTTTACGTATATACACGCGCCCCACTCGTTCGAAAGAGTACGGAGAGCATCAGAGGCTTCTTTGCCTCGCGCCATTTACTAAACATAGGCCCATTCATAAAACTAAGACTCCCTCGCGCAGTATATCCTCTGCTCTGTGTGTGTACCGGTTCAAGCTCAAAACTAAACTTAGGAGTGCCCCTCTTTTTCTCTATATTCTTTTATCCCTCTTTATGTGTGTGTAGGTCTCGCTTCCTTTCTCTCTCTCTTTTTTTTTTTTTTTTTTTTTTTTCTTCTTCTTCTTCTTTCTGCATTTGCGCGCAAGTGTCGATGGACCAAAGTCGGATTTTTTTTTTTTTTAATCCTTCGTATGGGGGATAAGGGACTTTGCATTGGTAGGAAACATAAAAGGTAAATGTTGCCGTTGACTGCTCGTTTTGTGGCGTGACATTGTTTGAAACACAAAAATTTTTAATTTTGCTTTCTCTTAGTGGCTCATAAGTAGGTAAAATTCTGGATAGGAAAAATTATGTCAAGCCAAAAAATACTAAATCACAAGTTAATTAAAATTCCTTTTATTTTTCACTACGAATTGGGATTACACGTGAATAATTTTGAGGGTCGTTACCAATCGTGCGACCCATTATTTCATCCATTAAATTAGTTTCATGTATCAGTTATTATTACCTTATTCGAAAAGTGTCTAATTCAAGTATTTAAAAATTTTTTATTTATCAAAAAACACTGTTAAAAAATTATATGATCAATTTTTAATATTTGGCAGACACGCGTTATCACACGTAACTATCATTATAGTCTGGTATTTGAGTGTGAAAAATACCCCAATTTCCATGTTTTATTCGAAAAAAGCACCCAAGGCTTTTGAAAATTTGTACAGCATAATTTTCAAGGATCATGTTCATCGCAGTAGATGTGGTATTTAAAATTTACGGGTGAAAACTATTTTTATTAGTTTATGATTAGCGAACTTTGCTGTTTTTGTTATCAAAAAGAAAAAAAAATAAAAGAAACCACTTTGTTAATAACCTTTTTGATTAAAGATTGTACACGATTAAAAAAGAAACCAGCATCTCGCGACTAGCGCTCACACGAGTTACGAACGATGCCAAACATCCGCGGATCCTACGTCACACGCTCTCGGAGTAACGTGCAGTCAACGATACAAATTTTCACGAGCTATTGTGCGGTGGTGGTATAGGAATAGCAAAATACGCACGGACTCGATGATGATGATCCCCCTTGAGCTCACTTGCGCGCGCGAGTGGCAGCTGATGCTGTTTATGTTGCTTCGGATGTTACTATAACATCATACCCGATGTATGTACCTATAAGTACGCTGCACGTAAAGCTCATCGGAGGATGGAGGAGATTCGATGGATAAGCGCCAGCCAGTTGTCATCGTTATATACACCTCCGAGATGATCATCGACGCTCTTTCCTCCCGCGCTGGCTCATCCTCCGACCGTGTTTTACGTCACTTGGTGTTTCACTCACTCTTTTTATTTTATTTTTTTTTTTTTCTTCGTCTTTTTACCCAACCAGCACAGTGTGTGCATGGGATAGGCAATAGCGTTTTTCACGGTACATCAGGAATTTTACTATTAACATTTCATCATTATAACATGGTGATCTGAAAAAATTTAATGATCGTGTAAGTACATCGAATCAAACACATTTCCCCGACAAGTCGTAACTCTCGCGATGATAGTGCCCTTTTTTTTTTTTTTTTAAATGCTCCATCATTAAAAATATCTCAACTTTCCCAAGAAGCGTATGGAAGGATTGGTCGACGAGAATAAAAATCCAGATAAAATCTGGAACGTATATATTATGTATTGTGTGCACGCATCAACGGCAGCAGTGAGCCAATATGCTCCCCCTCTTCCTTTTTAATTCAATCACACGCGTTTAACGTTTGAATAGGCCACGCTGTTCGCAGTTCTTAGGTGTGTCATAAAAAAGAAAAAAAGAAAAAAAAACAATAATAATAAATAAAAAGAGCCATGCTCTCCTCCCTGTGTACACCGACGTGCCATGCATGTGCTCCACACACAAACGTATACACGCGTGACTTTATATATTAGCCGAGTGAATGAGCCACATTGACGCTCGATTCCCCTCTTCGACGCGTCCGCGATATAATAAATTCACCGGAACTGCTACTTCTTCTTCGTTCTCTCTCTAGCCCCTCGTGTTCGCTTTTTATACAGCTGGTGTGTGTGTGTGTGTGTGTGTGTGTGTGTGTGTGTTGCGTACATTCGAGACTCGCCGTTTGCACAGCTGCCACTGTTTCGCACGTTATTTTCTTCCTCGCTCTCTCTCTCTCTCGACTCGACTCGAATTTTTTCGCTCCGTATAAATCGAGCGATGTCCTGGCGATTTATTTTTTACAAGGTTTTACGTTGCAAAGTTTTAACAAATAATCACGGAAAATAATTAAAAACCGTCTGGAGAGCGGCGTTGGCTCAGTGGTAAGCGTGCTTGCTTCTGATACAACGCTGTTCTAGGGGTCGTGGGTTCGATTCCCGGTGAGTGCAGATTTTTTCAAAAAACTGTTTTCACCGGAAAAAGTTCCTATGTAACCCCGGCTGTTTCGGGGCGGGTTTTTCCGTGGAATTTTCCTTCAGAGTAATTCCAGGGTTTTTTCCTTGCTCCACAGGTCTTCGGGCCTGGGTGAATGCGAAACAGTGTTAGGGCCTAATAGGTAGGGATTAGTGGGCCCGATGCCAGGCAGGGATCGCCGGCCTTACCGGCGAGGAGTGGCCCCTGAAACATGGGGCTTCTCCGGGGATGCTAATTAGCCTGGATTCGATGCTTCGGACCCAGGCTACACAGTGGCGAGTTGACCCGATGCACTTCCCCCCGGTGCAGAGAGTGTCAGCTTAACTGACAAGGTGTGTTACACCGGAGATACTTCCACTGTGCCCATGGTATGATTTGTATGGTATAAATTAAAAAGAGAGGATTTAATGGGTGTGGCAATACACCCCCACACATAGGTGGTGAGTGGGTGGCCCCGGCGACTGGGCCAATAGGCTGTCGCGGTAACCCGATATAAAAAAAAGAAAAAAAAAAAAAAAAAAAAAAAAAAAAAAAAAAAAAAAAATTAAAAACCGTCTGTTTCGTGATTTACGGTTTACCTTTTTTTGAGGAAACGAATGAAACTATAGCACCACGCTTCACAACTAGGTCCATCGCAAGCAAATGCTTGTACAATTTACAAGTTACAGCCTCGAGATTAGAGGAAATTGCGAGACTCGTTGCCATAAGTGCAGAAGTACACTACAAAATCGCGAAAATTACCAGTACAAACAATATTGGTACAGGGTATAGAGGGTTAAGGGGGTGGAGATGACGCGTGTAAATCAGTGCCTGCGTGTATATTATAGAGGCCAACGTGAGCCGAATTGAGTACATAATATACAGATTTCCCAGCTGGCGATTACAATGCCTTGTTTTCGAGATTTCCCTCTTGCACGCGTAAGCACATACTTGTACATTTATATACGCGTAAGTTTCTTGGAGTTATATATAGGTGAGCAGATAGACATAGATATCTTTACCACAGGGCTTCGTGTCTCGTCCCACGTGGTGCAGAGACTGTTGCTGCTGCGGGCGTTTAGGAAGAAATAAATTAAGCCGGCCGGCCCACGCCAACTCTCGTCTCTCTTTCTCCCGGTGCTTTTCTTTTTCTATCTCGTTCACTCCTTGCTCTCCTTTGCCTATACCTTACCTATAGACACATTACACACTCTCTCTTTTGTACGCATTGAATTCACTCTTGCCTTGCGTTTTTTCCCTCTTTCGACGATAAGTAGTTTTTGCCTATGAGGACGCGCCGAAAAAAAAAAAAATCATCCACCACTTTGGTTTTCGAGTGCTGCTACATATGCAGTACATGGTACGTGTCCATCTGTATACAACATAATATATCCATCGATCATTTTTATAATTCCTTCGTGTGCGGTATTCCTCTTCTTTTCTTTTTTCTCGCTCCTCCACCCGAGTCCATCCAGTTAGTGAATCGATAGGGAAAATAGTGTACCGGTTTTATTTCTCGTCAGTAAAATTCAATAGGCAAATCTAACAACGCCTCTATACAACGTTTGTGTTTGTACTTTTGATTTGCGATTGCAAAGCTTACGCGCTGGCAATCAATTTTAATAACAACAAAACTGCGCTAAAAACTAATGTTTGGACGAAAAGTTGAAAAAACACGCTTGTATATAACTGTGTAACAAAGTCGTCTTTACTCCCAAATTTGATTCTCCCATAATGGATATAGCAGTCGCCCCCGCGCAGACCTCGACGCCCATACTCTTCTCCCATTAAAAAACATCTCTTTTATCGATCCAGAGATAAATACTGCACACCTTCCTCTCCACCCACGCTAGAGATCGTCGATCCTCTCGGTCGTCTTGCGTATTATAAATTTACTGGTATACTTGGTTTGAAAAAAAAAAAAACAAAAAAATAAACAAAAAGTTGTTTTTCGGTACAGTAGCCTGCAGAATAAAATATCGAAACAAGAAGAATAGAGGGACGTAAGTGTGTATGTGTGTGTGTATGTGGGGAAGGGGTGCAGGGATCAACGGGTTGAAAAAATGCAGGATCGTAGCGCGTCGTTATTCAGCATTAAAATAATAAGGATCACCCAAAGCTCGCGTCCGTGAAGCTTCCTCGGAAGCCTCGAGAACCCCTTGTCGCAACATACATACATACATACATACAGGCGAGTTATACGTACACAGGCAGATAGAGAGAGAGAGAGAAATCAGGATGGCCGTGCTCTTTTCTTGTCCTTTTGCTCGCTCACGAAATCGATCTGGTGGTCGGGAGCTGGTACTGGCCCTGTGTATGTATACACATATATATTTGTGAAAAAAAGGGGGAGAAGAAAAAAAGAGGTGCATCTTGAAAAGGGTCGAAATAAAAATAGAAGTACGAGAGATAGAGAGAGAAAGAGAGAGAGATGGGGGAGAAAGGAGCACGACGGCTAGTTTGCAATTTTAATAATCCGTCGAGCTTGGCTCATCTCTCTCCTTATTTTTTTTTCATTCAGTTTTATTTTTTTCTCTCTCTCTTTTTTCATTGATTCTTCCCTTTCCCTCCTTCGCTCGTCCGCAGGACCGAAATTTATGAATGGAGAGGAGTCCTTGTCCCCTTCCCAAGCCGGGCTCCGCAGGTTCTCCTTATGCGGATCCACGCGAAGGGGACCCGGCAACTGCCCAGGTGGAACGTATATATTCGTAAAAGGAGGAGAAAAAAAAACCCACAGCCTTCTCGGTCTCTCTCTCTCTCTTGGCCTGCACCTGCTCTTGTATATGGTAATCCTCCCCTTTTGCGAGTTTGTGCGGATGCAAGTAGCCAGAGAAGCTGAAATAAGAAAGAGATTAGACCGAGAGGAAATAAATTGCGGAAGACCGGGGAGAAACGATGGCCCACTCGGACGTTGGTAATCATTGCTCGTGTATACTTGAGCGTCCGGTTGATTGTTCACGAGTCGAATGAACGTTCGGTGGACAAGCAAAAAGTTACTTTGAACCGAAGGAATATAAACATTAAATTATCAAAAATCACAGTGAGCAGAACATTACAAATGTATAGGGAATACCGGTTTAGTATGGCGATAAATGAGAATATAAATATAATTATACTCTTGTAATTGTGTATACTTACCTTACGAAAATGCGCGATGATAAGTGTACCGTAACCAGACTCCGACACGAGTATTGTTTTAAACAATGTTATTTGTCAGAGTTATTTCAACATTTACTAGTGCTTTGAAATATATGCTTTATCGTCGTCTAAAAATGTACTCTAGCATGAAAAAAAAAAAAAAAGGTACTGTGTCATGATCAGTAATGTCCGAATGATGCTTTATGCGAGGCTTTATGTTAACCTCGAGTATTATCTGTGCCCGAGTCCTTTCCACAAATGTGCACATTAAAACACACGCAAAGACATAATAAAGTTCGGATTTGTGTCTGGTGATGCGTTGTTTTCAATTTCTCACGGACGACGCTCATCAGTGCAGGGTATGAAAATCGTCCTGTTACACATCCGGAAACGTGAAAATTGTCGCGTCAATAAAAGATCATAGGCCAACATGTATTTTCCGACCGCAAAGAGATACAAATAATCCCTATTTGATCACCATCGCTACACTTATAAGCAGTGCACGCCGGCGGAGTAAAACAAGCACTTCCGAAACAAAGCTGTATCAAGAGAGAGAGAGAGTGACGAAAAATCCGTGCGACTTTCCGAACACATATCCCAAAAGAGCACGCGTGGCCGAGAGGTAACGAATGGTTTTTCCAAAGCGGTACTGCCCACTCGGGAGGGAAAAACAATTGCTCGTGTCATACCGAATGAATATTCGCAACTTGTATACTCGGCGGCAACCTCGGAGTAATGGATGGGAAAACAAATAAAAGAAGGACGAGCTACCATGCCCTTCAGAGAAACGAAAAGTATGCGGCCGAGGTGGGTATGTGCGCGCATGTAGATAAGCACGCAAAGAAAAAGAAAAGCCATCCCGGGGGAGACCGTGCTTGCATAGAAACATTAGACGCGGGGAAGAGCGTTTGCTCTCCTTGAACGAGCGTCGTGGGCATTCCTCGGCGTGGGCTTTGGCCGTACGGGAAAGGACAGAAGAAAGACCCCCATTGTCCGATATGATGCCCGATCGGCGCTTGGCTTCACAATCTTATAACCATACCCACGTATACGTGTGCGTGTCACTCCAACCCACGGCTCTCTTTATTCGCTTTCCTTATTGCCTCCTCTTCCGCTTTTTACGCTCATTCATTATAATATTATCTTTCTCCTCCGCGCGTATGTGTAAGTACATATGTACAAATGGGTAGGTGTGAGCTTTATATTTTATTTTCGCCTGCCCCCACCCGTCCCCGTTTAAAATTAGGGCCGGAGAACGCGCTCGAATGGATAGTACACGCCCGCGTATCCATATCATCTCCCTTCTTTTTCTCCCGCGCCGCGTCGCGCTCGTTCGACGAGTTCGAAGAAAGGAGCGAGTAATTTTCCATTTTTTATATCGCCTCCTCCCACTGGGCCGCCCCCGCGTGTCTGCGTGCTTTTTGAAAACCGGGTGTACCGATGGAATCCGGGTGTGGGATTATGATTCCTATGTCCCTTTCGGGCTCGCTGCACTTGGAGTTTCGGCCCGTGGACAAGTTAACGGCAAAGTTGAAAAAAATCATTTGGGGAGGATACATTGTCTCAGTTCGAGTGCACCAGTAGGGAAAAGAGTGCTCGAAAATTCACCGGACCCCCCCGCGGACATCTGAAAATCCAACGTCCGCTTCGCGCAACGACTTTTAATGTGTCGGTTATTCATTCCCGACAATGCTCGTTCTCCTAATGGCTGCCACATTTTTTTTTCCAATTCATCCCACGGTCTCGAATGAACGCGATAAATTAACATCGCATTACGCCCGGGCCAACTGCGCGCCCTTTGTCATACATATTGTACCAGACGGTGGTGCAAAAAAAAGAGCCCACGGTATTTTTTTTTAAATCACTGTAAGCGAGTGATTAATTTTTTTTTTTTTCCTACCCGATGTATGTATAGCTTCCGAAAACGTAGCGCCGTCGATAGTTAATAAAAATACCCCTCGCGTCCAGCATAATTGACACTCGCCGCGGCGGTAGCCGGGAGATCTGCTAATAATTGGCTTCCGGTCCAATTTCCAATCCCGCGCGCCGCTCGAATTTTATTTATAAATCGCACGAGAAATCCGCAGGGCTTTGAAGAGGTCACGTGAGGCCGACTGTGCACGTCACCATAATATGCACGTGGGTGTGTACGCATAAATATATATGTATACGAGTCCCGAGGTCACTGATGGCGCGCAAGTGTCTTTGATTTTTTTTTTTTTTTCCGTCAGATCGCGTCTCTCTGTACTTGATTTTTACTCATAGCAGTGCTCGGTTGTTTATTTTTCATCGACACTCTCGCGTTTGTGACTTCTTGCTTGTATGTGTTTATTGGCCATTAAGGAGAGAGAGGACAGGTTTTGTAAGTGTATACGCGAGTGGGACGCGTTTTCTTGTGTCTCTATGCACGCGCGCGGACAAATCGATCGATGAGCTTTAAATGATGTTGTGCCGAAGGATCGAGGACATTTTTGGGGCGATCGATCCAAAGTTATTGGACAAGTTTCATCAATGGGGATCGTTTTTTTTTTTAAATTATTTTCCACGCAGTACAAGTGTACTCGGTTTGATTTTCACCAAGTCAAATATTATGCTCGATAAATCGCATGGAAATAACCTCTTTCATACGCTGTGGTAAGTTTATCTGGGGTAAAAATGGCTGTAAATCTCGTTGGGTTCCAACATAACTTTGTAAGTGTTTATTTCTGTGAAACGATATTCTTCGTGCCCAACCGAACCAAGGTGTCACGTGTAAACGAAGAGCCAAAGAAAAATCAAAACCACCCCCGCGCAAACGCTCCCTCATCCCTCTTGCATTTCGATATCTCGCGAGAGCACAGTATATTATATGTAACGGAGGGCTAATAAAAGCAGTCGAACGGAAAGAAAAAAAGAGGATCGCGTGGGCAAACACCTCCGGTCGCTAAGGTGCAGCCGGTGCCCGACGCGTGGGCCTAGCTCCCCGCACCTATATATGTACATACAGCATAATATGTGTACACGTAACACACGTACATACGTGGGTACCGACGAACCGACCTATACCTGTTACACCCACCTATACTTACTTTCAGCTCTCGTGTGGGCCGGTGCACCGATCACCGACTGGTATGCTCGATCGCCTCCTCCTCCTCCTATATACTGCCGGGTGCGGAGTCCCGTGGGAGTTTAGCGGCTTTCCCCGATTATCTGTGGGTTGAGTCGCGCGTGAGGACTCGTTCCGACCGAAATTCATTTCACTTTTGATCAAGCTGCAAGTATATATATATTGCGTAATATTGTTGCACGGGCATTTAAGGTGGCTTAAGTGGAGACTGCGATGGGTGATCCCTTCGGTTACTTTTTTTTTTATAAATTCTTGTATCAATGGGTGTCCAATAGCTGTATTTTGAAGTACAAGGTCCTGTGACACTCATCACGATGGATTAACCATTTAACTACTGGTCTCGCAGACTTTTACGCCAGAGTGTAATTGTACAGGTATATATATTACACACCTGATTGAGAAAAAGAGGTACTGCAGCTCAAATTTTTCTACCGACGTATACATAACAAGGAAAAATGAAGCCTCATTACTTTTGAATCCTCATAGATGATAAACGATCAACGTGAAACGTGCGATCAAAGCTACAGGCACTTTTTTTTTTTTTGTTCAAATATCGCACCTCGCATCACCTATATATCGGTGGCACAGAGAGAGTGGGCAGAACTTGTACACACACATGTGACTAGAACTCTCCCAATACCCGTGTAGCACTATCTCTCCACGTACGTACACAAACACTGTTACATGTCCGCACATGATTGCCTTTTGTACAATTTGTATGAATAAACATCACTCGTATCCACATACGTATCTGTATCTCCTTCGAACCTTTTGCGCCCTCCCTCTTTTTTTTTGTTATTTTCATCGCTTCGCCGTCTCTCTACGCCAAAGTATGCGTATCTCGGCTCGACCGCCTACTCGCGCTTTCTCTCCGTTGTCCTGCAACGGAGAGCCGCTCATGCTTTTAATAAATCTTCCTCTCTCTTTCTCTTTGTATACTTATGAACGGCGTTGCTCAAACACCGGCTAATCGTTCATTATAATATTATACTCTTGTACCCAAAGTATCGTGTGATTCGGCATTGTGCGCGCTGATGGGGCCGTTTTGTCGAGCCATCGGACAAACAAGGCGCTCGAAACTTTCCACTCTATAATTGATCTCAACCCCGTATATCCTTGGCGTTTCGACGCCACTTGGGACTCAGTGTGCGTAGACCGAGGCAAAATGATCCCCACCGATGCACCCCCTCGTCGAATCTTATAGTGTTGACAGTAGTTGGTATAACGATGATTTTTTCTTGCAGTTCGTCGAGCTGGGGATCGTGACGAGCATAGAGAGCAACCACAAGAACGTGGAGAGCGCGCGCAAGGGCCAGGAAGTTTGCATCAAGATCGAGCCCATACCCGGCGAGTCGCCCAAAATGTACGGCCGCCACTTTGACGAGAAGGACATGCTCATCAGCAAGGTACGTCACCCCTTTTTTCTTTTGGTTTTTCCATATATTTAATTCGTGATTTTCTTCGGGACACGAGAGCTACGGAGTCTCTGAGCTTTTTTTTATGAGTATGGGTGTTGCAAAAGTGTACGATGTACAAAATTGGTGTGTTCCTTCATAGGCCCACATGCGTATAGGTGTTATGAAATCAAGCAACTACCAATCGGTAACAAAACGTGAGAGATGCTTGATCGAAAAACAACAACGATAAGCAAATCGAACCCACGATAGACGGTAATTTTTATTTTTCGTCGTTAAACTCGCCCGAGCAGTAAGCCTGTGTACACAAAAATGTTTAAAAAAAAAGAAAATAAAACACCGATTCGCGGCATGAATATTCACGAGCGTGTAGACTGCAGGAGCGCGGGACTCGTGGGCGTGTCGTCCTTCCCGAAATTGCTCAACATCGATTTTCGTGCCAGCGCGGAGGCTCTACTCTTGCAAAACTGTCTTAACCACCCATACCGTTGTGGTGGGGAATCGCTTACTGTGTACCCACACGCACGTGCGATTAACGCCTATTATACAAAAGTCCAAACGATCGTCGCCCTCGTCGTCGTTGAATATATATAGGAATTAATGTATATAATAAATACACGAATGTGTAAAAAGAAGCCTTTGCGCAACTGTGGGTACACGTATTTACGCTCGAGTGAATGAAAGCGAACCAACCGACGACCGATTGCGCGCGCGTGTGCTGGATTATTTATCAATGTATAGATCGATTTATTCATACGTTTTACGGTTTATTCGACATTAATACGATAATAGGTTCTCGTCACGTGCATGGGTGTACTCCCAACCACCAGGGGGTTGATCAGCGGTGCAAAAGTTCCAGCCTGCGCTGCGTTATTCAAACGCGATTCGTCAACGAACAGAGTATGTGGGCAAAAGAGATTATGCTCAAATGTATAATATATATTATACGTGGAGGGGTGGGTGTACGGGTGTCGATGAATTACAACCACCTGCAGTCCATTTTTGTTTTCCCCCCTGCCCGACATTCGTGCAGCGTATATCCGCTCTTGCCGTCGTTTCCTCATCTCGCGACGCATCGATCTTTATCAATAATTCCGCGTCGCGTCGCCGTGTTCGCTCTTCCCTCTTTCGTCCGTCCATCCGCACACTCCCTTTTTTCTACACACCGCGTCGCTCTTACCCCACCCCCCCTTCCTCTCCCTTATGGATCTCGAAGGTGATCCTCCTTTTTTCCCAACGAGCGTCTCACTTGCGCGCGAACATCGCTATACCTGCCTACACGTACAGAAAAGGAGCACCTGCGCTAACGAAGCAAGTGCTGCCGCTGCACCGAACCGGTTTCCCGCACCCGCGGCATACACACGCACATATAATTTACACACACAAAGACGAGCGAAAAACTCGCCGATCGTCACGTATATATACCTACGGAGGAAAGGAGACGATCGTCCGGCTTGTTTTTCGTGATTAAGTGTATATCTTTTTTGGACCTTTTTTTTTCTCTCTCTCTCTCTCATTTTGTCTTTTTGCGGCTCAAGCCTCGTTATTACGATACAATTCCCATTCAGCTTGCGCAGTGTGCGGAGAACGAGAACTGGGTATGGGTAGTGGGTACTTTTCCATTATGTATACTGTGTGTGCATGTCTGCCTGTATACGCCTCGGCTGATATTAAATACGCGTGCCCGCATAACACAACGCGCGCCGAGAATAAATTCAATACCCTCGACGAGCAGTGCAGCTTATACATACACATATATATGTATGGGCTTTCGTTGATGTGCGTTGCGTCACACGTGTGTGTGTGTGCGTTTCTCATAATACGCCGGCTTCATTCATACGATTAAAAGGCGATGTATATTATACCTGTACTCCACTTGTGTCGAGCTGTGTGTACTGTACGTGCCTGTGTGCATGGCTGTCCTTTTTTTTTTATTTGTTTTGCATGTGGTGGACCAACAGTACAGTTTTGCACTCGTAAGGTGTAAATTTATTTGGGATGTAACGCGATCGCAACGGCAGCCAACACGAGCGCACCGGTTTGAAGATCGTCTGATGGTTTTGTCAGTCGTGGGTGTGTGTAGGTATACGATCACAGTCGTGCCTGTATGGTTGATGTCTTTGCCGGCGTCATCTTCAATCGTCCAATTTAAAAACTCGTCATCGGTGACGTTGTTTTTACAAAAAACCAAGGCAATTGTTCTCACGACAATTGCCAACGCCGGAATCGAGAGAACAACATTGGCCCGTTAAAAAACATTTGGGGTTTCCATGAAAAAAAAAAGTAAATAAATAAAAAACAAAGCGAGGGGATGGCATTTGTAATCTAAAAAAAGAGGCTAAAGCAGCTTTGTGTCGAAAATCGACGAGTTTCCGCTTCTCCACGCGCCTACCGATCCAAGACTCTCGTACACACCTTTACATCTGAAATTCAGATGTATACCCGTGGCAGTCGTCGTAGTTTAAAAAAAAAAAAAAAAAAAAGCAGCATCTACACGCAACGCGGAGCTTAACGGCCGAATTAGCAGCAGCGTCGTTTCCCCGGTCTAACGGTCCTCGTTACCTCTACTCGTGTGTGTTACCCACCGATCGACGGCCGCCGACGATCGTCATCCGTGCCACGTATCCGCGATAACGGAAGCGGCGTGCGTGCCTAGCTGTTGTACCACCTAACTCCCTATCATGCATGCTGATGTTGCCTATATTACGAGTACATACGCGTATCTGTAGGTATAGACATCATATTATTGTCGACGCATCTGCTTGAACGTAAAATTACGGCTTGGGAGTATATTTATATTTTTTTTTCTTAATTTACAAGCCATCCGTCTTTGATGAGACATATCGCCGAAAAATACGCCATGGGAATTAACGAGTTATTGAAAGAATTTTCGAATTGGCGCTAGGCGTTGATCAATTTTCAAGGAAATAAACAATAACTTGGATTCTCCCTCATACGTATTGACCTTATTGTCACAACTCTGCTACATATATAACAGCTGGATAGAGTCTTTTTTTCATTGTCGTTGCCGACTCAATTATGCGTCGCTACTGTGTGCGCGTATGCATAAGTATGCGTGCGAGAGTGAAATAACGCATAGGTAAGACTTCCACTGTATACACCAATTTTTGAAGATGAGCCCAACTCTCTTTCTCTCTCTTGGTGATGAGCTCTGAATGGCTGATGGTGAAGCGTGCCGGTTTTGCATTTCAAATTTTCTCTCTTTTTTTTCTCTCTCTCTCTCTCTCTCTTCTCTAGCCAGTGAGTAGCACTGAAGCCGATGTTTTTCATTTGTTACATCAGTTTTTGGATTCTTCGTTATTAATCACCCTGTGATAAAACCACCAAAGTACGATGTATCAGTGACTGTCAGCACACCACGTAGTTGTAACTTTTGTGTGCATACGATTGTTTGAAAAGGGGAGCTTACGTACCAAAACGAAATGATCGAGGCTCTGGCAAAACGCTCATTATTTATATATCCTCCGAGAAAAACGAGAACCACCAGGTGGACGAAAACTAATGATACGCCGATCACCAATTTCGCTGAAGTATCAGAGATCGAACAAATGAACATAAAAAAAAAAAAAAAAAAAAAAATCTTACCGTCCGAGTGGCAAAATCACTGTTATTACTCAACACGCGTGTAGTATAAACGCACGTGGTGTTATTGGGACTCGCACGGTTATCCTCGATAATAATCAGTGCCATTTATACGCACGTCTCTCTTTTTGCTTTTTACCATACCACAAAGTTGAAGAAGAAAAGAAAAAACATGATGCTCATGAATCAAAAATAAACGACGACGAAAATACGTATTTCTTGTCGCGCAAGAGCTGACAGTAGCCCATCTGAAAACTCGTTTTCGAGCAATCAACGAGCAAATGGAAAAAAAAAAAAAAAAAAAAAAAATTAAATGATAATAACGAGACGAAAAATACACTCTTTGGGAGCTTGTAAGGGGAGGGCATTCGTGCACACTCGCTTTAAAAAAGGTCTTTTTACGTGCATATATTTATAAGTATGCACATCCACGGCGACCTTTCGAGACTGTAATTAGCCGACCTTTACGTGGCTAATGAGGCTAAGGATGTTGCATGTACACGTATCGAAATCCATACACGTACAAAGCGTAGTATCGCACGTGTCCGTTGGCTTTCGTTCATCCTTCCTCCATTCGTGCACAGGCGTCGTCGCCGAAGCGGCCATTCATGCTTACCATGTATATGGATCATTATACAATAAATGAGATATTTTCTCAAGTCATGTGATACTTATTTAAAATTCATTTTTTTCTACTCTATTTGTGGAAACTATCAATTACAAGTGTCCCAGAGTAATTGATCACTGGGTAAAATCAAATCATGGAATGAAAGTTATGAATTACAAAAAGAAAAAAAATTTAATGCACAGACGTAAGCCGTTGAAAATAAAATTTTTGCTTTACAATAATGACCTTTTGTAAAAAGTTTTGACTCGAAATAATTCGATCCGCCGTTTTCAAGCCTATTATATCGCGGGTTTTTGCGCAATGGGCCATATATTACGTGCACGCGCTCTAGAGCAAGTCTGAATGGTTGGTTCATCGATCGACTCGACCCTCTCGCGCAAGCGCTTCTGTATCCATCCGCCCGACGCTCTTTCCACTGCGGTATATACTTATTTATCTACCGGCTCGTTATGATTTACTTTTTTTTTTCATCATTACGTATACTCATGTTTCGATACGTCGATGATATTTTTTTTTTTTGCACGACTCTCTGACTTGCATTGCGTGACTTTCGGGGAATCCTATTACCGTCCGAGATGTGTTACGCGTATCTCGATTATTCCAGTCCTCTTTTTGTTTGTTCAAGATGACGATGCACGTGCTTCTCTTTTCCTGGGGGAGAAGAGATTCCAATTTTTTTTTCCGATGCTTCGTCTTGTACATTATACACAGTGTACGCCCTAAAATTGTCGTGGATCATCTGCTCGAGTATGAGAACTTTTGGGGACCCAAGAGGAAGTAATTAACTTGTCGGGATGGAGTTGACTTTTTTTTTTTCTTTTTTTTTTTTGAACCTCTCAAATGTGTGGTTCTTGGTTATTAGGTAAGACGATTCCAATGATGAGAGTGGAAATTTTTTTAACAACAATTTTGTCGTTTATGCGGGACACGTGTCGGCGTTTGTGTTACATACTTTTTGAAAAAATCATAGTTGAATACACGTGTATATTTTTGAGAATCTTTTTTTTTTCTTTTTAATTCAACCTTAATTGGTTTACTTGACTACAAAGAAATTCACGATTTTTGGCTTCCTTAATCATCACAATTCACCTTGTCAATTGTCTTTAATTAAAAATTTAGCATACAGTTTATTAAAAATGAAAAAAAAAAAAAAAAATGAAGAAACACGCTTCAACCAATGTAGTAATGTTTTCTTTTACATGTAGATGAACGCAACCTTGTCCTCCATATAAATTGCATTCGCGCGTATAACGAGAAAAAAAGAAAGTGAGAGGGCAAGGGAAGGGAAAGAAATGAAGTCAAGCGTACACGAGCACATCTCTTACGTAAGACAGTCGCCGGGGAGCTTTTTATCCATTTGGCGTGCATGTGGATGCACACACCTGATGGCAGCTCGCTTCGGTTTCTCTCGATAAGTGTACATATACGATCCATGTAATTTTTGGTGCACCATCGTTTGCGTACGTATTCAACTGCAGTTTTTTTATCGCTTTCATGCATTCGGACCAGTAGGCCCTACTGTGGGCGACCGTGAGGTTGCCTATGTTGTTTTACTTGTGCATTTTTATTGTGGTCCTGCGTCATCAACTGTATCAACTTTCAGGCTCAGCAACAATTGTTTTTGCTACGAAAATAATTTTTCTTCCATGCGATAAAAAGCTAAAATTGATGACGTTTTTAACAATCATCATCGTTCATTGGATTAATTGTGAGGCTTTTATTTTGTCGACTCAACAATATCGGCAAGTATATATCTACATTTCACTTTGCAATTCCTGGTAATGCGGTATCAAAGTTTGTCTCAAATTATTTTTACAATCAGTACAGCCACCTTGCGTATTGTTAATTTGATAGCGCGATACAGTTACGCTCTGAGCTGACCGTAGGATGTACTCGGGGTATCACAGGTCGTAGTTACTAACAAATAAATAATATTCAAACGGATTATCTTTCGTAAGATTTTAATAAGTCTTCCTTCTAGTTTAATTTTGTTTCAATAGATGCGTGTTGGTTCGAAATTAGGAAAATGTAAAATAAAGTACTTAAACTGAAGAAAAAAAAAAGAAAAATCGGATGGTTGTAATCTAAGTGGTAATAATGAGGAGTTTCTTCCGTAAATCTACGGAGCAAACTTGACATAATTTTCGGGCTTCGCGAAACTCAGCTTAAAACCCCTTCATTTTACGTGTTTCCAATTTTTGATTTCTTTCTGTTGAAAACCTCGCAGGGTATAAATGATGGAGAAAAAAACAAAATCCTCGAATCTCTTGATGGACATAAAAATGAGAAATAAATGCAAGCCCAGAGAAATGAAAAATATCAACTCGCAATCATTGATAAGCCATCGGGACACCACGTGCGAGTGTAGCATGGGTGAACCTCGCGCGCCCCGAGAGTTTTTGCACCCGAGACCACGGGCTCGGCCTCGAAATACGATTCCCGTCGATACGATACACTGACAGTCTCTCGTCCGGCGCGCGTACATAAACGATCAAGTGACTTCCCGGAGGAAGGAGGGTACTGTCGCACACCGATTAAATTAATACTTGGGTGCATATTATATACGTTATAGTGTAACTTTCGCGATTTAAAGCGGCATTAAAGCCGATGCGGTAAAACGAGAGAGCAAGAGGAAGAAAGGAGAAACTGCACCAAGCAAAAATCCAAAAGTGAAGGCGAGGAAGGAAAAAAGACCGCCAGGCGAGGAAAACCTGTGAAATGTCAAGTAGCATAGTGTCGTGTACTAATTTTTAACCATTTATTTATTTATTTATTTATTTTATTTTTTTTTTTTTTTTCATATAAGGTCGCCTGTATAGCCCTGATCGATGTACTTGAATGAATATGGTAATATTCGTAGAGATAATTCGAAAAAATCACGGAATCTTCGTCACGAGTTGACGAAGCGAGTGACTCGAACTTAATTGATGAGCCTTGCCTGACTATAATCGAAGCTTACTACTTGTGCGAGATGCCTTTACCTGGCTATGGCTGATTGTTAAGTTACTAGTAAAAAATCAAATAAAGCAAAAACCTTGTACTTGTCTCGACGAGGAGTCTACAAAATTTTATTTGAGCTCGTAGGAAAAAAAAAAAAAAAAAAAAAAAAAAAAAAAAAAAAAAGATACGAGCCGAGCGCGAGCAAAAGAAACAAGGATAACATATTATAAATATTTACGCGCGTGTATACAGATACGACGCACGTATACCTGTAGAGCGCAAGATTGCGTAATCTCGAAAACGCTGCTCCGAAAAAAATAAACGCACGTACAGAGCGAGCCATTCATCGAGCCCCGGGTACTTATATATAGTGTACCCATACTGTTGCTGCTGCCTCTTCGAGCGTCGAAGCGTGACCGCGAGCAAACTATCGGCTTACCGGCGCTCCGGTGTCGTGATTATTCTTGCATCGATCGCCGTGATACACACACAAACACAAACGGAGCTCTCCTTCCTCGCATGTCAATAGTCCCCGGGAGGGCCGAGCGTTGTGTATCGTGTACAAAGGAGGAGAAGAACGGCGTACGTGCCTCTTCCTCGTGGGCCTTGCTTTACTTCTCCCGACGACGCAAAAACGGCCTCTTCGCTGCGCGATGGCGAAGGAAAAGAGAAGATGAAAAAAGAAAAGAAAAAAAAAAAAAAAAAAAAACAAACGAGCGCGCGCTTTGACTTAAATTTTGCGCCTCTCTCTCGCAGTCCCAAAGCCGTGGCTTTCTTTTCCCCGCTCGTGCGCGCGAGCTCGTTTTTTTTTTTTTCTTTTTCTTTTTCTTTTCACTCGCCCAACCCAATGGCTCGTGCTGCAGATGTGCGTCCCCTTCGCGGTTGCGTATACTATATGCCAAAGTCGCCAGCTACTTTTTCCACGTTTCGATATAACGCGCGGCCTTTTGGAGGGCTCGGCGCGAGAGGAGCGTGTCGTAACTCTCCCCCTATTGAGTTTCTTTTTGCAAGCTCGATTCGTAGGCTGCGCTTCCATCGAAGTGCTTGTCATATGCGCTATCGGCCGTTCGCAGCAACCCGTATTGGACTATAAATACGTGGTAAACAGGGAGATCAAAGAGAGGACTGTGCAAGAAAAAAAGCAAGCCAAGCATCGGGACTGCACGCACATTGGTATTGGGTGTCTACGTGTACTTAAAAGAAAAAAAAAAAAAAAAAACAAAAAAAAAGATGTGGTGGGATGGTGATGCTGTACTTACTGGAAGAAGGAACTGTGATGGTGGTGCTCGTTGGGGAGTCTCGCTCTCTCTCCGTGTCAGCTTCAAGATGTCAAACACGTGTTGGGAGACTTGCCTTCAAGACTCCGAGCTGCCGATGTTTTCGTCGTCCTTAGCCAACGACGCTGTGTATTAGAACGTATTGCTAATAATGGCCAATTGCGTACATACCTCGGGATATTTGGAACATTTTTGCATATAGAGGCTGGAGTTTCAATAAATATGTGAATCACCCCAAAAATGAACTTTTTTTTTTCTTATCTTTGGAGGGTTGTGAAAAATCTTACATAAAGTCTTATGAGAGAAATGAAAGAAGCCTTAGCTCTCTGTAGTCATTTAGTCGTCTCTGATCAAAACAATTTGCTCTGCGATTTCTTTCCCCCTAGAAGGACGACTTAATAAGAAGAAAGCTGTCTTTGCAATGAAATTATGATAATTTACTCGTGTTGTGTAAGTGCTTGTAGCACATTTTAACTCAAGCTCTAATGGAGGTGAAAATTTCATCAGGTCGAATTTGAGTGACAATAAAATACCTCGTGATTTCATGAACCATCGCAAAAATGATGCAAAAAATTACGATCGAACTTCAGTCACCGGATAAACATTTCAGACATTACCATACGTAGCTGATACGAGCACCTTTTGTATTTGATCTCAGATTGTGATGCTTGAAAGAGCAGGAGGGAGAGAGAACATAAGTTGGTTTTAATTACACGTCTAATCCTTAAATTGCGATTTTCCTTTAACTACGAACTAACAACTTACACCAGCTTCGTCAAATATAGTATACGTGAGCGTGTAGTACTGAGAACAGATTTTAAGATTCACTCATCCAATCGTTTAATATCATTTTTACTTATATATGCATTAGTTCTGTAACAATTGGGGAAAAAAAATCAGATTATCGGTAAGATAGTAACATTCGGGTACGTACTCTGAATACACTCCAAGTTATACACCTTTAGTAATTTTAGTAAACTCAAATTCAAGAGTTGGAAATTTAATTGATGCCCCGTCAAGTATCTCAGAGGTACAAGATTTCTTACAATGATTTCGTTCACAAATCAAATTTACCGGTATTGATATTTCATGAGATTGATTATTTTTGTCATATAAATATTTGCACAAAAATTGTAGTGCAATTAAATTTTTAGCGATTTAGCTGTTGAAAATTCGTTCATTCAAGTATTAGGTAAAATAAATAAAAGTTTGTCTTCAAAAATATAATTTTTATTTCCAATATACGTTTCATAAACATTAAAATGAGCAAATACAGTAGTTTTAGATCAAGGATTGCATTAGCCAACACCACATATAAACAAAAATAAAATAAAAATAATTAAATAAAAAACAGAATACCGACATTAAAAAATTTTAGTGGACATTTCTAAGAATCTACATTTAAACAAACCGGTTGACACAAAGTTTTTTAGATTTATTTTTAAACGGCTCTTTTGCTGATTGCTTGGCACCATTAAATCTCATTAATTTGAATTGCTGTAATTTAACTGAAAAACTCGATAACTGCGACTTGTCTTACAGTGTGCTTATAAGTATTTTTCGTTTCATCGGATCTCTGATCGCTTGTCTACTCATCTTTGTCTTCTCTCCATCTTCATCCCTATTACTGCTTTTGTCCTTCTCCTTGTATTTATCCCTAGCCAGTTCTTTTTCCCCGTTATGCTCCTGCTTTATTTCTGTTCCTTTTCATGTTCTTTGTTAGGTATAGAACTCTTCTTCCTCTTCTCGTCCCTTTCTTGTGGCGAGTCGTTTCTGTACCTCTTGCTTGATGTCACTGATGATCTGGAATACGATGACGACGACGAGGATGACCGATACTTGGGGTGTCCTGAGCCTCCGAATCTCGAGGTCGGCGACGGTGAGCGTCTGTACCTCACAGGACTTCGTGACAAGCGCCTATTGTGCTTCGGGGGAGGCGAGGGCGAGCGCCTGCGGTAGTGCACTGACGACGAAGCTCTCGAGTGGCTCGGCGAACGACGACGCACGCTGTGAGGCGAGGGTGACTTCTGCACTTTCGTGCGTCGCTCAATTAAATTGCGCAAGTCATCCTCCGAGCGTTTTTGTTGATTATCTGTCATGTACTTCAGCCTTTCCCTCAGATCTCTCTTTTGATTTTCGTTATTTAACCCGTTGTCATCGTCACCCTTGGCTTCACTTACTGTTGTTGTCGACCTGCTGTTGCTACGACTGCGTGATCCATCTACTGGTTCTTCCTTTACTATGATTTTTTCCCGTTTGACTGTGACGTTGGGATGAGCCTCGTGTTGTTGGGCAGCTAAAAAGGACTGGTTCGACTTCATTGAAAACTCAGAGCCATCCACACTTCTGAAGCTAACTGTTGCAGGTGACGGTGAAGACCAACGGATGGGAGAAAAGGCCGCGGGTACGTGGACTGGCGTTTTCATGTTCTGAAATTCGTCAGAGGTCAGTTTGTCATTGGCTACAATCGGCACTACTTTTGGAGGCTGCATTATACATGGTTCTATGTCGTCAAAGTCGACGGGCTCGCTCTTGATTACGACACCTGATATATCAATCGGCGTGTTGCTTTCCACGGAAACAGTCTCACTCTTGATACTAACATAACTCGAATCAAGATCCATGGTTTCATTTTTTATGTTGGATAGCAGCGCAGGACTTGCGTCGTTCGAGCTGAGCTCGTCCTCTCTTCTAGGTGAGCGTGGCTCTAGTTTTACTCGCACACTATCTACAGAGACGTTTTGTTTTTGCAACGGTGGACTGTAAGGGTCTTTTTCTCGCTTTATAGCCGGTTTTCTCGATAGATCTGGATACTCTCTTTCCTGTTTAACACGTGGTTGTTCCGTTGGTACTGGCGGACGGTACGGATTTTTGTCCTGCTTCGCAGTCGGTTGTCTCGATAAATGTGGGTGATGTCTTCCGTGTTCAACAGGCGGTTCTGTGGGTAGTGGTGGATAGTAAGGGTCTTTTTCTTGCTTTACAGTCACTGGTTGATTGTACAGTCGAGCCAACTGATCAGCAGACCATTCTTTTTCCTTTTTAATTTGTGACGGGTTGATTGTTGATTGAGCACTAGGCAAGGGTGCGCTCTCCTCATGAGTCCTTCTAGATTTTTCCTTATCAAATAGCTCTGTTTTAGGCTTCAAAAGTGACAACTTTTCTTTTTCAACTTTTTGATCAAATCGTTCTGTTTTCGGCTTAAGTGGCATTGTTCCCCCCAAAAAGTCAAATTCTGGTCTTTTTTGACATGATGACGAAGTAGTAGCATTTGACGCCGAGTCATACCTTGATCTTCTTGAAGGTGAAGGATGTTGACTACCAGATGACTTTTCCATTTTTGGCCTGATTGAGCCGTTATCTTTTGACCAAAATGAACCATCGGATCTTTCAGTTGGCAATGACAGACGGTCACGGGCTCGGCAATTATTTGGTACAGCACTTCTGTCGGAACTATTTTGCGCATAAACTTCAAATTCCTCATTTTTAATGAATTTCCGGTCCTCTTTGTTGACATTGCATGTTGAACCAGTACTTTGAATATACTGAACTGTCTTTTCAATGAGAGATGGTCTTTCAAATAAAACAGCAATGTCAAAGGCATCTTTCAAGGATGGAGATTTGTCAATAACACAGCCTCTCTTTGGCAAAAATCCTTGGCCCATGTCATCATCGGTACATATTAATGTAGTAATAAGTTTGTAAAAGTCTCTCGAAAATGTTCCATATATGACAACACTCCAAACTGTAGGTAATGCTCTTAAAGCTCTGTACACCAAAGAATCTGTAAAAACCAATATTGTTTTTTTTACATGAAGATAATACAAAGGCAGGTTACTCAGCAGAAAAGAGTAAAAAAAACAAATTTATTTAGCCAAAATTTTTACTATTTACTTTTTCCGTATGGAGTTGCTAGATGCATCATTGCAACACTTTTGCATTTTTTCACTAATGGCATACATTTGGTCTGAACGTCTTTAGGCTGGCAAGTAATGAATGTTGCGTTATAAATACCATTCAAGGATTTTAGTTCTTCAGCTGCATCAATGTCGTGTTGCAATGTATTCAGCCCAATAACCTTATCACATTTCTGTAATGAAGTATAAATTTAGACTTATTTATTATGTTACCTCGCTTTTTTGAATTTCAAATAACAAGTTTACATGAGACAACATAAGGCTCAGTGCACCAAAATTGCATCCTATATCGATCAATGTGGTTTCATTACAAAGTTGTAGGAACTCAGTCATGAGTAATCCCAATTGTATTGCCTCTATGGAATTGAAATTGATATTCGTTTTTGGAGTATATTTCATTGTTATTGGGCCAACTTTGTCTCTTAATTCCAAGCAGCCACTCAAAAATGTTGGGGGCATACTTGTTTTCTTCTGTGACCTGGAAAAATCTACTTTTGTTATATCAACTTACAGCTAATTAAACAATTAACAAAAATTTCTTTTCAACATACCACTTTAAATTTAAGCAGTATAATGATACAACATTACATGCCCTACCTGGCCCATGATTAAAAAATCTTTTCATGTGGGGTATTAGTGGTCTAATAGCCTTACCACAAACTGTTAATTGTAATTCACTTTTGTAATTACTTCTTATTTTAATATAAGTCCACGTTGGTCTTTCTTTGACAGAGTTGACGTCATCATTATGATATGCATGTAAAGATGTGTCTCTGGATGCCTCGTCAGCAAATTGTTGAAACACCTTAATTATGCAAAAAATGTTTAATTTACGTTTTACGTTAATTATAATGATTAAATTGAATGAAAGTTTTTTTGGACAAGCACCTCTACGGTCCGCATTATGTAAGCCGGAAATTCACTCTCAAAAATATTATTACTTTTTGTTGAAGTAGATGTACCAACATGTTCAAGTACTAAAATTTCGCAATCAACTGTGTGAGCATGATCTTTTATTGGTGCACTACACTTTTTTATGCCTATAATTCATTATTTTCTCTGAATAAATAAAGTAAAACCTTTTCGGCAAATTTTTTTAAATAATTATATAATATTGGAAACTAACAATTGAATCTCCAGTAATTTGTCCATGGTTTTTTCAAAGATGGGTGTCTTGGAGGATCTAGTAGACAAAAAGGACTATTATGGTCTTTCTCTATTCTAGTGATGGTTTCTCGTACATTTGAACTAACCATGCAAACAATGTTACTCAAGTCACTTAGCCGATTTTTTGCCTCTCTAACTTTTTTCTGAATCTGAAATATACAAAATACAATTATTCCATGACCACTAATGGACATTTTTTTACAAAGAAAATTATTCTGGTACACAAGTGCGATTTGATGAGTGTACATACTATTTCGTTGTACCAAGAAAATGTTTCACTTATATCTTTATCTGATTCATCAGGAAAGTCATTATAATAATCTTCGTACTGTTCATTCTTGTCATCAAAGTCATCTGCATTGTCTTCTGCTCCTGATGGTAGAACACTACTTTTTGCAAGGTCCTGCTCCTCTTGATCGAGCAGTGCATTGATTCTGGCATCTAATTCCCGATCTACATGACTTGCGTCATCAATGGGCCCAAGTATTGACTCATTGGAGTCATCCACTCTGTAGCCTCTATTATGGTTACGACTGTAGTTGTCCCTTTCTTTATAATAACTCATATCTTAACCGTAGACTTGAAAATATCCAATACTAATGCACAACTGTTAACTAAACTGTAAAAAATATTTAGAGGATTAGGTTCATTTTTCTTTCCGATACTGTGGTATTTGTTCATAAGTTCTCAACACTGCGAAAATTTTCAAGTATACTTGGCTGACTAATTGATTTATATACGGAAATGAGATGTAAAATAGATTGGATGAAACGATTCTTTGGAAAAGCACACGTACCTATTGGCAAGGCGTAATTATAATGCGTATTGTTTGTAAAATCAGCTCAGGCATATTATCATAACTAAGTTGTTACATTTGTTCTATACCGAATACCAATACTTATTATTTTCCTGATGTCCAAAAATTTTTTCACTAATTGTAAATGATTAAGCAGCACTTGGCAAGTTTCTTCTCCCTTGTAATTGTTTGGGATCGAATGGTTTTGACGCCACTGTCCATGCACGTTATCTGCTTGCTACACTTTTGTTTCTGCCTGCTTATATAGCCGCCCCAAGTAACACTGAATTTATAATTTAGTTTGTACTTACTTACGTTGTTTTGTGATCTTCGAGTCGAGAGTCGTCGAGAATGTGTGGTGTTGCTGACGTTGCCGTTCCCTAAATGCCTGTCGCCGCGTAATACCGCGCGTGTTGTCGTATTCAGCGCATACGATAAGTATAACGTGTAGTTAGTGTACTGTAATAAAGTATACTAATACAGGGATTCGGCTAACTGATAAACTGATTGGAAAATACACTCGTCACTCACGCACAAAACACACTACTTTTATTTAGACATTTTTATACGCAGCAAAGCACAAATGTATGATAATTAGTTACATATTAGCCAGGTACTTCATCTCTTCTCGCAATTTCATGCAAAGTATGGCGAACCTTAAATTCTACAACCAACGCGCAATCACAATAGTAGGTACTTAATAATATCCAAGTTTAGAGAATGTATACCTATATATATATATATACACTGTTTTGGAGGGACAGGGACAGCCTGCTTAGCTGATAGCACTAATTAGGTACTGATAGCAGTGATAGCTCTCACGCGCAGTGATAAGATGCTTTTGTGGCTTCATTTTTATCCTGACCAGAAGGCGCGTCTTATGTATAAACCTTCTTACTCAGCCGGTAAAGTCGCTCAAGGTCATTCAAGGCCACCCAGCATGACCTCGAGTGACCCTATCATTCTGTATACGTGAAGATGGATATTTCTTAACGCTGGGTGACTCGTCGTGATTCATCAAACGAGCTGAGCGCGCACCTAATAGCGAATTTTAAGGTTAAAACGTATTGCATCGCATTACGTAAACGCATTGGGTATTTATTGGGCTCCGGTCGTTCCGGAAATGAAATAAAATTTATTTTCAAAGTTAGCGCCATCTAGCGTGTGATTTTTTTTGTCGCTCATAGACCCTACTGACGTTTTTTTGCTTCGGGCGTGATCGGGCTTCTTCGGCGGCCCTCGCTCTTGTGTGTATTTCAATCAGCGCCATCTAGCGTGTAATTTTTCTCGTCGCTCATAGACCCCACTGACGTTTTTTTTTTGACCGGCGAAGAAAAGCACAACTCAGATTTTGCCGTTGAAAATAACATAAAGAAATCTGAGTTGTGCTTTTTTGTCCGCGGACAAACTGGCTATATTCGACGGCCCGGATACTCTACTGACATTTTTTTGCTTCGGGCGTGATCCGGTGATCGAGCTTCGTCGGTGGGGGCGACCTTAGCTCTTGAAGATCACACCCGAAGCCAAAAAAACGTTCGTAGGGTATCCGGCCCGTCAAATATAGCCAGTTTGACGGCGAACAAAAAAAGCACAACTCAGATTTCTTCATGTTATTTTCAACGGCAAAATCTGAGTTGTGCTTTTCTTCGCCTGCCAAAAAAAAAACGTCAGTAGGGTCTATGAGCGACGAGAAAAATCACACGCTAGATGGCGCTGATTGAAAATAAATTGGATTTTAGATAAATTAGATTAGATTAGATGAGAGTTATAAGTACCTATGGCATTATAATTTATACCTATAGGTTATGAAATAAAGAAAAAAAATAGTGTCGTGGGTATGGAAAGTTTTGTTTGTGTGTTACTCCGTGTCCCTTGATAACGATGAACTAGTTGATAATTGATTAAAAATTGAATTTGACAACAATTCTTATCAGCATTATTGTAAGAGCTGTTATGTAAATTTCTACACCAATATAATTATACACTATTGTTCACGGAATGAAATGTTTATCGTTTCCCATCACACTTACCGAGAACCCCTTTAAATTCACATGGCAGTCAAAACACTGATAATACAGGAAAACCCAAAGTGACGGTACCTCCGATTAGTATTCAAGCTTTGCCACTGCATTTTTATACTCGATTGAAATCATTAATGCGAACCTCGTTGCGACGGCCACGACTTAACGGTACTACCCCACCTATGCACCTATACCTCTCTGGAGTATATACATGCATATGTTATGTACGTGTTACTTATTATCAACGTGTTCCAAAATCAACGTATGATTGATATCATAAGTACCTACTCTTGGAAAAAACAAATGAAAAAAAAACAGCCGCTGCAGCAATTGTGGGACGTAAAATTGTATAATATACATGCGTTGCAGTACGTGACGCCTCGCACCCATACAAGCACGAAAATCACTTAGATGTTTTAGAATACCGTAGCAATGGGAATTTTTTTTCATAATATACACAGAAAAGTATGCTGGTGTCGATAACATTTTGGTTTAATTTTATATTCGCCAGTTGTCATTCGTTAGGATATTGATGCATTTCTGTGTACCTTCAACATTTGTAAAACGGACACGTTTTTGCACGTTTTTTACAGGCAGCGGGGCATGTCGCGATGAAACAAGTAATATTAAATGTGAATTCGGAACTCGCGAGAAGCATTGTTTTGGACTGTACTGTTACTAAGGACTGTTGGGTGTTGGTTACAAAAAAGAAAAAAAAAAAATTATACGCTTGGCTTATTTTGAGCAACAATGCAATTAGTCTTTTGCTTTCGAGTTTCGCTGAAGAACGATTTGTTAGATCGCATTTGTCTAACTCATCATGCAACGAAACAAAATTCATTGGATTTTGAATGTAATGAAGTCGCGATACGTACTCAATTATTTTGAATTTTGAATTTTTTAGTGCAGGAAATTAAATATTCCAGACTATAACTACGAAGGACTATCATGACATGTATGGTTATAATATTTTTATGTTACATCACAAGTACCTATGAGTAAGTGTAATCATCCGTCACTGGCACTGGCAATCATCATCATCATCTCTCTGAAGTATTAGAACTGCAAGTACCTACGCGCAATCACCAATTCGAAAACAATGCAACCTAGAAATAAACGCCCCCGCGAGTTCGTTGTCTCGTAAAAAGGAACGATATCCGAGTGCCCGTTCAGACGAGAGAGCTAATCAATTCCCAATAAAATCCTCGATTGGCATTTCCTCTTCCTCCTGCTCCATGGGAGCTTTATAGTGGTGACGGCGGTGGTGAGCCCTGATGCGACCTTCCGCCTTGTATAACGCGCGGAAAGCCATTTCCTCCGTGATTTATGCAAAAGCTGTGCACATACACTTTTCGCCCGCCTCTGCTAGACAGGTATGTAGGTATATCCCGTCTGTCTCTCATAAAATTAGCAACGAAGGACGATCCAAAGCGATACCTAAAATATCGCGGTGTAGACTGTCACCGGGTTTTTTTTTTTTACACGATACGAGTATAATTTTAGCCGACGATTGTGTTTGCGAGCCGAAAAAGTATACAAGTACCTGATGCATAACTCGACAGTTTTCGACAGACATCGTTAAAAATAACCACCCGAATAATAGAAAATCAATGAACATCACCGGAATGATGGCCTCTTTTTTATACCCGACAACTGTAATGACTTTTTTCTGCTAAAATGGCACAAATGGCACACACTCCGTGCAATAACTCAATCGATCGTGAGTATCTTGTAAACCCTTCCCTAAAAAAATCGCCGCTCCTCGTCAGACCCACCCAAGCGGTACCATCACCATCCCCCGTGCTCATTTTAACATACACACACACACACACATCGCCCGCTCTCGTTCCCTCCCTAATTTTCGACCATCCATTTTTCCTTGAATGGACTGCAATGTACTCCACCCACGCGTATATCACGCAGATTCGCTCGTAGTATATAGCCCGAGGTCGTTGGGGCGTGTATATACAGTACACACTCGCGCCGGATCGATCGGGCGAGGGGGCGGATATTCTTCCCCTCCCTGCTGCCGCGACTAGCCAAGAGAGGAGGGGGGAGGGAGGGAGGGAGTCAACGAGCGGTCGTTCATTGAGCGGCTCTCGCGGGCTGAATGAAACCAGGGCATCCAGGGGCTCGCTTCCCTCCCATTCAAGCCGCCCCCTCCAACGGGTCGACGCCCGCGGCTTCCGTCCGTCCTTATGACTTCCTCGAGCGCCCCCTCCCCTCGAGTGCCATGTAACGTGTATACCCTCGCGCTATCACGATACACGTTATATTACATACCTATACTTGCGGAATTTGGGTGCGTTGTCTTGATACTTTGAGCGTTTTCGATCAATATCCTAGAGTTTTTATTTTTACCCATACGTTACATCGGTTGTTCCTCGGTATGCCTATACATAGAGGCTTTCCAAAATTGATAGTATATACTCGCGCGAGCTCAATCGATTCATTTTCCTTTCAATTGCAGTGCTGCTAAATCGTTTTCCCGAGTATATATATTGTAACATTACGTTCATACAGGAAATAACTAACGCGCACGAAAGATGCTGTTTCTCTCCCGTCCCGCTTCGCGCGGCGCGATAATCTCATTACGTGTAAGACACGAGCTTAATTAAATTTTCTAAAAATAACCCCGAGCGTCGCTACGGCTCCCCGAGTTAATTAGCCCCTTGTTGTTTGCCCCTTCCGCCATCTCCCTTTCCTTCGTCAATTAGATCGCTTCGGTGTTACTCCCTCGCGGAGAGCAAATTTGCCGAGTACACACAACTGTAATATGTACGCGATATACCGCGTGTCGATTGAGCTAAAAATGTCACTTCTGGTAAAACAGCACCGAATTGGGCTGGGGTAGTTCAATTTCATGGGAATTAAAAATCACTGGAGGTCAAAAATCGCGAGAATGACAAACAGAGGTGGACCGTGGTGAGCTGCAAATATCCGGGGGACCGGCCTGACCCCGCGTCGCGCCGATCGGAGGGGAGACCGGGGGGTGCGAAAGAAAAAGGGAAGGCAGAGCGAGCTTTCGAAGGGAAATCGGGTCAATGGGTCGAGCCGCGACCCCAGCCCCTCCTCTCCGTCTGACGTCGTCGGCGTTGCCAAGGGACACGAGGGATCGCCAACTCTCACCCCCACCCCCCGGTTTTCCGTCACATCTGTGCACTTTGGGACTCTACGAAGAGGCCGAAAGGGCGTACCACGAACGGGGCTAGCATAGAGCAGCCTTCGACTGAACTCTCTCGCTGAGGTATTGTATAATATATATATATATACGAGGTTCGGGCCAATGTCGTTTCCTTGATCCACTTTTTTTTTTTTTTTTCATCATCTACGTCGCACGACTGACGCACGTTTCGTATTTATAATTCGAATCGATACAATTGATATAAACCATACTTGCAATTAATTTAATTGCAATGCTGATGATATTGAGGGACGATTTCGGCTGGTTGTAACTTTACCTTGTCTAGCACTATATACGTACAATATAGTGAAATATATGGTATGTTGTGAAGCACTCTGGGGGTAAAAATTCACGCAGTCGCGCACATTTGATCACCTCTGCACGCTCGATGAAAGGTAAAACGTTTTCCCGAGACCCGCGCATCTTGACACGTGTGACTGCCCTGCCTATATAGAGCAAGGGAGACGCCACGCGTCAGCGCATAATATATACTTTATTTTACTACAGTCATCATCATTTGCAACATCATTGATAGACTTTTAAGGGCTGCACACAATAGTATGAAAATTTGCATCCGAAACCTCAATAGATCAGTTAAGTATATATAGGATGAGTATACGTGTGCGTATGCACGTGTGCCGGATAGAAAGGAGACGAAAGAAAAGAACGAAGGAAAGACGGCGAAAAGGGGACAAATAAGATATACCTACACCGGAGAGACACTCCGTTCTCCCTTTATCGTTTATTCTCAAGGCCCCGTCGTGTACAGTATTCGAGAGGAGCGATAGAGTTTCCATGAAGGCCGGAAGCGGCTGCAGAGAAAGAGAGAGGGCCGGCAGGTGGTCGCCGGATGTGCATCCTCCTTTTCCGGACGAGGCCACGCATTCTGTATACACACGCACACGTGCTGTTACATCCGAGAGCCGACGCCCGTGCATGCGTCTCCGGGGACCCTTGTAACGAACAATAAACCCCTGCAACACAGCTTTTCGCAACTTTTTCCGGAAACGTCCTTTAACTTCCTTCCTTTTCTGCATACTTATGTAGGTAAGATGCATTCGTTTGGTAACGACTCAAAGGATACATTTATGTATACCTATACGTACTTACCCACAATTCTTTGAATCAAAGAAAATTTCTTTACCCTCATTCCGTTAAATATTTTCTTATGAGCAAAAAAATATAAGTTAATTGAAAATAATATTTCATTAAATTCAAATTTTCTTTTTTTAATTACGAATTTCTCATTTAGTTGTACGAAATGTTTTTTTGGATCGACTAAACTTGTTTCAATTAAAAGAAAACATTTAACGGAATGAGGGTAAAGAAATTTTCTTTGATTCAAAGAATTGGGTCACTCAGTGATATATATATTAATAGACTCTCTCGCGCGGATTAGCGCCAACTGAGGACGATGTATAGCTCTTTTATTATTCCGTGCTGGCGTTTACTGAGCCAAAGCCGCTTCTTCCCCATACATAATATATATTATGTACACGGCTTCCCCGACTTCCGCTTCCAATTGTCCACCTCAGGTTGCAGGTATGCGGGAATGTGTGTATATATATATGTATGCACAATAAAAGAGCGCGTGCGGAAGCGAACGACGCGCGTGGGAGTCGTATAGTGCAGCAGAGGGGAGTGTCGGAGGAAAACGTCTTATTCTTTTGTTGGCGAGGACTAAGAGTGATGGAGGGGGGGGGGCAGGGAAGAGCGAGTCCGGGCCAGGCTATAGCAGTTTCGGCCAAACAAGGCCCATTGAGTCAAATTAAGATTTACACGCCGCTGCTGCTCGCTTGATTTATTGTCGTTTAGTTGCGCTCTGATGCGGCGTTTCCTTTGCACCGGGTATTGCGGATCGGCTTATATATATATAGGTAATGCCTATTAGCTGTATAACCAGCAGATGCTGCTCTTCTCTCTCGAAACAGAGAAAGATTTTGTGTGAATGTGTGTATGCATATTTACAGGTATACGTATATACAGTTGACGCGTGGGCGAGAGTAAATTTATTGGTATACTGTAGTTCTCGTCGCTGGACTTTTTTCGCTAGTTATTATGCAACGTTCGTTATGTTAGATGCACCGCTACATACCTATACAATGTGTCCACTACCCCATAGAGTGTACGTATAAATGC
Organism: Copidosoma floridanum; assembly: GCF_036245765.1. Lineage (NCBI taxonomy): Eukaryota > Metazoa > Arthropoda > Insecta > Hymenoptera > Encyrtidae > Copidosoma > Copidosoma floridanum. The sequence goes on along the minus strand of NW_028321907.1, from coordinate 11,614,420 downwards.
GGAAGGCGGGCCAAAAATCCCTGGGGAAGGGAATGAAAAAAATGTGCACGTTGATCGGATGACGATTCGTTAATTTTACCGGGTGTTTGATGTTACGACAATAATATACGTGACTAACTTGACCATATGTGTGTGTGTGACCCACTTACTCCGCTTTCCCACAGAGCCTACACATAAGGTGTGGGTAATGGTCGTATCCTCGGCCAGATCTTGGGGATTTTTCTTATGTTCGTCTCGCGACGCTTGTTTTTTTTTTTTTTTTTTTTTTTTTCTGAGCGAGAAAATTGTGGGTAGAGCGAGTGTAAAACAGGGCAAAGAGCCGAGGGAATTGAGAGCTCTAGTCCAATGGGGAAAAAAAAAAAATTCATAGTGAAATGATGGCACTCAAAATCTGTGGACAGTAAAAAAAAAAAAAAAAAAAAAAAAAAACGTTAATGCTCGTTTGGGAAACGTTTTTCAATGACAAACTCTTTTTCACAATTCGTGTACCAACAATTAAAAGATACATCGTGGCATTCTTTGATGACATTTTAAACGATCAAACGGAAAAATTTAACGGGATACTTAATGGTAAGACATGAATCCCTTGCTTGGCAGCAATTTTTTGATTTTCTTCGAAATTCCACGAGGGATTATAATATACTCAGCATTTTTCCAATAACGCAAGAAAAAGGCGTAAGGCGTACCCATTACGCGTTTTTTTTTTTTTGGCATATTTTATCGGCGGATATTAACCATAGTCAGCTGAACTGTACCCCTAATTATCCAAACAGCCCGGAGATTATTAAGCAAAAACGATCGATAGCGCCACACTGTAAATACAGCGGTAGGGGTTGCAGATGTATCAGCAGAGCACGAAAAACTGGCATATTTATAGGCGCGTATACAATGCAAGGGTACAATTCCGCATCGGTTCCCTTTACCATCATACACATATAGATACGTATACACCAAGACTCATGCCCTGAGAAAGGTTTATATTGTATAAGGTTATACAAACGACGGAAGCAGCTATATATATATATAGGAAAGGTACTTTGTTTCCAAAGATCACACGTATATATACAGCAAGCACCTTTGCTCACACATATAGGGCTCGGTTCGCACAAAAAGAGCACGTCACACCCACCCACACACATAAACACGTATCTACACATGAAACACCGCAGGCGCGCGAGTGTCGTACGCCCGGGGCCCGAAGGCCCAACAACAGCAACGGCATATGTATATATATATATAACAAGCGGCAAAGGCCATCATAGAGGCACAGAAGCATCGGCACGAAGAGTCGGTCGCACTCCACTTGCCGGAAGCTCCGAGCGCGTTGTTCCCACGGTTATCCCGTGCTACTGCTGCCTCCGCTCCCTACTGCTTCTCTTTTCCTTCTTCATCGTCGTATACACATATACCCATCGTCCCACCTATACATCCTATCTTCTCTTCTGTCGTCGACGGTTCCTTTTCTTTTGTGCGCACCACATATATATATCACATAACTAGGGTACGTGAAACAATATATATGTGTCTGTCTGTTAACACACACACACGGTCATCAATGCAAGCATACCTACATGTATATATTATGGCTTTCCACGCGCCCGATGCATGTGTGCCCATATGTCCACACGCGCGTGTGCCCTTCCTCCCCCAGCCCCGATCCACATATAATATATACATATACATACATACACGGGCCCACCTCTGTTTTTTCACTTCAGCTGTTGCGTGGATGGTGGATGTATAAATATATACGTGCCGCGTGTGTAATACGGTTCGCGCGCGCGCCAGAAAGACGACGGCTACCATAATACGCTCTGCATTGGCTTCTGCCACGGCTGCCGCGCGTCTGTTCCCATTGTCATGCACGTCTTGCGGGGTGCTCTTTTGTTCGGAAGTCTCGGAGGTACAGGGAAGATACGGGACGGGCGCTCTGTAAATGCGGAATGTCTTTTTTATTATTATTATTTTATTTTTTTGAGGTCCCAATGTATATACATAATTACATAGGTGCGGCGTAACCCTCGGGGGTATATAAATATCTCAAAGATTTTTGCGGCCTCGCGTCGCATATGGTACAGTGGTGTTTGTAATGTGCCCTCATCTACCCTGTCATGACTAAGAAATCGTTTTTTCTTTCTTCCTTTTTTTTTTTTTTTTTTTTTTTTTCATGTTAGTAACTTTGAGGAAAATAATCCCTCTGTTATCTTTCCCCGTCGTGTATGTACATGTACATAAACGCCGATGGCTCATCAGACAAGCACTACTTTTCTTACATTAAACTGTACAGATAATCCACTGATAATATAAGCGCGAACTATACATGGGCATGATATATAAAATATGCACTGAGCTGATCCATACGCGGAAAATTCAAGCATTTAATTTCCATTGGCTGTATAATATATTGTAATATACTGTGAGATGAAATAGCCTCCCTTTTTGATCCGTGAAGGGTTGCACCGACATATAGCTCTCCTTCCTATAATTTCCAATAGGCCAAAGAACCCATGCACGCCAATACACTTTTACACACGGCATTTCCCTCTTATACCCCGACCACCGACGCATATACGATTATTATCACTCGGTCGAGACACGCGCGTAACCGGATTTTCGTCCCGGGCGTTGATGCCTATACGCAATACCTTTGTGAGATTTTTCTTCGCGTCCCTCCTCCCTCGTTCTCACAAGCACATGAACCTACGCGTGTACATCTGCGCGGATGTAAGATTGAAAACCTATATACATAATACAGTATACACGTGAAAAGGCGGAAATGAATGTGAGAGGCAAGGGAAAGAGCCTTCTCTGGGGCATTATCCGAAACGAAAACGCGCAGGTTTACCTGCTTATGCTGAAAGAGAGAGAGTTGCTTTGGCAGCATGAGCAGGTGAAACGAGAACTATAGGCGTAAAATCACGTAGGTGTACGTGTACTCATATATATATATATATATATATATATATATATATATATATATATATATATATATATATTATCTAGGTTGGGCAAGGCGAGCTGTATTTCTGTATACAGGCATAGGATCGGGGAGAAGCGATTTTCACGTAATATGGATATGGAGCGAGTGTGTATACACATGATGTTATGTACTTGCGTCGGGTTCACCGCCATCACTGTGACGTTGCAAGAGAGCTTTCCCTCCGTGTGTCCCTAAGGTGCGCTCATAGGTTTTTCCAGCTTGTGGGAAAAAATCCATATATTTTATACTCTCGTATAGGTATATATATATATATATATATGCACAGATGGACCTGTAAATATATAACCATCAAATGCAGGTGTTTTACTTCCGGCTGAACAACAGGGGATCATCTCCTTGCTTGCGTTGTGTTATCTTTACCGAAAATACCCGTGAGATAATCGGCTTTGCGTGTACACACACACACATATATATATATATATATATATATATATATATATATATATATATATATGAATGTGTATCTATCTACTTATCGCGAATGGATCGAAAAATCACTCGTTGAAAGCTCCTTGGACGTGGAAAAGAGAAAGCAAGGATGATAAATGAAAAACGATAAATAAAACGTACATATAATATACACTTCGATAATCCCGATTGAGCGTAAAAACTGTTTCCTCGCGGGAAAAACGAAGCCTTATACTTTGTATGTATACGTGTAGTCGGGAGGGAGGAAAAGAGTATATACAATATACGTACCGTCTTGTACTCTTGTAAGCGCGATTCGTTTATCCAACGGTAAAATCTGCGCGTCGCGTGAGATCGAGTCGAACGCATCCGGTGGACTTATAAGTACATCCATCAGTTCGTTCGTGCATGAGTGTATATATTATATGCACGTGTATCTATAATAGGTGTGTATGTGCGTACACACGCGTACAATATATAACATACACCTATATGGGTACAGGCGTGAAAAAAAAAATAGGAAAGGGAAGAAGAGCACATGGTGTATTTTACGTGTATACTTGCACACACGCACACACATAGTCGGGCGCTTGAGCACAATCTGTGCCATTGTGCACGGCCGATTTATGAATGGAGCGAGTACAGGGTGCTTCCGTTGGGCTCGTTTGTGATGTGTGTACATATACATATATGTGCGTGAGCCACGAAAACGACGACGCTGATATGTTACGAGAGGGAGGGGAAGCTTGTCTGATCGTCCTTACGTATAAATTTGTTGGATCCGGATTAAGGGAGGCGAGCTTTTTACAAAGATACATTGTCCAAAGTGTAGATTATAGATGCATATGTGGTTCAGCTTGGGTAAAAGAAAACACTGAGTTTTTTTTTTGGGAATTGAAAAAAAAGAAGGAAAAAAAAAAAAAAAAAAAAAATTGTCACATATCGTTGTACCATTGTGTACACTTGTTATTCGTACATTTATGTGTTGCATGCCTGTTCCACATTAAACGACTGTAGGGTGTATACCAGCGCGTGGGCGAACGAGAGCCAATCGATGACGTATATAGAATAAGACTGGCGATATCGTGAGGACGGCAAAAAGCTTTCCCGGCCAATAATTGTAGCCTATAGTGATACACCGCTCCCGAGCAGCCGTCAATTTGTGCGAGTGGGCTGCAATTATTTTTGGAGTGCCATTTATACTCCTTTTTTTCTCCTACACCCCCGCAAATCATACCATTACCCACAAATTAATTGAAATTTCCTAGAGAAAGATAAAGAGAGTGAGCAATTACCAATTATTTAGCTGGAAATTGAATTTTCGTGGCAACGAAATCAATCAAAGTTTAAGGGATATTACAGATATCTCTCTTTTTTTTTTTTTATGTGTGAAGGGCAAACGTTCAACGACCGCATGTATACGCCTATAAACTTGTAGGCGTGTACAACTAATCCGCTTGTCGATGCTCGGATGATCTAAAAATGTTCTCCGTTGGGTGGTTTCACGATTAAATTTTTTCTTTTTCACTCCTTGCACAGCCATATGCAGTACCACATGCACACGTGCACATGCATTACAATGGGCCTTCGTCTCCCGACTAAATCTAATACGGTCCATATAAGACCGCGCGCGCGAGCGCTCCGCCAAGGAATTCGTGAGTGTGGGCCGCACAGGCTGCTCAACTTCCGATACTGCGGGGGTGCTCTGTGTATATGTGTAGCCTTCGGTGGGACGGGCGGGACACGAGGCGCGTGGGCGAAGTTTCGAGGCGCGGTCTCGTGCTATCTGGACGCGCGTGTGTATTATTTTATCGGCCGTGCGTACAGCTTGGGATCGCTTCGGTCGATCAAGGAAATAAAAATGCGAGTTTTCACGAAAACGGTGTTCATTTGCTGAAAGAAAACAAAAATTAAAAGTATTTAATCTCCGTGAAAAAAGGTATTGAAGGAGACTATAGGGTAAATGTTCAACTTACAATTCATTTCTCTATAAGGCTTTTTTTTTTTTACTTTTGGAGGTTCACTGCGCCCTCGGAAGAATAGACTTATTCGCATCTGTGTGCGTCCAATCAGGGCAAGCATATCAATGGTTTAAAAAAAAATGGTTAGACGCACCAGACACCTAAAAATGTAATAATGCCAAAAAAGCATGTCACTAACTATAAATGTTTGTGATGGAATATCAATTATAGTAAAGAATGATAACAATTGATGAAATTAAATACTTGCTGAAAAATTTTATTTACTTTCTTGTATTGTATCATTTTGAAATCCAATAGGAGAAAAAAAAAAAAAGTTGATCCCTTAAATTGTTACAGATAAGTCGAGCGAGCATAGACGCGTGCAAGGAGTACTTCAGAGACGACCTAATCAAGGCGGACTGGCAGCTGATGGTGGAACTCAAAAAGCTCTTCCAAATCCTCTAAGTTCTCCCGTGAGTCAAAATCTTCCTTTTCCGCGCACCGCATCTCATTCTAACGATCCATCACGCATCAACAGCAATCGCAACCACGAGGACAGTAAACCCGTTTTCCTGTGTAATTCGATAATAAATGCATACAATATAATATTGTTTCATGTAACGATAATTCAACGCTTTTCGAACCCTGCCGTACACGCGTATAAGAGTGTGGGTGAAACAAGTTTGAAAATTAATGAAATTTTTGGCAAATCAAACATCGTATGTTTGCATACACCTACTAAAGATCGCTAAACTTGAAGAAAAACGAAATAAGAACCACAGTAAGGTATATTTGTCGGTTATTCTGTTACAATTTTTTTTTTTTTTATATTCCTTTATAATGTTTTAATTCTTATGAATAATGTTAATTTTTAAATCATATATTTTTTATGTGGTAAACGAATCGATTAATCGATATCAGGTCAAACATCAAATTTTATAGCGAGGTTGGATTACGACAAAAAAAATGAATATTTTTATCGTGCAAGGAATCTTTGTGAAAATTGTAAAAATATTGAGACTTACATTGATGAAAAAAAAAAAAAAAAGAAAAGTCTTATTACCATACAAGTCTTTCAAATAAATATAAAGAATACAATTAAAAAAAACCATCAATTATTTATTGTTTACTCGTACCTCTTTGCAAAATTCAATCTTATTCGACCACGATAAGCAATATACTTACTTACCAGTAATCGTTAACTCACGTTTTATGTCCACCTTTTATAAAAACCAGATAAAATATTCATACGTCGATTTTTATTGAAAAACTTTCCTTTTGTTTTGCTGGATAACTTTCAAAATTTAAAACCAGTTACACATTGTGATGAATCAGCTTCGAAATTTTGTATGGTCATCAATTTATCTCGCCTAATATTAAAGTGCTATCGGCTACGCAACAAAACTAGTAAAAGATACAAGATAGCTAATAACAAACGCAATGTCGACTATAGGCCTTGTGATTTTAAGTGTTGAAATAAAAAAAATAATAAAGACACGCAGACGAAAGAGCGACAAAAAAGGCATTGATGTCCCAGAAGGCGAGTTTTTTTTCGTACAAAAAAAAAAAAGAAAAAAAAAAGAAAAAAAAAAAAAAACGAAATGCAGGCGTTTGATACACATGTATAGATTTACAAAAAAAATAAGCTCGCTCGAATTTTAAAACTTCGTCCTTAATGCTTGTGGCTCCGAGAGTGGCGTTGAGCAAGTTATGTATTCAGTATATTATTTAAGAAAATTATAAAATCGTACAGGACTGATAAGGACTTTACAACATGATCAGCAGATCATCGGCTTGGATAAGTGTGCGTGGATATAAATAACAATATAATGATAATACGAGCGCGTTCAACGTACTAACGCGCGTTTCTTTATTTTTTTTTTTTTATTTATTTTTTTTTTTTTTTTGCCAAGTATACCTCGAAACACGTTTTGGACATTACTTTTTACGTATGTGGCTTAATAGTTTTTCAAAACTATTAATAAATATATTGTTTATTGATAAAAAAAAAAAAAAAAAAATTGTAGTACCTCGATTTTATTATCTCCTTGTAGTTTTTCAGGCATAAATGCTTCACTTGTGTACCATCCAACATGCTACCAAACGTCTAAAGTGTCTATGTTTGGAGTCAACCGAATTTTGGACAAATAATCAAGTGTGATAAAATCTATGAAAATTTTATAGAAGAAAATAATTTTTTTTTTAATTTTACCAACTTTGAGACTACAGTTTTTGTTAATTTCATTCAAAGGGGCTTTATATATCCCTATAATTACATTTTTAAATTATGAGTTGTGTAAAAAAAAAATAGTCTTCGCCACACAAGCGTCATCCAACCGGGACTACCCTACGGTCCCTAGGGCCTTGCTTTGCAGGTCCCTCGAGTCGTAACATAGCCCCGCCGACGATGGCGCTTCTGTGACGAAAACTATTACTTCTCATCTCAAGCCTTTATTGCAGAAGTATAATTTTACACCCATGTCGGATCCAACGTAACGTTGAGAATACTTTTAGGATTGTCTCGGATAGACAGGTTGACTGACAAGTCGAGTAGAAATTGAATGATAACTCCAAAACTCCAACATCCAAGAGAAGTCTCTACATGGGGTACAGGTACTTACAATCAGTACACAATGTGCTTGAAAACTACAGTAAAACTTTTGTCCCTCACTTTTGCTTATCAACTACTTAATTATTCGTAGGAAAACGTACATCGTAATTGTTTCATCTGCACCACCAACCGCAGCATGTAATCGACCACACAAGTCACCTATAGCCTTCCCTCCCCCGAAACATTGTTTTTCCGAATAAAAGCGCCAAGATAAAGCTCCGTAAGTACAATAATATAATAACAATTATTATACATCCACAAGCGAGCGATCTCTAACGTCTGCGTGTGGGCGCGCCAATCTCGCTCGAGCGGAAACAGGAAGCGTTGTTTTTTGTTTTTTTTTCCTTTCTAATCATTGCCGCGCTCGGCGACCAACTCGGGTTACCCTTATCTCGCGTCCCTCGTTTTAATACCGACTAACGCCGACTGTATCAATCCAGCGGAAGAGAGGCGGCTCGTGTGCGCGAGATCGGAGCAAAAGTGAGGCTTTCGCTTTCAAAGCGATGCTCCACCGCTGCTGTGGATATTGCACACACACACTACGTATATTCACGTGCACCGATAAAGCGAAAAATCCTAGATACGCCGAGAGTATTTGATAATTGTGAATGCTTATTGCACTTTTTGTCGTCACGTAATCGGTGTGGCGGCTTCAATAACCCTCGTAGGTCAAAATATTCAGATATCTCGCTTCCGGTGTCGGACGTGCACCATACACACGCACACACACGAGAGTATGGTATAACGAATCGCGCCAGTGGTGTCTCTCTCCATGCGTTTTCTGAGAACGAGAACAGAGAGAATCGCGCGGCGGAAAAATAAAGAAGAGCCAGACGTGGGTGGCGGCCGGGCTGGTAATTCCAATGAACGTGCAGAATTAATACCCGGCCGAGTTAATTAATCCGTGCAATTGGCTGGAGGAGCCGTTTACACATACTGTATTAGTTACACACACGGTGTCACTGTCGCGTTACTTACATACCGATTTACCATCATACTTATAAATATGACGTGTACGGCGTTAACAATCAAGAGAAATAATCATTGCCGGAGTACAATGTAATAGTCCACGAGATTAACCGTAGGGGGGAAAAAGAAGTGTCAAACCCCGAAAACGATGAGATTGATAAAGGAGTTGAATATATGATGGCCGTGGGGGTACGTGCTTTTTTCGCGAATAATCATTAGATGCGTTGCTCGGTACGTGTGGCGTCATTGCACGTGGATTTCTCCGACTGCGTTTGATGGGGATTCATACGTAGGTATACATATAACTAAAAGACTCTTTGTCGGCGCTCAATTACTTTAAAGATACGTGTACTTAATACTATTTTTCAAATGTACAGTCGCGACTCTTCAAATAAAACATTGCGATGCAATTTTACAAGTAGTCGAAAGTTGTAAGTACCATATGATAAAAAAGTGATTAAGCTTCAGTGATAAAAATACCCAATGGCAAAAGAATGGGCATTTTATCGTCCAAATTTCCTACGCGTGATTTATCCAGTATATTGCCCGTATTTGAAACTCTCTTATGAAAATGTATGAATTTTGCGCGTAAGTATACGAAGCGTGGGCAGGCACGCCAATCCCGTGGCCCAGATTGAAAAGCTTTAATTTCGCCTTCACCACTGCACGCTATGGCTAAACGGCATACACCTACACTTTGATAGGCATTCTCGTACATAGGAACGGAGATAACATTTAGGCCAACGGGAAATGCGTTCGTCGTAGTGATGTATGTATAATATGATGTAGAAATGGTTGGCTGCAAAAGATTCGCCCGCACCGTATGCTGATATAATATATATATATATATATATATATATATATATATATATATATATATATATATAATATATTTATAAAAGCTCTCTAGCTTCGCTGTACATCAGACACGCCGGGGAAGCGTTTCCGTCTCGTATATACGTGCACAAGCGTGAGCGTATAATATGTGCAGTGTATAACGTATATGTATGTAAGTAAGTAGGTACAGCGCGGCCGGATATCCTTTCGGCTCGCGATTATATGGCTCTCGTTGTCGACGAGGTCCCGTTTCTCTCTCTCTCTCTCTCTTTCCTTCTTTTTGCATCGCAGAGCTGCGCTGCTGCTGGCTACGAGTGCATGACTTTTACGAATCTGATATAGACTTGAAAGTTCGTCCGAATATTCGACAATGTTGCTTCAATCATCATACAATATATACAAGGGTATGCACATACCTATACTTCTTTTGATGGAAGTAGGCAGCTTTTGTGCGGCTGAAAAAAGTTACGATTGTCTTGCCTCGATACCTACATTTTTTTTCTTCTTTTAATCGACGAATCGTATGAATAGTTACACGTATCCTGTTGCGACACTCTTCCTCTTTTGTTGGTATCAATTTTATCATCTCCGTCAAAGTTATCTTCGATGAAAACACACGCGGCGTTTCACGATAAAGATAATACGCTTTTTTTTTTATCAGCCGAAAAGAATTTCATTCAATATCGGGTGATTGCACATTTACAATCTTCATTACCGATTTAATGAACTTGGGGTATTGTGAGTTATTATGTGTGATTTTTTTTTTTTTTCAATTATTTTCGTTGCAAGTAAAATTGAATGAGATGATACATACTTTGATGGACAAAAGTAATTGCAAAGTATTTCTTAAAAAATGCTTTTAATTGACGAATAATCCGTTAAAATACACGCTCAAGTAAAAGTACAAATAGAAAAATCTGTGGCGCAAAATAAAAGTAATACATATACGGCTGAGACGTGGGTAATTCCATAAAAAAAAAGTTTCACACTGCGAATGTCGATACGTATCCTTCGTTTTCGTGTTCGTATAGCTATAGTAAATACACAAACGTGTGAAAAGGACAAAAATATTGGGAAGATGTACATGTATCATCAAAGGTATACTTGTACTGTTGTTCGGGTGCTCGTAAATCATTGCTCGGTCGCTAAATATCCGTTCGCAAGTTAAATAAACAAAGCGTATACGGAATTTCATTCATATCTCCTTATCGAATGACATCTCTCGCGTAACAGTAATCGTAATAATATGTTTTTTCCTGTCGAAGATACACACGTACGTGTACGCGCGCGTAAACACTTATCCATGCGTGTGATGCGAGGTACACACGTGAATGTAAAATTATGAATAAATCAGTGTTGGCTGCAGATAGGAGACAAAACGGTATACTCACAATTTTTTAATTCATAGTGCATTTTTTTTTTTTTTTTTTGTTTCGCGAGAAAAGACGGTAATTATTTTTTCGACCCCATCACGCATGCAATCGCATGATTTTAGCGCAGAATCAGCATACAACGTGGTCCCACCCAACGTCTGCACCCACGTCCAACAAACTTATATATGGCCCTGCGCATCATCCCATGTCCACCCACCAAAGCCAATAACTTGTTGACACTTTTCCACCTCAACATATTCCTAAATAAGCGCGCGAGCGCACACACTGCAAGTAAATTCAAAGAGCATAAGCAAAAGAGAGAGGAGGGAGGAGGTTGTTGGTTGTATCGGACTCGCGCCTCGCTCACAACTCAACCTTGAGCCTCTTCCCACATCACGTGCCAACTATACTTATGGGCCGTATACGCCTCGACAATGTATGGTTGCTCCCATGCCCGCGGTTGACTTATTAATTCAAGCGAGATAAGTACATGCACGTACTGTAATCCATGTATATACCAGTCCAGTAAATATAATATATGTACTTAAGACATTTATACACATACTTACTATTTTTGCTGGTAAGGTGTATACGTATACGTGGAGGAGAGTTGGATCGGTGTGTATATCTTTTTATGTATTCACTTGGACCCTGCGTATATTATACGTGATCTGTCCATTTGGTTTGTCGTTCAACATTGTCGACGTCACGTTACTCGTGGATTATTATTACGGTGTCTTTATTTGACTAACCGAACGGATAAACCGGGGTTTAATACTTTTCTACCAAGTACTTGCGCTCGGGGCTTATATATCTCGGACCTCTTGGTTGTACAGGGAATTTGAGAATGAGCGTGAATTTGACGAGGAAAACGTGACAGTTGCGCGTTCGAGTGATTATTTCATAGTTATCTGTCATAATAAAAATAGTGATTACCCTATTTTTTCTAAAAAAAATTTGTAAAACTACAGTTAATAAAATTGATTCATTCATCTCCAATGCAATAAGCATTAGATCTGCGTATCTTTGTGAAAAAAAATCATGTAATGATTTTGCCTTGAAATAACAATAATAATAAAATTTTAAAAAATATATCAGTAATGCCTTAGATTAAAATGAGAAGTCGTTGGATTATTTGCAAAGCATGCAACAGATTTTTTTTTTTCTAAATCCTGTATAAAATAATTATCTAACGTTGCAAGGTCAGTTATCAAAGAGTTCCTCCAAGTAAAGGGGAACCCAAAAAGTACAGCATCAGAACAGCCAATATTCGATAAGCCTCGGGGACAAATGATTCCACGTTCCAGCACTGAGCGGCGTATGGAGAGGAGCCCAACACTGCACCAGAGCTGCATGAATGGAATCTGAATTTTTCTATACAGCTATCTTGAATTTTTAAATGATAAGAAACGCTGGTAATCTTTTTTTCTTTTAGTAACAACCCTTTCTAAAAAATTAACTACCCGGTTCTAGAGTAACGAAATAGGAAGCTACAGCACGCACCAAAATTTACGTTCAATTACAGAAGCTATCGTTAAAATTTAAAGACATTTACGCACAGGGGTTGGTTTTTATACATGCCTATGAATGCTTGTCTTTTCTTTCCGTATCCGTATTTTCCGCTAACACTAAAAAAATCCCATGCCGTTGTTATCAAGGTGGTAACGTTGTAAAGTGTAAAGTTGCAAGTTATACCATAGACATGTGTACGCCAGATCCCCCACCCCCTCTCACTTTTTTCTAACGAATGAAGAGCCTTTTTTATCCTCGATAAAATATTTTTTTTCCATCTCCCTTCCCTCCCTCATATCACCGTATGGATACGTCGTGTCACGCGAGATGGACACCGTCAAGGTACAACAATATAATGGACGCTGCTATCTATGCGAATATCCTAGGCACACTTATAACTAACTGTGTGGGTGTAAACACTATAAACCGAAGTTCTCAGGATGTCGGAAAACCACCAGCCTACACGCGCAAGTACCCATATATATACAATGAACCTGCGCTACCGTGTTACTCGTTTTGTAACCGATTTCCGAGATTGCAAGTTTAATCCACGTGAACAGTATTGTATACAAATAAAAAGTAACTTTTGTTGCGTACAAGTATTTAATAAACGATTCGGTATGAAGATTCAGCATGTTTTTTTTTTTTTTTTCTTCTCTAAATCAATCATTTTCCGTAGCAATGATATCTAGAATCCAGTTTCATTTCACTTATGACTGCCACCGAGATGCCATCACGCAATCTTGCACACGAACAAGCAGAATTGAAGTGTAACTTCACAAGTTTACTGTGTACACAATGTATCGATACGTACAGATACAGTATGCTGATAAAAAGGGAGCGTTAGAGCCCGAGACGCATGAAAGGAGCCGATCTCTCATTCTGTGCCTCCATATAAACATATACACACTCATACTGTCGCCCGTTCGGCATATTATATGTGTATATATATATGTAGACACGAGGAGAGCAGCGTGGCCGTAGTAAGAATCGTAGTAAAATGCCAAGCCGCCTGCTCTCTCTCTCTTTTGGCCTTCTCTGCATTTTCTTTGCTCTTCTCTGCTCTTCTTTTTCGTAGCTCTTGCTTTTTTTGCCAATAAAATACATATACATACAGCGTACAGTAGATTTACATGCATGGGGAGGAAGCCTGTGGATACGTATCATCATAATATAAACGTACGAATGGACGAGAAAGAGAAGTAGTGAAAAAAAAAAAAAAAATGAAAAATGGCACACAGACCTTTTGAACCTTCTATATGATACTCGGATACATATACCTACATCTTTCTGGCTCGTAAATTGTAGGGATAAATTACTTATATACCAACGCTCGCTGATGATAGGGCTACTCCTATGTTTGTTTGTTTTTCGAGACGTTACAGCGAAAGAGGAAGTTCGGAGCAAGAGTCACTATCAACGACAATAGAGTACGACATAAATATTTCAAGTTTAGGTATATTCGTACGTATACAGGTATCAGGATAAAGTCGTGGGTCGAAAAGGTTTCACGTCCATTCGAAGGATACTTTGAAACTTTGGTGTTTTTTTTTATTTCCAACCATTACTAGTAAAAAGTAATTCCAAGCCGCAATTTCAGATCTTACTTATTTGCAGCGCGAGTGAATTCCCATAGGAAGCGTTTTCACCTCGGTTTTCACCCCATAAAAGGTTTTCACCTACGCTTAAAGTGTTGACAGTAGAAAATATATCCCATAATGATGTTAACGCAGCAGGAACGAGCATTTCGTTGCAACAACGGTCGTCGTTACAATCGTCGCAACAACTCGAGCAAAAAGATCGAGGGCAGCGGAAGAAGAAGAAAAAGCACGACAGCGAGTGGTTCAAGATACTACAGCTACAAAAGAAGAAGAAAAAAAAGTGGTCAAGAAAAGTAAATAAAACGTGACAGTCGCTACGACCACAGCGAATAATAATAATAATAATAATAATAATAATAATAATAGTAATAAAAACAATCATGCTTTTATAGGTTGTATAGTACAATTAACAAACGGGAGGTATCTGATATTGTTTATCATTTGTACAATTTTTACAAAGGAAGGGAGAGAGAAAGAGAGATGTGGATTCGCGTATATTTGTTGCACACATGTTGCGCATCTATTTTATTCTTCAACCTGTATCAAAAAATAATAACAATGATAAATGAAACGAGAAGGTTGATGAAAAGACAAAAGAAAAAAAGGCCCGCTTTTAAGTATTACGTATACTCGTACGTACGAGAATGAGGGAGTAAAAAATTCGTTTCTCGACTCCGCAGATGTTCATATAATATTATATAGAAGCGAGGCGATCGAGATGGCCGTATCTATGTATGTGTAAGTGCGCGCGCGCGCGCGCGTGTGTGTGTGCTATATATATAATACACGAGCAAGCCAGCCACAGCTATTTCTGCAGTGAATGAAGCCCGTTTACTGCCGGTCAACATCAGAGACGGCTGCTGCAGCAGCGCGGCCGTCCACCTTCTCTCGCGCTCGCCTACCTACAATATACTTGATGTGTACATGTATATACGTACATTAAAAAACTCTACACCTATCTTTTGCTGTAAACCAAATATATATAGGGTCAAGCATATAAATATTACCAAAAGTTTCAGCTAAGTACTATGTATGAGTACTTAGCTGAAACTTTTGGTAATATTTATATGCTTGATGAAACGATTTTATACATAACATACTTGGTGGGTGTATTTTATTAAGTACATAATATTACACGTATACCATATACTTACCACCAGCAGTGCCAGACATATCAGACTCAATGTGCGAAGCTGCAAGGCAGCCGTGAGCAGAGAGAGGGAGAGAGAGAGAGATAGTACGGGGGGGCTGGCAAAGGGAGGGAGGGGGGAGTGGAGGCGAGAATGGCGGTGTGTGTTGCGCTCCGAGTCCATGCTGAACAGCGAGAGTAGCTCTTTGAGAGAGAGAGAGGGAGGGAGGGGTGGGTACAGGCGACGGCGGCTGGCGGCGGCAGTGATGGCAGCAACTACGGCGGAGAGGCCGAAAGAGAAGGCGCGAGGCGCGAGAGAGGAAGGAGAGGCAGTAGCGGAGCAGCCAGCGTAGGGCTCGGCTCAGCTGTGTTACTTCTTTTATCATCTACAATATTTGCCCGTTGAAGTTTTACCCTCGCTCTCATTTACTTGTTATTATTTTTGTTTTCTTAAACTTACACAATACGTTTGCTGCTCACATGTAATACATGTTTTGTACAATTTGTTGATATTTAAAGTCCGTTGTCGCTCTGTGTCTCGTCCTGCTGTGTACCTATCATACTGTATCAGCTTATTCGGCATATATATACGTGTATAGTACTAAATATATACATCAACAACACAGTGTGTGTATGTGTGTGAGTGCGCGTGTGTGCCAGCAGCTATACAGTAACGCAACCATCAATTAATTGATAAATCAGCACTTAAAAAGGCCGGCGCGTGCAGTTGGGCCCTTCTCTTCGTTATTTATTTATTTATTTATTTTATTTCTTTATCAATCGACTGTAGTGCTTACGCAGGAGTGTAGCAGTAGCAACAGCCGTGAGCCGTGAGCGCAGATTTATACACCTACTTTTACGAGTACGTGACCCAAGAGATATCGGCGTTAAGAAATCACGCTTCCTCGGCCGCGAGAGAGGAAAGAAAAGAAAAAAAAAAAAAAAAGAGAGCAATCTCTCACCATCGTACTGTTGTCGACGTGTTGTGTGCGCGTATTATTACATGTGTTCATGCGTGTATGCAATATATTGTGAAAAAAAAAAAAAAAAAATCTATGCGTGTATTCGTGCTCAGTCTGATTATTCTGCAATGCTACAGTGATGAGGATGATGATTATGAAGATGCTGCGTCTTTTACTTTCAGCGTGTAGAATGTAGTAGGTGTGAAACCCGCGCGCGTGTCTGTGTGTATTTCGCTCGCAACTCGCGCTGCTCGCCGCGTACTGTAGTAACACACACATGTGTGTATGTGTTTACGTGCAAGCCGCGAGTTCTTTAACTCTTTCTTTTTCTCTCTCTCTTACGTATGCCTACACACACACACACACACGGCATCCAGCAGCAGCCAGAACGGAAAAGAGAGCCACAGCCAAAGAGAGTATAAGTATACGATAGAGGTGCTCCATACAGCCTCCCTCTTGCTCGACTCGCGCTGTGCACTTTGGTGTGCTGGCTGCATCTCTCGTTCGCTGGTTTCTCCCGCGAGCGAGCATCAGCTCCGATCTTCTCTCTTGGCCGGAGCAAGTATATACACATACACAAGAAGGGCCAGAAGAGAGAAACCGAAGAAGGAGCGAGATGGAGATAGCGAGGCTATAAGCGGCCGATTATATTCCACGGGAGAGAAGAAAGCCAGATAATAAACAAGCGGCAGCAACTTCACCGTCTGATATACATTATATATTTTTGTTCTTTCCACGAACCAAGAGTCGAGCGAATACGACGACGACGACAACCGACAACGAGAGGAGCAGAAAGTTACAGAGACTACTTATATATACATATATTTGTGTTACATATCCGTGCTCCGTTCGCCGAACGATCTCGGAAGAAGACGCCGCTGTTAATACTTACTATCTTGTAATATACGCTCATCCTCGCGTACTGCGGGGAAGACTACAATAGAGCCACAGTTGGTTGGTGTGTTGTTTGTGTACATGTTTGTGCGCGGGTGCGGGTGTTTGTGAGCTCGAGGTAGAGAACGAGAGATTAAAGACGGAGCCGCGGCCGTACACGTCCGGTATCCATACATACACGTAATTGTGTACACGTGAGTCCGCGGTGCCGCTGTTACATACCTCCTCATCCTCTTGCTCCGAATGTCGTCGAGTTGTTCAGCCGTTTTCTTTTTTTTTTGCAATTCCGTTGTATTTAACCAGCTGGTTGGCTCGGCGGGTGCCGTGCGAGCCGGCTCCTCGAGCAAGACAACAGTGACGGGGAAGACGTTGCTGTTGCTCGCGTTGTAATTGACGCGGAATATGTGCGGTGCTGATAAAAACAACAGCAGCTGGCTCGGAGCCTGCAGTGCACAGCGGCCGATCATACACCTACATGTCTCATGACAGCGTCAGCAGTTGTTGTGCGGGCAAAATAAGCAGCGGCGTAACAGCAGTGACTGTTACTTCAACTGCAGTGGTGCGCGATCGTACCGGAAGCGATAATTGTGTTAATAACAATAGTTGTAGGGGGACCACGAGAGCAAAAAGGAAAGAAAGAGAAAAAAATAGAAAGTTTTTTTGCGGGATAGATAGATAGATCGGTAGATCGATCGGATCAGAGTAAAAAATACATATATATATATATATAATCGCACGTGGGAAGCATACTTCATTAAAAAAAGAAGAAAAGAAAAAATATTTGTTGGTGCAAGGTGTTGAATTAAGTGTGGAAGTGTGGATACCTTGGACTGCACCCCGGCGCCGGCGCTGCCACCGCGGCGTCCACCCTGGCCTGCGAGCAGCAGCATCAGTAGCCAAATAAACAGCAGCAGCGGCGGCAGCAGTAGTCCGGCATCCTCGACCTCGTCCCTAGAGCTTGGAGGCAGTCGTGTGGTGGTGGTACCTGCCGCCGCGAGGCAACGAGTCGCCGTCGCCGCTGCTGCTGCCGCTGCCGCTGTCAACGCGACCAAGACAACATCGTCGACGTTGCAGCAGCCGCCGGTCCTCCTGCCGCCCAGCTACCCTGCGCCACCGCGGCCGCCCAGTCGAAATAACGGTGAGTTGCGTTTTTCAAATACCTGTGATTTTTTCTTTTTTCCCCTCGTTTATAATTACGTTGTTTCATCCATTTGGTTTGTTGGGAAAGAGAGGTACACGTAGTCCCCCCCTTTTACGACTTTATTTATGTATAATTACTATTGTGACTTTTTTTTTCAACGTGAAACAAGAGAATCGTGGGTCTTATCAAAGAAAAACCGATTTTCAAACTATCTTGTAAGTATAATTGAAGAAAACCAGTAAGAATTCGGATGTTTAACGCTTCGATCTCGATTTTTCATTAATCTCATGACGACGATTTGAATTTAACCATCACGTACTCGCGTAAATAACTGCGCTACAAGAAGGAAATTTCACGGCGCGCACGTGTGCGATTCGTGACGCGAGTAAATATATATATGTACAAATACACATTTCAGGTTATGTCGATAAATCGTACAAGCGTCAATGAGAGGCCAAAGAGAGCTCACGTATATTGGGTAAAAAACGATTTTTAAATAGATAAGAATGAGAAAAAAGACGGATCATTCATGTTTCAAATGTCATTTCAAGTGTAATTTCATTCTGCCATGTACGTGTATACGTATATAGGTGTGCGCTTGAGTGGTTGCGCTAATGAATGACTAGTTGGAAACCATATACTGAATGAAACGGATCACGTGATCGTTCATTCTTTTTTCTAGAAGGTGCCGAGCTGATTACTTACTTGGTTGACGTTTCGTTTAAATTTATTATTGTACACACATGATATTCTAGCGAGCTGCTGGTGTGATAAATTTTAAAACCAGTCATTGTTTGCGTGTTTTTCTCTCTCTTTCCCTCGCTTTTATTTTCTTCGTATTTCTTCTTTTCCCCCGAGTGTATATATCGTAATTCAACTGTACAAACATTTTGATTAGCCACTGTTTGCACTATTTACAATCGGGTAAAGTCTTCTTTCGCTCCTCGATACTTGAGTTTATGATTTTCATTGAAGCAACTCGTTACTCGTTGGAGGTTTCTACTATTGGATACCAATTTATTTTATTCAACGCTGCAGGTCGTGGCACGGAATACCAAAACCAGACTGAAACGAAAAACAAAAGTTTCCACCGCAAATGAGTTTGTCCCTTCTATAGCTGTTTTTTTTTTTTTTTTTTTTTTTTTTTTTTCCTCAATCAACCTAGTTAACCTCTGTCATACTTTTTTAAAGCACGTATATCCTGGCAAAGACAAAAATAGTCAATTGTCAATGATTAACAAAGAGCAACAGAAGGGGGGGGGGGGGTCCCGTCATCAGATACCAAGTACCACTGTAGCTGGCATAATCATCACTAAAATTAAAATAGAAAAAAAAAAGGAGAGCCTCCTCTCTCTGACTCTCGACGACGACGAAGACCCAAACACGCGAAGCCAAATTCCTCTCTTACAATTTTTTTCTTTTCTCTTTCCTTCTCCATAAATCTCTCAAGTCCATTGACCTTGACGGACCATAAAACAAAAATTCAATCAATTCGACGATTTCCCATGTAGGCAATAACTGGAAGAAAAAAGCCATTCTATCTTGCGACTGTTGCTGCATTCTGGAGTGCGTGTATCTACAATGAAAATATATCAAAGAAAACACAAAACTGTGCGTGTATAGGTACGTGAAAAGAGGAAAAACTGATATCCAAATAAGGATTAATGAATACAGATTTTTGATATTACATACCAGTAGAGTTTGCAGTTTAGAGAAGTCAAGAAAAAAATATGTCCTTTTTGTTTCTTTTTATTCACTTGAAATAATTATATTTATCCATAAAGTGTTTGTAAAACTATAACTACAACAACACATGACAACAAAATAATTGAAACGCAATGAAGGTAGGGAAAAAATTAACACATATATTTTTACGAAAATTGACAAAAAAACTCAGAAAATTACTTCTGGTTGCACGTGGTGGTATCTGGTGAAAGACAGATCGTGTTTCGCACAAAACTACTTTCATTAGAGTGACAAAATTTAGACTTATACTATCACCATCGATCAAAGTAAGGTTACTAAGATAAACTCCAATCGATTATAAGCATCGAAACATTTATATCTCATGAAAGACGCAGAAGGATAAAAAAGAGATATAAGTTTCACCCAATTTTAACACAATTGGATCTATCGTAAAGGCATTATATTGAGCTAGCAAAATTACTCATTCTCTTGAAAATATAGCCAAATTACACGTTGAGACGATGTGTAGGTATAAGTCGGGTTGTCGTTGACTGTACACACAGTGTTCAGGTATATATATCCATATAGGAGGTGGCAGTTAACGAAAGGGGAGTTCGCGGTGAATGAAAGCTGCACGTCGGGGAGGGAGGGAGTGAAGCCCACACTCGGTAGAAAGTTAGCGAGAAAGTCGCCCGTATTATGTGCATGCACAAGTGGCTTGCATATGGTATATATACCTCCGGTCTGTCTGCATGAAATGTATGTATATACGTACATATATATACCTGTGCAAGAGACGTTTTCATTGGTGGTGTAAGTATATACAGGTATAAGTGGTTGGAGGTGGAAAGAAAAATGGCTCGTAACTTGCAAGTGAAATCTGTCAGTAGAGTTCGATGAATGAAAGCGGGTCCTAGTTACTATACAGTTGTAGTAGGTAGTGCGTGGGTCTGTCCTTCTTCTTTTACAATACGCGAACGCCTACCTCATCCATAGGTGTGTCCCGAGTAAAGCTTATCAGCGACTCTTGACGTGCGATTTTCTTATGCATCTATGTGATGCGCATTGAGAGATATTTGTATGACGATTTTACTTATACCTTCCAACTCTTTTTAAAGAATTTCAATTTTTTTTTTTTTTTTTTTACTTTACCCTCCACTTGAAGCTTTAGTTTGTTCTTCTCTTCTGTTGGTAGACAACGCATTTTTCATGTTTGTTGGTTTCTACTGTGAATGTAACTCTCGTTGATTAACTGTCGTTTCGTTGCTTCTTCATTCATTTTGACGTATAGTTACGACTGATTGAATAAAAAATTATTTCGTGACCGTTGGTTATCTTTTACCTTTATTTTGTTGTAAAAAATATGAAACCTTTTTTACGTTAAAACGTTACTTATTCTCCGGTGTCACAAACTCTGTGCAGCTTGGCTAGGCTTGCAGCGGATTAAGAATCGGTGAACGAGGCCGGCTAGCGCACACACACACACACACACACACACACACACCAATGCACATGAGCCGGCGGATTGTGCAAGCGGAAAAACTCGCGACTCCCGAGAGAGAAGAGGAGAAGAGGTGCTTTGCTACGCTATACGTGTAGGCATCACCAGGGAGTAGGGAGTCGGTCGAGCAGAGGCAGAGGGAGGCGAGAGAGACGCTAGTGGTGGGCGGAAGCAGGCTATTTGCATTTTTCATTCATTAACGAGTTGCGGTACGGTGTGTGCTCTCTCGACTCTCTCGTGCACGTGTATGTGTATATATAATATAACGTTTGTACCTAGTTATACAAGTATAATGCTTGGTATAATGTACATAGGTGCATGTATACGTATACGAGGGCGAGTAACGCCTCTTCGCGCCAAGCTATTCAGGAGGTTGCTGCCTGGCTTTTAACTATATTTTTTTATTACCTATATTCTACACCGTATGGACAAATTTTTACCAATAACCAAAAAAAGGTAACAGCATATGCAAAGTCCAATTAGTAATACCTACCAATGGCATCTTGTTACGTATAGAGTAAGCTAAAGCAAATAGAGAGCTATTTAAATCTGACGAGCAAAATTTCTCTCTCTTTTTGTTTGCCAAAGTGCATGATTTCTTATGAATTTTGCATTTTTTATGCCCATCATTATTGACCCATTTGTGACGGATTTTTTTGGGTAATTGGTTACAATTTATTTCGGGGGTAAAAGAAAAGTAGTTTTTGGACAAAGAGATCAAGGTCTCCGCATCCGGACTACTTTTGTTTTTATGTTCAATTCAATTGCATTTGCTTTTACTTTTTCTTATTCGTCCTGCAACCACGAAGATTGCATGAAGTGTACATCATGTACTGCCCATTATCATTTTTTTTTTTTTTTTTTTTTTTCCCAGGTCAGAATCACCTGTGAGCATACGATACAAGTCCAAAAATACGAGTACTTTCGCGCCAATTAAATAGCACGACTATTTTATTTGGGCGAGAAACCTCCGCAGCAGCTCCCCATATACAGCAAGCGCGAAGAGATGGCTCAAATTTATACGTATATAATATTTTTTATTATATCCCCGTTAAATTTCTCGGAAGTCCTTTCTGTATCTTTTATATATTTTTTTTCTCCCTATCTCGCTCTCGACCAATAATAGTGATGGTGATAATACGATGACGACGATGATCGGCTTGCACCGGCTATCACGCGAAACCAAATTGTACACACATATGTATACGCGCTCCATACGGAGAGAGGAAACGACGACGCCGACGAGAGGGAGCGATATGTTATAAAAAGACGAGAGAAGCACACCCGGCGACGTATGGCTTCTCGGAGAGCAAAAGAAAATAGTTACAACACACGTACGCGTACAACATATATATTCGAATGCCATGTATATACACATGCACAAAAGCCGGGTGGTATAAAGTTGGACGGGCTCGTGTGTGTACGGGTTAACTCGTCTCCTTATCTCTGTTTACCCACCCTGTTATCGCTGCGTGCCTACACTTCTCTCTCTCTCTCTCGCGCTCCTTCTCCCCTTTTTCGCGTTTTCCATCTATATATATACACACATGCGTATATACATAAAATATATAGGTACCGCCTACACCGAAGCCTTACAATATATATAATCTTTGCGTTCGGAGGTTGTGCCAGGGCGTGCAGGGTGCCGATAGGTTACTTATGTATACATTTACCTACAACTCGGACACATCGGTCTTCTCGATGTATATTAATATTAAAGTCTGTGCGTGCTTGTACGTATCATATCATATACACCTATACCTACTGCTCGACTCTGAACGTATACCGAATAGCAACATCCGATATGTGTGAACGCGATTTTACTCACGTGATGATTATATTTTTTTCATCGTTCATTATTTCAGTTGCCAGGTTATTTTATTTAAAGTCTACCCCTTTTGAAGCCGAAATAATGGTTTTGCGGGTGGTATCATGGGATGTTCATCTAGAGCATTTATGACAACATTATCAGAGAGGACGCTGTTGTCCATTCGGTTGTCCATCACCCTGTGTGTTATTTATTTATGAAACTTATTGTTAAATCGAAAGTGGCAGAAACAGAAGAATAAGGAGTATGCTCGTCACACGACAGTGTACACACGTGTGTTTACGCTCGTAAATCTCTCGTCGTTGCCGATTAAAAGTGCCCCGAGCAACATTATCTAAAAATTGTGGCAGCACAGAAAAACCATATACACTTTATACATGCCCGATGTGGGTTTATCTGTTTATCAATCCATTGGTATAGCTTGCCTCGGTTTCGACGATATTGGCCCTTGAAAAGCTCACATTTATTGTCATTCAACATTCGCCTGTAAAAAATGAAAATCAGCTCGAAGGTTTTTCAATGTCCCCTGCAATGGATAAACATCACACCTGAGTTGTTGCCGGTGACGAAACGTAAGGAGCAGCCAGAAGGAGAGAGGGAAGGAAAAAAAAGAGATAAATGAAAGAAAAAAGTGTGAGCCTCAACAGTGACATGGAATTCAATCCACGGACTCAAACGCGTACGGCCACTGCACATACAATATGTATTACGTACACACACACACCCACACACAAACGCACGCGGGGAAACTTGCAAATCGAGAATCTCTCGTTACGTCTCTCACTCCCTCAGAGATGTATATAAATTGCTTATATACATATGTACATGTATATCCCCGAGAGAATTATCTTCCTTCTTTTGCCGAGCTTGCGCGCATTCTACCACACACACACAGGCACATACGCGCGTGATATCTTGCTCGTTGCGTGTATATAAGGTCTGTGCACGAGGAAAGAGAACGAGAGTACGTGTAATACTCTCTGCTCGAAACACAGATATCGCCGCCGGTTTCTCAATCAAGCGCCGCTCGCTCGCGCGTGTCCCTCCATCTCGTTCTAGCTCATTTGCTCTCTCTTTCTCGTTCCACCCCCCCCCTCGCGGTCATCGACGGGTTTGTATTAAAACTCGCCTTTTTTGGTAGTGTGCACGCCTAAGGAAATCAAAGATTCGATTGTATAATTCTCCCCCCTTCCCCTTTCTGCTGCTTTATACACGCACATTATACAGTCAGTCAAAGGTACCGTAAAGGTATGGTGTGGCGTTAACGTGCCAATTTTTTTATACTATTGGCAATACTTACGTAGCATTATGAAGAAAACAAAGGCTTTGCAGGCCAATTTGTCTCCCTGTCTTATTTCCATGTCTGTGGATTCCAAATCTCTGACGGTTAACACTTGTACATAGGTATACAAGTATGTAGGTACAGTGTACTCGCGAATATGGGACAGAGTATATATAAATACTTATTGTGTGTCCCATGGCTCGGGAGCACATGGACGCGCTTTGAGTGACGATTATATTATATTTTTAGCCAAGAGGAAAAAGAAGCGGCTAACAGAAAGAGAGATAAAGGAGAAAAGAGCGTGTCGATCGTTGTGAGATGTTTTTTTTTTTTTTTTTTTTTTTTTTTTTTTCTTTCGGACTCGAATTCCAGCATTGGCGCTTATCACCTTGGAATGTATTTTTTACGGCTAGTATATGTATGGCCCGAGGGAAGGAGAGACCACCACCGAATCGGATGTATACGTAGGTCTCTTGGAGTATATAATAGCAGAAACAAAAAGCTAAAAATTGCCCTCTCGGATTACTTTAGACTGGCAAGTTTTTTTTTTTTTTTTTCTCATTTCGCCATAATCTCTCTGTAGGACTATGCATGAAAGTAAGAAGACCCCTGATTTTTTGACGATATACCGAGTGTCCCTGGATTCTTTTGCTTGACGTGTACAGAAAGAAGCTGTCGCCAGCTTTCTGGAAATCAAAAACGATTGTTTTGTACTTTGTTGTGCATTGTCAAGTATAAGCATACATATGCATCAAAACTATCAGAGCTGAGGTAACGAAATCGTATTTAACATTCAAACGATCGAAGCAGCTGGCAACGAGAAAATCCAGCCGAAGGACGACGAAAGTGCAAGATGCTCTGTACGTATACTTATATACCAGTCTCCATGTAAAGTTGCGTCGCGTCGGAATCATAGAGTCGAGAAAAAAAAGGCGGTTTCTACCTCTACAGGCTTTACTTCCCAGCGACGACGACTTAACTATGGCTTCTGCCATATGGCGTCCACATTCCGTCTTCCTCTTGCGGGGGCGAACCAGTAGGCAAACATATCTCGCACACGTAGATCTGGAGAAAAAAGTCGTAAAATCATAAGTGAAAATAGGTACATTATCCTTCCCTGCCCCTTTCACGTAAGATAAAAAAAAAACTCGTGCTCACTTGTGACAAAAAAAAAAAAAAAAAAAAAAAAAAAAGAAAGAAAAGTTAAATCGTTGTGAAATTCATGTCGTCATCCCTCTTCTTCGACAATACCAAAATAATTTAATGTACACCTCTGTAACAAATCAAAAACGCCCGAAAAAAAGAGCCAAGTTTGATTAACGCAAATTCACAAGGAGCCCCCGTGTCTTTTCAGCTATTACACACACGAGAGACGGAGGGAGAAACAGACGGGCGAAAGAAGCCTTACAGCAGGCGTCTCTCTGGCCGTGGGTGGCTGCTGCTGGTAAGGGGAATGCGCGCGCCCGCGAACAACTGCATATCACCGGCGGCCCACGCAACGGGGACTTTATTGCCCACACCTCCGTGTTTTCTCTCTCTCGTTTGGTGTATTACGCCCGCGCGTGCGTTTAGTACCCATACCATATAAATATACGTGCATGAGCTGCGAGACACGGCGAGGGCGAAAAATCAATGCGCGACGCCCACGCCCCACGTCTTTGTATACGAGTTTGTTGTAGTTTTACGATGCGATTGAGTTGTAGGAGTATATGTGCCTGCGATGATCCTGTCGGTGCGTCGAAATCACCAGGACTGCGAGAAGGAAGGGGTGGAGGACTGGACCGTATAGCGTTGGAATCTCCATTGACGTGAAATTGGCGCACTGTGCTCCATATATACGGAGAGGGTTTCTTCGCGTTGTATGTGCGTACGGGTTCTGCGAACTCTCGCGTGGGCGCGCACCAGTATTATCTCCCAGAGAAAGGCTTTTTTTTCTCTCCCGATGCGGCCGGGTGAAATATAAATTAATACGGGAAAATTCACGGTAACGCGCCGAGTGAATGGGATCGGTTTGTTTGCTTGTGTGCTCTCCCTCCCTCTCTGTGTCTTTTCCCGACAATGGGCTATTTTCTTCTTCTTCCGTGGAATGTGTGTGGGGGCGGTTTTTTTTATTTTACAGGGGGATTTGAAATAATACGTGATCGTTTCGATCGATTTACTTGAAGGGGTTGCAAAATTGCAAAGCGTCACCCCTACCATTATATACTTTATCCAGGAGAAAAAAAAAAAGTGGCAAACACATTTTTCCGAGTAACAGGTGTATGTCGGAGAACGGAAATCAGTACGTGTCTTGGATCGAGTGATGATTCACATATACGTGGTTGTGTAAATGATCAATTTCATTAATCGTCTGAATCACCGTCTTTGAAGTGTATTAATTACAAAGTGTGGTTTTCTTTAAGGAAAACAAAAAAAGGGTTGGAGGGGGGATCAAGGTAATTTTTTCGTTTCTCAGTTTTTCGCGATAAGTATATACAAAAGCGCGCATACCGAACTGACCGTATGGCTATTATTATACCTCGTGAAGCAAAAAAAAGTAACTTTACCTCGCATGCACTTTTTTTTTTGTATTCCGTGAAAGATTTGTTAAGTGCCAAGAAAATCGTAAACACATGATGTCACGCGTGTTTAGTGCTCATCGCTCGCAACAGTCACATCTGTTGTTTAGCTTAACGTGTATTAGTTTCATTGATAAAGTGGAGTCACTTTTTTCTCTCCTCTCTCTTTCAAATATTTGCGATGTTTGCATCTCCCTCTCGGCAACGGCGAAACACTTGCGCTCACGCTCGACAAAACAAAAGAAAGAAAGACGAATGGAATGCGTCTTGCTCGTGATGATGTGTGTGTGTGTATGGCGTATGTAATGGGCTCGTTATTGCACACTGTAATAGTATAGAGGAAAAAAAAAATGTAAGAAAAAAAGAAAAACTAAGTAATGGAAGCTAGCCCCGCTCGATGACGTGAGCATTCCATTGTATACCGTGTATATATATAAATGTGAAC
Organism: Copidosoma floridanum; assembly: GCF_036245765.1. NCBI lineage: Eukaryota > Metazoa > Arthropoda > Insecta > Hymenoptera > Encyrtidae > Copidosoma > Copidosoma floridanum. The sequence goes on along the minus strand of NW_028321907.1, from coordinate 11,586,721 downwards.
ATTGATGTGAATTGCTCTTATATATACGCTGTGTAGTTTTTTTAATTAAACGAGTAAGGGAAAAATATAGTAATCAGAGATATGGAGTATCACCTAGAGTGCACGATTGAATCCTCGTACGTAATATGGTCAGATGGAAAGTGTGCAAATTCGGGTTTGTTGTACTACATTTTTTTTTTTTATTCGTCTGCAAGTAAACAAAAAGAGTAACCAAAGATTTTGACGACGGTTTTCAGAAAAGTCATTGCTACTTTTTTCCACGGTTAACGTTTATTATATATATTATACCCTAGTGTGTATGGTATACAGTATATATGAAGTCATTATTATTTTATCGTTGTTTTTCTCCAAGTTCTCGGGTAACGTGTCATTCCATAATGCCATATAGCTAGGTGTATATTTCGTTCTCAGAAATCATGTAACGGGACGTAAGAGTGGGGGAGTGACACCACGCAATCGCACATTTATCGTTGCAACAGTTCAGATGCAGCTCACGTGATATTATTATTATTATTTTTTTTTCAACTTAGCGAAGCCTTTTCCCTTTTCTTTTTACACCGTGTTGTCAAAAAGATGAGAACGAATTTATTTTACGCACAGTAAGCTCTGTGGCTTGTTTCATTTATTACGCTACGGATGATCTTGCGAGTTCGAACAAAGGGGGCTCCGACGTTCATTCATGTCGGGAGTCTCCGAACACAGTCATTGAGGAAGACTTTTTTCTTCCTTTCCATCATCATCACAAACAACCATGGTGCGTAAAAACTTTTTGTCAACGTGACCACCGGGTGTACGGACAGACACCCCGAGGTATATTATCTCAAGAGCACAGGGGATGGGGAGGGGGGCACCGTGGGCCAAAGTACCCGCGTAGTGGGAGAGAGAGAGAGAGAGTGGGCTCGATATTCCATGTATATAGCGCGGAGACACCGTCATCCAAGTCTACACGGAGATATGGCTGGGAAAAAAATTAAAGGAGGGAAGGGCACGTCTGGAGGATATCCGGTGTTGCGTGGTATTCCTGATGCTCTACTTCCCCCCAGCGCGCTTCTTCTGATCCCTGCTATGCTTCTCTTGCCCCCCTTAGCTGTTGTATGTGCGCACTCTTCAAACGAGTGCTGTATACCTAATCTACTTGAAAATGTGTACATGAAAATGCATGTAGCACGAGTCAGATGCTGTACTCTACTCAGGGGTACTATGGTGTTGTTGTTGTTGGTTTTCTTTGCTGCTGGTGAAATTGTCGTTTTATCTCTCCATTCTGTATTCCGGATTATCCAATCGGATATATATGTGTCTTGGGTACCTGATGCCATTACCCAAATACTTTTACCCATTACCCATTACCAAAATATGTATATAGTTGGCTATACTATGAATGAAGGGTCTTTACGACGTCAACAGAGTTTCAGGTGATTCAGAAACGAGGAAGCCCGTCCAGGTCGTTTTAATTTTTCCTAATCGCCAATAAACTCGTAAATCATCACCGATACAGGAAAGTGAAAGCGGGGACAATTGCATGCACCTGGAAACGCATCATCGGAATCTCACGAAAACAACTATTTAACTTGAGTCGTAAACCGAGAGGAAGTACGTAAATGCGAGCCGCTGTTTGGAAAGAGATGGTGCATATGGGTCCTTACGTAAGGTGATGAACATTTTTCTTTAGAAATTAATTAAATTACACCCTTTCATAGTTAACATGTAGACTTGAAACAAAAAATTTTAATCAGCACATGTGACTTGAATAGGTATACTTCAATCAATCGGAGCACGTGTTGATTAATAATTGTTGGGTGTACTTAAGGATCTTTTTTTTCATATCTTATTAACTAGTGGCGCCTCGGGTGGTGCTCGTCCAAAAGATGATGATTTGGTTTACCCGATTGTAGAAGAAAAATCACGCCATCGTTGCACATACTCTCTGCATCTTCATCTCAATATACACGAATATACGTGTGAGTAAAACAAAACAAAACAAAAAAATACATACATAGCGCCGCCGAAAAGTAGAGAGATAAAAAGAGAGTGTAGTACACGGTCTCGAGGAATAACAAGTATACTTATAATAACATTAGCGTCCGCTCGGCGCGTCCTTCGGTTTTCTCTCTCGCTCTCTTTTATAAAATACCTTCATCTATGCCCCCCTTGCTCTCTCTCTCTCTCTCTCTCTCATTATCTACATGTGTATATATATAATAAGCAGCAAATATTCAAGAATGCGAGAAGGGAGCTTCACGATATATACTTCACGTGCGTTATGTGCGTGATCTTTGTGACTCTCTCTCTCTCTCTCTCTCTCTCTCTCTCTCTCTCTCTCTCTACACACGTGTACGGGTTGGCGAGGTTGGTATCGTCGGTGCCGGTCTCTCCGGTATTTTCTGAATGACGGTCGGCTCTTCGCGGCCCTGAAAAAAACCAGACGACGATAACCGCTTCCCCCACCACTTCTTCCTCGTGCATCAACTCCCCCCCTCCCCCGACTCCTCTATAGGCTCCTTTCCTTTCTCGTGAAATTCCTTGATCGCTATCGCTTCGTCTTTCTCGCTTGCTCTCATTAAAAACTTTCTGCTCCTCTACACTGTATACGTAGGTACTTCTTGTACCTGCTGTGGGCGCATTTATAGGTACATTGTTTTTTTTTTACCTCCCCTGTTTCAACTCCCTCTCGCATTTTTAGCTACCCTCCGACATACGTTTGTCTCTCTTTTCCTTTGTTTTCTTCTTCCAACTCACATTAAAGAATTCATAAGCGATGAGTTTCCTCCCCCCTTTTTTTTCATTCATCTCAAAGTGCGTAGGTGTAGGTACACGAAGTGTATTTTATAAGCGACCGCGTCGACAATAACAACTCGTGAGTGCGGCGTTCATTGACGATTCGATTCGCGCGTAATCGTTTCGTTGGATCATCCTTTTGTCGCACCTCTAAACGGCAAGTGGATGAAAATAGATTTGTCATCGATTGGAAAAAAAGTATTTTTTATTTTTTTATTTATTTATTTTTTTATTTTTTTTTACAACTTGAAATGAATCAATTGAAATCTCAATTACTTTCCTAAGCACGATAAGATGCGTGTATTTTTATTCAAAACGAAGAACCGAAAATAACTCGTACAATCTATTTATATTGGCTCAATCGGAAAAATCTACTCGAAAACTTCACCACACGCACACATACCAACTAAGCACACATTTGTTCCGAATAAGGTTGACTTCAAACGAGGACAAAACCTCTTTCTCTCTCTCTCTCTCTTCGTCTCTGTTCTCAATTTGGTTGTGTTGGCTTTTAGTGTGTCGAGTAAAACGCGCTTCGAAACTTCGTCGCGATTGAGAAATAAACAAGTGAATGTGCTTTAAGTGTGGGTAATGAATACGTATGCGCCTAAGGCGAACCGACGCCTGCGCTTGAAATTTCGAATACTTGTATGTATCTTTTATTCAATGATCGGCGTGAATTTATTGATGTTGAAAACTTTCTCTTTTTCATTGCGCATCTGCGATGCCGACGCAAACGCACTTTGAATCGATCAACAGTTGTACGGACGAGAACAGGTGCAAAAGAAGACTCTTTTGTTTGAAGAAACGCTTGAAATCTCAATCTGACGTACCTACGCAATTGAACAAACAATTGCTCATCTTCAATACTTTGAAGGACCACGATCTGTTTTATAAACTTTGGGTGGAACAAATATGTGTGTATACGTATACGGAGATTTTATAAAAACAAACTAATTGGAGTTGCATGGCATGTGCAGATAATCAACAATAGAAATGGAATATTTTTATATGTTATTAAAATTTGTTAGCTAAAAATAATTGGAAACGATTCAAGTGATTATACTGTATCCTATACTGTATCCTATTATAGCTCGAATCATCAACATTTTTCACACGTTAGAGCTAAAAAATCCTTCAACAATTGTTGGACATAAACTGTATACAACGATTACAAAAATTTGTCTGATAATGTTAAAAAAAGTCCACCATGATGCATAAGGCCCGACAAGAGGCAAACGAAAAGGAGGCCATTGTGTAAGTCCCTTTAAGCGCACACATACTTGCACATACGAATAGATCGTACTTTTGCACAACTCTCCGGCTCGTCGTCGGTCGGCTTCTGGCTCCATTCTCGTATCTCTCTCTCCCTCTCGCATCTGTAGCCTCTATACTCTATAGGCCAAGCGAGGGTATATACACTATGTACACACACACACACACACGCACTCGTGTGCTAGAGAGTAGCGGATAACCGGACCTCTCCTCTCATCCTCTTTCGTCCCATCCGCTCGTCGTTTCGTTCTTATACAAGAGCGGTTCCACAAAAACCATTTCGGATCAGAGATTTTCATCTCCCACCTGTACTACCCATATAGATATTGTAAAATTCACGAACATACGAGCAATCAAGCGGGACGTGTTTTTGTCATATTTGTAATTCCACGCAAATGATACAACGGATAAATTAATGCTTTATTTCCTTAAAAGTAAAATTTTGATACCAGACTTCAAAACCGCTGTCTCTTATTTAAAAAAATTTTTATTCCATTGAACTTTAAATACCTCCTCTCCAATACATGGCCACAGTTACAATATCAATCACATCGCAAATACATTGGCTTCTCCGAAATATTTTGTGCGCTGAATCCTTTTCTCAATCTTTTCGGTAATCCGGGACGACAATATCATCCATAAGTTTGAGCATTACAAATTTTCCAGTTTGAAAAATCATTCCAAAGGCGTGTAGATAAAAAAAAAAAAAAAAAAAATTATCAATTCCCTGATCAAAATTTATTTTTTTTTCAAAGACTCGCTCGTGTACTTGCATATACATAAAAAGAGAGAGAGAGAGAGAGTACAGCGCGATTTGTATGATTCCCTCTTCGTCGCGCTTTTTCTCCCGATGCCGATGTTGGCTGTCGCGAGCGCTCGGGGCCTTCGCCTCTTTCGAGAAGAGCAGGGAGGGAGAAGACCGGGCCCCTGGAAGAAAGAGACAAAAAAGATGGGATGCGGGAGAAAGAGCGAGGAGAGGAGAAGGAGGAAAAAAAGCGAGAGGAAAAAAACGTCCACTATGAGAGAGAGAGAGAGAGAGAGGCCTCGAGGGGGGAGGGATAAGAGAGATGGAGAGAAGGACGAAGAAGAGGAGCGAAAGGAGAGCGCTCGATGAGTCTCTATACATGTATATGATAGAAATGCCGTACTATATCCCATATGTACTTTTATATATATATATATATCATATACGTACGAGACGACACGACGCGTAAGCGCGGGAGCTATAACAACGCGTATACACACCACACGCGCTGGTCTTATACATATAACAACATGTATATATATATATATATATATATTATACACACGTATACGCTTCTCTCTCTCTCTCTCTGTCTCTCTGGAGGAGATAACCTCCGAGTTCTTCGTACGTTGACGGTTACCATCTCCCTTTTTTTTCCCAACCTTCTTCTTCCTCATACCTTTTTCTCTACCTCGTTTCTCTCCTCTTGAGGTCTCTTTTTCTCTCACCAATGCCTCATTTTAAACATTTTCTTTCTCCACCACTATTACATACTATTTTTAAGCACGAAAACGTGATGTTTGTTTCTTCACCCACTGTTTATTAATAAAAATATACCCTCGCTGTCGCTGTTAAATCAACCAACGAGTATTGTATACGTTTTTTTTTTTTACCATTTATAGTCGTACAGAGCAACGTCGAATGCCATACCTTTACTTTTTATTTGCCCACCATCAATACACGGAACAGAAGAACCGATGAACGAGCGAGCGAAGTTAACGAAGCCAACGCGCTCTTTCGCCCACACAACTCTAGCGGTCCCGTTCACACACAAGTACACCTATATACTCTGAGCTTCAAACTTCCTTCTATCTTTATCTCTCGCTCAAGTTACGAACCGCTCCATCGACCATCGCGCATGTCCCTCTCTCTCTCTCTCTTTCCATACTTGCGTGTTATATTTGTCCTATACGTGAAGTCTCGAGTTGCCTCCTCCTCCTCCTCCTCCTCCTCTTCTTCTTCTTCGTCTTCATCTTCGATGTGTATTATTTCGGGTTGGTTAATCTACGCGCGTCATTTTCCCTCCCCCTTCCACTGCTCTCCCCGCGAATAACTTACTTCTTTATTCGATGATACGAATTTCTACTTGTTGGCATCCACTTTCTATATAAATATATACATGGCAAAGAAAAACATTTATTTCTCCCTATCGTCTTCCTATAGGGAACAATTTTCGGTGTCCCGCACACGGATCCGCGGGATGCGCCCCATGTAACCCCCAAAATGCGCGCTAACTATTATAATAATAAAGAGGCGTGGAGGAGAAGAAAAATAATAATCATGAAAAATGCGTGCGTGCGTGCTTCAAGTACATATAATATATATATTATTAATAATATATATATTACATACGAGCCTTCGTGTACACGTGTGTGGGTGAGTATACATATATTTTATGTATTCACATAATATACACGCGTTTCCTCCAGCTTTCTGTACACATGTATAATACCGGCTTCTGTCTCGAGACAACACCCCACCCTCTTGCCGAGTCCGCGTGGTTATAAATGTGCGTATGTATGCCGGCAAATACACATATATATGACTACGTGTTATGTATATACATATGTACTGGTTTTTCGTTGTCCCGTCTTCTCAAAAACCCGCTTACGACACACATTCGCGAAGACTACTCTTTATCTCTCTCTCTCTCTCTCTCTCTCTCTCTCTCTCTCCTTCGACTCTAAATTTAACTCTGGTCCTCGTTTTTTTTTTTTTTTTTCTTTTTTGCTTCTTTTTTTCTTCTTTTCCTCCTCCTCTTTGCCCAACGTGCAGGAAAGGTGGAGAGGGGGATGCATAATGCTCCTGTTCGGTGCATCAGATTTTAAGGGGAATTTCACCGCTGACCATTATTCTTATTATTATTTTTATTGGGCGAGCAGTGGTGTGGTGCGCTTTTGAAAGTGTGCAAAATTACAGTGACTTGCTGCGTGACAGTCACGTTGGGTGATTTTATTTATTATCTTTATTTTGTGTTTTTGTGCAGTATACCAATCGTCTATACATGATCGTGTAGAACTTTGATTGATTTCCTACTTTTCACGCGTTAAAAAAAATTTCGTCTATGTAAGTATATCTGCTACAAACAATGTCTCAGTTCACCTGGTTTTTTTTTTTCTTACACAGATGTGACAAAAATATGTATTTCCCTTGCTTTCAACTTTTTGGCGTGAGTAGGAAAGCTTTGGCCTTCGAGTTCCTGGGGATACGTTGACCAGTTGAAGCACACGTGTGATTAGACGTAAAATATTAGTGAGATGTAACCCAACGCTACCAAGAAGCTTTACGTATACGTACCTATAAGCTTAGGCGCATATTTGTGCTTGTATGCATAGTTAATTGTGATAATATAATACACGTACATGGAAAGATTTGGTGCTGCACAATAGCAGTACCAGATACTCCGTGACGATCATAATATATATATTCGTCAGCGGGAAGCTGCAGTATTAGTAATTTGCGACGGTAAGCAAATTCCGTGCTTTCTGTGTGCAATAAATATGCAGACGCGGACGTTACCACCCTCGCGTCGCTTGAATCATCTTTTAGTGTGTGTGTGCTTTGTTTTAAGTGTAGAGAGGTATTACCTATATGAGACGCATCAAAAGGTATTTTCATCACCAATTACTGTCATAATTGGTTTCATCGTCAATTTTTCTGTGCGATTTAATTTTTACCTTAAAAACCAAAACCTATACATGGGTATGGGGTCACACTGACAGCCCATCATATTATTTCAGCCCAAACAAAAACTACGGCTATACTATATGCACAAATCTTTATATCTGCCTTTATTTATACCTATGAATAAAAAGTTTTTTCGAATGGAACATCAACGTTTTCATAAATTATTTTGATTTAGTAATATTTTGAAAGAAAAAAAAATTCTCACACTGAACGTCGACGATTGCGATACATCAATAGAAAAAAAAAATATCGTCATCGTACATTCAATTATTATGTTAAGTACATCCTCAAAAGTCTCGATAGGTATACATAGGTATATATATATTATGCGAAACAACAGTATCGCTTCCGCGCGGCGGATGTGTGTCAACACTTCCGCATACTATACGCGGCCATTGAATCATTATTTTATCCCCGCTCGTTTCCTGCAGGGCACTTTGCCTCGTTCGGTCATACATTCATCATCATCATCATCGTCATCATCATCATCGCTTGTACTAACTCCCGGTTTATACCTATACCTATAATAGCTTCATTTACAAAGAAAACAAAATTGCGTGATGTGCAATGCAAGTGATGGAAAAAAAATAGCAAAATTTATAAATGATGTCTAATAACTCGATGTGATGTGTACGACACGAGTAGAAACATGAGTATGAGCATCCGGTCGATGACGATTGCTCTTTGGTGCAAGGATATAGTCGTCATCCATCGAGTATAGTCATCGATTTCGAGCACAAGTATATAAAATTCAGTAAAGGATACGGATTATAAGGGTTGTTTACAGCTGCAATGGACACTAGAGAGCGCGACAGATAAATGCATGTAAAATATACATACATTTATACCTGAAAGCACCAATCTCTGAGCCCTGTATCAGTGTTCACACTAGAGGTGCGAAATTATATTATTTCGGATGGGGCACGAGCGCAAGCTCTTTTGGAACCAGTCGATGTCGGGAAGGAGGGAAACGAGAAAGAATGCAAGAAAGAAGGGGAGGACGGGAAGATCGAAGGGGAAGATAGAAAATGAGAGTAGGCGAGGAGACTGGTGCTACTCACCGTCTGAATTATTCTTCTTCTTCGTGGATGTGCATCCTAATGCTCGTCGCGCGAATACATACATGACGACCGGACGTGGACCGGCTCCTTCGCATGCTGGATATAGATGAAGATAGAAGGGAGAAACGGAAGCTGGAAACACCACGATCCAAAGTGAAGTCAGGGCATAAGCAGGGAAAAAATTTCCGATCGAATCATCGGAGTGTGCGACGTGTCTACCTGGGACGCGAAAAGAGGATTGCTTCCGTCTTTGTTTTGTCGCCCACACTTTGGTCATCGTTTCATTCTCCTACACGAGAGCCTACGAGACTGCATTTGAAAAGGCAATACCGAATGAGAGTAATTATATAATAACAATAATTTAACACACGGACGAATGACACCCTATACTGCTGTATGATGTTGTACACCCCAAAGGATCGAGAGGTGCGCAGAGATAGCGCGCCACATGTACATTTATGCATGTAGCACGAGCTCGCTCGCTGTACTCTTATGAATGGATGCTGGCACACGCATGAGAATATATCGTATACACGATATAACGAGACTTTTAATGAGCGAGATAATATAGATGCGCGCCGGAACGAGATAGCGCGCATATTTACGCTATAGAGGGTATACGAGTGTAATATCACATGCGTATGTGTGTATACGCTGCAATATATATATATATATATATATATATATATATATATATATATATATATACAGCATGATATGTAACGGTGGCATTTCCCGAGAACCGCGTGTAGAGCGATTTTTTCTGACGCGAACCCCGTTGGAATTAATTTTTTAGGGCAAATAGCTTTTAAATGGGAGCCGATTGAAAATACGTTCCAAACTACCCCTAAATGGGGTTGGAAAGCTATAGCGCGCCCGCATAAACTCGCGACGTTGCCACATTGTTATTGGAGCTTAGTCGGTAAGCAGTGAGAACTATATCCATGTGCGCACGCAAGAGCGTCAGCTACTGCTGGTAACTTGAAGGTTGAATGTAAAAATTTTTACCTTAAGGTAAATATTGTCTGCTCCTTATGTTGTCAGTTGTTTATCCATCACGCGCTTACTGTCTTTCTCACTCTCATGTTGGACAAAAACATCTTTAAATTTTATACTTATGTCGTCTGTACACGATTTAGAACGAGTCCATTCATAAATTGCAATAATCAAGTACCCGGGAAGTACCCACCAAGTACCCGAGGAAGTGCCCGGGAAGTACCCGCCAAGTGCCCGCCAAGTACCTGGGAAGTGCCCAAGAAAGTGCCCGCCAAGTCCCCGCCAAGTGCCCGGGAAGTACCCGCCAAGTGCCCCGGAAGTCCCCGCCTAGTACAATACAGTCGGGTACTTCCCGGGTACTTGGCGGGCACTTCCTCGGGTACTTCCCGGGCACTTCCTCGGGTACTTCCCGTGCTCTTCCCGGGTACTTGGCGGGTACTTCCCGGGCACTTGGCGGGTACTTCCTCGGGTACTTCCCGGGTACTTGGCGGGTACTTCCTCGGGTACTTGGCGGGTACTTCCCGGGCACTTGGCGGGTACTTCCCGGGCACTTGGCGGGTACTTCCCGGGCACTTGGCGGGGACTTGGCGGGCACTTTCTCGGGCACTTCCCAGGTACTTGGCGGGCACTTGGCGGGTACTTCCCGGGCACTTCCTCGGGTACTTGGTGGGTACTTCCCGGGTACTTGGTGGGTACTTCCCGGGTACTTGATTATTGCAATTTATGAATGGACTCGTTCTAAATCGTGTACAGACGACATAAGTATAAAATTTAAAGATGTTTTTGTCCAACATGAGAGTGAGAAAGACAGTAAGCGCGTGATGGATAAACAACTGACAACATAAGGAGCAGACAATATTTACCTTAAGGTAAAAATTTTTACATTCAACCTTCAAGTTACCAGCAGTAGCTGACGCTCTTGCGTGCGCACATGGATATAGTTCTCACTGCTTACCGACTAAGCTCCAATAATAATGTGGCAACGTCGCGAGTTTATGCGGGCGCGCTATAGCTTTCCAACCCCATTTAGGGGTAGTTTGGAACGTATTTTCAATCGGCTCCCATTTAAAAGCTATTTGCCCTAAAAAATTAATTCCAACGGGGTTCGCGTCAGAAAAAATCGCTCTACACGCGGTTCTCGGGAAATGCCACCGTTACATATCATGCTGTATATATATATATATATGGTGTAGAGGAGGGGCAGCAGCGAGAGAAGGAGATACGTAATGTAGATTCTTTTGTTTTCCACGCGTGTGTGTGTGTGTGTGTGTTGTGCTCTCGCGAGAATCGATTAGTGTTTCGTGGAACTGCTGTTTCGCTGCTCTGTTACAAGTACAACAGCAGAAAATGATCTATCTCGTGGTGTTGTGCTGCTCGAGTAATTTTATATAATTTCAAGAGATCAATTTTATTATTTTCCATTCATATCTCTCGCACGGAAAAACGAGTTGGCATTCAACCGCATTCAACAATGAGATTGAAAGTGTTACCTTGTAATCAGGAGGTGTTAGTCTTAAGCATATTTTTGAAAAAACACGCGGCACACATTTTAAGATCTGTACTTAATACTAACTTTTTTCGCATCTGGATAAGTAAGAAGGTACTCGTGTCACTCCATTGATCGATCACGTGCGTAAGGGTGAACGCAAGTGCGCCCAACGACGCACACATTTTATCAGTCCACCCACGTAATATGCAACCACTTTTTTCACGCAACTGCGTAATATGCTTACAACCGGAGTGCTGATCCTTTTTTTTTTTTTTTTTTTTTTTTTTTTTTCAATTTCAGCTCGAGAATTTTTTTTACAAAAAAAAAAAAAAAAAAAAAAAAAAAAAAAAAAAAAAAAAAAAACACAGCCCATACTAAAAATTCGTAATAATGTCAGGAGCGTGTTCATGATGCGTTGTTCCTCCAGTCCAGTATATTGTTCATCATGACGATGCTGATGATGATTCTCGGTGTTACGCACGCGTGTAAATTCGCACGAAACACCGAGATAAATTGTGGTTTGTCATCTTTTGTCTGAATTTCCGAGGCATTAGTAATAAACGAAGGATTAACTCATTTCCAGCAATGAGATATTAATCGGAATATGTTGTCACACGTCACGTCAAACACACGTCATCGCCATCACTTCACATAAGTATGCATTATCTTTTTTCCGACTCTTGATACATACCTATATACAGTGAAATTTGTAATGTTGGTGGATATTATATCGGTAGGTAATGGTACACAATTGATCAGTAAAAACACGGAAAAAACATGAGAAACTTAAGCTTTTCCACTCGGGTGTTGGTAGAAAAGAGGAACATATATGACTCGATCACCATCACCTTCATAAAGATGACGACTACTCCCTGTCAACCAACATTTCTTGCCTTTTTCCATACGTTTTTCTCATTACGTGTGCTTATCAAAGTATTATCTACTACATTTTTTTTTTTTTTTACACAAATAGAAAAGAAAAAATTCGTGCTCGCGTTATCTCAAACGATCGCAAATGTGTGTACACACATGCGCGCAGCAACACATGCAGAGAGAGAGAGAGATAAGGAACGCAAGTGCGCGAGATCGCTTGAATCAAGAGCCGAGTCTTTTTGTCTCGCCTTCTTCTCAATGAATCGTACGTTATTATCAATGAAAAACACACGTACACGTGCATATATGTATATACGCGTCGCATTGAACGACAAACAATCGACGAGCTCGAGTCATGCACGGCACTGATCTCACACACAAACTGACTTCCTGCTTTCGGCACGCTAATGCCGTGAATGAACGAACGAACGATCTCACACACATATACACACACGTGTACACATACGTCGGAGTCACGGCTTCGTACAATTGGCACACGTTATTTTTTCTTGCTGCCAGTATACTATACATGTACACATGGTAGCCGATTTCGTGTGTGGTGCATGCTCGTTCATCGCTTCTTCTTCCATTCGAAAAATCGTGAGCCTAAGAAAGAGAAAGAGAGAGAGAGAGAGAGAGCAGCCAGATGTGGAACGAAGAGAGGCATGCTGCATGCAGGGAGTAGCATAGGATGTGTGTTCTGATCTCCTTTTTCGTAATCATTGATCGCTGGGGTGTGTGTGTATAGTAGTAGTGGACGTGACAGTATATAGTACGCTATATATTTATAGCGTAACGTGCCAGCCAGAGAGACGAAACGTGTATATATATACATACATGTATTGGTATAGATGAAGGAAGGGAGTTGTTTGGGGAGGGGGGGGTTGGGTAACATCGAGGTGGAAGGGGCAACGAAACGATGTGTTTTCATTTATCTCGAAACTTCAATGATGTAGCTTCCGTTCATTCATAATACACAAGTCCCTCCCCTCCTTCTGCCTCGTTCCTCCCTCTCTTTCCTCTCGGCGAGATGTCGCCAGATGGCGATACGTCCCCGCGTACACACCTATCCTTTACAAATTGTCGTCGTCGTCGTCGTTTCACCCACACATCACCACATGCACCATCCATAAAATATCAAAGAGACACCAGTGTAGGTGTATACAAGTGCTACGTAGGTGCAAATTCTTGCTCTTCCCCTACTTTTTTTCCCCCTCTACCACTCTCTTCCTCCCTCCCTCTTACCTTTACACATAAACCTTACCTACACACCACCTCCTCTTCTGCTTTACCGTGGCTCTATAAAACTACCACCATTGCTTATACAGGTGTGTATATATATGTGCTGCAGCAAGTAGAAGCAGCCAAGTACAGACAGACGGACGGACAGACAGACTGTTGAGAGAGAGAGAGGAGATTGTGCGGTATGCGCACTGTGGGGCTTGTATATGCACATCCGTGCAACCCCACCATACACGCACACAAGCATGCACGGATCGACCGTCTCTCTCTGCGCTTCCGGCCGGCCGCCCACTCCGCGCACCGCCGGCACAGTCTTCCCCGGCTGTCTCTCTCTCGCTCACTCACCGGCCTCCTCTCGGTCGCGCTCTCTCTCTCTCTCTCTCATCAGTCTTTCGAGGGCGCTCGATGCGCGCGCATCGCCAGACCGACCGACCGATAGAAAGAGGAAAAAAAAGTTGTGCCGAGAACAGCCTCCACGCGGCACACACACATACACGGTACGTCCGTCTTGCTCGCACACGGGATTTCCGGCGTCCGGTTGCACGGAGCAGCAGCACCAGCGACCGACCCTCTCTCTCTCTCTCTTTTACACTCTCTTCCCGCAGATGTATGGAGGAGAAAGAGAAGATAAGCCGGGAGACCACGAGCAGCAACCAGCAGAATTAGGGGCCCCTCGTCGGTCTTGCCGCGGTAGTCGCGCCCCGGCTGCTCGACCGTACGTTCCTTCCTCCCTGGCCATCACAAGCCGCACTTTCTGCTCCAGGGTTGGACATTACACTCATCGTCCTCGATCGACAACCCGCAGAGTCTACAATAATAATCAGCCGAGAGAGCCCCGATGCACTCGGGCGGCGTTATTTAGTGCAAAGTATATATAGGAGCTCTCGCTTCTGGCTCCCTTCTCTGCGGCGGCGGAGTGCGGCATAAAAAGCTACTCTCGCCTCATTCATGCTGCTATATTTGAATGGGAGCGCGCCGCAGCACAGAAAACGCGAGATATAAGTATATCGAGAGAGAAGGGTAGGGCGGATGTGCAACACACAGCGCCGAAAGAGACACACACGCACGGGATTCTTCGTGAATGACGAGCCGCTGCCGGCTAAAAAACACCAGCACTCGCGTAATTTTTTGTTTGTTTTTTCATTGGAGATTGTCCTACAGTGCAGCCCAAGTATTGTGGTTATTGTGGTGTGTGTGTGTATGTTTGTGTACATAATATGTGTGTGCTCGTGTCCTCCGGGTTTTTCAAGTGCACCCCCGACAGAGGGTTGAAGGGGAAAAATTGGTGAGTGCGTTCGAAAGAAATCAAGTGCACTGCAGTTCCCAGAGTGACGTGAAACTTTGAAACATTGTTCGACGGTGGGTGTGAGACATACAGATGGATGGGGAGCACGCCTATGATATGTAATAATAAACGCTGGCTACACAGCGCGACGAGATGCACCAAGTGTGACTATACGGATGCGCGCGAGCGTGTGTGCCTCTCTATATCTCTACACGCGTACAGTGTGGTGACGACGCGAGACGCGCCTACTTATTTCTCTCGAGATGCAACTGAACGCAACTAGAGTGAACAAAGTACAAATGTAACGTAGTATATAAATATCTCTTGTACGCCCAAGGATAAGAAGACATGCGAAGGACAGAGGACGACAAATTATGCGAGCTGCGCGTTTTTGGATATTAAACATATCAGCGCTCGTCCCATGAATTTTCGGTGAGTGTTTGTTTGTTTCAAGTGCAAATGCGTCACGAATATACTCGCGAGTGTCTTTTCCCTCCCTCCCTCCCTCTTCTCCGATGGGTTAAAATGGTTCGGTTGTGTGTGGGCGCGTACCTGCACATTGGAGCTGCTCCGATAATTGAGCGTGGAAAAATTCGTGCGGGTGTACACCAATATATGCAGTGTATATAGGGGATGAAAATGAAAAACGAGACTACTCGTATACTGCAGGGGGTGCGATGTCGTTACGGTACATCTGCAGTGTGCATCTAAAAAAAAAAAAAAAAAAAAAAAAAAAATTGCGCTCCAAGTATAGCTCGCGAGAGCGCAGCAGCACCGCGAGCGAGTAAACCACCAGCGCTCGCAGACACACGTAAACCTACACACACACGCGCGCGCGCGTGGCACCGATATACGTGACTGAAAGCTTTGACCTGTGGCAATCGCCGGCTGATAGAGGCGCATTCCTTTCAGTAACTGCGGCCTGAATGGCTCGCTTGTGCTCCTCCTCCTCTCTCTCTCTCTGCTTGCTGTACAATGTATATATTGTATATGTACGTGTGCACCACACTCGCAGAGAAGCTCGCTCGCGCACCACAAGGTCTTCTATAGAACGGCGACCGATCCTATACCTACAGTATATACCGCGCTTTTCGCTCGAGCCGGCTTTTCAACTTTTATCGCGCGGCACGGCCGTATTTTATACATTTTTTTTTTTTTTTTGTTTCGTGCTGGATTATCGAAACTTCCGGTCGCTCGATCGCCAAATTGAGGCCAATGCCGTGAACGCACATTCGTGAAAATAAAGTTGTTTTTTTTTTTTTTTCTCTTCTTTTTCCTCTCCAATGCCAGACGTTGACTTTGGCCAATGGAACCGACACCAGTTATCGGTTTCCAGAAAAATCGGTCGCCAAAAAAATCCCCGCCACAGAAAGAAGACGCGTGAAAAACACGAGCCACCGGTAAACGAGCCCCAGCATCACCGTCATCATCATCACAATCCGCAGCTTGCCAGCGCTATGCTGTACCACCTTACAACTCTATTTTTACCATTGCCGCGGCTTTAGCGCGAGCACGCGTTGCTATACTCGCGCTCATCGTCAAACAATCGCTAGTTAAACAATCAAGAGGCGCCTGCCGTCTGCTCTGCTCGTCTTGCTCTATAACGTGTCTATAGGTGTATATGTATTAACAAACGGGAGAAAAAAAGAAGAAAAATTTACAAAGAGATTGCCCATACTACATTTGCGTGCGTGGCCTGCAGGTACATGGATTGTAGAAAAAACAAAAAAAAAAAAAAAAAAAGCTTGGGCTTGCCAATCATCATCTCAATGAAAGCGCGTCTATCCCTTCAATGTGCATGGCTCCTTTATCCGTGTGTTCGTTTATATTGGACTTGACATTATCAGGCACGGTAAATCTTGACTAAATTTTCTTGGTGCTCTCTCGGTGTGGTTTGGACGAGTATCGAATGGACCAAAATGCGATGACGTGGTCGAGGTACAGACAAAAAAAAGAGTATATTTATACACCTACGTTGATACGTAGAGCTAGAGAGACACGCCCTTGTCCAGTCTGACACGGCACGAAAGACGAATGGGGGGGGGGGGAGAAAAAATATGGCGTTACCGTAAAACTCGTGCAGGTGTGCAAACTACCACCTATTGGTTAGTACATCGGAAATCAATGGATGGGTTCGTTCACCGGAAACACCATATGTACAATCCTTGAGAGATCGATTGGTTAAGAGACTGATCGCGTGACTTATTTGGCGAAATTTGTAAAATTGTTTAAATTGCAATAACGTATGAAATAAAATTAATTTATAATAATATACACTGTGATAATGATCCATGAAAATGACGATATTTTATTTTACTTCTTTGTCCTTTTGAAAGGAAGATTAAATTATACAAGTATAAAAATGTATGTAAATCACTGCATAAAAGTAGTCACAATGATTATAGTCCAACGTAACCACTTAGTGCCGAGGAAAGGAGAAAATAAGCATCGCCGGTGCAGCAGCGGCAACTCCCACAACTGTTCGAATATAGTGTATGTCGTACGGATACAAGCGCGAAATGTATATGTAGTGAACGGGTCGCTCGCCCACGCGATTCTCCCGTGCGCCCACGCCGAATTCGAAGGCCTACTTTCATCCTAAATCCCACGCACAAGCACGTCTCTGTACCGAGGATCATTTCCACCGGATTTAGAGATCGGTATTTTCTCCTGACGTGGGTATGCATGTTTGTTCGCGCTCTTATGAGCTTCGGATACCCGCTAATGAATTTGGAGGCGCCGAAAGATGCTTGAGGAAGTTTTTTTTTTCGTTTCGTTCGCGAAAGTAGGTACAGCTCTTGCACCAGGGAACATTTACTCCGCCAATTGTCAAGATCGCGGAGTATTCTCTCCCCATCTCTCTCTCTCTCTCTCTCTCTCTTGGTTGATTTAAAAATAATTTTCAACTTAAGGCGTAATTTAGCGCGTTTAAATAAGTACATTGAGTGTATATATACGTGATTAGAATTATTTGTTGCATTTTCTTTACACTTCAACGCGCGTACGTGTAATAGGAACGCACGATTAGAGATAACAAGTTAGGGAGAAAATCACCGATGCCGTCCTATCGATCCAAAAACGCGTTTTGGGAGCCAATGAGCAACAACCTGCTCTCCTCTCCCTCTCGGTTATTATACCACCATCATCTGCATGTAAACCTGTAGGAGTGGTACCCATATTATACTTATAGGCTCTTCTTTCGTTATATCATACGTATGTCATACGTCGTAGGTGAAACATTTGTCGTCCTGCTGCGAGTAAAATCTTAATTGACGCGAGGCAAGAGCGATTTCGATTCGAGGTTTGCTGTACAGAAAAACACTGCTACACAACATATGAGTTGAAAAATATTTTTCATGTGACCATAAAAATACAAATAAACAACCGACAAATAACTCTCTATCTATTTGGTTTTTTGTTTTGTTTTACAAATTAAATGTACATTACAATACTCATGCATATTTATCTCTTGCTCGTAAGATTGTGTTATTTTCACGCCTATTTTCCCTCTCTCTCATAGAAATTGTAATTTGCGAGGCCATACGAAAAACGCTACTCGGAACAATTAACCAAAAATCACGTGAATCAGAAAAAAAAAAAAAATTGCTTGGCAAAAAACTCCAGACGACTCGGATCCAATACGTTTCAACGCATAGGTATACTGTCGAAAACCCAGCAAAAAGAGAGAGAGAGAGAAGGAAAAAGGTCTTAGTTGGTTGCATTGAAAAGACACGCAGACACACAGAAGCTTGTGGTCGTCGTGCGAGCATTTCCTGTTACTCGCAAAATTGAGTTTCCCTCGGAGTTTCCGCTCACCGGGTAGCGTTCGTTTGCACGTATGTGGCGGCTCACCCTCGCGTGCTGCGTTCAATGACAAACGAAAAAGTGGAGCCAAGAGTGAGAGAGAGAGAGAGAGATGAAAGAAAGAAGGTGCACACGAGATGGAAACGGGATCGAGGCGACCACCATCTGCCTTTCTGTTCTCGCTGGTGAGGAGAATCTTGGTGGAAAAAAAAAATACACGACAGAAGAAACGCATTGGTGCAAGAAAGAGAGGGAGAGAGCAGTAAAAGCCGAAGACATAGTAAAAAAAAAGGACGAAGGGGGAGCCAAGAGGGAGAAGAAATTTTGTGAATCGGAAGGGAAAAATTAATGAATGGGCGAGTGCGAGAGAGAGAGAGACAGAGGAAACTCTCGGCTCGGTGGTGTAGCGTACAATATACCTATACACCGTACCCGCTCTGGGTGCACATCTGCCTCGGATTCCCAAGAAGTCCCATTCAAAACGCTGACTTTACCTGAAGCCCTCGCTGCCGTATCCTCCTTTCTCTCTCTCTCTCTCTTGCTCGTTCACTTGCTGCTTCCTCGACTTGTGTGCCTGGCTCTTCCCCCTTGGCATTCCTTTGTCGAATATCATCCGCCAGAGAGGAGGAGAGTAGTTCGCTTACCTTCTCTCTCTTTTTTTTTTTTTTTTTTTTTTTTTTTTTTTCCTTACTATTTCTCGTCCCTTTTTTTCCCCCTTCCCTGTTAAAGAGTGAATGATAGAGAAAGAGACGTATCTCTTTCGCAAGAGCAAAAATTATTCAACGAGTATTTTAGGTGGTAGAGTTTTTATTTATTCACAGATATGTACTATGAAATGCGAGACAAAATGATCCTCTTTGTATCCTCCCCGTGCAATAATAATAATATATTCTTTCTTCCTCTTTAAACAAATTGGCTTCAACTTTTCTTCTCTCTTTTGTGTAACATCGTCTCCCAAGTGTCTAAAGTAATTTATGTTGCCTGTGAATCCATAGACTTAAGTGTGATGAGATTATCAATAAAGTTCAAGAAGTTTTTTTTAATTTCACCTTTTTAGAGCCTGTTAAGATATTTTTATGTATATTTTATTTTGTGAGTACGTTTTATTCCCTAAAAATGAGGAATTGTATTTTCATTGGATAACATGCACTCGGTGGGCGTTACTTTAATGAGGTTCAAAATGGTTTTTACAATAAAAACAAAGTCTCGTCTGACGCATAGGCACTCACGCGGGGATCACTCATATACACGTAAAATATCGTCCTCTCACGAGCATCAGCGAGCGGAAACTTGAGCTGCACACAGTATAAGCACAGCACTTGTATAGTCTATGACAACAGTTGGAAAAAAACAAGCATCATCTGCTGCTACAGGCTTCTCCTCTGTAATTTATCTTATTTTGTTCGTGCTTTATACTATGCATTTGAAAAATTGTCGTCCCAATAAAGTAGATAAATAATGGACCTCGATGCGTAAAAATAAAATCCCTAGATCAAAAATTTACTTGTGTTTTAAACTTGATCCCCTGTGGCTGAGTATTATTTTTAGATTCCCTGGTCATTATTTGCAAGCTCAATCGACGAGTTTCATTGGGGATTGTCTTTGGATTTAAAAGTCTGTCTGTCTGGACAAATGCAGATCGATGTACAAAAAAAAAAAAAAAAAAAAAAAAAAAAATCAGATTTATAGTTAATGGCAATTTATTGAACACTGGCAGATAATGCTATTGGAAAAAATTCAGAATATTATTATTAATTTTCTCTATGCTTGACCAGTCTCGTGTACACAATCCAGCTAATTTTTTATTTATAACCGATATACTAACAAAACGCGGATGATTATTCGCGGAATGGCTCATGTACATATTGTATATAATATACAAGTACTCGATCTCGGAGAGTTCTGCAAAGCTGCAGAGGATGAGAGAAAAATACTTTTGCGTCGACCTGTACCTATATATATATACATATTATATCCAGCCACTGACACGTGAACGTAAACGAGCGTAGATTCCTCCGTCGTCGTCTCTCCTCTCGATACCTGTATGTATATATATGCTCCACAGCAGCAGTAGCGGCGGCTACGGCGGCACGTCCTGTCGCTCCTCTGACTGTTCTCTCTCTCTCTCTCTCTCTCTTCCTTGCTTCCCGCGATATATATGTATACACCTACACCTGCCCTATTACATACAGAAAAGAGAAAGATCTGCTCTCGCTCGGAACGATGAACTGCACTCGGTTCGCGGGCACGAGTCAAGTATAGTGTGGGTTTTTTTTAATACATGCAGATAACAATATATTCATATGAGCAGCTGCTTGTGGCGTATCCGCGCTTCATAGTTCTCCTCCCGAGGCTCACCTGTCCCTCGCTCGACTGCGAACTGTTTTTACGTCAAAGTCACACGTTACCTGTCGCTGCTATCAGTCGGCTACATTTTTTTTTATTCGATATGACGTTTAGGGTGATTTTCGTTACAATAATCCACATAAGTCGTTCGGCTAAAACAATGACCTGCTTTAGATACTAATTTCATATTAATATCAAATGCCTCGTCAAATGCTGTAACGTCAGGAGCATATTTAAGTATACAAACGCTTCCCTCATAAAGTCCGCACGTGATTTAATGGACTTAAATGTAGAGATAGTGTGCAACAGGTGGTCAAAACAATAGCACGCACACTTGTCCCATCCTCGCTATCTCTCTCTCAACAAACCTATCAAAGATACTCTTTTTTTTTTTTTTCCTTCTATTAGACTTGAAAAAAAAAGATACAATAAAATAAACTTTAGTCATGTCACTCGTAATCCAATGTAATAATGTAATGTGTTTTTGTCATGTGCAGGTGGGGATGAAGCGCGCGTCGCGAGGGCGGGAGGAAGCGGTCGCGGAGCATCCTGCTGCAGCACCCTCGCTAATGGAACGCCCTTGCTGCGAGCGCTACCACCTCGCGCCGCAGCAGGAGCAGCAGCAACAACAACACCAGAAGGAGCACTGCCACTACCACCACAACCCCCAACAGGTCGAGGAGGAGCACTCGATCTATCCCTGTTGTCGTCGTCAGTTGTCACTCGTCCGACGACGGCCATCAGCGTCACGCCGCCCCAACAGCAATGGGCTAGCCATCACAACCACGAGACCCTACTTTTGCCGGCTGCCCACAGTTATTCCCCGTCGCACCAACAGCAGCCGATCAACAATCGGCAACAACAGTATCCAGGAGGAGTCGTATCACCTTCAGCGCCAGCGGCCGCCCAGGACGCGCCATTGCCTGTCCTACCCCCGAAAAAGTGGCAGTGGCATCACGCGGCGGCCCCAACGTCCGTACTAGCCGCATCAGTTCCCATGTCGCAGCATGCGGCGGCCTCGCCGCCGTCCCGACCGCCCTCCTCGGCCTCGTCCACGGCCAGCGGCTCGAGCACCACCGCGACCCGCCACCACCACGACCACTCGAGGCCCCTGCCGCCACCCCGGCTGCCCTCCGCCTTCGAGTCCCCGGCGAGCCTACCCCCCTCGCCCCGGCTGCTCTCCTCGAGCACGAGTTTTCGCAGCGCCGGCCGACCCGCCCCAGTTGGACCGCCGCCACCGGCTACCCCCTCCCCGTCGCTGCCGAGGCCCGGCGGTGCCGTGCCCATAACGACGACGACCACGACGACAGCAGCGGCGGCGGCGGCGGCTGCTGCCCTGGCCGAGGTCGTGAGCCTCGAGGTCCCGAGGCCGGACGGCGAGCGCATCCCCAACGAGTACGTCGAGACGCCCTTCAGGCCGGCTGCCGTCGTCAGCAAGCCCGGCGCCCTCGACGCCCACCAGATAAAGCCCAGCAACCACCAGCGGTCCTCGTGTCCCCTGAGCAGCCACAAGACAACAGCCACGAACAAGCCCTCCAGGCGGCCAATAGGTTCCTCGAGCAGCAGCAGCAGCAGCAGCAGCAGCAGCAGGAGCCAACAGCAGCAGCGTCGTCGCCAGCAGCTGGTGGACGAGGCGGACGCGGTGAGGCCCGTGGGGGGTACGGTGATAACGAAGCAGCCCGTGTCGTTTACGAAGGAGCCGAGCAACGGGCTCGGGGGGCCAAGGGGCACCGAGGGCACCCAGCCCAGTCTGTCGATAATGTGCGACCAGTGCGGGCGCTGCAGGTGCGAGAGCTGCCGGGAGCCACCGCCCCTGCCGAGTCGGTGGGTGTGCGACAACTCGTGTCTCTGCTCCCCCGAGTCGGTCATCGACTACGCGAGCTGCGTGTGCTGCGTCAAGGGCGTGTTTTACCATTGCGCGGAGGGTGGGGTCGGCGGTGGTGGCGGCGGTGGCGGTGGCCCGGGGGCCGGGCTACACCTCGACACGTCCGAGCTCGGGAGCAACTGCGCCGACGAGCCCTGCTCGTGCGGTGGCTCCCGGAAAACGGCCCGTTGGACCTTCATGGGCGCGATGGCCCTCGTCCTGCCGTGCCTCCTCTGCTACTGGCCCCTACGGGGCTGCCTGTACGTGTGCGAGGCCTGTTACGCGAAACACGCCAGCCAAGGCTGCAGGTGCGAGCCCCGGAGCTTGGCCACGGCGCGCCAAGCCGGCCTCGCGTCCGACCCCCTCAACTCCTCCACGTCCTCGTCGACGTCGTCGTCGCAGTCGCGCTCCCAACTGTCGGAGGCGCTCATCAGGGACTCGAGGGACCCGGAGAAGAGGCTCCTCGACCCTTTGGGCGCCGAACTGTGAGCCCAACGCCGGACTATATATTATAGATATATATATACACGTACATATACACGACGTACCTATATGTTCAAAAGCGTGCGCGCGTATGTTTCTTTTTTTATTATTATTTATTGATATATACGTATATGTGCATTGTATGTGTATGGTATACATAAATATTATACGCGCGTTGGCACCATATATACAACGCGCAACGAGCACGGACGCGGCACGCCAGCGCGTGTGTATGTACACATGTATGCGTAAACACGTAGCCGCGCTCGGGTGGAGAGAGAGAGAGAGAGAGAGAGGGGGGGCTCCCCTCGAGTACGATGAACTCGGTGACGAGGACGAAGCGAGGCCGTCCAAGGCAAAAAGAACGCGTAGCGGTGTGTGTGTGTGTATGTGCTGTACGCGGCCCCAGAGTTATCTCTCTCTCTCTCTCTCTCTTCTTCCGTCCTCCTCCTCTTGTTTTTTATTCTCGCTCGGACTCGGCCGAGGGGAGAAAGGGAGAGCGAGCGGCTCCGAGGAAGGAGGGACAGAAGAGACGCACTCGTCGTCGTCGTCTTCGTCGTGTACGAGGAGACTGAAAAAGAGAGGAGAGTGTGTCCAGAAGGAGGAGGAGGACGGAAGAGGCCGATGAAAGAGAGAAAGAGACTCGACGGACGGCCGCAAGGGACCGAAAGCGGAAAGGAAGGAACAAACAGGAAAGAAAAAAAAAAAAAAAAAAAAAAAAAAAACAACAACAGCAGCGAAAAGTGTATTGCATTAGTACAAGAGTTGCATTTAAGCGAGGATGTACGTGTGTGCGAGAGCGTGCAAAACAAAAAACAAAAAAAAAGGAGCATGTACGAAAAAGGACAGGTTCGCGTATGAGGCGGAAGTGCATTGTTGCTCTTCGAGTGTAAAGAGATAGCCAACGATTTTTGTAATTGCATTGAAAGCGAGTGTCTGTGCGTTCAATTTGATCATGATCATCATGATGGAGTTGTTTTTTTTTTTTTTTTTTTTTTTTTTTTTCCCTAAAAAGAACGCGAGGCGTGCCTGGATGTGTCCACACATTTTCGTATGGATCTTCGCTGATTGAAAGAAGACAATTTTTGCTATCATGCGTATGAAAACTATTAACTATTACTCACTATACGTCGTATAACGGATTTTGTAATTCAACAAACTGATATACATATAATAATATGATGGACTATAAAGATAAGGTGAAATGAATGAAGGCCCAAGTAAATGGAGGGGGAAGAAAATTTATATAAAATACAAAAAAGCACGTACGATGACGACAAAGACGACGTTTACAACTATAAGGTAGGATTGATTAAGCGCGCGCAAAGAAAAATCATAGATAGTTCTATATAAACAAATAAATAAATATATATATTATACATGTATAAATAATCACTATATCGAGATGAAATGATGGATGGAAACTAAAAAAAATAGATATATTATATATGTATGTGTATAAGATGAAGAAAAAAAAATTATATATTGTATATTACGTTTGTATAAAGAACAAAACTTTTCTACAGTTAATTTATTCGTGGGCGTATATCGCGGGTAACACAAGTTTTATTACACAAAAGCGCGACGACGAGGATAAGGATATTTCAAATGAGAACGATAAAGGCGAATTTCTTTATTATTTTTTTTTTTACGTATTTATTTTTTCCTTTTTCTTTTTTTTTTTTTTTTTTTTTTCTTCTAAAAATATATTTTGTTTCCACTGGTCTGTTAAAGTTATGATTTGGAACGGGAGAAAGGAAGTAATGAAAGAATTCGGTGCACCGAGGACTGATTCAAAGTTTTCTCAATCCATAACCACCACCACGACTACTACTGTTATTCATTACTATTATAATCCCCATTTTACTATTGATTATGGTATATTTGTGTAACTATTACTATTATTAACTTCTTTTTTTTATGGCATAAACATGTTCAAAGAAAAAAAATAAATTACTCTCGGTCCTCGGTCGAAGCAAGTACACAAAAAAAAGAAAGAAAAGCAAGGAAGGAAGGATATGAAAACACTGCGGTATATAATAAAATATATTGTATACCTGTTAATAATAGGGATGTAACACGCGTTTTTTTTTTTTTTTTTTTTTTTTGCTAAAAGAGAAACGCATGGCTTTAAAAAGAACAGAGAAAGAATGGTTCAATTGACGGGATTCTGTACGCTCGGGAGTGTTTTTGACTTTATTAATTTTTCCAGTATTATCTAGTCTTGCGAACACGTTTTTGTCAAACGCGGAAAACCACGGTATAGGCTTTCTTTTCGATCGGAGCGAACACACGCGATTTTTAATGAAAAAAAAAAAAAATAAATAATAATAATAATAAACAAATAAAGTAAACTAAAGTAATAATAATAATAATGATAATAATGATATGACATAAAGGAATAAATAAATAAAAAAAAAAGACAAGATACTGCGTTGCAAAAGTGGGTGATGATGCGCTTGAAGGCGAGGGGTAGAGCAAAAGATGAGAATTAAAATTATACGTGCGCGTATGTGCTGATAATATACACGTATGTATGTAAAAAAAAGTAAAACATAATATTCAACAGTTGGCTCCAAGCCGCGTCGTCTCTTCTTCATTTTCCTTGGGAATTCGATTACACACTTTTAATCACAAAAATATAATTTTTCCCGAACTTTAAGAAGGGAGGCGAAACATACGAGACAGGTGAAACATCATAGTTGACAAAAGTTGTAAAGACGCATGTAATTGATTTTTCGTAACATGTTAGAGACGACGGAAATAATTCAATAAATCCTATAAATTTACAAGTAATAATAATAAAAAAAGTGAAGACAACAAATTTAATAATTAAACAAACTAATAAAGTACACACACACACGATGAGATAAGTTAGGGACAAAGTCTCAAAGAGATCGCGCGAAAGGTGGAAAGATGATTCATACAATTATTATTATTGTACGAGTTGACTAGCATATATTTATACGCGTACGTGTGTGTATGTATGTTCATGTATAACAAAAAATTGTCATCGCTCTTACACCTCGAGAGAATAAATGAGTAAATGATGATATGAAACATAAAAGAATACGAATCAATTCATTCCTCCTGCACTGATTTTTTGTTTTTTGTTTTTTCTTAAATAGTAACTGTACACTAATAAAACGGAAAAACATTGTGAAAATGTACTATGAAATAAACGTGGCAAAGGAACGAAAGTTTTTTATCTGCATCGTGTCTGTACTATATTATATTGTATATCACGAGGACGATCGAAGACTTGAATAAACGACAAAGGGTCTCCGTTCCCAAAGCGGATGCACGCAACTATGTAGGTACTACACACGTAAAAAAAAAAAAACAGCGAGCGTTGTTGAGCCAATTTTTATTATAATTATATTATACACTTTGTACGAAAAATAAAAAAAAATAAAAATTAAAATAAATAATTAAAAAGGATGTATCAATGTAAAGGTGGCACCGTTAGAGGAAATATAAAGGAATTGCTTGCAAAATTGGCGTCATCTTTACATTTGTGAATTACTCGGAGTCGAGGACAAAAGATGACAGATATATAGAAAGAAAAAGGAAATTTTTGCTGAGAGCAAAAGTTTTACTTCCTACAATGCAGATGATTTTTTTTTTTTTTTTTTTTTTCGTTTTGTTTCTTTTCTAATAAAAATATTACCTCTGCCGCTCTACCGCGACAAGGTAGAGTCTCGTTACTCCGAGAAATTCACGAATGACTGTTTCACTGGAGTGCGTAGACTCCCTTACAGCGATTAAAAAGGATCCTTTAATAGCCTCTGCCGGTGCCATCTCGATAACTATATGTGCGAATAGCGAGAATAGTCACGAACTTTGTTTTGTATTGAACTATTATCATATCCAACTTGTAAAAAAAGCGTGCGTCTCAAGTAAAAGAGAAAGAAAAAGAAAAAAAAGGTGAAAAAACAACTTTGTGATGGAGACTAAAGCGACGATCATACATTATATAGGAGCAGCTTGTTATTAACGTGAATGGGTGTGTTACGCGTGTATGTTTTAATCGATGTACATGTGCGTGCGCGCGTGCGAAAATGCAGATAGGTTTTTTTTTCCAAAATAATAATATTAATAATATTAATAATAGCGAAAAAGACGAGGAAGCCGATGAATCGCCGATTGGGAGAAAGGGGCCGCCCGCGCTGCGAGTGTGTGAATTAACGCGCGTGTACGTATGAGATGATAATCGTTGTGTGCGTGAGTGTGAGAGTGAGAACTCGCCAATAATCGAAAGGAGAGAGAGAGAGAGAGAGAGCGACAGGCATCCCCTTTCATAAATTGTATAAGGCCTACACACGCTCTGTATATGTCTTGTAAATATATATATTTAAAAAAATTAACTACCTCGCTTTGGCTCGTCAATTTTTGTTTTACCCTCTTCTCGCTCCATTTCCCAACTCTTTGCTCCACCCACCTAAACCTACGTTATATTATAATTTACACGTATGCAAAGGACGTAGTTTTTGACAAAGAATTTTTTTTTTTTTTCACTCAATTTCAAGATAAACGCTTGAAAAAAAGTTTGTTGATTTTCAATTTCAGTATCAATCAGAATAAATTCTCGTTTCGAGGATAGTAATGAGAAGAAAAAAAACCACCCACAGCTGCGTGGAACGAGGGAAGGACGAATATACCTACGACTTTGGCAGAGAATGAAAAAAATGCCCGTTGCCTCTTGAATTACAATGGTATCGGAGGACCAGGAGCAGCAATACTTATATAGGTATGTATGTGTGCAGCGTGCCAATGGACTTACGGCCGCGTAAGTATCGAGCGTCTGTCTCCACTGCAGGTTGTAGATGTTCCGCACGTAAGTGCATGCCATGGCGATTCCCGTAACATCAGGTAATCCAGAGCGTGTCCCGAGTACTGCGTTTTCACGAGGTCGGGTTCATTAAAATTTTCCGGACAGATATTACTTGAGTTTCGGTGATCGGTATAGATATTTTATCTGTTTTTCAATGATGTATATATGTATTGGACTCATCGCTTGATTATTGTCAAAAGAACATTACGCAGAGATGCAAGCTCATACATACAGTTTTATCGGCACGCAGTTTAACGACTGTATCTTGTTTATCTTTTTCTTTTTTTTCTTTTTTTTTTTTTTTTTTTTTGTCTTTCTTTACCTATACGAAGTGGCATACATGATATACATGCAGAGCAGAGAGGCTCCACCGAGTGGTGCAGTGCATGGAAGCGGTTCGCAAGTGCACGTATCGCGTGTACACTGCAGACACGGAGAGCCGCATGAGACCGGATGTGACGGGATATACCGATATAATATACGTGTGTATACATCGCCCTCCGGGGGCTGTAATCGAAGAAAACGCACACACGAACATTGTAATATATACATGTCCATGTGAGCTCGCTGCAAATATTATACTCACTTGATGGTGGTGTATTTCAGCATTTAATATTGTGGTTGTTCGAGGAGTTACGGGAAAATCGAGTTAACGATAAAAAAATCGCGTATTTTTTACATCACATTTTAATTCGTAACGTTTTTCGGTGCGCATACTTACACCCAAAGAGTTATTAAGTTATTGGGGTTGCAGCTGCATGGTTGAAAAATCAATCGACGTACACCTGATGGGCTAAGCAGCTTTTGAAACCTGTGCATGATACAAAAAGGGTAGGAAGGGTGTATACGTACTGGGGGAAAAAAAGGCAAACGCGTGATTTTGTGCATCGGGCGATCAAGTGTGCGTATGTATGAGCGGTAGTGAGAGAGAGAGAGAGGCCGTGCTAGATAATGCGAGGCAGAGCGCATCGAGAGACAGGAGGAAAAATAAAAGAGGAGAGAGAGCGAAGAGAGGAGGAGGAGGAGGAGAGCACCGGAAACGTCAGTTAGCCGAGCGGTCCGGATCCGCCGCGCTGAGATGGAATGGATCTAATGCTCGCTGGCGCAGCCTCCCTTTTATAGCGCTCCGGACGGCCTCTCTCTCTCTCTCTCTCTCGTAAACTCGGTGTGTAAGTGCGCACAGCCACGCATACGTACAAGTTAGACTTTTTTTTTTTTTTTTTTTTTTTTTTTCTTTGTACGCTTATAATGCACACGTAGGTATACAATATTATAACGGAGGTTGCACGCCTGTATAAGTTTCCTGGTCCGTGCGCCGGCAACGGCATTTACGCGGCATTTAATACGCGACCGTGCAAGCGTGCACGTAACTACTATTATATATCGTGTATGTAGAGAGCGCGTATACCGTCCGGGGAGGATACGCATATGTTGTAGGGGTGAGTGTTTGCGAAATATGCAGGTGTGGATGTAGATTAATGTTATTATTATTCTTGTTGTGTTGCGTATTTCTTTTTTACCATATTATCGTGTACAAATAGATGTGTTTTTTGCGATTATCGAACATTCATAAGTATTTTTGGTCCCAATGGGTTATTGGTCCACTGATTTTTATGTTTTTCTAATAATTTTCAGGCTTGCTTAAAACTGTGGGGATGAATTATTGGAAAAGTCGAAAAAACCACCCAAATCTCCACTTGAAAGAAAAAAAAACGAAACTTCAAACGGGTAGGTACTTTGGTGGTGTTTCTACTCGAGCTGGCCGCTTATACAAGCACCCATGGGATCGTCCAAGAATCACTTTGTCAAAAACGCCCTTTTAGTCCGGAGCTTTGGAACAATGGCCCTGTGGATTAGAAAAAGAGCTATTTTAACGAAAGATACCGTGCCACGACCAACGACGAAAGAACCCGATTTTCCACACCAGACCAGCGAAACAAGCCGAAAGATATTTTTTTTTTTTTTTTTTTTTTTTTTTTTTCTTGCACTTCCCAACACACGCCAACCCGTTGGAATACTGTGTACGTATGTACAGTTCCCTAATCATGTGCATATAAAAAACGTAACATAAAAAAAACAACACGGGCCCAACAGGCACAAGTGACCCTATACAGCTCGTTTTGCTTTGAAAAATCGTCTCTGCTGGTTTACGTTCTCGTATGCTACACTTACCCACATGTTCCATATATCCACAGGGCACCAGCAGAGACCCGCAGTGATGACGGCGACACTTGATTTTTTTTTTTTTTTTTTCTTTTTTTTGCATCCCTGCGCAGCGCAGGAGAGTACGCGTGTGCATATAGCAGCGGGGCGCTGCCCGTTGAAAGGAGAGCTGGTTCCTGGAGGAGGAGGAGGAAGGGGGAGGGAAGCTGCGTGGCTGTGTACTGAAAGAGATCCCTTCGGGGAAGCGCGTGTTCCCCGAACTCAGGCCGCGGGGACTTGCGAGTCTGTGTGTGTGTGTGTAGCAACACGCGACGAGCATCAATGAGGGCCCACTGTGTCGGGGGACTCACTGCACGCCAGACAAGTCGTCGTCGTCGTTCTCCTGATATATATATAAAGGAAGCGCGCGTTGTGTCGTCGCTGAAAAAATTTGGGATTTTCCAAAGAGTCGTGTGGATCGCATACCTGTTCCCTGTGGATGCTCCGGTGCTACGGCTGTTGTCGAATTTTCGCGGTTTACTATACGCAAACTGGTGTGCCTTACTTTTTCCCTCCTTGGTTTCCCGTCTTGCGGGTGCTTTTTAAAAATTAGTTGGTTGTTCAATTCCCTCTTGGTATAGGATGTGTAATTGTTTGCGTAAAATGTTTTTTTTTTTTTTTTTTTTTTTTTTTTTTTTTTAAATCAGAAGACCACAAGATGAGGGTAATACATTTCAATTGAAAAAGTCCTAACTCGCGTAGATTATCTCAGTCAAACTTTTGATAAAGTCCGAGCAATGGATTATTAATCGTATTGAATCAGGTTAAAAGAAAAAAAATAAAATAAAGTATTTAACACATTTGCAAGTATAGGTGTTTGAACACGTGGCAGAAATATTTTGCTCCCTCTACGGCAAAAACTTTTTTTTTTTTTTTTTTTTTTTTTTTTTTTTTTTTTTTTTTTTTTTCAATCAACATAAGCCCTCCCTCGCGATATAAACACGACTCATTTCTGTACAGTTTCTCGATAACTCAATGACGAGTCCCAAGCCAGTACATGTATATATTCATAGAGTTCACCCACACACGCGATATAATGCTGTACAGTATGTGACATTGTAACCCTATGGGCCCCATAATTGTATTTTTAATAAGGAAGTTCCTATCTAGCCTTATTTTCAAACCAGAAGAGGAGCCACTCGCTTATACGTATATGTGTACACACACACCCACGCATCGGCTATATATATATACATCATCCACCGCACATCGAGAACCAGCTCAATGCACTCTGGTTCATCGGTGTATCGTCAGTTATGCAAGAAAAAAGTGACTCGTTGTCACGTATAAACTTATATTATACGATGGCATAACTATTGGAGAACCGAAAAAGCATTTTTCAAGTCATTGAAAAAAAAAAAAAAAAAAAAAAAATACCGGAAAAATTGTTAAAAAGGTTTTCAAGTCGATTGAATTATCACGTAAGGACTTTCGAAAGTCTATGTATACTGAAAGATTTTCAAGTCATCGAGGATCCTCGATGAGCTTAAAGTCTCCCAACATCTGTAAAAGTCTCTTATTATTAATAATTTCAAGTGCACGGCCCCTCGTAGATGTACATGTATACTTGTGGGAATGACAACAATGCCCACGTACCTATAAGTACATTAAATTTACTGTGAAAATGGTAAAAAAAAAAAAAAAAAAAAAAAAAAAAAAAAAAAAAAACACACGCTTATAAATGGCTAGGCAGACGATATTTGCCCACACTCGCTAACACACTCGCTAAAAATCAGAGAGGGAGGAAGAAAACCAATATACCTACGTACAAGCATTATGTATACCTTTACACGGGGATCAAAGAGTAAAAGTAGACACAGAAGTAGGAGGAGGAGGGAAGGTCGCAAAAGCTGAGGGCGGAAGCGAGAGAGAGAGAGAGAGAGAGCAAGCCGTGGAGGAAGAAGAGAATAGACCACGGGGCGGGCGGTGAGATGCCAGTAGTTTAGTACAGTTCCCACGGATGGTGCGGGGAGCTTGTATTATTATCCCCCCGTGACGCGTCCTTCTCGTGCCGATAGATCGCCTATACTCTATATTTTACGACAAACCGAACGGCGTTTCTCTGTACCTATACTGTATCTAGTATACATACATCCGACGCGTTTTTGTACATGTTATACCTTCATCCGGATGACGTGGGCGTCCGTGCGCGACAACTTTTTTATAGTACTAATAATACGTGTAATTTTTTTTCGGGTCATCGATCGATCACCGATTTTTTCATCCCCCCCCCCCCCACACGTTGAACGTCTCTGATGCCCGTGCATAATGTAACTATGGACTTTGACACATTATACAAATAATGATTTTTAAAACGATCCATTTGGAGCAACCTTGCACTTGATTCGTAGTTTTCGATCAAAAAATCATGTAAGAAAAATATTTAATACCCATATAATCACCGATATTTATAAAATAAAAATACAATATTTATAAAACATCGTATAATTCAAAGCAACTATGAGTCTAAGTACATATACCTACCTACCTACCTACCTTATGATGTACGAAGCATCGTGACCGACATTGCAAAAATAGTACAGTATAGCAATAACTCTTTCTCTTATGACTAATAAGAAGATGGATAAATGAAAAAAAAAAAAAAAAAAAAAAAAAAAAAAAAAAAAAAAAAAAAATTGGAAAATGCAAAGAAATGGATTAGAAATACCGCAAGAGACGAGAACGCGGTAATAATATCATATACAAAATACAAGTGCAAAAAAGCGCGCCACAGTGCTAAAAAAAGATATACGTATATACAACAGAAGCTGATGCTGCATGCAGAGGGAGAAGTTTGCGGAGAAAATATATATATATATATATATATATATATATATAAGAAAAGTGTATATATATATAGAGAAGCGCAGCACGTAAGAAGAAGAAGAAGGTATAGGGGCGGAGAGGTAAGTAGCGGATGTGAGCGGCCAAGAATAAGAAGAAAATAACTAGCTTTGGGGCCTGCGGTGTCACGTGACCGGAAGTAGTCTACCCCTTCCTCCCTCTCTCTGCCTCCACCAGAAGCAACGGAGCAAGTATATACATATAAAGGATGGAGGCTGAAAGAGAGCGAGAGCCCCTTCGGGCTTCTTTCTTCTCCCTCCTCTCTTTCGGAGAGGCTGTGTATGCGCCTCCGTCGCCGCCGTCGTTGTCGCCATCGTTAACGTCTCTCTCTCTCTTTCCTGCTCTTTGCTGCTAATGTCGCCTCTTCCTCTCTCTCGGCTTCTCTCTCTATATATACCTTATAATATACACGCACACGCCCATAACGCATTTCCACGTTAATTTCTTTTTTTTTCTTTTTTTTCTTTTCTTGTCTTCCCTGAAAAGAGATCGGCTCGGTGTTCCTTCAAAGTCTCGCGTCGTGGGTGCCGGTAGTACCTATGTATATGGTAAATGCACCGCGCTTTCGGTCCAAAGTTGGGATTCGTACAATACGTTTTGGTGGCGTAGACCAAATCGGTATACATTACACGATGTAAACCAAACGATGGATCGGTACGTATACTTCTCAGGAAGAAAAAAAAATAAAAAAAATCAAAGGGTAGTCGGAAGGGCGGGGCGAGTTAATTTTAATCGTTCGCGCAAAAGTGCCTTATTGTGTATATATGGGGACATTCTCGTATACCGAGAGAGAGAGAGGGCGAGTGCCCCAAAGGCGTTGAATACGCGAAGCGAACACGCGATACCGGTTTTTGCCGTGCGCGCGCGTCAATTAAAACGGGAACTTTGTTATAATGCCCGTGTGCACCTAAACGTGTATGGATACGAAGCGAGGACGTTATAGTATACGTGATATTATAGGCGCTGTTGTCGTGTAAAAGTATGCGTATATATTATATACTTCGAAACAACGGAAACCTATAATGAAGCCTATACGTGATGATCCGGAGGAGAGCGAATAAACGCCGGTTGCCGATGATGATGAGGCTGATGGTGGTTATAGCGCGCGAGAGTTGCGAATAAAAATAAAGGAGAAATCGTCGTCCAGCCACACTTTTTTTCTCTCTTTTGACGTCATAGTTACGATTACATTCATTTCCAAAGAAAAAGGTCGATCAATGGCGTGTAATACAAAACTAAGAGAAAGAGAGAGAGAGGAATGGGCACGCGAGAGCTCGCGCGCGCACCTATATACATAAGTACATGTATAACAAGCTGACGTGGCCTTGCTGCGTCCGCGTTATCGGAGGTCAACTTCCTCTCTCGAGGAGCCAAGTTCCTGCAGTCAGAAGGAAGGAAACGGTTGGGTCCATTTTTTCCCCCTTTGTATTTTTCATTGGTGGCATCTGCTCTGTAGGATG
This sequence comes from Copidosoma floridanum, assembly GCF_036245765.1. Taxonomy (NCBI): domain Eukaryota; kingdom Metazoa; phylum Arthropoda; class Insecta; order Hymenoptera; family Encyrtidae; genus Copidosoma; species Copidosoma floridanum. The sequence goes on along the minus strand of NW_028321907.1, from coordinate 11,552,176 downwards.
TAATGTAGAGGTATACGTATAACGTGAGAGCGCAACAATGGAGCAAAAAAATAAAATAAAATAAAAGAATCACAATAGTATCAACGAGCAAGCCGACTATTTTACAATTGATGCCTTCTTTGGATGAGGCGCGTGTTTTCGGGAGCCGGCAATAATCTGCTTCCGGTCCAGAACTGCTGCCGCTGATGATCTCTCGACGCGTGTACGCATATTTATGTGGCGTGTAGCGCGGCCGTTCTCCAATATACTGGCACGTAATAGTACGTTGTTTTAGAAACGCCGTTTCGAAAAACGTTCATAAACGAGGGCTAAATTTTCCCAACTGTAAAAAGCTACTTGCACTCCTATAAATAGGATCATCCGTTGCAAGACAATTGACGCGTAAGTTGCCCAAAAGGGATTATTGTTACTAGTTGGAAAGAAATTAACGTTTTTTTAACTTTATGAAAATTTTATTGCAATTTCATTTTACCACGTTGTAGAGGATAACGTTTTTCCGACGTTACGGGCTTTTACGATTTTGCCGCTTCCTACATACGCACCAACCGATCGTTCCATGTCGCAACCATCCTCTTTTTTCCCCTGCCCTTTCCTCTCTCTCTCTCTTTCATCCTGTTTACGAGCAACGGAGGATGAGCCGGACGACGATTAGGCCTCTGTTTGTTGTCGTCTTATTTCCTCTCTTTTGCTATTGGGCATTTGTGTCTTTCTTCTTCTCTCTTCCAAGCCCAAGCGTCTTCTTTGCCCGCAAGTTACATATGCTCTGATGGTACGTTACTTTTGGTGAATTTTTACATACACAGACGTGTACTGTATCTACTTTTTTCCTTTTTTTTTCTCTCGGTCAAATTTTTTCCGATTCGATTTTTTTCACCCTCTCAACCACTACGAATGCAACCCTATGACGGGCCAATTACTTGCTGCGAGCTTCCTCCGACTCATGCTGTTCTTTCTTCTTCCTCTGTATTTCTACTGTTTTTTTTTTTGTTTTTTTTTGTTTTTTTTTGCACCAGAGTGACCTATATGACAAATCCGTCATTTCCTATAAGGTAACGATGATACGAACTACGCACAAGTGGTATCAAAATTCGATGGAACGAGTTATATTCCCCACGTTTGAAGCGTGACAGGAATACACCTTCGTATCATCATCGTATATTTTTATACAAATCCGCGGACAACGTACTAGGTGTAGGTGAACGTCAAAAGCGTAGCACAGAAGTCGCCTCGTATTTACGAAAAACTAGAGCACTAGAGATTATTTGCGTAAACATTGGTATCAGCGTGTATAGGTGGGCAACTGTACTTACAGCCGTGAGATAAAAAATTTGTCGCGTGTTTACTTTAGAGAAGAAAAATCGAGATTAAAAGCAAACAGAGCCACTTAATCCGATAAAATATATGCTTCACGACGCATACACGTATACATGTGTGCGTAGAAAACGCTCGTAACGCGTACAGTTACACTGGATCACGCAACCCACAAACTTTTAAGATTAAAAAAAAAAAAAAACATTACGCTCGTATACGTAAGCAATTGTAAATCCACGTGAAAAAAAAAAAAAAAAAAAAAACATAAATCAACACAGCTTCTTCAAATATTTTAAATATTTACAACAAGAAAACATGAAAGGAGCCACTGAATTTGGACAAGAAGACTTGTATGTTTTTTTTTTTTTTTCCGAAAAGCCATCAACCATTAGGTACATTTGATACGTAAGGAGCAACAATTTTATTATTGATAAGAAATTTTTCTTATTCAAGCCGTATAAGAATTACTTCGCATGAACTTACTTCAACTGCTTTTTTGGCCATAATTAATATTTATTAGAAGGAAGGAATAGAAAAAAAAAAAAAAAAAACTAAGGAATTATTTTTTCTTCCACAAAATGTTTAACTCAAACTATTAAGTTTGGATTGGTCAATGATGTTGAATCCAATGTTGATCACGGTAAACCTCTCACGAAAGTTTTGCTCCCTCCCCCCCTCCGAAAATGGATGGCAACTGAAAAAAGGGAATATCCCAAGGAAACGTGTTATCGTTTTTTTCGTGTCAATTTGTGGTGTAAAAACCCATACCTAAACTCACTGCCACTCCTCCTGCGTGCCGCTCATTGGTCAACTCCTCTTCCTCAATTCCCCCCCCTGCTCGTAGACCAACGACAACAACAAGAACCTTTTTTCTTTCTTTCTTTCTTCCCAATACCATTTTAATCAGTTCTTCCGGTTTTTTCTCCTTCCCTCATTTCCTACTTTGGCTCGACGACTCTCCCGCCGCCGTCATCGTGGCGCGCCGCTCATTCGACTGTATGTTCACCGAATGGCCTTATCTCTCTTTCTCTATTACACTTTTCAAAGTGGCCCATTCAGCGTCTCGGTCGAGCCAAATCCGCTTCTCCTCCTCTCTCTGGCGCTTTTATTTCTCTTTCTTCTTCAATTCACTCCTCTCTTTCTTTTTTTTTTTTTTTTTTTTTTTTTTTTTGGCTACTTTGGCGTGCAAATTTCATTCGAGTCGTTTGACAGCTCCGTCTTCAACACTTTGGGCTGCGCTTGGACTCTTCGGGGCCGACTGCCTGCGTCACTGTCTACGATGGACCCTATCAATGAATTATTTTTTTCTTCTTCTGGCAACCGAGTTTTTAACTTATACGATTATCATCATTTGAATTAAAAAGTGCAGCACACCAACAGGTATGAAGGGACGGTAAGAAAAAAAAAAAAAAAAAAAAAAAAAGGTACCAAACAAAATAATAAATTATAACATATTATTTTATACCTACACAAGCACCAATATGCCCATACTTCAGGGAGAAGGAAAGAAAAAGAGTGCGCCATTGGTATTCAACGCTATGCACCACTCTGGCCTTCAAGACGGCCTCCGATGAGTGCAAATGATGGCGCTGCTACTGCAGCTGTACCTATGTACATACCTATGCTGGGATGTAATATGCACACCGATTGTACCTTATATATTATATATTATGTATACGCCTACGGATCGGCTGAAAATACCCTGAATATCAATTTTCACGGCACATCACCTCTCTCTCTCTCTCTCTTGATCTCATTTTTTTATCATATCTTTCTAGTCTATATCAAGTGTTCACAATCACACACGATTTTAATACCTAATAGTCATCCCCAGTGTCTATTTATTGAGAAACCAATTTTCGCCATTTTTGAGTTCTTAGTTATTTTTTTATTTATTTATTTTTTTAATTTTTGTTTACCATACCAAAACAGCTGGTTGTCAAAAAATTTGAGCTGAAAGAATAGTCCTATTTCAAGATGAATAAAACAACAACGTATTCATCGACATGCATGAAATACGAGACATTTCAGCTATTCTGGCGCACGTCCGACCCAACACGACCTGTTCTACTTTGAACTACATCCTGACGCTATAGGTACACACAGTTTTATATTTTTTGTTTTCCCTACCGGATAAAATTTTTTGGGCCGTTTTAAAATCACCCACTGATTGTCATGATAATTTGCACATGCCAAGTTTTTTCATTTAGACACAAGAAAGGTTCGGCTCGAGAGTAGGGAAAAAAAAAAAAAAAAAAAAAATGTAATGAAAATTAATTGATAAAGTTATTTGTTCGGTCTGGGCACGGTTTCTGTAAATTTGGGGACCAAATGTAGTACGAAGATGATCTCTTTATTCTAAAAATATACACTATGTTGTACATGCATGCATAAAGTATAGCGCAACCATAAGAATTGAAACTCCACTCTGCTGGGAGCACTCCGATGCGCGCAAAAATACATGTACGTCGGCATTGTATTCTTTCTAGTTTTGCATGTCCCTCCATCATATGGGGGGGGGAGGGTAAAAAGTTATTGTTTGCCCAGCAACTGCGCGGCGTAGCGGCAAAGCTTATCCATCCCCCCCCCCCTGAAAGTACGTGACACTGCGTATAATACGTCGTACGTGGGTGTGTATATGTATACGCAGGCACGGCGTACATCATTAAAAAAACAGCCTCTTTGCATGGGGCGATGGGGTGAAAAGGGCACGACTACTGTATTATACTATACGTGCATGGTAGGGCGAAGAACGGGGTGACGGTGAAGGTATATGTGTAGACGTGTGTTCATATGCCTCGAGTTCTTTTAACTTGCAAAAAAATTGTGCAGTGTCCATGTATCACATATAGAATTGAAGCAAACTTTGTTAGCTACGATAATGAGTAAAGGCGAACAAAATTACATGTGCATGGAGCGCAGGAAAAAATTTGTTCATGGTTAATGTACCCATTTCGATCGTGTGGAACAATGGAAATTCCAGGAAGCCAAATAGCACTGTATACATATACCCTTGTTTTTCTTTCCCCCTTTTTTGTTTCCGAATCACCTACGCCGCGTGTAATAAGAAGAACACAGACGAGCGCGTTGACGCAAGGGGGTCGGCGTCGAGACGCACTTCCAAGCCAACGCTGCTGCCTTATATAATATATACATACACGGGTACACGTCCCCCTTGTGCCACCTGACATTTTCTCTTGCTTTTATCCCTGATGCGTGTGCAGTGGCAACTAAAGTATACTACCTACTCGTGCGCTTTTACATGACAGTTACGACTCTCTTGGAAACGACGAGATGAAACCAACACGGAAACACGCGCCTATGAAGAACTAAGATTGCAGCTCGCATTTTCCTCTTTTTTTCCGTACCGTATACACGCGATGGAAGACTTTTAATTTCTACGCGCATCTTGTTGCTTGTGATATTTTTTCTCGCGTATCTTGCACCAAGTTGAGCGCAAAATTGTTTGGCGATTACGACGATAAACCCAAGAAGAAAGTACGCGTGTAAGCGTGTCGCCGAAAACAATGTAAACATCAGGAGAGACGATAAAAAAACTTACTTTGGACATCCCATAAAAAAGTTGGGCAAACAGTCAATCAATAGAGATGGTAAACTGGTGAAATTAACAAACAACACCTTATCTTCTTCCTCTCCGTATATTACACTGACCATAGCAGCCATAAGCGCTAAACGTTTGCACACGTAAAAAACGCGCCTGTAGCCAAGCACACATATGTGCTCACCCATTAGCGCACACCGTATCGCCCAACTTCTTTTTATCCTGCCCCCAACCCCCCTGCGTCGCTCGCTCCTTCATCATTTTCCTTTTGCGCGATGCACGACGTGTATGTACACCCTACCTGTGCAGCGAACGCGTGACCTTGGCAAGGTCTGCAGCCCGCGTTGCCTCCCTATACGTGAATTACACACGAATAGGTATAGGTATAGGTACCTTGTATATGTGCACGCGCATATATACAAGCATATATTATATGCAGAACAATAGCCTCGGGTGTAACAAACTTTTCTCTCCCTGCGGCAGCTTGGCTTGTGTACCTCGAGACACGCACGTTTTGCTCGTGGGCGCGCGCACGCATCCCCTTTTTTTTCTTAATCCTTCGAAGCGCATAATAAATGACATGGCCATGTCTACCTCTTTTTTTTCCTCCCTCCCCCCCCTCTCTCTTTCTCGGTTCGTTCATTCACGTTTTTTCGAGGCAACCAAAGGTGTGGCTCTTGCATGTATATATCGCCTCCTCGAAACTTTTTACGGTGTAGGTAGTATAATGATATGTACTTACGTATAACTTTTGTAACTCAGTTCAGAAGTGCAAGTTGAAACGCTCACCTTTTTTGATTCGCGTCGCTAATTGTGCTTCTACACGTGTACGAGATTGGTGATAATAGCAAGGGAAAATAGGGTGGGGGGATTGCACCTTTTGTTTTACTCTCCTTTTGCCGTGCAGTTTGCGTGTGACACTAATAAATCATTACACTGGTGTCGCTTTCATTCGACCGTTTGCTCATGTATATACACTGTACATGGGTAAGTCAGTAGAAAAGGTCAGTTTTGGTAAGACATGAATGTACGAGAAGGACATTGGACCGGCGTTAAGAAATTTACTGCACATGAGAAGGATGAGGGAAGAGCATCGATAAAATAAATCAATCCCACCGGTTTGTTGTGTATATATCCTTCAGACAATCGCAGCACGCCTACTTCAGCTAATAAGTTATCTTCTTTGAACGTGGGCATCTTCATTTTCGTCCCTCTTCTTTGGATCTCTGCCTATCCTGCAAGTTACCCAAGCAATTCATAACACCCACATAAATAATCCCACGAAAATTTTGGTGAGAGTACTCATTGAATCAACTTGCACTCATTTTTTTTTTTTTTTTTTTTTTAATTTCAACTTATTGTTTATTACGCTGTATTTTTGTTTTAGCACACATAACAATGTATTTGTACCTGATCGTTTGGGATAAACTTCTCTGATGCTATGCTAAAATAAAAAAAATTGTGCTCGCAGTAAGTAGTATCGACTGATTTCACATTCGATACTAGGCAAAGAAGATAGCAAAATATACGTGAAACTGCTGATGGAAGAAAAAAAAAAAAAAAAAAAAAGAAAAAAAAAGAAAAAAATAAACTTGTCTCGCACGTTGTAGTGACAACTTAACAGTATATACATTATACGTAACGTATCATATAAAAATATATGTATATATACGTGTAACAAATGGGCCGTAAAAAAGAGGCGCCACTAAATATTATATGACGAAATGTTCAAAGTTTATGTTGTGAAGACAAAACGATGGATGAAACACGCAAGTAGGTACATATATATGTGTATCATATCTAAAGGTCATCTTGTCGTAATGCTCAACTTGATGTACAATTAGAAGTTGCGAGCGAGCAGACCCAAGAATATCATCACTTTGTATCATAGTCCATGTAATATTTTTTTCTCGTTGGCAGCACATCGTATGGAACAACTTAACCGTATTTTTACAGTGGCAATCGTGATGATTGACTGGTTCATTGAACTCGCGAGTAACGGTAGCCCATAAAGCTGCTGGAAAATATTTGTTTGAAAAGTCTCGATGAAAAGTTTTATATAAATTATGAAGAAAATTTATCAACCATCACTGGATTTTTCAGACTATATCCGATAAAAATGCGTTACTTGTAGTTTTAAGATACTGCTGCATCACATACAAAGAGACGACGGCAACAACAAACAAATGTGTGCACATATCACGTCGTATTGTTTCTGTCCGTATATCTATCTGCTCGTAAATATCTACGTATAAATGGATGTATGATGATAAATACGTAAACGAGGAGAAACACGTGGATGTATAGGTATTTGCAGAACTTTGGCTTGGATTTTTATGTAAGAACACGGGGGCGGCGATAACCTTGCTGGTGGCCCACACGCGACAGCCGCTTGTATATATGTATTGTGTAGTCGTAGCGTGGCGGCATCAGTGGACAAACTTGCGTACACATGTATATGAATAGTATATGAGCATACACATAAGGTAACGTCGCGTTGGAGTATCGCACTTATGAATAAGAAGGAAAAAAAAACAAAAAAAAAACATGTGTTGCGAGTTAAGGGCAAGTGGGAGGAAGAAAACGACCATTGGTTTGATTGTTTTGTTTGTTTGTTTGTCTCTGACGCGTTCCGAAGCTATTTCTGGAGATATGTGAAACACACCACTTTTTGTCGGAAAGAGATAAGAGCTTTGTTAGCGTGTAACGCACGAAATCGCGAAGAAAAAAAAAAAAAATAAATTCAAGACGAAAATAATCAAATTAATTGATTTTCAAGTGGTATACAGAGGATAATATTGTAAAAAAGACGGGCTCGTGATTCAGCGACAAGTACACAGGTAGTTGGGGGGCAACGTTGAGCTCGTGAAGGCATAAAATTACACGCGCGTGGCGGTAACCATACGTATTGTCGTTTGTGTAGATAAGAGCTTTACCTGAATGACTCGATGCGAATGAATGAATGAATGAATGAACGAGCGATCGGCTTGTGAAACGTCGCGATCCTCTCTCTGTTTTCCTCCTCGCGTTTGCACACGTATACATAAATTATTTATAGAAGTGGCGACCAACTTTTTTTTTTTTTCCCCATTAGCATCGCATGTACGATGGGTAATTGAAATGCTCTTCGTGCGCCCAAGTTTTCTTGATGCGTAATGTGAGTTATGGACACGTAGTTGCTAGAAAACATTCTTGTACGTACCTATACTCAATTGTGCCTTAAACCTATTATATAAATGGGATAAAATTGATCTTATAACTATGAAAAAAAAAAAAAAAAAAAGAGAAGAACCAAATGACTCGGGCGAGGAAGTCTACATCGCATCATCGGACATTCCAAAGTGTGAAACTAAGTAAATGCAACTGCAGAAACGAGCCGAAAAGCCTGTCTGCATCGTGGTGTAAGAAGGAAAAAAAAAAAAAATCATCGCCAACTTCCGCCTATTGTGTACACGAGCATTATGAATTTCCCTTTACCGCGAAGTTCATAGGAATTTCACATTTATATATATATATATATACATTGAATACTGTGTATGTGAAGGAGTACATACTCGTCCGACCGTAAATTACGATGAAAATTCTCAGGAACTGACTAACGACAATTGAACTTGCACATAACGGAGAGGACGGCTGGTGGTTTGTTTCTTTTTTCACACACACACACACACACACACACACAAACACCGAGTACCTATGTAGGTATTTATTGTAATCTCCGCGGCGGAACTGTAATTCCCGTGCATTGTGACGTCACATCGTCATGCGTGTCTCCCGCGTACAACGGGGAAAAATAATATTACGTTACGCGATAGTTATGCGGTAGCGTTTTTTCGTCCAAACGCAAAAGTGTACGTGTGCCTGTGTGTATTTCAAGATGGTAAGGCACTTTATTTTATTCGTATGTACATATATTGTGTGCAGCTTTTGCCGAGAAATGAGAGAGAGAGAGAGAGAGAGAGAGAGAGAGAGAGGACGGAAATCGATCTCATCGACTTTCATATAAGTATGTCGGGACTTGAGTATAGGATTTCATTTGGTTCGGAAAATTATGTGCTGAAAGACAATTTCTTGGAATCAAGAAAAAATTTAATGGAACATAGTTTCGAGCTAACAATCTCTTGAAATAAGATTATGTTCTTCCACGTTAACAAAATATTCAATTTAAACAATAAAATACTCTCGACGAAAAAAAAAAAAAAAAAAAAAAAAATTATCTTGTTTCAAGAGGATATTTATTTGATATTATTCAAGAAAATCTTTTTTTTTATATTTTTGTTTTCCTACGTACAATACAATAATTAATTGCATTATCCGAGATATAAACAGATAAAAATATGTTTTTGTAAATAAATTAAACGATTTTTGCTAAAGTGGGTGCTCGAGAATCATACAACGCTATGACCATCAGCGTAGCTCCATTGTTCAGCTTTTCATTCAATAAATACGGAGTGTACAATTATTTGCGAAGAAGAAATTTTTCATATCTCTTGAAATCTCTCGATCGTTCAGTCGATTGCTCCGATCTAAGGACAATCGTGAGCCGTACGAATATCGTGAGTATCGTTACTTCACTTGTATATTAATGGCAAAAGTATGCACGAGCGTGATTCACGCACTAAGTTTGTTTTTTTCAACTGTCAGCGAGAATGACGCGACTTTGACAATAAAGCACTTTGACTTTCAGCTGATTCGATCTTCTTTGTGCTGCTTCAGCGCCATACTTTATGAATGGAGGATTTCGCAAGGCCTTTTTGCGCACTAGTAACAGGAGATTCCTTCGTAACCTTAATCATTGATTCGTACATGCAATTTTCGATGACGGATGTATTTAATGTAACTAAAATTAAATGTGGAAAAAAAAAAAAAATAAATAAATATGTGACACGTATAAGAAACATAAATTAATAATATGAAACGGTGATGACAATCGTTGCAAAGTACAGAGAAAAATTCATCATTTTGGACACTCAGCTCTGACTCAGCGCAAGTGAGCGTCATCACAGCGGAAGTAAAACGATCCAACGACAGAACGGCGAGGCGAAAAATTTCAAAAATCCAAGTGTAGCGCTATCACCACGGTATACGCGGCTCTATTCGGAGCTCCTGCACGTTCTATAAGTACAACGAAGCCCAAAAAGATGGTGTGCTTTCGATAAGACGGAAGAGAAGTAACGGGAGCCTTCCACATGACATAGCTGTATGTGTATGGTTGGCGAATGGCGTCTCCGTTTTCATATATATATTTACATAGGTACATGTGGCACGCACATGGGAATGAAGAAAAAAGAAAAAAATGAAGCGCTGGCGCTCCTGTTTTTGCAGAGAATCGCTTTACTTATACGCGCTTTCGCAAAATCGCTAAAAATCGTGTGTAGGTATAATACTTACGCGATGGCTGGTATGTGCGTAGGAGAATGGAGTTTATGTAGACACGTGCGCTTTGAAAGAAAAAAAAAAAAAAAAATCTGCCTAGCAACAGTTGTTGGACTTGCTTGATATTGTGATAGCTAATCGCATAGAATTTTCAATTTTTTTTCAAAATTATTTCTTCTGCATATGGATACTCATATTTTAATGCAAGATAAAACTGTTATATTATTTAACAATAAATGTTTAATAACACGTTCAAGCACATACTCGGATGCACATCTACACGCATAACATAAATAATTTCCCTTTGTATAGATAATCAAATACATGAAACTACATGTACCAATTATTTAATTCAATGAAGTCGATATTACATTCGGACAGCGCTTACAATCAAGTACTTTTTGATAAAGTCTTTCATTAAAGTATAAATTCTAGGCATAATTCATACGTTGGTAAATTATTGTGGTGAAAATAAAAAAAAATACAACAATGATAATTTCAAGCGAGGAATATTTTTTCGTCTACAATTTAAAATTAAAATTCAATGAAAAACGCGAACTGTAATGAAAAAAAAAAAAAATCAATCAATCATTATAATTATTTACTCTTGTCTCTGCCATCGTCGACGTTTGCGCGAAATCGCAAAAGCGTCACCCACCCGCGCATGCAACGAGTACTCCCTTCCTTCCATGTGTTAATTGACGTCCAAACGACGGTAAGTATAAATATATCCGCCAAAATCGAATATCAACGAAATTTTTGGGGAAAGGAAAAATTTTGTGTGCAAAGCTGAATTTCGTACATATTAAGTAATCCAAATGATGCAAAAGAGCGAAAATATAGTTTCTTACAACTTAAATGTCCTACATAGGACAAATAAATAAATAAATAAATTTTGCTTGAAAAAAAAAGGCATTCCATGAAGGCGTTCCAATCGATTGAAAAACATTAATATCTATATTCTCTCGCGCCTACTCGAAAAACTAAACACAGTTCATGCGCGCCACGTTACGTAACGTATTTTGACGACCACGCGGCAAATGCTGCCTGCACGCACACGCGGGCACACGACTTATTTAAACACACTCGTGCATATATATATACGTGTATAAGTGTATTGAGAAAAGCCGCGGAGGAGAGACGCGCAACCACACGCGGGCGGCCTCTGCCTCGCGCGATACCCGGCACACCGGAAGTTCGCCCCCGCACTCCGCCTCCACCTTCTTTTCTTTCCACTGTAATGTTATATATGTGGTCCGCCCGTTCATTCGTCCACCTACATATATATGTTACGCTCGCTCAGTTAGTCGTCTTTTAAATACCTCCTCTGTGACATATTAACTTATAAATATATATATATATACGTACAATTATGCGTGTGTACGTATTTGTTGAGCGAAAAACATGTCGAGTATCGAGTTCAGCGACGTTTTTTTTTTTTTTTTTTCCTTTTTTCATCTCTTAGATGGTTAAAAACGTTTTGTATGTTTGATGAATCGATTGTTTTACACTCACAGTTTTTATAAGTATATAATGATTCGTGGGTTAAAATGAAGAAATTTTTTTTTTGTTTCGTTGTACCTATTATATAGTTTGATCAAGGTAAATTAAAAATAGGTGATTTTTTTAATGTAAAAAAGCACGTACGTGACACGTCAAAAGTATCAAAAAAAAAAAAATACAATTTTGTAGTGGAAAAAATGTGTAATAATAAATAATAATGAATAAAAATTCTACTATTTGGATTAAATACTAATCAATGATGAACCCGATGAATTTCTCTAAAAAAAACGAATGTTTCACGGTGACTGCATTATTTCCACTTATTCAATAATAATATTTGATATTAATCTTGATTTTTCACAATTTCGTTTACCAGAACTAATTAATCTTTAAATTCCTCAAAGACAGTAAATTTTCGTATGTACTGATGTGGCAGTGAAAACTGTTTTACTGAAGAAGCTACTTTACTGGAACACGTATTTTTATCAAGTACAGTCGACATCGTCGGCGATTTCATTACAAAAACGTTTGATATGCCACCACCAGGTCATCGCCGGTTTTTCAAACTCACCCAATCTGGCAACACTGACGTTCCGTCATTCAAGCATAGGTACTCTGATTCTCTTTTCCAGAGATAATGCGAGCGAGCGAGTTGCAGCTAAGCGCACGCGTATCTATGTATACATATATGTATACCTACGTGCAGCCGAGTACCTATATAAACTTCCTTTTTAACGCTTATCACTGCGGATGCGCTTCCTCGTCCGAGAGCAAACGTCATCCTGCACTGATTACATGTAATATATACCTCTGTGTGTGTGTGTGTGTGTGTGTGCGCGTCGATGCAAACTTACACATGATATACTCTTTCACTTTTTGCGCAATCCTTGTGTTACCGATCATCAATCGCACTCGAGAGCAGCTTCCGGGTAACTTTGTCACACTAAAAGTATTAATTTTTAATTGAATACACATATTTACTTGATTCGGCGCTCCTACAATGAATTACTCGAAAAAATCTTTTTTATACCCCATCACGCGCGAATCGCTTGCGTATTGCTCTTTTTTTTCTCGCTATACGTAAACCCCCTTTTTTTCCTCTGACGTATGCACCATCACCTAATTATTATACCTACACACGAGAGCATGCAAGTATAAAACTATCATTTTTCATCATCAACGAGCACTTCGTCCGATCAGCTGCTGCTGACACGTAGTTGAGCAACATCGCTGCACATCACTCTATTGTGCGTGGGATGTGTCCCAATATGTTATAAACACGCTTTGTAACGCACTGTACTTTATATTTATTTTTTTATTTATTTATACAACACAGCGTTGTACACATACCTACCTATTTTATGTTCCGTCCTTTCTTCCCTCTTATAAATGAGTTGCGGTATAAGCTCTTGGTTTTCATTTGATTTGTGAATCGTTAAAAAAAAAAAAATCGTTAATTTTTTACAGATTTTTCCATGCTTGCGTTGAGATTTTATCAGCACGGCCTACCTTCCAAATTGAAGTACACACTTAAATCCAAGCAGGAAGCAGCGGTAATTTATTTTATATGTCAACTTGCTCTCTGTGACGTACACTCGGACGCAAGTACGAGATTTTTTGCATTTTTTTTCAATGAAAAACGTTGATAGCTGTTGGATATCTCAACCTTTTTTTCCCCCGCTCGGTTTTAAAGTGCGTTTTTGCGCGAATATTATTATTATTATTATCATTTTTTTTTTTCCTTTTTCCGTGAGGATATAATAGAAACCTATGAATCAATGGCATTTTGATGGAGCAAAAACACGTTTGTAAAACCTGTTTCGCAGGCTACTGGAATTTTATTTCACTAAATACCTACTCATACTCGGCGGACGTTCTGTGGCATGTAAAAAATTATTTTACCACAGGATGTCCGAGGGAGCAGATAATGACTTTCAGAGTATAATAGTTTAAACAAGTGATGGAAAAAAATGTGTGCCCGCATCGTTCGGATCATTTCACGATAAATACACTACTTCGAAGTGTGAAGTGGAGTTTTCAAAATCAGTAATTATAATTAATTTTCCCAAGTATTTTTGGACCTAGCTCTATTGTCATGGTAAAAAAAAACATATTAATTAAAATAAACATATTTAAAAACATCAAAAATTAACTATACGCATGACCATAAAAAAAGGCCCAATTAAGATGTCCAAGAGTTGTTGACTACTTTAACTCAGGAAACATTTTCCTCTTACAACTGTGAAATTTTCATGCCGCGACTATATTTTTATTTTTATTTTCCATAGTATGAGGAAAAGCCTTCGATAAAATAAATCAACGCTATACCCATTTCGTATTTGTGCAGTTAAATAACTTCAATTCAGTACACATGAATGGCTAAGTACCTGTTTTTTTTTTTTTCTAAACTGCTACACTTATAAAATACGTATTATTATCACGTAATTACACACGATGATGATAATCGAACCAAAACTGATTGCTTGGCTTCAACGAGTAGGTGTGTATCATCGAAGACTCCAATTTTTTTTTCTTTCTTTTTTTTTTTTTTTTTTGTTAAATTTCATAGATCAATCATTCCAATCATCAAATGATAAATGTATAAAAAACCAATCAATTAATTATTAATATCCTCACAACTGAAATTTATTCCCAGCAAGTATATTATATAATTGCACTATACACTATACTTTACAGCCGGCACCTCTATATCCATAGCACGTATATCCACATCACCTATATCTGTGGTCAGTACACTATAATATAAAAAAAAAAAACCTATATACCTATCTGTGATGAATGGCACCGGCATTAATAACAAAGCGAACCATTCATGGCCTCCCTTTCTACCCCACCGTCTGTCTCTCTCTCTCTCTCTCTCTCGCGAATATGTACACCCATACAATATATACGTTGTATATGGGTAATTCTTTTACAAACCGAACACCTTTCTGACCGACCCATTTTTTATTTGGCTGAAACTTTTTTTACATGTTCTACATTGAAAAAAAGAAGATACCTGTTCGAGGATTTTTTTTTTTTATTTTTTTTTTACGAGTTACAGAGGGTTGAAAATTGAAGATTTTCGTGATTTTCGCCTTGGAGATACATTTTCAAAAATTCATAACTCCGGTTCTTTTAAAGCTACGGAAATTTTTTTTTTTTCATTTTGAAGATAATAAAGTGAATTTTAAGAATAAAATTAATCCGAAAACATTCATAAAAAATTTCATATTGTTATAAACAATTTAAATGTTTAAACCAATTTTTAACAACAAAACCCACCACTTAGGGTTTTTTTAAATATAACCATCGTATTCTACGTCAAATTTTACATCGAAAATGATTTTTTAATTTATGGAGAAACGATTATTACTATTGCAAAAAAATTAAATAAACTATCGCGATACTTGATGTCATCTTCCCAAGTTGCAAAATACCCGTTTTCGTTTCGATTATTATCTAATATATATTATATGTGGTGTTTAGAAATTGTATATATAATGTAATTATTATTTAATAATTATTTAAATATTATTTGATCATTTTAAATTGTAATTAAATCATATAATATGATTTTTGCACTTTTTCCCGATATCACACGGTAAAGGACCGTGTGACGGATTAGGTGGAACTCTAAAGCGACTTGCTGCTAGAGCAAGTCTTCAAAGAGTTAATAATCCGATACGTACACCAAAAGAATTATTTGACTGGGCTACAGAAGCTTTACCTAGTATAACGTGTTGCTATTCAACCAATGACGAGTACAAAGAAGAGGAAAAACGATTAATTACACGTTTTGAAAAAGCCGTTATGATCAAAGGAACATTAAAGTATCATTGTATGATTCCCATTTCACTTCAAGAATTGGAAGCAAAGCAGTTCTCTTTGAGTGAAAAAAAAAATATCGTAAAAATTTTTAAATGAAAAATTAATTTTACATTTATAGTAAATATTTACACTATTATGATATTAGAATAAAAAAATGTTGACATAGAATGAAACTAATTTGAAATATCAAATACATCTCTTTTGTATGAAATAATATAATTGTTTATTTATTTTTTCCCGATTGCTTATGAAACTTTATTTATTAATAAATAATATTGTTTATTTGAAAATTTTAAACATAATATTTATATAAAACATCATATATACTATTGTTTGTGAAATGATTCAGAGAACAACGGTATACAATGAGAATATCATATGTAATTTGCAACTTGGGAAGATGACATCAAGTATCGCGATAGTTTATTTAATTTTTTTGCAATAGTGATAATCGTTTCTCCATAAATTAAAAAATCATTTTCGATGTAAAATTTGACGTAGAATACGATGGTTATATTTAAAAAACCCTAAGTGGTGGGTTTTGTTGTTAAAAATTGGTTTAAACATTTAAATTGTTTATAACAATATGAAATTTTTTATGAATGTTTTCGGATTAATTTTATTCTTAAAATTCACTTTATTATCTTCAAAATGAAAAAAAAAAAATTTCCGTAGCTTTAAAAGAACCGGAGTTATGAATTTTTGAAAATGTATCTCCAAGGCGAAAATCACGAAAATCTTCAATTTTCAACCCTCTGTAACTCGTAAAAAAAAAATAAAAAAAAAAAATCCTCGAACAGGTATCTTCTTTTTTTCAATGTAGAACATGTAAAAAAAGTTTCAGCCAAATCAAAAATGGGTCGGTCATTTTTTGCTCGATTTCGTACGGTTTGTAAAAGAATTACCCATATACTTTGCAACAATTCTTCTCCTATCTCTTGCTCTCTTGATACTTGTTCCTTTCGCGTTGACTGCCTCTCGACTTTGCCATGTTAGTGAGTTTTCACTGCGCCAATATATATTATTATATATATTGTAGGCTTGCATATCTAGGATATTATATCATACGCACAAGTGAATAATTCAAATGTATGAATCTGATCATCAAAATTGATTGTTACAAACTTAATGTTTTTGAGGCTCATTGTTCAGTCACTTTGTCTTTGTGTGCTTGAAATACCTGGATAAGACCTATCTAGCCAAAAAAACGAGCATTTTGATTCGGCTCGTGAATATTTGTACATGTATAAACAAACAATGACATCAACTCTTGATTCGTCGACTTTTTGAGACTTGCTGTATTGATACATCTCCATGTGAAACTTTTAAGATGCTTGTATATTGTTTAAAAGGTGAAGAAAAAAAATTGCTGGTACGCCCAATTAAGTTGTAAATATGCTTTTTTCATGTAACAATTTATTATTAAATAGCGGTCGGTCGGCAAGTTTAGCGCAATGATGTAGGCCCACAAAATATTTAAATTGCGCGGGGGTGGTGGAGATGGACCACACGGGCACACGGGCGGTGGTGCAGTACTACCAATGGGCTAGTTATACAATGTTTTCGTAACTATATGATTTCTTTGAGTGCTTGTGGTTAGGTTGGCAGCGTTGCATTCAAACCACGTGTTTGCGTTCGCCCCCTTGCCGGGCCTTGCCATGCCACCCCATTTTTTACCACTTCATAGCAGACGCTGTATCGGAGTATCGGAGAGCGGAGCAAAAGAGAGAGGCGGTTGCGCGTGATTGTTGTGAATGTTGTGATACATAAGTTTAGAGCAGCGAACAAACACAAGATCAAAATGTTAATCGTATCTAACGTTGGAAAATCATCGCGACAGTCACCGGTCACTTTCTTGCTAACGCTGCTCGTCTTTTAGCTTACTCCGAGAGGGATATACTTAGGTACTTACATGTTATACACGATGCCGACACCGCTAGTCGACGAAGACGAGGAGGTTAAGTTGACTTTGACTTACCAATGTGCGTAACGATTAATTAGCTTGAGGAAAACGCGCAGGTACTTAAGTAGTTGATGATACTCCAAAATAAAAGTGCAACGCCATCGGCCGTTTGGAAAATGACGGGCATCAAGTTTAACGAGGTTGATCTCGACGATCCGAGATTTCGTATCAGTCCTTATCAGCAGATGGTCGCTTCGTGCACGGGTGCCCTCATTACTTCATTTTTTGGTAAGATTGCGTTATTGTTTTGAAAATGATTCAAGGATAACTGGCTCTTAATTGTCTCGGTTGTTGAATTCTTCAGTTACTCCGCTGGATGTTGTCAAGATTCGCCTGCAAGCACAGCAAAAAGCAATGTTGTCAAATAAATGTTTTCTCTATTGCAATGGCTTGATGGACCATATATGTTCCTGTTCAAATGGAAAAGGCGTCATGAGCAAAGCCGACTGGCTCAAGGCTAATGGAAAATTTACCGGCACTCTGGTAACATTATTACTGTTGCTTTGATAAACCGATAAAGACTGTTATGATGGCAATGTGAATTGTTTTTAGGACGCTATGATTAAAATAAGTCAAAAGGAAGGGATACGCTCACTGTGGAGTGGATTGAGTCCTACTTTAGTACTAGCTGTACCTGCTACAATTGTATATTTTGTTTCTTATGAACAGTTGCGGCTGTATTTTAAAGTGAGAAGGCAAAAACTATTTTTCAAATTATTTTTTTTTTGTCAAGCAAGCTAATTTTTTTTATTATTTATGATTTTGACAGGATAATTATAGTACAAAGAACGTAGGCTATAAGGAACAACCATTTTGGATTCCTGTTGTGGCTGGTAGTACAGCAAGAATATGGGCCGCCACACTTGTAAGCCCATTAGAACTTATAAGAACAAAAATGCAGTCTCAAAAATTAAGTTATGCAGGTTGGCTTCCATTTCTATTAAAACTAAATGAGCATTTTCGCCACATAATACATTTATGAAATATATTAAATTGGTTGCAGAAATAACACAAGCTTTGAGGATAGTTGTACAACAAAGTGGTGTCAGAGGATTGTGGATGGGTTTGAGTTCTACACTATTAAGAGATGTGCCATTTAGTGCACTTTATTGGTTCAGTTATGAATCAATTAAGAAAATGGTTCGTGACTCTCATCAAAGTTTTATATTTACTTTCCTAGCAGGGGCGACAGCTGGTTCTGTAAGTCTGATTATAACATTAGTTTAAGAAAAAATCAAGCGAAAAAAACAATACATCTTATTTATAGATAGCAGCTTTCGTCACTATTCCATTTGACGTTGTAAAAACTCATAGACAAATCGAAATGGGCGAAAAACAGATTTATTCAGGTTGGTAAATGTTATTATCATTTGTATTTAATACTTATTTAGCTGTTGTACATATCCAACAAATGTGTCTTAATGTACTGACATACGTGTATCTATATTATTTACAGAACATCCTAAAAAATCTAGCAACACGTGGCACACAATTAAAAAGATATCCAGTCAAAGTGGAATCAAAGGATTGTTTACGGGATTAGTACCTAGACTTGTTAAAGTAGCACCGGCCTGTGCAATCATGATTTCCACTTTTGAATACGGAAAAAATTTCTTCCAAAATTATAATGCAAATCGCGCCATGATAAGAGGTGAAATTCAATTGTTCAATCGAGAGTAAGATAGTGTTTCGTTAACTTAAATATTAAGCAACTGTTGTAAATAAATAAAAGTTTTAATTCTTGTACTGTTGATAAAAAAAAAAGTGTTTTCTACTCATTTTGTCCTAATAAACTTAGTTATTAAACAGAATACTCTACATACTTGAATTTTCTGCTACCCTTGCGATATTGCTACAGATACTGCAGATGTCGATTGTGCTCACCTAATAGTTTGTTTTGTATATAGTTCTAAATAATGAGAAATTTTCTAAAACTCGTTCTTTTAATTGGAAAACGACTTCAAAACTAATTTAAAAGTCTAAATTCTGTACAGATCACTGCTATATTTATTGTAAAGTGTTTAGACAGATTTACAACTAAAACACAGTAAAACAGCGGTGTAATAGGAAGTCCAAACGGTGTTATGAACAAAGAACTGACAAAAGATTTTTTAACTAAAGCGGATTTAAATTTTACTGACACTACGAGTCCAACCATGCTGTGTTACCATGGCCTATGTAAGCTTTTACCTGCTGACAGCATTTGCAGAATATAGCCTCTGATTTTATTATTCTGGTAAAGAGAGCACGGTGTAAGATGTACGTGAAGTTATATGTGTAGTAATTATAGTAATCACTTCTAAGTAGTGCCATTTGGTCGATTTGATTTAACTGTATGATTAGAATATCTATACTTTTAGAGGTCAATTTTCGTATAAAAAATAGATTGTAAACTTGCCGCAAGTAGCAAAAAAAATGTCAACTACTTATCGTCTATTAATTGTATTATTTGCGGCTGGTTTATAATTAATAAAGTGACTTAACTGTAAATAGCGATAATTATTTGGATCAGCGCCATCTAGCGGTCTTGATTTTTTGGCCAAAAGTGGCTCCTAAAATTCTCAATCAGAGCATTCAAGATTAGAGCCATTTAGTCAAATATAAACCAGCCGCAACTCATGATGAAGCTACAAAACAAAAAAATAACAATACATGTGTTTTTGGCGGCAAGTTAACAATTTATTTTTTACCAAAAAATTGTCCTTCTATGTGTTTATACTTTTAAAGATAAATTTTCGAGCATAAGATAGATTGTTAGCTTGCCGCCAAAAACACATGTATTGTTATTTTTTCATTTTATAGCTTCAATATGAGTTGCGGCTGGTTTATATTTAAATAAATGGCTCTAATCCTGAATGCTCTGATTGAGAATTTTAGGAGCCACTTTTGGCCAAAAAATCAAGACCGCTAGATGGCGCTGATCCAAATAATTATTGCTATTTACAGTTAAGTCATTTAATTGAATATAAACCAGCCGCAAATGATTTCATAAATAAACGATAAATAGTTAACATTTTGTATGCTACTTGCGGCAAGTTTACAATTTATTTTTTACCTGTAAATCGACCTTGAAAAGTATAAATATTCCACTTATCTAATACAGCTTATAAAATCTACCATAATATTTACAAAATTTCAATACGTTAGACCTTTTACCATTAACTCACGGAAGCACAGCCCTTTAACTTAATAGTTCCAATAAACAGTTAACTTACGTAACATGTACACAGCAAAATTTGTGTTACAGAAATCTTGAACAATGTTTAAATAGATACATAAAGTAATAAGTCCAAAAGAGACAGCTGAAGAAAAAAGGCTTAATAAAGAAGTTCAGTCACACAGGAAGAGTCTCCTAAAAATGGAGCATTGGATTTCACTTATTGAGAGTTGTTTCGGATATAAAGAATGTGAAAATTCATAATTTTATGCTAAGGATTTGTGTTTGTTTGGATAATAAAGAAAATTTGTTAATCAAACATAGAGCTTTATTTGTTTTACATTTAACGAATAATTGATGATGATAATACAAGCAGCTCTTAAATCTTATTGCAAGTCTGCAGAAGCAGATTCTTCCCATCCTACATTGATTAATTTTTTAATTTAAATGACCTTGTATGTACACTGTTAAATGATTTCAAATATTAAAAGTTAACAAGTTGTTTTATACATAAATTCATTTTAATTAATCCTTAAAAATGTTGTAATGGTCCATGTTGGATTAAAAAACTTTGAGTCGCTGAAATCTGTAATATTTTTTTTCTTATGTACATATGATGTATGTTCCTCTGCAATATATCACACATTCATGTTGTGAGGTTTTAATATTATAATAACAAAGTTTGATAACGCACAAGTCAAAAGTCTCAATTAGCATCAAAAACAGTAGAATATATAAGTACGTGAATTAATCAGTCCAAAAGAGACAACTGAAGAAAAAAGGACTGAAAAAGAAGCACAGTCACACAAAGAGTCTCCTAAAAATGGAGCATTGGATCTCACTAAATAAAAAATACATTTATTACAGAGAAGTAAATTTGAAGTATTATAAATAAACAAAGAACCCAACCTTCTCTCACCTCAACCCCATGATGGGAGTAAAAACAGCAAAAAATATCGAAGCTTGTTGACATGCGGAACCCACTGACCATTGTAAACTTGCCGCAAATAGCAAAAAAAATGTCAACTACTTATCGTCTATTAATTGTATTATTTGCGGCTGGTTTATAATTAATAAAGTGACTTAACTGTAAATAGCGATAATTATTTGAATCAGCGCCATCTAGCGGTCTTGATTTTTTTGGCCAAAAGTGGCTCCTAAAATTCTCAATCAGAGCATTCAGGATTAGAGCCATTTAGTTAAATATAAACCAGCCGCAACTCATGATAAAGCTATAAAACAAAAAAATAACAATACATGTGTTTTTGGCGGCAAGTTAACAATTCATCTTATGCTTGAAAATTTATCTTCAAAAGTACAAACACATAGGAGGTCGATTTTTTGGTAAAAAATAAATTGTTAACTTGCCTCCAAAAACACATGTATTGTTATTTTTTTGTTTTGTAGCTTCATCATGAGTTGCGGCTGGTTTATATTTGACTAAATGGCTCTAATCTTGAATGCTCTGATTGAGAATTTTAGGAGCCACTTTTGGCCAAAAAATCAAGACCGCTAGATGGCGCTGATCCAAATAATTATCGCTATTTACAGTTAAGTCACTTTATTAATTATAAACCAGCCGCAAATAATACAATTAATAGACGATAAGTAGTTGACATTTTTTTTGCTATTTGCGGCAAGTTTACAATGGTCAGTGGGTGCCGCATGTCAACAAGCTTCGATATTTTTTGCTGTTTTTACTCCCATCATGGGGTTGAGGTGAGAGAAGGTTGGGTTCTTTGTTTATTTATAATACTTCAAATTTACTTCTCTGTAATAAATGTATTTTTTATTTAGTGAGATCCAATGCTCCATTTTTAGGAGACTCTTTGTGTGACTGTGCTTCTTTTTCAGTCCTTTTTTCTTCAGTTGACTCTTTTGGACTAATTAATTCACGTACTTATATATTCTACTGTTTTTGATGCTAATAGAGACTTTTAACATGTGCGTTATCAAACTTTGTTATTATAATATTAAAACCTCACAACATGAATGTGTGATATATTGCAGAGGAACATACATCATATGTACATAAGAAAAAAAAAATATTACAGATTTCAGCGACTCAAAGTTCTTTAATCCAACATGGACCATTACAACCAAATAAACACAAATCCTTAGCATAAAATTATGAATTTTCACATTCTTTATATCCGAAACAACTCTCAATAAGTGAAATCCAATGCTCCATTTTTAGGAGACTCTTCCTGTGTGACTGAACTTCTTTATTAAGCCTTTTTTCTTCAGCTGTCTCTTTTGGACTTATTACTTTATGTATCTATTTAAACATTGTTCAAGATTTCTGTAACACAAATTTTGCTGTGTACATGTTACGTAAGTTAACTGTTTATTGGAACTATTAAGTTAAAGGGCTGTGCTTCCGTGAGTTAATGGTAAAAGGTCTAACGTATTGAAATTTTGTAAATATTATGGTAGATTTTATAAGCTGTATTAGATAAGTGGAATATTTATACTTTTCAAGGTCGATTTACAGGTAAAAAATAAATTGTAAACTTGCCGCAAGTAGCATACAAAATGTTAACTATTTATCGTTTATTTATGAAATCATTTGCGGCTGGTTTATATTCAATTAAATGACTTAACTGTAAATAGCAATAATTATTTGGATCAGCGCCATCTAGCGGTCTTGATTTTTTGGCCAAAAGTGGCTCCTAAAATTCTCAATCAGAGCATTCAGGATTAGAGCCATTTATTTAAATATAAACCAGCCGCAACTCATATTGAAGCTATAAAATGAAAAAATAACAATACATGTGTTTTTGGCGGCAAGCTAACAATCTATCTTATGCTCGAAAATTTATCTTTAAAAGTATAAACACATAGAAGGACAATTTTTTGGTAAAAAATAAATTGTTAACTTGCCGCCAAAAACACATGTATTGTTATTTTTTTGTTTTGTAGCTTCATCATGAGTTGCGGCTGGTTTATATTTGACTAAATGGCTCTAATCTTGAATGCTCTGATTGAGAATTTTAGGAGCCACTTTTGGCCAAAAAATCAAGACCGCTAGATGGCGCTGATCCAAATAATTATCGCTATTTACAGTTAAGTCACTTTATTAATTATAAACCAGCCGCAAATAATACAATTAATAGACGATAAGTAGTTGACATTTTTTTTGCTACTTGCGGCAAGTTTACAATCTATTTTTTATACGAAAATTGACCTCTAAAAGTATAGATATTCTAATCATACAGTTAAATCAAATCGACCAAATGGCACTACTTAGAAGTGATTACTATAATTACTACACATATAACTTCACGTACATCTTACACCGTGCTCTCTTTACCAGAATGATAAAATCAGATATAGACCCTGCAGTCTGTGAGTCTGCATTGCAGATTGCAGGTCTATATTTTCGATGTTCTATTACTATATATACCTAGTAATTTACTGCTGCTGGAAACCTCTAGAATCTAGGGACTTTTTCAAGACGGTTCCCCTAGAAAATAGTTCGCGTCAATTCTTGAAATCCGCAACGCTAGATGGCACTGAAACACTACATACAATACATGCATGCATGCAGCATGTATACTGCAGTACCTATTAAAATTATAATTATGACACTCTTACAGAAACTGCAGAAACCAGATTGATGTGAAGTCTTTCCGGTTCCCTGCAAGCGTAACCTTACAGTCCTTACAGGTATCTGAAAAGAGTCAAAAGTGATATTATATACTAATTCGTAAATAGTAAATTAACTTTCTATTGGTGTTTAAAAAAAATTGTGTACCTAATAAACGCCGATCGTTGTTGTAGTACAAAACATAGGCATGTATTATTGTTATGTGGTACGTCATTATTGTAACAAGTATTAAAATAACAATACTTTGGTTTACCTGTGCACTTACTGGATTTCAAAAGTTTTTGTGTGATTATATACTTTTGAAAAACACATCTCCAAGCTTCAAGTAAGCGATTCTAACTTTTTTGTTGTTGATTCGTTGTTTACCCAAAAACAAACATTATTGTAAACTAACTAAAAAGACAAACAATAGGTTATGTTTGAATTTGCATAAATTTATAAAGTTTGATGCTCATAACTTGCAAAAACTCTAAAATTCTTACATCAATGAATTACTTAATATCACAAATTTTAATTTTCAGTAGTAAAAAGCAGCCATGGATTATCAAAACAGACCAGGTGGAAAAACTGGTGGAGGTGGGGTGGCCTCCTGGTCGGAGAGTAACCGAGATCGTCGGGAGCGTCTCCGACAGCTGGCCTTGGAGACAATTGATTTAAATAAAGATCCATATTTTATGAAGAATCATTTGGGCTCTTATGAGTGTAAATTGTGTTTGACTCTTCACAACAACGAGGGCAGCTACCTTGCTCACACACAGGGCAAGAAGCATCAGGCCAACTTGGCAAGGAGAGCTGCAAAAGAAGCAAAAGAAGCCCCACAGACACTTGCACCAGAAAAACCAAGAGTCGAGCCCAAAAAATTTGTAAAAATCGGTCGTCCCGGTTACAGAGTTACCAAGCAAAGAGATCCAGAAACAGGACAGCAGAGTTTACTGTTTCAGGTGGACTACCCCGAAGTTGCTGACAATGTTGTTCCAAGGCACAGATTTATGTCTGCCTATGAGCAAAGGGTTGAGCCACCAGATCGTAAATGGCAGTACTTGTTATTTGCTGCAGAGCCTTATGAAACTATTGCATTTAAGGTAAGAAAAGCTCGATTTATTTTTGTAGAAGCATTGCAAAAAAAAAAAATTGAGTAAACGTATTCAGTAAACGACGGAAATTAAGTAATTTTTACTAGATATGACAGTACATGCCTTTACTATAATTGCATCCATGTATTGCTTAAAAAGTTGACGAAAAGTTTCACTGAATTAAACTAACAAAAATTTTTACAGGTTCCTAGCAGGGAGGTTGAAAAGGCAGACGGAAAATTCTGGACGCACTGGAATAAAGATACCAAGCAATTTTTCTTACAATTTGCTTTCAAAAATGAGAAACCTATGATAGGTAAAATTCCACCACCACCCATGCCACTTATGAGGCCCTCAATGGTACCAGTACCTCCTCCTCCTCCTCGACCACCTATGTTTAACCCTGTGCCACCTCCTCCAGCTATGCTTCGTGGTATGCCTCCAATCCCTCCTCCACCTCCCACAATCAGTTAAAGCTATTTATTGTATTGTATTTCTATCAAAAGAGTAATTTGTAGAAATTTCATTTTCTTTGGAATGATGTGAGATGAATTGGGTAATAAATAACAAGGTTATTAAGATTTTTTTCGTTTTTTTATTATTAAAAAATGTACTCAAGATGTTGGCTGTACAATCCAATGAAGCAAGTAACCTAAAACATAATTAAAAACTCTCTATTAAAAACCTGTATAAAGAGTAAAACAATTTTGAGGAAGCTTGGTAATGGTCAGAAAAGAACAATCTACATGATTTAAAGTGTTGTACGCACTTTTAAGTCCGCCCGTTCACATATCATCACTAAACTACTTTTAAATTTACTGTTTAATAATATTTTTTAAATTTTCGATGCAAGACATTCCAAAATAGTTACCTGAAACAAAAAGTAAAAAATTTCTGTTAGATTGGAATGAGGTATAGTTAATTACAATTATTTAGGTATATTTAAATCATTTAAGAACAATCAACAAGGAGTTAGAGTGTTGTACGCACTCTTTCAGTCCGCCCGTTCGCGTATAATCATTTTTAAATGTTTTGTTATAAAAGATAATAAAACTTAATGTTCACCTTATAATTTAAGCACTCAGCAAACACGTTCCTCCAATAGCCTTGATTTTCTCCTCAGCTGACTTACTGAAAAACTTAGCCTTAACAATAACTGGTTGCTTGGGTAATCTTCCCTTTCCTAAAAGTTTGTAATATCCCTGAAAACAGAACATGTACATTAATGGTAGGAAAAAGTGTATAATGATTACAAGTCAAGTCATAGTATGTTTCAAACTGAGATTCATGGATATTTCAGAAAAAAGTTATAACCAATACTGTTACTTGTTTAAATCGGTTAAATTAGCATAATTGTAAGTACTAATCACCAAAAATATCATTTCCTTTGAAGATTTAAATAAATACTAAAAAATAGGACTTACAGCCTTCACAAGGTCGATGACAGGAACTTTGCCATCAGGCTTAGCATCCTTGTACTTAAGCCTCGTTTGCTCAGATACTAAAGTCCACAACTTGTCTAAATTCAAAGTTGGACACCACTTTGTGTTTCTGCGCAGATGGTAATTTCTCATACCCAGCTATAAACGTTACAATATCGTGAAAAACGATTGAAGGTTAATCAAAATATAATTTAGTAGTACTAGTAATTTTGAATAAAAAAAGTAAAAAAATGTATACCTTTCCGAAGTATCCTGGATGGTACTTGTCGAAGTTGATGCGGTGATGGTGCATACCACCAGCGTTACCTCGGCCACCAGGATGTTTCCTGTGCTTGCCTGTAAAATAACAATACTAGGTTAAAAAAAAAAAAAAAAAAAAAAACTAGGTAATGCAGAAAATTTATCGTAATAACATACCAATACGTCCATGACCATGGCTCACGTGTCCACGCAATTTCCTGGTCTTCTTTTTGTGTGTAGACTGGAAAAAAAAAGATTATTTTCAATTCGGAATCACACAATATGCACAGACACCTAACCCCAGATTATTACTTAATACACGTATCACTTAAATAAATGACACAACACTGTATTTTACGTAAAAGCAAAACATCATAATGTTTCGATTTTAAGAAATCAATACTAGTTAAATAAGTACAAAAAACTTGTGTTAAACAAAACATGACCAGCGGTTAAGAGTTCACACATGTTTTGAGTTGTGGACGCGCTGACTAAACCACAAAAAAACCAAAAAATCTTCTAAGCACAATTATAACTACATTATTTAACACCGACAGGAAACATTATTAACTTAAATAAACAACGGATGAACACGATTTTAATAGATTTTTAGGAAAAATAATCCAACAACGCCAACCTACCATGTTCGCCTTCGGGTAAACACCTTAGAAAAGACGTAGGGACAAAAGAAAATAAAATGTAAATTATGTCGATCAGCGCCATCTAGCGGTATTCAGTTTGCGAAAAGTCAAGTTTTTTCGCGCATGCGCAATAGATATCAAAATTGTTAGCCGCGCCCGCGCCCTCTGCGCACCCGACCGGCGACCAGCGACCACAATAAAGTATATAAATAAACCTACAATTTATGGAAAAAGTCCCTATAGCCTATAGTGACACTAGTGTATTTTTGCAGGCAGCGCTGATTGTAAACTAAACTTAAAATTCGTAAAACTAAAATAATTATATGTATATAGATGTATAAAAAGACGTGCACGTTAACTCCTGTGTGATTTTTCAATTAGTGGTTTTTCGCTTTCTATGAGAATGCTTGAAAAAATATAACCTAGCAATCTTTCTGGAGAAGCACCACCTTTACCTATCATTACCTATCAATTGTATCTATACGTTATGCAGATAAAATGAGAATGCAAG
Source organism: Copidosoma floridanum (assembly GCF_036245765.1). NCBI lineage: Eukaryota > Metazoa > Arthropoda > Insecta > Hymenoptera > Encyrtidae > Copidosoma > Copidosoma floridanum. Next base: position 11,523,956 of record NW_028321907.1, on the reverse strand, counting down.
CAACGCTCCGAAATATACTCCTATAGTACCTGTAAATTATAAATATTTAGTCCGGTATGCACGTAAGTTAAAACAGATAAGAAATCACTCTTAAATTATCAAGAGAAAAACAGCTACAGTCCCCAGTGCCGAGGGTGGCACTCGGCACCGGGAAGCAGACGATAATATTACTTACTGTACGTGTAGAGGACAAACATATTGCTTATTGCTGAATTGCTGATGGAGAGGTTGTATATATAATATTGTACATGAAGACGACCGCGTGGTCGAGACTTTTAGGCTGTTGTTGTTCCTGTTGATATCACCCGCATTCCTCAAAAAGTAAGTTGTATTTATTACATTGTTTTGCTCAAAAATCTTAACTATTGCTCGAAATAGATCTACTTCTTAGGCATGCCTTTATTTTTTTCAGAACGCGAACCTTTTTTGTCTAAACATACATGTTTACAATTTATAGCTTGTGTTTTTCGCGAATTTCGTGCTCGCCGGCTCTGCATACGCTGTTGTTTAACTTGTCTCCATATACGCACGCATTCGCACGTTTTTCTACATCAAGGATATATATACATATATCTTTATATATATATTTTTTTAATTTTATTTTATGAGTTACCCAGGCATGTTAATTGCATCATAAGTCAATTTCATGTTACCTATAACTATATACTCCAGGTCGGGGACCGCAAGGTGGGTTTTGTTGATCTATTTAGGAGTCGCAATCCACAAGCTTAGATTTTTACAAATTACAACTTATTGTAATTTCATTGACATTTGCTTTCAACGCGGGCGAGCCGTGGTCTGTATGAAGAAAAGCTATGGAGTGATATCAGCGCGTCTTTGTCAAAATTTGTTTGCATGCACGTGCACCATTAATCGCGAAATAAGTGTACAAGATTTATATTTTTAAGTTGTGAGTATGAGCTGTATCAATTACTAGACAAGCATAATATGTGTATAAACGATGTAAGTTGTATACTGTTTGGATAAGCGCGATATTAATAACAAACCTCAGCTGTTGCATGTGCTTTCTGCACAAAACTTTTGTTGATTTTCATGCTTGTTTTTTTATGTGCAATTATAATTAAATGGCGTTGTTGATGATTTTGATTGACTGTCTGTAAGTTTTCTAGTGTTGTGGTTTTAATTGGATTTATTGATTGGCTTAAGGTGCATGAACTTACAAGTACAACTATACCCATACATTACTACTGCCTTTAAGCTTTAGATATTTAAGAGTATGGGTTTTCACAAGTTTTGGCCAATCCTTGTAAGCTTTTCCACAGCTGTTGATAATTGATTTTGTTGATTAATTTTCATGTGAAATCCTCAGAAATAACAGTTGACATTTTTTAGTTGGAATTTCTGATTTTTCATTACAGTGTTCAACAAATCTTTGAAACTTTGCATGGCTATTTTGTCAACATTTATACAATTATTTTCTCCTGTCCTATTGTTTTTTTTTTACGATTAATTGCAATTTGATATATTTATGACCAGATGTTATTATGTGTAATGTTGCATCACATAAATCCAAGGTTTTTCTCAATAACTTAAGTTTGATTCAATTTTTCAAATATACATATTTTATTTATAACATCACTAATCTTTTATCTGTTTAATTGTAAGTGTTTTCTAAGGTTTAAATTTTAGTTTTCAGGACAAATTGTTAACATGGAGTTTGGAGCAGGAGTTGATGGTAACATTGCCCAAATATCAGCAGAGCTTGCCAGATATGTGGAAGCAATGATGTCTCCAAACATCACACAACAACAGCGTTTGGAGGTTTATAATGAATGCGAACGTTTTAAAGAATCATCTCCACTTTGTGCTCAGTGTGGCTTATTTTTGGCACAAAAGACACCTAACAAAAGTTCCATCGTCAGACATTTTGGACTTCAACTAATGGAGCACTGTGTCAAATACCGCTGGACACAAATAACGCAGTCTGAAAAAATTTTCATCAAAGAAAATGCCATGAAACTCCTACAGGAAGGAACAGAACCACTGTTACTAGAAGAAAATCACATCAAAGACGCTCTATCGCGAGTTGTTGTGGAAATGATTAAGAGAGAGTGGCCCCAACAATGGCCAACACTACTTGCAGAACTTAGCCAAGCATGTACAAGAGGAGAAAGCCAAACAGAACTGGTTCTCTTAGTGTTTTTGAGATTAGTGGAAGACGTTGCTGTGTTAGAGACACTGGAATCAAATCAAAGAAGAAAAGATATTTATCAAGCTCTGACTACCAACATGGCACAAATCTTTGAGTTTTTTTTAAAACTGATGGAGACACACTTTTCTGAGTTTCAGAAGCAAACTTCTCTTGGTAGAACTGCCGAAGCAGCAGCCCATAGTAGAGTAGTACAAGTAAGCAAACAGTAATTTTATCCCGTTCAAAAAGTTCACTGTATACCGCCAAACACCTCATGATTGAAAATCACTTGATTTATCCATGGCTATTTTTTACAGGTTGTTCTTTTGACATTATCTGGTTTTGTGGAATGGGTTTCCATAAGCCACATTATGGCAGACAAGGGACGATTACTGCAAATATTTTGCGTACTCTTGGGCAATCCAACATTTCGGTGTCAAGCAGCAGAGTGTTTAAATCAAGTCGTGAATCGAAAAGGAAAGGTCGAGGATAGAAAACAATTAATGATTCTCTTCACAGAGGAAGCATTAAGGTGTATATATGCCGCAGCAATAGCAAGCCCTCCTTCTGGGTCAAGTGACTTGCTAGAAAATCATTATTTGTTTTTAAAGAAGTTGGTTCAAGTTTTGAATGGTGGGCATGGATAATACTCACATTAAAACATCTTAATTTTTTTACCAAATATTTCTGATAAAAAAAAAAATCAAAATTTTGCAGGCATGGCAATCCAGCTATGTTCCTTGTGGGTTAAAGACGATGTCAACGGTGTTCGTCCAGCTCATTTTGGTCTTTATCTTGACACTGTGCTTAATTTTTCGGGGCATCCCAGTCTCACCCTTATGCAAATGTCCAACACAATTTGGATAATGTTATTCAAACACGAACATGTTAGAACCGATTCGCTTCTCGTGTCCTACATCCCAAAATTTGTAGAAAATGCCGCACCCAAAGTGGTTAAAGTGAGTTGACTGTCCAAATATCGTATGCATTAATTTATGACTATTTGCCGTTATCATATACGTATAATTATGTACATTTCAGCATGCCTATCCAAAAAAACAGTACACGAATGGTTTAAGCTCGTATTTTGTAGATTATGACACTGAGAAAGAATACAATACGTTGTCGCATCGGCTGCGCATGGATTTACTTGAGGGTTTGCGTGCCGCGACACTAGTTGCACCTCTGGTCACTTTCGCTTACGTTCAGCAATGGCTGACTGTCAAAATTCGCAAGGGTTTGGAGAACCCCGCTTACAAAAGTGATCCCCTCGATCCGGAATATCTTGAGTGGGAGGCTCTTTCCAATGTTCTTGACGCGGTCGTCTCGCGTATATTGCTCGTAAGCGAGCGTCCTAGCGTTCAAACGGGCTTGCAACTGATAGAGCTCTGCTTGAGCTATTCGCCACAGGACGCCTGGATACAATCATCTTTGCTGTCCTGCATCAGCGCGCTGTTTGTCTTTCTATCGATGTCAACGGGCTCGATGGCAATACCCGGTGTCGCTTTACTTCCCCGCGTACTCGAGAAAATATTTGCCTCACTGGTGTACCTCGGACCCGGAGAGACACTGGAGAACATGTCAAAGGCGACGAAAAACGTGAGGAGGCATGCTGATAATTTGATGGTCAAAATTGGTTTGAAGTTTCCTCTGCTTCTGCTACCGATTTTCGATCAGATCCATACAACTATCAGGGGACTTGTTAGACAATTGACCCGCATTGAGACTTTAGCTCTGTACGAAGCCCTTTTGCTCATAACGAATCACTTCTGTGACTACGAGAGACAATCGCGATTCATCACAGAGGTTTGATTATTATATAAGTTAATATTTTTGGCTGCATTGTTTTTTATTGAAAGCTGAACCGTCTCTTCTTTTTTATTTTTATTTTATTTTTTATATAGATCATAGGAGAATCCTCTTCACAGTTCATCAATGTAGGAGTTGAAGTATTCAAAGGCCCGATTGAGTTAATGCGCTTTATCGGCTTAGATCGACCAGCAATCGACGCTGGACCTAATGATCCGTTAGTCCAGAACCGATCAAATCTAACGTTCTACGTGAACACGGTGATGTGCATTGTGAAACGATGCTCAATACCTGACGACCCAGATCGCGCTGCTCGTGGTGGTTTCGTCGCTGCTGTCAACGAAAGTGGCAATCCTGTATACAGAAATCCTGCGACTCCGCACATTCTGCCGGCTATACCACCTTTATTCGCACTTCTACGAGCAATGAATGCATTATTCACTCCAGCCGCTCTCAGTGTGCTTTCTGATGGATACAAAAATGCCCACAATATCTTGGAATCGGAAAAGATGTTTTTGATAGGCTTGACCTCGAACAACTGCGACAGCTTAGCAGAAACGGAAAGCAATCCATTGACGAGAATGCAGACTTTCCTCTCCACCACTCACGATACCTGTTATCATTTACTCAGTAGTGCCTGTCATACGATAGGTCGAGAACTTTATCAGGTCAACGGTCTGACGAATGCACTTTTGGACTCTGTTTTTTCAAATCTTGAGGTCAGTACCGCTTCCGAAAATCATTCACAAGTTTTTTAAAGTAAGCATTAATATCATTTTTTTTTTTCTTTTCTTTTTTTTTTTTTTTTCAGTCCATTCCAGACCACAGATTACGTCCTATTATTCGCGTGTTTATGAAATCTTTTGTACACTGGTGTCCACCTGCGTATTACGAAACGGTCCTTGTTCCTGTTCTGGCGCATGTATCTACTCACAGTGAGTATCAGCTATCCGAGCCATTAGTTGCTAGTTTCAGTTGCCTTGAAATTAAATTCATGCTTGTTTTTTTTTTTACAGTGTACCAGAGATTAAGTACCAAGTGGCAGTACATAACTCGTTTGTACGAATCCGGTACTTTTGATGACGAGAATACTGACACCCAAGAGGTGATCGATGACATGCTTAATCGCAACTTGTCGCGCGAGTTTGTTGATGTATTGAAAGTAGCCCTGGTAGGTGGTACGGCAATCGATGCCTCACCTCCTGATTCAATGGAACAGGACGGTGGTGGAATGGTTGTTGACCAACCGTCCCCACCCCTACGAAGCAATAATAGTTTCGTTGTTGAGATAGTAAGTGAACTGGGAGCATTTATTTTACGACATCCATCGACCAGCAACAGCGTTGTTTTGTGCATTCTGGGGTAAACGAGCTATTCTAAGATTTTTTTTGAAAATACTACCTATCATCGTGCGGTATAATGAGGAATAATGTGTCTACAGAGCCCTATCATGGAACGATTCAACGTCTAGCTTCAAGGCAACGATGCTAACGGGGCCGGTGGTACGAGCCCTGGTAGCGGACGGCAGTTTAACACCGACTATGGCCGCGCATGTGATGATAGCGGTACTTCGGGGTCTACAGTTGCATGGACAGCATGACTCAAACCAAGGCTTACTAATAACTTTAGGCGCTCAACTGTACGAACTTCTCAGACCCAAGTTTCCAAACATCATTGAGGTGATGCAGCAAATCCCAGGCGTTAATCCAACCGACCTGCAGCGCTTTGATGAGAAAATGTCTGTTGTCAGTGGCAAAGGCAATAAAGTTGAAAAGGGTAAAAAAGATCTATTCAAAAAAATCACAAACCAGGTAAGATATTTATTACGACAGTATACTCTTTTTTTTTTTTTTTTATTCAAATGAAGAATATGGTTGTATGAAGTATTGTTGAAAAATATAAAGCGAAAATCAATGGTTTTCTTTTCAGTTGATAGGAAGAAACATTAGTCAACTCTTCCGCAAAGAAGTCAAAATAGACAATCTACCGCGAATCGAGGTCGCTCCCAAACAAATTATTCGAGAAGACGTTATTTCTAATAAATCCAAGGAATCAGGTTTAACTGTACTGTTTGCCGAACCCACGTAGCGAACGATTGTCAGTCATATCGTACAAATTTGGTATATCTCAATAAATAGTTATAAATTTCTCTAACATTATTCAGAAAAAAAATTTTAAAGAATGAAGAAAGTTGCTCGTTGAGTAATTTTTAATGAAAGTATGTCTGGATTATTGTAGAGTGATATGTTGCTTGTTTTTTTTATTAAAAATAATAATTTGCCATAGCTCATTTCTTCTTTTTCGAAATTTGTTGTAAAGATTGTGGTGAATGCCATACACAAACTTCATCGATTATATGTAAATTTAAAGTTAAAGTCTGTTTTTATAATGAATTTCTGCTTTGTTGATTATTTTATTGTTACAATGTTTTTATTAATCGAGCTCACACGAAGCTTCATTATTCAAGTGAATCGATCTGTGCTTTTTTTCGTTGTACAAAATTTTACTTTAATTTTTTTTAAATTTTATTTGAGTATAAGTGAAAAAAAAAGCAAGAATATGAATATCACTCGACGCAAAGTAAAACTATTTCCGCAATCATAAATTCACAGTCTACAAAGTAAAAATGTTTGCGTTGGTAACATAAACATTAAAATTTTTTTACAAAATAACAATATCTAAGGTAGTATAACAATACTACTACCAATACTTACTTTTGTCGAGAGTTTTTATAATAAATCATTGTAAACTTGATTTACAGCCAGTGTATATTATGCAGATTTAATTTAAAACAAATTCTGTTTCATAAAATTATTAGTGATTTATAAGAGGTTACAATCTCTTTCCTATAATCACATCAAATAGCAATGAAACAAATTGTTATTAATTTTTTAATGAAAATGTGTTGCAAAAGTCATTCCTTTATTAATAAAACGCTTGCACATAGCATTTAAGTTTCAAGAATCAATTTATACTGCCATCATTGATCATTACAACTTTCAGCTACAATCAAATTAAATGAACGTCACTATTGATAAAACACTTCAAATTTTACCGTGAAAAAATTTAGTTTCTTGGCGAAAAGTATAAGTGCGACTTGATCACATGCAAAGCAATAACGGAGAATTACGGCCTTTTAAATTTTAATGCAGGAGTACGATTGTCCCTTAAATTTTACCAATGCTTGTAAAAGTATACCGCTGAGTAAGGAAATCATCATGCTTTTTCTGAGAATACAATAAAAGCAAAATGTTATGGAATGTATTAGATTATAAACAATAAATTCATGGTACATTTATACTTATGCGGACGCCCAAGAAAAAACCTAGTTTTTTTTTTCTTATTGCAAAACAGCTGTTTTTACTATAAATTTTGATTGAATGTATAAGTTAATTAAAAATAATTAACACTTCTGCGCATCAGCTGTCCTTTTCCCCATCGATTCCCTTTTTTTTATACCTGAGAATACAAAAAAATATCAAGTAAACGAATAATTTTTAGCTGCCAATGAAATCACTGAATTTTTGTACACCTTAGTCATAGAATATAATATAACTTGTAAATATTTAACAAACAAATAAACGAATAAATTGACAATAGTTCATACGTAATTAATATGGTTGATTATTTGCACCATCCTACCTATATATTTAAGTACATTGAAAAGACACTGTATATACATATATACTATGAAAGTTGCGCAAAAATGATCAATTACGTATCTGTACAGAGATGTAAATTTTTTCGATTTCAATCAAACCTCCAACGTGAAGCGCATCATCAACGAGCAAGAAGTGACGTCGTTTCGACGTACACACATCTACTTACGATTAAAGAAAGAAAAAAAAAAAAAAAATCTTAAAAAAACTTACGCAAAAAGAGAAAAAGAGACGCAAAGCGGCGTTTCTCAATTTCTGTAGCAAAGCCGCGAGTGCAACAACGTAATCGCGTACAACTTAACACCAGCACACGGCATTCGCGTGACAGTGACCTTTCGCGCGCGGCCGTTTCTTCACGCGATAACGAAGAAAAGATCGATCGGCTCCTTGTCCCCCAGCTCTCGCCTCCGTCCAATATCGTTTTGTTCATAGTAATGAATGTTCTCGGAAATTTAATTCAACGCGCCGCAGCGCATTGGAACTGTTACACATTGTTATCGCTGATGGTGCAGTGGTTTAGATAGCCGATAAAAAAAAAAAAAAAAATTGATTAAATGTGTGCCGTTATCCACTGATTTTACGTTTTAGAGACACGTGATGGGTTTTTTTCTGCGCTGATAACTACATAATTTTTTTTTTTTTTCTTATAACTTACGAGGGAGCAGCTCACAATGTTGTTGATACGATTTTTCATCTTATTTATATTTTCCAATTTTACTGTGTATGTAGAAATTAGTTAGCTAAGCGACCGATTTATTGGGCAGGCTAGACATGATAATGCATTTCAAGGTTTCAAAAGGTTGTAGACCGATAAGATTGGACTCGTTAGGGGTGTTTCCTTGCATAACATTATATCTGTACTTTGAGATGCGCAAGTTTTAGCCCATTTCATCGACAACAATTTTTTTGGCTCAAAAGGTTTTCAGCGAAACGTTTAATCGTAGAAAAGATTTTTTAGTGCAAAATCTCGTATTTGGATGTGCGAATCTCTAAAAACTATATGTAAATAATGCACGTGACGTTCGACGATCAATCCGGTAAAAGTCATGCCCAATCACGTGTTGAAACATTTTCCGTTCTCTCTGTGCTGTGAATCAAATTTTTAACACAAAATAAATTAGAAACGATGAAGTAAAAGAGCATTTTCAATATTGACAACAATTTTTAAAGCTGGATATTAAAAAAAAAAAAGGCAAAACTAGATTCTTATGAATGGAGCGCAGCAATGGGTGGAATTACATTTTTGTTTACAAAAAAAAAAAAAAATCTTATCTACCTTACATTTCACACAAGATAAAACCTGCATGTGCTGATGATATAATGCGATTTTTACTCCATAAATCTTTATCAATGTGTTTACAAACAAAACTTCATATACGAAGTACAGAGACAATTACATTTTGTGTGTCAATTCTCAAGCTAGCCTGGGATTATAATTATAATTTTTTTTTTCTAAATTGTGAGCGAGGAAAAAAAAACTGAATAAATTTTACCGCTGGTAAAAAGAGTCCCTCACTCGTACGCATCTGTCGATTCAGCAAAAGGCTGTCCACGTGTTTGGCCATGCCACGAGGCCTGGCTCTCCTCCGTTTCTCTCCCACGTTTTTTTTTCCCTCCCCGAGATAAAACCGCGGAAAAGCACCGTTTCGCGAAACGCATATAAAGCGCCCGAGAGATGATCGGTTAGCTTCTTTCGTTGCTGCACCAAACCCGAGAGATTACTACTGAAATTCCATCAGTGTACCGTCATCTTTTTTTTTTCGTTTGGCCCAAAAGTACAGAAATCGAGGCTCGACGACGCGATACAGCAGTGCATACACATAAGTTTGCCGAACCGAAAAAAGAACATTCGTTCCAGAAGCGCATGAAATTGAAGTACTCGTTACTGGTGAGTAAACGTATTTTCGCTATTTAAACTTTCAACACGTTGTCGCGAAGATTTCATGATCGTTAGGCTTACCGATCCATAGATGATCGTTATGTATTAGACATGGTGGTTAAAACAAGAATGTACATTTGGAGCATCGTCTAGAATTGTTTACAGACGAGGACAACAAAAGAGACGCCGTTCTCGAGTACCCTCCAGTCTTTGGTCAAACCGGTCGTTAAAATCGGTAAACGCAGGATGTCGATAATCCCAGTGCAAAACGGAACCCACTGCAACAATCAGAAGAAAAAGTACTTTAGCACCAAGCCCGAGGTCGAGGAGCACGAGGAGCACCAGTATCTACACTTGATCAAATTGATACTGGAGAAGGGTGCCGTCAGAGACGACCGTACCGGAGTCGGCACCCACTCCATCTTCGGTACGCAGATGCGTTTCAGCCTCAGAAACGGTAATTCCAACTTTTGCGCCTTCGACCACCGATTTGCTCCCAAAATTTCAGTAAATACATGTATGAAAGTATTTTTTTGTTTCGTTTCTTTTTCCACAGGAACGTTTCCCCTACTGACGACGAAGCGCGTCTTTTGGCGCGGAGTGGCCGAGGAGCTGTTCTGGTTCATCAGAGGCTCGACCAACGCCAAAGAACTGTCCGCCAAAGGTATTAAAATCTGGGACGCCAACGCATCCCGGGAATTCCTGGACATCTGCGGCTTCACGGGCAGAGAGGAAGGAGATCTTGGCCCCGTGTACGGCTTCCAGTGGCGACACTTTGGCGCCAAATACGTGGACATGCACGCGGATTACACCGGCCAGGGTATACTTGTTATTTTTTTTTTTTCTCTTCATTTCCTCCTTCGATCGGTTCTTGTGTCCAATTGTATTATATTCACCTCGGCACCTGCGCGTGTATTGATGATTGTACCGCTTTTTGTTCAACAGGATTCGACCAGTTGGCCGACGTGATCCACAAGATAAGGACGAACCCCAACGACAGGAGAATAATCATCAGCTCGTGGAACCCGGTTGATATTCCCCTGATGGCTCTGCCCCCCTGCCACTCGCTCGCCCAGTTCTACGTGGACGGTGGCGAGGTCTCGTGTCACCTGTACCAGAGAGCCGGTGACATGGGCCTCGGCGTGCCGTTTAACATCGCCTCTTACTCCCTGCTGACTTGTCTCATAGCTCACGTCACGAATCTCAAGGTGAGGCTTTTTTCTTTCCTCTATACTGTGATCCATCCTTGGAGCTTTTTCTACGAGTGCAAATTGATGATGTACGTGCGATTGTGACGTTTCTTAGCCTGGTGACTTTGTCCACACGATGGGCGATACTCACGTGTACCGCAACCACGTGGAGGCCATAAAGGAGCAGATGAAGCGCGAGCCGAGGCCCTTCCCGAAGCTCAGGATAAAGCGACAGGTGACGAGTATTGACGATTTTCACTTCACCGATCTCGAACTCGAAGGCTACGATCCGCATCCCAAGCTCGACATGCCCATGGCTCTCTGAACATGTAAATATTGCCATTATCCGCGGTATGGATGACGTACGGGCTGAACGTGGTTTTCTTTTTTTTTCATCTTCGACGCTCGTGTCGATTATTCGAATATTGATAACGACCGTCGAGCTCGTGGCGTACGTATACCGATGTACGTGTACATATATACATACGAAGCGTTAGTTTTTTAAGGTGACCTGTAGATTTTAGGAGACAACTGACAGAGGCACACACGTGAGATACCGAGAGTGTTGAAGTTGAGAGTGAGGAGAAAGATTTTATTTTTTTATGTTCTTATAAACAATATTTCGTAGTATTATGACAATAATGTACAACCTATTCTTAAACTTATTGTAATACATACTCATACATCAATAAAAATGTTTATATAAAATTATTCAATCATTGTGTTTTTATTTTACGAATCATAACTTAATTTTTTGCACACTACAAATGTAGTTTTTAATTTTTAGGACAACAACAGAATTATTCGATGGAGATTATAGAGCTGTTAATTTACGCAATGCTCCAGCTAACCAATTTTAAATAGGAAAAAAATAACTGTATAATACCAAAGCACCTATATATCATTTTTAAATTTATGTTACAGTTTTTAGTGAGGAAGATTTTAATTTCATTAAGCTCATTGTTTACTCTTTTTATTAATTATACTGTTAAATTTGACTCTGCTTAAAAGCGAGATACAATCAATAATGTCCATACGTTGTTGTATATCAAAATATTTTCAATTATATCAATTATACATATAACAGAGAGAGATTTTGCATAAGATGAAAATTTTCGAAACTCGAACTGTAATCGTATTACATGATTTGAAAAATAATCGATAGCTGTCACACTAAACAAATTGCTTCATTCTTTTACATCAAATTATAACATTGGGAATTTCTTTTACACCTAATGAATTCCACATAATCCACTAAAAGCTAAAATTGCCGGAAATAGATTATAAAACAACATAGATCACTTAAACTTTTGGAACTGTCGTTCATCAAGTAGACAATAATGTTATTTAACTTTGTATCAACGTCATTTACGTATATACCCATACACTCGACCAATTAAACTAAAGATTTAGAAATATTTATAACAATGAGTTTCCAAACGAATATTTAATATATGATTCACCCAAGATGATATGAACAGCATCTTGCTCTGACTTATACATGATAATGGTAACTTTCTGATTTTAAAATAAAAAAAAAATTATTACAGTTTTTACACGATAAGATAAAAAAAATGGCAACGCAAGATCCCGACGTGCAATCAGCTAGTCCTCAAACAATCATAAAAATGTTTTGTATCAATCGCCAAGGGGACGAAGTGCACAGTGCTTTGTGCTTGGGGCACCGGTACCTTCGAAGACACTCGGCAAACGATCTGTCGCACTCGCAGAGCCGCTGGGCACACGAGCCTGAGCCTCCCCATTCTCCGTGTTCGATGGCTGAGACATTTAAATGGTATATATATATATATATATTTTTTTTTTTCTTTACCATGCATTGTTTTTCTTGGATAGAGAAAAAAAAAACAAAACAATACCAACCGCATATGGGTTTGTAGCCGCCGTAGCATTTCCAGTAGTAAGGCACAAAGTACTCCACGAACATGGGGCATTCCGTGGCGTCGTAACACAAATCGTGCATTTTGCAACACCTATCGAGGTTTACCATACGTGTTAGAAAAAAATAATAACTGCAATAGCGGAAGATGTTTTTCAACTTATGGCATTACCGATCTCTTACCGATCGATGCCGTCCATGGGGTAACCGGAGCCCAAAAAGCCGCAGTAACAAGCGTATCCTTTGTACGATAAGGGATCGCAGCCGGTGGCACACACGATCATGTTGTACAAATGCGTCACGCCCCGTTTGGCTCTATGATGATGATGATGATGATGATTTGGCTCGTTTGACGTTTGACCACTGAAATCGAGCCGGGGTTTGGATATTGATTATTCAGGGCTAAAGATCGCATTATTTTACATCACAAGATCACTGTCAAGTACTTTTTTTTTTTGCAAATATTTTAACGGGCAAGATGAAAAAAAAGGGCTTACTTGACGGCAGTGCTGTTATTGCTGGGTAATATTTCGCTGCCCGCGGGAACATGGTTCGTTTGAAGCATTATCATCGACGAGCTGTCTCTTAGATATCCACTGTAAGCGATATGAAAGTCTCCGTCCTTGTCTTCGTTTTTCAACGTAACACTGCAATTCCTTAAAATTCCCTTGTTTTTATTGTTCCTCGAAACACTTTGACTCACGTATCCTCGAATTATATCTCTTTTAGCGTTTGGTATGTTTTTACCTGTAAAAAACAATATTGTTGTACATTATTTTCGTGCTTCGAGTGAATTTTGTTATTTAAAATTTTTTCTCTTTCCAACTTTAAAAGCAAATAGATGGATTTTCTACGGATGACAAATTATTTTAAAAAGTTCAACATCATGTAATCCTCATTCCACGTATAATGTACCTGTTCGCTATTTTCCCTTAAAAATCATTTGCAAAAAGCAATTTGTAAACGAAAATTGTGCAATCATATCAAAAGCCCACAACTTCCGGGAGATCACCAAAAAGACAGACAAGTTGTAAATGTTTGTATGGAGTTAAAGTTGCTTTGTTCAACGAAAGCTAGAACAATATCACGACCTTTTATATTCAAATTAAGTAAGTGAGTCGTTAAAGGAAAAAAAAAAAGTAATCAAGAGAAGGCGAGTAATGAGTGTATGAGAGTGAATTTTTTCGCGCCGCGAAGGGAAAACAATGGCGGGAAAGAGATGATGAGCCGAGATTCGCGAACGTGAAAGCGGATTGAGAAACAAGTGCGGGCGATATCCTCTCATCGTTTTATCTCTACTACTTCTGGTGTACTTATCTCGGAGTAACGTAAGTATCTCTATTTGCAAGTGTTTGGATGGAGACTGAAAGTCTTTGGACTCGGCACGTGGAGAAAATCGTTACATCATATTTTAATTGTAAGTTTCGGTTATTTTTACCGTTTGCATTTTTATATTGAGTCTTCAGTTTGTTATCTGTTATTTTACTGTTAATGTATCATAATTTTTTTTTTTTTTTATAAATTACAATTAGGTTGCATATTTTTTTGCGTCTTTCATTCTAAAAATATTAGTATCACAAGTTTGACGTGCCATTTTTGCTGAGTGCGGTGCGGTTCAATGTAAAAGGGTATTATAAAGGTATATTCGTACATCTTTGCATTGAGTGAAATGGAAAAAAAATTTATTTTCTCAACCGATGGAAAGTACACATTTTTATTTTGACACACACAGACATTGAAATATGGATAAATATTAATAAAAACAGGAACCATCTTGTTTAATGTATATTTTGAGTTTGCAAAAATTTTGTTGAAACACCTGTTTCTCTTAAACGTATTCGGAGACAAAAATTATTTTGCTGTATTAGAATATTTGCTTACATAATACTTCAGTGATGAAAATTTAGTTGTAATATTGCCTGTAAATGTGTCTTATTACTTTCTTTTTTATTATACAGTGCCACATCGATATTTTCAATAGGACATTGCACAGCTAAAATTTGATTAGACAAAAATATAAAAATTTAACACGATTTTGCAAAATGCAACGTTCAATTCAGGTCGAACCATCCTCTCGTCTAAAAAATTTTTTACTTCAACAATTCTTGCTCAACAAAATTACTGTAATAGCCTGAGTATAACAGTACAGTATAATAACACATAACTACCGTCTGCGTTTGCTTTTCCATAATATCGCCGTTTAATTTTGTGGTTTTCGAGTCTATGGCGAATTTACCAATACAGCCACTTGTGGTGTAGTAATAAATTTGAGGGATATTTCATGACCGTTTGCTGTATTTTCAGCGCGATGTAATTGCATTTGACGTTATGCACGTAGCGATTACGCAATGCCATAATTAATTTTTCAGACCACAAAGTTTTTCAGGTTTTTCTAATACGTCGAGATCTTTGTTAAACCAAAACGGTGTTTTTAGTGACTAAAAAAAAAAAAAAAAAAAAAAAATGGTAGTTTTCGTCGGATATGTGCCATCGTCTCTGGAATATTTTGCGGCCAAAAAAAAAAAAAAAAAATTAAAATTCACGAGGAACTGCAATCCTTCCTGTTTTTTGTTCCAATAGCATGGGAATCTCCGAGGTGAAAATCGCTCGGAAAAAACTTGTCTTCAAAGAGCCGATCAATAGCTGTTGCGATATCGAGGAAGAAAATCAAGAGACTATGGGAATCTTCGCTTAAGTTTTTGTCTAAGGGAAATCAGCTATAGACATTCAAAAATCTATTTGTTTGTTTGGATACTTCTTAACCCCTTTCCCACTAAAAAAAAACAAATTTCATAACCAACATCGTCCAATTTAATTAAAAAAAAAAAAAAAAACACTGTTTCGTTTTAACTGACCTAATCTTCTTATACTTTACGAATCGACTAACAAAAAAAATGTACATATCAAAGCGTAAAAATCTATCGGCCGCCTTCATTCACGAAACAAAGCGATGACCAAATACTGTGCTCTCATCGCGTGTCGCAACAATTAACCGCGTGCTTGGTGTTTCATTCAGCGTGGCAAATTTTAATCTCGAAAATCAAACGCGTGACAAGATTTAAGGTGCCGAGGAGGAGAAAAAACGACAAGAGCGCGTCGCGTGGATTTATTGACCTTCCTCAGGCAAGTACACGCGGACGAAAATAAGAGTAGAAAGTGACGACGCCGGGATGCGTAAGCCGACAAATGCTCTCGTGACGTAAATGGATCGGTTCTCTTTTTCTCCTCTTTTTTCTTTTCAAATTTCCTTTCAAAACCATTGGACTGTGTACTTTTAATTTTCCCCGGACAATTGGCTCCCATCGCCTTTGATTGCTCACGCAGATAGTTCATTAACGTTAACAATTTTCGTACCTACTGAAGACAGAGTTAGTACTTTGTTTCATATTTTGTACTATTAACTTGTGTTAATTATCCGCAGGAGTAATGATTGTATCTATTCACCGCAGCGAGTGGCCTAAAAAATAAGAAAAAAAAAAAAAAAAAAAAAAACATAAGCAGAACTGATATTATGCGCCTAATTACAATCCATGTGGTACACAGAGCAGATCTATCTACCGGTCGAGTAGCGGTTCTTTGCAGCCACGAGCGAATTAACAATAGGAGCGCGAGCATCTTTACTCTGATTCCGCTCTGGGAGTCAATTTTAATCCTCGGTTTCTCGGGAATGGGAGGAGTTGCCTATACGTATACGCGCACTCATGTTGACGTTGCCTTTGGGTAAGGATTTTTTTTTGTTTTTCGATTAAATTGTACACGGAATGTTTTGTTTTTGAAAAATTTTATGCAAAATGCGTGTGGGAAGCCCTCGATTAGTCGATAACAGAATGTGAAAATTAAGCTGGAATTCGATAAGGATTATTCGGGCGCAGACTTGTGCACACGAGTGCAGCGAAATGCATTCGTTATTGAAATTTTTGTTATTGGTACTTTTTAGGAAAATATTACAATGGAATTCGATATAAAATTTTCGTGGAGTAATATTCAAAACATTTTTCGGGGAGGAATATTTTATCGAGCTCATTGGAAAGCTTCGCGGTACTTTCAGTACGATTATCAAGACGTACTGTTGGAAGTCGTTATGTTCACTTTTGTTAATTTACGTTTACCATCCTATTATTTTTTATTTACTGTTACACCATGTGTTCAATCATTTGAATGAGTGAAATTTAAAAACGAGCATACTCAACTCCACTAAAACAAAAAACAAAAAAAGTGACCTGAATCGGAGATTGAAACTTTTTTACAGTACAGGAAGAGAAAAAGAAATTTCTTCGATTACTTTACTATTTAATTTAAAAAGGGATTCATGTAAAAAAAATTTATAATCCTGAGTTTATCAGACCTCAAGTTTTAAAGCCAATCGTAATTTTTCATTTGTTAGAGTAATTGCTGCCTTTCACGTGACAAAGTATCATTTTACCCCTTTTTTCTATTACGATGAATACAAAACACTTTCCCAAACAATACGTCTACATTATGCATATCTGATATCACACAATTAAATGATTAATGTAGTTATCGGGCAAAAAAAATCCTAAATTATATTATCACCCACCTCCGTGTTCATGCAGGTATGAGCTTCGAAAGTGAAACCCATTGGCGTGAGTAGAAATATAGTTCACAAAAATGATGAGTAAATGAGTGTATTATACATTCTTGCAGTCAGCGCGTGAACAGGATGTGCAGCCAGGTGATAGCTATATATAGCCACCTGCTTATTAGACCAGTTCTGGTGCACCCGAAGCTTCTACTTTTACACATTGGTATTACGGTGTATGTTACATTTCATTTTACGTCCTGTATAAAAGTCGCCATGTCCTTCCTTGGGAAAAAATTATTCCTCAAATCGTTATTTTTTAAGGAGCGTATAGCTTAACCGCCTCATCCCGTACAAACATTTGTCATTTCGTTCATTGTTGATTTTTTTCGGGGAGCATTGGGAGGGTTAATTGATGGCTATGCTGTTGTGCCTTTTTTTGCGCGGGGGGGAGAAAATACATACCGAGTGACGGATGATGTCGCGTCCACTTGAAACGAAAGTCAAACGCACAACTGGTCCTAAATGGCACTGTGCGAAGAAATTTTACTCGGACAATGTCACGCTGTTTTTTCGAAACTTTGATTCGAAAATCTGGCTTGGAGTAATTTTTTATTCTTTTGTGATTAATGCTCATTTCGAGTCTTTTTTTTTGCCTACCCGTTTCGTCGTTGAATTAAAAAAAATTTGCCAATCACTTGTTACCAAACAATAAGAAATAAAATAAAAACACTCATGCAGTTTGTAATAAAATAATATAATTGGCTAGTTTCGTCATAGACGAATTCAAGTACTTGCAGAGTTAAAAGCAATTGCTTGTGTTTGAGAATGCGTACATACGCGAAAAAAGGAGCTCAAGCCAATGTAAGTGGGCTCTGGTAAGTACATAGATTTATCGAGATTCAACGAGCCTATCTACGTAAATTTAACAGTTGGGTGTATAATACATCGGCATCAATTTGGTTAATTCGGCATGAAATGGGGTACGGTACGGAAGGATAATACCACCCATCTACTTGGAATTTTTGAAATAAATGCCTCATAACTACTCTGCGTGCCTGTGCGTATGGGTGCGGTACAAGCGTATGAAGTGTTTTGTTCAAAAATAACATGCTTTACGGTCAAGCCGCTCGGGTAAAGAGAGCCGATGCGAATTATTAAAGCCACGGTTGAGAGTTGGCTTGTATAGGTACCTTAGAATTACCTCAGAGTGCATTTACGTTGTGTGTGGGGGTCAAAATAGCTTTTTTTACTTTTTATTTTTATGAAAAAAATAAAGCGTAGCAAAAAATTGAAGTTGAATTAATTTTTTAATTTGCAAAGTGACTCTTTTTTTTTTTTAATTTAATGTTCAACATTACGTTGCTTACCTTACTGGGTAATGTGAAAATCATGATTTTAAGAATATAATTATAATATGTAAATAAAGAAACTTGTATAGATAAATTAATATATTATTTGAATGAGAACTGAATTAAAATAAAGTAAATAAATAAATTAAATTAAAAAAAAAAAAAAAAAACATAAATAAATTATCAGACTGGATAAAATAAATAAAAAATTAAATACATAGTACAAATGAGTTAAATGAATAAATTATATAAATAAATTACACGAGGTTACTTATAGTACTTACTTATCGTTTGTATTACTAATGGGAGCAGAAGAGCAGCGAGAAAAATCGACCGACCGACTTGTCGCCTGTGAGACCTTAGATTCGCTGAAAACGGCCGCATAAGGATCATCAGCCGATTCATCGAGTGCGCTATTTAATGCTTAATGTGATTAACCTACTGTCACTGCATTACTTTTTTTTTTTTTTTTTTTTTTTTCATCACATCGCAATGGAACTTTATAAATAAAAAAAATTTTTTAAAAATAATCTCTCAAATGAGCACCTGTATTACATACAACCTGATACTCGGTAGCGGCGGAAAAGCGCGCGCGGCTCGCGGTTTACGAGCCGCAACTGCACCAGCCGCGCGTCGTTACGTCGCCGCGGAGGAGACACGCGTCGTTCCTTCACAGCCACGCGATCATTTTTCCCCGCACCAGTCGGCCCATTATGGGCGCCCTACTCCCTGCAGACGCATACTGAGCTGATTCACTTTCACCGTCACTTTTGAATAATCTCTCGTGAAAAGCCCCCCCCCCCCCTCCTCTACCGATCTTTTCTTCCCCGCGAGTATAATAGCGGTCTTTTTCTTCAATATGCGCGATATGCGGATATTTTTTAGTTCTGGCTGCTGGGAATATAGAAAGTAAGTTCTTTTTTTCTTTCCGTTGCAATGAAAATGTGCTGTTTTGATAAGATAACGGACATTGCTGCAAACAAGAGTGCATTGTGGATTTGATAATAAGATTTTTAACTGGTTGATGATTTTTTTTTTTTTTTTTTTTTTTTTTTCGAGGTTCCGTACTACTTTTGAAGTAATAGCAAGCTTTACCCAAGTAAGTACATACATTTCGTTCGATTCCTAATCCTGGCCATGAGAAGATTGAAGAACGGCGTGCTTATAAATTCTGATCTTAAGATTTAATACTTTAGTGTGTTTAAAAAGGTTCAAATTTTTCATAATTAATTGACTAGTTCGATACATAAAAAAGTATGAGTAAAAAAATTGATTTGTTCTAATTTGTAATACCACGTGAAAAAAATCTCACTCCCCCGCAATAAGACTTTTTGTTTCATCATCTTCTTATAAAGCTTATTTTACTCCACGAGCTATTTTCAAAAGGTTTCCATGTCAAAATAATTAGTATCTCTTTCTCTTTAGTTCTCATTGAAATTAGAATAACAATGTTGTTGCTTACCAACAATTTTCTAATTTTTCAAGTATTAATTTGAAGAACAAAATAAACTTTGAAAAATTTAAATAAAATAAAAAATCATCCACGTCTTTAATAATTATGAATATGCATGTCTACAGTATTACCAAACAATTTTGTTTGATAAATAATTTTCTGTTTTATTTTTATTGACTATTTATTTATTTTTTTAAATATTGCACGCATCTTTCATCTCGATTCTCGGTAAATAATAAATCTCGTAGACGGAAACCTATTTTGTTTTAGTAGAAAGAAATACACGATATTGGATGTAGAATCGAAAATATTCTTGATGAAGTGATGAAATCCTATCGACGTGTAAGCAACGATTGTTTTTTTTAGGCCATTAACAATAAAAAATTTACAACTCCAGTGGGAAATGAGATCCACAACAGAACTTGGACGCATCTGCAAAGTATTAAAAAAAAAAAAAAAAAAAAAAGCATCACCATACCCAACTATTATGTATCTGTACATCACAAGCGAGCGTCTCTTTTTAGTTTCCTAATTTACGCGCGCATAAACACCGATTTGCGCAACACCAAGCTGGTACTATACCGCCTAAAGAAAGGAACGCACAGCGATGCTCTTCTCTCGAGCGAATATTAAATAATATCGGCGGACCGTTTTGTAATGTACACAAGCCAAGTGTTTACAGAAGGCGACGGCGCTCGCTCACTTGTTTTTTCTCGGTTTTTGCAATTTCAGCGCAACAGCGCGGTTACAAATATATACCTGCCTGAGGTTAATGTTTTCCTTTCGAGGAGACGGAGACTCGCGGCATCGTCGAGATTCGCGTTTTGCGTCAAATGGCCCTCGTATTCATTCTTAAAACTTCATCATATCATTGGCGTGTAGCCCCAAGCTGTTGTTCATTACAGATCGTCATTGAGTTTAGTTTTTTGTTGGGGCAAAGCGCGTCTTCGCTTCGATCGTTGTTCGGATGGGATTTCGCGTTTGCGTCTCTTAAGATTATATTATTTTTCATCCCATGATTACATTAACAGTACCGCGATGTATTTTGCAATCGTGTAAGCATATTTTAATGAAACGCACTTGGCGAATTGTTTGGTCGTACGGACGAAAGAGTGGCACGTTATTCAACGAAAGAATTGAAATTTCGAGGATCAAAGGGAACAAAAGTAAAAGGCAAACAGTTGTGTTGTTTTTCGAAACGAATGAAATTTCCCTCGCGCAAACGAGCCAAAGCTTCGTTACATGCGTCATAAAAGCGGAAAAAAACGTGATTTTCCTTTCTATATACACGCGAGACCTATGCAGATTAAATAGGAAAGCAGCGTTGCGTGATACCTATATGTGTACCTATACACGATAAGCTCCGTCGCATCCTAATCAAAAGTAATGTTGTGCAACAGAAAACGCAGTTCCGCCCGGGTGAGATAAAAAAAAGCGCGCTACCGATATCTATACGTGCTTTTTTATTTATTTATTTCTTTTTTTTATTTTATCCAGGTCGTTCCTTTTCATCGAACTTTCGCAGCATGACAATGCGCCGGCGGAAGCGATACGCGTCGATGATTCTATATATACATGGTGTAAGTGTGTGTGTGTGGTTTTGCCGATTCTTTGTTCAGATTTGAATAAGATGCGAGCGCAAAGGTTCGTTGTTTCGAGTGCTCTTATCGTATATATATTCATGCAGTTGGAAAAAGTGTATCTTATTTGCATATCGACTGGGTATGGTTTAAAGTATCTAAAACGTTATGCACACATTTTACACAAATGGCTTTGTTTTACAATGGTAAATTTTGTGATTTTTTTTAGATTTATCAACATTAGCCATAATGACATACCAACAGTGTAGTGTGTAAATAATGGTTTTAACAAGTTTAAACCTGTAAGATATTCGATTACCTTTTTTTTGTTGGTATTGAATTAAATGAAAGGGAATATGTTTATATTTGACAAACTTATAGGGTTTGCAAAAAAATCTAAATCTCCAACAACGCTTATTATACACTCAACAATGAATACAAATCGAAAACACATTTTTTTTCGGGGCCATAGTGTTATAAGGTTTGAAGATGTAGGCACCGCATAGTTTTTTTTTTCTTCAGTAAATTAAGATTTACAATTATCTTCAAAAAGTCATCAGCAAAAATTACCAAATAAATTATAAATTACCTAATAATAAAACAGATTTGTGCAAAACGAGCTTGAAATAATTTCTGTAGATTCCAAGCAGTCAGATGCTAAAAAAAAAGCTTGCCACGTTCCTCCACCACAGTATTATCTCAGCAAAACGAAATAGAAGAGGGAAATTTCTCGCGGGACGCAGAAAATGAATTTTTAAGTAATCGTTATATTCCCAAGCCGTTTCTAGGAGCGAGAAAGAAAAACTCTATTTTTATATCCATACCTACGCACGAGCTCTGCGCCTCCTCCTTCGCGCTATCGCGGTTATTGCTCAGACACGTCTGCAACTTTTGATCCAAGATTTTTTCACCTTGGGCGCAGATATCTCACGCACCATCGTTCTGAATTTTTATACTTATGAAATGCATCACGTAAAATTTTTCTCTCGTTACACTGTGAGTTTTAGTATTTTCAAAATTTACACTTTAAAATTTAAAAACTTTCAACACTTTGTGCTTGAATATTTTCGTGTTAAAAATTGCTTAAAAGTGTTTAAAATCAGTGACAGAAATCAAGAGTATGAAATTTGTTTTGAAACGCGTGGATAAACTTTTTGCAACGACACTAACTTTTATAGACTAACGAAGCGCTTACACATAAAAAGAAAATTTTTTTTTATCCACAAACGTACGGAAAACTTAAACTCTAAACTATCAGGTATAAACTTGTTTTTCATATTCTCGTTGTATTATGTATCAGAGTTTTTTTATATTACATCTGCCACGATTCAATCATCTCAAGATGTAATGTCGAATACCTAAACTTTAGAATTTATTATCACGAATAATTACACCAATTAGTTCTTAAAACTCAAACATCAAAGTAAAGGATTTTCCAAAAAAATGGTAAAGTCTTATCAAAAGGAGTTTCAACGTTCGCTAAAAATAACGGCAGAGCCAAAAAAAGGACTAACAAACAAAGCCCATTTATTTTTGTACTTCCCCTATTATTTCACGTAGTATACGATGAGCCTCTGCGTTAAAATGGCTAAAGCGTAGAACCAAATACTCGATCGATAAGAATTTATAAATAGTCTCAGTTCACCCACGAAAGATTAGCATCCGATACACGAATTTTCATTAAGCGACCATTAACCCCCGATCCGTACATTTGCCTTCTTGGTTCGGCGAAACTATAGGGTGAAAAGGGAGTGAAACGTGTCGCCAGCCATGTGTAAGTAATACAACACGAAACGATTCACGAGTTCCATCGGGGCAGATTTCTATGATTGTAAATCTAATTTGGAATTTCCTACCTCAGTAAAAAATAACGAAAAAAAAAGGGGAGTGGGGGCACACGTGTGGACGTTACAAAATTCACAACTCCGACACGCGCCGCCAATTATTAAGTACATTTACCCAGGCGTGTACGTGTACATCCAGGCACACGCGTCATGTACCCCGTGAACACATGGCGTGAGAGTAGGTGCACGAGAATCCATCCTCATTACCGGGACACCACAGCCTTACACCCTTGCACGTGGAAATTTTTTTTTTTTTTTTTTTTTTTTTTTTTTTCATTTTCCTTCCATTTCCCGTTGCACGTTGTTTTTTTATATCGAGGATCGGTATTGTCGTGAACCGGGAAACCCCCGAGCAATATTTTCTCTACCCTCCGTCCCGTAATCACTCGATTTCTACACAGTTTTCTCAAACAACAGACCATATTGTAACGCGAAACGGAGTTAAGCTCATCAAGGCACAATAGCACCCCACGGAGGTCGGGCTCATCCGCGAGAATCTCCACGCTTGCGTCACGGTGCCGGTGGTGCATCCGCACTATATCATTATTAAAAGGAGCGTCGATCCCTTTTCAAAGACATTGTACGTTCTTGAATGAAAGCCACGCCTCTGGCTTTTCATACACTTAGTAACTGCTGATGGCGATTACGCATTTATCGCGTTCATCTCGTGGATTATGCGAGTGCGTTATTATTCGTATACCCCCCTCCCCCATTACCACCCACACGGGGGCGATGCACACAGGAATCTAATTTTGTCGCGTTTTCCAAATTAACTTGGTAAATTTGTATTCCGTCGTAAACTATGCAAAAGCGAAAAATCAAATTAATTCCATGTAAGTATGATGGTATGAAAATTCAACCTCAAAAACATGAGAAAAAAATACGTTGTGACGCACTGGGCAAAAGAGCGGTTGCCATATAGCATACACGTGCGGGTGACGTACAAAAAAAAAAAAAAACAAAACAAAACAAAACAAAAAAACAAAAACAAAAACAAAAGACCCTCAGTGGCGTTGAATTTGGTTCGCAAGGCTTTAACAGCTGGTTTTTTCCAGCCTCGCACCTCGTCAAACTTTGCAACAACTTTTCAATCGCCGTAACAATCTCGGCGCCCTGCACAAACTTTTTTTCCTTTACACATACTTACACTCTTTCTCTGCGCATTTGTAGGGTATATTCAAGAGCGGGGTATCTTCGACGCGATAAATCGTTACTTCGATACTTTGAAAGTGCATTTATTTATCTCTATCCACCGCTCCTAAGTCCTCCCCCCCCCAACCCCCTAGTTAGGCTCAACTGCGGGTGAGAACGACGCATGCGAGTACTAACGATACAAAGTCTGCGTGTATAGAATTGCGGATACTTGCTCGATTCTTCGTTGTTACGTGACTTTTCATTAAAATGTAACGTGACAGGTGTCGCTCGCACACGTTGTGCCCCCTTGTTTTCTGCGTGTATTTGTTACGGCAAAAGCAATCGGGTCAGCTGTGGATTAATGGGGTGTGATTTTTTTTTCCAATTTTTGCGAAATTGAGCTTCTTTTATGGATGCTTGTATCTTCACCCGCGATTTTGGTGAAAAATTCAAAGATTTCCTCCTTAAGACCAATGATTTTTTTATTTTCCTCATCAAGAACAGACCTATGGGAGGGAGGTGCTCGATTTCGGAGGTCAAAAAAAAAAAAACAAGAAGAGCCGTCGAAGGTTCTTGGCGAAGAAAAACGAAAAACAAGCGAAAAAGAAGGTGGCTCGTCAAGCTCACTGGGACGGAGTTGAGAGGGAGCGCGAAATTGAACAAGTCCGAGCTTGAGTGTCTCTCCATTATTGAGCAGCAGCTTTCGCAAGTTTCAACATGGATCTACGAGGACTTTTTTTTCTTTCGTAAACTGTCTTTGATTTAGTTTTAGTGTTAAAAATTGGGAGGAAAATGTTGTTTTTCATCGTTATGAACTGAGATCGCTGAAAAGTATGTCTATAGTTTTGCTATTATAAAAATAAATTCTGATTTCAAAAATGTAATTATGAAAAAAAAAAAAAAAAATTACATAAATTAAAGTGTATGCTACGTTGACCATGATAAATGGCTGTAAGTTACGTGTCATGATAATTCAGTGTACAGTGTGTAGTTATAATTATGGCTAACAGAAAATTTGGCGTCATTACAGTGCCCACATTTTTCGCTTCGTTACCTAAATATACAAGTTTAGCTTGTACCCTTTTTTAACTTTTCATATCATGGCAGCTTTAAATTTTAGGTGCAGTCAAAATTTTTGTAACAAAACACAATTATTATTTAAAAAACATTTTGATACTTATTACATATTATTAAATTATAAAAAGAATTTGTATTTATTCACTCGATTAAAAAATAATTTATTACGTATTTTTGATGTTAACCTGAAATATTTACACAGTTGATATGCCACTTACATTAGTTATATCAAAACTGATTTGGCTCAAAGGTCAAGTTAAACATTTTTTCACAAAAGACAAGTTCCTACTTTTTAAAGTTTTTTTTTTCCTATGATTAAATATAAATATATCTTGCAATCTCGAATTTTTCAGGCTATTCTACAAATTTTAAGATGTGATAAAAGCGTCTAGAGGAGTATTTTAAAAATATTTCAAAAGGATTGGTGTATCATTATTTAAAATATTATGTGATGTTTTGACGATATGCAATTTTTACTTGAAAAATATCTGAGATGCTTAAAAGAATTTTTTTTACTCAAAATTTTTATTTTAAAAATTTTTAAGACGTTTTATATTTATTCTCATGATTTCATGGTCAATATATACAAGTGTAGTCTGTAAAATCATTACATTTAATTTATAAATAATGAAAAGGCAATAAATCACCCTAAAAAAATTGCAAACATCTTTGACAAAGCTTGAAGTATGATGAATTGAAGTATTAAAAAAAATCACACTTGATCTTAAATCGACTTTAAATAAAGTATTTTTACAACCTCTCAAAATTTTGCACGGCTAAAAAATTGCTGGTAAACTTACATTTCTCAGCATGCATATATATTTTAAAATTTTGTTCAACACCTCAATATTTTTTATGCGTGTTTGAATGCTTTTCAAACAATCAATCGCTGGATAATTTAATATATGGGTGAATAAATGAAATATTATATTGGTTGTCTCAAGTTTTGGAAAACAAAATTGATATATCTTTTAAGAGTAAAACAAACTGTTTTGTTGATTTATTTTCAAGAATAAATGACGAGCAGTTTTCAAATGAATCATGTATCTCACGTTGTCAAACAAAAAGCAGCACAAAAAAAATTAAATCCTCATTTGCTTCAAAGTTAAAAAAATTCATAAAAAGCCGAACAATTAAAATTTCGTTAAATTCTCCGGTTATGGCTAATCTCAGCCTGCACGTCCAAACCACCGCACACCGATCTCTCGGACAAGCCGAGCCCGTATTATTCTCCCAACCATTTTCCACGCAGGCCGTGTGCAATGGGCACGATAAAATTTGTTTTTAATTCGTTATACCCCCTGCCACGTAGCGCGAGCGACGCAGCCACAATTGGAACAATATGCTGGGCAAATATTATTTTTCAGTGCGCGTACATCCTATTTTACAAAGTAGCGCTGCTGCTGCTGTTGCCGCGCTGATGTTCGAGAGAAATGGGAGAAAAGAAAATACCGCTCGTATAGCCCGTGGGAAGCGCCAGGTAAGAAAAGGACGGACGTTTCTCGTATAAACCCGCGAAAACTTCTTTTCTCTCGCGAAAGACGTGTGTGTGTACGTAACAGCGAAGCGTCTGAATGAAACGAACGAGTTTCACCTGTGCGGAATAGCCATTGCTAATTTATTTTTTCTTTTTCTTTTTTTTCTTTTTTCCCTTCATTTCCTCTTCTTATCTTCCACTCTGTTACTTTTATGAGGCTGACAGGGCTGAGTTACTCACGTCGGTTAGACAAGACAAGGATCTTGTTGCTCTTTGTTTCGAAAATTGAACAATATTTCGCTCGGAATGCACCTTTATGGGTGAAAGCGTTGGAGTTTTTTTACGTCAACACGGAACAATTTTACATCTGATTAAAAATTGTGCTTCTCGTGCGAGGGGGATTTTAAAGGCCAATAAACTAACATTCTCGAGTTATAAACTTTGAGGTTTAATTGCATGGTTCACGCGGGATTCTGAATTCAGACGAGAAATACGATGTTTGGGCAGTTTTCAATGCACATGAGATAACGGGATATATATATTCACCAGACCTGCCTTGTAGTAAAGTAAAAAATTTACTTTGTTTCGATGATAAATAAATTATATCCTAAAATTGGAAGTAGCTCATTGGTTAGTGTTGCAAAAATTTTTAGAATAAAAAAATAACCTCCCACTTGTAAAGTAAATTTAATATTTTTGCTACGCGAAGAGAAGGTGAGCTTATAAATTGTTACAGTCAATGAAAGGTGATAGTGCTCTTATATTTTTAAAAAGATAGTGCTAAGTAAATTTTTGACGAAAAATATTTTTGAACGCAGCAACAATTTTTCTGTTTCTGAAAATTATTATATTATAATTGTCAATTCAATCTGTTTTAAAGCTGTAAAACAATCTGTTATGGCAACACATGGAAATAGTTGCTAAAATTATTTTAGTTTAAAAAAGTATAACTATGTCAAAATAAAAATCTAAAAATACTTCGAATGGAAGATTAATTAATAACGATGATTGGACATCGATAACATTTATCTAGAATATCTTTGATGCTGAATCGTCATTATTACGATCAAAAAGGAGAAATTTATTATTACATGAAGGAATAATTTTATAAACTTGTATTAAGAGTATAAGACATAGAGTGCGTCTTAACTATGACTTTAAATTTTGCCCAAGAAAAAAAAAACAATAAATCGGTTGCATGCAAATTAGCAAATTTTTTTCTATTTCCCAAAGTTTCTTGTATAATAAAAAATACTCAATTTTTATACTTCAAAAAAATTCTCCGGCTAAAAGTTTATAAACACTTTAACTTAATTTTCTCAAATCTAAAGTTTTTTCATTTTCTACTTCAAATGTGTTGTGCTTCGAGAGTGTCATGTGCAAACTTTTCGTAATTACATCTGTATGAGATAAAATGTATATATAAAAAAAAATCGATAAAAATATATAAATACATTCACACTTGGCACATTTCGTAATCTTATGCCAAGGTCAGATAATGATATGTAAACAAATAGAACAGCGACAACTGATGCTAATAAAAATGACGGAACCTCTAAAATACATCTGTTTTTGGAACGACAAAAAAATCCGTGAGTGCCGAGGGCTTACGGAAATCTTTTTTCTAATTTCACACCTGCACCATTTAATATATTGATCAATATTTTATAGTTAAATTGATCAAGTATAGAAGAGAGGATGCAAAAAAAATCACAACACTGGAAATCTTGGAAAAACAGTTCACCACCAAAGTATCACGGAATCTTCAAGACAATCCTGCACAGTCTACACCAAAAAAAAAAGAACATCATCGCCGTCATTCTCTCCTTAACACCAAGCCCCCGCTGATCTAATATCGGCCATTACCGATACAACCGTACATTCGCCTGCGCTATGATGGTTTATTCATTGTTTCATTAGCCTTTTTTTCTTTTTTTCTCTTCAGCCAAGAGCCGAGACACGCTCGTGGTGTTTCGCAGACGGCAGCACTCATGGCGTCTATGTTTTATTTATGCGGCTGTTGCCTTTGTTATTGAGTGCGATCCGCGAGTGGCTGTGCGTATAGACAAGTGCCGAAGCATCGCTGAACTCCGCAAGCTATTGTTGGCGCGCCCCCGTCGTTTATCGTTGGGAGTGCGATTGCGACATGTTAACACATGAAGATGGAAGGATTTTTTTTTCGTTGCTTTATTTTGTGTTCCATACGTGTGTCGATGGAGTTATTGCTCGTATTTGATGGTAAAAACTCGATAGTTTTTTTCTTATGTATCTACGTATAAGATAAGTATACCCACTATAGTTATGGTTTATGTGACTCAAAGCTTTGGGAGATAAAAGCTGTATAATATTCGTATCACAAGCATTGCTGTTTTGTGGCTTTAGAGTATTTAAAGAAGATTAAGCTTTCACAGGAAAGTGGATAATATCAAAGATCAATGTTTATTATCATATATAAGCAAAAGCAAAAACTTTTAGTTGACAAAACCTTGTGATGAAAGTTTATTCCAAACTTATTCAAGGCGATTAAATTTTTTAATTATTTGATTCCGATTTTTATCAATTGTTGGAATCCTGAAAGAACAAGGAATGAAAATTCCAATCATCAGTAAAGAAAACATTTATTTTGATAAAAAATAATTTTATTTAAATCGAATTGATTTTAATTAAATTAAAAAAATTAATTCATTATAAAGAAGCAAATTTTTGTAAAATAGCACCAAATATTTTACTATTGACTTAGTGCCTAAAAAGGAGAAAAAATTTTTACTCACCTTTTCTACCTTAACTAGGTATTTGTTTCTTCTTTTAGGGATGAAAATGCCTTGAAACAAATGAAAAATGTTTTTGTACTCTCCAACGAGAGCATGCAAAATCACCACTCAAAGCTCTTACAATAGATAAAAAAAAAATACAATCGTTCCCAACCAGCGATCGTTTTCATCAGTGTAATATTTCGACCAAACAAAAATCGATAAAAACAAAAGCCAAGACTCCCGATTAATATCGACGCCCGCTCTCTCGTGAAAAAAACGCGCCCCCCTTGCGTTCCCCTGCTCCTGAGGAAAACTTTTTCAATGCACGTGGGAAAAAGGCCATCCCAGCTCTCTCACCCTCGCCCTAACAAACAGGTGCACGGAATCAACTTATTGTCACATTTCGGAAAAAAAGTGTCCCCGTCGAAAATCGTCCCTATACCGTAGGATACAAACGCCCCGTTATCGCGCGCGCGCGCACCAACAACTCACCTGCACAGGCGCGCACTTTGTACGTTGCGGGGTAGTCGTACGGGAGGGTGGAAAGCAGGAGGGGAAGGGAGCACCCGTTTAATAGAAAACGGGGGAAGGCGAGAGAATCACCTCGGCACCACCGAGGACTTACGGGCCATTCACGACCACCTGCTCGCGGCGGAAGGAAGTCAGTTGTATTAGTTGCGGACGAACGCGATACCGATTTTTCGTGAACCTTGGCGATAATCGCGTAGTCTTGTTCGTTTGGCTGACGAGAAGACTGGGATAGTTTGGACGATACAAGGAGAGAAGGAGGTACAAGTTGCTTCGCGTGTTCTTTGCAATTACGCATTTTTTTCGTTTTTGCTTGGAATTTTCAAAATTTTCATTCAACGAGGGTTTATTTTAAAAAAAATTTTTTTTATGCGAGTTCATAGCACACATTTCAATTTATTTGAATTAATTAATCTTCATCTGTGACATTTAAAATTTCAGAAAATAATTTACATTTTCATGCGAACACCGTTAAAAATATGAGTGTTTATTTATTTATTTTTCAAATATTTTGTTAATTTAATTTTTGTCTGTTTTTTATAATTTATTTATGGTTGGAGTATATTAGTGGTATGTAATTTATTTTTTCAATTGAAACATATTTGTGTTTAGGGAATAAATCGTATTTAAATTTTTATTGTAAAAATCTTTTTTGGAAAATGGGAATAAGTGTATAAGTAAAAAAATAAGTTAAAAAAAATAAATAAATGAGAAAATGAATAAATAATCAAATTAGGACAAATTTTTATTTGCTTAGTTTCAAATACTTACCTTTTTGTTTTTCCATACAATCTTTTCTGGATAAAACTCTATGTTTTGACAGAACGGGTATCTAATATTTGGTATTTCCGTTTTCTTTGCTGAATGTTCATTTATCATGCAATTGTACATTTTTCAACCCTATTTTCACATTTATTTTTCCATCTTCCTCTTAATATTTTATTTTTTTCGCCCACCACTTTACTCATTTTTTAAAAATACGACGATACAAATAAATTCTTCTGACAAGATTTTTATCAAACAATTAAATTGTCTAATTCGCAAAGTAGATTCTACCTTTTTACCTCAAATTCTATTTTTCTTCTACAAGCTTTTTAAATATTTTTTAATACTTTATTTCTTTATGTAATAATATTAACTTCTCGTTATTTTCATATTTATATACGGCTTTAACAAATAAATACATACATTCATTCAAACAAGTATATTAAAAAAATTGTACATGATTATAGTGTATCTTGAATTATTATTATTTTAATTTTGTTACTTTGAAATTAATAAACATTCTAACTATTTTTCCTTTTCATGCTACTACTGCCCATTTGGATTAAAAATTATTTAAACAATTAAAAATTGTCTCTGCAGATTATTAAAAAAAAAAACTTCTAAGAAAAATCGGTGGAGATCACCAGTTACAAGGAGCAATCTGAGTAAATAAAATGAAAAGCGCCAGGACAAGTACAACGTCGAGCTTACTGGGCTTGTTCGTGACGATTCTGCTAGTCGCCTCTTTTGGCGTCGAAATTTCTGCGAAGCGTAAGTTTGCCTTTTTTATCTAGCATGTTGTGCATGATGGTTACTTATTCATTTTTTGATCTCGTTTCTTCAATTTTTCAAAAATTTAGCAACCTTTTTTTTCATGTACTTTTTTTTTAATAACTTGACTTTAACTCTTCCATTCGACACTAACTGTTTTATAGAAAACTCATTCGATTTCTCACAATTTTCGCGCGAACGTCATCACCTTTGGAAAATTTCTATTTTCGCTCTGCGTCGTTTGTGCGTTCAATGCCTGAAATGATTATAATAAAAAAATGAAATAAAAGAAAAAAGTAAAATCGAAAAGGCTAGGAAAGCAAAAACAAAGTGGCTGCTGGTACATTGTGAAAACACACCGGCGAAGAGTGGGTTTTTACACTTTCCACAGGCTACACCGTATAGACCCGCATCTGCATGTATGTTTTTTTTTTTTTTTTTTTCAACATCGAAATCGCTTTTTTCGCCTTCCGGCGATCTATAGCCATCCCGACTAATGCTCACATGTCACGTCAGATTACTTATCACGTGAACTGCGGGTTAAAGGCCCAGAGGAGGGGGAGAAAGTTGTTTTTGGGGAGCTTTTTCGTGAGGGAAGTGTTTTGCTTGGAAATGGAATTTTTTTTTTTCCGAACATTTCCATGCCACTGAGAGTAAGCTAAAAACAATATCAAAGTATAAGCGCAGCCGGACGCGAGCGATTTTCTCACATTCTCGTTTCCGGAGCTCGCGAGCGATAGCGGTTTCAAAGTTCAAGGCTCAATTTTTTTTCCGCACGCATGTTTCTTTTCCCAGCAAAGTTTACGTGTACCACTGCGGATGGAAGGTAAAACATGAGGCGAAGACTCTTTTTTTCGGTGCTAGTGGAGAAATATGGAGAGCCAAGTGACAGGGAACAAGTCGAGTTGAGTGACAGGTTTTTTTGCGGGCAGTGGTTTTATGAAACTCATTTGGCCCAAGTTTCACGAGGAAACTGAATTGTGTACAAAAGTAATCCAATTGGCTTGCCGCATCTGCGCAGCAAAGGGTCGATTGAAATTTGTCCGTAAAAACCCATTTTTTTGTTGTAACGAGTTCCAAGTGTTTTTATTTCATCGCGATCCTTTCGATAATGAGTTTTTTTCGAAAGTTTTTGATTTATCAGACTCACACGTAAAATTTTTTTTGGATGGCTCGTTCTAGCCATGGTGCTACATGACGTGAAAGTCACTTTTTTAACACCGATAAATCTCCTTTCGTGGAAAAATACTACCCTCGCAAGAATTACTATCCTACGCGTGTTTCTTTGGTGAAACGAAATTGTCTTGCGTTGTTAAATCCATAGTTTGAAAAATGAAACGATGTAAAATCCATTCCTACTATAAATTGTCAAAATGAAATTATATGACTACGAAAAATACGAGCCCTCAATAGTAATCGATCCACAGTATAAAGCTCCTACTTATCCTGAATGCAGGATACGTGAATTAAAATTTTTACATGTGTATGAGAAAGGTTTTTCAAGATTTTTAATTTTGGGATCACAATTATCAATATCTGGACACTTTTTAGCGTATCAATTCAAAATCAGTCTGAATGCCGCCTCCGAGAAGTTGGCCTAGAGCTTTTCAAAAACCTTATAAAATATTTGCCACTAATACTAATATTTTTAAATGAATTTTTTCCCAAGTTTATTGGTACTTTTTTTTCGTATATTCGTATCAAATTTTAAAGGCTTAACACTTCCAAGTTTTGACAAAAATATTATATTGAAGTTATTAAATAAATTAAAAAAAAAAAATACTTTTTTGTTAACTGAAAATTACTTTAAAAGAAGGGGAAAAAATAGTAATTGGTCCATTAACTGGTACACGTTTGATGATCGTCAGTGTAGATAAAAAAGTGATATATTTCGATGTAGTAACTTCAAAATTGATTATCTGGTAAAACATGACTGAGAAAGTGCCTGTACCATAGAAATCGTGACTTAAAAGCAACCAGTGAAAAAGGTTTCATCTCAGTATATTCACAAAAAATAACGCTACCTCGGTCGGTTCTCGAAAAAGTCAACTAAGCCAGTACCCTTTTTTCGTGAATACATCGAGATTGATCGATGGATGCCGATAAGTGCAAATTCGACCATCTTATTGATTTGGCACCGTGTGCCTTGGAATGATGTTCAGATTGAGTCATGTACGACAGCCTAACTTGTAACTCAAAATCTTTAACCCCAAAAAGAAACTGCATTTATTTTTACTAAACATTAGCGCAAATGTATTTTGTGTGTATTATTAACAAGTGATTTTTTGTCAACTCACGAATTAACTATGTACCAAAATAGAAGTAAGTTGAAGTAAATGTCAGATACTAAAATATACTCTTAACTAGCAATAATACGTCATATTTTTACGGTGATAAAGTTTAAACTTCTGTTTTCAAGCGTAACTTTTTTTCAAAGTTTATCCTTCCAACCGAAAACCTTAAACACGTAAAAATACACCATATTTGAAAGATAACAATTATTGAAAAAAGGCATTTTTTCAAGTTCTTCTTATTCATCAGTTTATTAACAAAAAAATGAAAAGAATAACTTTAACGTGGTTTATGGCATCAAGGGATAGCTTGGAAATTGGCTTCGAACCAAAGACTGCTAAACTGTAATCCAAAAATCTGTTATCCTACAATGAAAAATGCAGAAGCATCCAAAATCTTAGGATTACTTCGCGACGCCGAAAAAAAGCCTTAGCGCTCGCTTTGGCGTCTTAAAACTGTCGAATATTGTAATCCGACGGTAATCCCTTCATAATCGAAAGACCACAGTGATCCCAGTCAGGATAACAACCAACGCGTGCACGTCAGAGCATACAGTCTCCCTAATCTTAAATATTTTCATTACCAATCGTACAGCGTATCGTCAAAACATTGAGCGGCACACAACGCGACAGGAATCAAAATTGCGATCCATGCGTCGTCGTAGCACGATATTCAAATCCCATTGAAAATTTATGGATCCATGGGCAAAACAATTTTCTCCTTCCCTCGCTCGGCACACCCTCCGCACGAACTTATCCTGAAAACATAAAACACACACGCATCGTTAAAATCCACGTCTATGACGTGTGCGTGGGAATTTCATCCCTTCGGCTGTCTACGCGCACGTGTATCGCTTCTTTTTTTAAATTCACGCGTTTTATAAGACTCAGGACCCCTTTTTTGTCGATCAGCGGTGGTGCGCTCCCCATCCCTCTTTGTTGTGTTAACACTTGTAGATTTGAAGAAAATTACGATCCCTATACGAAGCAACAGGATTACTGTACGCCTTACGAATTTATTTCAGCCGCTGAAAAAATTGTGGGTTAAAAATAATTAAAATAGAGTTTTTTTTAATGCCTCTTTGAAACTGACTTTGAAAACACTTTTGTGTGTAATATCGTGTGATGAGGGAAAAAAATTGCAGGTTACTTTGAAAATCCGGCGAGATACATCAACTGTTTATGGATCGAATGGAAATTACTTGTTTGCAGGATGGATTTTTTTTTCTAAAAAATTAAATGAAGAAAAAGCAATCTGTTTGATCTCGTTGTGTAAAAACCAAATGATGGAAGCGGTGATTTTGTTCAAATTTTAAAGGAATAACATTAAAAATTTATAAAAAATTACGGTTTCGTTAAATGTAGCTTTTTGTATGAGAAATCATATCGATGTAAAACAATTGGTTGTTAAGAAAATCAATTATGCTTTTAAACAAGATTCCTTACGATTTTTTATTGACAAAATTCACATCTCAATAATCTAATTTGGCCAGATTCGATAAATTTCGATGATAATAAATAACTTTGTGGTTGAATCAATAAAATTAAAAGTACACAGTATTTAATAAAATCAGACTCAAAATTTTAGTTTTTCATAAAAAGTTACTTTTTGTTGTTTAAATAGTTCATCTAGATGCTCGTTGTTCATTTTATTTAACAACAAAAAACTCAAAAGGGCTAGAGGTAACATTTTTACATCCAACGCGTCGAGGCTTAATAAGCGCGTGCCTTTTATTCTCCCATAATTGGAGAAAAAATGATTTCCACCGGCAATCCATAACATTTTCCGTGCTTCCCACACAAGTCAAAATCAGTCACGTAACGCGAATCGCCCGTACCGTAAAATCCCGAGTTCCATATACGTCGACAGCATTTTTCACCCATATTCCACTTATGCACGTCGACTGTTGCTTTTTGCGCACATAGCACCGCGGAATATAAGATTTTACGACTCGTTTAACGTCACGTGCTGTTGAGCGGTATACATAGCTCTTCCGAGAAATCGGAAGAGTATATCCATTTCCTGCGTCAGGGATGAACAAAATATACTGTAAACTCTCCCACGCTATCCCATTCAGCTCCATCCGCTGGCTGATACGTCAATCGGCGGCTTTTATATTATTATGCCCTATTATATATATATATATATATATATATATTATCCGTTCACTTTTCAATTAACAAGTTCGCTCGTTTCGTTATGAAGTCGCAATTACGGAGGATCAAAGGAGCGTCGGGTTTTCATGGGTCAACTTTTACTTCATTCACCGGATGGGGGAGAAAAAAATTGTGGACCAACTTTGCGATACACGTCGGGTTGTCATTGAAAAAAAAAAAATAAATAAAATAAAATAAAAACCAAGAAACTGTGTCAGTTGATGTATAAAGTAGGTATACCTGGGACTTTTATCCGCTTCCAGGATGCTAAAGTGATTATCGACGACCACGTTATTTCGACGTGCTTGATAATATTGCGCGAAATATAGCATCGAGACAGATGGTTGACAAAAGTTACCATTGGCTCGATCTTGGGGCCGAAGAAAATAGGTGGTACAGGTCGGACGAGTTCCGTACGTGTCTCTCTATGGATTGTTCAGTATTCACGATCATGTTGGAGGTTGTTGGGGAAAAAGTTAGGAATTCCCTTTGCTTATCTCGAGTGCGAGCTTTAGGGCAGGGAACACGTACGTGCCGGGAAACCCGAGCGATTCACGAAAAACAAAATGATATTAAAGGGTTGGACTGCTTCGACTCTCTTAATATCGAGAGGATTTCTACGTTTTTTTATGGGTAGAACTGTTGGGTCGTTCCTAATTGCCGATTGGTTCGTGATAGTTTTTACTACATGCAGTTTACCGGTGGGTCACAGTTAAGTCTATTTTCATTGGACCGACCATATGAAAATAACCGAATCACTTTGAGCCTTGTATGAATGTTTTTCGAAAATAAAATAATGGCCAAAAATTTTAAATATTTTGTGATTGAAGAAAATTAGTTTACAGCAACTCAAAGGGTGGTGGAGTACATTAATCATAAGCTTACAAGCAAAGATAAACAAAGATAAGTATATATAATTACCAAAAAAAAACTTTGTATTCACAGTATCGTTTCTGTTTTATTTCCAACAAACTTCAACGGATCCACCCTAATGCGAAACAAACGCTTCCGCAAATTCCCTTTCACGCCCACCCTACGATCATCAAAAGCCCTGGAAGCTCGCAGTCGAACAATTTCTCAAAAGCTCGCAATGCATCTCACCAGACTCCCTTAATTATCTCATTCGAAAACTAGAACTCGACTTTCAAACTCTCGACCATTGTGCCGAACCTTCGCCTGTCTACAAAATGCACCACAAGATCACTTCCTTGCGAGCGAGACCAGAGCTGTAAACTCTGTATCGCGTGCAGCGTTATCGTCTCGGCAAACATTCCGACGGACGCTGTTCTCGTCTGTCTTTATCATCTGCGTTTGCGCCAACATAAGCCTTCGTTTGAATTCAACAAAAGATGTTTCCATTGCGTCGCAACAGAAGATAAAAACTTAATAGTACTTGATGAAAAAAAAAAAAGACAGATAAGGCTTAAAAAGCCAGTAGTGGAAATTGTGTCGAGTAAGCACCACTCACGCACAATGATGTTCAGTTGTAGAGTTAAATCCCATCACTTGTTCTCAGTGGCTGTGCGACGACGCCTCTGTCCGGATAAGTAAAGGGAAAAGCGCCAGAAAGAGAGGAAAAAAGTACCCATCTTTTTTGGTTTTTCTCTCTTTTCAGGGTTTACACTGCTGGAGAAAGAGTCACCTCGTCGACGCCCTGTTGGAAACGTATCATAGTCATCACGACCTCGCTTGGCGCCCTGCATTCCCCTGTAATCAGTCGCGACGGTCAGCTTCCGCGAGCAGTAGTATAACACGAGTTTAGTCAGCCGAAGCTTCCAGGAGGAAAAATCCAGTTAGCACCTTGCCATTAGCTCGTCTCGGATTATAGGACTCAATTCTTTGGCCAAGTTTTTCATTCATCCCCTCAGCGTGTAGTCAAAGCTCTTGGAGAGCAAGAGAAATCGATTAGCGCTTACTTGGTAGTGTTTTCGAGAGAGAGTTGCACTTTGTTGGGTAACTCGAAGGCTATGAAATATAATACCGAGGGGTTGGGTGCTTGCAACTGGGAAGTAGCTGTAGAGTGTTTTGAGGAAGGAGTTTGTTGGTTTGTGTAACTAAAGGATTTTATAAATAATACGATCCATGGGGCTTCTGATTGGAGAAATCACTGCCAATTGATTGGCACGCAGTTCTCGACAACTTTTGGTTATGACTGTTCTCTTTAAATTTTTACTCGGGTTTCTAGTTTCTCGATAGCTTTCGTCACAAATTCGTAGATTTTTACCATTTATACTGTTTTTTTTTCCAATCCAAATCCTCATAAATAAATCGTAAAAATTAAGTACTCATTAGCACGAATATGTGTTATAAGTTACGTTAAAGACATCAATAAAAATAAACAGTTAATAAATCGATAAAAAAAATGTTTTTAACTATAATAAAATAAATTTATCTTATTGAAGTATTTTTAATACAAAAAGATTAGCTTCTCAACATACAATCCCAAAAATTAGGCTTTAAATAAAATAAGAATTATTTTAGTTAACTAATCACGCAAAGTGTCTTATCCAAAAAAAATCTGTGTCTCACTCTATTGTGCAGTATGATATTTTCTGAAGTGCATTCGGTAGTTTTCATTTACCATTGTATGTAATTTTTTTCTACCAGACTTTTACCATTTAAAAATGTAGATTTCAACCAGCTAATACATACATTAAAACT
Source organism: Copidosoma floridanum (assembly GCF_036245765.1). Taxonomy (NCBI): domain Eukaryota; kingdom Metazoa; phylum Arthropoda; class Insecta; order Hymenoptera; family Encyrtidae; genus Copidosoma; species Copidosoma floridanum. The sequence continues at coordinate 11,484,987 of NW_028321907.1, read as the reverse complement.
TGAGTGCTCATTAGCATAAATGAGTAAGTTTGATGGACCCAATTGATGTTATTTTATTCAACTGCTCATACGTATTTTCACAGATAATTTGAAATATGACATAGTAATAATACAATAAATGGTAATCGTGTATAAGTGCCTCCTTATTTTAGGGATCTAAAACTGCTGCTTTACATAGATTTTTACGTTTATTACTGATTAGAATGTTAATCAACATAATGACTGCAGACGTAACTCCAATAATACAAACGGAGTATTAAAATAAACGTTGATTGGATTTTTACCTACATTAGAATATCTAACGATGGTCGTTGCAAAGTTTGTCAAGTATTGATAAATAGACACTTTACATTTTTCCCTTTAAATTTTTTTGATACATTTTGCAAAAGATCCTCTCTCCTGTTTACGTAATAAATTCAGTTGGGTATCGTTGCTTCGTTAAAATGTTTTTTTCCACGTGTTATAAAACACGAAAAATGTTAACAGCGAGTACGAAACCGAAACAAAAGCTTTACGGCAGATGGGCTTTTGTACCTGAAAAAAGCTTCTTTGCAATGTCTACTTGTTAACTAATTATTTCAATCAAATGTCAAGTAAAGATTGTATATTCAAAAAAAATGTGCTCAAGTATCGTCTCAAAACTAAAAAATACTAACGAATTTCTAATTGCTCAGGAAAAAGCCAATCAACGATGATGTCATAAATAGGTTCTTGTTTAATCAATAAAACTACACCTCGGATTATTGCACTTAGTTAATTACTTTACAACTTTGAAAAAAAAAAATGCATTGGTTTAGCAGCTTGAGAAATTATTTTTTACTTTTATTGACAAGTTGAAATTTTATGATAGCTAGAGTTTTATTTTTATAATTTTTAAAGCGTGATTTCATTAAATTTTCAATTTGTTTCACGTCAAACGTATGGCTCTTCGTACAGCTACATGAGGTATACAAGTAATACAATTAGCCAAAAAATTTTTTAACTTACGTGAAATAAAATAGAGAAATAATGTGCGTGTACCTTTATTGTTAACAACTTTAACTGATACGAGGGCCATACAATTAAATCTATGATAATTGAAGCTGTGTTCAAAATATTAAACGTGATTTTCGGAATTTTTGAGTAGTTTTCTTAATTTTCTTAGCACTACTTTTAGTTGACCATTTCATAACAATTATACATTCCAACATGCAACGCTTATAAAATGAAAACGTAAAAGTAATTGCTCTAATTGTACTTTAGCGATAAAAAAAAGTTGCACTCCATGTAGCTTCGTTTCACTTCAAAGAAGGTAAATTAATCCCAGTACTTTTTGTTTTCTATAAATATTTAGTAATTTTAACATGATTTTTGTACACATACGTGTAAAATCAATTTCACCTCAAACTCTTCATCCACACAAGTAAGTATGCAAAAATGCTTAATGAAAAAATTTACCCAACGCTATGAATAACACTTTACAAAAAACGAAAGGGAGGTGTAAAACCTCGGCGCTTGGACGCATTAACGCACAGCAGTGCATCGCATCTCTTTATCGCGCGCCGTGTTTTCATCATCACCTATAGAGCCCATTGCATTTTAAACAGGACGTAACAGAGGAGCCCTTGGACACCTTTCCAAGGGAAAAAAAATAGACAGGGTCAATTGACCGGTCGCAACGCTCGAGGAACTACACGCGCGCTTTTATCACTTTCATCCAGCTCCGATCAAAAACTCACTCCGAAAGGCAACGCTCGTTCGTCAAATAATGATTCAATATAACTCGGATTCAGTGTACACACGTGCCTCCTCGGGTTGTACAACCTGTATATATACGCGAACACACGTGTATACGCCCATTGCGTGCGTGATCTTTTTTTCAATGACACGTGACGATCGTCCCTACGGATCGGCACGTATTGGTATCTCGTACATTTAGTATCCATAAAAAGTATCGTAAGCGATCGTACAAATCAAAGAGCGACGCGTGTTTATGGTAATTTCTGATGTTTGACGGAACTACACGAGTTTGATGAACTTGGGCGCTGTTGTTAGCTTATGCTTTGGCGCTCGGGTGAGTTTTGCCACGTTTGCTTTGAATTTCCGCTCTCGTTCGCCAGCTCGTGAACATAATTATATGGTATTTTCTTCAAACCCACACGAGGCTCGCTCAAGGAAGTTAATTAGGTATTTTTGTCCGATTAATCCTGTATGCGATAACGTATTCATACGTACCGTGCAATTCACGTCATGTCACGAAGGTGGAGATAACATGTGTATTATTAAGTTACCGAACGTTTTGATTTATTGCGCGAATCTCGGTATGTGGGGGTGACGCCACCCAAAGTGTGAATAAATTATTACACTCGATGATTAATGGCGTTCAATTACGGATACACCCTGTAAGCCGCGAAAAATCATTATGTTACAATATACGCACAGACAGTGGTACATCGTGGTTTCGTTTAATTAAATATAATATTCATGCTTGCACGTACAATAAACACTTGATTGATGCTGTACAGCAGCAACGATACACAATTTCTCGTACACCAATGAATGATGTTAAACCTTCGGTCTTTCCAATTAATTACCGATCTGAGTTGGACCAACAAAAATCTCGACGTTTGATCGGTGCAATGAATACACACACACCGAGCACGCATACGGCATCACCATTGTTCAACACCTAGGCGCTTGTAATCGAATCTCGGCGTCGTTCGGACCGATCGAAGTTCAATTAGTGCCGAGAAAGCACCGCGCCCCGTGACCGTACTCCCTTACGTAAAGTCCTTCTTGAGGTACTCGTACGTTTGCAAACGTATAGGGAATCTTTTGCGATTTGCGGTCCAAGAGAAGCCTTTTTGGCGTTGGATGTCAACTAAGCACAATTTACCCCAACCTGTTCCATTTGCATTTTACAATCGAGCTCCAAGTGTAGCCGAGTGATTATATCGACATGAAAAATCCACACGTAGGATTTTTCACCGCCTTAAGACCGGTGTTTGCTCAAGTAAATTGAATTCCACAGGTTATCAGTAGAACAACCCACGTTTGGTCAGACGCGCCCAATCTAAACATTTGACGAGCGCCCATAGAATCCAAAGTCCAGCAAGCCACGCTACATGATTATTACGGATAAAAAAAAACTAACATACATTCACAAGTGCCAACACTCTAGCCCTCTCCCTCCCCAACTCCCACGCTCCATCGGCTGCCCCGTGCGAGTCATCGATCGCTCCCGACAACGTTCTCCCTAAGGTCCATCCCTGCATTCGGAAGCGACGCGTCTATACGAAATTCCACAGCGCGCCATTCACGCGAGCTCTCCTTGGGTATACGTGTGTGCATCTGCACCATCCTTCGTGCACTTTTTTCCTCCTGAAACACACATCTCGCGCGATGGCATCGGAGCGCTATACGTGATCCGCGAACGAAACACCATCCCCGGGCTCTAACGATCGGCTGAAGCGGGCCTTGATGGCGTTTTGATTGTCGGCCTGGCTCATGTATTTTCCTCGATTACAGCTACTCATCTCTAACAAGCGCGCTTTTTACGGAGGATCGATTGATTGGTAATGATCGAGCTCTGGTCGGCTTGAAATATTCATCGAGTCGCGTTTCCCCGTTGGAACGGGGATGACGGAGGCGTTTCACGCTTGTTTACGTGCTTTTCGTCATTGTTTTCTAGCGACGCTAATCAATAATGCAGGGAAGGGCTTTTAGCCTTTTTTTTCCCCTCGCTAACAATAGTGCTTTGCGCGGGGGAGTACGTGAATTATTTATGGCTGCGTTTGGGGTTACTTTCATCAGATAGGCGGCATTCTCGTGGGATGGAATCCAATGGCCTTTTGTTTCTTCGCGTTTAAATTGTACTTGACTCGTTTCGAATGGGAGTTCGCTGCCGTGTAATTTTATGAAAATATTTGGGAATATAACGACACACGCGTGGCGTGTAAAATATGTGTATAGCACCCACGTGCTCGGTAAATATACGCTGAGAACACCTGTTCTGTTTGCAATGCGTTACGCAGCAGTGAGTAGTCGAAATTGTCAATTACTGTTTTGTAAATGCCAAAACAAAACTTTTCCCCACACGTATCGTTGTTACGATGCTTTGTTATTCTAGGGACGATGTTTCAGTTGCAAAAATAAGTTTCGTTCAAGTCAACAACGACAGTCGTCTTGAACAATGTTAAAATTAGTGTGTACACATGTGTGCCTGCCTACGAATTTTAACATTGTGTAAGATGACTGTCGTTGTTTGCTTGAACGGAACTTCCTTTTGGGTGGCCAAAACGTCGTCGCCGGAATAACGAAGTGTTGCTCGTGGTTAATTTATCGGTTTTCTATGCTGTTCTCCAAACAGCTTTTATTTGATCTATTTGACACGTGTGCTTGATCTTTACTTGAAAATATTTTCTTTAAATCCATATGCTATCGTATTCGCTGAAAAGCTTGATGAATAGCTCCGAGATATTGTGTCGTACAATACATTCGATGATATTGCTACATAGGCCATTTAAGTATACAATTAAAAAAAAGAGTTGTCACTTTGTCCAACAGAGAATTATAAATTTACTTCTCATGTAATTTTGATTGAAACTAAACGCAGTGTCTGGACGTTCAAAATCACGTGATGATTGTTAGCGAATGAATTCTCCGTATATCTCGTTACGGTACGCACGCAGAGGGATTACACTGATTATTCGACGAATCATTGTTCGAAATCAGTCATTTGACGTTGTGATATTGATTTGCGTGATATCATGTAATTTTTCAATATAAATAATACGTAATCAATCGTTCACAAGGACGTTATTTATCTCCAGTTTGTATTTTTTTTTTTTTTACTGTTTATTTGAAGCAAATGTTTTTGTGGTTCATAATAACAATAAACGATTAAGTACAACTGATAAATAAAATGTTGTTTATGTTTGTTTACGATAAAAGCAAATGGGGACTCATAAAATCAGTCACTTAACCATGGAAACGCGATAAAGAGGGAAAAAAAGGAGATGCAGGAAAATTAATCCACAGTTGAGATGGACGATCGATGAATTTGCTTCTTTATAATCAAATGAGCGTTCTGTGACGTGATTTCTGGACTAGCTTGATTTCCCAAGCCAGTGCTTAGTAGGGTTTTCTCTTTTAGTGAAGTCGTCAAAGAAAAAAAAAAAAAAAAAAAAATTGAATTAACTGGCAGCTTAGTTGTAAAACAGACAACTTTATTTTTTAATTTCCTTTTAAAACGAAAGTATTAAGAAACTCATCTTTAGCTCTCGATGGAAATGCGTTTTCATTTTATTTTTTTCTCGTCTTATTCATTTTTTTTTGTACCATTTGCGTCGTACAATGTACGTCAGATTCAGTAATGACTTAAATTTTAACTTACTTGAGTAAATGACCAGCCGTAAAAAGCCTTAAGAATTTCAAACTTGCATTTTGCATGGAAAAATATATTTCATTCACCAGATGGATTATTACAAAATATTGGATAAGTATTTTTTAGTTTTTTACATAAATAAAATAATAAAATTGACAAAAATAGAGCAGTTCAAGGTTTTTTAATGGAGGAGAAATACTTTCCGATGATAAATTCTTGATAATCGTGACGTACTTTACTCCTACTCTAAAACTTTGACGTACAGCATTTTTTGAAAATAATCCACCCGACGAACCAAATGGTATAACTTTTCAGAATCATCCATATTTTTGATCTATATTTCCATTCTGAATACTTGCAGACTAAAGTTTATTGATTGCATTCAATTAAATTAACTAACTTGGATTCAAACTTAAAGTATGTTTCAATTTCGCGTAGCATTTTAATAACGATGGATTGGTTGAAGTCGTTACTTATTTTTAATAAAATAAATATTACATGAAGCCATTGAGGAAATAGTTTTTGTTGGCGTCGAAGGAATACATATTGATTTTTCCAGCTTGAAAAAACTATTTCTTTCAAAAAGATGTTATAAAACTCCTTTTTTCTATTCTAAATTAAAATTTCTAGGAGGCTGCTCGGCGTTCGGTCACTCATGCTACGGGGGTCACGGAAAACGATCGGAGAGTGAAAATATGATGGACGCTGACCCAAAAATCAAGGAAGACGTGCAGCTAGACCAAAACGTAGCAACCCAGAACGCCGAAAGAGAGGCGCTTAGCCAGATTCTGCAGTTGCTCAATCGTCAGGATGAGCGCTTTGTTAATTCACTGCGTGAACGTTTGAGCCCGAATTCTTGGTCATTGATGGTTAGAAAATTGGTGAGTTGAATGAGAGCTTGGTATTTCACGATGTTAACACTCAAGTCCAACGTGTTAACTAACTTGAAATAATTACTGTTTTCAGGTGGCACTACCCCGTCATCAGTACCCAACTTATTCTGACATCCGAAACCCTTATTAATCATGTATGAAAACTTTCGTCACTGGAGGCACTGTACAATGACAAATCTCACGATAATCTCTCCTAACATACCTTGTTAATAAACATATATTTTGCTTTAAATCGTTTAATTTTATGGTTTAGTTCTGATAATAGTTTTTAACATCATTATATTTTGAATGATTTTTAAATTCATGCTCTACGTTACAATTTTCGTGTTAAAGTTAAAATTGAAATACATTATATTAACTATAAAGTTGTTTTTCATTATTTTTATTCAGATAATCGTGTTAGTACTTTATACGTATGTTACGAACGTTTAGAGTCAATTCAAGGCTGAAAATTGTAAAAAGACATTGGTTTTCACAAACTAATAATGGAAGATGACAAATTTTTTGAATAATTAGAGTATAAATAATATTTTTGTCAGTAAGATTTGTTAAACTAATTTTAATTTTAATTTGTGTTCCTCTTTTTCACCGGATGGTGAATATCGAAAAATAATAAATACATGACTGATACTTGAATGAGAGAATAACATGTTACAAATAAAACCTCATTTAATTTATTCATTAAAAAATTTCATTTGTGATATATGATACAAAACAAAAGTTGTCATCTACAGTTGTATTGTAAAGAGAGTATACTATTAATAATGAACCCACAATGACATATTAAAAATGACACATATATGTACTTGTTGAAATCAGTGTGGATGGAAGAATTATTTTCATTGATTGAAAATAACTTATGTATTTCAAACTATTATTAAACACTATGCATGGATATGCTGTTTATATTTTTTTTTAGAAAATTAATATTTTTTTATGAACCCATACTCTAAAAACTAAAATAAATTCATGATATGAGTAATTACACGAAGTTTGTTGTCTTCATTAATTGTACAGAAATGTATATAAATTTAACAATAAAATAGTATGAAAATTATATTTTTTTGCATTCAATAATTAAGCCATTTTTAGTTGAAACTATGTTATCGGTAAAAAAATTGATCTTGAATGATTGTGAACGTATACGCACAACTTTTATGGCTGGTAACGGTAAGCTAGGATCCTTTAGTAATAAAGTATACTTACCAATTTGTGGTAAGGAGCAAAAATGTGTATTCTATAATAACATTATAACTGATGTTATGTATCTACATACATATGCGATTCTGTGGAAATTATTTATAGGGCCTTAAATGATTATTTGTAATAAAATTATTTTATTTATGATTATACAGGATGTTAAAATAAAGGTACGACTGTGTAACAAGTATTTCTTTTTAATACGCCAAAGAGAAAAGGTACAAGAAATTTTAATTTCAATTATTCAACAGTCTACTGAGAGAAAACAAGATCACTAATAAATTTTTTGACATAATTTTTACAATTAAATTAATAATTTTTCTGCTATATACTAACGTCAAATTAAATCTAAATTTCATGATTGCCATAATGACGTATGCGAGAATAACACTGACACACTAAGTTTTTTTTTTATCATGTGAAATAAACTTTCCTGTACAAAATGTATTCCTCAAATGAATTAACATGATTGATTGTGCATTATTCTTATTGAGACCATAATATATACAACTGAAGTAAAAGTTATTTTTGTCACGTAAACAGTGTACTAATTAAAAAAAGCGAAAATCGACTGCACATTAATTTATTTTATTTTATTTAATTAACAGTGCAGAAAAAGTAAAGTTATAAACTAACCCATTTTCTTACAATTTTACTCGATTGTGATTTTTTAGAGTACTAGTAGAGCGTAAAATATTAAATGATCGTTTCGTATATTTTTATTTCACAAGTTTCTCGTTCAACTGATTATAATAATACTTTCATTTGAATTTTACCATTTGTAGCATAGAGATCAGTCTGTAGAACTTGAACAAGTATACCATTCGCTCAACAATTTAAATTTAATTTTACAACTAATTACACTTCAAAGTCTTAACAATTTTTAACCAAGTCTTATAATGTTTTTTTAAATTTTATTTTCACCCTATGTTAAAATTTTTAAATTCAACATTCATATGCATACGTTCTATTTTTGATACATAATTGGCCAGTCTTGAGTGACAAATGTACTGTTGGTGTAGTTTGAGATACAAGTTGAATCTTCATAGTCCATAGATTTTGCTTATGTATTTAGAAGATTTTCATGAATTTCTAAATTATGTTCAGCTTTAAATAATTTGACTTGAAATACTTCAGACTTCAATAGGCTTTTAATTAATTAATTAGCAATACTATAGTTTATAGTTTTTATCAATTAAATAAAAAGGGTAATAAAAACACGCATATGCTCTATCGTACCAGTGAATAGTTACTACATGTTTTAATTTTACACAGCATTATTAAATAGATATGGATTTTTCTTCGAGATTTCGCTTTATTTATTAAAACTAAATAGCGGAAAAGTCTGACATCCATGAAATTTCTAAAATAGGTGATTTGAGAGTTTTGTGGCTGTTTGAATGATACCGAGAAGAGATAAAATCGACATGGATTTATTTTCGTTGCTTGAACCAAAAATTTTCAAAGTCAGTTGGTACGATGAAGCACATACGAGTACATGCGTGCACCAAAGTTATCTTTTAATTGTTTACAGACTATCACGATTGTCAACTTTTTTAGTCTCAACACATAATATTAAAATGTAAAAATACTACAGCATATAGAATGAATTTTTCGTAAGAAATAATTCACAGCATGAATAATAGTAATAGGATTGACTGTTGTGTATCTAGTCTTTGAAGAAAAGTGTTGAAATATTCGCAGGTACATTTACTTCGATTTGTCATCAATGTTGTTCTGAAAGAAAAATTATTTTCATGATTAATAAAAAAACTAGATGATTTTTAAATACGTGCGTGAAAAAAATGTCTTACTAATATTTTGTAGAGTCTCATCTTTATTGCCTGACCACCGCTATCTTTGCTTTGAGAATTAAACAGAGGATCAGATGATTCACCTCCTGTTGCTCTTTTATCGTTTTTTGGTATGCCTCTTCCTTCGAAATCTCTTGAAAGCGTCTCCATCGCTACACTGCATCAAAGTTAAATATTTTGTATATTTTTATTTCATTTTTTTAGTTGTTAGTTTTTTTAGAGGTATTAGGGTACAGATACTTTATTTTTTGACCTAAAAACAAAAATGTGTTTTTACTGGGATGAAATATGTCGAGACACTAAGTACAAGATATACATCGTAAAGTCACAGCGTTTTTCTCTGTTGCTCCTGGATAAATTGTCTTACGCTTTCAAAGTATATTTTATGTAGAATACTATATAATTGCCTAGAATAATAATTTTAGAAAAATTTTCAATAATTTGTATGTAATAGCATTGCATTTTATGGCTTATAAGGTTATTTTTCAACAAATTAATATATTCTTTTTAGCTATTTCACCGGTAAAAGTTTACAACTAAGGAAATCGTCAAAATATGTTAATGTGAAAATAGTTAACACATCATTATACAAAAAAATGTACTGATTTCTATCTAGTAAAAAAATTATGTTTTATGAATGTAAACGATTATTTCGAGATTTCAATGTGATCTTAGCTTGTTTAGAACAGTATTATTAAAATACACAAATAATTTTCCAATACAATATCTTATCGTGGTATCAGAATTACTTATTTGATTATAAATTTGTTGGATACCATTAAATCACATGAGAAGATTAGCTACTAATTACTACATTATGCAGTATGAAATATAAAATTTTTGTTTAAAAAACTTTGAATGTTTTGTACAGATAAACTAAAAAATGAAACATTTTCACAATTCACTCAATCGTAAACTTACTGCTTTAAAATAGTGGTTTTGCAACTATTTTAAATTCAGGGAGTAAGCATTATTCCACCCAAGTACGCACACGAACGTCAGAACATTGATCGATAAAGATCCTCATAATGGATATAAGCTCTTAAAAATGTACCTCTGCGTTTATTCTCATCGCCATAGTAATTTCCATCGAGAGATTACAAATACCTATCGTGCATCCAAAGCCATTACAATTTTCTTTAACTGCGCGTAAAACGTAATCTCTTTTTATCCCGGGAAACAACAGCAACGCGTAACTTCCAAAGCTTGTAAGTAGCCAAAGTAATCCACGCTAAAAGGCCTGAACTATAAAAAAAAGTCAGGTAAAACAGAAAAAAGAAAGGATGGCACATACCTGCGTTTGAGTGGCAGCACCAGGTCGTTCTCGTCGAGCACCTGGGGCAGGAAAAACTGCGGCTCTTCCTCGGCCAGCCATTTTGCGCGCATCCTTACGGCCAAGGGTGACTGCATGAGCTGCCGGCTGACCAAACGTGCCCATCGATCGTCGTGGATAGACGGTGCAGCGACGACTACTGGCCTGTCCGGGTTCAGCAGTGCACGAGCAAAACCATTGCGCTTGCCATGGGCTATGTAGGTTGTTTTTTAATTACTTTCTCACAAGACTATGATAAAATCGTTTATGTGCGATGATAGTTTTATTTTATTTAAAATGAAAGAAAAGTTTTGCGCATGATTATTACTGGGGCAAGTGCGGAATGTTGAAGCTCATTTTCAAAGTTCAAATCAATAAAATTTAATGATATTAATTTAACAATTATTATCTGACAATAAAATCATTCTTTGATTCACTCAAAATTCAACGAAAAATTATACGTGATCGTGTAAATTTGTTGATATTTCAATTAACAAGCAAACTTTTTGATAGTTGAAGCAGCTTCTCATTCATCGATAATTAACACTAATTCTTCACAAACAATCAGATTTAATTACTATTATGTTAAAATCGTCTATGTTAAATTTAATTTTTGAATGTTTTGTATTCTATTTATTAAAATATGTAACTAAGACTCACCACCCCAACACGAGTGTCCATAGCTCAAACAGGAACCTGAAACTCCAATCAAATCACATCATTGATAAGGTTTCAAAGTTAAAAGGCCAGAAAGATATTTAGTTTTCATTATGCGACCACCAACCTAACAAAAAACTCATTCTCCAGCTCTCCTCTTTTTTCATGGGCTAGAAGTTTTTGTCGTTTTCATTAAAAAAGTTTCATGAGGCTTTTGTCGAGAAAACAACCGAAGGGAGTTTATCACGGGTGTTATTTTATTAGCGTCGTATTAAAATTTTATTTACAAACTTGACGAATTTCATGAATCGGCATCAAAAGTAGGTATCTGCATAATACAGCCAACTCACATCGAAGATCAATGGAGATACTATTTTTATGAAAAAAAAAAGAAAAAAGAAAAAAAACTAAGTAAACAATAACCTGATAATTCGATACTTTTGAACTAATAATACAAGCATCATCTTCGAAAAAGGTGCGTACCCTCCAGTACCCGTTTTTCAAAACCCAGGGTAATTTTCGAAAGCGCGTCGCCTCCCACGGAAAAGTCTGAATTTTTCAACGCTCAATAATATCGAGCTCCCACTGTGGTAGTAGCAGCGCGGCAGCGTCATCGCGTAAATCAACAGGTGCCTCGCTACTTTTCTGTATTATCCTCCGATATTGCAAAGCCGAGGGTAAGACGCTTTAGCTCTTTTTTTTTTTTTTTTTTTTTCTTCTTTTTTCTTATTCTTCGGAATAACTTTTGTCTCGCTTTTCTTTTTCACCTGCCTCGAAGCGGGCAAATGTTAGTGCTTCGTGTACATGTACATACTCTGCGGGAAAGCTTTAATTTTCCATTAAAAGTACCTTTGGACGGTAGACAGTCACCCCTTTTTTTTCGAACATCACTTTCATTGAAATTATTTCAATCCGAGAGAAGTATTTTCTTGCAATGAGAACTTGTCGCCCGCGCGCAGATTATGAAAATATTAGCACGCGCTTTTCCACAAAGTTTCATTCCCGCGCCGTGATTTACGGAGCCGGTAACTTTGGCTTGTTAGTCTTTCGGGCGATATATCATCTCTCCGAAGTCCACAAACTCTGTGCACACCTTAAGAAATAGTGCCTGTTAATGCGCAAGGGAAACTGGCTCGAATATCATGATTTGCTCTGTACTCGCATGCTCGTTGTCGTATACACCTGTTGTACTTTGTTATGATTTAACATCAACAGAGCCCATTTCAGCTATCGTATCGTATTGCAACCAGACTTGAGATTTAAGTCATTTTATAGATTTCTTTTTCCTAAATATATGATGCTGGGAATTTTTTTTCGATTACTTTTCATAGAGTTGACAATATTCAATAAAAATTTTTCCGTTAAGAAATAGTGCGTCACCTTTTTTATCACAATACATCCAAACAAGTATTTTAACGGGCTTTTTTCAAGTAGCTTGGCACTTATTTATTTCAAATAATCTTTGACCGTAAAAAAATTGTCGAGCACTGTGCTATGAGTAGTGATAAATCAAATTTTTCCAGCATAATTGGTACACTATGTTTTTAGAAACAATTTTACTGCAAAGTGTTTAAAAAAAAGCATCGATGTCCAAGTTTTCGTGCAATCGTTCACCTTCAAAGTACACGAGCTGTTTTATTTGATGGATGAATCCATCCCCATGTAACATGTCAGAAAAGCAAATTGAATCAAATGCACTGTGGACCTACGGTACATCGCGAAGCAAAGAACAAAAAAATATTTGGAGAAGATAATGGGCCATTTTCTGACTGAACTGATGGATCATGGTGCATCCGATTAGAGATCGATTCAAGGCCAAAGCAATATTTGCATCCACTAAATCTAATTTTGATACGAAAATAATTTTATTTGCTTCCAAAGATACGCGAATGTTAGACAAGATACGTTGGTTACTACGTAAGGTATCTACGCATGCACAAAAGTGATCGGCGAGAGTTATTGTGTCCCTAGCTTTGTAAAACAAGTCGTCGTGCAGATTGACGTCTCCCAGTTGAGTCGTAAAGAGAAAAGCACCCTTAGACCATCGAAAAGAGAAAAAAGCTTCGCTCGCCCTTGATTATAGTTTAATAACTCCATTTGAGCTGCTCGACTATTAATAAACCTCGGGCATTTACATTTATTTTTAGAACCCCGACCCGAAGCTACGGTGTAATTTGCTAGCGTGATGTGCGCGGGCATTTGTTTTTCTTACGTGTACGGTTGGTTGCTTTTTAATCTTCGGGGTTTTGCGAAGGGGATTCTTTTCCCAAGACTATTCTCGTTTAAGAAAAAATCCATTTGGTACAATATTTTGAATTATTGATTTGTATCGTACGGCGTTGGTTATTGTGTACATATCAAGGAGAACGAAGGTCTTTATGCGATGGTCTAAAGGAGATTGATTGGTATTTTGGTAGTTTATTAATTAAATGCCTATACCTCATGATTGTAATGTGTGTGGACCTTTTTCAATTTGAATAGGTTTTATACGTCCTGAACTGAAGAGAAATTATTTTAAAAACCAATTGAGTTCCTTAAACTAAAATATTATGTTTTTTAGTTGACGTCAAATGCGGATTTTGAGTGCATACGACATTGAGCTTCTTTTAAAGTAAGCGTATATACCTACTCTACAAAAGAACACCGACAAAGGCAATTTTTCAATTGTGTAAGTCAAATCCATTTCCTCCCGAATCTTGTACGTTTTCTTTGACCCCAAATGACAGATCTAATCTTGAGAAGATTAACCATCTGTTGGAAAATATTGTGACGACGCGTCACACCCAAGATTTACTTGGTTTCGTTTTGGATGGTGACTTTAAAAAATACCTGCTAGCAAAGTTGTCATGTCATTTTCTCGTTGTATATGGATAAAGCTTTGTAGGGACGCACAATTTTTTATAAAGTAGTATTACTGAAAAATGTATATAAGTATTCATAACCAATGTCTGTATGGATCCGTATGAATGTATATGAGGGTCGTTTTGAATATCCTTAGAAGTGAAAGTTCTATTTCAATGAATCAAGCGTTATTTTATATGTTTTTCAAGCACTCATCGATCATGATTTTTTTTTTTTTTTTTTTTTTTTTTAACTATTTTTAGTAAATTTTTGTCTATTTATATAACCAATGCTTTGTAATTTTAATGATAAAACAAATTAAAAAAAAAAAAGAAATGCATTATTTGGGAAAAAAAATTTTCTTCAGCATTTGCAAATCTATAAAATTATTACGCCCAAGTCTGAATTTGAAGATGCAAAAAACAACCTTTAGCCTGTAAGCTTTTTTCAATATTTGTATGTATAGGTACTAAAATATGTGATACAACTGATATAGTATTCACTATGAGTTTGAAAAGCCACCTGTAATGCACCTTCAGTATAGTATAAGGTGCGTCATTTTCTGTAAACTCAATGTGTCAAACATACAATCCGAATGACAAATAGGTTAAATAGCCTCGTGTATGGTCTAACACAGGCTTTATTTATGCATTTTGGTACAATATGTTACTATAAATAAATTTGTATGAACAGCAGTATGAAGGGTAATCAGGGTAACTCGTAAAATTGAGCTTAAAAGTTTTACTTTGATTGATTGATTGATTATATACTAATAGCAACTAATAACCGAGCCTCTCATTCCTTGCAAGGCAGCTCAGCTACAAGCGTTGGTAGTAGGCACGGCATCGAATAATATCACTCTCTCTCTCTCTCTATACTCTTTGAGATGTCAATTAGGAAATCTCGTTGTGGTCGACTCGTAATCGATGGTTAAGGTGTACCAAAATGTCATGGACAATGTACAGGGTAATGCACCACGTAAATTAAGATGGCCTATAAATTCTGCTGTTTATGCCAAGTGTGATCACTGTCTTGGTTTGAAAAATGTTGTTTAAAATATAATCAACAATAACAATACATTGTTGCCAAGTTAGATAAATATATAATGTTTGTAGATATTCTTGCTACCAACGAAATTAAAATCTGCAGTACATAAGGCATTAGTTTTTATGTGCACCTTGTCACTAAAATTACAAGCGGTGTATTGAAAGAAAAATCTGTCCTTGAGAATGTAGGTATATCACACAGTAGTTTATTCAAACAAATTAATTTTCATTATTTTCGTTCCACCAATAGACACCCAAGCACCACAATCCAGTGCACCTACGAATCAACAGTTCACTTATATGATTGACCACGTTTGCTCTTCGACTTGATTGATTTGTCTTATTCATTGTGCGAGAAGGTACACGCAGCGGAAAAAAGAAAGAAGTAGCGAGATATTTGGTGGAAAACGTTGTCGAGGGAAATTTCTCGGAAGTTTCTGCTTTCCGTCTACTCGTTACTCTCCACGGGACACGAGATGAGCTCGTGATTGGAAAACCATTAACGAGTCGCGTAAGGGTGAGTCGAATGAAATTCTTATGAACATTGGCTGGCGTGGAGGAGTCGAAGGATTTGCTCGGTTTATTGTCCTTTGGGAATCTGCTTTGTTTTCCCAGATTTATTGGACTGGAACATTAAATACACCCTGAGCCACTTGATGTTACGTTCGATTACGATTTTTTTTTCTTTTTTTAAAAATACAATGGAGTAAGTACACAAATTTATAAAAAATGGAGGTCCGATTGATTGTTTCAAATGTATTTTTTGTTATTTTAAAGAATAAGTAAAAGTGATTGAAATTGAAGAAAAATTTAAAAAAATCATTGAATTTATGTAAATGATTAAAAAAATATTTAGACTAACGAAATAAGCTTGAAAAAAAATTAAATATTTTAGTTGTTTAAGAGATTAGTTTTTAAAATAAACTTTCCTTTAATAATGAATCACCCCTTTAGACTAAATTTGTTTCACCTAAAAATGAAAAAAAACTGTGTTTGAACAAATAATTTTCTCAACCCTAAATTTGATTCTAACAATTAAATTTATGAAAACTATTATTCTGGTTAATTATTTTATTAAAACCACGCTTCTTCGGATGTATGAAATCCTTTTCTGAGTAATTACCAGAAACATTATCTTTCTTATTGTAATACAAATTAAATTAAAATTTTTATCGATAAATTTAAAAACTGTAATTTCAAATCATAATTATAAATTGTTTTCGGAATAAATATTTCAAAGACATTAAAAATTTTCAAATAATTAACTTAGTATAGATACTATAGATGTACGTTTTTCTTTAAAAATCTAATCTTCTAAAATTATTTATTCTTCTCGATATTTTTAGCTGTTAAGAAGTAAGTTTATATTGTATTTTTACATGAGATTTAAATACCACAACTTTTTCACTCTCTCCTAATTTTTATTTGCAACGCCACCTATTTTATTAAGAAAATTATAGTTGATTTTGATAGTTTGTAGTTGAATCGCCAATAATAAAAATAAATGCGTTATACCTGCTGTACAGCTGATGAAACACGATATGAGTATCAAGACAATAGCTAGAAAGGAAATGTGCTTCAGGGTAATTGATTTGGAAGTACTTCGCATTTTTGTTGTGCTAAAACAGCTTCCACGTCGAGCGTCGATCTGCTATCTGGAAAAAGAAAAGAGTATGCTTGTTACCCCAAAACAAGATTAAATAAAATAAAGTAGAATCAAGCGAAAATTAATTATGTCAAATCAAAGAAAACAAAAGGAAATAAATTTAAAATGAAATCTATAATCGTGTGATGAAAAAAAAAAAAAAAATTCCAGTTAACAATTAATCAAACATCATTCCTGTTTTCATCGTAACCCGGTCTATTTAAAAACCGAGCTGACAGTTCTGCATCATTACGAACCAAATCATCATAAATTCAATCCAATGTATTTTGGCAGCCAAATCCGAGGCTTTAATCAAGAGCCTCAGGCTGCTGCCCTACGGGTATGCAACAGTAAAATCGGACGTCATTGTTTCCACCAAATCACACCAGCACAAATATACATGCAGGTGTAAAGCATCATCCGTTTGTTCGTATTATGGACACGGGCACGCACGAGTGAACTAGTTTTGGATTGCACGCGCGCTCAGGCGATGAATATCTATCGAGTAAAGTTTGAGGAAACGGACCACGGAAACGCGAAACAACTGGACGAGGGACAGGAGTTATTATGGCGTTTACGTAATATATGCCTTTTCGTGTAATAAATATGGGATGTAGATCAGGTAGCGAGGAGAGTGGGAGGAAGGAAATGATTTCGTTGCCGTCACTTCGTCGCCTGTCTCGGTCATTTCTCTTTCGTGTGTTTGCGTAGGACTGGGACCTCCGAATTCACGTAATTTGTTTAATGCTGGTTGTTCGGGCGTACACACGGACTCCGAGGTGTGCTGATTTTGTTGTCCGGGAATTGATGTTGGTTTGATTTAATAAAGGATCGGCAGTGTAGGTGGATTGTCTTAATCACGAAAGAGTATTTTTATTGCCTTGTTCCTTTCTCGCGTACGCACAAGTGCTTCATAAGTGTCATAAAGAAATAGTATTTGGGTTAATTGAAAGTTTATGTGCGCTGTCCGCGTTTTAAGCGTTTATTGCGAATGGTATCAAAATTTTTAAATCGAGGATGTAATTAATATTTAATGAAAAATACTTTTTACTCGTGGTTGATCTATAAGGACTGATATAGTATTAAATATCAAAATTGAGTTAACGAATAAAATACTTATTTTAAATCATTGTACTATCAAGTAATGCTAAATACTTGTAGTGTACTTGTAATGTGTTGTAAGTGATTTTTGAAATATTAAAACAAATTTATATTTGAAATACTAAAAAATGTAAAAAAAATATAAAGCTCGATCAGAGAAATCTACTGTAAGAAACCTGTTGCAATTTCAAGCTTATCCGAATGAAAAATCTCGCATGTTACTTCCTACCCGTTAATAAATAAGTAATTAAAATGGTATAAAGCAAGTACTTAAAAAATAGTTGTATGGTAAGCAATAAAAATGAAAATAGGCAAATATAAAATGTTTGGCATCTCACGTTAAATCGATCGTGAATCCAGTTCTTGTGAAACTAGCTAGCTCGTTCTCGGCACTCTTATCCGATCGTTAAGCACTATTTCCAAAAGGATAAAAACGACCGATCGTGCGAGCGATAATCCACTGTATCGCGTGTACCACCAAAAACTTGGACGAACAACTTTCTCGGTAGGGTATCGAACGGCACTGTTGAACCAAAAAAAGCCAGAGTCAAGAGATCGCGGACACAGGCAGCAGAGGCGCCGTGAAGGATATGCGCACCTGAACTCGCCGCGAGGAGCCGAGCACGAGAGCTTTTATAGACGAACGCGCTACTCGGGTGGGAGTCCCCCATAGGCGGGCTTTGTACTCCCGTGCCTGTTCCAAGAGAAAAAGAGAGAGAGAGAGAGAGATAACGGAGGAGGGGCAGAAAAGTTATTCGGTCCAGGTGTGTGCGCGCCTTATGCCCCTCCCCCCTCTCTCTTGCACCCCGCAGGTGTCTACTTCGATTGTGTGGGTACGGGCGAGTGCATATATGGAATGCTGGGCGATGAATCAGGAAAAGAGCGAGAGTCTCTGTGGGGGATCGGAGAGCTTCAGTTGCTTCTTTTCTAGGGTTGTTTTTAAGTTTGTTCATCTTTCATTCAAATACGTTGCGCTTTTTTTTTTCAATTTAAAGAGATTTGGAATGTCCAAATGTACACGCTTCTTACTGGTGTGTTAATGTACAAGTGTCTTATGGGGTGAACAAGAGATAATTTGTATTTTTACATGACAGTATGTAAGGTCTGACGCTACATTTACTTGAACTACTGAAATTAAAAAATGCTAATCACCGCGTTGACTGTGGTGAAAGCATTAATAATGATAATAATAATAATAATAATAATAATAATAGTAATAATAATAATAATAATAATAATAATAATAATAATAATAATAATAATGATAATGATAATGATAATGATATTAATAATAATAACAATAATAGAAATAATAATGACAACTCTAGTTATGACGTTAATAATACTAACAATAATGGGAATAATGATGGTGAAAACAATTATTATTACTTGATCAAATTTTCGATTAATTAGCAAAGAAATTTTTTTGAAAACCGAATTGGTCCTACATTGTTTGAATAATCCATGAGGAAAATAATTCCAAAGAAAAGTATAATGCTCGAAATATTTTCATCGGCTTCTCCAGAATGTATAAAAAGTATTAAATCGTTTCCCAGAAAATGTGGTACGTATCAAGGTCTGCCAAAAAATAAATCTCGAAAAAAAAACATTTTTAAAAAAGCGGATAGAATTATTCGATAGAAATCCATATTTTCATTTCACTTTTTCTATGCAATTCTAATTTTTTCCCCTTCATGCCAAAGGCTATTTATATAAAGTAACGTTGCAATCAGTAATCACTCAAGAATTTTGTATGCTTCAGTTGTTCCAGAAAAACAAATACTAGCTAAAAGGAAACGAAATTAATTGTTTGACGTTGAGAAAAATATGAAACTATAAAGTCCAAGGTATTGGTGCCAGACATTAAATGATTCACAAAAATCAGGAAATAAATCAATTTTTCATTTAAAACGTTAAATGAGATTATATGCTCTGTAAAAGATTTCTTAGATGTTTTAGTAATACTTAATTATTGCAACATCCAAATAATGTTTTTATTTAGCGTTAAATGAATTGTTCTTACATTTTCCCAACATAGTTGAATATATATTCTCAAAATTTTATAAAATTCCCGTTATTTTTGAGTAAACATTCACAGTCTTCATGAATCAGCCTCATTTGTATATATTTTATATTTAAATATTCGCATAAAATACAATAAGAGGTATAAATGCATATTGCATTCAATCAGGCATTTATAACATTGCTTGTCACAATTGAAAATCGAATATGAAATCAAGAGACTAAAAATTTTCTCACATCAGTTTAGTTTGTAGTTAAAACTGACGTTTTAATACTATAACTCATGAAGAAAAGCGATAAATGATTCCTTTGAAAATTTTTCCTCTTTATTTCTCTTCATCTCTATCCTTTTCTGCCACCTGTCGATGATAAACTCAAAAAATAAAGAAAAATGAGACCCTCACGATAGACCTGATATTGGTATCGGTTAAAAAACGCATCACACTTCAAATGCATGGAGTTTATAGTTGTAGAAGACCTTTATGCGAATGGAAAATTTTGTAAATTACAAAACCTCGTCATTTATTATTTATGATTGCAACAACTGTTGGTACAATTATTTTTTACTGATGTTATAAATACATGTTATTGCTCTATGTTGACTTTTAAGTTTAATAATTAAAAAATATTAATATCACAACATCATTTTTTAATATAATGCGATGAAATACATATTTTTTCAAACTAAATAAAAGTATCGGACAAAACGCCTGAGCGACACGAGCCCGTATCGATGCGCATTTTATACGGATGTTTTCCAAACCCGCAGAGACACCTCACACACTACGTTTTGCATTGTTTGACTTGTAAATCTAATGGCGTATACATAAACGAGTTTTTCGTTGGCTTATGCGCTCTACTTGCATTTTTTTTAGTGCCTCATGAAATTAAAATTGTGTTTAAAAATTCTTTTTAAAAGTATTAAATATTTTAATTAAAATTTCGAACTTGATTCCAGTTTACGTAGCTGATAAAATATTATTTCCCCTATATAAGGTTGAAAAATTATTTTTGATACTTACATTGTGTACTGTGAATAGATGTACAAGGTACGTGTCCGTAAGATTTCCAGAGATCTATGGAAACAATAACCGAAAGCAGGACTGTTTGTAAGTCGAACATAAATAAATAAATAAATAACTAACCTAAAGAAACTCTTGGTATTATGTATACTTAATACTGAGGTGAGTATTTATTGTGTCCATTGTCATATCACGCGAAAAACTTTTTTGAAATTCTATTGAATGTTATAATCTGAAATTTTATGGAAACATTTTGAACTGCTTAAATTTTTTTTAACTGTAGGAGTTTTACAAAAAAACTATCTGATGGCTACACTTTTGACTCGAGAGTGGCGCAAAAATAATCTTACTTCAGCTTTAGTTGTAATTAGTACAATATCTTTAGAAAATGATAGTTTATTACAAGACTCATTTTTTAAACGAAATATTTACGAAACAACAGTGATCATACCTCATAAAAGTCATGATTTTAAATCATAACAAACAAAAAAAAAAAAAAAAAAAAAAACAAGTTCAAATCTTATGATACTGACTTACATCAGGTAATATGAATGCAGAGTTCTTCAATGTTAAAACAAAACTTATACGTTTGAAACTTTCATCTGAAATTCTACAATAATTAAAAAAACACATCCCTTAAGTATTTTTACTTTTTACATGAATGGATACAAACGATAAAACACTAGAAAATTTTTTCAAATTTCTAGTTGTAATCTTATTCCTAAAATAATGAGAACACTCAATCAACCAGAAAATCAAACTCGTTATTTAAAATTTGGTACATGATATTTTTTTAAATTTCTACAAGTTATTGAAATTAAAAAAAAAGTATATTTCCTCTTGAAAAAAATTATCACCAAGAACTTCCACTCCCAATACTAAATGAATCCAAAAAACATATCGAGTCAAACGGTGCATTATATCAACGCAGTGAAAATCAAAACAATGCACCTTCAGCCTCTCGAACTTTCTCTCTCGTAATCGCCCTCGCAAGCCTCTGCAACAATTAAAAACAAAAGCCTCGCATCAGCAACGACAAAGAAAATCTTTGCGACCGAGAGCGCGTTACGCTTAACTGCCCCTATCCCACCCTCTCTTCGCCCGCGTCGTTGGCTCAATAGAAGTCCAATATCTGCGTGCAACGGCTCGTTAGGCAAACGAAGCGTAAAACGAGAATTAAGACGAGGGAGAAATTCGGCGGGGCTTTGCGAGCTGCTGATGGCGCTGTAAGATCAACATCGCTGCTACGCAAATAAGACGATTATATCTTGGCTTTGGGAGACCTCCTCCGGTGCTGGGGGCTTAAATTTATGTATTTATATCACGTGCAATGCAGGGGCTATCTCACACGTGTGTAGGTCTTTTGTGGGCGTCACAGTTATACCAGCGAACTCTCGCATTTCACTTAAGTGGTATAAATGTATAGATTATGGGCGATGGTTAATAATAATCAAGCCCTGCAAAAAAAGCTCTCCCATGGACGAGGCTAATCATTTTCTGTGGACTTTGAATCACTGTATCTAAATATTTCGTCAGAATTAAAAGCTTAGCACCTTGGCTCTGCCTACTCGAGGCCCGAGTTGACGTCATTTTTATACCGAGTACCATGAGGCTCGATGTTAAAAAATAAGGCAGTGTTTTACCAGTAAATCGGCTGTTGGATCGTGAACAGCTTCCACAATGGGTAAAAATATTTCACGAACAAATATTTGTTGCACGATTCTTACTCTCGGTAATTCTGACTGGAAGGAAATTTGATTCGATTAATTTGAAAAACCAATCAACTAAATTAAAAATCCAAAAACTTTACTGTTCCCGATTAAAACTTAAGTTTCGTGGGTGAACGTCAGCAACATCCAACGCAAGTCGTGGAAAAAAAATCTTTATGTGATTTTTTTAGTTCAAAAATTGGAATGCAGGGAAATCGCATGATCGGAGCGAGTGCAAAAAAAATTCATGGGCGCAATCCAGCCCCACGCTCAGTAGCCCGCGACGGATCGTATCGGCGTTTACTACGCGCATCAACGTGTTGTGTCGCGCCCAAGTGTCCGCTCGTCCAAAGTGGACACGCTCAGGGAGCTCGGCTGACCGAATCTCGACTTTTACTACTTGTCTTGAATACAGGATCGCGTACGCCCCAGCTGGCGCGAACTTAGGTATATCCGCCTTCGTACGAGATGAGCTTAGCTCCCGGGGAATACAATATCTCGTCGGGTTATCGCTTTAGATTTTATGTACGATTGTGCGTATACGTGGATTTGTTATTTGCGTGCCACTGGGGGCTTGGGCTATTTTTAAGGCATATCATGGTACATTCGATTCGCGCAGTTCTACTATTATCTAAGCTTTTGAGATCCCAAGAAATAAGAATCTGAGGCTGTACTATGTTGGTCTTAAACACAAAAGCGCCACTTATTTTCCTCTCATACGTTCCTGGGGCGAGTCTGACGGTGCGACGAAAACCGAATGGGCGACGGCACGAAAGCAGCGGAAGAAAAACGAGGCAACAATAAAATACGCCGTAACGCAACTCTCGTCCGTTCCCCCGGGGACACTGCTGTAGGTTAATTTTTCCCCCCTGCAATTAAAAGTCCGCCCTATACATATACCTTGGTGATTGCCGCCTTCCCCGAATTTCGTAACAAAATCACAAGATAAGCGGCGACGCAACAGTGTCCCAAGTTTTTTGAAGAACGGCCAAACTCGGGCCTTTTATCGCTCAGAGGCGATTTCCCCCTGAACGAAAGTTCCTTACGACGAAGCCCACGTAGGAATTTTTTTTTCCCGATGAGACTTATCACGCCAAAAGCTGTGATCCAATCACAGAGTCCTTTCCAACGATAGTTACACCAACTCCCGTGCAGCCTCGCAAAGTTTAAATGTACTACACATGTCTCGAGCACATAGGCGAGCTTGCATCGTCGTCGTTCCAAAGCGATCGATACAGTGACACCACCCGCGCCCACACTTTCTTTCCCCTATCCTCGATGGACTGACCTTTGGCGTTTGGCTCGTAAAAGCCTTCTAAACACGAGTCATCGTACACAGTTTGTCCGAAGCGACGGACAGTTTGTCTTTCGTTTCAATCACGGTACTTCTCTGAGGCTACGCGTGGGTACACAATACAACACGTGCTCGCGGTGTTTGCGGAGGCCGGGTTGGAGGGCTTCGATGGGTTGTGAGTGTATAGGTGGCTTGTCACAAGAGATAACCAACTCCACATCACAGTAGAGACACAGCTTATTTGGAAAATATTTTTTTCAGTAGCTGCTGCCTTAATTATATATTTATACGAGCGCAATAAAGACAGGATTGCACCAATCAAGCTGCTGCCAAAAAATTTAAGAAATAAATTTAGCTGGTTTTTTAACTAAAATTAACAACTGGCTGTTTCTTTTGTATGTAAAGATGACATAGCAAGTGCATATGCGCAACGACTCAAGGTTAATAATGTTACCAAACACTGTAGTTTTAAAGTTAACTTCACCTTTACCTATTGATTCGAATGTCACTGTCATCACTCAAAACTGTACGAGAAAGACATGTAATCCACACGTATATATTAAAAAACTGTGCATTATATTTTCGAAACAAAGTGTTTAACAATCTGTAAAACAACCGACCCCAAGTCTTGTGACGTACATTTAAAAAGTATAGAATCGTATGATTATACTTTGAGCTAAAATCGCTAGGTAAGTATGTAGGAAATCCAGCCAAATCCACAGCACAAACCGAAATATGTAGGTATAAAAGAGCAAGGAAGAGGATTAATTCTCCGTGTGACACCCACGCAGTGTGCAAACGATTCTCAGCAGAGCTCGTTTTAAGAAAACGATGGCCATATCGCACCCCTACTCGCAGTTTCACCGAATTTTCAAGTTTACATCCTACTTATATGGCTCAAAGTAATACGCTAATACCTTTTCACAAAGTGATTGATGCGTTATGTCATGGAAAAGATCCTATAGACAACGCAATTAGATAATCGTGTCACGTGGAAAACTTAGGATATGAGTCAAAATTTGTAAAAAAAGTTACTACTTGTAAGCTTTTTTTTTATTACAAGCTAGATACTTTTAACAAATTTTATGAAAAACTGGCTTTTATTCCACTATGGATAATTTATTCATATATTCTTGATGAGCCAAAAACGATGCAAGATTTCTTTTTTTCAAGTTTCAATAGAGAGAGAGGAGAAAATCTCCGAAAATCTCCGATTGCTTTGCCAAGATGCGTAAGTGGCCCTCTTCTCATTTGAGGGCGAGTCGGCCTCCAAAATTCTCCATTATTTTCTTTTTTCTCTTATGCCCTTTGTCTTTTAGGGGAGTGGTCCTCACGGACCTGTCCCATGCGGGGAGATTAGTTTTTAGTCGGTAGGCACACCGGGTGAATCCGACACTACCACCGGATTAGCTGGGGTGTCTATGAAGATTTTCCCTTCCCCGCTCCATCAAACAAAAAAAAATCCCCGATTCCGAAAGACCTTTCTATTTATTACACATACGCATTGACACACACTACAGATATTTGGGAATTAAACCATAGATGGCAATTAATGAAAGTCAGTTTTGATATTTGTTAAGAAATTATATAGGACCGACACATAATTGATGGCAGTAGTAATAAAAGATGGGTAATTAATGTCGCGATTCTGTATTTTGTATACGTAGGTGTCACAATTACGTTTAATAGAAAGAGAGAGAGAGAGAGAGAAAGTCTGTCTCTGATATGGTCCAGCTCCTGTTCTTTGTGGTGAATGCGTATCCTTTTCCTTTAAATTCGTTTACATCCGAAATATATTAATTTCAAAGTTTGTACATTAATATCTTACCAATTGCATTCACAAGAAAAATTTCTCGATTGATTACTTGGATGATATCAATTTCTTCTTTTGATATTTGTATGATAGTAATCATAGATTTGAAACAAAAGAAATGGAGATTTATTTTAAATAAATTTTTTAAATGGAATCTCGATAATGCAATAAAATTACGAAGTCGAGCAATGTAAACGAGCAATTTACTTCTGCGATAAAAATAAAGGCTTGAAATATTATTTAAATTTCGCGTGTAATTCCGTCAGTTTACACCTTGGCTAAATTTGGCAGTTTATTTGTTTGTTTCAAAAGTTTTTATAGTACAATCGAATATTAATGATCTGTTATTCTTCGAATGAACATCCAATGTATTTCACTCGACATTTATTTTTGATGAGTCATGATGTATTTTATCATATAATGTGATCAGGAAACATACTTTGAATCACCCCAAAACAGAGTGTTTAATTTTTATTTAAATTGAAATAATAATCCCACGAAATTTCTGCGTAAAAAATACAAGCTACATGATATGATGGAAATATTATTGCTATACTCAACAGCGGCAAAAATATAATTTTCCCCGACAACTTTTGAAACAATGGTGAAACGTTCATTTGAAATCGCGTGCATTGATTTGTACGAAACGGCGAAGCTTTAATAAGTGAAACCCATTAGTCGAAGCGAAAGCGGCAAATTCATAATTTTAATTCTATTCACAATAATTATATAAATAATGTCTGTTGTTCATGGCTCGAAAAAGCTTTCAGACGTTCAAAACGACACTTGTCAAAAGTTCGCGCCATCGAGCACGCATCGACCAAACAGTAATCGCGCGTATAACAAACGAGATAATGAGGGTGAAAAAGGAAGAAACAAAAAAAAAAAAAAAAAGATACTCTGATTTACACGCAAAGAGATACAGGGGACGCGAGTGAGTCTTGACGGATGGGCCCCGGGAGGGATAACTTTCGGACTAATTAAACTCGATTAAGCGCGACATTCGTCGCTCTCGGATTTAAAAAGCGTCACGCCGAGAGAAAAGATACGTCGGCCAGCTGGTATGGACGCAAAAAAGCTGGGTAATGCGCATTACTCGCGCCCGATAAAAATGAGCCAGTCGGACTGGCCATAGCGCTGCTCGTGGGTGTGCGTGACGGTCTCGAGTGCCGTTTGCAGTTTCATTCGAGCGCATTTTATTTTCGACGAAGCTCTTAACGGTTTTTCTCTCTCTCTTTTTTTTGCAACTTTCTTTTTTTTCCCTCGAAATTTTAATAACATGTAATTTGAAAAGTTTTTAGAAAGGATGAAGTAAATATATAACTCTTGCACAACTTTTACCTTTTTTTTTCCTCCGCACGAAAATATAATAGCGCGGCATGATGAAAAAGCGTTGTTGGACGCGTTAGTGGAAAAAAATACTGTAATACCCTTGTAATGATTAACAGTACTACCTCGGAAGTAAATCACTAATTATTTTCCAAATTAAAAAAAAATCCCCGTTTCCAACCGATACAATAAAATTGTCCAAGAACAAAGAAAAATCAAACGAAATTTCATCAAAGATAATTGTACGAAGACAAAAACTTCTGATATCCATACACCTTTATCCACTAAAAATTAATCGAAGAAAACATTTTTCCAAAATTATGTACACCACTGTGCCGACCTTTTTTAACTGACTTGTGTGGAGTACAGAATCATGATTAGAGTCAAGAAGATGAGCGGGAGGAAAAAATTGAAAAAGCAATATCTGCTTGTCCACTCCAATCCTACCAGTACAGGAAATTATAACATGCTGCAGTTCAACGTTCCTTCGGTGCGTCATTTAAAAATACAGATGCACACTCGTCCCTGCAACCATCCACCTGCGTCCGATACACAAATCGCCTTTCGCACGTTCCTGCTCATAAGCAGTAAAATCCATTCCATATCCCACACCAACTCTTTGACACGTAAACTATTACCGATTTCCCCCTTCCTTCTGCGCGTGCAATCCGTACATTTCCTCGATGCGTAAATCGCACTCCATTGAACTCGCATGCACACATCGGACATCATCTTCCCTCGGTGTATCGATACTTGAAAAGAATAAAAAAAGTAGCCCTTCGAGTTTCCATCTCTTGGGGATAAAGCGTGGACGCAAGTCGTTCAGGATCACCTCCTCTTCTCTCTCTCTCAATCTCTCTCTGACGTGGGAACTTGCGCTCCAATTATATTGAGTATGTATACGTGGCAAGGGAACGCACAATGGAGGGGGGGGGGCAGGAGTCTTTTCGTGCGTACGTAGTGTACGCGCAGCGTTAAAAAAAATGTAAGTGCATTTCATCGAAATAAGCTTTTTTCCTGTAAAAATAACTCTCGAGGATACCCCTGCCTTGTGTGCGTTTTCACATGCACGCGAGCGAATACGTGTTTCCCTGGAAAGGCGTAATTTTTAATTAGGCGAGAGAACAATAGGGAGTAAAGTGCTAGAAATGCAGTCGAAAAGGGAACGCCTACGCTCGCTATTTTTTCTTCATCCCTTAGGACGTGATTATACCATGCGGGTTGAAAATGAGTAAATTGTACGTCTTGTTAGGAGCTACATTTGAGTTCAGTTGGGGCAAAGGAAAAGGAAACGCAGAAAAAATTCGTTATGCATAGTGTAGGAAATTTAAAACAAATAGTATTTTTTTTAATTCAGCAATTTAGAGAAAATTTTTCACGTGTATTATTAACGCAAGCAATTACATTACATCGCTCAAATTTAGCATATTTTTGACAAGGGGTCTATTAAAACATCGATACGCAAATGATCGATGCTCTAACTACAGCTGAAGGCAGCCAAGTGTTATTTGAAGCTAGTGTTTCTGAAGTGTTTTTTATTGCTGAATTCAATACTGATAGATATTTAAAAAAATTCACAGTTCTATACTGCGATTGTGCGATCATTGTGTATTTGCAGTCCATGAAAAATAAAAACCTTTTTTTCTTTTTTTTTTTTTTTTTTTTCAAAAAAATCGAGATGGCACTGCTTATTTTTCTTCTCAGTCATCAGTAATAATTGTCAATCTGCCTCAGTCTTTTGCTTCGATACATAGACATATCTCCTTATTCCATGCATAACGTGCATTTTTTTCTCTAACCTATCCTCTCAAGCCAAACTTCAAGTGTGCAGCCGATGATAATCAGATATTCCGAAGCACTCGTAGAAAAAGCCACGATGTACGCGCTGTTATTGTGCTCGTGAGCTTGCCTTTCATGAATTTAAATTATAAGCCCGCGTATCTCAAGCCTGGAAGGAGCAATGTGAGGGAAATAATGCGATCAGATGACCCACGACAAGAATAAATGAATCACTTGCTTGTATGTTTATATTTTACTGGGCATCAAGCTAGTTATTGAGTTAAAAAATTAATGGGTGACCGCCAAACTTTTTACGTAATTTTCAGGGCCACAGGAATTATGCTTTGGTTTTTCCGTGGCAGGAGTTAAGAGTCCCTTGAGGTTCGTATGTTACGATTAGCAGTTCAGTTTGAGCCAAAACTACCCCAACTGTTAAATAGAAAAGGCTTGTGTAGAAAAAAAATTATGTATGGTTGGAAAATTGTAAAAAATGAGCTCCCAAAGGTTTCCCAAAAGCTCGTTTTTTTTAATGTAAAAAAAAGTTTCGTCACTTTGCCACGAATAACGTTTTGCGTCATTTTGATCATTAGATGCATATAATGCAGCATACTATGCAGCATTACGTCATCCTAATTTCAAGTAAGGTATATGTACATCGTGTATTAAATATCGTGCATGAAATGATGAAAAGTGACAAGTCAAACAATAACGAGAAATAATATCTAATATCTACTGCCATACTCTCTACTATATATTACTATAATCAAGCCTAAGTCTTTTGAATTCCAAGTTTAAGCGTGTCTTGTATGACGTTAACATCTGTGTCATGAAACTTGGGAAAATTTTGTATCATATTACTATCTTGTAGTCCTAATTTTCACTCATTCACTTCAGTTCTTTTTGAATACTACAATCATATCGATTCTTGGGAAAGACAGTAGACGTGAAAGAAACGCATGAAAATTTGAGACCGAAATAAAAACACGAAAAAAGCATTGAAAATAAGAACAGTAACAGAGGGCCATTTTGTAACGAAATTGAGTAACGACAAAGTAAGAGGGAGCACGTTTTTCAACGTAATTGAAGGTTTTCGGGTCGTTTGCACGTTTATTTTTGCCGGGCAATATTCCGGAAAATTAAGCGTGGCCGCAAAGACAACGCCAGGGTACCCCTAGGATTTACCTCGGAAGTAACACCGCTTACGTCTCGCGGTATTCTCTTCATTTAAGTCACTATTAACTTGCCAGGCTTCTGTAAGGCAATTTTTCTTTTTTCTCTAATGCATGTTCATTTTTTATTTAATAAATTAAAAAAATACAAAGGTAATATTTCATAAATTACGATACTCAAATTATTTGTTGACACGTACAAAAAAATAAATTCATAAATATCACATTTTAATGGTTAAAGCTAAGTAAAGATATAAGAAGCCAATTTTTTAGTAAATTAAGGTATAGTTTCATTTTGAAATTAAAATTTGTCAAGTAGCAGTATACTGGTTTGTTTAGACTCAAAATTTTCACGATTATAATATTTAATTCCGAAACATACAATAAACCAAGGTATAGTTTGTCTTAGGCATTTGCACTCGCCAAGTAGTAATGTAGTAGTTTGGTCAACCTCAACACTTTTCTAAGGAAATTTTCCATTCAACAGTAATTACTATTTTTAACTGAAAAAAATGTTGGAATTTTAATGAATTATAATTTTTTAAATAGTAATTGATCAGTTTAGTAGGGCTCAGTTTTTATCAGAAAAATATTTGATATTGCAATGGATCACAAATATAGTTTAACTTGAACATTGAGGTTCATGTGTACATGCATACGTGTGTATTAAAGTAGTAATGAGGTGCGTTTCTCATCTACGGCATTTGTTTAAGTATTAAGTAAGTGCTCAATTTAATATGGTTAATATTTTAATTGAAAATCATGTTTGAGTCACAATTACATTGTAGTTATTTAAGTAGTAACAGATGGGTTTGGTCAGACTCCAACTTTAACTAGCCAAGTACATGGTATGATACTGAAATGTTTAGTGAGCTAGAATATTGTAATATTTGGAAGTTGGAATTTGCCAAGTGGTAGTGTAGTAATTTGGTAAGTCGTAATATTTATTAAAAACATGATGATATTCTGGATTATTAAAGATTTTGGATTTTATAAAACTTGTAAGTCTTCAAGTAGTAATAGACGGGTGTAGTCCGTCTGAAAATTCTAACCACCGATATACTTGATAATAAAAAATATTGCAAACTTTAATCTAGGTAGACCTAGATATTTGTAATTGACAAGTAGTAATGAAGTATTTTAGTCAGCTATGAAATTTTGAAGTAAATACTCAATTAAAAAATAGTTAATTTCTTCAATTCACAAAGATGTGTAAGTTTAAATAGCTGTAATTCTTTAAGTGTGAATATATGGATTAGGCAAGGCTTGAAAAGACAATTTGCAAAACATTTTGTATTAAAAAATACAGTGAGTCAAGACGTAGCAGGAATTGGAAATCAAAATTTGTTACGTAGCGATTTAGTTAACTGTGCAAGTTTTTCATTGCTTTATGTTATAATAATTTTAAAAAAAGCAAATTTTTTTAGGTATTAAAAATTTTTTTTTCAGTAGTAATAGACGAGATTGGTCAGACTCAAAATTTATCTTTGTATAAAAGCTATAACTTAAAAAATAGTGGATAAGTTTAGTCATACTCAAATTATTTACAAATAAAAAATTTTAATTAAAATATTTAGTCAGCACATTTTTGACTTAGAACTGGCAATTTTCTTAGTAGTCATATAGTGATTTGGTCAACCATGAAGTTAAATAAATATACATAAAATTACGATGACCTTTTTGATTTATACATAAGTCAACATAAAAAAAAATAAAAAAATACAATCTCTCACTAATAATAGATGAATTTGGTCGGTCTTAAAAATTTTATTAAAATACGTAACAAAGGTACATCTCGAATTGAACATTAGAATTTTTCAAGTAGAATTTTAGTTGTTAAAACAACTGTGATACTTGTTTAATTACATGGTCGATAAAAAAAAGATTTTCATTTTGAATTACTAAAAATGTTGTAACTAAATTAAAAAAAACGTAAAAATCAAAGTAGTTATGGATAAATTTGGTGAGACTCAACTTTTGCATGAGCAAAATACATAATATTGAAATGTTTAACCAGCTGAGATGTAGTTTGTTTTAGAAATCAGAGTTTTTTTTAATACGTCAAGTAGTATTGTAGTAGTATGGTCAGCTATGATATTGAGTTGAGTAAATATCAATTAAAAATGATTAATATTCAGTTAAGTAGTAATAAACTATTTTTGTCAGACTATAAACTATTATGATTTATTTACTTAAAATACTCTCTAGCTATAAGTTAGATATTGTTTATTTCAAACTTACTAATTATTAAAAAAAAAAATTTTTGGAGGAAGAGTAGTCGATAGAATGTGACAGTAGAGTGAGATTTAAGATCTTAAAAATCTTTTTCCTTAAACTGTTTTAAAAATAATTTGGTAAATGTATCGAATTAAAATAATTATAGTATATTGTTCAATTACTTAAGAACAAATATGTTGTAGGACCACAGAACCCTATTGACGAATCTCATAATATTACCCTGAGGTGATTGTGGTCTTACAAACTACGACCATATCTACTAAAGGAAAGTCATACGAGTATCAAGTCATTTATCGACTTACGGTAAGGGAATAAACGTTTTTTCTATATTTTACATGGTATACAAAACAGTTCGTCATTATAGACATATAATAATTTAAATAATTTCAAGATTTTCCTAAATAGAATAGTTAATTTAGTTAGTTAACACGTAAAAAATCACATAGCAATTTCAAATGTTAACTTTTATGTTAAGCTTTAAAATGTACCGACTCATCAGGAGAAAAAAGTAAAATACAATTCAATAACTTTTGTTCAACTTTTTTGAGCAATTCAAGACAAACATCAATTTCTTATTTACTCTGACAAATTATTCCACACGTTAAAAATTAATACACAGTATATTTTCATAGCATGGGATGAGTATTTTTCAATAATGATATCAACAAGCTTTCAATTTTTCATTAATTTTTCCATTTTTTATTGCTTATTTTTTAATTTTTTTGCACGTTTAACGTTTACAATCATAAGTTGTGTGATAACAGCGATATGACATAAACATTTACCATCAAGCCGGCAAAAATAGTAAAGAAGCGTGTACGATTGATTGAAATTTAACCGAAAGCGTTTTACGTTCGTCGAACAACTAAACGTTTTAACAGAACTAAAGTCCTTTTATACATAAATGAACAGCATAGGACATTATTAAATTCTGAAAGATGTAACAATAAAGAATATATTGAAAACCATTTACTGCAGAAGATTTGGATCTCTCAATGCCGATATACTGATTTGATCATTTTCAATTTTCAACAGAAATTTTACAGGCATTAAGAGATCGACATTTTTTTATATTAGACTTTGAAAAGTTTTTGTATACCCTCGATTTTTTTCGCTAAGATAGGAAAGATGATTTTTTTACTCGTCAAATCACTTGCTCCAAACAATCCGAATCCCCAAATTTATATTTTTCCATTCGTTCTTCTTGTTATTTTCTGCTGATTTCACAACAACTAGAGTTAAATTTACAGATGAGGACCGAATCCAGTGGCCGCGGTATCTCAGCACGGGTACAAGTGTGTGTCTGGGCAGTGATCGACGTATCGGAAAGCCAGTCGAGAACATCCAACGAAACCCAACTCTAGCGCGCCAATCACGGAAAAAAACATATATTTCGCTTGACTAAAAAATTTGATTGAAAATAGTTTAGTTATGAAAACTGTTTGTTTGGTTATCATATTCCAATTAATGTATCATCTACTAAAAAATTTGGTTTGGCTGAGCCAGGCTATAAAATTTTTTTCCGTGATACTAACCCAATACCCAACTTCACTGTTCAATCGTTCGTTTACAATCCTTTTAACACTTTACAGAGATTCATATAGTTTTCATTAATAATACTTATCTTTAAGGATTTCAAATAATCCTTCTCTCATAAATTTCTCTTACTTAAATATACACATGATAATGACATCTTATTTCACACGATAATTTCTAAGTGACAATAAATTATGAGTACCTATACGCACATTTTTTTATGGTTTAATTTTTTTTATTTTTGTAACGGAGAAATATATTTATACTATATTCGTTTAAACATATGTTATCGACGTAACAATATTGTACATTTAGTACACAATACTTTACAGTTACATCATTGATTTTTCATTTCTCCTATTCATTCGATTCGTCCACTTTTTTTCTTAACATAATCGTATCCTCTTTAGCTTATGAAAAGCATTTCTTACATGATTTCTTTTGTCCTCAAGCTACGACCAATCAATCGAAAAATATCTCGCTTACATTGTATTCATATATTATGCAGATATTTGAAATTACGAATAAATATACTTTTTTCATATATTCTCTTTGTAATTAATTTTTAATATCAATATTAAAATATCTCTTTCGCTGGTTTAATTTGACTCTGTTGGCTCGATAAATTTGCTCTTCGCTATCTTAGAATACAACCAACAATGAGGGCCAAAAATTTTTTCATCTCTCACTCCAAAAGATATGTTGGTACTATTGTTACAAGAAAAATCTCACCTTTTATTTTTCTGGAGTAAAAATAAATTCTTTATTTTCCCTTTGGTTTTCCTTTTTCTCCAAGTCTGCTGGCTTTTATAATAGCGATTTACAACTTCAAGTGCTTGCATTCCCCACACGACAGTAAATTTCGTAACGAATATACATGAAACATCAAAATGAACGCGACAATACACTGGTCGATGTTTTTCCATTGTTTTTTTTTTTAGATTCACATATCGATACGACAAAAGACAAGGAACATCGATACAGATTTTATACGATGCTGTTCCACAAATTTTTGCTTGGAAAGTTAACGAACGAGAGCTCAGAAACAATCGTAACGAAGAAAATACCAAACTCACATAAAAAGAAAACAATACCAACCAAAGTGAAAAAAAAGTAACTTTAAAGTAGCATAAAATTCATCGGTTGCGCAAAAAAAAGCTGGGAAGGAGAGCATAAGATTATTTTTTGTTTTTTTTGGAAATGGCAATGCAACATCGGCAACAGCCGACTCGCGCTTTCGACGCGAATGGCCGACCCAAACATATTTTCTCTGTTCTATTGACTTAGCTCCCCTGCACAACATTATTGACTATTCTGGCCTCTATACTTTTAGTACAACAGCTTCAAAACGCTCGTTCGCGCTATTTTCTCGAGTCTCGTTCAACAATCGTCGCCTGGAACGTACTTACGTTCTTTCTTTTGATTCTTCCCGCCTGAGATGTGCAAGTCTGTTTTTAATTGATATTATTTATAATTTTTTCTTTTTTTTTTTTTTTTTTTTTTTTTAATGGTAATTTTACAATTTTTTTATCTTCAATCATTACGCAATGATCTCATGTGTGAGTGTGTGTTATCACTTTGGTAAGGGTCCGGTGGCTCTTAGTAGGGCATCTTCCCGAAGACGAAGTTGCCGGGCGTGCTTGGGTCGTCCGATGAAAAGAACTGCTGCCAGAGCTTTTCGAATTTCGGGCGCGTTATCTCGTCTCCCTGGAAAATACGCAGATCAGAGATGAGAGTGATGAATGAGATTTTTCCAAGTATCTTCGATCAAACGACAACTTCGACAAAGCTATCGCGCGATACGAGAATCATTAAGGTCCCAACTTTACACAACAATCGGAAGGAAACACAGCACCGAGTGACGAACAATCGATCAGCTCTTGAGAGACGGTACGGCTGTACGACAAAGTTTAAGCGGCACAGCGTCCACGGAAAGACCGAGAGGTCTTCAGGTGGAATGCTTCTTCCAACGATTGTTCGAAACTCGAGCGAGAGGGGTCTATTTATGACCATCGCTAGGATCTACGTCTACGAGTGGTTTTACAAACAAACTATCTTCTGTTTATTAAAAAAATAAGGTTAACAGTGTGCACGTAGTTTAAAAAAAAATGTTTCTTCACCTTTGTAAAAATGATTACGAAAAAAACCACGAACCATATCTTTTTTTTTCAACTCACAGGACTTTTTCATTATAATTTATTCTCTAAAGCTCATAAACGAAGGACGTAATAATATCAATAGTTGTACGATTTTATTTATTAGTTACGAATCGTATTTTTACTAACTCGTCGAACACATAATGTATACCGTTGGCTAAGAAAAATCAGTGTAGACCCCGTAAAAAAAGAATTTAAATAAAAAACATGTTTGAACTAATGATTTTCAGTGGAAGCGCTCCTGCACTCGGCTCCATTAATCATCGAAAGCTCAGCGAACATGATGTAGAGTATATGTATAGGGTGCACGTAAACTTACAACTTGGAGCTTCTTGAAAGCATCCTTCGACTCGGTCTCCTCGACGCCATAGGTTTTGCACACCTGGCTGAACTCTGCCTCGTCGATCGAGCCGTCACCTGTGGGAGCACAAATCGTTTGTTTCACATAAACATTGCAAGAATATCGATCGCTAGCCCTACCCCGGTCTAATACCTCCCGGGATCTAGTGTAATCCCCGGGGATCAAAAGTTGAGGCAATGTCGGTGTTTGCGAGCTACGAAATTTGGATTATAGTTTTGCTAGTCTACCAGAATTATGTTATACGAGAATTGCGTTACTCTCGGTCACACGTTTCTCGTTTCACGTTACAAAGGGAGTCCAAAATTTGTGCCTTATTTTCAATGTTTTACGTTGGTGTTTGACGTTCGTTGTTTCCGTACATAGATATTACTGAATGAAAGTCAAATACTACATGAATATTATTTGTCATTTGATACTCAATATTTAAACTTTTTTTAACATTTTTTTTTTAATAGTATTTCAATTCGAGGACTAAATGTCAGCAAATTTAGAGGTGATACGTTTGAAATTGGATACTCGTGCATTAAAGCAAATACGAGCATAAGCACGAGCGTGAATATCGGTTTTTCATTTTCAATTAATTACGGCGCACTTTGCGCTACGAGTAAGCAGAATTTAATAATAATACCTACGCTTTTAATGATAAATAATACACTGAGTTCATTAGCTTGATAAACTGAAATATCAAAATATATCAATGAATAGAGGTCTTATTTTTTTGAGAAAAATATAACCACGTTACAAGTTTTATTTTTCCTCAAAGTAAAAGTTTTTTTTTTTTACTGTACCTGGCAAAAAAATAAAAATCCGAATTTATTCGTAATGAATAGTACTTTAAGTCAAGTTACTAACAATAATTTCATTTTAACGATCGTTATTTTCTTTTAATATACTCTCAGCTACTTATTCAAAAGCTGAAAACGTATTTCAAAATATAACTAAGCCGATTTACATTTTCATTACAGTTGAATATTCAAAAGTGAAGAGTAAAGAGGTATTAGATGTTTAATTAAAAGTCATTCATGTAAAATCTACTCTAGCGCTTTGGGTATTTATTTAGGATCGTTCGACGATGTTTCATTTTACTTTTTTGATTTCCTTCTCTATATTTATTAAATCATATTCATACAATAAAATTAAAAAAAAACCTTTAGGCTTGTTCTAACGTGAATTGTATTACCAGACCTGATGACAAACTGAAATAGTCGTAACCAGCGGATCATAATTATAGTTTCCAATGCGATGATCAAATAATCATCTCCCGGAGCGTATCCATCTACTTCGATTAAATAATACTTCGTTGTAATTTTAAAGCTTCGATGAAGTAATATAAAATAAACTGAACGGATTACGATGTATCATTAAAAATCGATTATTTTTTTCAGAATCACATCAAACCCGATCGTCATAGTAAGAGTAATTGGAGGAATTATTGTGGTTGGTCCAGTTATTGCGGAGCTTCTAAATACAATTTTTCAAAAATAATTAAATGGTATCTAAATTAAAAAAGGTTCATAGACTTTTGATAATTCTAGAATCGTTAAAAAAAAATGTTTGATTGATCAGTTGATGGTTCAATGCAAGTGAAAAATTCAATAATGTACCTCCAGATATCCCATACGAGGGTGGCATCGATATGCGAACAGGATATAGCGATAATATTGTCGTAGAGCAAAAACTCACCAGAAACGTCCTCGATGTCGAACACGAGATTCATGTAGGTCTGCTGCCACTCGACCGCGTTGTCCGGGCTCTTGACGTACTCCTCCCACATCGAGTACCATTCCTCTCGGGTGATCTGCAGGGCATAATCCAACTCTCAATCATCATCATCGCCATCCATTATTTTACACGATTTAACGCTTCTGTGCAAAAATAAATAAGAATTGAAAAAAAAGGAAAAAAAATACGTCAGTGCTTCGTTCTCGCGTTGTCCTCTCTTTTGCGTATAAACATCAATACGACGGCAATGTGGAGCACTCAACCACTCGATTGACTCGAAGCTTCCAGACAAATGACTCATGTAAATAAGGGAGCGCGAGAGCTCTTCGCGACGGACGTGTTTCTTCAAGACTCGAAACGTACCCTGTTTGATGGCCTTTGAACTGGATTCGCTTCGGCGTTATTTGCCGTAACAAATGTCGTTTCCAGTGAAAACACGCGATCTACGCTTGCGAAGGTGCGAATTCACGCCCGAACGCTTTTTGCGATGACCAAGGGCTGTGGTGGTTTTGACGTGGGATTGGATGGGGTCCAAAGACGACGGCGTGCAGGATAAGTTATATTTTTGGTTTGATGTGCCGCGTCGAAAATGTCTCATTTCTTTGCCAGAATGATATCGTCTTTATGAAAATATAATACGGAAATATTTGTTTTTGCACGAATGGAGAATCCATCTAAGGGAAATTTTCATAAAATTAGGTACTCTGGCGTCTACGATGAACTTCGTGAATCATACACGATCCACAGTAATGGGTAAAACTGGAAGTTTGCCGTTATGATTCAGAAAGTAAGGGAACTTTTGTATCAAGTTAAATATCAAAGTGTGTACCCAGCACGTTATAAGAGTAACACTTGATTGTTCTTACACAGATACGTTTTCATATAAGTAATGAGAAAAAATGTATGACTGGTGAGTTTACTGATATTTTAGTTTCACAAGCAAACTAATTGGAAAAAAAGTCCTAAACTATGCATTTGGTGAGCACACTGACTATGTAATGAGAAATGTCGTCTGAAGTTATTTTTTATCAACATAAAAATGACTTTTCAATAACCGGTTTCGGAGTACAATATTTATCTTTGTTTAGAACTACGTTGATCCAACGAATCGATCAATACAAGCATCAATAATAGCAGGTCTAAAAAAATTTTTAAAACACACCTGGCCGTCGTTATCAGCATCAGCGCCCTGCTGAAGTCCGTTCCAGACTTTGTTCATCGTCTCCTTGACGTACGTATATCTTGGGTTGCCGTTACTCCAGCCTCTCGCTTCGCAGATTTTCTGACGAGTACGAACAAGGGGGGGAGACATTTTATTTGATTATTCACCGCTTGTGCCGCAGTTTGATGCCGCATATTGTGCAAAGCGAGACTCACCTGTACCGCCAAATCGAAATCTTTTATGTCGATCGACCCGCTCTGGTTGACATCTGGAAAGAGAGAAAATTACGTGTGAATGATGGGTTTTACTTTTTTTCCTCTTTCTTCCATTTCATCTAAAAAATCGACCGTTCCGGGGTAGGGAATGGAAAATCTAATCGTTACTTTTCCTGAGAATCCATTCATATTTCAACTTTCTAGGCCGTACGAGAACATTTATCGTCACGAGATAGAGTTGAGCACTCTAATGGAGTTTTCTCGAAAAGTTAATTGAAAAATCTTTAAAAACATCCCTCAGTATTTCGTATAATTTAATTTTCGTTTGAATGATTTACTTTCTAAAAACTCTCCATATCAACTTAATTTTTAGTCTTTAAGGTTTTTTTATGAGCTTTTTTTTCTTAACATCAAAATTATTTTAATCCTCTTACTTTTCTGACGTAAAAAAATACTTTCTAATTGCAATAATTATATTGAAATGGGCCAAAGCAAGGTTATTTTTTAAGTTACTCGGAATCGCAAAAAAATTTAAGGTTGTAAGTTGCGATACTAATCTTAATCGACTTTCCTCGTATCTTTTCCAGCCAGTAGTGGGAAAAATAAAATACAGGATTTCGACTTTTACTCCGAACTTTTTTTTCTTCTTCTTTTTCTCTCTGTTGAGCAGAAAAAGTTCGAAGGATCAAAAAATGAAATTTTTTTAGAAGAAATTCGGTGATATCCTTTTTCAAAAGCTTTGTGAATTTTGCAATAAAATCATCGAGACTTGCTCCAGATTTTTTCTCAAGAGTTCTTTCACTTATAGAATTTTCTCTCTACATCTCTCGTATTTTATCTTGAGGGGAAAAAAAAAAGCAAAACTCAAAAAGCCATGACTAGACGCGTATAGTAGCTCCATTAATCCTGAGCCAATAGTACCTTTTTTTCCTTCTCCTTCCCAAGGAATCTTGTGAGCATTAGCTCATCCCTGCTGTATTCACACGATAAATTGAAGGTCATTTATTTATTTATTTTTTTTTTTCACCACCTTTCAGTAGATTTTTTTACACCTACCTAGTGCAGATGACGGTCAACATGAATTTAGTGTGGGCACGATGAAGGCGGAATAATAAATGCAAGTCACTCTTGGCCGTGTATAGTATAAAGGCTCATGGCGATTTTACGAGGGTGGCCGAGCGGTTCAGGCTTGGTTAAATCTAAATGCTGATGCGGTCAACGGATAAGATCTTAATTCTGGTGAGTCCACGCGACCAGAGCATGTGTGTGTGTCTTTACGTAAGTAGTGAAAGTTTAGGCCAAAAGTTGTTAGAGATTATGCGTTTTATAGCACGTCCCTCCCCTATAAACTTTTTACAAATCCAGAGAAACGCCGAGTTTTTCCGTGCTTTGGATGGGAAATAGCTTTGTGCGACAATTAATTTTCTGATTGTATACATCCAGAAATCAGATCAGATATATTCGAATCACTAGCAGCTGTTCGGAGGTTTTTTCTGATATATTGTGGATAATTATGTAGTTTAACAGTTCTAGTATATAAATTGAATGGTAATTTTTTGTTTTCTTACGTATTTACAGAATTTATATGGTACATAATATGAGATGGGTGTAAAGGTTTCGATACAATTCAATCAAACATAATTTATTTTTATATTACATTTTTCATTGATACACAACATCAAAAAAAAAAACAAACGCAATTTTTACATAAATAAATCAGACGGAAATAATTATAGGTTACAAAATTTAGTAGATAGGGTATGTATTTAATTTATCTTACTCTTCAAAAAGTGATTTCGGATTACAGTACAAACACTTCCACGATAAAAGCAATAATTGATATTAAGGTCCCAACAGACAACAATACAAGAAGTCGTGATAAAAAAAAGTTTTTGTATGTATCATCTTCGTACCGATTTATGAAAATTTTCGTCGTTAATTTTTTCAACCAATATGATTCTAAAATACCAGACTCAAAAATAGCACGAAAATTTTTTTCCATTGTCTCAGAGAATGGAAATCCTTTTTCTACGAGAAAAGCGAGTTGCAAATGCATAAATGTCGGTTTAGCTACCTTCATGACTCGCTTTCCATTCAAATACGCGTAAGTTTCGGCAATAGGCTCAGAGTATGATTTTGCTAACAAACAACCAGAACTAAAATTCTTCAATATATTCTCAATACATGTTTTGTATCCTTTAACATGATTTATTTGTAATGTTTTTCCAGATGCGTTTACATTCGAGGTTTCAATAAGTCTGTCGTCAGGATACGTCGAGAAAAACTTAATTCCAGAGTCGCGCAGCTCCTTAATTGTGTCATAGTTCATTTCTTCTTTGTTGAGTATGGTTTTCAAAAAGGTTGAATAAAACCCCAACGAAAAGTAATAAGATCCTAAAATTAATGTCACAATCATGATTTTATCAAAAATTCTCTTACGATTTGTGTTAACAGATTTTCCAAATAAAATTGTAATAGCATAATATATTTCAAATTTTTTCTCACTGGGGCTGAAATAATTAACAGCTGCTATAAAAAATCCTATAGTAGCTAATGCAATCAGTAAGTAAATTATTGTCTTTAACGGTACATCAAATTTTCGTCGATGTATAACTGGTACTAATGCAGCAACCCTATCGAATTCAAAAAATGGATACATCATGTGTGTTGTAAACTTAAAAATTTTTTGTAAAAAATGTGAAGTAGTATACGCTAGAATTATATTCGATTCTCTTTTTTCCAACTTTTCCGCGGAATAATTTAAAAATGTCGAAAATGACTCATTACCAATCTTGAAAGTTTCAAACTTATAAGAAAAATTCATTTTTTCTATTGCTATGAAAA
This sequence comes from Copidosoma floridanum, assembly GCF_036245765.1. NCBI lineage: Eukaryota > Metazoa > Arthropoda > Insecta > Hymenoptera > Encyrtidae > Copidosoma > Copidosoma floridanum. Next base: position 11,442,742 of record NW_028321907.1, on the reverse strand, counting down.
TCATAGGATATGTTAAGCGTACAGAATTAATCGATACTTTATTTTTACCATCCAAATCGATACTTCCAGGATCATCAGTTTTAAAGAGTGAATCATTGTTAGGAATGTAGTGATACGTTTCCATTTTGAGTGGGTATTTCTGAACGTTATGGCACTTACTAGGAAAAATAACTGTTTTGAAATTAAATTCATCCCTACGAAACGCATTTAGGAATGGATCAAAAGAATTAATAAATACACTCGATGGATTCGACAGAGAAGTAAATGTACGTTTCACGTTTGTGTTCTGGAGTACTTCCATCACAGAAAAATCAAGAAAATTTTGCTCCCAGGCAAACCTCAAGATGTTTTCCATAGCACTGGTGGATTTTTCTACAGATTTGTATAACACTAAACACTGTGGTCGTGGCGTTACAGGTGCAATGTCGACAATATGATTGACAAAACGCTGCAGTCGTGTGTCACTGTCATTGTTGTCGTTTGACTCTTTGCATAATATGAGGTAGAGCAGCACTTTTCGGGGGTGTGTAAACTCCGACAAACATAGCGACTGATTTTGCGAGTCTGAAATATCAAATGTGACAACGGAAACTCTTTTGTTGTACAGAAAATGGAGGATATCCGTTTGCAGCTGAAAATCATTCCGACTGTCCGTGAGAACCACTACGCGATTAAATGTTAAATTTGATGCTATGGATTGGGCTAGTGCTTCCAGCTGATTTTGCTGGATTGTACACTTTGCGGTTTGTAGAGATGTAACAACGAAAATAAACAGTTTGTGAAAAAGCAACATGTTTGTACGGTCACTTTCGACTCACTGGTACGATAAGTAAACATCCAATATCGACGAACGAAAATTATTTCGTAGTAGTGATATTTATCTTGACAACCGAATCTATTTATTATTGAAAGTATACTATACTAATGTAACTGTATATCGATCAACGAAAATTATTTCGGTTTTGTTACACAGACCTTGGAAAAAAACTTGTATAATTCAAAGTGTATTGTATTTATGTACCCTCTAGTGTTGCAGTACATATCTATTGATTTTTGCATTTACTTTATTTAATATACCATTTCATTTTCTTACTGCAACATGAGACGGTACATTAATACAATACACTTTGAATTATACAAGTTTTTTCCCAAGATGTATGTAACAAAACCGAAATAATTTTCGTTGATATAAATACATATATTGAGTTTTTTTATATACGTCCCAGTACAATATATTGCATAAAGTTCAAATAAAATTAAATGAATGAGTTTTATATATACATTTAGTATTTAAATTACACGTTTATTGCAAAACAATAAAATTTTTAATAATTTTCACGATTGTTTTGATAAATCTATAAAATAGAATAAATGTTTTCTGAAAATTTAGTCTCCAAATTAAAGAAGACAGTCTTATTTTACCGCCCTAAAAGATTATAAGATGGTCCTTATAATTTTCCGGTGACACTAATCCGAAGACCAGTGTCTCCTTTTACAATCTCTTCACGCGCCATCAATTTATAATTGGCCGGATCTACAATCTTCGCAATGTTCATTAGGTATGTCCTCTATATATACGAAATCACCCATAAACCTCACACGGCAATACACATTTCCATCATAAGCTCACCACGAAAATGAAAAAAAAACCCTAGTCATCGTTCAAAGCCAGGGAAAAAGGGAATACCATAAAAAAGGGAGGCAAATAGCATACACAGATCCGCGTCTTTGTCGTTTCGTTTATTTTTTTATTTATTTTTTTCAATCTGCCAATAAAACTCGGTCTCTAAATCGCGTGACGTATAATAGGCAAGGAGCCTCTAGCCGCTCGTGAATCTGGATCTGATGCTCGGGTATATATACGGACGTATAACTCTGGATTTGTCAGGACGTGCAGAGCGAAGGACGTAGTATAACAGCAGTGGCCAGGCGACGGTAGCGTTTTATCGCTCCACTTGGACGAGAAGGGCCGTATACGTATATATACCAGCGAAGAGGTGCGCCCAAAGGATAAAGGAGGAGAGAGAACCCTTCGCGACCGTCGCCGTCGTCGTGGAGAGATAAAGATGCGGAATAGAAAAAAGGGAGGTGTAAGCGAAACACTGCGCACTTACGGTTCCGCTGCTGTGCTGTTTTTGCCAGTCTGCCGGGAAGATAATTTTTTACGGTCGGCGAGGAGTGGCCTTTGCAATCGCACTGGTTCGAGTGGCGGGTATCTTATTTGTGGTCTATCAGGGTGATTTTCAATATTATTTGGAAACCAGACAAAAATAATAACATTATTCTGTAATTTGGATCATTTTTTCACAAAAGGTTATTTTTTGTGGTGAACAAAAGAAAATTGCTGAAGATACGAGGATCGTAGATTACGATCCGAAAGTCACAAAAGACCTTGTACAATTTGATAATGGAAAACACGTTTTTGTTCGCGGGCGAATGAGTTACCTTGCTGGCGCATTTATTTAATTTAAATGTTCTATGGCGTCTGTGATGAAACGATTGCGATAACGCGTCCTTTTGAAACCTGCCAAGAGCAAGTAGTAGGGAATTGTGTAGTGAGAATGATAATGTATACAACCTGTATTTATAACTTTGCAAATAGAATCAGATATATATATATATATATGAGCGCGCGGTGGCTTGGTCGGCTAGGTCGTGGATTGGCACGCGGGAGACCGTGGTTCGATTCCCGGCCAGTGCGACTTTACGGGCAAGTACCTCTGTGAGTCTCACATGTGCTTTTTCACCACGCAATGCTCCTCGAGGAGGGTTTAGGCGACCTTCTCGCAGCAAATTTGCCTACTTCCCCCTACCCCCCTCCTAGTGATGGGAGGCCTCCCATCCCTCTTCCCTTCCTTCTCCCAAGTGCTAAGTGCCCATAGTAGTGCCCTTATTAAAAAGGAGCCGGACGTAGAGCACTATAATATAAAAAAAAAAAAAAAAAAAAAAAAAAATATATATATATATATATATATATATATATATATATCTTGGATAGGTGAGACGAAAACTATCATACAGCACTGGTTTGAGCAAAATTAATTTTTATTCGTTCGTTACATTGAGTTGATACGTAAGAGGGACACGACTGTTTATTATTATTATTTTTTTTTTAAGGTCTTTGTTCACTAGAGAGTTTCTACCAGAAAAAGGTTATCAGTGTCTCGATTGTACCGAGGCCTTGGCTCTATTGAATGCGACATCTGATTGACGAAGGACTTATCATCATTCACGTAACCGTACTTTATAAAGTGTATCCCGAGTATACTCTCAAGTAATTGAATAAGCGATACTTACCCCGAGGAAAATAAAATGTTATCTTTTGTTGTTAAATATAATTGTGGACAACACATAATTCATTTTTTTTTTTTTTTTTTTTTATAATTAAAATCTTTCAACAGTGTATTTTTTAGATTACGTTTTTCGAAGTTGTTCATGATGCTATGTTTTTCCAAATTGCGAGAAAATAGTTAATTCATAAAATAATGTGGTCAGATGACGGGTTTCCATCCCATAGTCAAAACATTTTTTCCCGGTGTAAGTTTTTTTGATAAAAATTATCACATCATTATCATGATAAATACACCGTTGAAAAAAAAATTTTTTCATTTATTTTCCTGCAAGTAAACAAAGGATGCGCGCGATAATACCTCGAGCGACCTCAGCTTCTTAACAGAAGCGCGCGGCTGGCACGAAAATTGCTTACGCGAAGCTTCAATAAATTAATACTGTCTTGCCGACAAAGAGAAAAAGCTCGTGAGGGTATACACACGCACACAATGCAGTGCAAAAGCTTTGATGTGCTAAAAAAGAAGTGTATAGGACGGAGCGACGGTCCGAGCTGTGCCTTGTATATTACCCAAGAGAAGCTTCTCAAGTGGGCGCTGTAAGATCCGGCGAGCCTTGACTTACCGTCACCTCTCCGAGTATTGCCTATACCTACATACACACGCGCATAGCTACATTATACATACGCTTGCAACGGCGACGTGCCTATACAGTCCATAAGGGTGCACGATAGCGAAGGGAAACAGGGTTAATGCCACGAGCACATCTGAGCCAGCCTCTTCTATATTAATACCGCATGAAGAGTGTGTGAATGGTAACGTGCTCGCGGTTGCGGAAAGCCCGAGAGCAAAAGCTCCCCTGTGCTACACTTGAGGGTACGTATAGGAAGATGATCGGCTGTAATGGGCGAGCTCAGCTCGGGTTTTAATGTATAAGACCGATGATTACGCATCCCCTTTGCACCCCCCCTCCCCCGAAGGAGCGATTGAAGTTTAAGAGGTCGTATCCGGCTTTGCTCTCTCCGTACTCATTACCCGTGCCTTCGTTCGTAATCGAGTTTTGGTACTTTATTTTTCCTTTTGGGGGGTTTATTGTTGTTTCAAGCGGTTTTCTTCCATCAGCGGTGTTAATATATATATATATATATATATATTTTTTTTTCAACAACTTCTCGTTTTTTCAGGCTCATCGGTTGGTTTTACGAAATTTAAACAAAAGTTTTCGATGGCTTGCAAACATAGGGCGAGGGAAGGAGTGCCAAGACGCAGAAGGGCGAATTGAGGAAAAAGAGAAAAAAAAGGGCGAATCCGGACAAATATTGGAAGGAAAAGGAGAAAAAAAAAAAAAAAAACTTGACTCTTTTATTCAGTTCGGTAAACTTTGAAATTCGTTTTATTCATTGAACGCAGGCGAGTGAATATGTATTTAAAAGGTCATATTAATTGAGAATTATAAATGAAGGATAGCAGTGATTGAAAAATGAGAGGTGCGCTCAATAAGATTATTAAACCTTCGAGGAATGTATAGGTAGGATTGGTGCGATCGTGGGGTCGACCGATTTATCAAATTATCAAAGGTACAGTCGACCAACACCTTTTATTAGATCTCGGAAAAATGGCTCCCAGAAAGTAAAAAAAAATTGACACGGTGTGCTTAAATTTTTTGTTTGCTTAAAAAATTAAAAATCAAGATTGATAATATTACGGTGGATTCCGATTGTTTTTAAAAACGATCGGTTGTGCGCTTTGTAGTTTCGATGAGAAATTTTTTTATAATTTTAAATGTTTTAAAATAGCTGTCATTTCATGACTTTTTGAAAAAACCTTGATGTATTGTATTGTTCCTGTAAAATGTACAAGATTAAATTCATTTGTCATAGAATCTCCTCTTTAATTATTCCCCTATGAACTAAAAAAAAAAAAAAAATATATTCCCCTTCTTGCATAACCATTACAACAATCCAGCCACTCCCAACGAGTTCATTTGACAAAACCCAAACGCACAACTGCATTCACCCCCTCGGTAATTTTTCAACCCCATTCCTCCCAGCCTCCTCGATCGCATTATAAATAGCCCAGCCTTGGAATCTGCAAAATGCCAGCGCAAGCTCTCTCCACGCACACACACGCTCTTTTTTCTCTCCTTGAAGAAAATCCGAGGCGGGGGAAGCGTATCATCGTCAATCTGCTCTGCGCGGTATAAGGGCGCGCTTGTTGGCACGCGCTGTCGAGCTGATAAATCAAGGAGACTCTCGGATTAAAATTTATTTTTATAACCGGCTCTTGCACGTGTCTCTTCCTCCCGTCCCACTCCTGCCGCCTCGTTGAGCAGTGGCGGTAAAAAGAAAGTGCAAAGAGCGATCGTACGAACGATTATTCACACAGCCCGAGGCCCCCTCCCCCTCTCTCTCTCTCTGTGTTCCTCGAAAGCGAAAAAAAAGAGCATCGCGCGCACAGAAGGAGGTGGATGGAAAAATCAATCGGTAGCCGAGGTGGGAGGAATATATTTAAAATTACAAGCCACCGGGAAGCGACGCCTCTGCTGCTAAGGCCGCGGGGCCTTTGGCGCTCTTCCACACGCGACGTATACGCGTATACCTATGTGGTTGTCATCCGACTAGGGCTCCCTGGAACAGTGCGCGTCAAAGGGGTACGGGGCTGAAGAAAGCCGCCTACTCCTGGATGATAATGACGACTAGGCGGGGGCCAAGGGGAGTATGGTATGTATGTACACACGTACCTACAGTGGTAGGGCTAATGAGGAGGCTTGGTTTTACGTAACCGCGAGCAACCGATGAGCTGTTGGTTTTGTCCGCTTGTGCGTTTAGAGCAGGGGGGTGGGGGTGTGTGGAAGCTTTTGATCTTGCACTCGGGATGTTGTGAGGTCGACGGTAAGGTAGCCTTCCCCGGGTCAAGGTAACAATGTGTAGAGCTATTGCGTGGGTGTATCGTGTTTTACGCTCTTTAGTCGGCTGATAGGTATGTAAATGATAAAAAAATTGAATTTTGGTTTAAAAAAAGGTTGCTTGTTCAGTCAATATGGGTAGAAAGATGCTGCATTTTTAGTGTTTTTTTTTTTCATCCCACTTTTCACAGAGTGATTGCTTATTGCTGTTTGTGCGATACTGTGTCGACACTACGATACTTTAGAAACAAAAAAATAGTATTCAAGTAATCACGTTGTTGTCCAGAGACCGTAGTAGCACCTTTTTACACGAAATTCTAAACCATGATGACTTGATGTAAAAACAGGAACATTCTATTTTTAGGTAAATAAAGTCTCAAGTCGTCTTTTTTAAGGTTTATGGGTGTTACTTGGTTCTATGAGAGTCACTAAAAAACTGCGTAAGGAGTTTTTTTACCTTACTATCAATAAAAAATCATCAGACCTGTGTAAATTTCCTCCACGACCTGAGTAAAAAAATTTTTAATTCACTGACAAATTTATGAGTCTTAAGTTGCAAGCATATTTATTTGTTATTGACAAGATTTTCAAAGTACGAAATTTAAGAACAGGCATTAATATAAATTAACACCTCGTAGAGTGAACAAAAAACAATATAAATATATTTTACTTTCCCAAGAAATATATTATCCATTTAACACTTCAAAAAATTGGTGATACAAAAGTAAAGTTGATCAACTTCTTCTGATAATGGGCTCCAATTTAATCCACACAAAATATTCTGCCATAAGTGAGAGTTTTTTTAACATAGTTTATTTATTGTCTCGCAAGGATATAAAAAACGTTAAGAGTATTTTTTGTCTTTTTTGTGCTTAAAGCTCGTGACATAGTTTGTTTAAGTATAAAAATGATGTAAAATATAAACCACACAATTATTACACATTCGACTCTCTAATTGATCTCAAACATGAGACACTTAACTCATTATGGAATTAACTCAAGAAAAATCTTTTGAACGAAGGTAAAGAGTTTATTTTAATTTGAAACAGATTTTTAGAATTTTTTAAAACTTTTGTTATTGTATTATTTTATGCTCAACAGACTTCTATCGTCCGGTATCATATGCATGCGAACATTTTACTTTGCAGTGTGTTGGTTTCAAGGAGTAGGTTCTTAATATTAAAATAGGTTGTAAAATAGGTTCTCATGTGATTAAACAACGAAAATTTATTTTACTTTCACACTTAATATTTTATTAAAACAAGACACTTGTAGTCAAATAAAATACACTTTTTAAAAAAAAATTCGTGTAAATCTGTTAGAAAAAAATATAAGGCATGAGTTACATTTTTTTTTTAATTTTTAAAAAGCTTTACAATCACCACAGATTACAGTAAAAACACTTCCACAATAAAAGCAACAACTGATACCAAGGTACCAGCTGACAATATTATGAATAGTCGTGATTTAAATAACTCTTTATATGCTTTGTCTTCATCTCCTTTAACCTGAATTTTTTTTATAAAACCGGTTGTCCAATATGAATTTAAAATACCAGACTCGAAGATAGTGATGAATTTTTTCTCCATTTGTTCAGAGAATGGAAATCCTTTTTCAACGGCCAACATTAATTGAAAGTTTTTAAATGTTGGCTTAGCTACTTTCATGACTCGTTTTCCTTGATAATCAATATATGTATTAGCGATTGACTGAACATCAGATCGTAACAATAAACAACCGGAAGAAAAATCTACGACTATTTTCTGAATACAATCTGAGAAAGAATTAGTATCATTTATTTCTAATTTAATGTTGGATGCGTTTTTGTTTGTGGTATCAAAAAGTTGTTTCTTAGAATGTGGGGAAAAAAATTTAATTTTAGACTCGCGCAATTCCTCAATGGTGTCGTAGTTCATTTCTTCTCTGTTGAGTATTGTTTTCAAAAATATTGAATAAAATCCCAATGAAAAGTAATAAGATGCTAAAATTAATGTCACAATCATGATTTTATCAAACATTCTCTTACGATTTGTGTTAACAGATTTTCCAAATAAAATTGTAATAGCATAATATATTTCAAATTTTTTCTCACTGTGGTCAAAGTAATTGACAGCTATTATAAAGACACCTACAGTAGTGAGGATAATAAGTAAATACATTACTATTTCATATGGAATATTTAATTCTCGTTGATATTTAATTGGTACCAATGCAGCAACACCTGTAAACCCAAAACTTGGAAACATAACGTGCACTGGTGAGGTATCGAATAATTCATGATAATCTTGCGTGGTAAAATACGCTAGTATTACATGTGTTTCTTGGCTTTCCAAATTTTTCACGGAATAATAAAAAAAGTCAACAATCGACTCATTGGTAATGTTATAAATTTTAAACTGATAGGAAAAATTCATTTTATCCGTTGCTGTGAAAATCATAGGATGTTTGAATCGTACTCGCTCCATAGATACTTTATTTTCGGCATCGAAATCAATACTTCCGGGCTCACCTTCATTGTAGAGTGAATTATTATCGAGAATGTAGTGATACGTTTCCATTTTGAGTGGGTATTTTTGAACGTTATGGCACTTACTAGGAAAAATAACTGTTTTGAAATTAAATTCATCCCTACGAAACGCATTTAGGAATGGATCAAAAGAATTAATAAATACACTCGATGGATTCGCCAGAGAAGTAAATGTACGTTTCACGTTTGTGTTCTGGAGTACTTCCATCACAGAAAAATCAAGAAAATTTTGCTCCCAGGCAAACCTCAAGATGTTTTCCATAGCACTGGTGGATTTTTCTACAGATTTGTATAACACTAAACACTGTGGTCGTGGCGTTACAGGTGCAATGTCGACAATATGATTGACAAAACGCTGCAGTCGTGTGTCACTGTCATTGTTGTCGTTTGACTCTTTGCATAATATGAGGTAGAGCAGCACTTTTCGGGGGTGTGTAAACTCCGACAAACATAGCGACTGATTTTGCGAGTCCGAAATATCAAATGTGACAACGGAAACTCTTTTGTTGTACAGAAAATGGAGGATATCCGTTTGCAGCTGAAAATCATTCCGACTGTCCGTGAGAACCACTACGCGATTAAATGTTAAATTTGATGCTATGGATTGGGCTAGTGCTTCCAGCTGATTTTGCTGGATTGTACACTTTGCGGTTTGTAGAGATGCAACAACGAAAATAAACAGTTTGTGAAAAAGCAACATGTTTGTACGGTCACTTTCGACTCACTGGTACGATGAACAGAAATAATTTTGTGCTGTGAGATTTTATCTTGCCAAACAAAAAAAGGATGTAATATCGTAAAACGAAAACAAAAATACATATTTAATAAAGTAAGCCCAAAGATTTCATTAATGAAATGATTTTTATGTACATTTCTAGGACAATAAGTTTAGGGTAAAAAAGGTGACAAGGCACCTTATTCGAAAAAATGGGACAACTAAATTCGAAAGGAGGTTGATAAGAAATTACATGAAAGATGCTTTTCCAATTTCATTATCTTTTTATCTCAACATTATGATGGAATGGTCAGTTGTGTGTTAACTTTATTTCTTTCTCAAAAAAATAATATGATAATAGAAAATACCTTTCCCTAAAAATTTTTTGTATTCTATGTAATTATTATAATGTATTATATGTAAAAAAAAACATTTTCCGCCCTCGGGTGATTTTGGGAGGCTGGTACTTCCTCGGGCAAAAAAGCAGTTTTTCGATACTCGTTCGAAAGTCTCCTTTACGAATCTCGTTACGGACCTCGCCTTCAGCTCTCGGTTCGCAAACAAAGACTTTTCAAACTCGTAGGAAAACTACTATGTAATCAATACTATCTCATAATATTTCTAAATAACTAATTTATAAATTACCCAAAATTGAAATACACTACAACAAATAAGAGGCCTGTTCTGTTAAAAAACGTGGAGTTATCCACTTTGGCTTGAAAGAGTTCATTTTTCCCCTTTTTCCAGAATCGTTCCTGTAGTCAAACCGATTCACGAGAAAAAAGAAAAACCATCTGCCATTTATTCCTCTTTCAAGGTTCCGTTTCAAATAAAAAAAAGTAACCTATACATTCCTTCCAGCCACTTCTGCCTTTTACTTGTTTCCCTGGCTCTTCCTGACTCCACGATTACATTACCACCCCCGTGAACTTCCGATTTTCTCCTTTCTTCCCTCGAAACTAGAATCGCGCAGCGCTACATAATCCCACGCCACCGGATGCAGCAGGACTCTTCCGGTTATGCAAATTAATTTTCAAGCACACCACAACAGGGACGTCCTTTACTCCCAACTTTTTTGTTCTCTCGGTTCGTCTTCAACTTCAGGTATATTTTTTTTGCTCCCCCCACGTTTCCGTCATCGCTCCTTAAAATCCAGCGGTAAAACGAAAGAAGCGATAAAGCCGTCCTCTCTTTCTTTCTTTCCCTTTCCATTCCACACCCTGCTACAACACTCACCTGCTCGTATATATTCCAAGCTAGCTCTTTTTTTCCAACTTTAAGAGTTGTGATTTTTTATTTTATATTTATCGTTCTTGTACCTATTTTTTATTTTTTTGAAGGAAAAAGTAGAGTCGTAAAGCTGGGCCACGTCGGATCACGATTTTGCGAGTGCGGAGAAAGTAGAGAAGGTTGCACACTTACCGAAAAACGTGTTGAAGACGAAGAGAAGTTTCTTCTTTTGGAAGTCCGACAGCGGCATGGCTTGTGATCTGAAACATGAAAGAGGACAGTCTGCTGAGTAATGCTGCATCTTTGTATCCTATTTATGTGAGTTATTTTATGGCGAACTTATTTCTCCATTTTTTTGTTTGTTTTTTTTTTCTAAAAAGTAATGATAGTACAAAATATCTTTTCTAAATCGTTGCTATGAAAAAATGCTCGCCTTTCTCCTCGTGTAGATTTTTTTAATGAGGCGCAATACTCGATCTGCAATTATTACTGAACTTCATTGAAAGATAATCTTTTAATATCCCAACTAGATTGAAACGTAATCTTCAATGATAAAATGTAACAAAAGAAAACGGATAAGGTTTTAATTTTGTGAAGTTTACTTACACAAGAATTTTTCTACTGGAAGATTGTGAATATTGTAAATTTCCAAACGTCTAACACAATAAAATCCTAAATACTACTTTTTTTACAAGTCACACAATATTCCTAAAATCTGGTCCAACCACACTCCGATCGGCACAGCTCGTTCGAAAGCACTTATCCATACGTGCTGCAAGTCCGTAGACTAGATCGATCGAAAAGTTAAAACGGCGTGTCTATATGCTCGAGACAGAACCGGTGCTGATTTAGGCCCCTCTCGTTGTACTCCCTGGGGGTCACTTTTCCCGGGTGCCAAGTGCAGTCACACGCTCTCGAGCTGCACGCGCGACGAAAAGGCCGAGATATCGGAGCCAACGGGGAATCGATGCTCTCCTGCATGCGGTTTCCGATTGACCCTCCACCGTTCCATATGCATCGCTGGGTAATTTTCGACCTGCGCCTGTCGATTGTACCATTTTTTTTCTTTTTTTTTTTTTTTTTTTTTCATTCATCTCTCTGGTTCGCTCGCATCAGTTGCCCGGGGGCGAGGACATCTCGGGCATCAGATGTGAAAATCGAGCGCCGGGAATTAGAAGGCTCGGGTTAAAGGTGCTGGGACACTCGACGCCCCCGTGGTCTGCAATTTACGAACTCGCGTGTCGAGGGTTATTTTTAACTCGATTGCCGAGGGGAGCCTTTTTTCTCCACTGCGGCTTTGCGATGAGAGAAAAGTTGTGCTAAGCCCTTTTTTTTATTTGAGGTAGAAAGTTTCATGCACGTATTATTGAATTTACAGTGAGTAGTTTTTTTTTTATTTGATAAAAACAACTTTCATCCCGAGTTTGATGAGGAGCGGTTTCATACTCGAGGGAGAGTTTTGTAATTGGATGTGATTGCAGTATCGTTTGTTAACCTTTAGAGAGAGAATTCACTGAGATTTTTGAATTACTTTCTATGGGATGTATTTTTTTTTTTGCTTTAATCGAAGAAATGAGAAAACTGAGCTTCTTCGTGGAAGTTACATTGATTTTAGTATAATTTGTATAATTATTATAAATTCAGAGATGTGAAAAAAAAAAAAAAAAATATGTTCGTGATCTAAATGTTGTGGCCCATCTTAAAGAATGTATAATGTGAAAATCGTGTTCTTGGTATACGAGAATGGACGCGGGGAGGTCGAGGAAGCCCTTCTCTTCATCCTTTTGTCTCGTGACTACAGACCATCCTTGTAAGCACGGGTATGATTTTTATTAAAAACAGCTGATATTCGTACGATTTATTTATGCATGCAGATAAGAATCAGGGAATACTAAATACACCTGTATATTAAGGTGAATCAAATTACCACGTAGTTTAAAAAATATCCATGAAACTATACGTACAGGAACGAAAAGTCAATAGTAAAATCTGAAATTATTCATGCAAATGAGGAGTGTAGTCATAAAACACTGCGCGCGTAGTTTGTCGAAATTTCAATTTTTGAAGAGTTCAAACTGAAGAACCATTGCCCGAAAATTTTAATGTATTTCATGAGTAAGATAAAAAAAACAAAAAAGAAATAAAAAGAATTAAAAATCCAGTGACCCATTAAACGGAGGATAAAATTTTTCTTTCTATATTTCTTTTGTACTTGGCGTGTTTTTTACGGTGCCAAGAAAAAAAAACTTGTGCCTCGTCTAATAGTAGCAGCAATGCGGCGTAGGTACGATAAAAGCCACTGCCAGGAGATAGAATCTCTTGCCTTCTATTCTTCTCTTTCAACATTGTATAATATACTTGAGACGTGACAAAAAGAACCTTCTAATCCCATCATGACACTAAATTTTTTTGTTTTCATAGTGGTACTTTGTGCCAAAAACAATATCTACCCCTTTCCCTTGAAAGTTCCTTATTTTTATTTCGTCGTAAAAACAAAAATGACATCAACGTGATTCTCCTTTTAAAATTAAAGACAATAAAAAGTGCAGAGCCTTTGAGAGATTTTACAGGTCTATTAATTCGCATCCATGACTTCTTTAAACGAAACGTAGAGCGCAAAAAGAGCCACCTTCATCTCGGCTCAAGATCGCCCGTTTCCCTCTTATTACGAGCATCCCGAGGACACGTCGATGAGAAGCTGGAATTTCAGCGAAGAGCCTTCGTCGTTCGCTCGCTTTTTTTAAACTTAAAAAGTTTGATAACGAAGGAGATGAGTGTAAGTTGGGAATTTTTTTTTTTCTCATCTCTGCAGCCGTTCGTTTTCATTCAGTTTGTGTTTTGCGTCTCAGGATGGCATCCGTTTCGCGAGAAAGTTTCAGCGGAAAAACGGTCATAAAGAAGAGTTTTTGTCGATATCGACGGGCGTCGTGTCGATATCGGCACTTTTGCCATCACGAGGAATAGTTGAGTCTGCTCTGTTGTGGAAAAATTCAGTGGTTGGTACGTTTTATTTTTTTTTCAAAACGAAAACTCTTGTTGTTAATAATTCATGCATACGCTACCGAATATCAAAGTATATGGAAGTTTTATGACAGTAAATTTTTCACTTTAAAGACTAAGGCTTTGTTCAACGTCTTTGAACTTTTGAAAACAAGGTCATTGATGGACCTTCGTAGGACGTACCATAAATCATCAATTAATTCGATCCCTGCTCTTTTTTTTCCCACCTCTAGTCCGTTATTCAATGTTTTATCAACTCTCGATCCTCATCAATACGGATCTTGTTCGTTTTTCTATATAAACGTCAATGAGAAAGCAAAAAAAAGGTCCCGTGCCCCGCCGAGTAAATAACACCCTAAAACGCTTTACTTGGGAAACTACCGATCTCATCTCTATTGTGAAGTTTGCCGTAACTTTCGGGTCACCCATTACTTTGGAACGTATACGAATAAAGACACACGCGCGCACTACCCCTACACCAAAATATTGTCCTTTATTAACGCAATGTCATTCAATCCACCTCATGATCATACTTTGGTGCTTTTCTTAACTTGGTCAGTTCTTTGGTCAGATGATTGGGTAACGTGCTTTTTCAATAGCCATACAAAAATTGAACTCCCTAATCGTTCGGTCGTCACCGATAAATCAAGCTTCCATCCCTACGAAAGCTTCCACGAATCTTTCAACCTCATAGCTCCCAAAAGTTTCGGTCAATCGACCAATTTACCCACCAGCAGTAGCAAGCATCCTTGCAGCGTTGGTAAATAAAAAAAAAAAAAAAAAAAAAACATTTCATCACAAGACACGAAGGAACAGTCTCGCGGGACTTGTAGTTGTCGCTGTTGTCCTCGAATAAAACAAGAGCTGTGAAACGCTCTGCAGCACTAGGAAGAAGAGTGTATAAAATCTTGTGCGCGCCGCGGGAGTCCAATCTTGAACGTGCGCGAGGGGGAGGGTCATAACTCCCGCACCGTCCCTCGTTACGCCAGGGCGTTCGTTTATTACAGACGCGGTACGGGGCTTGGGGGGGGGGGGAAATAGTTTTTGGCATGATGCTTATACTCCGTAACGCGTATAGGTGGAAAGAGAGGATCTGCCGAGGGTAGGGGGTGAGAATCGTAGGTCAAGAGACGGTGGAAATGAAGCGGAGGGATTTTCCTTTTTTCCCCGCTATTCTGACAGATACGGCCTTAATAAAGCATGGGGGGGGGGTGTAGGTCAGGGAGGGGAAAGCAAAATAGCGGGGAGATTAATGCCGAGGGGGGAGGGGAAGCGACAAGTACGAGGCGTAAAAGTAAAGTGCGTCGGTGGCAGATACGGTCTCAATGACGGCGCTGGCCGAGACGATAAGGTCCTCTCTGATTCTAGTCGGATAGACGACGGACGGCGAGGCTTTGGATTTATTTTGTTTAGGGACACGAGCGGTAATGCCGTCGTTGGCACACGAACATGAGGGATCTTGGATTTGTTGTCCATTCTGGAGGTTTTGTTTGTTTGTTTTTGTTTTTCTTATACGGGAACACATTGTTGTTGAACTATTGTTTTGGTAGCCGGGCCATTGAACAACTTTCCGAACAAGCGCTGGCACGTCTCGGCTTACTACATTTTTGATAAAATTTTTCCATCCCCAGCAAGCGTAGTTCGTGTTCACGAGTAATAATATACTCAGCACGCGTCGCGTCGTTGTCTCTCCCCCTCGTGTCCTTAACACATAAGCTACACGCCGCTGTATTACTATTAAAATCGGCTTTGCTTTGGTATCCCGTGCCATGAGGGGCAAAGATGGGTTGTATTGGTACGTTCACCAATCTCTAGCGCTGCAGGATACTACAGCGCAACCTTAAAATCTTATCGACACGATGAAGAGCACAGTACTCCACTCGCGTGGATTTGAGAAAAAAAATGTGATTGCTATCGCCACTGGAGATTCTAAATGAGATCCTCTGCCAACGAGAAGACAACGAGCGAATGAAAAAAAAGTAGAGGGGGCCGAGAGTCTTTTTCGTTGCGTAGGTCAAGAAAACGAGAGAGTGGGATGCGATAAGGGCTTGTATTTGCGGGTGATGATGATGATGCAAGAAGGTGGAAGGGACGAGCCGTCAGGGCGTAATAAAGACACACTTACCCAGCTGTCTGCTGAATCGCCGAGAAGAGGCTCTTAAGGACTGATATATACAGAGCCGACGGCAATGCACTTGACGGAAATGAGAGTGTCTGTGCGTGCACGTATAGGTATCTTGTCATTCACAAAAACATCCATGGACTTAAATATAGGCTGAATTTTTTGATGCCCTACTTTCTCTTTTGGATGTAGGAACAATCGTCCTTCGCCTTATCGCTGGAACTGAGTTGGATTTTTTTTCTCTCTCTCTCTCGGTAAATACGTAGGGTGTCTTCTGTATGCCTACCGCCCTATTTGGCAGGGAATAATCCGTGCTATGTCAAAATTTGAATAAATACGTATTCTCATGCACAATCTCTATTGCTCGATTTGGTACTGTTGTTTTATTCAAATACCAAATAAGTCAATAATGATGAAGTTATGTGTATTAAAACTATCGATGGTATTAATAATAACAAGGGTATGGATAAATGATCGAGATATATTGTGATTGTCACTTGTTTTTTGAGGATAATTCCCTCGGAAATGCCATCGAGTAAATTAATTTTGGCTCACTCGCGTGCTTGGGTATACCAATTACCTAGATTTAACGCTTGATTTATCGAGCGTAGGCGAACGTGTATGCATACGTGTCGTAAAGACTTCGTCAAATCACAGCGCCTGCACGTGACGTTACAAACATACGAACGTGTTCTCGATGGCAAATTATTATACAATTTGTCAATAAATGCAAACACCGAACAATGATTTAAAAAAAATCTAAACTATAGATTTGAATTGTGAAATTTAAAATGTGAGAGTACAGTGAAAGAAAACTACAGCCACCAATTTTATTTTAAATCAAAGCCTCGAACAAGATACAATCTCCTACACTCCAGTCCTCTTGTCAAAGACACAAGCGGCCATACAGGGAGCATCCCTCCGTGAGTCAATTATCCCCGGAGCACACATCGGTATCTGTCTGTCTGACTGCATTATCCCCGAGCGAGTTAGCACCAACAATAATTACTCGTACCTGCTGTACGCGGGAGTTCGTAGCCCCGATTAGCACGATTTAACTCGGTACAGTGCTGATGTGCGATTGAATTTGTTTACTTCGCGATCGCTCACTCTGCCTGATAGGTACACACTTGTAAGTATTAATTGGCTGGTCAATTATGAGCACTATTAGATTTTAGGATACTGCACACATTTCTTGATTTTAGGTGACGAAAGAGAAAACAGATTTCATTAAGTACTTTAAAACTACTTAAACGGCATTGCCGAGTGTGGTGTCCTTAAAGCTGTTTGAATTGAGCAATGGAGATGTAGTGAATGAGTACCAGGTAATTGAAAAATTCACCACCCAATTAAAAAATTATCATACCATGCCACATACAACATGAAAGTCAGAACTGTCGAGCATTCCTTAAGGAGATATCCTACAACTGCTACGTACTTCACTCTCCAAGCTCACGATGTAGAAACGCATTCGCACAAGTGAGAAGCCCTTCAGCAGCAAAGCGTGTTTACGAGCCGTTGGTGCGCTTGGCCATCTCGAAGTGCACATGGGTATTCTGTGCACACACGTAGCTACTTTTCAGTTCTATATCTTTGGGAAGTTTATAGCCCAAAGCGATGTTCTTTCGGAGCGTTTGAACCTTCATGCATCAGGTGTTTTCTCATCTTCATCAACCTTTAACCGGTACGACGATTTTATAGCACACTTAAGCTGCTGTAGTGTACGTTAAAAAAACAAGACATTCAATGAATTTGTTACTTTAGCGGAGCACAGGTATTCTTTGGAATGCTGTTTCTGGTAGATTGAGAGGAAAAAAATACTTACACATTAATGGAACAAATAAAAAAAGTCTTAGACCGTATGGCTATCGCTCTCGTATTTGGCCTCGATGACAAGCGATACAAGAAGTTTTTTTGCTTCTGGACCAGTACGTAATATGTAATATTGTTTTTTACATTATTTTTTCCCCTCAAAAAAAAAAAAAAAAAAAAAAAAATAATTACAAAAAAATAAAGTTATTCGTAAGTAGTAATAACCGGCTTTAGTCAGACATTGCATGTAAGGTGGCAAATGACAAGTTATGGCACTTTTCTTGCAGTTATTTTTATTTGTTTAACTAGGTCATCACTATTGCGAATATTTAACTGTTTATCATTGCTTGAAATGTAAAATTTTAACCTAAAATCCAACATAAAGTTTTAATAGTCCTTGTAAAACAATGGAGCTAAAATTTATCCACAAATCATCAAGGCAAATATGAAACTTCGAGCAGACGGGGCTGGCGTGCAAATACACACACATACAGAGATTTGTCACGACATCAGACAGAGTGAGAGAGATGTATGTTGAGTGAGTGAAGAGAGAGAGAGAGAGAGAGAGAGAAAAGTAGGTTTATTAGCTGGCGCTGAAGTCTCTTTGGCCCCCACTCGCTAACCCAAATGCAAATTTCGCGAGCTGGGCGCTCTCGCTGTAATATAAAAGGAATATAATTGCGCGCAAATTAAGCTGTGACGAACTGTGGACGCTGTGCACGAGCACGTTACGTTACGACGTTGATTTCCGTACGCGTATACATGTGGTTTTGTTGGACCTACTTTATTTTACATCTCTCTGATCTCGAAAACTAGAAAGTTTTACGCTTTATGTAAAATCAATTTTCGTTCTAATATGCACGTGTAGAAAAATAAATTGGGGTAGATCTGACAGGAAGATATAAGAGTCATGTTTCTTAAACAATTTTATTGGCTACTTAACTTGGCAACTTGTAAGACTTTAGATGGCTTTGAATTATTTTAGAGATTTTCAAAAGTCTTTATGTGGACTCAAGTGACTTGAAAATCTTTTCGAGACTTTTTTAGTCGTTTTCAAGGGCTTGAAAATTGCGCAGCCCCCTCACGTGCTTCTTTGATTTTATGAAGGATTAAGTTGATTTAAGACGATTTCAATACTGATTTCAAAATGATCTTAAATGACGTATTGTACATAATATTTTATAAAATAGTTATGTACAGTGTATTTTGAGGTAGGAAACATTATTTTGTAGCATGATCGCAGTTAAAAATAGTATTACAGTAATCCTTCGGAAATAATTGCACGATTTTTTAAAAATATAGTAAAATATAATTATAGATTCAAATATTACACTTTTTATCATTAAAATCCAGATGTTCAAAGCATTTGTTAGCTTACCGGGTTAATTTTTACGGGAGAATACGATTAATACCGACTCCACATTAAAAAAAAAAATATTTGAAGTACGAAACAAATGCCTTAATGTGTCTGACCAAATATGTATATTTCTACTTAATATTAAAAATTCGATTATAAATGTATTCAACACACAAATATCATACGATTGATAATGATTTTAAATAAAAAAAAAGTTTGAGAAGTTCAAAACAAATGATGTGTCATGTCTGACCAAACACGTATTTTTTTACTTAAAATTACAAAATTTTGTTATAAATGCATACAACACAAGTACGTACGATTAATAACGATTTTAAACTTAAAAAAGTGTTTGAAGTGTTTAAAACAGATGCCTTGATACGTCTGACCAAACATGCACATGTCCACTTAAAATTACGATTTTAATTATAAATGTATTCAACACCAATATCCCTACCACGGGGATAACTAACTTTGTATACTTATAAGGGTGGATTTTAATTATAAAATGATGTTGGTTTCATTGATTCAACGAGATTTCTGATGCCCTTTAATTGGATCCCAATTAATCTAATATATTTATGAACAATTTCAAATTAACTCCAAATCGCTTTCGTTAAAGGTTGACCTAACGAACCAAACAGCCCCTTGGTATGAGTTGAACTTTTTCCGTTCCAATGTCTAATGATGATCCTCGAAATCGAAGCCTCTCTACGTGCACACACTCATTTCTGCTCCCAATCGCGGGCTACACGTAAATGCCAAAGAGAAGAGCTGTAGGCAGTTGTCGTTTAACGGCACTTGGCCGAGGGGTCTGGAGCCACTGGCCAAATTGCCGGGAAATTCATGCTCATTGAGCTCTCGTTCGTCCTAATGTCGTACGTGACAGTGACAATAATTGACGGGATGAGTTTTGGCAGCGAAAACTGTGTGCATTCGTATTTATACGCACACGAAGTGCGGATGGGGGAAGAGATAAAAGCGGTCGAGTTTCAGTAATCAAGTGCATGTGCCTTCTATACGATTGTCACGAATAGCGGGGGTTGTACTGGAATTTCCGATGTGGCTGGGTTTTTTTTTCGATTGATTGTACGATAAACTCTTCGGGTTCTTCTTTAGTCGATTAGTTGTATTTTTTCATTACAGAGCTATTACCCGCGTTGTCCCTTGGCTTGGGGGTCATAAGGAGTTCTCAGGTCGTGAGTCAATTGTACGGTTATCACGTCAGTGTTTATTTATTATTTTATGTTCGCTGCAGTGAAGTCACAAGGTAATTTTACTACGTATCCCGATTTTAGGTAGAAAGTCCATCAGTACTTTTTAAAAATATTTATTGTACAATAATAACTACCTTTTATTTTATATTGTTTGAAATGCGATTGGGCCATGAAAAACTGTCATTTTATTTTTCAAATTAACCTGTAAATACTAAAAAATAGTTAATTAAAAGTATACCTAGCGCAATAAGGTAAAAAAAATTTTCTTCAATTACCTTTAAATACTGCTGTTGTTGGAGAAAAACAAAATTTAAAAAACACTTGTTCTACCGTTTACAACTTTTAAAAAAATTTTTTTTTTTTTTTTAATTTTGTGCTTAAATAAACAGCACCCGTAATTTTGTAATTAATTCGCTGTCTATTGGTGTTTCTCATCTCGATCGCCGTGCAAATGCAAACAGTGGTCATACTATCGCTATTGATATCATTATAGGTCTTCTGCCTCCACGTCACGAATGTAAACACGAAATTTTGGAATATGTGCAACACTTATTTGCACGTGAAAATTTGGCTGTAGTGAGTCGATAAAGAAATGTAAAAACTGAAACCCGTCCGAATTTGATTGAACAATCAACGGTTTCTTATGGCTACTGTACCACATCTGCGTGTACTACGATGCCTATACGGTATGAGGACCGAAGCGGAAAGGCTGTGCAGCAAGTGAGCGAACTAGCCTCCAACTGCATCGTCCGTAACTATTCGTGGTAGGAAATGGAGACTTGAGCACTTGGTGAATTTTCAAGGTGAACTTTTTATGGCCTTTCGTATGCACCCCTATGGCAGTATCGTTTTTTCAACCTTCCTTTGTCATTTAATTGTGTAGTTGTAAAGAATATTCTGGCTCGTTTTGTACGGTTTTACGATATCTAACATCGTGGAGACTAAATTTTACCGATTATGACTTAATAGCTTCAACAACTACTATACCTATGCAGAAACAAGCAAAGTTTCTTTGCCATTAGCGTTACTAGCATAAATTTTTTCGCATATAAATCGGAAAAAGAAAATCGAACTCGTACTATTATTTTTAAGTAACGAGAATACTTTTACGCGTTTACCACTCTAGTATACTATATATTTCAGTTTGCGCTTAAAGGGGAATTATTTTATCCACAGTTGAACAATGCCTTGGGACGGCTTGAATTACGAAACACTTCGAGTGACGCTTTGAAACCGATACTCGAGTGTTTTTTCACGTTTTTACGAGCTTAAAGCTTCGTGAGCTCTCCTTGAAAGCATGAAATTTGAAAAAGTCCATCCGTTATGGTACAAATTGAAGGTTTTTTTTTCTCCTGGTGCACGTCAGTTTTCTGGGAATTTTTCTTTTTTTTTTTTTTTTTTTTTTTTTCAATGCTACCGAAGCATGATACCCGTATATACTCGTGAGCGCGCATCGACAAAAAACGAAACTTTGTTCCGACGTAACATGCTTTTCCGGAAGTTTTAACGAATTCTTGAAAGCTCCCTTCGTACCATGTACACACTTTTACTTAACGATAAGATAAAAAGGACAGGTGCACAGTGGGCAAAAAAAGGAGAAATCCATCCAATTAGAGACACGGGATGGAAAGAGGCGCACGTGGCTGGAAAATCGATTATCCAAACGTTAGTGGCTGTATTTGCTCGGAACAAGTGCTACCTGCTGCCTCCTCGACATCCCACGGAAGGCCGCGCAATCAGGAGCTATGAAATTAAGAAGTTTTACCCGTATTCTCCCACGGGCAACAGCTTTTTCCCGAGAGCTGCTCCACCCACTTTGTTTTACATCGCTTCCAGAGCCCGATACGTATGCCCCTTATTTTTTTTACGATCATACACCTACGCCCCTCCCCCTTCGCCCGCCCCGATGTTGGTTTATTCATGGGATCTTTTTTCCCCTTTCTACAAACACGCATCCGTCTCTCTTTCTTGCTCTACCTTTGTTCTGTGCTTTTACGGCAGGAGCTTGTTTTCAGGCGCTGTAAATTTAACCACACGTGTCTTGTTTTCTGTTATTCTATTGATTTGATGTCTTCTGTGCCTAATAGTCATATGTACTGTGAGGGAACTTTGGCGTTTGTACACACAACGAGGAATCGGGATGGTTTTGGAGAAACGTGGTACTTTAGGTTGAATGACGACAGTCCCGTTCGAGAGTGTAACATTAATTTTTTCAATTGATGCGATCTCGGAGTATACAGAACTCGCATCATGATTTTTGGATTTATTGTCAGAATTGCGGTAACATTTTTCAAATGGGTTAGAAAAAAATTATTAAAGTTCATTTAAAAATACACAAAAGATATTCTCTAATAGTCTATCGTCCTTTAAAAGTAACATTCAAAGTCGAACTGTGCTTTGAGCAATTTTGTTGTCGTATCAAAAACTCTTATCTCTTATTTTCGTCCCAAGCACGCGTAGCCGAACTTTTTCAAACAACCAACCCTAAAAATTTCGTAATCACATTAATAATGCCGATAGGAAGGAAAATAACAACCAAAAAAAAAAAAAATAATGGCCCAACTTCATATCTAATCCCATTATTACCAAATATTTGGGTTACATCAGCAGTATCCATGAGATATCGCAATAGGGGAAAAATTAATGGTCCTCATATCTCTAGGGCAAATGAATCAACATCGCACCCTCTCGATTGGATACTGCTTTCCTTGATCGACTACCAAAATTAAAACAAAAAAAATTACCTATTATTTCTCCCTCTGTAAAGTTTACCCTCCACCGTGATTCTCCGCCATTAGCTACATTCCCCAGCGCATTTGTTAAATAACGTATTACTCATCTTTCCACCACACCCACTTCATTCTGTTCTCTGGACCCAATAGTTCTTAGCAATGCCCGTAAAATGAGCGGTGCACCAGCCACGCCAAACAGCAACGTAAGTAGAAGAGATGCTTCGAGTATAACGAAGCTTCACGTAGGGATTTATCGCTGCGACGGGCTGCCAGGTATCGATTGGTTTAGAGTTTGGCTTTTCCACGGATTCTTCAGAAACGTATGGGCTTACAGTCCAAAAATAAAAGTACGGATGAAAAAACTCTATCTTTGGATAGAGCCTCAGATTTTTATCTTGTGGGAGAGACTTGGCAAGTATAAGTTTCAGTCTGTCTGTACGAGGATAACCGCTTCAATTTCCTTTTTTGTACAACGCATTCATGATTCTAATTTTTTTATATTCGGTTTGAATATGAGTGTGTCATTGAAATAAAAAAGACTTGATCTATTTATTTTGGAATGTTTATTATAATTTTTGCGTACATTTTATTAACCTTTTTTTCATTTTCCAAATATTTTACAACATAAATGTACACTACTTTAAATCAAAACAAACAAAATTCTATATTAATTATTGTCACTTTTTTTATCTGTCGTTTTTACATATTTTTGCTCGAATACTGATAAAATAAATGGATACTGTACGCAAAAAAATCAAAAAGTTAAATATTTGTTACATTTGTTCATGTCAGTAATCATGGCTACGCAAGCTATTTCAATCTCTATTTAAATACATAACAAACATTTATAACGGAACTTTTCGGAAGTTATGTTAAAGGTCATTACTTGCAAATTACAATTAAACGTTTCGATCACAAGGATAAAATATTCATTTAGCTGATTTTTTGTTTAACTGTTTTCTTATATCGTCCATCCTTTTCTCAAAGTGGACTATTAAGTGCTGTTTCATGTCATAATCACTATCAAAAGTGAGATTGCACATATGGCAACGATATTTGGTTGTATAATTGTTGTTGGAGTTCATAATTGTGGACTAGTTGGTGCACAACAAAAAGTTAAAGCAGTAGCCCTTTCGTTGTCGTTAGTTTTTTTTAATGGCAAAGATGGTACCTGGTAAACAAAACAATTCGTGATATGGTTTCTTAGAATTTCATTACATCATTACAACTTAACTTTTTTTGAAATGTTAAAAAACGTAAATTCGTAACTATAGATAATATTTAATATTTGTATTTATTATTGGATTACTTTTAGTACGACAATAGGTTTAATAGAAACAAAAAAAAAAAAAAAAACGAAAAAAATTCACCTCACCTGTTAAATTTTCTATGATTCAATTGAAAGTTTTTACACTATGCAATCACTACTTGTAGCACCGAATTTTTCAAGCGGGCTATTTTTTACGAGTATTGAGTATTTGTTAAGGAATATATTCTCGACACTTACGTTTCGTTAAAATACAATAAGGAATGTATAAAAGTGCTGTATATTTTATAGTCTGAATTGAAAGAGTCGTCACATGCAACTGAGTTTTGAGATTAGAAATAAGTGATAAATCACTTTGAAACAACCAATGAAAGTTTTGTGTTTTATTTGTATGCATGACTCTCACGTAGCGTTTATCTGCTTCTTGATAATACTGGCGTACAGAGAAAGCTCTACTGCGCGTAACGCAACGTTTAGAAATAATTTTACTGGCAGTAAAAGTATGACTACGTCAGTCAAATTAGAACAATACTTCAGTGTCGAAAAATGCCTGGCTTGACAGGACTTGATTAGGTGACAAAAATAAAATAATTTTATTGACAATATAGAAAAATATCAAAAATAAAATAACGTATGAAAATTTTGAATTCTATTTTGTTTAATAATGATAAAAAAACAATTTTTGTTTATCCAACAGATTAATAAAAGACCTCGTGGGAGAATATATTATAAAGGTTTTATAAAAAATTTTCCATAAGAAATGTGTACATTTTATTGAAACTAAATATTTTTCTACAGACTTTCTAAATTTTTGTAAAATCGATTTCTTACACAATCTTGAATGAGTCTTTGAGAAAAACTTTATCATATAATTCCATGTGGACTTTGATCGTGTCAAACCAACTTTAAGGAATCATAAACTAGCAGGTTGGTAAAGGTACATAAAAAAACTAAGAGTGTAATATTATTAGAAAAAATTTTCTCTTCACACATTAAGAGAACAAAGACACAATAAACTTCGATAAGCTATTTTTAAAGTATGAATATTTCGTTCTAAAAAATGTATGAGCCGTAAACAAATGTCAACGTATGCACATCATACTTTAGTAGTCCCTGCAGTTGATGAAATAAACTATATTCTCTTATGATTCAGAGGTACTCAAAGCACGCGTCAACGGTGCAATATTTATTTCTTTTCGTGACACGTGCACACCTGGATTTTAATGGTTAACCTTGAAGGAATAATAATTCAAAGAACTGTAAGAATCATTAAAAAGTAAGACACTATGATCCATGATTGGTACTTTGGTACAATAATTTTGGCAGAAATTACGTACGTTTTTGAAAATCTATAACCAATTTAAGCCATATCACACGATAAAAGTTCCGATTGCATTGATTATTCAAAGTAGGTTTACAAAGTTGACAAGTTTAAGTAAGAAACTATATTTTTATTTAGGTACGACTATGGCATTCGTCATTACGTCAGAAATCGTAATTATATTATGTTTCTACGGGGACATTCAGTTGTAGTTTTTAATTCAGGAGCTGTAAATAAATAATTTATAATCCAAATTTCATTTGGAATGTCAACTTTTTGAGATAGTCTGCACATATATATTTCGCTCATACGCACCCCTACCGATGCATATACATAGATTCACGCGTATAAATCGTACCACCCGTACATGTTTACATTCAGCTGTTAACAACTTTTTGCCCCCTCCCCAAACTGATGATTAATGCCCAGAGGTAAAGGTATAAAACATTTTTTCCAGGCCAAGCCAGTTAAAAAATAGATATGACACATCAAACATCGGAAATGTTAATCCTGAAAAGTTGTACGATCAATCAGCAAATGCATCATCGCCAAATCCATTTTTTTATTTTTACTGGAATCGTGTCATCGTGTTCTTTCGTATCCATTACGTATTCTTTTTCATTCCAATGTGTTTTACGGCCAATGTTTATACAACATTTAAATATTCTGCACTTCAATAACATGGGTTTCAATTCAATTCAAAGTTCCTCAATTCCGTCCTACTGCGTGTAAAGTACACTGGTGCGAGAAATTCACACTAAATTGTCTCTCTCGCAGATTTATATGGAAAAAGTAAGTTCGTGAACGTTTCATCAATCGTGAATTTCAATGGGATAACCAAATCCAATTGAAAAGTGACGAAATCATCTGGGACAAAGAATCCAAGAATATAGCCATTAGGTATATTGTAATGTTGCAAATAAAATCGTATACATATTGTATGTGTTACTGAATTTGCATGACTTGTACACTATATCATAACTCTGTTATTAAGATGCAATTTTTCCAGAGTATGCAAAAATGTATAAGATAAAAAATCAACAAATTATAATAAAAACTGAATGGGTCTTTTCGAAAGTTTCAATTGAAAATCTATTGTAAAATACGAAGTTCAACAAGACCCAAATTCCAAAACGAAATACTTATTTTGTAACAATCCGAATCCAAGCAAACAAATCCTCCAATTTGTTCTTCTGAGCTTGTTTCCCTCTTTGTTGAAAATCCTGTGCGCAACAGCTTTCCCGTCAATCTATTTTGCTGAAGCTTCTTTCGTCGAGCAAAGCCTAAGTTGCACTGCAAGGCAAGTCAAATTCGAAAACTAAAGGGAAGATTTGAATAAAATGCTAACAACAGTTTTAAGTGGCACGGTTTGTTCACTTTGTTTATTAATAATAAATACTTTTAAGCTTCAATAATTTTGATAGCACCTTATTTTTTTCTCGTATGGCGATATGAGTTTAAGAGAACAATGGTTGGACCTAAACGAAAGATCTGATAAGGCTATTAAGAACTACTAAGGCTTGCTAAAGTCAGAATAATTATGCCACGTAAATAAAGCTAAAATATGGATTGTCTTTATTATGAAGACAACATACAGGGTGCAAGAAACCACACGTAATCATAAGGTTGGATTAAAATCCTTACCTCAGTACCTACCCAAGAGTTTTTTTTTTGCACGGACAATTTGCACGTTTTTTGCTCTGCGGTCCGAAAAAACTTTCGCGAGTTTACACTTTTTAGGGGGTGTAGACGACACGTCTCCTCGGCGACATGAGATGTACATGTATGCACATTGCATACACGTAGTTTATTCATGCGCGCGTGGCCACCACTTTGCCTCGGCGCGTGCTTTTCATCAATTATTCATGTAGCCTTAATATTTTAGGGCTAGCTGCAGCGGCGGCACCTTTTTGGTCATCACTTCGGAGCGGCAAAGATGAAAAGACGCTGAAAAAATATATGTAATGCACGTTTTTGTGTGCACGTATATCCGTATATTTGAATGGGATGATAGTAGTGATAGCTGGAGGTGATGCGGGAAGACGAAGAGGCTGGGACAGAGGGAAAGTGACATTTTTTTTTTAGGGCAACGCTGTATATGAGAAAAATTGAAGTCGTGATTATTTTTTTGTACAAAATCGCGCACGTCTGATGTTTTTGAAAGTAGGTATAGTTTGAAGTACTCAATTCAAAGACAGGATCTACTGTCTAAAATAAAAATTATACTTTCTTTTAAGTAGTTTTATACAGGACTGATGAAGTTGTACACATGAAATTGATGATGATACATGCTATTTTTGATTATGAGTTTCACCTTCAATAAAATAAATTATATATAAAAATATATTACATAATGTAAGTCTATTATTTTGATAAAATTTTTTTTTATTATTTGTTTTAGAATTTCATGAAATTTTTCATCGTAAAAATTCGTTTATATCTCGTAAGGCTACATGTTGAGAATAAAAAAGTTTTGATCGATATTTCAACTATTAGAACGTAACTATCACTTCGAAACTTAGTACAAACTTTACTTGTACATTGTTAGTTTTGTACAACTTCTTTTACCTCGTTGTTTCTGTTAATATTAGGAGACTAGCAGCCCCCCGTCTCGGCTTCGCCCGAGACTTACTAAATAAAACACCGTAGTGTGTTGACACGTAATGTGAAACATTTTTAGTTAGAAAATTTTACACATATTCCCGATACATCTCAGAACAAAAATCTTCTTATTAAAAACATATTTTTTCGGAATCCATATAGTTTATTTGGTCAAATAATAAGGTGTACAAATTCAAAAAAATAATTATGCTGAAAAGTACCGTGCGTTCTTTATGCCATAAAATAATCGATGGCTATAAGAAGTTGTTGATTTGGTTTCTTCTGTGTAATTCACGAAAAGGGCTATTTTTTAAAGCTGTTAAGATTTAAAACCCCCAAAAAATTTATGTTAAAAAAAAATTGTTTTTTCTCATATCTCACAATTTTATTACCAGAGCAACAAAGTCCTGGACCTTAAACCCAACATTTTTATTGCCACAAAAACACAAATACATTTTCTACTCATTAAAAAATCTGAAGTAGGATCTTTAAAGATTTCAGAGATTGCTGTTTGCTGTGAGGGTACAATGAAAAGCTGATCTCTCACGTAATGGACTCTTAAGTTGACGATTTTGACGCTGCTGTTTCAATCTCGATAAATTTTCTGCGTCAGTTTCTTGACGCCTCAATACATTTGAGGTTTTCTTTCTAATATACCCTTTTGCGACTATTGGTATGCTTACGACTTTTGTGACCCCTAAAGGCTATTTTCAGTCAACTTTGTTAATTTTAATACATTTGTTGGCAAGGTAGTTTGACGTCCGATGGCCCTAAAAAAGACCGGTGAGCTTTTTAAGTTAACTCTTTTTTGACTGCAGTTAACAGCAATTGTGACTGCCTGGATACCTCAGGGTGATCTTCTCTGGCTTACTGTTGAAGACCCAGACTGATTGGGAGAAAAATTACAAAGTCCGAAGCTTTGGGGCTAGTTGTAGAGATCTGTCCCAATGTCTCCTGGTATAACGTCGAAGACATTAGTGTCTAAAGCACCTTCTTTTTTTGCAGACTCAGACGTTTTGATAATTTAAGGTGAGGAGATTGGTTTGTGATGCTTGCCTATTAGAGACTATCCTGTTGGCTCAAGTTTATTTTCCTTCATAGCCCTTAGGTTCGCCCAGCGCAAATCTTGGAGAGGATCAGTGATTCCTGGTTGAATGCTTAGAGTCGAGAGGGTAATATAGGGTTGTCGGTCACCGGGTTTTCCAGCCTTGCGAAGAACAACTCCGCAGGTGACGTCTGCTAGTGAATGGCTGACTTAGTTTAATAGTGCCCGTCTTTAGTTAATATAGTCTTTTAGTTGACGAATCGCTTCCGGAAACGGTAATAAAAATGTATTTGTTGGCAAGGTAGTTTACACTAAGGTGGCCCCTAAAAAGAACCGATGAAATTGATGGTTAAGTAGGGAACGTAAATACTTATAATGGCCCTAAAAAGCGCCAGTGGTGAAACTTCCAGGCTATTCTTTATTATTATTCCTGATGATGAAGAGCTAGCTACGGGTTGCTTGATTCTTACCCTGGGAGTCTCGATGTACGGAGACTGTGATGGAGGGAGGTACGCCGCTGACCAAAGAATATCTCGTCTCAGGTCGTTCCCCGGATAACCAACTGCTCAATTGCTCATCTTTAGACGGGAACATGTGGGTAAGCGCGTTGGGGACGCGACTACCAAGAAGGTAGCCGTTGTGGCTTCCCGTGCCTATCAGAGCTGTTTTTCCTTGCTTCCATTTGTAGCCACAAATTCTTTAACTACACCAGGTGGGATGGTAGGACTGCCACACAACTCTGAAGAGTTGATGCAGATTGTGCTCTGGCTAGATGTGTATCCTGGTATTCTGGCAGAGACGGCATCGGTTGGAATTAATTTAATTTTCTTTGATCGCACTCGTCGAGATTCAGGGTGAAGGGACACTTGGATTACTTCCCCCTTGGAGAAGAGTGTCGTCCGTAACCGGGATACCCAGCTGCAGGACTATCACCAGCATTCTCTGAACAGCTTGACGAGCTGCCGAAACTCGACTATACAGCTAACGATACGCTCCGGCCTATTATAACCACACTTATTTAATTATGTTGCAGGTAGCTTCGATTTTATGTCGACGCCACCTAGCGGATTTTACTGAACTAAAGTGAAAAGCTGGCGTATTTTTGCAAAACTTTGAGCTCATTTATTGCTATTGTTATTAAATTTTTTAAGATAAAAACTATACTAAAACCATCTAGGAAGTATCATGAATCAGTGTGCAAAATTTCAGCAAAATCGGTTCAGTAGTTTTCGCGGTTAGCGATTACAACGGTTTTAGCGACTTTGCTTTATATATTAGTAAGATTAAATATTTGTGTTCCAGCCGTTAAAAAATTCAAGGTTGACGATAGAAAAAACATTCATTTAACTTTAATTTTTTTTTAAACTTATTTTTTCATTCTTTTTTTTTAAAAAGGAAACAAAAATTTAAGTCTTCAACACCGAGCTCTTCAAATATTTACAAACATTGGCGACCGAAGATTTTCCTCTTTTCACTATGTTAATATGAACTTCACTTTCAAACTTCTTCGACGGATGAGATTAACGGTCGCATATTATACACACCCTCGCCCGTTTTCTCCACAATATTTACATAATCGAGATGAGATTGGAATAAGTAAAAAATCTCATTATTCTGTACCAGCTGATGAATCCGATCCGCGAACTCGATGAAATTTAAATCGAAATTCTTGCGAATTCAGGTATTTTTGTTACATTTACCGGATCTTTTACCATTTCTATTACACTTTAACCGTAATTTCAAAGATTCCAGTGCCCATTTAAATTTCTCTATTGAAACCACCTATATTGCCCATTTGTTTAATTCCATCTGATCACATTGCTGGAGTTTTGTCCAAGTATCATCAAGCTTTCGATCCATGTTCGAAAATTTTTCAGTCATCTATTTAACCTCACGTACAATCGAGTCATCCAACTTCCCTATGGGTATGACAAGCGGCCAAAATTGGTATTTAATGAAGAATTATGGAGCGTATGGGATAGCCTTCGTAAACTCCAAGAAATGATCTTTTATGCACATTGATAAAAAATAAAAGAAAAAAAAAATATTGTGCTTCAATCAATGAACTAAATTAGTAGATTTTTTGATTACTTTCAACTACACATCCTCAGAGTGATTGCGAGAGGCACAGATTGCACCAATGATTTCATAGAGGAGAAAAGTACGTAAACGAGACACATAAATGCTAAATGTCGGTCCGCACGAAAGAGTAGGAAAAATGCAAATCACCGTACTTCCAACCAAATGAAACTGCTCGCAGCAGGTATATACATTAAAGTCAACGCGTCCTCTCGTACTCCCAGAGAGTCTCTCGAGCCACGGGGGAGATGACACAGCCCCGTCCTAGACACGGATGGCATTTTATTTTCCCCTCCTCGCCCACCTTCCGCTTATCTTTCGACGTGCTTTTTTCAATTATCCATGGTAGGTGTGTACACCCCGACGAAGGTTTTCCTTCCCTCCCTTGATCGCGAGATCGACAGTCTCCTCCAATGCACAGAGACGACGTCTTTACGACGACGAGAAGGCACTCGACTCCCTTTTTTTCCTTTGTTTTTCTCACTCTCTCCAGTGTGTGTACTGCAGACGGTCGAGTAGTAAACATGATTTGAATTTTGATTGCGAGGTTGCTCGGGACGCAATCGTTAAAGTCAATACGCGAGATGGCAGGAATTTCTCGGCGAATCAACAGTATTGGACGAGTTAGCGCCAGGGCTTAGGATTTAGTTTAAACGTCGTCGTTGTAGTACTTTGGTTGGTTCAACAGTGGTATAGCGACGATTTCTGCGGTTAACTGTTGATTACAGCAGGTGTGGGTAGTGTTTGAGTTGTTGTAACGCTTCATTTATTTATTCGTTAAAATTTAATACAATATAGTAGCATAGTAGCTCTTACCACTAGTATGGTATACGTGTTCTTCCATATGTGTATAAGTTGTTTGTCATCATAGCACGTCACTACGATAGATAAAAATATATATTCCAGGTTGAGACATCTGTGCGAGTTTTTCTTTAGCTTGGAACGAAATTTGTTATCTCTACTATCTTTTTTTGCATCAATAGAGCATCCATCATAATATTGTTTCGCATTTTATTAAAAACTTTTCATCCATACCCTTTGAACGTGCATATGAAAAAAATAAAAATCTCTTTTGTATAAATAAGACAAAAATGTCAAATGCATCATGTTGTTTTTATCGAGCGATTTGAATTATTACAATTTTTCGATCATAAATTCAAACAAAATTCCAGCTGATCACGCACGGAGTGAAAATAAATTTCATGCGGAGGTCGACTGTGAATTTATCCGAAACAATTTATGCATGGTTTTTATTTCGCAAGGATCATCCAAGGACGACGATATTTAAGGGCACGTAAAGCACGGACCTTTGCGAAGATGAGAGGAAAAAATCTGATGAATCTACGTTTATGTTTGTCCGATACGTTCCTATCATTTCATACATACAATCCGTATTCTATACCACTAGTGTGTATTTACTTATCAAAAAAGGCACTTTTCTGATTTTTCCATGCCGATAAGATAACAAAAAAAGTCATCGTAAAATGATGAAAACCAAAAAACTGATGTTTTCGAGCCCTCAGCTCGATTAGAAAAAGGGCGAGGACGCTTGGAATGAAGAAACGAAAAATTCATGCTATCTTAAAAGGTTCCAACTCGCGCTTTGAAACGGCGAAAACTCAGAAATGCATTCGCGCGAAAAAACGAGAGTTGAAATAAAAGAAAAGAAAACCCACTCGACCACCATCAAAATTTCAAGTACACCCAAGAAGCGAAAATTCTCCGGGCGAGAGTCGGTTGATACATTTTTAATGCACGCATGACGTAGAGGAAACGGCGGAGGTTACAAATAGGTACGATGTATTATGAATCCTCGTGATATGAAAATAGTCGGCATTTTATTCCCCGACGACGAGAGATTTTCATTAGTCGAGAGACACACACGCGCACGTGGATGATGCAGACCCAAGGGATTTAATACTCTGGGCGCTTATAAAACATTCGGCGTTTTCGAGGCCGGTACCATCATGATGAATAGGAGTAGCCTGTTGCTTCCTCTCCTCCATCCTGCGTCTCTGAACTGCCCGAGTCCTTATTTCCCCGGCTGCGCCTTTCTATTATTTCTGACGTGCTCTCTGCTGTGCGAATACGTGTGTCCCTATAGATGTTACTTTGAGTCACGCTCATTTCGTGTCCATCTGAGGAAGAGTTTTTTATCTCTGTGAGGAAAATTTTGCATTTCCATTGTTTGGAGGCGCAGTAATCAGCGTACGTGTGCAACTGTGGAATGGTATGAGAGCGGAAAATTCGAGATTGAAAAACTTGGTTGCAGCGTTTATAGGTGTTCCCAGTTGTGGTTTGCGAGCTATTTTTAGGAAGCGAAACTCGACACGGGAGATCGATCAATATCCTGTTTTGATTTGATCCTGGAAGTGTGGTGATGGGAGTGAGAGACAATGGAAAATATGTCCTTCGTGATGAGTGGGTATTGGTTGTTTTTTTTTTTTTAATGCAAAGTTTTCAATAACAATGGCACTGTTTGAGTGAAATTTGCATTATGTAAGTACAAAATCAATGGAAAATGACCATATGAGATTTTGAGCTAATACATTGATGGGAAACTAAATAGTTGTTTGTCCAAAAATCATATAATTTCGTCTTAAATATCACATCTTTGCAATAGGTATGCACTCAAGAAAATCATGTTACTTCCATAATTTCTAGTTGAACTATGCTGATGTAATAAACATAAAACTTTTGATAACTTTAAAAAAAAAAATAGCCTACCCGTTGAAACCAGCACCTTCCACGGCTTAAAAAATCAATCACACAAGTTCGACTGGGAGATAAAAACAATTAAAAAACTAACTCTTGATCAAGTAATTATCAATTTTGGTATCATCAAAGCAGTATTAACACCCTCGCAAGAGCGAACAGTAACTTACTATTACACATCCTACAGCTTCCATATAAAGCTCTCAGTGTCCTTGACAGGAGCAACAACAACAACAACAACAACAACAAGAACAAAGACAGGATAGAAAAAAATCTCCCCTCGCATGTACCTCTATACGCAACATCGCCGGCTCCTTTGCAGTTTCCCTTTCCAACAAAGACGACTTTCAAAGTTTCTCGAGGTAAGGGGTCACAGGGCGGGCCGGGGGAGACTAAACGCTCGAGTTCCAATGTTCTGGCATTGTTGGGTGTGCGCATGGGAGTGGGGAACGGAAGTTTGCGGAAAATCGCGTAATTTAGTCGAATTAGCTCGCCAGAGTTGTTTCGACGCTGCTTTTTCGGAAGGTACGGAGTAGCATGCAAAGTTGAGCGACTTCGATTAACCGACGACGAACTTGTTGAACACGCTGGTCGAGGAAGTTGGTGAGGGAGGGGAGGGAGAATGAAATTTTCGTCGCGGTAATTATGTCCTTTTTTTTGTTGTTGTAAGGCTACCGGGAATTCGTCTTTGATCTCGAGGGCTGAGTCACGCTTACCGATAATGCGATTATACCTTGTTCAGAAAAGAGTTCACAATCAACGCGAAAGCTGATACTATACGGCTACTTGGGAGATAAATTATACAAAGTAGAGTAGCAAGGCCGTGATTTTAAAACAGGTAATATATCTTTTTCCCTCGAAGATTCGTTTTTTCCCATGATAAAATAGTCGGGCAATCGAAGTATATACCCCAGAGAGCAGCAGTACTTGGAAAGGGACTAAAAGCCAAAAGAAAAAAAAAACATCAATCGCGACGAAACTGCAGTCACGACCTTTTTTTGGGAGAGAGGGAGGGACCATTACCAGTTGACGCGGGCAGTGCGCGAGTGGCTGTCGTTTCAATTTCGGCTCGGGCGTGACAGCTCGTAAACTTCCAAGTGCTTGTTTTTGCGTACGACAAAATGCACGTGTACGTGTGTCGGACCGCGCGTATTTTCGCGAACCGCACTACACATACCGTACGCGAAGGGGAGTGCGATCATTTGGCGACGTGGGAAATCGAGCATGTCTATCGTTTTCTCTCCCCTTGTTGTTGTTGTTTGGGGCAGGGGCGCGTGTGCAAGTGACGATCCCGGTGCGCACGGATTGAATTTAATTTATGTCCATCGGTGCGTCCTCTTGAAATGCCTTCGCTTTAATTGCTATTGGAAACGGAGAGGGGTCGTAATTATTACCGTTGAGATGCGCGTAATTATTTCCACGGGATATACGTTTATAAGCTACGTGTGCGGCTCTTCGTACGTAAACACGTGATTGCGGTTTGTGTGTTTCAACACCTCTCCTCTCTCCATCTCTTGGTTTTGTAAAGCGGTTGTCAAGGTGATTTTGTTAATGTCATAATACGGAAAAAATATGAGGCCTGTAATTTTTATGGTTATCAAAGCACTATTAAAATTTTAGAGAAATAAGTGGTACAGTTTTTAAAACAATAAATTTTCAATACAACCATTGCTTTTTTATAGATTGCAATCGTTTGTGAAATAATTATTTTTTTACATGGTGACATATTCAGTTTCTAATGAACCAGTCAGAAGTACCACTCACCTTGTATATTAGAGACACAGCTTCGTCCCCCACTACCTTTTTTTTGTGCTTTTTCCCTTCGCTCGAGCAATTTAACTTAAATAAACTAAAAAACCTAGCCTAGGGTACCAGCAGCTGGTCTTTTGTGTCTCTCGGAGTGGAGGTAGGCGAAGGAAAAGAAAAAAAATAAAGAGAGAGAGAGGCGAGATTTGAGCAAAAAAATTGTGTCTCCATCGCTTTGTGGAAGATGGATATAATGGAAAAGCGTGCTCTGGCCGGCAAAGGAAAAAAGTGTACATCTTCCGTCTGGCGCGTTAACGAGATAAAAATTATATACGAAAATGTTAAAAATAGATCACGATGGAGGATAGGGAGGGAGATCAATGAAGAATTGATTATTGATAAAAAAAAGGAGAGGAGCACTCGAAAGTGTCTTGGGTCTTCGGACATTTTATTATAATTTAATTTTATCTTACATTTTTCCAATGATGGGGTTACCAAATGAACTGTTTTTTGGGTTGTATGGTGCTTAAAGACTGGCTATCACTTTCTTAAAATTGTTTCTCGGGTTTATTTTTTTTTTCTGACTTCTTCTTGTCCCTTTTTATCTCTACATTTATTAGAATGCCGGCTAAATTGCATTTTTCTAAAGATAAATGTTGATAAAAGCTGTGGGGTAATCATACAGGTGTAATCGTGTAATTAACGCAGTTTTTCAACAAAACCAATTTATTTGGGAGTTTCCATTTTAGAACAAAAAATACTAAATAATAATTTTGAGCAGAATTTTAATTAAACTCGCAATGATCCAATTTTCAAAAATTACCCCTCTACGTTGTTCAATCAAATTAAACTTATCTTTATGAAACTCCTCAAATATTAAATTAGAATAAAAATCTAATTCAATCATTAGATTGATATCTGAAAAATTATCCGAAGAACTTTTTTTACGTGCAATGGAAGGAAAATTTTCCCATAGGGAACTAACATCAATACCAATGCTCTATCCATATCTGTGATGTAGCTACTTACAACCCTTGAGCAATCCGATTCTGTTTAGGTCCTTGAAACATTCGCATGACCTCAATAACCTCAGAATTACAAAACGATAACCGCATAACCTGTAACAAAATCAATAATCAAGGGGCTGCTCATTGAATATTCGACTCCCCGCTCTGATAACCCCATATCAGCTCTAGCGCAACCATTTCCACTAGATCCCTGTCAAGCGGCATATTTTTACAAACTCGATAAACATTACCATGTAAATTATGGTAATACTGTCAAAATCAAAGCAGCAAAGCCGGCTAACAGCATGTAAATCCTTGGGTCACTGGTTTCAGAATTTCTGGGCTCTGAAACCTCGAGTAATCCCTAACCACAGCTTACATCGAACGTCGGTGTAAAAACCGCCCAAAGACCCACACGTGCACAAAGACATGCGCTGGAAGCGCGTCACGCGTGTCGATGCATAATACAACCGAAAAAAATGTGTATTTCAAAGCAGGTGTGACGACAAAATTTGAATTTTTGAAAAACCTCACGTGCTGCAGGGCGAATACTGATTTTCGGAGTCCATTACGAGCGAGACCTTGATATTTCCACGTGCACCTTACACACACACACTTACTCCGTAATATTTCGTTTCGTTCCCCAAGGAGGCAAATCCACACTCGATTACGATTCAGCCGGCGTTGGCTATTAGGTACCTTCACGCGGTGATAAAAAGCGAAATAAAAGCTGCCGTAAACGCCGTAAATCTTTTATGAGTAATCGAGTGAAAGGCCAAAGCACCACCACCACCATAAGAGAGGAAGTATAAATTGAGCGCAGACTCGAGTTCCCGGAAAAACGGTCCGCACTCGAGAGAGCTTTGCGAGTGTGATTTCGTTCAATTAGAATTTCAAGAAAGAGATTTCAGTCCCCTGCGAGATCAACAAGTCCCCGTGCTCCACGTACTGTATACAGTATAAACGTTCAAGGAGTGTAGTTGAAATTTCTGTTTCTCATAAAATACATTGCGTTGGCGTGGATAAGAGTTTTGAGAACAACCAAGTTTATAATTTAACCATTATTTCAGCAGCCTCACTGCATCTAACTTTTTTTTTTTTTTTTTTTTTTTTAACAATTCATTGTCGTAAGAAGTTAATAAGTAAAGAAGTTAATTCAATAGTGTATAGTTCAGTAAAATGGATGAAATAATTAGTGTGCCATAGATTTGGTTTTTATTAAGATCTCAATAACGCTACTGTGATGTATTTCATATAAAAAGAGCAACTTTAACTACATGCTTCAAATGTGTGCTTTATTTTCCCTTCAATTCATTGGAGTGTATGTATACCGCCCACACGAGAGAATGTGTAATAAAATCGGCTCTTCGATATTCTTGGGTGACATTATCCAATGCCTCGTGGTGTATGAGAGTCTGAGGGCGATATAAAAACACGTATCAACCGTCAGCTATAAAGAATCCGCATTCCTTTCCGCGGCTTCTGCGAGAGTGAGCACTTATATATATATGTTTGGTTGGAATATATATACATACATAAGTACCTATTGCAACACACACGTGGGTGCACTGAGATTACAGCTAAGCTCCTGAGATTCGTTCTTGGGATGAACTGCCGGGACACGAGTTTCGAGCTCTCGTACTTCGTAATGCACGGGTATCGAGCGGAACGGGACTTGCTATACATATATATGCTATATATATGCTGTACTTCTTTTACCCCGTAATTAGGTAACTCTGACAGCTTGATCTCGCGTTGACAGAAAATATTAATGTTCAAGGTTAGCTTATTGGGCAAATAACGCGTAGCCAGATTAAATATGCTTTTCATGTAAATTTTCGGCGCGTCTAGCCATAACGGGGGTTTTCTACTGATTCGGTACTGTCTGACTTACTTTTTTTTTTTTTTTTTTTTTTTTTTTCGATGATACGGGACATGGAATTTCATGCGTAACTTTGACTCTTCACTTTAATTCATGCATCTTCGCGGAGCACCTCCAATTTAATCAAACTAATGTAACCCAAAGCGCCTTTAAAGATGCACACAACCTCCCATGCGTGCTTTAATTCATTATTCGCCGGCAGAAGCCAAAGTAACCGGGCCGGTCCATTCTCGTCGCGCTACGTTACACGAATTTTCACTCTTACTTAATGCCGGCTGCTACGAACATATTAATGGCTGGTGATTAATTTCGCCCCGTAAAAAATAAGCTTGCGCACTTCGGGATTGGATTCTTATTCTGCTGGAGAAGTAAGAAGCAAGTCAAGTCTCGGTGGGATGACAATTTGTTTTTCCAGGATTCTCGCGTGGTTAATACCAATGGTATTAGGGCATCAGTTGGACTCGGCGGTGGTAAAGGATCGATTTCTAACTCCTGCAAATTGCTTTCGCAGCAGAGAAGGGCATCGGGTGATGGTGTATTTTTACCACTTTGGATGGACGGCTTTTCGCGATTACGTTGAAATGGCTGGATGGGTAGGAAGTGTCTGCCGGGAATCGGAAAATTTATCATTGTCAGAAAAAGTCATGGGAGAATTTAGTTCTTTTTGTAAACAATGTTCACTCGATGTAACTCGATAAGTCAATTAATTATTTCATTGGTATTATTATTGTTATAAAAGTTACAGTTTTAAACAGAAAATAATTAACAGTATTTTTTTTCTATCATTGAATCCTATTTAGGTTAAACTCATCAGTTTGGGATATTCGTAAAAAAAATGCCCTAAAAATAAAATCAAAGAGAATAGAATTACAAACGGCACCTACAGCCTAAACAAAGGAAGCATTTTTCCTCGCTGGAGGCTAAAATTGAAGAAAATAAAGCTCGGGTAAATTTACTGTACCGTTTACTAACTTTCCTTTTAAAATACTGTCGTATCTTTGTGTACTGAGAATTTTAAACTAAATTCCCTATAAAAGTCATTAAGTGAACTATTTTACAATAATTACAAAATTTTTATTTAAAATCCTTACAAACTGGGTAAAAAGTTACTTAGTGCGTCGTAAAAAGTTTTTTCGTGGATTCACTACACTTAGCTTTCATAATTTTTGAAGCTGCATTAAATGTAGTAACTGTACTATAGTGACTATAAAATAAAAATATTCTAAATGATCGTAACTTTAATAAGATATAAAATACGATAGCAGCATCAAGTTTTACTAATGTAAAATTTATATTATAGAATTCCAGAAAGGAAGTAGTTGTTTCACAAAGTGTTTATTGTTTAACAACCAATTGAACGAATACCAAGTATAATAAAAACATTAATCAAAAATTCAAGCAACAATTCAAACACCAATAAATAAGATTTTTAAATCCAATCAAATAAGTGACAGATGCTAATGCATAAATATAATAAACTTACATCACGAGCTAACGAAAAGTCAAGACAGACGAATATTGTCAAGCCGGTGCTATTATTGAATTAAATAATACCGAGTTCAAGTACATCTCGTCAAAGCTGTCTGTCTCGTGGGCAGTGGAAGACTTCGTTCGTAATCGGATCATACGACTGTATAGTCGAGAAAACTTACCGAGAAGCTAGATGTATTAAAATTCGAGTGGTACGTATAAAGTATTCAGTAGTTGACAATAGGGTTTCCATATCTACCGGGATGGTTAATAAATTTTATCCCACCCATGTGCAATTGTTAAAATTTCGTTTGAATTTTAAGTGCTTGCAGCGTATATGTTACGAGAATTAATAATTTCACAATAAATTAATATCTCAATATCATATGGTGGATTAAACGTTGTGTAATAAAGAAACTTGATATTACGCTCCTAAATTACAGAGCAACGTCCGGTTGAGTATGAATATTTAAAATCCCATTTTACGACGCACTTTTTAATCACCTTAATTACATCCACTCCAAGAGATGAAATTGTTTCAATTATTCACACAATGGTTTTTTTTTTCTTTCGAATTATCGCGAGCGCTGCAAAGTTTTCAGTTCCACTGTTTATTTATTTTTTTACTTCAAAGCGTCGACTGTATCAGCCGTTGAAAGAATTTTCAAAGAGCTTATCGCTTTCAAAAAATTATGTCGCCAAAAGAAAACCTTTCAAATTATTGTGCGTACATCAGTCCAATGCGATAGGAGGGTTTTAATATTTTCACACGCGACCGATTCAGTGTCGTAATGCGTTTTGTGTGTCACCTATGACGAGAATAAATCACATTAATCATTGCTTCTGTGTTTGAGCTTTACTTTGAAGCCAAATGCAGCACGTGTAACGTGATACAAAAGTTTTTCACTCGGTGAAGGTTGTACACACGTAGAAATAAAGCATCAGAACAGGCGAAATTCAATGTTATCCTAAAAGTGCATCGTAAATAATTTAAAAGCACGAAAAAACGGAATAACAGCGTTGAAAAATTATCTCACGATTTTGCATATTCATGAAACGTTGCACGAAAAATTCATTATAAGCGTAAAAAAACTACATAATTCCATTTTAAGAGATTTAAATTGTACCCGTATATTGTACGAGCGAGTACAACGTTCCTGCATTATAAAGGGAATGTATTATCCCCCAACACTTTTAGGATGAGAAAACTCTCGCTAGATCTTGCTGACGAGACGTTAAGTTTAAGGGTTTGATTACGAAAATAACAAATGGAGAAAAAAGGATGCAGAAAAAAATCTGAAAAACTAAATTTTAATTCACTTGTTTGTAAATGAATACTTTCTTAACTCTCGATCGAAAAAGAACAAAAAAGAGGAAAGAAGAGCCTACATGGTAAACAAAATGCAATCAGTTAATAGTCCAGAATCCGAGCGCTTTAACCACCTAATTTCGAGCAAAGTATATACACACTCACGGCGCATGTGGCACAATTTCGCGAAACTGCTATACACATAGATAGAGACCAAGTTAATTACCGTGGGCTTTGAATTCCTTTTCCCGGGAGTGGCTCTCTTGGCGCCGATACTTTAATTAAGGATAAACCAATCTGCCTTTCCTTTGTTGAATCTCCCTTTTTTTAACCGATGAAAAAAAATCCATCTCGTTTTTTCTTTTTTCCCCGTTTCTGGTCAACGTGCACTTTTTGCAGTGCTGCGTTATTTTTTGAGTTGAGGATCGATGGGAGAACGACAGGCATGTAAGCGCGTAAATTTTTCTTTATTAAAAATTTTAATAAGTGCGATCACTCGTTGACGCAGGAGCGTTTTCCCTTTTATTTTTATTATTTTTTGAGCATCGAACGATCCATTTATCAACTCTGTCCGAGGGATTTTGCGAATATTTATTTTTCGAGCTCGAGGATACACGGTTATTTCATGCGTGTTTTGCAACTGACAGATAAAGCCTGGTGAGTTATCGTCATCCGAATTATTATTGCGATTCTACCGCGCAATGCTATTAACAAAATGGTACCTTTTTTCAGGGTATTTAAAATTTTTGGTTCGAGAGTGCGCTTTTAATTGCTCGATAGTAACATTCGTAAGTAACATCTTGGCCGGATGTTAAGGTAGGAGATGGCGAGGATGGTTTGAGTGCAGCAGCGTAAAATATATACGCGCGTGTCTGGAGTTTCCCGCGAATATAATGGCCACCCCTTCCTTCTGGCTGAGAGTAGCAAATGGGTGGTTCTTCCGGGACGCTTCTTTGTGGGAAAGTAAGCTGGGAAACTGGAATTTGGATGAATTGGGATTAAAAATGGCCTTACTTTATAATAATTTTACAGCTGATAGTAGAAATCTGAAAAAAATAATTAATAAATATACAATCAGTAATTTTTCTTTAGTTGAGAAGTTTTTAGTTATGCAAAAAATTTTTACTCAACAACTAATATACCTATATATACTGAGAGCGTCATAAAGACTGTTTTTTAATTATTTAAATTTAGTTTTAAATGTCAAAATCGTTCCCAAAGAGTAATCAACAATTCTGTTATTCCTCATTATTTTTGTAAAATATTTTGTACAAACGTATATATGTGATGTTGATTAAAACCTGTCACCTCCATTTTCAAACTGTACTGACTCAAAAATATATTAATTAAACAAAAAAGTCTCCAATATTGCAATTTGTTTTTTAAATTTCGTGAAATCCCGCGAAATCCCGACTAAAACAACGGCCGTTTGAGCCAATTCTGAAAGTGAAATTTACAACAATAGGCGTGTTGATTCGAAATTAATCGAACGTCCCGAGGTGGATTATTAGCTGCAGCGCGCCTGCAATCATAGATCACGTTAGCACAAATATTACTACACGGCGCCTCCAGCTCCTGCAGCTGCAAATTATTTTCCTCTCAATAGCCAACAGCAACGAAAACAATAATAACAAGTATAACAGCCTCTCGTTTGTAGAAAGGGAATAAAAGTTGAAAATCAAGTAGGTATAAAGCGACAGATTCCTCGAGAAGTAGGGGCATTAGCATAACAACTGTGGAGTCTGCATCTGGAGGCAATGAAATTACGAGCTTATTAAATTAAGCGGACGCGTATCGGCCATTATCAGGTATACATTCGAGGATGTGTTGTGTTGCAGTGCAAAGTAGGTGCACCAGCTGGGGCTCGCTCGTTTTAGACGATATAATCGATTCGCAAGTGCCTCCGGTTCCTTTGACGTTTGAATGAGCTTTAATATATATATTCGCAGGCTGCATTGATCGCCTGTTTTACTCGTTTTTTGTTTCAAATTTAGAGATTCAATAGGCTTTTTTAAAAGTTTTTCTTGCCTTTCATCAAGAATTGCTTGCATTTAAAATAAGAAGTTATAGATCATGTTATTCAGCACCAATTTTTTTATCTTTTATTATTACGAAATCCTAGAGATTTGCAAATTTTCAGGAATATCTTTTATCACCAGTAAATATTATGTTTCATATTTTTAAGCTAAAACTTGAGCTCTAATTGTCTGACATTTCAACAGCTCATAATTCAAGCACGCTAATGGTCAAATATTAATTTAACCACAGCTCGCTTGGCTCGGAGCAACTCTCCTCATTATTATAATGAATGAAAATAATTTAAACTATCATCCAACGCATGCCTGTATGACCACGCATGCAATTAAAAGATAATTATTCTTCTGCTTTTT
Organism: Copidosoma floridanum; assembly: GCF_036245765.1. Taxonomy (NCBI): domain Eukaryota; kingdom Metazoa; phylum Arthropoda; class Insecta; order Hymenoptera; family Encyrtidae; genus Copidosoma; species Copidosoma floridanum. The sequence goes on along the minus strand of NW_028321907.1, from coordinate 11,399,006 downwards.
AATTTTCCGAGAAAAATCGTGATGCAAATAAGCTCGTTTATTTTATTTCGTCAATAAAATACGTAACGGCATGGCTATCGTTTCAAGCGAACGGCAATTTTCAAAAATTAATTAAACTTTTATGAAAATCTTAGCTGGATTTCAATTAACTCCTAGTCATGTGTCTCACCGAATTGCTTGAAGCTATACACGACCGCTGCAGAAATTTCTTAGTATAACAGACATAAAGCTCCCTCGCCGGCTTTCTCGCTTTCTCCTTGTCTCTCCGGCAAGTTCTTCGGAGTTATGCTCGCTTATATTCGCATTGGCCAAAACTCCAAGTAATGCAAGTGAGAATTGAATGCTCGTCTCAATTGTTCAGTTATAAACATCCAACTTTGCACGCTGATTGAGCCCTCAAGCTCGGCTATCCTCTGATTAGTTCAATTTTTCTTCCTGGTTTTACTTTCGAGTTACTTTTACTTGAATCGGAAAAAATGTAAAAGAGCTTTCTTTCAATCATGCCGTACTGGAGCGTCGAATCTTTCTTACAAATGTATGAGTAATAATTCGACTCGGGCACAATCATCTTATAGATTTTTAAATATTTTAATTTAATCTTTTTCTGAAACTAGATTTTTTTCCTATTAAAGGCGCAGTAAACTTCCAAAGGTAAAAAAATAAAATGCTCAAAGGAGAACAACACTATAATAAAAAGAATATATTTAATGAAAATACACTACTTTTTAACTAATGCATACATCATAAATAATTTCCTTCATCATCGCTCACATTGATGAAATAATTATCGATCTAATTAAAACCTTAACGAGCATAAATACGTCAGAAAAACGTGTGATTTTTTACACCATGATATTTTTAGGGGTAATTTTTTTTAGTGCCCAAGAGCTTCTTAGTTTAGCCAAGAACAAGCATCAGCCTTCTGTGGGTGTAATTAATTAAAATTTAATTTTTCTTTGTAAGTTTTCCATCTGCTTTGTTGCCCTTTAAAAGTAGAGAAAAATATTAACAAGCTCTGTTTAAAAAATCAACTTCAGAATGAACCCTCATTATTCTTCATAATTAAATTTTCACTGGCTCCGTTTTTATGGTAATAAATTAAAAAACAGCATTTTAGCACAGTTAAAATCTATGCGTTTATCAGCCTTGAAAATAGTTGCTCTAATTTTACATTTCAACATAAACTTTTTTTTTACAAGACAATACAATATTTTTGTTAAAAATTTTTTGTTTCTACTCTATTAATAATTTAATATTCCATTAATTCTGCAGAAAAAAATATCGCATCATATCTTTAGAGAACACAAGTTTATAATCAAGTATTTGATCAAGTATTTAAATATTGTTTTTTACTCTTCCTTCAATATTGAGGTTTTTAAAGAAATATATTATGTTAAGAACTGTGTTAAAAGTAACAATGATAAAAAAAATTCCCAGCACAATTAACTTGTTTTATTTTTACAACAAAAATTTATCGCCATGTACTTAAAGACAGTATTTAGGACTGTGTCTACAACTAATCAACAAATAAAAAATAATCGCACAAAAATTTTTGGCACGTAATGAACGTAAGTACCTATTCGTAATTGACAATCAATCGATGTTCGTCTTTTGAGATAATGCAATAAGGCCCACGACGAAGATCCCACAGCGAAACTGCAAAATACGTCGCTTCGTAGTGCCGACATATCTTCCAAGTCTGAAAATCATCGCGTCGCGTACGAATAAAAATGTCAGCGACAGTGTGCCGACAGTCGAGATCACGTGCCGAATATCCGTTCGCATCAACCCCAGTTTTGCCAACGACGAAGAAATTCAGTCAAAATCGACTGGTAAAAAGTGAAGCACGTACACGCAACCGAGATTTCCATTCGGCCATCCGTCAATGAGAGCCTACATACGTACCGACACTACGAGACTCTTGGCACGAGTCACACCCGATATTATCACCTCCGGAAGATCTGCGCATACGTATACGATTTTCAGAAATGGAGAGAAAGTGCACAGAGACAATAAATAAAGAGACCTTCGATATCGGATCACGTCTACGAGGGCAATTTTTTTATTTATTCGATTCTGCAGTTCCAGGAATAACCTACGTTCATATGATCGGCTCGGGCTGGCACAGCGGGAAGTCGAGTAGGGCGAGCTGTCATCGGATAAAATAAAGTAATAACAGTAATAATAATAACACACGCATCAGGCAATGAAGGACGTGTCGATATAAATGTAGAGATGTATGGGTCCATAATATATGTTCTATCGATGCGACACACGACATGGATAGTGAGGAGAGTATGGGTATGCTGCTTTTTTTTTATCGAGTGGCACTTCATTGTTGTCCCTTTTCTTGACTAACATTTGCGTTTTAAACACGTAGAACACTATGATATCTAAACGCGATAGGAATCTTTCGAGCTCATTTTTTATATGAATTGCGTGTGTGAGTAACAATGGTTCAGTAAAAATTTCTGCAAAAGGGTGTACATTTTTAGAATACAACGTAATTTTTGCTCGCTAGCTTGGTATTTCATTTTGAAGAGACAATTTTGTTTTTCAGAGGTAGTTGCATGCGGTAAGTCGAACCCCATGTTTCGTGGAATAGATAAATCTCCTTTCGAAAACACGACAAATGTTGGCTGACAGGAATAATGCTTTAGGAGAGTTTTTAATTACCGAGATGACTAATATACAGAAAAGTAGATTTTAATATACTACACGAGACAGAAACATATTATGTTTCTTTAAATCAAATAGTAACGATTAACGTTTTGGTCGACTCGAGTGCTGTGTTGTGTTTGAGGAAAACAATTATATCCTGCAAAAATTGTAAGAAAAATTTTTATTATTATATTTATATAAAGTACTTTTTGCCTGTGCAGTTTTTCAATGAAATAATCACCACACGAGAGTGCCTCATATTTATCTCAAAGTAAAAAGTGTGATCCCCTAAGAAAATGTCTGTTTTGGGTGTAAAAACAATTTAATATAAAATGGGGGTTGTCCAGAATAGTAGGATATTTTCAACTACAGTACATATTTCATTTATTTTTCACAATGCACGTGCTTATAAAAAAAAATTTGTTTACCCCAATGCTCATTTATTTTGTGTTTTGTAACTAATAAGAGTAATAGTTAGATAGCATAGATCCACTACACTTTATAATATTGTCTCCCTGTAATGGTGAGCCAACTTTCTCGATACAATACGTTATATTGTTTGCCTTTTTTGTCAACAAGTTACCAACGAATTGCTTTTAGATTAATCTCTTACATTCTTGATTTTACAGTAACTTTATTTGCAGGAATTATCAACAATCTCAATTATTAAATTGCAAGTGTAGCTGGTTCATGATTATGGATTCTAATCGCAATAAGCAGTGCCGGCAGATGGACAGTAATAAGGGAAATCTTCAAAAGGAGCTCACACTTTATTGTAGAGTGTGCGGTGAACGTCTCCTCGATGGAAAAACAGCTAAGCAGCACGTACTTGCACACACGACGGGAAAGCCTTACGTTAGAAAATGAATGAATGAAAAATTTTTTAATAAGCCTATTGAAATTGCATACATATAGAGTGTTTGATTACCCTTCCCAAATATTTTATATCTCTTTTGTACTCATTTGCTCAATTCCTTCTACCCATGTCATTTCCTTTTTATCGTTTTCCATCTAAAATTTGCTTCTTACGTTTTAATCATTGTAACATAATTTAATTGTTGTAATTGTAATTATTGTATTAATTTATCGTAATGGAATAAACAGTTCGTAAGTCAAGATGGCATCCAATATCTTATTAAATCCTGTTGGAGTGAGGAAGATAGTCAAGTTTTTAAACTCTAATCTCGTCAGTTTTGGGATATTTTCAATATTTTTTTTCTTCTAACGAGTTTGACGGGAAACCATCTTGGTTTCGAAATCTTTGGCAAAAATTCTTGTACAAGTGATGTGTTGAGTTACAGCTCTATTACATCCATAGAAATCCATCGAGTTCAGTATGTACATTTTCAGTTATTAAATAGAACGAGTTTGTTTAAATATTTGTATTGCGTTTAAGTGATTTATACGTTATTTTTAATACATAATAATGCGATCTAGGTACAAAAAACTTAATTTTTCGTGGGATCTTCTGTGTTGAATATGTACCAAAAAACTCAAAGGTGCTTTAATTTTCAGAAAAACTTTGTCCGAACAGAAAAAAATTATTCATTTAGTCGAAAAAAGTTGTTAATTTAAAAAAGAACTTTCCAATGTCTTTAGAAAACTAAAAACAGATGACGTACCTCAGTTGAGTAAGAAATGTTAGTACTAGAATGTGTTTCCTAGTTACTACAAGTGACAAAGTGTACAGTGTATAGGGTATTGCATCACCAGAAAAGAAAATATTAAAATATGTATGTATATGTATACAATGAAATTAGACACAGACATGCATTTTAATCAATTTGGAGTTACCTGAAGAGAAATTTTTTAGGTAGTCTACTGAGTTTTGTAAGCTATTCACACGAACGTCGAAACATCATTGATGGAGCATGTGTGTTAGTCTGACGCCATTTTTTTTAACAATAGGCTATGTCTGTTCGTCTAGAATCTTAGCTGAGTTCACCGAAAAACAACCGAATATACCTATACATAATTTGTCTTTGTTAGCTATATCTAATGCTGCCAAGGCTGGGGCGCTACTAGGTGGTGCTGCCTCACTTTTCCACGTACATTACACACCTATTATGATATCATTAACGATATCTCTGTCGCCAAAGACTGTAAGTATATGATAAGTTGGAAACCATCTTGTACATGCATTGACTGTCAGTCGTTCATCAAAAACTGATTGCTGTTAATGATTTGTCTACAAGAAGTAAGTTTTAAAACTTTTTTTTAAAGATTACTGTAGAAACGTTTAATAATTTACATTTATACACTTTGTCACTTGCAAGAAAGAATTATCCACAGTCCTGCTTTTTGAGTCTTGAAAGAGGACAGTTTGGTTTTTCTCTCAAGTATAGTTATTCCTTTTATTCTTCTGAATTATCCATTTCAGCATAAGTGTTCGTCATTTACTTCAAAAGACTCGTGATAAGTGAATAATGCAATTAAGTTTTTAGTTTTTCTTTGATGTTCAAGGGCACTGAGCTTAACGACGTAAGGTCTTGATTGCATTTAAGGAACACTATCATTAGTAATTTCAGTATTTTTAAATTTCGAAGTAAATAAGTAAGTTTTGTTTCAGTGATGTAATTTTTTGATGTAAAACTTTGTTTCATATTTATATCCCTTAATCCATACTTTTGACTTATTACTAAGCTAGAATAATTTTTTCTCTGATTAAAGGAAAAAAAAAAATCGGTGAATATTATCGACCTCTGAGGTTGCCTATTCAAAGAAAAAATTATTGTGTTTCTATTGTCCCAAGTTTAACTATTGGACTCATTGTACTGAAAAAACTATGAGGAAATACTATAAAATTAACTTAAGAATAGAGCCAAAGTTTTAGTGAATTCCTTTATGTTTTCTCCATGACAATATCTTCGATGCAACAATTACAATTAAGAACAATATTTTTTCAACAGAAAAACGTTTTTCCGACCAACGAATCATGGAATCATCGCCACGTCAAACAATCAACAACAATAGCAGCGACCAGAAGAACGTACCTACTACTCAACTAACTGTACCGCAATTGGCTTCCAACCTAGATGGGGACGTCAACTGCAAGCAGAATTTGGACGATTCCTACCAACTGTGTGATACTGATTCCAATCCTGGTAGCCCAGAGAACAATGATGAAGTCAGCTCTCCCAGCCCCAAAAACAATAACAATACCAGCTTTTCCATCCGACCGGTAAACCGATACCGTTGCTATATGTGCCAATCAACTTACACCAAAGATGAGGTAATGAGAATGCATATACACGCACACTTTGACAAGAGGCCCTCCGAAAAAAGACGAGCCAAATAGTCATCTCGCTAAGTTATTTAACCATTTAAAAGACATCTTACTACATTTCATGTATCCGTTTTCATTATTGATGATAACTAAGTTGTTTCTCAAAAGTAAAAGTTCAAGAATTAATAAAATTATGGTTATTTTTTAGTTAAACGTGTGTCCGGAGTTTTAGACAAAAAATGTTCTTCTGCCTTTTTTTTGACCAAAAGCATCACTTGACACCTTGGATCCTTCCCAAAAATACGTACAAATTTGGTAAAATTAGTTTTTATCAAACGAAAAGAAAACATAACTCAGTGCAACTGGAAATTTTACTATTTTAAACTATTATTTAAAAAACTTTTTTCTTTAGCCACTCAAAAGTTTGAACTAATAATTATTGGTACAGCGTGGAATTTCGCGTGCAAACGTAATTGATAGAAATAATCTGTGCACGTTTCGTAATTTTTGAATTTAAAACCACGATTCAATGACAAGATTACTAATGACTTTTTAAAATTCAAAAGGAACGCAGCAGTAGTGCTTGTAGGGTTTTCTAAATGCAGAAGGTGAACGCCTCTGGAAACTTTTTCTCGACTCGTGTTGAGTTTTTTACGCCTCCCTACGGGAAATGAAACTTCTTACCTGCTCTGAAACAGCGGAAGGAAAATGTCAGTACGAAATCGACGAAGAATTCGATCAGTCCCTTGGATAAAGTTTCGCATGGAAATGTTCTTCGACTCGGATCGAATTTGCAAGTATACACGGGATGTAGATACATTTTTCATACGTTTGCAAACAGAGCGAGAAAGAGAGAGTAAGTATTAACTAAGTAATTTTTGACAAAAGTATCCCACTTCATGTAACTCAAACGACGAAAAAGTAAGTAAAAAAACCATTCCATCACTAGGAGTGTAAGGCTTGCTTGAACATCGTATATCTCACCGATTAAGCTAAATAACGATCAGCCCGTTAATTACCCATTCAACTGTTTACGATTTTCAACAGAGGACAAAAAGAGGGAATTAGTGGTTTTTCGAGTAATGCGATTGCGGTCGAGAAATTATTTGGCTTGAACGACATTGGATTATCCGCACCTACATGTATTATATGGTAGCTTGTTTACACCCTCCCTCCGCACGCCTATACCTCTTTTCTACGCACGTGTGCTCGAGCCCGTCGTGATTAATTTAATTTTATTGGACATGGATTTCTTGAGAATTGAAACGCTTTAGCGATGGACTACGACGTCCTCTAGAGCTTGTTATTATTATTATTGTAATGCCTCGTCAGCGGGGAGTTTTATTAACACGGGATTATACGGATTTTTAAGTCTTAAGATGCCTACAAGCACTTTTTTTCTTCGTCCGAGCCGGTGCAGGTACGTAGGTAAGAGGAGATAAATTATATTTTAAATTGGAAAAATTATCAAACACTTATTCTCGTTACCGTGAGCTTAGATTTAATTAATTTTAGAGAGCCAGTGCTATAATTAACCTTTCAACTATGTCGTTTCCATGACACATTTCATGCGTAATTTCAATATAAATTGTTTCTATATGTTCGAAATGTCGATGTAACGTTGATCCGTATAATAAACTAATTGTTACTAATAAGTCCGAACTTTCACATTATTGACGTTCCAATATTGAAAATGAGATAAGAGCCTTTTATCACTTGCACCTTGTGCAACTTACTTATGATTGAACTCTGCAGTAAACTTTGCTTTTTTATTTAGGTATTACTTGAGCTGTATTTCTAAATCAAATGAAAACCTAATTTACTGCCAACTTGTGGAGGAAAAAAAAAATATTGGCGCTACGTAGTAAACGTGATTGAACGTTGTACACCGTCTCTGACGTAAAAAAAATTGTTTCCATCGTATTTATCCAAACTATCCGTATGTAGCCCCTTGCGAGAGATTAAAAAATACTTTGACGTGTAAGCCTCGTTTTTATCATCACATCAATATTTACAATCAACTTGATGAAATTGGATCCAAAACCTCTCGATCTCGAGCAAAATTTCACAACTTCCTCAAAACTTTATACCTTACAGGTTCACTGAAACGTACACATGTGTAATTGCATGAAGAAGACAGTTATTTCTAAGCTTGTTATCTGCAATCATGTTACCCACAATGGAAGAATTGAAAACATTTTTTCGTTCAATCCTGTGAATTGGGACCACAGTCGCCAAGTGTTGAAAACACAGTTACCAGTAACGTGTAATCCGTATAACTTACTTGATTTGCTGTGAACTAATTATTAATTTATAAGCGCAGATTTCCAGCAGTGACGAGTGCATTGAAATTATCGGGCTCCTGTCTTATCACAGAGTTCCGAGGCTCTGTACGGATATTGTGATGGAATTAAGTTTCGCCGAGCGTGCAGGTGGTCTTATTCATGTGAGTTCGACCCCAAAATTTTGTCTGATTATGGAAAATACTTACTTTTGAGGTTGCTGTTTGAATTTAATTTATTCATTTGACTAAATATTCGTTGAAAACATAAAATCAGTACTCATACAAATATTTGCTTGCTAAAATGTCAGAATTGAGCCGGAAAAATTAATTTTCGCATGTGTATTAAACGCGTTTATGCATAAACATGTGTTAAATCAAATATTATTACACGTTTGCGTCCGTGAGCCCACATCCGCCTTATTGTAAAAAAAAGTTAATTATTGTATTTCTACCTACTCTTTGTACCTGTATTTGAAATAGATTTTCAAAAAAGCAATCCAAAAGTTAGTGATTTATCGTAATTCTTATTCGTTTATCAAATGGACTCTAAAATAATTGATAAGCAGTGCAAACAATTTTTTCAAAACTTTGCACAGAAAAACAAAGGTATAAAAAGGTTTTTAGGATAACATCCAGGATTGGTTGCCAATAGTAAATGGACTACAAATATGAGATCACTTATAATGTCACTATTACCAAACAGATGGTGAACAAAAAATAACCACAATATCTCATAGCATAGAACACTGCAGCGAAATCACTTGTGACGGTATTGAAATGTGATCATGGGTACACTGAACATTGTCGCAATAAACAATAAAACGCCCCATAGGAAACAAATGGAGCAGCAACCGCAGTCGCGAGAAATCAACCGATGCACGTCCGTAAAGACAGACGTAGCGGCATCACTGCCATCCAACGCAGATCCCACGTTATACACAGAATATGCAAACAAAACACGTAAATGTACAGTACACGTCCGCGGCGGTCCGCACGCACACACACACACACGCACACACGCACGCGTAACATACTCGGAGCCAACGAGCCGCTGCTAATTACAAAGCAACCATTCCCACGCTCTGACCTTGGCCTGCTGTTCCTGTGTTTCCACGTACACCCCCTGCACCTGATATAACCCTTCCCCTCCCCCCATATCCGCTACGCGCACTGAAAGCTCAGGCGCTGCGTTATTGCGCTCCACCTCGGAACCATCATTCGTCTCGTTTGCATCAAGCTGACGCTCGCCCCCCCCCCCCCATACGTATATGTATGCACGCACACCCACCCACGAGCTCATCCCCGTCCAGTCGGCACATCCCGGCTCGCTGTTTGCATCCATCAACCTGTCCGCATTATAGGTCGTACGAGGCACCAAAGCAGCGTGGAAAGTCGCGGGTAATTCCTGGTAACTCCTCCCCGTGGGCTGTAATACCATTGTACGCCGTGCGCGACTGCAACGGAGCTTGCCGTAAGCTCTTGCGTGCATCGCATCGTCAAAGGATTTCATTAACTCGGATTGTAGGCGATTCGTTTCATCAGCTGGATCTAATTTTGACTTTAAGCCTGGCACTTAAAAAAAAAATAAAAAATAAAAAAAAAATTTAACGATCGGGCAAACATAAGCCAATTGCTTGGAATTCATTAAAAACTGGACGAGCGCATCCTTTTTACCTTTGTCTGAAACCGTATCTATTTCTATATAGCTCACAGTGGACGGATTCACGTGCTTCGGACGTAATTACGGATTTTTTAATAATACCTGTTCTAGCTCTTTTCGATGTACCCACCACCGATACTACGAAGTTCATACTTATTTTAATCAAAGAACCCAATTGACGTTAAAATTTGTAGATTTACTCATTGAGTCGTAGTTCAGCTGAGAATTTCGTTAAAACTTTTGTTTGAGAAGCAATCGAAAGCGCTTGAAACAAGCTTCAATTTGAGTCCCAGTGGGGTAGAGAATATTTGTCTTGTCAAAAGTTACAGACAATTTAATCCACGCTGTTGGTTTGACGATTGTGTTGTTAATTTTCCACATGAAAACTAAAAAAAAATATGTTTCCAAATTTTATTGAAAATTAAATTTTTTTGGAGATATTTTACACTCGTGGTGTTGATCTGACGGGATAAAAACAAACCACGTAGGAATCGAGTAAATAATATTCATGTTGAAACTGTAACAATTTTGCTATGGTAATAAATGCAGCAGTAATGCTTTTCGTGCAACAGTGTGTTGTCATTGACATGGAATTATTCACTTGTTCAATATTTGAGAGAAAATTAATGATAATTAAACACTTATTGATGTGGAAATGCAATCCTAGCCAGTGAATCTTGCAAAACGATAAATAGACACGTAATTAAGTACATCCTATCCTATGGCACAATGTACTGAATAATCGATTGTTCTTGATGACCAACTCTAGATCAGACGAAGTTTGATTGATTCATTCTAAGATAAAGTAAAACGTATCACTATAGATTAAGCAACATGAGACTCTCGAAATATTATGCCGAAATTCACGCAGATAAAACTCATGTACGAGCTCTAAAGACGATAAATGTGTCGATGCTAGTTGCGACGGAATCGCTCAAATACGCAAAGCCAAAGGTTCAGCTTCGAATTGTACACGGCACAGAGTGATGCGCAGCCATAGGTGGACGGCTGATGGATGTGACGCATCATTCATCGTTGCCAAGTAAACGAGAAGCCATTGGACACACATTCCGGATAAAGGACAACTAGAACAAGGCACAACAACCTGTGCACACGTGAAACGGCGCCCATCTGAACTCTCCAAAGATATCTCTCTGTACATGAGTATGGGGCGAGTTCCAAGTTTCACTCGAGCTTTCGGGTGTGGACTCGATTGCCTCGCGTGCAATTAATTTGTCGCGCCCAACGTACGTATACGGCCAAAGTGAGGATATGCAATCGGAGATTGGAGCTGACGTGTTCAGCCGATCTGCGCTAGAATATATTTGTGGTCGGGTATTTACGAGGCTTTGTATAGGTGTGTATTTGCGTATGCATTATATACACGATCACGCGAGACTGGAGACCAGGGGGTGCATTATAGTCAGCGCTGGTTTGTGATCGTTACTGCGTATTAATCCGTTACAACGGGTTGGAGCATTTCAAGTGTATCGTGCGTTTATCACTGTCTTCCGTAATGTTGCACGTACAATACACGGGCTATAGCTCTACTTTTACGTGATTCGGATGGCCCATCGAGTTCTATTCAAAAGTCACCCGATTGTCTTGGCATTCAAGCAAAAATACCCTTTTAAAGCTGTAATCGGTGTAAAACTGATGCCACGCAACGTTACGATTTGACGAACAATTATTCATCCAGCGTTAAAATTGTGTAGGTTCTGATGCATGTCATTAGTACCAATCATCATCAATTGTAGAATAATGCGCGTGTGCAACGCGCGTCATCGTAATCATGTACTGCATTTATTATTGATTTAATACGTGTAACACATGATTGGCATTTAAACCGGTGAGGATTAATTAATAAGCTTTCCTTGGGCTTCGGTATCTTTTATTAATAATTGAAGTATCTACTCCTGCATGGAAATTGAAAGAAACAAAAACAAAAAAATGTATTTTTAATCATTTATTTTTTAGATGTAAATCTACTAAATGCATTTAATTAGTAAAATCGAGTGCAGTCTACTGAACTTTCAAAAAACAATTGTTTGTTTGAAAAGGTCTGGGATGTTTTTTTTATAGAAACACAAATGTGATTTGCATATATTTGAGATAAAGATTGCCTGTTCACATGTATTCCTACGTGAAAAAGAGCGAGGAAACGGATTTGAAATCAAGAAAAAAAGTTTTTACATACCGTATCGTTTTACAAAAATAAAAGACTGAGCCTTTTCCTATGCCTTCATCAGCCTTCTATCGGAAAACTCGTCATACATAAAGCGCGTCTGGGAAAGTGCATGAAATCGACGTTCCAACTATAGCCAAGCGTACACTACACCGAGAAAAAGGAGGCAACAAAGAGGAAAAAAAAAAAAAAAAAAAAAAAAAACAGAGAAGACCTTTTTTTCTTGCTCCTTATTTTGTTATAACTGATATCGCCGATGCATCAGCAACAGTGGCAGCGTCTCGTTTTTCATCCATTCAATTAAGCGTCCGGGCCTTGTCTTTGTTTTTGACGAGGCTGTTCTAGCCAGTGACGTGCGCTCGCGCCTGAAAAAAACTTTCGGCTGAAGCTGCGTTCTTGGCCTGTCGACGTTTTTGGCACGAAGAATCGCGGATGATGCCGGGTTATTAATTTTTTTGCCACGGAAAAATTGTACGTTACATCGTCCGTCGGGTGTACAGTGCAATGTGTATGATTGATAATTGGTCGAAATTTTTACACGGAGCAAGTCGTGTGTTCTCTTCGTGCGAGAGGAAAAATAATGAGCGGAATTTTACACAAGATTTTACCTTCACTTCCAACGATATAGTTGAATCCAAATTACGGTATATTAATCACCTGACACGATTACAGTTTTGTGAAGAATTGGTCCCATCATTTTTTATACCAGTATCGTTGACGTACTGTTGATTTGTAAATTCATTTATCATTTTTTAAGAATACATTTTATTTCTTCTTTTTTTCTTTTCTTAATTTAATTTATTAAAGTGGTTATCGTATCAGTTGCAAATAAAAAACATTTAAAAAATGCATAAAATTCATAAAAAAGTACTATTTATTCATTGAAACTCCAAATTTTAGTATAAGTAAAAAATTTTAATCATGAGTCAATCATCAGTTTATAGTCACATAAAAAAAATTAATAAAAAGCCAACGTTTAACGTACAATAAAAAATCACGAAACTTGCGTTTTCTCAGTCAACTTTCGATAACTCTCGATTAAATTCTGAACGATCACTCGTCCGACAGTGTAGAAATCATTATGTTCAAAAATTGCACGAACGGTAGTTTATATATTCCAAGAATTTCGTGCAATAATGCAAATAGTATTTCACTCGTATAGGCCGAATTCACAACACAGAAGAATTCTTGTGGTGTTTAACTTGTCTACTAGCTGCATGTTCTGAAAAATTTACCAGATAACAGTGCAACGTTGAAAAAAAGTGCTATGACTATAATTATGATCCTATGGGTACTTTTCAAGGTAATGTAAATGAAAAACTAATAAAAGGACTAGCTGGGTAGGGAGGGTAAAAGTTCTTCAAACGAGTTTTTCACTAACTATGTGGATTGAAAGAAAATGTAAAAAGATATCCTTATGCCAAATTTCAAGTCTCTATATCACTCTCAGCAAGTGTGATCGATCAAACAATGTTTCGTTTTTTTTTTTTTTTTTTTTTTTCCGGTTTAGTGAGAAAAAACTGATAGATTTATAAACGTGCACTTTTAAATAAAAATTCACAAATTTTTTTAAATTATTGGTACTAAATTGAAATTTCCAGACACGATCAAAATTTAAAAAAAAATTTAGTAAGAAGCCATTTACTATTACTCATTTCACATAGGTCCAAAAAAATAAAAAACTACTATTCTGGTAGTTACTTTCATTGTCACTGCGACAAATAATCCTAAAAAAAAGCTCCGCAAAACCTCTACTAAAAGTTAGTTCTTAATTATGGTTTTATCGAGTCTTGCACATTTATTAGTTGTGATTAATATGCAGAGAAATATAAAAAATTTCGTTTTTTATTTTTTTTCCGTCTGTTTCTCAACTTTAAAAACCTAGAAAATTCCTGGTGATACATTTTCGTTGTATTATTTGAAAGATAATTTTTGTAAGAATTTTTGAATATTTTAAATGTTTCTAAAAACTTGTATTTGAAGCCAAAAACTTTCAAAAAATTTTTGTTTATTTTTTCATCAAACAGTTTTTTTTTTAAATTAAAGTTTAAGTTGTTAACACATAAAAGTTGTAAAAAAAATCTTTACACACTTTTATTTTTACGAAAAACAATTTTTTAATAATAAATATCGTACCTGATTCAAATTCTCTTATGTCTAAACTTAGGAAAAAAATGATTGACAAATAAAAACATTTCGGGAGATTCAAAGAACTACTTGGATCCTCTTTTGAGGATGATGTATCTTTTTACTGTCAATAATATAAAGATTAATGGGTATTAATTATACGTCGTATTTTCGCATCTAAAAAGGTTTCTAAGGCTCTCCCATGGTAAAAAAAAAACTTTGATGAATTATACAAAAAAACTATGAATATTTCACAGATTACACTCCACATGGTTACTTCTGGTTGAGAATAAAAAGAAGAATGCAGAAAATTCAATACCATAAAAAAATATGAAGAAAAGGAGTCAATAGGATTTTCTGGACTGTTTACGCTGCCAGGACGGTAGGGGGACTGTTGGAGAAGTCAATACCGAGCCGATCGAAAAAATGATGGATCACATACGGAACTGTGTCATTTCCATCTACCCACTTTTCTTTAGTGCGTGCGTGTGCATGCGATTCACCAAAACTGACTGGGTGTCTAATACTTTTTGGTGTCGAAATAGTGATTAGTGTTAAACTTTTTTAGAATATGTGTGCAGCTAATTTATTAGTAGGGGTATATCTTTTTTGGCTAATATGATGTTTGGCCCCAAAAACGATTTTCAACATTTTCCAACTGCTCAAAAATTAACTTTAAGCTAAGTCATATGTTTAAAATTTTTTAAACTATTTCAACTCACTAAGAAGTTTTTCAGTTTTCAACATTATTCGGATCAAACTTTTGTTACGTCGAAAAAAAAAAAAAAAAAAAAAAAAAAGAACAAATGTTCCTGGAGTAAAAAAGAGCCCTAAAGCTGTCTTCACAGCCCAGATAAAAGAAAAAATCTTTCACCCACTAAAATTCCTCTAGAGAGAAACATATTTCATTCTCCACCACATAAAAATAATATAGTATTAGCTTTTTTTGGCATTAGGAAGAAAAAAGAGAGAAAAAATGTATGTAAAAAATTAACGACATCCGATCTTCAGAACCGATAGATCGCGTGAAATAAGCAAAAATTGCTTTCCAGCTGAAACCACGCCGCGGGTGCCTTACACACATGCATACATTATAGTATAGAAACTCCAATTTCAGAGGCACACACCTCGAACCCACCCAAAAGCACATAACGAAGACCTCACCAGAGGTAACAACAGTCGTTGGCCGTAATGTTGAGTTATCGTAGAACGGAGGGAGAGAACTATTCTTCAATTTTTTTTATAATCCCAGTATTTCCTCGAGGCGTAGGCGTGAGTCAAACTATCAACCTATTGGTGCGATCATAAGCGTCGTGTCCCATGGGTGGCTCTTTGAGCTTTGAAACGGTTCCTCCAGGCCGTAGTTTGCTGCTTTGTATACCCAGAGGGGCAAGATTCGTAGGTGCGCACGCGAAGGGAGTCGCAAGGGTGTGATATAGATGTCTGATTATCTCGCTTAGGGCTACAGGGTCTGGTGGAAGGGAAATTGGTCGATTTTCTTTTATTTTTTTGTTCCTGAGTAAACTGCAGCTGAAAGGGTTATTGTTTGCTCACCATTAATTTCAAGTGGTCGATGTTTGTTAGACATGAATTGTTATTTGGATGATTGATGTGTTGTCGTACAGTTGAAGTGTCTTGTTATTTGTATTGTTGTACGAGGTGGACATTTTTTTTTTTTTTATGAAACTTGGCTATACAAGCCTTGAATAAAATTTTCTCTAATAGAAATCATCGGGATAATTTCTTTTAGCTGCCTCTACAGCCACAATAAATGCAATTGTAAAAATCTCTGAATATTTGTATACGATCCTATACCCGGATTCTCGATGGATGTCTGTCATATTTTTTTGTTGCGCACAACCCAGCAACAATCCCAAAGCTTTGTGAATCGAATTTCGCTTACATACAAAGTGCTGTTGTAGTATATTTACAACGCCATGGATGCACGCCTAAATGTTCTCCTTGAATTGGTACACAAATCAAGTTAAATGCCACAAATGGAATAAAAATCATAAAGTGGTGCTCACAAAAGCTTTCGATTTTCTCGCTCACTTTTAAAAACAACTTGTCACTCGCGTGTACTCGACAAAATGCATTAAGCACAGGCAAAAGGCTTCCTCGACGTGCATGGGAAATTAAATTAAACTCGTGTCCATCGAAAACTTTTTGGATTTTTTTCTTTTATTTATTTACCCTTTGACCTCGACAATAGAGTCCTCGTAAACTCGGGCTAGTGTACATGCAACTGCACTTTCGCGTTCGTTGCTCTGCAAAAACGTCCAATGAAAGTTCATGCGCAATCTGCATTTTGAAAAATCGCCCTCGACGGCAGAGCAAACGTAGTCGTACGAAAAAAAGGCGCAGAGAAAGCGTTGAAAAAAGTGGATGGATTTATGTAAAAAACTAAAATTTTGCATACAAGGAACGAGTGCTACAATTTTCACCAAAAGTAAGAGTGCTGTTTCTGATGTTGCTAATTTTTTGTTTTGTACAAGTACATTTTTATTACTTCAGAGAAAAATAAAATCTTTTAAATTATTCTTGTTACTTTCTTGAATTTTTCACACAACGATTTTTTTAGTTTTTAACTTCTTTTATTTTAATATCGCAAAAATAGTTTTGAAAAATTTTTTTTTTTTCTTAGAATCGGAAAATAATTTCAATAATGTTGATAAAGAGTAAGAATAATAAAAGTATAATGAATCTTTGTTAATACAAAGTGGTTGAAGGGATATTTTTGAAGTCTCCAAATCACGTAGTTATTATTTAATTTTTTAAATTTACACGCAAAAACAATTTTTTTTCGATTTTTGAAATGACAGTGTAATGTTTCGTCACTTAAGGATAAAAGAAAGTTATTAATAAATACATTTTTTTTAAAGTCCCACATGACTACTATCCGTTTAATAGAGGTAAACATTTTTCAACTAATACTATTATTGAGTTCTGTAATCTTTGGATGAATAAAATAAATCTTCCCCACTGGCAAACTACAACTACTAGGTTGGGTGATATAAAAACGAAGCTATTTCCCAAAGCAATGACAATATTTTAAAGTAATGCAGAAATACATTAACGTTCGTACATACAGTGGAAAAAACACCACACGTGATCCTCCCTCCGAAAGCCGACAATTCACCTGTGCTGACGGTATAAAAAAATTACATGCATTCCTATAAACGCGAGCACGAACCACCAACCACATTCTCTTTCGGTAGGTCCACCCCAAACTATGTGCGACCCAGTTATTTCACGATTTCGCGTACACAGGGTCAGCCAAGCGTTATACGCCTACGCACATTCGCGTGCCGACAATGAGAAACGAGAAATCAAACATATGCGAGCTGTTTGGCTGTAAAAAGTTGTAGCTTATATGTGCTGTACCATCTGATTACGGAGCAGAAACCCGCATTGATTTTTTCGGTGCTCTCACGGCTTAGCGTAGTATTCTCGCGATATAAAGCAGCCGTCGGGCGAACAAATGATTAAGGGCACGCACGCACGTAGGCACAAAGCCAAGAAGAAATAAAAGGGGCGACGACGAGAAGTCAATTGCGCACGGAGAAACGGAAGAATGGCAGAGGCCGCTCCACGGACCCGATGCGGTCTATTGTACTGTTATGGTTGCCGGTCGAGATGCTACAATGGGTCTTAATGCCGGTCGCCGTTGCGTTTGTTAATGACTTTGAAAAGTTGTGGCTTTGCGGATCGAGGGATTGGAGATCAGTTGGCCGTGCAGGTGTTTGATTTTTTTTTTTGCGTTTAAATACTCGTGAAGTACTTAATCGGTGCTTTGGAGATACTCTGGTAAGCTTGGACGGGGAAAAAGATGCTGCGAGTGGTAGGAAATGCTTTTTCAGTTTTGTAGAGGCTTTTTGGAGACAAAAATGTTTTTTTGGTTAAAGTGCAGGAAATTTTACGGTATTCTGAATTTTTATTGAGATTTACGTGAAATTTTCTGCTCACTTATGCATACATATTTTTTCTACGAGCAGCGTTCTCACACTTATTGTGGTTTGAATTGAAAATTTCACTTGAGCGAAAAATAAGAACTGCTTCAAGAGTCAGGATGAAAAATTTTCAATTTGCAAACCTAACTTCTTGGAGCTAATTAAAACTTTTTGCCACTAGGGAGAGAAAGACATCCCTTTTTTTTTTTTTTTTCACATTATGTTTTGCACGAAGATTTTTGAGACCCAGATATTGAAAAATTCAATATTGTACACGTTGACACATAAAAAAATATTTTACCGTTTAAAAATTCAGATGTAAACGAAAAAAAAAATGTTGTAACAAAAAATTAAAATCACTTTTATCAAAATACTCAGAACCGTAGCTTTACCACGGCAAAGTACAATAACGACCCATGTCGACGGAGATACAGTACAGTTTTCCAAAAAAGAAGGAGGAGAAAAAAGAAAAGCCCTTTGCAGAGTCCCGAGACTCGGGGACAATGTCTTATTTATCCCAAATAGATCAGAAATTGTACGGGAGAGATCTTGAAATGGCACAATGAAGAAAAGCCATCTGATAGGGCATGGAGGGAAGACGTTTGTTAAAAGGGAGAAAAAAAAGGATCCAAAGCACCTTACAGCACAGCAGCTGATAAACGCCAACGCACGTCAGCCAAATGTTATTGAAAACGCCAACGACAATTGTCAGATCCCCTTCCCTCTTTTTCCTCCATGTCCTTTTTGCCAGGGGGATTGGGAAAAATAACAAAGGAGGGCAAAAATGGACCTCTTTTTTTTCTTCTTTAATTTACGCCTCCATTTAAAAATATATACAGCCCATGCGGTCCCTATTGGTCGCTATGCGCTTCAAACGGGCATCCAATTACGTATTTCCGGTTTGCTAAGAAGCACATTCAAAGAACGCCCGAAAGAAAAAAAAGGAGCTGTCAAAAATACAATGCAGACGGCCCGAGTAATTATGAAGATAGCGCGTGGGGCTTTTTTCAATGCGTATTCGCGAATCAGAATCCTAGCTGTGATTCAGTCATTGTAGTGAACCAGAGGTTCGGATAATGCATGTTTGCGGTTGCAAGAAATTTTTTTACTGTTTCTTTTTTTTTTTTTTTTTTTTTTTTTTTTTTTTTTCATACGAGACACGTGTTGCTAAACGAAAATCGGGGCGCGCAATATGCAAACGACCGCGTGTTTGGTGCCAGATTTGGGATACTGTAAACGGAGGGAAAATAGAAAATTTTCATTCTCCGATACTTACCGTGCGTCAAACAAAAGTGAGATGACGAATCATCCCAAGATCGACTTATGCATAGATTGATGATGATTAATTTATCCGATGATACATACGGAAAAAAAGTTCGTATTTGTCATACCAAGAAAAGAGGGATCAATATAAAACAACAGTCACATAAAGATCGATGCAATAACAAGCGTAATACGTGAGAATGATGTGACTGTTACCTTCACCGAGTAGCAGATCAATTTGAACGAGATAATAACGAGTCACGGCTCTGCTCGTCATTGAATTTACCGCGATTCGCTTTCTCATGATTATAAACGTGCTGATTGAGTTTTGGCAAAATTATCGCGTACGTTTACATGTACCGTGCTCAATCAAAATGATACAAAAAAAAAAATAAATAAAAAAAAGCTCAATAAATTAATAAAAATGCAAATCCGTGCAATAGCAAAAAAACTAAATTAGCCACCCCTCTGTGTATGCAAGACACGTCCAAATTGTAATATATTGTAAATTGTCAAGGAGAAAGAAAAAATGTTTAATTTAACGAAGATTCTCCGGGTAGAAATGAACAGAATGCGCCAAAGGTCACGGCTCTGGAGAGCAGTGCCAACACGCAAGCCAGAGACCACTCCAGCAGCGGGGTGTATACAAATCGCGATCGGGGTGCTAAAGATCGTTGTGTGTCGGAAGAAAAATGGGGGGAGGAAAAGAAAAAAGAAAAAAAAGATGTGCATGGAAAAAAGTAAGCAAACACTCACTTGGCTGACTATTCCTCCGGAAGTGGTCCAGCAGGCGATGATTATAGTCCCGCGAAATTAAGATGCACACGAACGCAGATAACACGCACGTGCGTCCACGCCAATAGGGAGAAACAGATAGAGAGAGAGAGGTTAAGAGGAAAATATGACACTTGAACGTCCGCTTACAGGATGTATTTTCCGAGAGTTAAAAAAGAGTCCAGCCTAAAGAGCAAGCCTCGTGGGATAATAAGCGAGTGCTGCGTGTCCGTGTACGCGTGCGGCTCACCGAGCGGTTAAAAGACAAAGTGCGCGCTACGAGCTTGCGGCCCGGCTATATACGCTGGCCTTCCCCCTGCCAGAGCCAGCGGTAACAGCGCGCGCACTCGCACCTGTGCTTGCGCAGAGCTTCCTCCCGCGAAGCTTCTCTCCCCCTCCCCCCTTCAATACGGATGTTCAGTTGCCCCATTTGGCTAGTTCCTAGCTCGCGTGTCCCTTTTTTCTCATCCCTTCCGGAGTCTGCGTGCAGTTCGTGCGGGTATATAGGTGATGTTTAGGTGGCTCGCTATACCTATACGGCTGTATTGAGAACTGGCTCGCGGATGGACCTTGCAGCGATACTGGGGTAGCCTTTTTTTTCATCTTTGGGATGTGCTCCATACCTGGTTTTCCTCGGCTCGTGATTTATGTGCCAAAACTTGTTTTTATGAAATCTAATCTTTTTTTCCCTTTTTTTCCTTTTTTTTTTATCCAACGTAATGAAAAATAGAGGACCAGTGAAAGCAGCAGCACCTTTTGTTAGCGTTTTAATAGGCTGGTCATCTATGAAACTTGGGTTTTACTCCCCTGACCAAGCCAACCATTCAACGTGTGTATCAAATAATGATGGTATCTGTTTGAGCTTATAATACATGAGCTCATATAGTCTCACGGGATAAATTAATCCTTTACGAACGACGGCATATGTGTGTACACACGGATGGATAATGAATAATTTCAATCGACTCAAGCGAGAGTATCTGAAAATTCATCAGCAGAGTTATTCTCATCCCTTGTACGATATTTTGCTCTACTATTGTACGATGAAAAATAAGAAGAAAAAAAAAAAAAAAAAGTCTACACACCCTATTCTCTGTTATACAGTATACAACATACACGCTCCCCTGGCTCGTTTATTATTTCTTTTTCTCCCACTGTGTCTTTTTTCTTTTTGTACGCATGTGCGTAGGTATACACATACGCGTACTCGGTGTTTAATTTTCATAACCCCGTTTTTTCTCTTGAAGCATAAAAATCGTAATTTTTCATGTACACCCTCAACAGTGCCGTATCCTTGAATATGTTATTTTTCAATTATTTTACGACGGGCGCACGTATTATGTAGGCATTGTACAGCAAGCTGCCGGTATCATTTATCTCTTGGAATATCGAGCGCCCGCCACATGACGTTGATTCCGAAAAATTTGTCGTGCTCTGCATTGCGACTTGGCGGCGAAAACGGATTAAGGACATTTTGAGAGTGTATACATATGTGTGTGTGTTTGCATGTTTGCAAAAAGCCGGCAGGCAGTGGAGGAAAAAAATATGCGAACGCGCCTCCGCGATCAGATGCTGCGGGTCTACTGTTTTATCCTATTCCAGTTTTTTGGGCACGGATGAGTGCGACGTGGTCGTATAGTGAGGAGTGGAGATAATTCAAATAAGCAGCCAAGAAATTTTTTTTATTGGTTCTCTGTTAGGTGTAAGGAATCATCTTTGGCGTACTTGAATGTCTGGAACATTAAAAATAATGATGACAAAGAGAAAATTCAAATGTAAGTTTAAAAGTGTCGATGGGGGAAAAATGACAATTGTGAATTTATGAAAAATTGTGATTAACAAAAACTAAAAGTGTTTGAAAGCATTCACTATCGCCGTACAAACAACTTTCAAAAGGGCCGAGAACAGGAGTGAAAAATAAAAATTTGTCTCAGATCCGGATGCTCATACATATCAGTCGTACATAAAAAATAAAAAACACGTTTTTGTAACGTGATATTTTCTCGAAAAACATTTCGCACCACGCGATAACAAAGCTTTTTCTCTTTTTCAAGAAGGGAGTACACTGCCTTTCGCGTCTCCTTTACATCTCCCTTGAGAATATCGAGCTACTGCTATGCACCGGCACACCTTTGTAGTGATCATATTTTATATGGAAGAAGACGTTGCCAGGTTCCTCGTAAAAGCATTTACGTATGGACGAGATGTATCTACAAAATGACTATAAAGGACGTAGTTAATTTTGGTTCATGGAAGCGTGGCTCGTAAAGTTACAGCTCCACTGTCGATATCTAGGTTTCTCTTGTTAGGATTTTATAGGAAATGCCAACATTACACAGGATCTTGATATAGAGATGTTGACATTGTTAAGTGGAGGCATAAAGCTCAAAATTGTTGAATAACTATGATAACATGCGCCCTTTGCGTCATGCATTTCGTATATGTGGTCGAGTTTGGATGGTGGATCACTAAAATTTTGACACTGGGAACTGATGCCAAGTTTCTTCGTCTAGTTACTGTGGACTAGGAATCCATTTTTTTAATCACAAAAATAGAAATAAGTGGTCCATTGAAAGGTTTCTCAATTAAAAATAAATTTCGTCCTTGAATAATTTAAAGAAAATTTTTTAACGTTTTTCTAAGCATACAAATTAATATAAAGTTAAAATGGCGTTGAGTAACTACTGTTTCACTCGTACATATTAAAGGTAAGGAAAAAAAAAATAAATAAAAAAAATATGAAAAAAAAAAAATTTTGCTACTTCTGAGTGGAAAGATAAAGTATTCACGTATACAAGGCCATTCAAAACCCTTAAAACTGCTCCAGAAAGTAAAGTATGTATAGTTTTTTAAATGAATTGAATTTACCAAATCAATAACAGCATTTATCTTCATTTAAAAAATTGTATTTTTCATAAAAATTTCATTTAAGGGGATATAAATATATGACTGGTGTGAAAAAAAAAAATTGGTCTAACAGATTTTACGAACACGTTAATTTTAATTAAACCAACATTGGAATTTTTATTGGCCAAAATCTTTTTTATTTTGAGAGTGGATACAATTATTCTATGGCAAATTTTTTTTTATTCTACTAATATTTCGCTTAAAATAAAGCTAGTTACAAAGATTCTATTTTTGATCTAATTTTTTATTTATTTTTTTTAAACTAATGCATTAACAACCAATGCTTAAGGATTAAAACCAAATTTATTTTTGTAACAATGGCATGATCCGAAAAAACACGTCAAATGAGGCCAAAAAGATCTTAACAAACTTATAATTATATCAAAAATCACAAGTTATAATTTTTTTTAAAATCATAAGTAAAAAATTATTGATTTTCAATTACGTCAAAATTAATCATTCTTTATTACAAATAATTATTTTAGGTTTTAATATTAAAGACATTCCAGTTAATAAAAATTCACGTAAAATATAGTTAAAAAATTTTAACATCTGGTTATATTAAAAAATATAACTTTCGTATTTTTTCAAAGCTGATAGCTTTATGTAAACAAATCATCGTGGACGGAAATAAAAAATACTTCTTTTACAAAACATGATAAAAACTCTCTTAGTGAAATGATTAGAAATTTTTTAAAAATAAATAAATTCATCATCACAAATATTCATGAAAATTATGTGGAAATATTTATTTGACGAATGAGAATAATTATGAAGCTACTAAAACAGTTATAACAAAAATCTCGTTTTTTCTATACGTAAAATTTAACTTTTTTCCTGAAACCATTAAATAATACACCTTCCACAATCTCTATGAGCATAAAAAATCTCTGTCTAATCCACTCACTGGAGAAAACATCAATCAGATTCAACTACTTTACACACTTAGGATCGCCCACCTTGCACTATATGACCTCTTTTTGCAACAAAAAGAACTTGGTGCAATCTGTTCAAGATACTGTGAGTATAGATTCTTTCTTATCACTGGAATTTGTTTATCGAGCTGTAGTGAGTGTCTGTTTTATCGTCTGATGATACTAAGGATATCCGTGATAACTTCTCATCTGCAGAATGAAGACCTACAGAAGGGTCTATCGAAAAAGGGAAAAAAGAAAAGCGTCAGTGATCTAGGAGAAAAAATACACAAAGATAATCTATTTGTTTTGTTGTATCTTTTTTCTAGAAAAATAATTCACTGGTCCCAATTATATTTTTTATTTTTTTTATATTTATTTCGTTAATTAAATCTAATTTACAGTAAAAATGCGCACTGCCCAAATATAATCTTTATTATTTATTAGATAAAAAAAAATTTTTTTTTTTGCACCTTCTAACAAACCTAATTATAAGTTAAACAGATGAGTGAATATATTTTAAGCCTGTAACATTCAAGTACTTGCTAAAATAATTATTCAATAATATTAATTGTTAACATAATGCTTGAACGCAAGGTTTGCCCCTAGTGCACAAGTATGTTGTGATATGGGCAGTTACTTTTGAGTTGATATCTAATCGAGATAAATTATGTCTAAAATTTTAGATATATTTTAGTACAAAATGAAAATAATATTTAGAAGGTATTTATATTTTAACGCAGTTATGAAAACATATATCACACATATGTACACTTTTATGGCGTTACAGAGCAGACAAATATGTGCGAAAAAATCGCAGGAAAGCAGCTGATAGTCTTGAAGTATAAACAGCGCGAAATATAAAATTGTAACGTATGTAACATCAGTTTTTTTTTTAAAGTAATTTATATTGAAGTTTCATTGAATCAATCAGTTAGAACAAATTAACCGCAAAAAATATTGTACAAGTAATTATCAAGGAAAAAAATCACTATGATTGTTACACTTTAAAAAAAGTAGGACAATAATTTCAAAATATTTTCTCTATAAAACTATTAAATGGATTCTTCACTGGTATCGTGTCCCTTAATTGGACTTATCTTAAAATTTTGATGTGGATTTTTAATAATTAGTAGTCGAGATCTAAGACGGCTAATTAAAATGGGGTAGAGTTGTTGCTTATCCACTTATCGTTTTCATCTCGAAAACTTTATAATAAATTTTTTTAATCTGAAAAGAAAAGAAATTCTAATAAAAATTAATAAGATCTATACTTTAATAACATTGGCTGTTGGATTTTTAAAAGTGAAAGTGCAGAAAGTTTATTCAGAAGGTTCAATGTAACATAGACTCATGGGTATCAATTATTAAATTGTATTCAAAATACAATCTAAATAAATCAAAACTAAGAAAAAAATTCTTCTAGTTAAAAATCAGTTAATTAAAAATAAATTGTCATTTACAAACGAATAAGCGAACAAAAAACAATCCTTAAAAAAGTTATGCTTCATAAAATTTAATTAAAGACCCCCACATTAAATGATTTTTATTTTCGAAAATACATCTGAAAAAAATTTTGAAAACTTATACGCACATATATTATATTTTCAAGAAAAACGTAATTTTTTTCAGTGTTAACTAACATTTCTTATTTTTTTCCAGATCTTCTTAATGAACTATCAGAACATTAGATGCTATTAGGAGGAATTTTTTCACCTCATCCTCTTCAATAAAACTTGTACATCAAATGAAAGGAATTGAAATACAATTTACATTAATTTCATTCAATACGAATTAAAGATTCAAGTTTTTAACTAAATAATAATAATCTTGAAAGATTATTTATTTACAAAATTCTAGCCTTTCTAGTAAACCGAAAGAGGAGAAAATTTATCAGAAAAAAATCTTTTTTCAATGTTATTTATATATGTATTATAGGGAACTTACAAATAAATACATTAACCGGAAATCTAATCTGCCTGGAGCGACAAAATTGGTCGCTTAACTTGTTCGCTATACACAACACAACCACACTGACGTACAATGAAAATGACGGTCGTTCTCTCTCCCCCACGCATACGGTGTTGTGGGGTGGATCTACGTCAGTTCGAGGTGCAAAGAATTTTAAGGCATGTACATAGGGGCTTCTTCACGAAAAAACTGAGAGACATGGGACTCTGAACTTGGGACGTCTGAAGAATAACAATATGCTTGTGGTTACGCATACATGTATACTACGCCACTACGTTGCGTGTAATTTTTCATTGTTTTTTCTTAATCCGAACTGATGCATAGTTTTTTCGTTGAAGGGGAGCGATGAAGAATTGCTTTCCATATGTATAAATAATAAATCGGCCGAAGAACTCCGAGCCTCGTTCGCTCCACCCTCGAGGTAGAGTACGTGCGTGGGCGCTTGCGGTATGGTGGGTAACTCTCATTCACCTAAGGCGGTCTCCTGTATCTCTTGCTCTGTTGCGCGTTATAGAGTAAGTTTTACGTAACCATACAGAGTTTCAAGCCCTATAAGTCGGGCTTTACTTGTTTATTTTATTTTATTTTTTTTTTTTTTCATACAGGAAACAAGTTACGTAAATTGTTATTTTGTTTTCCGTAAACGAAAAAAAGTTCTGGTTGTGAAATAACTTAATTGTATAAATGTTTATTCAACTTTCCAAAGTTTAACATTTTTTTTACAGAAATAATTAAAATATGGACGAAAGGGTACAAAGTTTTGTATGAAAATAATAAGTCGGTAACGGCGTGACTTTCAATTTCTGTGTAAGAGAATAAAAAAATAAAAAAAGGTAATACTTGTTACGTGAGTTATTAGGAAGAGAGTCGTGCGTCACGGTAAAACTAGGATAAAAATATATATACATAGTTGGGGGCAGAGCCAATCATAGCAAAGAAATTAAAGACGGGCGAAAAGACGGATTGATGTTAGGCGCGGTGGAGCCTTCGATTAATTGTACTTCAGTGACCTAAAACTTGAGAAAAAAAGTAGCTCAGCTACTAGAATCGATAAATTATTTTTTTTTTTATTATTATTATCCGTTGATGGGAGTCAACTTACGTTCAACTCAATATAT
Source organism: Copidosoma floridanum (assembly GCF_036245765.1). Classification (NCBI taxonomy): domain Eukaryota; kingdom Metazoa; phylum Arthropoda; class Insecta; order Hymenoptera; family Encyrtidae; genus Copidosoma; species Copidosoma floridanum. The sequence goes on along the minus strand of NW_028321907.1, from coordinate 11,371,966 downwards.
CTCGTTCTCACTTCGACTCTTTATCGTCCAATTAGGGTCTTGACTGAATGACCGTGAGATAAATCGAGAATATCGAGTTTAAAAGTACCTCTACTGCGAATCCAAGTGTTTTAAAACAAAGTTTTTGAATATTTTTAGTTTGTCGCAAGTTTAAACATTTTTTGAGGATTTGAAACGTGCGTAATCTAGTGTTAACCAAATAAAAGGTAGTCACTAGATATTTTTGAAATATTAGAGACCTTTTAACTACCAATCTTTGATGAGCTTTGTCATCGCACAAAAGACAGCCAGACTGAAAAAAAAACATTGTAAATACAAGCAGAGTAGGCAAATTTCTTTGAAAGTGTCAAAGCTCGGATACGTGTGTGTATTATTTATACTCACTAACTCACGTTATTAATTTTTTTTCCCCGTTTCTATGGTGAAAGCTGCGTGTGTTGAAGAAACAAAAGATGAGGATAAAGGAAAGGGAGGGTAAGAGAGCAAACGTGTGTACTACAAGCGCATGGTTCGAGGGAATGGGAGGAAAAAAAAAACGATGTGAACAAATGAAACGAGGCAAGGCTGGAGATGTTTCGAGAGCTTGCGTAAAAGCGCAAGAAAAAGAGGAAAAGAAAGGGGAAAAGATCCTAAAAGAAAGGGGCTGGCTCACAGCTCGTTGTCAATTGAAGCTTTTGTCTGGGAGAAAAATGTGTTGTATTGGAGGTGAAAGGTCCAACAGTCAAGGATATACACGGGAGTTTGAAAGGTAATTTAAGCACGATCCAAGTGTCCATCACTGCTGTATGGGCTTTTTCGGAGGTAAGCGTGATTTAGAAAAAACTTTATTTTTTCTCTATTTTATAAGAAAAAAAGTAAGTGAGAAGACAAAATATTTATATTACAGCTATATACCCTGAGGAGCCCTAGCAAAGGGCGGTTAGAAACGTGCAAAGATGCTGAGCACTCGAAGTGTGACGTACGTTCTTTGGTACGTGACGAGAGATGAGAAAAAAGTAGCATTCGGGTGTTAAGAAGTCTTATACATATGAAAGTTATAAATGAGCTTTTGTGTTATTGCACATTTTTCTATGAAATAAGAGTAAGTTTTATGTGTTTGACGTAGAAGCAGAAACAATGCATTATGCATAGAAAACATCAAAACGAAGACGTTGTGTTAAAAAATTCATTTCCATCGTGAAACTCGAGCGCATCTGCATAAGCCCAATAATCCATGGCAAAAAACCTCTATAGGAAAATTTAAAGAAATCAAGTTACGCTCATAACGAGAAAATTCGAACTCTTTTAAAAAAAACCATTGTCAAAATTTTCTCAGATGCTCGTATCTATAATTGTAAAAAGAAAATAATGCACATTTACTCTCACGCGCTACGTAAAATGAATAGAAGATAGTCCACGAAAAAATTGATTTTCTTAAGAACCAAATCATAATTTTTATATTAATCATAAAATAATACAAAATAAAACCATGCAAAGACAGCTTTGCAGTGAGACTTAGTAAGTGTCAAAATTATTAGGCCACAGTAAAAGAGATACTAGGAGGTCAAAATTTACATATAATGTAAGCTCACCGTTCAGTTTACAAATTTTCATTAAAAATTCACCAAACCTGATTTCATCCGATAAACTACCAAAACCTGTTAGTTCTCAACATAATTTTTTTTGTCGATGTATTTTATTTAAAATTCAGTGTTAGCAATCAAGTACACAAAAAAAAATCTCACCTGAGACTTACTGAGTTGAAAAGCAATGCTAGCTACATTAATGCGTGATTATTTAAGTAAAATCGAAGGACGACCTTGAATAATCCGTAACTCTTGATCCTATAAATGTATTTCACGGCTCAGAAAGACTCATATTTACTCTATACTAATCCCTCATTCATTTGATAAGAGTGAGATAATCCTTTTATACGAAATCATCCCTTTTTTTCCATGTCATGGTGAAATCTGACTTTTTACTTTCTCAACGAAAACTTCACCTCTTGCTTTTATTCCAACGACGTAATGGTACAACGATTTTTCACGGAATCTCCCAGCTCGCAAGAAAAAACGCACCGGGGGGGGGGGGGGAAACAGCGCAAGCGCCCGACATTGACTTGCTTTCCTTCCACCGAAACTCGCTATACGCAAGCGCTGCTCGGTCGCTTGTACACACACATAGTTTCACCGATTAAGCTTAGGGAGTTAGGGACGACTGCGCACGTCCCTACACTTTTACACCGATCCACAGGTCGAGTAGGTGTAGTTATACATCGACGTCGCTTCCCTTCCTTGGGGTACTACGTACACCTCAGCTGGGGTTAGTCGTGTCTTACGCTGCACCAAAGGCAGCAGGAAAGAGTCGCTCGCTCGAAAAATCAGTACCTGAGCTGACAACTTGGTTTTTTCGTGCAAAAATGGACTCGACGGAGCGGCCAAACGCGCGAACGAAGTGATCGCACGAAATCTACGAGCAGAAAGGGGTAAGTTCGTACAATCATGTACTTAATTCAAGTGATGGAAGCGCGAAGCTTGCGCATACGTATGAAGCGACGTTACGCTGCATACGTGGGATTTTGTATGCCATTTACACTTGTGCCTTTCCATATGCGGCCTCGATCTACTTGCTCGCTCGAACAATGCACCTGTGAGTATATTACAAAATACACCCACGTGATGCACCTACTGTACGAGAGCTTACAAAGTCCGACATCCAAGTAGTCGGTTCATGCACGTTGATAAGAAAAAAAAAAAAAAAAAAAAAAAAAAAAAAAAAAAAAAAAAGATTCCCCATTCAAAATAACTGTTATCGCGCTTGACAGCGGAAAGAGATACGCGGAACGAGGAAGCTCGAAAAACAGGCTTACCTTTCGAGCGAGCTAGCACGGCCTTGGGGGAACAAGGGAGGAGAACCACGGCGCACTCTATCACCGGAGACGCCGAGGAGCCACCCCCGTCCCTCCCTTCGGGTGCCCTTTTGCCTCCCCATGACGCGCGCGCGCTTGAGAGCTTTCGCATATACACACAAACACAAGTTACCTTTCCCCCTCGACCAAGGCCGCGGGAAGCAATGTCGCGTACTTGCTTATTGCACGTCTTTTTAAATTGGATTTCCACCCCTACCCCGAAAAAATCATACGTGCATAGCGTGTGTAAGTGTGTATGTGTGCTGACACTGTTGTCATGTTTTTGATATCGATTGACTTGCCGCTCTGGGACCTGTTCGAAGGAAGGATGTGCGCGTGCGTAATTTTTATCACGAGCTTGCTGTGTGTCGTCGCACGCGCGCGTTTACGTGAATGTATAGAAAGCCGCTTGGATGGTGTGCACAAGCTTCTGTTTCTACTGGACAGCTCGGGTATTGTACTAGGTGCACGTGAGCGTATGTCTTTACGCTTGAGCTCGGTTTTGGTGCCACTCTATCCCTCAAAATCTTATGAATTCTTGTTTCTCGTTATTCCACGTGATGGACAGGCTAGGCGTGTTGAGCTTGATTGGAATACGTTATCTTCATTATTTGATTTAATTCAATAATTTAATGAAAATTCAAAATGTATTTATGAATAGTACCCCTTATAAAACCAGTAGACTCTATTACATACCACATTGTGTGTTGTAGTGTCTGTTACGCAGATTCGACGTAGGTGTACTTGCGTGTTTGTGTTTTAATTGCGTTTCTCGTCATGATTGCGCCATTACAATTGAAGGTTTCATTAATTGCGAGTAGTTACTATCGGTCCAATGATTAATGACTGATACGAGTAGTTTTATTGAGGTCTCTGTTGTCCATTTCACAAAACTAAAATAATGTGTCATATTGTACCTTTTAAAAATTTATTTTCAACTCCATACAGTTTATGTTTGATTTTTGAATATAAATATACAAAAAATTTACAAATTTATGAATACTTATTTATTAATCAAATCATTTTCTTTATTACGAACAACAATGTGTTGTAAGCTTCGAAATCATACCGTTTAACATATAATTTTTTTATTTAATACCGTGGCTTTTTTACATTTTCAGTTCAAATAGAAGATTAACTTAAATTGCGTACTTGAATTGAGTAAAATTATTAATTAAGAAAATTATTTCTGTTCTGTGTATGATTAAACAAAACTTCCGAAAATTTAATAAAATAAATCCTTATGATAATAAGACACAATAATTTTTAATGAAAATGGTAAAAAAATAAGTCTTAAATACGTCCATTTATTGGTGTTCATCATTTTCAAACGCAATAACTTAATCAAAACATTGAAAAGAACCGCCAAATCTACAAAATTAATCCAATAGAAAGTAGGTGCAATAATCTCGTTTCCTCTCTAAGCCCTTTTCAATCCTTTTACGCAAACACCAATCGTTCCTCATCGGCCTCCTTCTACTCGTCCCGTACTTGCGATTCAAATATTTCCCTTCAATGGCCACCATATCTCCATTCTCTTCTTCTTCATGCGCTCAATCGAGCATCCCCAGTTTCGATCATGAGATCTTCGGGCTTTTTCTCTTTTTCTGGCCATATCGAGATGAATCACGGCGAAAATAAGCGATCAACCCCGAAATTCGGCAAAGCACCAGCACAAAAGGAAATCACCCTGCCTCGCACGCACTCTATCTCCACCTGTCGACCTTTTTTTGACAGAAAAAAAGGTCTCCCCTTTCTTGATATCTACTAAGAATATCAGAGGGAGTCTTTTTTCCGTCCTGCCCTTGAAGTTGGGCTTTTGTTCGCTGTCAGTACACGAATACGAGGCTCCAAAAATATCAGAGCACAAAATCTGCTTTCTCCATCCCCCAAATCGTCCATACATCCCGTAAGAAAAATGATACTGGAACGAGATTAAATTCCTCCCCCACGGGCAAAGATTCGGGACAACTTATTTCTTTTCTTTTTTACTTTTATTTTTCATCCACCTCTCTCGCTTCAGTGTAATTTCACAAAGCTTAATTGTTGACCTCCTGCCGTCGTTTTTATTTAATCGCTTTCTCCGGTGCTACTGTCGATTCTTTTACTCCGATTGGATGGAAGCGAGAGCGCAGGAGCTCTGTTTTTTCTTTTATCGCCAGGATAGTCTTAACGAGGTCTTTGACTCCTTTAACGGTGCCCAACATTTTTTATTATTCACGGGATTACAAGTGTACGCAGATGAGTGGGTGTGTGCTGTATACTACTCCTATATACTTCGAATGTAGGTACGGACGTGATGAATTTTGTATTGGGGGGTGCCTCAACCTCGTATAACCCACTTTGGAGGGTGTGTTAATTGTTTGGCTGGCTTTTAGTGGGGTGCCTGCTAATGATATTCGTGATTAGGACGAGTGCACGTACTCATTTACGAGTCGGACAGAAAGAAATTGAACAGTGTTTAGCAGTAGTGTGATTGTTGAGTGATGATAAAGCAACATTGGGCTGTTGCTTAATCACTTTTTTTTCTCATTTCCTCTAATACATGCTCATATCTGGTACAAAGGATGTAATTTTTTTCGTGTGAGCAAGTAGAACTTTTTTTGTGACGTGCTCGATGCGAAAAGAACTAAAGATTACAAAAGAGATAAATTTACACAACCAATCCGAAACAAAGGTTTCATTTCATTCAGCAACTGTAAACCATAGACTGTGCGCAATCATCTGATTGCTCTGTATCTCATCAAAATCTTATTTTCTCTCCACTCTTGGGAAAACTCGATGAATACGAAGAAACAAAAACTATCGACGCGTCAATTAGAAAATTACAACGAACGAGAGTAGTATGGTCGTGTACGTCAGCGATCACCAGTTTTGGACCCACAAACGTAGGTACTACGAGATACGGGGAATTACCTTGACCTTACTTCCTTCGTTTTGTAGTGGCGCGACAAGGCTACATTACACACCAACATACATACACAACGCAGGCGCGTGGGTGGATGGGCTCTCGGTCCCTATTCCAGCTCACTCTCGTGTCCATGGACGAGAGAGCGGAGCTGAATTTAGGGCATCTTTGCGATCGATTTTCGACAGCAGGCCAGACCCTCCCTCGGCGGGTACTCGCAGCTGGGCGTGCGGTAAAGACTTTGAGGTGGAGAAGCGGGGGGAGCGTCCTTCCGAGCTTTCTTTTATTTCCTTTTGACTGTCGAAGCTTTCACGGAGCTTATTCTGTTTTCCTTTTTAGTGGTAAAAGTTTTTGGTATAGTGGGGCTTTGCTGTGCGTCGGTTGTTCACTGTGAGATTGGCGCCTTACTTCGACGAGATTTTCCGAGAATCATTGTGGAAGAGGGGTTGAAAAAAAATGTTTTTTCTATTTCATGCATTTTATAGATAATTTTTGGTTAATCAATTTTATTATGATTTTCTTACCGAGTTTGGCGAATTTCGTGTCCAAAATAGTATATATTGTACGTAAGAAAAGTATGAACCAGGTATTGAGAAAAGAAAAGTATTTCCACGAGCAAGGCGTACTGGTATTATAAAAAAATTTATTTTGGGCTTCAGATTTTATCTCTGGGTGCTTTTTCTTCCACTGATGTGGAAAAACACTACTTGGTACTCGGTGCAGCACGGTCCTCAAACGTGAAATGTTAAATTCAGGGAAGTTTATATACAAAATGTAAAAATAGATTCTATTGTAAATGAAACACATGGGCAGCATTTTTTTGCTGGTGCATTCCGATTTCTTCAACGCTTTTGAAAAAAAAAATTTTTGGTAAATTTTACCTCTTTTTAATCTTGCACTAATGCACTATGTGGAAAAAAAGTAATTTGAAGGATGTATTAACACTTTACTTCTAAGCAATCAAAATTAAGCACGTGTACAAGTGAATTTTTAGAATTTATCAGTGAATAAGTCTAAGGAAGCTGGTTACAGATGAAATGATGCGTATAGTCGTGAATGTTTGATACACTTAAAGGTATTTTTTCCCGTGCGTACTCGATTAATTAGTACAAGTGATTTTATTGCTCTGCACACGTTGTTTACTGCCTGCTTCCATTATGTTAATTATTTTGTTTTACGTTTGTTTTTTCATTCAACTTTTTTTGCACTCAAGATTATTATTAAAGTACGATTCAGTAAGCTTTTATACTTGGTGGTATAAAGATGAAAATATTTTATAGAATATGCCAGATTTTAATGTTACGGCTACTTAAAATTTTTTATCTATTTCAACAAAAGAGGGGAAAGTGCGCAATATCTACAATCCCGGAATCCAATTCATGGAATAAACTGTGATGAATCTCAAATTGTTTCCATAAAAATTTTACTTTTCCGAAATCCGTAAAGAAGTAAATTTCAGAAAGTATATTTTTCGTCTCGATTTTGTAGTGTTGTAGTTGTTGTTGCTTTAACATACGTAGTATTTTATTAAATGTAAAAAAGAAAATTTATTTCAAATAGAGAAAAAAAAACACGCAAGTAATTATAAAATGGCTTTATATCTGCTATTTTACTTGGTTTCAACTTTATAATAGAAGTTAGAACTTGAGAGAGGATTATTACTTTTAATGATGTTGTTGATCAACAAGATGTGCAGAAGATAGTGAAACCGATAGTAGAACCAATTCTGAGTAGAGTTCAAGAGAATATGGAGATTAAAATCATATTAAAATTGAAACTTGTCTGTTTTAGATATCGTGAGTACACCAACAGTCAATTTAAACAAGAAGTTGATAGTTTTTTAAATTTTTTACGTCAATTTTGAAACTGTCCAATTTTGAAAAGATAAACACGTAAAAAAAAATATAAGTGAAAAGAGTTTTCAAATAAAACTTGTTGTGTCCAAATATTACATCAAGATTTGGTCAGTTTTTCTATAAAATTTTAGTTTCCGCTTAAATACCTACAATTTTTCTCATCTACTATTCAACATTATATTTCAAAGGAATAAGGACCATTACAAAATGCTATATAACAGAGATAAATTGAAAAACGGAATCTATTTAATTAATTATTAAAAAAAAAGAAAAATTCACCTAAAGAAAAAAATCACCACCCTTCGATCTGCTATAGCTGCATCACAGAGAAAATCAATTTACGTCGCCATCTACTCTTGCCCTAGCTGCATTATAACAAAGTAATTATATAACAGCAGGAGCCAGCACTCTTAGGCCAAACACACGCGCGCACACAGTCGATAAATTCTCACAGACACCTACACTTTCGTGTTCCCTCTCTTTATTTCCTCTTTCCACTCCAGTCCAGACAACACATTCATTAATGCCTACATACACGGTAAACACGTCCTTGAACCAAAATAAGGCCAACAACACACGCACCGCACGTATAAATAACTGATTTCCCCTTATCGCTTACACTCCTCATACGTATATAAATTACACAAAAAAAATCAGAGTGATTTTTAGCGTCCACCCGTACTGTAAATAATATTTGGCGTGCTTCAACGCATTTTTTTTTTAAATTGGCTATTTCAAGATACAATACAACATTTTTCTTACATAAATAACCATCCATTTTCCATATAATTATTAAATCTTCACAGTGCCTATAAATGCATGAAACAAATACACGTAAAATTACATTACCGACGAATCGGCTCATGATATTGTTACACGTATAAGGTACGATGGAAAATCAACGGGGCAAGATAGAAGCGATGCTTTTTTCGCGACTTCCGTTTGCAGGCGCCTTCGTTCCGTGAAAGCTGATTATAAAGCTATATAGGTGCTGCACCAGCACGTGTATTACTATATCTAAGCGTGCATACATTTTTTTTCATCCATTAGTCTCGTGTCGCATTTAGTTTGAGCTTAAAAAAAATCACTTTCCTTCAGCTTAAAACAAAATGCAGAAAAAGTCTATTATCACGAGTTAATTTTGTATACTCGTTTCATAGAAATATATTTCTTACCATTCAATCAAGTTTGTATCAAATAGGGAAGTAAGGAAAAGAGAAAAAACTCAGAGGACTTGCACCATTGACTCGATTGCAATGCATAAAAACAAGCAAACATTTTGATTTATATTCATCGAAAAATCTCCCCCCCCCAATCTCAGGGCTTATAAATATTAGAGATGCGAAATACACAAAAGTAACTCTGGCATCCATCGAACCCAAGTATACACAATCCTTACTTTATATGAAACGGCCAGTCCTCATTTGCGTCGTGACGTCGTAAGCTCGTACACGAGAAAGGGGACTCTTTACTCTTACAAAGGGCTTGATCCTACTCGACCGCGAGCTTGCAAACTCTGTAAAACAAAAAAAAAAAAAAAAAACACCATGGCCCCGAACTACTGGAAGTAACGCGAATACTATAAAATTTTTGTAAAGTAAAAAAAAAGTTCTTGTACGTGGTACTTAAGTGGCTTAGAATCCTACAAGTACATGTTTAAAAACGTGTGTATGCACAGGTGCAATGCCGTCGGCGCACCCATCATGATCGGGGATGCAGCAATTGTAGCCGGCGCGATCGCAAGCTGCGCAGCAGCAGTCCGTCTGAGCTCCAGTAGAGCGTCGTCATTCCCGTTGCGAGGACGGTGACGCAGCTCCTCTTCAACCCTCTTGGCATTCGTCGTCCGTTCGCGCGTGATACACCCACGCACAAAGCCATGGACGTGCAGAAAAAGTTCCTGTGCCCCAGGCTGGTCGACTACCTGGCCATCGTTGGTACCAGATCGCCGCCTACCACCACCAGGCAGTCCATACAGGTGAGCTTCTTTTGTCTGTATTTTATTTGGAGTGTTATATGGTAACCATTGAACAGTTCATTGATTGCACTGGAAATTTAAGTGTGTTAAAAAAATGATAATTTTTCGGCAAATAGTTGATAAAATGCATGACAGTTGTGTTGATAACTAAATCGATTGTTTACTGAATGTTTCATGATTTTGACTAAACTGGGCAATGATCTTTCTTAAACGATTGGTATAAAAATGTCTGTAGTGTACCACGTACTTCTATTACATATTTTATGCGTTTGCAAACTACGAAATTGGTGACATGATGTTTCAAGTTTTGTATCTTTTGTGGTGCATCAACTTTTTTTGTTAAAAATCATTGGATTTTGTAGAGCTGATTGATTTATTAATGACAGATAAATTAAGCTGTCTGACTGACTACTCGCCCTTCTGATATACAAGTACTTTTTAAACGTTTACAAATCTAAATAATGTACATGTGTTTACATTGCAGTAGTTGTAGATGGTCGATTTTGCAATGAAAGTCAGTCAAAGATGAAAAAGCTCTGGTGCCAAGCGTTTTGGTTGAATATCGGGAGTCATGAAAATTTCAATGCGAATCCGGTGGGGCTTTTGAAACTTTTATTGGAATTCTCGATGAATGAATTATTGAAGGTTGCGTTTTTTATTCGAGGATATTGCGGTCGATGGGGAATGAAGTTTTGCCAGAGTTGAAAAGCTTTTTTTTCTTTTGAATTCACAGAATTTTTGGTTGATGTAGTCGCTGGTTAAATTACATTTTACGATGTACATGGTCGAATCGTGAAAAATACAAAATAGATTGTTTATATACAATAAAAAATTTAATCTTTAATTAACCAGAAAAATTTAATCTAGGAGACAAACAAATTTCAACAAAATTTAAAAAAGTGTGTCCCATTTGGCAGTTTTTTCTACTGCACTCGGTACGCACGTTCATATGCGTGAGCTTAATCCACTTAAATTATTTTCTTCATAAAAAAAAATTCAATTATAAAATACAGCAGCTTGAACACAGAATGACAAATGTCCAAGGTCCTAAAGGTATTCAAAATTATAAAATATTGGATGAAAAAAAATTTAAAAATCTTTTTAAAATATTAATATCAAAGTATATGCCTACTTTGCTTTAATTAATTTGGGAAGGCCTTTTTTTAAAACTGTAATTGTATTGTTTTAAAAATTTGAATATTCAGTAATTAAAAAAAGATTTATACTGTTAAAAGTTACACGCATGCTTTCTATGGTGGATAATAGATGCTTTTTTTTCTTATTTTGAAACTTAAAAATCAAGAAGAATCATTACTTCCAGTTGTCTATTAAGAGTACATTTTTTATAGCAAAAAATCATAGTAATACGACTTTTGTAAAAAAAAGATGTACTTGTACTACTAAAGAAAAAAAAAGTATCCGGAGCTGCCCATTTACTAACGTAAAAATGATAGCTCTTCAAAGTGGTGAACCGTACATACTAGTTTTCATGCAGCTAATGGCATAAGTTTGGGCGCATCAGAGTACATTTTTTTCGCAAGTCAAAGTAACTCGAGGAATATCTTGGATATTTAAGCTTTTTTATCTTGCAAGTAAAATAAAATTTAAGCTTCACTAATCCTCAAAACGAGACAGTATAGTTAAACTTTGCGGTTGGAAATTTGTGTCGTCGCTGTTAAAAGTTTTTTATACGCATCACTGGAGGAAATATAATTTGGTAGTTGGTTAAAATTTATCGTGTACGTTAAAAAACGTTTTTTTTGTAGAATCGTGACAACAAAAAATCAAAGATACATACTATGAAGTTGACTTTACATAAATTTCCGTTCCAACAAAAATATCCAACATCAATCCTCTGTTTAATCTCTTTATTTAACCAGCAAAAACTCTTACATACGCAATAATGAAACGCTCACAATCACCAAAAGCTACGAACTTGAAAAAGCAATCGTCACCTTGGACATCTAATGTATATTTACATCCACGCGAATACGCGTGTATCAGGTGCCGGAGCTGCTGCGCAGATATCCGCTCGAGGACCACAAGGATTTTCCACTCCCGCTGGACATGGTTTACTTTTGCCAGCCCGAGGGTTGCAGTAGCGCCGGACCCAAGAGGAGTGCTCAGCGCGAGGCCAACTCGTTTACGTTCACACTTACCGACAAGGACTCGGGTAAGTTGTCGTTGCTCTTCTTTTATCCGACAGAGCTTGCAAAGTGTTTCTCGATTCCATTGTTGACTTAACCGCTTGACTTGCCTTTCCTGAAGCTTAATGGCGACCCTGTATACTGTGTCAATGTGTGTTCCTTTGCTTCTCACGAAGACACCATTTTCGTATCGCGTTACGCGGATTTCTCGTCAATGTATTTTCTGTGAAAAGCTCATCAAAAAGCAGTATCAAAAAAAGAAAAATGAGCTTTTGCGAGCTTTCTCATGTATTCTTATGTATATTGTACAGCGTGTTTGTGTTATATGTGTGTGCAACAGGTAAAACCCGGTTTGGGATATGCGTGAACTTTTACCGTCCGGTGGAGCGGCCTGGGGCCAACGGAGCGGCGGCTATCGGCTTTCGGAAGGACAAGCAGAACACGAACATACGACGCGAAAGTTGGAGAAAGAGCGTCGAAAAAAGCTCCGATTCGGCGTTTTCCAGGTCTGTTTAATGGTTCCATCGTCATTTTTTTAGCATCCACATGATCATCACTTTCGGTGCTTTTGTTTTTTTTTTTTTTTTTTTTTTTTTAAACACCATCGACTTTCTTACTTAATCGTGCAATTTTTTCTGACTGAAAAATGCGTTTTTAATCTTTAAATGTGGGATATTGGTACACCTACTATGAAACATTTCACGAGATTTTTGCAGTCGATCTGAAATAAGTAGCTTTTTGCCCATGGAGCTAACAGATTAGTTTGGGCAAATGAATTTCTCTTCCAGCTCGTAATTCGTTGCTTATCGGCAATAGATATAATGCGTTTTACTCTGAAATTCACTGCTCCATCGAGGGTTACTACAGAAATGTGAATTCATCGAAAGAAAAATTAAATTTAAATAACTAGCATTGGATTTTTTCATTTTCACCAACACGTGCAACGAGCCTGTAAACTCAATTAAAGAGCTTACGAAATCTTCTAAAAATTCTCCTACAGTATTCTATGCTGAAAAAATTCATTCATTTCAAATTGATACCGTCCCAGAAAGTATGCTTTAGATCAAACTTCGGTAAAGGACCTTTTTTTTTGTTTTACGTTGTCTTCATAAACGTTTCGTATTTAAATTTTCCTGAAACACTTTCGCATCTCTTTATCAATTTAGGTTCAAGTTTAAAAATTTTTAAATCCTTGACTCGTCTCAAAAAATTCTTAATAAGTTTGCAAAGTCAAGGAAAAGTGTGTTCGTACTGCTGTAGCTATTAAAATGCAGTACTAAAAATATGTAGCAAAACGTTGCTCATCGTGTTTTTACTCAATTATTTGGAAAAAAAAAGCAAAACCCATCGTGCAGTCAAAATAAATAAAACGGAAAAAATGTTACTCGAAAAAGCCCAAAAACCTCTCATAAAAACGAATCGAACATTCATTCTCACCACCACGAAAATTCGTCGAAAAAAGTTTCGACCGGGCCGAGCGAAAGAACCCATTGTTCTTTCACAGCGATCACAGGAGCAGCGTGCTGGGCCCAAGCGATTCGGAGCGCGAGAGCCGCCGGGACTCGGACGGCCAGACCCACCAGCACCAGCATCCACCGAGGCTGGGTGTTACCGCGCCCAGTGCTGACAGCGAGAGCGGTGGCAGCCATTCACCTTCCCCCCGTGCCTCTCGACGCCGTCAGGTGAGTGCATGGTGTATACATTATACCTTGATGTACATACATGCGGGCACTAAATTCATACAAGTACAGTACGTACGTGAGTCGTGGCTCAGTTGGGCTCTGTGCTATAATATTCCGTGTAAAATCAAGTTGTAGCAGCAGAACACCTGCTGATGCTTTTACGTTAATCGATTCAGTGCCCGAGCGCTGCACACGAGCTTTTGTATGGACGAGAGTGTGCTGTATGGACATGTGGTGTATGAGGATGGACGATAGACCCTTTCGTGGGAATTGAATTTGGAGAGGCAAGGGACTGATAAAAGGGAAAGGTGAGGCAGAGAGAGGACGGGATAAATTTATTGACTGAAAACGAGTTAAAAACCTTTATATTTCCTGAATGTATATAAATAGTTATTTACGTTACAAGTGCAGAATAAAAGATTTCCCGTACGAGTTGTGATTGACGCGCACAAGTGGGAGAAGTTGCTGGGAACGAGTGTCAGTTGAGCGCACGAGTGCGTAGCATGAGTGTGATCGCAGGGCACGAGTTACTGGCATCGGCCACGAGTGCGAGTCAATCACACGAGTACGGGAACTCGTCCGCACGAGTTACGTACAACATTTTTCGTAATATGTGTGCGAAAAATTGATATAAATAGTAGAATAAGTAATTTAAATAATGATTTTGAAGTTTATGCACTTTGCATTATTCAACCGTATGAGCTGGATACAATTATTATTAATATAACAAATTTCTGAATTATTAAAAAATAGTTGATTATAAAGTAAAAAATAATTAACTCACAAGATAGGTTGTGCGGGATCCAGGGGCGGCAGTCCCTGGTAGGGGACTAGGGGGCGAAGACCCCGGTTGGGGGGGGGGTGCAAAAATTCCGACTACAAAATAAATAAAATAATCGTTCTTCAAAAAAAAAAAAATCATTTCCATTTTTTAAAAACTATATAAATAAACCTAATTTTGTTACAATTTTACAATTTTATTTGAAAAATCTTGTGTTTCAACTGGTTAATTAAATATTATAATTAAATAGAATACAACTTATAAAAGAAAATTTATAAAGACTGTGTGCAATTTTTTTTACTGAATTCCACAGTTTTCTATGTGTATCAGGTATTTATTGGTTGCTTGTGCTTCCGTTGGTTTTGTGGAAAAATTTTTGTAAAAATATTTTCAGGAGTGTGGAAAATGATTTTCTGCACACTGGAAAACGTTTGCCGCGCACTGGAAAACAGTTTTCCACACACTTTTTTCATGATCAGTGTGGGAAATTTGATGTGCCGCACTAAAAATAATGTGGAAAAAACCTGTTTTCCGCGCACTATTACGAAAAAAAAAAAAAAAATAATTTCAAATGAAGCCAATTATGATCATTGATTACAGTTGTGATCATGTGAACAAAATATATATTGCTTGAAAAATAAGTTGTGTCTAGTTAGGAAAATGTTTAATATTCATACAATTAATTCCTTCCGAGTGTACAGATGAACGTTTTTAAAAGAATAAATGAAATAATTTTTAAGTGTACAGTCTCATGGCCTGATTCAAAGATTTTAGTTAAAACAATTATATTTTTCAATTGGTGCATTCGTTTTAATAGGAGTGATTTTTTTTTATTTTTTGGCTTCACTTTTAATAACATTTTACCCCCAAAATTTTTCGTATTTTTAACTTACTAAAAATTAGTTACTATTGATATTAGGAGGATTTGTATTTTTATTTATTTTTATTCAATTTATTTTGTTTGTTATTGTATTAAAAAACCGAAATAATTTTAACATATTAAAAAGTTAATTTGTAGCTTATTTTAAAGACTTCTAAATAAAAAAATTTTAACTGTTTAATTGAAAAATAAAATTTTTTTAAAATAATTTAAGTAAAATTTTTTCGAAAGACGTCAGTGGTCAGTGTATCATGTATTAGTATGAAATAAAACTTTTTTTTTTAAGATTAAAATAATTTTACAAAAAGTAACGTTTGATTACTATCGCAGGATTAAAAAAAAAAAAATTTAGCTGGATTAAAAAATAAAATTCAAATGTTATTAATTTTTATAAAAATATCTTCTTTTGATATCATATTTCAAATGGTTAGTAAACCATTGAAGCTTTCATATTTTTATTATGGATGTTATATTTTTATAATTATCATAATTTATAAATTAGGTACTTTAAAACTTCTAGGTGCAGCAGTTATGCACAAAGACGAAAATTCGATACATCTCGTATTACACTTAACGGAGATTAAACTCATCTTTATGAATATTTTGTTTTTCGATTGCAGAGAATGCGAAATCACACGCTGACTTCACTCTGCATAATTTCTCATCACCCGTTCTTCTCCATGTTCCGCGAATGCCTTTACGTTCTCAAGAAACTTATCGACGCTTGCAACGAAACGTCGATGCCACAGAGGGTCGGTGCTTCCCGACAACACAGGTACGAAACATTCAAACCACTTTAATTACAACTGTTTTACATACTGTCTATAAAACTGTCAATTCAATTAAAATTAAAAAAAAAAAATACAATATTCCTCCACGCAGAGACACCAATGTATGGTCAGTACTGTGCGGCCAATCGATGGAGGGCGCATCGTCGATCGTACTGCACGACGTACGCGAAATTGAGACTTGGATCCTAAGGTTACTGAGTGCTCCAGTTCCCGTGCCAACCAAGACCCGCGTCGAGGTCGAGATTCTGTCCCCAGTCATGCAGCCACCTCTGTGCTTCGCCCTTCCCGATCACACGCGCTTCACCCTCGTTGATTTCCCGCTTCATTTGCCGCTCGAGCTCCTCGGCGTCGACATCTGCCTGAAAGTGCTCGCCCTCATCCTGCTTGAACACAAGGTACGATTACCATTTCAATTCGAGCTCACGATTTAACACAATCGAGGAATCCTTCGAATACTTCGAGCATACCGTGCAAAGTTATGAACAAAAGGAAACTATTTTCATCGCAGATACTCCTTCAATCGCGTGACTACAATGCACTGTCCATGTCGGTGATGGCGTTCGTGACGATGATCTACCCCCTGGAGTACATGTTCCCGGCCATCCCCCTCCTACCGACGAGCATGAGCGGGGCTGAGCAGCTTCTTCTGGCGCCCACGCCCTACGTCATCGGCATTCCGGCCTCGTTTCTTATGTTCAAGAAAAACTTTCGCATACCCGATGACGTCTGGCTGGTTGATTTGGACAGCAATCGCATCACGCCTCCCAGTGGACTGGGCGATAATTTACCCCCTCTGCCCGAGCCTGAGGGTTCGGTGCTCAAGAATCATCTGTTACAGGTGAAAGCTTTGTCAATGTCTCGATTTTCATCTTTTTTCACATGACGATTAAGCTGCGTCATTTTATTTTATTTTTTTTCAATTGCAATAATAAAAGATTTAATTTTTCCAAGCGTGCGTCAAGTGTCTTTCTCTCTGTCTGGCTTTCTCTATATCGACTGAAAAATATGCATCCTCCGCATATACATGTCTCAATTTATTGATTTAATGATTTATCGCTTATATATACACCATACTATAGATTTCTCTTTTTTCAATCAATGTCTATACATATATACGTACATGATGCCAACTAACTATGTGTTTTTTAACTTATTTCTTCTTTCTTTCTCTCTGTCTCTCTCTCTCTGCACATCAATATGCTACTACAGGCAATGCAACTGATGGATCAGGCGGGCAGTGGTGTAAATATTTTTTTCTCACTATGTTAGGTAGAGGTGTGCCGTTCGTAGCTTACATTTATTTTGTAGTGCTGCATGCGTAATTTTAGATGGATCTATTTTTCTTTTATTTTTATTACATTATTTATGGGAATTGACGTTGTAGCTTAAATGTATCTTCAATACGGTGGAGTAAGGATTGGCATGATAACTAGTATATATTCTTTTTTTTCTTTTTTTTTAACGATTCTGTGAGAGATTTTACAGAGATTTACAGAGCTAAACGTAAAAACCTCGATAGTCACAACGATAGTCCGATAATACTTCCAAAAAATCTTGCGCACAAGCATCAACCTTTTGATTGATTTTATCTGGAATTTAAATACTTATGTCACTTCTAAAACTTAAATTCGAGTGTCTTAATTTTTTTAAGAATTCCTGGAAAAAAAATTCGTGATAACTCCCTGCAATTCTTAAGATACTTTTACTTGAATTTTATGATAAAAACTTTATTAAAATTCTTTTAAATCTTCGAAAAAACTTGTTTTTATTCGATAATGAATTGTTAATTGAATGGTAAAATGATTTGAGTTAAATATTTATTTTTTTTATTTTAATTAATAAAATTTAGTTAAATTTTAATTTTAACGATTAGTTACAACCACATCCAGATACATGAATAAATACAATTTTTTAATTTAATGGCTTTATGAATGTAAATTTCTCTTTTCCATGGGTAATAATTAATTTAGCACAAAATACACAAACTTTAGTTAGAAGTAAGTCAAGTAGATAAAACAAGTGACTGTGTACTTAGCAGTAATAAATGGTATAGTACCTAAACAGCTGATATCAGTGGTTAGCAAAATAGCGTAATTAAGGGGAATGATAGAATCCGATATCTGTGTGTTGTTCAGGCGCTGGGCAGCATGTCGATACCCCAACCGAACTTGATGACGCCGCAGAACGCCCCCCAACAATCGCACTCACCGCAGAGCCGGAGGGAGAGCACAGCATCCCACCACTCGACATTGAGGTATACTTTAGCATTCGGAAATTAAATTTTTTTTTTTTTCATTTACCTTGTATATTTGAAAAAAAAAAAAAAAAAAAAAAAAAAAACCTGACCTCTCACACCACCAGCGTCGCCTCAGCAAAGCAGCGCCCGAGTATCGACATCACCGCGATGGGTCTAAGTCCACTCAACTCGCCAGGTACCTCGTCACCCCGGCGTCCATCACTCGCCATCTCTCACCTGAGCTCCACGCCAAGCTCCCAAAAGGCCTCACCCCAAGCCACCAGCTCCGCCAACAGCAACTTACAGACGAGCTTGAACAACCCCTTCGTCTACGGCAACGACGTCGACTCAGTCGACGTGGCCACCCGCGTCGCCATGGTCCGGTTCTTCAACTCCCAGAATCTCCTGGCCAACTTCACCGAGCACACGCGCACCCTGAGACTTTACCCGAGGCCTGTCGTCGCCTTCCAAATAAACTCGTTTCTGCGCTCGCGGCCCCGCGCCAGTCAGTTCCTCGACAAGTTCGCCAGGACTCAGGCCGTCGAGTTTCTAGCCGAGTGGTCCCTCACGCCGAGCAACGTGGCCTTCCTCAGGATCCAGACCGGCATCTGCGACCCCAGCCAGATCGGCGACAAGCCCAAGTGGTACGCCCCGACCCTCGAGCCCATCGTCTTCCCGGTCTGGGACTCGGTCAGCTCGCTGGCCAACGCCGTCAAGGCCCTCAGGGAACTCGAGAGCCAGCCGACCGACGAGAGCGGCTCCGACTCCGAGGCCGCCGAGAGCACCAGCTCCTCGTACTCGTCCCTCAGCGACTTTGTCTCCGAGATGGCCAGCAGCGATCTGTCCCCGAGTCAGTATACTCCGTATACAGTGTGCCCCATAGCTTTCAAACATTATGCTCTATACGTGTGGGTGGTGTGAATGCAGTGACGCGTAAGCTGCCGCCAATGTCGTTGTCGATCGACGCCCGGAACGTGTACAACCCGCCGAGTTCGCTGCAGTACCCCGGCGCCGAGGCGGAGACGGAGGAGCGCCCCGAGAGCCCGGCGAGCTCGTCGTCCAGCCACAGCGACCTCAGCAGTCCAAGCCTCAACCGGGACTCTGAGCTGGAGATGGCGGCCAAGGCTGACAACTCCCAGGTGACCGCCTCCACGACCAAGGCTGACAATGTGAGTGGGAGCATGAACTTTTTTTCTTCCATCTTTACTTACATGAGCCTATCTAGTTCTCATATTTTTTTATATTTACGATGGACTCGCACTACTGCGCACTCCCCTCATTTTTTCGTCATTTTTCTCTCTCTCCATTTTTTATTCTCGATACGTACATGTAGAGAACCAATCATTGTCTCTTCGTTACGGAATTAGATTGATTTTTTTTTTTCTTATACATTGGCGTAACATATACTGCATTTGTTACGCACCCATTGAGCATACAATATCAGTCATTCGACATTGCTCATTATGCATAGATGTATACATGCATTGCACCTTTTCACTTGCGGTCATGAAACAACATTATTGCATTATCCATGCATTTCTCATTTACATATTCAATTATTGACATTTGGTAAATAAATTGGTTGTAATATACAACTTTGTAAAAAATAAAAAATAAAATTATTTCAAAAATAAGAGCCACGTACGGAGAGGGGCAGCGTTTCAAAGAATTTGAAATATTTGATAAAATTTAATTCATTTGTTTAGACAAAATGCTTTGCTTGCTATTGTCTTGACACTTTTTCACACAAGTTACTGTTGATCTAATTATTTAAAATGAATTAATTACTTTTTTGATTAATAATTAGTAACAATTAAAACTCTGCACACCTCAGGTCCAGTGTAACTCAATAAATTTGTGGATACTAGAGCAGTTGATCTCTATAATAATCAAATTGTATTTTCACTGTATAAAATATTTCGCTACAACTATTATACGATCTCCCTCTTTTTATAATGCTTCTCTTCATGTCGACACCAAGAATGCTTTTGCCAAATAAATATTCCCACTGATTTTTATTCCCTATCAAACTACATAAACGACACTCATAGATAAACAACAATGATATATTAAACTTTGACACTATCAGTGTATTGGCCAAGTTTTCTTAACAAAGTAGAAAAAGTGCAAGCGTGCAACAGAACAAGATAGCATTTAAAAGTACGTAAAAAACAAGGAGGGGTGCTCAGGCGATCCGGACTTAAAAACGAAAAAAATGTATGATAATTGTACTAATGATGATGCATATAACATGTAACAATTGGCGCTGCTGCTGGGACAAACACAAAACATGCGCGTGCATGGTGTGGCGATGAAAAACAAAACAAAAACTAACAAAAAAACGAAAACTGAAATTGAGAAAAACAGGATAAAACGGAGGGCGGTCTTAGTAACGAGTCAGACTCGGCCTCGACGACCACGACACCTCGCACGATCCTCAGCGCACAAAACGTTCCCCTGAGCCAGCTCGGGATCGATCTTCCCCGACGGCGCTCCTCTCGGTCCATCACTCCAGTGAGTCATCGAGCGACTGTCGTCTGCCTGTCTTATCTGTCTAATTTTTCTTGTAATCCCAACCACCCATAATTTTGTATTTATAATGTGTATATTACTACTGGTATCTTTGAACAATTTTGTTTGTACTGTCACCTTCTAAAGCTTTTACTTTTTTTTTTTTTTTTTTTTTTTACATATTTTTTTTTTTTATAAAATATTCTTGAAACTTTTGAGACCACAATGATCAAATACTAATAACAGCATTATTATTAAGTGGAACGATTTTTATTGTTTCATGCATAAAATATGATTCAAACACTTTTGAAAAAACATGTTTTACGTTTACCAAAAAAAATTATTTATATAATTATATGTGTGTCCTCAAAATTCCATACTCAAATAATTTATCTAAAAAAAATAGTTTGCCGTAATAATAAAATCAGTAAATTTTTACACGCTTACAGTAGTTCTACTCCGCAGTTTTGTAATAAGTTAACAAATTTTTTTTTTTTAATTTACACGTATGAGGCATTTTTAGCTCTCAGACTCTTTTACAAACACCTGCTCTCTCTCTCTCTCTCTATTTAGTGTTTGCTTGATAAAAGCCTCTTTACCATTAAGTTATTCGCCTTGCACTGCATTGATCACTTGCCCCATTAAACTTTTTTTAAATTATTTTATTTTTGTGTGCATCGTTAAATAAATAATCCCTTAATCATTTATAACATAGTTAGCATCGAAATAATTTATATAAGTTTAACGTTGAAAAGGGTATGCGTCAAGATAAAGTTTAGTGTGCACCATCTTTTAAAACCTTGAGCTATTACAATTTTAATTTGTTTCATATTCAAGCTGGAAAAACCCTTACAGCACTTTTACCACACAAGTTAGAATGTAGTTAAAAATTGTAGCTAAACAAAAGTTGAAAAGTTGACGTTGGAAAGAAGACTTTGGTTTTTTTTTTTTTAATACGTGTTGAGTATCTTAGATCTTAATGTAATGTATTATTGAACTATCATGCATGATGTTTGTAAGTACTAAGAAACTAATATTATATTTCAACGTGTTATTACATTTTTTGAAAGACAGTATTACCCTTGTAAAATCTAGTTGGGAATTTTTAGAGATTGGGTCGAGTTGGTGAGATTTTGGCATACAAATTAAGTTTGTAGAGGGGTGAATAAAAACAATTTTCACGTAGCTTCTAAAATTTTTTTCGATTCATGAAGTTTTTTGCACGAAATATTTACGATTTACCACAATAATATTTTTACTTCAACTTTTACTTAAATAAAAAAAAGAAGGTAGTTGTATGTGAAGTAGACAAATTGCTAATATCTATGACTAAATATGAATAAAAAGGTCACTTTAACAAGTCAATGTAACGTATTGTTGGGTGTTTCTAAAAATTAAAAATAACTACTAAATTTTAATTTAGAAAAACAATGCTACACTTTTTCAAATGTAAGACAAATCCTTGGCAATCGCTATTTTTTTGCAACAAAAGACTGCCAAACAGTGCCACAAAAGCAAATACTTAATTATCCCAGTTATATTGTTGAAAAACAATTCTACAATAATACTAAACAGAATTTGATTCTTGCGCTAAGATATTAGTGATGCGCCAACAAAATGTCATTCACCAATCAGACTTAGTCTCAAATACGATTATTATTTATTAGTACAAAATTTAATTGTGTATATGATTTATGTATACCTTGTACAACTTGTGAATTATGTTTTTTTTTTTTTAATTTTGAATTCCTTAGTTCTTGAAATGTGCACATTGTAAGTAAAACTTGTAAAATCCTAGGTATAAAACAATCAAGTAATTCGCGAGAATCGAGAAATATAGTGAAAAAATTTCTGGTTCTTGGGCACGCAAAAATTAGGTAAAAATGTGCATGCAACCACCCAAAATTAAAATAAAATATGTATGAAAAAAAAAAAAAAAAAAAAAACCCGAAAAGAGACGAGAAAAAACAGCCCACTCGACCCTGTGTGTGACCTTCAGGTACCACCGATAAGCCCGACCTGCCTGCAGCGCCAGCCCAGCGTAGGCAACGTCCTGGCCCGTACCTCGAGCTTCAGCTCAGCCGCGAATCCTCTTCTCTCTCGGCAGCAAACGGAGCCAAGCAGTGCCAGCTTGCCCAGGCAGAGTTCAGCCGGTCTGGCCCATCAGCAGCAACGCCATCAGTCGACGACAGGAAGCGT
This sequence comes from Copidosoma floridanum, assembly GCF_036245765.1. NCBI lineage: Eukaryota > Metazoa > Arthropoda > Insecta > Hymenoptera > Encyrtidae > Copidosoma > Copidosoma floridanum. Next base: position 11,349,113 of record NW_028321907.1, on the reverse strand, counting down.
CGGCCGTCAGAGCAGTAGTAGTAGCGTGGCTAGTAGTAGTGGAGGAGGAGGAGGAGGGACGGGTAACGGTGTGCTCAGGCAGGGCTCGCAGGGCTCGCTGTTTGAGCAGATCGCCAGCCAGGCGAAGGAACTAGTTAGAGAGACTACGAGGCAGAGCAGCCAGGACGGCCTGCTTGCCCACATGGACAAGGTGTGAAAGCGAAAGCTGCCCTCGAACGCTCTCTTTTGCCTGTTGCGTTCGAGCAGCCGGTATTGTTGTCGATGGTGTTTTTGCTGCATGTATTTTTATTATTTTTTTCTCACGTTTTATAGGTGACATTGATTTTTATATCCTACATTTGGAACATTATTTAGCCAATTTTTGTTTGTTTCTCTCTCTCTCTCTCTCTCGATTTTAGCTCGCTTTGGGTGTGTCAATGTTCATGTGAGGAGCAGGAATTGTGTTGAATTTTGCTTATCATTTTTGTTTTTCTGGTGTCGGGAATACACGACCCTTGTCTTTGTTGGCTAATTAAACATACACTTTCAAATTTATGTTGTATCATAGGAAACATCGTCTTTAAAATAAAGAAAATTTTCACGGGCTCCGGTGAAATTTAATTTTACGCAACGCAGAGCGCGAAAGTTGAACGTCAACAAGAGCCCGTCGTGAATGGACTTTTCAAAGTTGCAAGGCTGTGAAATTAAGTTACACGCAGTAGGTGTGCTAGTCCAATTAAACTCTGCACTGAGGTGTGCTTCGAGCCGAGAAAATTCTCGATAAAGTGGCTCTCGAGACTTTGAAGGGATGTTAAACGGAAAAGGGGGGGATTTGATTTTCTTTTTCCTCGGCGTCACCAAATAATTTGTCCACGGGATGTTCGCATTTCTATTTTATTTACTTGAAAATAAGAAAATATCCATCCCAGGTCTGAAATGGCTTTTAGTGAAGTAGTAAGAATATGAAACTTGTATGACTTGGAACATTTTTCATAGCTTTTCTTTGATGAGTTTTGTTTCTTGTTCAATGGTTATTCGTACGAAAAATTTAAAGTTCCTGGCTGTACGTTTTCTCTTTTAAAAGTTACTTTGATTCGGTGACATTTTCCGTTGCTAAATATTAATTTTACTTCGTTTGAATGATTTTCATTAGTCTCTAGTTGTAAATAGTTTTACTAGTATTATTTAATTAAACATCTATTTTGTGTACGAAGTTATATTGAAACTCGTCAGGTACACCAACTATATTAATAAATTAGACTTCGTATGTATTGGAGAACATATTAATGATTAACATTAAAGATAACATTTTTACAAGACACACACTTACATCAGTTGCAAAACATAACAAAAAAGCTCGGCACAAGACAAAACTCTAGTGTGGACTTGATTGAAAGTCCGATATTATACACAACATCTTATCCAATTCAACGTCTGGGCTCTGTTTCTCGTAGAGCTCTTTAGCTGCTCTCGCGCTAAAAAAAGGGCAGGACTCCAAATGGTTTTTTAAACAAAACTAATGTAAATATGTTTACTTTCATTTTGACCATCCATTGGTTGCAAATTAAAATATGTGGATGAAGGTTTCAATTGTCAAAGTAAAAAAGAATACTAATTTTGATTAATTATGTCCATCAAGTAGATTATCAAACAATGCTAGATACTTTTTTTTTATTTTCAACAGAAATCAAAACTGATTTAAAAAATACTACAGACGACCAATACTTGACAGATCTGATAGATATTATTGTTGACATGGATTCGAAAATCGTATAAATTGCAGTCAATGGATGAAAAACCTGTAAATACGTAGTACCTCATATTAGTATTTTTTATCCACATGCAGAATTTTTGTGGAATATCAAACAACGTAATGACTTTTCTGTAGGTACACTTGTTATTTTTTCATATCCAATTCAATGAGATCTGCTTATCATGAACATGATTTTTGGTTTTGCATTATCAAAACTATTATTGTAAGTCATACTATAACTATCATTGTTACTTTACACAGGAAAAGAAGTGAATTGGCTTTAAATTAATCAAGGATTTTTTGCTGTTGTAAACTTTATACATACCGCGTGCTGATTTTAATGTATTACTGTCTTCAATGTCATATGATTTAATATTGTGATTGATGTTACAAGTGTCAAATGTCGTCTACTTATATTTATTTGGCCTTTTACGATCAATGTGTTTTAATGTGTAATATAGCTGAAACACCAAGCCAAGGAAAAAATTTCTGAAGCCGGAGAGGACAGTCTCTTTGCGCCTCTCGAGCAAGTTAGTTTTCTTTAAGAATTCCTCTTACTTATGATCGTACCCAACAATCCAATGACTCCTCGAAACGTAATCATCTGACGCTACGATTTGTGCAATTCAGCTGACCCAGCAGACGAAGAAGGCGATGGGCGAGGCGAGCAAGTCGGTGCAGGAGGTGTCAAAGACGGCCCTCGAGGCGAGCAAAACTGCTGCTGGGGTGAGCAAAAACACCCTGGACGATCTTACGTACGTGGGGAAGAGCACCATAGGAGATCTGACCAAGACTGCTAAGGAAGCTGCCGCGAAGAAGGGATTGCTCAAGGTTGTCATTTTTGAAAATTAGTTTATAATTTATACGTTTATAATTTTAATCAATTTTTTTTTGCCCCATTGATTGCGAAAAATTAACTTTTAGCAAGCTAGTACTTGGGCAATATTATAGTATATTTGCTTTGAAAAATCACGGAATGAACTTAAGGATACTTATTTTCTAACATCTTTTGCGTTAAAGATAAATTTAAGCATTTGCAACCATTCGATAATTTTAGTAAGAAAAAAGAAATCCTTACCGATGAATTATCACATTTTGAATGATTCAGACATGAATTCACCAATTTCTGTAATGTAAAAATATCTTTGAAAATTATTTTATGTTACAATGGAGCTTTTCAATATAGTGTGAAACAGATGTAATGAAGATATCGATTAACTGACTTCCCCACAAATACACTCTAAAGTACAGTGAAATTGATGATGAAAAACATATTTTATTTGTCACTTAGGGTCTAGGAGATTCTCAGCAATCACCACCACCTTCGCCACCAGCAACCATGATCCAACGGAAAGACTCGGGAACACAGCTCGTGCAATCGGACGCCCGAACCGGTAGACGTGAAATCGGTCGGGACTTCTTCAGTAATTTCAGCAGCGACCTCAATGGCATCGCCAAAGAAACCTCCAGCATGTTTAGCGGATTTTTCGGTTAGTGCCCGTACGAACACTTCTTCATCACCCGCGTGACATTTTTCTTTTCCTTTTTTGTTTCCCGTTAAAGTAAGTACGTGTATCGAGCCACGTGTGAATATTTCATATTTCATGCAGCTGATAATTTAAGCGATCTTCGGCCGAGATTTTTTTTTTTCAAGCAGTAGTTTAGCAGAATGTGTAGAGTATCCATCACTTTACTTTTGAATAAACCAAAAAATGTTGTCTCCGCTGTCATTCGCAGGTAGTAAGAATAATGCTAATCGAAATGCCACTGTCCTCCCTCAGTCGCAAAAATCCAAAGGTATACAAACAATTACAGAAGTAAACAAAAATATTGTGCCATAAAACGTAGTGTCTGACACGCCTCTTTGTAAATCACACATAGATATATCCTGGATAGAGTATGCTTAAATATAGATTGCATGTCATCTTAGTCACGTGTTCATAGCCCCTCATTCCCGCACAACTGTTAGGTGGGATTGTTGGTATATTTTTTGGTATAATTTTTGGCTAATTTGCAAAAATTGTTCCCCAAGGCGGTAAATCGAGCTTAGTCGAGCGAACCTCGCTTATAAAGCACTCGTCGGCTAAGAATCAGGAGGAGCTCAGGAGGCAACAAAACGCAGAGAGAACCAACACAAACACGGACAATCAGGCCTTCCTCACTGATGTAATTACATACTACGCGTATTATTTCCTCATCCCTTACATTTGTTATTGCAATTTGGATAACGTTACGCTCCTGCAGGTGATCACTAATGTTATGACTGGTGAGGGTGTGGGTTGGCTCAAGCTAAAAAGGCTCAAGCAACTCATGGAGGACGAGAGTTATCGGGACTTTATGGTAACCAAGCTTAACAAGGGCTTGAACAGGAAAATTAGTCCTGACGATCACGTCGACGATGTCGTGAGTTTGAGCATATAAATAGCTGACGCTTATCAAAATTTCAACAAATTGGCACGATCTATTTGATTACAGTGCATATCAAAGCCCGTTTACAAGGGAATGCTAAAGTGCCTTCAGACGATAGCGCAGGGTTTGGCGTATACCTACGCTAATTATGGCCTAGGTGGTATGGCTTCCGTGTTTCAAATGATGGAAATAGCTCACACTCACTATTGGAGCAAGGATCTGTCGGAGAGTGGCTTCGACAGTTCGCTCATGTCTCAGGTGCGTTGAAAAATTTTTATTTTCGTTTTAGTAACTATCAAGTTATGGAGTGATATAGATTGCGTTGTATATTGATGATTACCACTTTACATCGTAAAAATTATTAAAGTATAATGTATATAATATATGCACTTGTGCACAATCGATAAACTTTCTACATAGAGAAATTCAGACTTAGAAAATAGTGATATTTGATTTAGGTAGTGCACGTCATCGATATTGTACACGATTAAATTGTGATAAGACATAAAAAATGTTTTAGATTCGACAAAAAAAAAAAAAAAAAAAATTAATCCATAACTTAAAGTTGATGTTTCAAAATTGTTAAAAGTCACTTAATGTTATTTAAAGTAGTGCAAAGATTTCGAGGTTCTTTCGAGTCATCAAAGGCATTTGAAGTACCTTAATGTCTTTAAAGTCATTCGGAGTATTGAAAAGAAATCTGTATAGGACTACAAGCATAATTGAAAATTTTTAAGATTTTGGGTGATTTCAAAGCCTTTAAAAACTGTCAACAATTACAAGTGTCACAAAGACTAACAGTCTCCGAATCACTTAAAAATTTTCATCGAACCTTCGAAGCACGCAAAACCCTCGCCATATGATCACATCCAGCCGATTGTTTTTTATGTCTTACGATCGGTTCTCTCCTCACGCACAAAATAGGCGTCAAGTCCGTTCGGTAGCCGAGAAAATCTCACGTCCCCGCAGTCACCAAATCACCCAGCCTACGATCCAACGCAAAAGCCACCCGCGAACTACTTGCACCAGGAGCCACCGCCCCAGCTGAGGCTCGAGCGGCCCCAGTCTCAGACTAGCAGTGACGAAAATCAGTCGACCACCGACATGTTCCTCGATATGTTCAACATGAAAAACAAGAAACTCAACCTTCTCAGTAAACTCACGTCCTTCGACTCTGATGTACGTCCCCCCGTACGACTACAATTTAGATGTGCCATTGTTTAGTAACAACTATTGATCTATGTGCTGTCCTAATGGAAAAATCTTGCTAGGTTTACCGCAGGAATTCCTGCAGAAAACCCTACATGACTTATCCACGCAAAATGTGCTTTTCTATTTATTTCACGTTGTGTTGTTTACGTAGATTTGTGTACATTACTGTTGTTGTTGTTGTTGTTGTTGTTGTTGTTGTTGTTTTTGCTTTCACAAGTCTAAAATATTATCTGTATGTTGCACAGTAGGTATACCTTAAAATACGTTGTACGTCCACTTTCTGAAGATTTTAACCAATTCCTTAAAAAGAAGGCTGATGAATCTAGAGCCATTTGTGTATTTATGGTGGTTTATGGTGTCTAACTTTTGAGATCACAATGAAATTCATTGCAGAAGGGAAACGCAGCTGGCAGCAACGAGGCCTTGTCCACCGATGGTGGTAGCATCACAACGAATCCAGCCTTTCGATCGAGTCACCAGGCGTCCTTTCGCAGCACAGTCTCCGACAGTGAGGTTGAACAGGGCAACGTAAGCTTCTCATCTCAATCACGAAACTATAGACTCACCATTAAACTCAATGCTACACAAAAAACCGAATGGCCTTGTATTATACACTTATTTCTCGGCAATCAAACAAACATTTTCATATTGCCTTTTGATATTCAGATGAACGTAGAAAAGTAGAGAGCCTCTGGGCCATTGATTTGTATAATTCACCAGTTTCCGAAACAGGTGAAGCAGCGCACGGCGAGCGTTTGGTCGAGTAGCAGGTCATCATTGAGCAAGTTCAGTGGTGGCAACGTCTTTATACCATCGACGATGAGCCCGAGTCCCGAGACAGCGCGCACCTATCTGTTTGAGGGTCTCCTGGGCAAGGAGAGATTGACCCTGTGGGATCAGATGCAATTCTGGGAGGACGCATTTCTGGACGCTGTCTCCCAGGAGAGGGATATGATCGGCATGGACCAGGGACCTGGTGAAATGATGGAAAGGTTTGCGAAGGGATTTCTCTGTTCCTATTTTCTCTCTACTGGAAGACGCATTGTTGACATTGATGATGCATGTCGTAGGTATAAAAGTTTGAGCGAAAGCGAAAGGCGAAGGTTAGAGCACGACGAGGATAGGCTGCTCTGTACGCTGTTGCACAATTTGACGGCCATACTCGTGATGCTGAACGTCGAAAAAAAAGAGCTGAAGCAGAAGACTCGCCGGCTGCTCGGTAAAAGCCACATAGGTCTGATATATAGCCAAGAGCTCAATCAACTTCTCGATCAGATAAAGGACCTGGTAAGTCAGTCATTTTGACCATCGATCCTGGCAATCTGATAGTTCGGGATGGAAACTTATTCAGAATTTTCGAATCACTTGACAGAACGGCAACGATATAGACCTAAAGCCCCTGACGTCCCGTCAGATGCACCGCCAATCTTTTACAGTCCATTCGGGCACCAACGCCGAGGGTGACCTGCGTTTTTTAGAGGTACGCCACGACGGTCTGGTGCTGCGCTCGGTTAACGGGGTGATCGTCGAACGCTGGTGGTACGAACGTCTGGTCAATATGACCTACAGTCCTCAGACCAAGGTGCTTTGCCTCTGGAGGCGGAACGGCGGACAGACCCAACTGCACAAGTATTATACGAAAAAGGTATTGGTAAGCACAATTTCACGTGTATGTGTGTGTACGCATGCCTCTACTCGTAAACCTTGTCAAGTCACGTTACGTTACATGTCAGGAATAGACTAGAAATTTCTTACAAGGCCAAGGATTTCTTTACAAATGACGAGCATTCAGATTATAATACTTTATGTGCCGTAATATTGAGTTAAATAATTTCGAAAAATTATAATGAAATATTAATACATTAAGAGTTAACTGGCTGGATTTTCAGTGCCGAGATCTGTATTACTGTATAAAAGATGCGATGGAGAAGGCCGCGGCTCGAGGCCGAGGTGGTAACATGGACGTCGAGCTTGGTGGTGAGTTTCCAGTCCAAGACATGGTAACGAATCAAGGGGGTCTTCTGCAAGTCTGCATGGAGGGCATCGGTCTCTTGTTCGCCAATAGCAAGGTAACGTGCGTTTGCCATCTCATTTATTCTTTTTTTTGTTCTTTTACTAATGAAATGAAAGATTTTTCTCTATTTTTCTATACATGAAAATTTTGTCGATTTATTTTTTTGTTTTTTATTCTCAAATATAATACCAACGTTATCCCATCGTCGATTTGATTCCTGCTCTATTTTGTATCCTATTAATTTTTTGATTTTTCTTGATAATTATTCGAAATGTTTCGTGATAACCTGAAGGCAGTTTTGATGATGCACAGTGTTACGCTTATGTCATGTTACCAAATTATTATTATTCTTTATAGGCGTTTAATACTTTTGAAGCAAAATAAAAACGCTATTTTTATTAATTTCTAAAGATAATAATTTTACTAATTGTAATTCTAAATCAACTAATCATGCGGAAAGTTATTGTTAATGTTTTTTTTTATTCTAGCAACAAACATTAAATTTTGCAGGAACGTACTTATAAATGAGAAATTATCTTTTATTTTAATAGAAAATATGATAATGAAAACAAATATAGTAGATCCAATACTACCAAAACTATCAAAAGTTCTCCAAGTCTAGTAACAACCGCTCGCAGTAACTTTGCCACATTTTTCTCCTGTAAACAGAAAATTAATCATAGATATTTATAAATTAGATTTTAGTAGTCTGTACACTTATAAAGATAAAAATGCTATTTTTATCTTGATAAACCTAATCACTTTTCGTGGCTGTACCCTCTAGTAAACTAATCTTTCTTCTCTCATAATACTATTTTTTTTTTACTAATTTTTTATATTTTCATATACAAACCGTACCAATATTTTCTTTACATGTTTGTTTCGTATCTTTAATTATTCTTTATTTCATCTCAAAGTGCTAGCTAAAGTGGGTGGATTTTTTAATTTGTTCATAAAAAAATAACGGTCCCTATTTTTGTTACAGCTTGATAATTAAAATAATTTAAAATAAAACACTGTAAATATAAAACAAGATGTTTTTTCAAAAGATATATTTTAAAGGAAAAATACACTGTGTGTGCTGTAATTTAAATATGATAAAATCTTTAAACAATAGCTATTAACCCTCGATTTTTATCTTAAACTTAATTTTTTATTGTGTTTTTTGTCTGTGTGATTCTTTGACATTTTTTATGAAGCTAAATTAATTCCATCATCGAATCTTTCTCTATGTTACTTCTTTTTTTAATTGCATTGATGCAAGGACCACTCAATCTTATCTCCCATCGCTAAACCACTGCGATCTGCTTAAATTATATATATGTACGTATCTTCTCTAAATCTTCATGTAATGACTCTTTAAAGTGTTATTCAATTTAAAAAAAGAGTTCATTATTAACTGTTGTCTTTAAGTAAGACACGCACAAGCTTTTCAAAAAACATTTATTAATTACTTAATAGTTATCACGTTCGTTCAAAAGCACATGAGTTAGAGCATTTTAGATACATCTTATTGGCGAAAAGTTACTAAATTGATTATCATTATTACTATTGTTATAAGATGTTTATACGCCACATTAACCCTACAAGTATCATCATCGTAAAAAGTAAGAATTCATATACATTGATAAAATTATTAATAGATAATACGTTGTATTGATAATTTTTTTTTCAACTATTTTATTATCAATCGCAGATGATAACTTGATACGTTAGATCAATTTTATAATAAATGCTATTTGGAAATCGAGCAAATATTAGCTAAATTTAAATAAAACATATTTTTGGAAACACGGCAAGACTGCTACATTCTTTACTAAAGAAAAAAGTGGAATTGTAAATCATAATATATTTGATTTTTAATATAAGTTTATTTGAATTACGTTAAATTGATATTACACCGTATTACTAAAATGTAACTTTTTTGTCCTACAATAATTTTAATGATTTTTCCTGATTCAAAGCATTGAAATAACTTTTCCTACTTTGGACATTTTATAACTCTGGACGTTTACTGTCCCCTTAGTAGAAAAAATAGAGTTCGTATCCGGTGTGCCTCCAACCAAGGCGAGCACAAGGAGTCGCTCGGGTGTTGCTTTGTAGGCCCTTCAGGTTTGGTGCTAGCTGCCCTAGTGACATATACGTCGACACGTGTGGAAACTACTATTACCAATAAATACTAAACATTTTTATTATTGCTTCCTGATGTCACGTTTTAAGTGTTGAGAGACCTTACTTTGTACACAAGATATTTTAGAAAAGCTGAAAAAAGCTATAAAAGTCCTTAAAATTTTACAAAAACGTTTTTATGTCTTTACAATTTTTTTGTGGACATTTAAAATTTATAATAAAAAACAAAAAAAAATATTTAATCAATATAAACAACTCAAATTGCAAGGTACCACTCAATTACCAATACATGAGCTTGTTGAATAATGTTATTGTAAAGATTACAAGAGTTCTTAAATGAACACAAAAGCCATTGGTATTATGTTCATTAATAACACTTTTATTTAGCTAAATTTCATTTATAATTTTAACTACAGATGACTGTTTGGTGTTGAAAAACTCTTCGTTATTTTATTTGCCTATAGAAAAATTAGGTTGTACGGGGTTAGTTTCTAGATATATAGCAAACATTTTTTTTTCTGAAATTTACACTTTCTTCCCAGGGATATTATCTTTCGAAATACTAAATTCGATCCTGAATATATATTTTCACACACATAGCAGAATACAGTCGAATCGTAACATTTAACTTAGCTAACTCTCACTTTCTTTTCTTAGTCTAATTAGTAATTTTGTAACATCTTACACTTTTTTCTTTGGAAGAATATAAGACTTTTACGAAGTAAGCAGTCGAAGAAATATTTATAATAATACGTCATGACACATAGTGTTATGTGGAATAATTATTTTGTATACTGTATTTTTTTATTCTATTTAGTTAGTCCTGACTAAAAGTAGAACATCACTTGTTGTATGTGAATCGAACCCTTTAATAATCATACTTAAAAGATACTATGTTTTAATTTTCCCCGACCGCGTAAAAATGCAATAAATGGTAGTCCAGTACAGAAAGAACTTGGAATAATCTGTAACTGTGCATAACAAGTCCTGGTCTTTTTCATTTAACTTTTTTGTCTGACTTTTACTAATGAAATGATACTTACTGATCTACATTTTTTTTATCATTTTGAGTTTGAATACCATTTTCTTTTTTGAGCGTAATATTCAATGTCTTTATGCATGAAGCTCGATGTGCAGCCTACAATTACTTTTATCTGTCTTATACATATTATACTATATTATGATATTATACTTGCGTTGTACATCACATTGATGAAAGTCTCATCCTTATTCCAAAGTGGTATTATTTTTTTTTTACATAATAGTATATCAGTCATTAACATAGCATTACTTATTACTTATATTGATTTTCCTAAGCTAAATTTGGTTCCACTCTAGAGGGCAACTTTAATAGCTTAATATTATTAAAATCTCAAGAATTCTATGTGACTTTTCGACTAATAATTTTTTCTCTTCACCAAAACTAAACTTTCTCTACATCGCATCCCTACTTGCATTACGCTATTTTATACAAAATTTTTATGAATCTTTATTACAGAATATTATGATACACGTAATTATGTCTGTTTTTCTTTTATTTGTATTCTGAATGCTGAATGCAACTAACAACTTCTATTTGCGTGGGATATGTATGAGGAAAGTTTATTCACCGGATCATTTTATATGGTTCCTATTATTTAATTAATACACTCTACAATATTTGTTGACTCTTCACTTTGATACTATTTTATCATACAACTACATCTGTTATATTATATGCCAAAACGCTTTGATTGATGGTGTACATCTTTAGTAGGCAGGTGTTTTTATAAAATAATATTGCATTAATGGTAAATAGACTTTTCTCACGGCTTGGGAACTTTTGAGATGGTCCTTGAACAATGGAAAAATATATTTTTCAACTGAGACGTTCGATTGCTCAGAGACAAGCTTATGAACTAGTTTACTAAATTAATAGGTAGAAAAAAATTTTTTTATTTATTTTCAACGAAAGACGTTTTCTCAATTCATTTCTTGGAAAACATATGCAAAGTAAAGTTATGCCATTCAAAGAGGATGTAGTTTACGTAAATAGAAATGGAATTATCGAAGATGAAAAATATTTGTCCCTATGAAAAAAAAATCAGTATTTTTTACTTTAATGATTGTTACTTGGTGAATTAAAAAAAAATATCACAAACTTCAATTATTGTGTCTCCAACTTTCAAAAGAAATTGTCTGGTGATCAATACTCCTCTTTCATTATGTGATCCCATATTCCTTGTCCGTGATTTTTCAATTACCCGATTTCTGTAATTCAAATAACAAACCTGTGATTTGACTGACTGAATTTGATAGATATAATTTGAATCTTCTTTTTTTCTGTTGACTTGACCCGTCCCCTACGTCGGATCAATAACCCCTTGGCTGTGTGTTGGGCAAACAGGATTTTGAGGTACTAATAAATTTATTAATTGACACATTATATAACTATTGTATAACTTATGAGAGTATAGCAAACTATATCTGTATTTTTAGATAATTATATTATTATATGATCTCACCCACCTATGTCCTTTAGTTTGGATTTATTAGTCATTATTATTTCATATGATAATACAATTGTCAATGTTAGCTGTGTTACGGAAATGCTTTTATTGATTAGTTGAGTTCATTTTTTTGTCTACAGTTCACTTATTAGACACAAAAACGTCATGCAACTGACACTATAAATTTATTTTAAAGTCTTATACAAACTGTCAGATGGAAAATATAAGTGCAAATGTCTGAAGAGATATATTTAATTTGTTGCACTAAAAATATTTTGTACGTAAGTTACGAAAGAAGACTGCAATTTATTTTCCATCGATCGTAATCATAGTCAAAGAAGTAATCTTTTAAACGATTTATGAAGCTTACAAGTAACTCTAAGTCATTTTCAAATTTTGATTGTATTATTGAATAAATTTTTATTCAGAAAGAAAGTTATATAGTAGATTATAATAGCCTTAACTTTGATTGAACGATTAAGAGATGCTTTTTTGTTTGCACTTGTAGTTGACGATAAGTCTTTAGTTCATTTTTGTAAAATTCCTAGTTGAAACGGCTATACAAATTAATGTGATATAATACGTTTGTCATTAAAAATTAGATTGGCTTTTTTATTTTTTTTCAAACACAACAATACGCTTATGTAAAACAAATTTCATTTTAATATTACTCTAACAAAGTTTGCATTGATATTAGTTGATCTATTCTATCCACATGATTGTACATCTATACAATACGATAATGGGTGTTAGTTGTAATTGTAATGTTTCATTTGATATATGTCATTGACAGCCCATTCATATATCAACAGGAGAAATCATTTTGAAAACGTTTCCACTAGTGCAAGTATAACTAGAAAGTAAACATTTGAAAATCTTTATTCTGTTGGTATTTGAAAGTGCAGCAGTGATTTTTTTTAACAGGCTCTACCTAAATGCATTAAATATAAAAAGGAACAGAGAGAAAACGACGTATCTCTTAGTCGTTCTCAGCTTTATTTTGTTCTTTTACATAAATCAGGCACAATACACTAAGCACTTCAATTAATAAATTTTCTTTTTTATTTAACCTATGTATTATACGAAGCCCCTAATTTTTGAATTCCTGTAGATAATGCTGTGGATATATATTCGAAATATCCTTTTTTATTTAAACACTTGAAAAAAGAATTTCGTTGTGTAGTAAAAGAGATATTCTTTTAGTGCCTCGCACATGCATTATCTATCAATTTTCTTGCATATCAGATAACGATAGTTGTCAATATTATTAAAACCTCTTTTTCTGCCTGTCCATGGCTACTTTTTGTCTTCGTTCTATAAAATATACACTATTGCATACTTTTAAATTAGAAGTGATAAACTGATTTAATTTGACAAATTATTAATAGTAGGCACAGTTGAAAATCTCAAAACCCGCGATGAATAAAAATACAGTTGAAAGTTTGTATTGACACAACAATGTTAAAATAAACAAATTTTCTTACAAATAAGATTTTTTGAATTTGTCCCACAGGATGCAATATACAGTTAAACCTTTGAGAATCTCAATGCTTAGAAGAATATGATAATCACACTTTAGCACTCCCTTGTCCTTTTATACATAATCGACAATACTTAGATCACTAAAAAAAGCACGCGAATGAAATTATTAGCAACTATAAGGTTTATATGTTATCACTGATAAAAATTTTCTTGTTGAAGATAAAACAAATTTACTTGCATGGTATAGCTTAGAACTTTCTTGATATTCATGTTGGGCAACTCATGAGCCTGTTTGCATTGTTCACTTCTTAAACTCAAAATAACACCCTCAATTTTTAGTTACATTTCATGAAAGTTATAATATTATTAAAAAAATGTTACTAACTCATAAAAATTTCTCACTTTCATCACAAAGACAAAAAAATTTTAATTGATATTTTTCCATTAAAAACTACCCTGATCATTTAAAATATGTAGTATATCGTCTCGTAGAGCAAAAATCGTTAAAAAAAATTTTTAAACTATTTTTAACATTCATTAATCAATATACATTAAAAGTCAGCCCTATAGACCCCACAAATACACACGAGTGCACAATTGTAACCCATCAATCGTGAAAATAGTAATCATCAATCAAACACCATTTTATCAAGACAATAAGCCATCTCCAGAGTTACCTGTCTGCTTACTTGTTTGTATCTGCCTATTGCTGCATCTTTTTGCTACTGCCTCTTTTTTTGCATTTCACACGTTTCACAATACTCACTCAATGTTTGGCAAATTTGTGTAAGAAATGCATGTTCATGTCAATGTTTCCTGCTGATTATCTCAAAGCATGAATTTTGCTTGTATGTGATTTAGCTTAGTGTAAATTACAATTTATTGAAAAAGTATGTACAAACAAAAGTTATGAATAAAAAAAGTTATGTCATAGCTTTTTTATCCTGTACAATCTTATAGTAACTTTAGTTAAATATTAGTCAGTTCAAGCAGTTGATCAAAAGTTTGGTTTTAGGCATGCTTATTTACGACTGCATGAAATATTTTTAAACGCACGATTTAATCCATCAAAAAGTTGATGTTTTAGTTACACCAACATACAAAAAGTTAATAGTCTTTCTAAATACTGACACACACGAGTTTCCAGTTCATTAAACTATTACTTGTTCTGTAGTATGCAAGTGTGACAAACAAAACATGATATTAGAGTAGTATAAATTTATTTCATAGTACTTGCATGCATTGTTAGGATAAAGTTGACAAACATAATTCTTTTTTTTTAAATTTGACTAATTGTTGCTGATGTTCTTTTCAGTTTTTTGTAAGACTCGAGCATATCCGCAAGTGCTTTACTCTGAAGGGTGGAATCTTCGTTTTGGAAGAATTCAGTAAGTACTGAACATAGTTTTTTTATAATATAACACTTTTTTCTTATACAAAAAATTTACGATTCATTATAAATAAACAATTTCATCGTACTATAAGCATTCTCATTTTTGTTGTAGATCCTAAGACTAGACAAGTAATTCAACGTAGATATAAGTCCCAAATGGTAAGTCAGTTTAAGCACATTTTACTAGTTAAAAAGTGTAAGACTACTGATTGAACTTGTCATTTTTTAAGCTTCGTAGCATTTGTTATATGGTGTACAGTAGTTATCAAACAAACCTTTAAAATGATTTTCAATGTGAAAATTGATGTGGTAAAAATTGTCGTCTATGTACTCTGTTCTGTTATTTGCTAAAATCTAGGCTGACGAGATTGTTGGTTGCATGCACAGAATCTTCTCCATTGCGTTTACCAAGCGACTCTCATTGGAGGCTCGCCCCGTAGAGCAGCCGACAGATCGAAAGAGTTCTGATGCATGATGTCACGTTATCTATGTTTTGTTTTTCTTTACTTTTGCGCCGAAGTGCGCAAGTGTAAGTGTTCTTTTTCTTTCATTTTTTTCTTTTTTACAGTACATATCTTTTGCCTTTTTGAAGTGAAATCGTTGCTGTAAAAGTAAAATGTGTGGTTTTTTTGTACTTGTTTCAACCCTTCAAATTGAAAAATGTGTTTTAAACATTTTCTGGTCATTAAGGAGGCATGAGCGGTCTCCATGCAAAAAATTTTAAAAATATTGATTGAGCGTAAACTTTACAATAGTTTTATTTAAGGTTCTAATTTTACGATGGCATCAAAAAAATTGTGGGTTAACGACCAAATTTCAATGTCATAGTAGTTTCAAAATCGTACGCTTAGCACATGTCTTATGGGAATAATTTCTAAGTAGCACAATGAAACAAATCACAAACGAATATAAATATATGGATACGCATGAAAAAGCGATAGCATGTACATTTTTTCACGTACTTTACGAAAGCAGAAAAAATATCCAATCTTAACGACCAAAATTTCGAAATATTTATAAATAAAGTAAGTCACATCTATACGTACAGGTCTAGAAAAACCATGTAAACGCCGTAGACTTGCTTTTAAGGAGTTCTAACCAAGAAATTCGTACTATATATGTCACTTGCATGTATATTGCGCTCATGCCTCCTTAAATGTGGGTAATAAATTATCTTTTAAATGTGCATTTTCATAAGAACGAGTGAATTGTTTGTTTATTACTTGCTTTAATTACTTTTTTTTAAGATTAAATTAAAAAATTATATTGTTTAGGCAGTTGTACAATAATTAAAAGTAATCCACTGGAGCAACATAACATAATTTTACATTTCTACCTGCGTTAAAATTATTCATGTTGAAAATAATTATTTTTTGTAAAACTTATACAGTTTTCTTTCATAAAGTATGCATTCATTTATCTGACAAAAAATATTTTTGAAGGAACTTAGTTTTATTGTGCGAAAATATTTAAAAATTTTAAAAATGTATATCTTTAAGAAAGAAAAGTATTAGGGCAGTCTACTTTTAATTTTTTTATTTGTGTACAAGATTCATATTTTTTAATACTCTTCTTACTTGCATGGTGTATTAGTTGAAGCTTGCGTCATTGTTTAAAATAATATTATAATTGTAATCAATGTTTATTCTAATGAAAGTGATAAACGAAGTGAATTCCATACAGCTACACTCTATTTAAATAATAAGATCAAATATAGTATTCCATACGATTGCACTTTAATTATTTTGACTTGAGAAATTTCAATGGATCATTAAGTTCTAAAATCCTAAACGCACGGTTTGCAGGCGGATCAGATCTGCTACTCCGTGCTATGTTTATTCTCATACGTGGCTACTGGCAATGATCATACGAAGCAACACCAACAGCCACAACAGCAGCAACACCATCATCATCACCATCACCCCCAACAGCAACAGTCTCATCAGCAGCAGCACCACTTGCAGCAGAAACAACAAAATTCTCAGTCTCCTAGTCCTCGAGGCTCGAACGTTGGTTTATCTGGTCAGCAGCAGCAGCAGCAGCAGCAGCAACACCAGCAACAAGCGGTCCGTAGAGGCTCACAGGTCGAGTCTTACCCGCGACACCACTGACACAAAAACAGGCACTCTTTACCCTTTGTACATAATTATGAGGGCTGTGCGTCTTACGCTTGTTTACCTTGGGTGTAAAAGTGTATTTAAGTAAAAAGTTTCCGAAAAATGTAAAAAAAAAAAAAAAAAAAAAAGTTAAATACAAATATGTATGATATTGTGAGCTAAACGACGATCAAATGCGATCGCTCGTAACCTTCTGTATTATCCTCAATGATGTCTTACAATTTTCTGAACAAAGCACTTGTTTCAACTTGCACAAGGTAGATTGTTTCTATGTTCTTTTAGAATATTACACATGTGCGAAAAAAGTATCCATTATTTTTCTTTTGATACATGATGATGATGTTGGTATTAAGAAGTGTACATTATATGACAAGATGAACATTGTACTGAGGGAGTAACCATATTTTCAAAACGATGCTGTTCATTAGTATTAAATGATGTTAAGAAGCCCTTTAATTTATGTTTATTTTATTGCATGAGTCCTATATGTGTATATAAAAATATGTCATGATTAATAACAATTAAATTAAAATGTTGCTAGAGCAATGCTGATTAATAAACAATAAGAAGACAAGCAATTTTCTTGGTAACTTGTAAAAAAAAAGAAAAATGAATGATTTAGCAATTAACCTCGCATTCTTCATTTTACGAATAAAGTTTTGTGACTTAACTTGAAAGTGTCGTAAATGTTAAAAAAAAGGGGAAAAAAAAGAAATTGACAGTTTGCTACTGCACTAGCAAATTTTTGTTTTAAAACGAAAATGTGAGGTAAATTATTCAATTATTGTAATTGTTTAGATAACTTGGAAAACAAAGTGTTTGCAGAAAAAAAAATATGAATTAAGAAATCGTTAAACAGATTTTTTTTAAGTATCAAAAATATCCGCTATAAGACAATACACATTGGTGGATAATTAATTTTGATTTTTAGATGTACTATTTTTTGCTTTCAGCAAAAAGTGTTTATTTAATTAGTTATTTAAAAAAAAAAAAAAATCAACAAAAAAATGATCTACCCCCCAAATTTTCCGTATAACGGAATTCAAACTTAAGATATCAGCAAAAGAACCTATAAAAGTGTCGGAAATAATAATATTTATTGCCTTGCAGTTTCCAGGAAACAAATCATAAAGATGCATTTTTTAGCTAAGCCAATAAACGAGAGATCACATGTGTCTTAAGTTATCGTACTTGTTTTCTCAGATTAAAAGCAAAGAAAAATATTTCAAATAAATACTTACGATTCATCTTTTACTAGTAAATTTTTACTTTTTATTGACTTTAGTGATATATTAAAATTGTTGTATCAAGTATAACTCAGAAAATCAGACAATATTTCTTTTTTGAAATAAAATTTTTTTATCATTTCATAATAAATAAAATGAGGTTTCACAAGTAGTTTGAATGTGATGACAAAGCGTTGTAAAACTTAATGTAAAATTAAGAAATTGTCGAACCAATTGGCATAAAAATCAAACCCTTCCATTCATTGGTCGTGCCTAAGAATTCATAAACATAAAAAAGCAATACAGTCAAATGAGACAACTTTCTAAGTCAAATTGTAATTTATTTTGAGATTCGTTTTAATTTTTTATGAAGCTACTGATTTGAAAAATAATTAACACAACTGTATGTATAAAAGTATGTGATCAGTGTAACTATTTCATAAAATAGACAAAATTCTTTGTTGACTATAAATTTATATATAATTTATAATCAATTTTATTAAAGTATGTATCATTTTTTGTTAAGGCTAGAAAACATAAAATTAAAAAAATTTTAGTCAGCAGAAAAGTTCAGCATTTCTTAAGGTACACTAATAGCTTGTAAAAAAAGTAAACTTTTTTAAAGGAACATAAAAAGAAGAATAAAAAGGGTCACAGAATTGGTAAAACATTTATGTAAATATGTATATTTTTGTGAAATGTGTAAATTTGCGTACCCAATTATCTTTATATTTATGTTGTTTGTTCAAAACTAGAGATGCAAATAAAAAAACCATATCCTTTTCATCTATTGCGCGAGGAGACAACTTACCATACTGTGTAAAATGTATCATTGTACTAATAAAGATAAAAAAAAGTCGTAGAAAAATAGAAAAATTTAAAATACCATACGTGATATATTTATATTTTCTTGTCCTATTTTAAAGTTCTCATTAAAATGTTTCAACGAGAATCAAACTTATAATTTTTTACAATAACGTTGTCTGTCCAACTAAGACGCTCTCTTTATTAATATATCTTATTTTTGCTTGACAGAAAGTTTGTGGGAGACAACGATATTTTATTCTAATGAAGATGTTTATTTTATTATGAATGCATGTAACATACAAATTTTATATGAATTCGTGTGACAAAGAAAATTTCCAAATTTATTTAACGCACCGTTTAAATTGTTTTTGATATTTTTAAACATTTTTGATGTGGTGCAATAAGGATAGGGTTATAAGCAATAAATACGCATTGCATATTGTGTGTAATGTAATTATTTGAGCAAAATAATGAATTTTTATAAATTACATAATTGTTAATCATAATATTAAGAAATTGAAAAATTTATCATAAAAATAATTATTTTTTATAATAGAATTACATTTTTCATTGAATAAAATAAAGATGTCGAAGTAGTAAATCCTTAGAATTTAAAAGAAAAATATCATTTTTAATTACAGCATAAGCTTTAAAATAATAATGTACAGTTATATACGTGCATTAATTTTTACATCATTTTGACGACCATATAATTTAACGACATTTTCGTCGGTTATATGAATCATACACATAGGTTTGTTTTATCACTACATCGTCACCCGGAAAGTCATCATTGATTTTTTAAAATTTATATTCTTTGTACGAGGCTCTTGTGCTTACGTGCTACCGTTAATTTCATACTCATTGAGAGCTGCTTGTATATGATCGTCGAGAGGCACATTTTCGTCGACATCTGGATGTTTGTAATTATTCAAAAAGTGACACGTACCCTCTGTATTACGTGGCATTTCTTTTGGTAGATTGTCTCTTGATCTTTCATCTAATATGAATCCTGGAGTTTTCATGAGAAACCTTTAGGATGATAAAATTTTTTAAATTTTTATTAATAAAATGCTTTGATCATTCTTACATTATTAAATAATAATACTAAGTAATGTTCTTTTGAAATAACTTTTTTAGATGACAAGTGATTTTATGGCTTCCTAATAATTTTGGAATCATATTGTTTTTACGAAATTATGAATTTTTATATTTTTTATTTAAAACATGTAATTCATGTTAGTTAGATGGTAAATTATAAGTTTCAATGTAGTTATGCTGCTTTCATTTTTAGATCCTTATCTTGTTATTTTTTTACATAAAAATTAAGTAAAAAAAGGATCGCATACAATGAATAAATTAAACATTTTACGAAACTTACTCATAAGTGGTGGGACTGATGTTTATACGAAGCGGTTCACTTGATGACTCAAATTTATTAGCTATTGTTACATTGTGACCGAAGAGACAGTATCGTGGCATTTTCTTACCAACAACACCAGCCAGTACCATACCCGTATGAATGCCTATCCGCATCTGTAAAATATTTTTGTACATATGAATTTATCTTAAAATCTGAGATTATTAAAAATTAAGATACAGCTCAAATAAAAATGCTATGTATAGATGACATTACATTTTAAAGTTATTGGAAACATCTATAAATAACATCTTTTTACTAAGCAAAATTTAAAACAAGACTTGAAAGACATTAACTTGTTTAAGATTAAAATTAAATTGAAAATTTTTTGATTCGCAATATCAATAACTGAGACATGAAATAAAGCCGTCAATATAATTTTTTGATTTTCTTGGCAGATGAGGGTAACTAGTGATGGTACATACACTGGATGGGTCGGTCAGTAAGTGCATCTAACATACCTTTATGGGTTTGCCATCGTGAGTAGAGTGTTGGGTGCACGTTTCAATCATTTTCAGTGCCATCCAGGAAATTTGCTGTGCATGATAGTTTGTATTTCGGTGCAGACCACACGCCACACAGTAGGCGTCTCCTATAGTTTCCACCTAGAAAGTCACACTTTTTGTGAGTTTGAGATTTTTTAAAATATAGGATGAAAATTTTACTACATTATCGTTGAAATTAGTACTTGATTCGAGTTATTTAAAATGAATATTGGCCTAAGTGGCACTATAAAAAAATATTGTTGTCTAAATTATGTCCTAAACTAGACGAAATTTCAGAGGAACATTACATCTGGTTAAATAGAATATTTGTCATTCAAAAATTATCTTTAACCAACCTTATAAACGTCAAGTTGGCCACAGTAGACGTCGAATTGTTGATAAAGGTTTTGCAGCATGTTAATGACCATCATGGGCGTTGCAGTGGAACAGATGGCTGTGAAGCCAACTATGTCACTGAAGAGCATCGTGACGTCTGCATAATTTTTTGCCTCTATTGATTCTCCTGTACATGTGAAACATGATTTGGTTTTTCAATGATACTAGAATCATAGTAAAAAACTGCTACTAATTTTTTAAGACGAGCACAAGCCATTTTTCCTCATTGGCTATATTTTTAGCGTTATGTTGGTTGTGGATAACAAATTACTCCATTTTATTCATGTCAGTTTCAGAAAAAATTGACTTTACCACAAAGTAAAATTACTTGAAACTGTTTCTCCTACTTTTCATGAATGCATATTGGAATGATAAGGCACAAATATCAGAAATAGTAGTGTAGACATTCATAAAATCATTACTCGAATTAAAGACAGATTTTGAACATAAACTAGGCGTGGCTCGAGCTGATCTTACAGCAGATATTCTTGATACGATGATGTATGTGCGTGTAAACATGTGTTTTGACTGTAATGAAAAAGTTGTCATCGACCGAGTCATCATTTACAACAAAAATAGCTTTGATGGATAATTGTCATTACAAATCTGCGTGCAGAAACAAGAAAATTCTTGTCTATATCTTCATGACATATTATTAGTTAGAAAGTTTTAATTGAAAGTTTAAAAAATTTAGATTTCGGGAATACTTAAAGACTTGACTTTCCATACACTCGAGTTCAAGGAGAACAGAGAATAGCCTTTAATTGAACGAGAAAACAAACCTAAGCCTCAAAAGAAAATCCTTCTAAACTTCAAAAGCGTTAGACGTACAAAATTCTTCGGTACAGGTAAACAACTTACTGCGGAAAAAGCCATTGCAAAGGTGTGCTATACACGTTCCTCGCTTTATACGAGCCAAGTAGCCTATGCAAAGATATCGTGGAACCGCTAAGCCGTGAACTCAAGCGTCCTATCGACACGATTCTGACCCTTTTTGCGCTTGGCCTTTTTCCCTTTATTTTTCGCTTGGCTATGCTTTTACCTACAACGTCTTCTTACTTCTTTGTTGTTCTCATTCTAATTGCTTACGACTGTCTAATTGTACGTATAATTTATTATAACAATAATAACATTATTGTAATGTATCCTTTTTTTATTTTTTCAATTGAATTAAAAAATACTCTTAAGCAGACCATCCTTTCGTAGTTAAAACTTTGGAAAATTACAAATCACGATAAACATGTCATGAATAAAAATTTTTAACACTGTCGCATTCATTTTAACTGTATTTTCGGAGAACAAGCATTCCATTTTAAATAACGCTATAAAAATCAATTAAAAAAAAAAAAAAAAAAAAAAAAAAGAAGAGACGAAGGATAAAAAATCAAGGCAAATGAAAAAAAAGTGCAACACCGGGATTTTTCGAGATTTACACGGGCACGCTCTTTCTTATCAGAGTCAATTCACGAAAAACGATATTGATGCAACGTGCCACTGGAACCTCGTACACCAACTCCACACAGAGCCACCCCACATGCATCCACTATCACAGTCACGGTATCCACATCCAACCACCACCCACCCACCTACCTACCCTCGTGTCGCCTCCCTTCCGAAAGCTTCCACCTCCGCACATGCACACCCACTCAGATCTACTAGCACTTGTGCCCGTATATATATACTTTCATTTGCACACATACCCAGCCAGAGTCGCTTCGCTATATCCGGCGGGAAGATAAGATGGAGGAGGCTGACGTTTTTCTCCCTCTCGTCATCTACTAGCCGGGTCGTCTCCTCGATGGAACTCTTCAGCTTGTCCATGCGTCGCCGCAAGCCGTCCTATATATGTGCAGACAAATGGACGTAAGAACAAAAAAAAATAAATAAAACGAGAACAATGCTCCGGGGAGATGGGTAACGTGCATTTGTCGGCTATTATGCACGCGCAGAGTTCAGTGCACGCTGTACGCGCGTATGCAAAGACACGGGGCATTCGTCAAATTAATGCTCGTCGTTACTTTTGCATGAGTAATGAGGCGTACTTGTGAAGGGTGGCAGTATAATACTGCGGTTTATACCTTTGGCTCGGAAACGAAACGCTTTTTCTTTCCTCTTCAGCGAGGATGCCCCCCGTACACTCTATCTTCGTTCTCTCGCAGCTGGACATTTTTCGAAACGCTTGCTAATTGTTCGAGCGATGAACATATCCAGTGGTATAGATTACCGTATTTTTTACCCCGAGGTAATTATTCTCGGACACTTTACGTAATATTCTCGAACTGTAATAACGACCAGGCATTTGTCACGAGCCCAGAGCTCTCTTTTTCATGCCGTTTCGGTAACTCGTTAGCGGACTGACACATTTGTGGCTTCCTGTGTCCAAAGATGAAATCCGTGCAGAGGCAATATTTCGCGATCTACTCTTAAATATCCCCTAGTCAACGGCTGCATTCGTGTTTCTTGGCAAACAATTGGAAGAGCTGATTTAATTGATTTACCTGAGCTCTCGCTTGCTCGCCGACGAGAATGACGTCCCTCGTCGCGTCGTGCAGCGGTATGTCCGAGATGAAGAGGCCACGACCGGTGAGGCCCTCCAGTCCATTCAGAAAAGGCGAACTGACGAAGAGTATCGAGTCAGACTCCGGGCAGTGCACCATCTGGCCTTTAAACTCGAGCCCCTGCAAGGAATTTTTTTTCAACAACGAGTAGGTAAAATTAAAAAAAAAAAAAAATATTTATTCAACTCTAAAACATGAAAAAACTTTCATAATCCTTGAAATGTTAATTTTTTTACCTGCCTCGTCGTTGTTTTATCGTAAAGTCATAGATTTTCAGGATATATCTTAAGGTTTTACAGTTATTCATAATGTTATTTGATGCATCTTTTTTTTTTTTTTTTTTTTTTTTTTTCTTTTTTTTTAATTGTTCATTGCAACAAAAATCACCAATTTAATCCTATTCTGTATAACCCGATTATATTGTTGTGTTGCTTCCTCTGAAATGTAGTGCATTAGAGAAAAGAAGGATTACTGGTACATCGTTACATAGATGAGTTGAACAGAACACGATGGGTGTGCCCGAAGGAAAATCAGGGGATTATTTGGAATTGGATGTGTCATCAGTGACATTGACGAAGCTGTAGGAACTAATTCACTTTATCGGACATTGAATTGTCGTGCTTTGTGATTTGATGCTTTTTCGTAACTTTCTTTGCAAAAATATAGGAATCGCACTCGATGGTAAATCAATGACCTTTCAACACTGGATTAGTAGGCCATGTGAATTATTATCTTTCTGAGCAGATTATAGTGTAAGTAAGATATTGTAAGAAATATATTGATAAAAAATTTGAATGAGTACTCATTTCAACTGGGTCCCGTATCAAAATAATAAAACAATATTTTCAACAAAAACACATCGATTAGCTTTGAAATTCCATTAAATTAGAGTTTGATATTCATTTTTATTTGATCGACAAGATATTTCTGTAAGACCTGTCGCATTTGACAGTTGATTCCTTATTTTTTCCAAGAATGGTTGTATTATCATGTTAAGCTAGTGTGCAATATTTATATTAGCAACAGAAAATTTTTGACAAAATTCAAGACGATTAGAGCAACTTATTAATTTTTTTAACGTACAGTGTGTAATGATACTTTCATGGCTAATCGATTTTCCTTTGAAAACAAGTGACTATACATAAACACGAAGGGGCCTCCAATTAAGTTTGACCTATATATTGGAAAAAAAAGGAAAAGAAAAAAAGAAAAATCCAGAGAGCAGGTAACATACCTCAGCTTGAAACTCGTCAGCACCCTCGGGCCTCTGTAGAGTGAGAACGAAGGGCGTGTTGGAGCGCTTGAGTATCTCGTGAAAGGCGAGGCTGACACCACGCGGCCTCGTGAACGCAAAGTACTTGGATATGTCACGCCCGTGCCGGTTCAATTGCTGCCCGAATATGCGCATGAAACCAACCCCGAGCTGTACGAGCTCGAGTTCGCGATCGACGACAAAGTGCCAGGGAAAGGCCTTGCAGAAGCTCGCCACTCCCATGCACAGGTCCGCCGCGTCGTGCGACAGCGGCCGGAAGTAACGCTCCTCGTACTCGGTCACCTGCTCCTGCTCGCCCGTCGTCGTCGTCGTTATTGCAGTCATGATTGTCGGCTCGTCCGTACTGCTGAAGTTCTCAGGCGTGATGCGATACCTGGAGTGATAAGGAAGGAGTAGTCGAGCGTGACGAGTCTGACAAGTTGCACAAGTCATGTCACGTTGGAGATTGGACGCGTGATGTACGAACACGGAAATAGATGCATTATTTTACACGCGGACTATATTTATAGCTGAAATCGGAGCAAGTGACTGCGAATACTGTTTATTCTTGTACTTCGTGCGATTCCTGAGAATTGATATTTATACTTTCTTGAATACTCGCTAGAGCCGTGGCGTATAGCGCCTTAGGGGGTGGATTACTGTTGGCAGCTTCATTAAGTTATACAGCACGCAATGATGGGGTTCAAACTTTGAAGTCGTTAACTATTATTAATTATTATATTTTTTAACTATTGATTTTCACGAAATTCATCTATTGTTTGATTGAACTAGTTAAAATTTGTTTTTCTAATCCTATTGATATAAGATTTTCGGAGGCTTTAATTTTACTATAAAAAATAATAAGATAACTAGGTAATGAACAAATATGTATGGGAATTAAGATCTATGACTAAATGTAAAATTGTTTAGTACTTGCATTCGTGATAAAATATGAATAAATGGAGGAATAAATAAGTACTTGACTAAGGGAGTAAGATAATAAATGAAAAAATTGATTAATAAATAAACAATTCAAAAATATAATACACAAGTGAACCCCACTGTTGTTCTTACTGTACAAATTTTCCCTTTCTAATAATTTTTTGTTCACACTCGGCCAAATTACAATATATGGTCCATACGGAGTTGTTAATCAAGAATACTAATTTTCTCACGAGTTAGCAACGTGCAACGATTCTCTAGGGAGTTATAACCCTATTTTATCACTCCAGTAGTATCATAGAGGCACGAAAGAATTTTACTGAGGGTGAAAAAAAAAAAAAAAAAAAAATAGCTTCGAATCCAAAAATGCAGAAGATATAAAGTGGAGTGCCATAGAGGTGGAACAACTTCCGAGAGAGCCAAGTGCAGTTCAGCTGGGAAGAGAAAAATAGTCCAGGATTTCTGTAGTGCAAGGTACATCGCTGCCATCGAAAACGAGCTTCAAATGTTTGCCACGAATGTCACGGTCAATATTTGTTCTCCTCCTACTCTTCCTCGTAGTCGTCGTCGTCGTCGTCGTCGTCGTCGTCGTTGTTGGTAACGTTTTTTTCTCTCTTTACATACACTTACCGTCGATGTGTCTCTCGTAAAAAGCTCTACTGCCACTCTCTGTGAGGCCCTTTTGACACCCAACCTTATATTTTGACGGCTTACGAGGAAAGTAGTCGCGAGAAAATAAACGATCGAGAAAAACGGGTTGGTGAAAGGGGAAAGAAAAATTGCATCCAATAATAATCGGCTGATCGTCTAAAAAAGAGGTGATGGCTCGTATGATGATAATAACAGGTTTTGTTGATCAATGTAAAGGTTTATTTATAATATTTTTGGAATAAATAAGATTGAAGTATTTTAAATTATGAAATATTTTTCGACTACAAAATGATAAAAAAACATTAGTTGTATTTTTCTCCAAGTATACGTGTACGTTTGATGTTTATGAATATTCATTTTGATTTTTCTTTCCTCTATTAAAATAAATAATGAGTTGGGTAAAAAGTTAGTACATTCAGTGGAATTCTTAGTTTGTTAGGTAAGTTGATTACACAATTTCAAAAGAATTATTCGCTTTTTATTTGCCAGCTGTGCTACAAGAACTTTTGAGAGTCTACTTGAACTTTTTCCAACTCGTGTAAGTGGGATGATAATTTTAGCAAAACCGGATTTATTAAATTTAAAGTTTTGTTCAATTTTCAATGCTCTTTCCGTACGTGACTATCCAACGTTAATGTTTTTAGGCACGACTTATGTGTGGGAGTACCTTATTTTTATTAAAAAATATTTTTATTGATTTTTTTATTACTTTTTTTATTAACAAATATTAAATATTATAAGCGAACTTGGGCTCAACCATTTTACCGATTTTTTATCATTTCAAATCAAAAATTGTTTTTCTCTAAATGTCATGCACTATTTTTAATTGAAAGTTTTTTTCTTATAACTATTTGATGTACGTTATCACTTAACAAAAATAATTTTAGGAAAAAACACCTATAAACATTCTAGAAAAAAGTTTATAGTAAAGTTTCCAAGCGAATATTAAAATACTGTTCCCAAAAAATTTTAATTTAAAAAAAATTATTTTATGACACCATTTTCATTACAAAAAGTTCTATCAAGTCCTGTATAGTAAGTATAAAAACAAAACGCTTTGGCGTAAACAATTGCATTGCTAAGTATTTAAAAAAATTTTTAAAGTTTGATTACGCGTGTCAATGTTTGTGCTTGTTATTTTATTGACCAGTTGCAGGACTAGATTTTTTTATTGGTAAATAACAGGAATTGGGATGAAAAAAATTGAGCTCCTAATCACCTACACCATCTGCATACCTTTCGACCCAGAAACTGTCAACCGTGTCCTGGAATCGAGGACTGATAATCGAAGTGTTTTTGGCTTGGCGCTGCGCCACCATCAATCAACTCAACTCCGGCATCGACAGTACTCGAAAGACAAAAAGTCGAGTGCACTTAAATTCCATTCGATCATGAAAAGAAAAATATTCCGTGGGAATCGTTAAAAGACAGCAGGCTTTAGCAAAAAAAAAAAAAAAATTTCTCGCTCATAACTGAGTACAATTCCTCTGAGCCCGTGTTCAATTAGCGAATACCACATTAGCGATGGAATGGGCTTCATTATTCCGAAAAATCAATTATCCCGAGTGAATTTCAAATGAGTGTACGTGAATCAAATATATATATGTACATACGCTCGGAGTTAAATTAAATTTCGAAGGATTTACGCGTCCGCGGGTTGGTTTTGGGGTCGTCGTGCACTTCCATTTCATATTTCCTGCGGTAGATTATTATACGGAAATTTGAAATTACTTTTTGACGTAAGCATGACACGTGTGAATTTATTTGTAAAATCATATTCGCGCGAAAGCGTAAACGTGAAGTCCGGTGTCTCCCCACGTTGAAAAGTAAATTAGTTGTGAAAAGTGATGTTTCACGCTACACCGAGAAAAAGGTCATTAAATACATTACTCGCCTTTTTTTTTCTTTTTACTGTTCAAACCCACAAAATTTTATTACTTTAAGCTGTAATTTTAATGGCTAGTGGTGATTTTTTACCGTATAAACAGCAGGAGTTACTATCCAGAATGTAAAAACTATGGTTTGAAAAAAATAAGAAGTTCCTAGAAAATAGAGTAATTTAAGTTTATACTACTGGATCATGGCTCTTTCCTCTCATGGGATACGAGAACTTAATACAACATCGAGAACTTAAAAAAGCGTGTGAGATGGTAAGCTTAACCTCGAGCTTAACTTAGTAAATATCGATATGATTTTACCATAAAACACCTACAAGTACACTGTGATCTTTCCAAATAAATATTATGGTTCAAATATTTTTCCAAATTTGTATTCCGACGTGTAAGTGATTGGTTTCATTGAAAAGCTCATTTGATTATCAATGGAAATGATATGTTGGTAGTCTTGCATGAAAAATTTTTACGAGTCCGCGATGAAAACTTGATCCAAGAGTATTTTAACTATTTTCTCAAGGGAAGGGAAAAAAATCATCAATAGGATACCACGAGAAGAAAAAATTGAGCAGTAACAGAAAAAGCTCACCTAAAAAATTTCGTGTTGTAGGGGTCCGGTAGTATGTAAACGTCGGCTTTGTCGTTGTAAAACTGCCGGGCGACGCCCTTGAGGCTCCCAACGAGCAAGTACGCGATGGACGGATGGTCGGTCGTAAAGTGGAGCTCGAGGGCACCGGGCGTCGCGATGCAGACGAACTCGGCCTCGTTGTCCGAGCCCGACTGGTGCTGGATAACGTCGTTGACGCCATCGAGGGTCGTTAGAAAAGCCGCCAGGTCATTGCCCAGGCTGTGGAAGGCCCGCTCTAGCAAACCCTCGCTCGAGGTGCAGATCACCTCCTGGCCCAGTCTGTCCAGGAAATCGTTCGCGTCGATGTCTGGAACAATGGAGGTTACAATTTCACAATATTTGCATGTGAAACAATGAAAAGTGCAAAAAAAAAAAAAAAAAATGGTAGGAGAGTTTAGATGAATTATTCGGGCAGTTGTTATTTGTGAGAGCTCCACAGAGAGATTTGTTTGGAAATTGTCTTGGTCAGTGCCATCGAGAGAGCAGAATTGACAATTTTATTTCAATTGTTCAAGAGGCAGTTTTGATTTTCTCGAGTTGTACTCTTGTAGCGTCCCACATGTTTGGATGGGTGTCGTGTATGTGCAGATTACAACGCGAGCTGATTGGTTTCGAGTTTGATTGGAACTTTCGGCGCTGATGATTCTGACAAGCAAAGTTCATTTAATACTAGATTCTTTTTTTTCTATTAAAAACTCCATGAACTAACATTTTATTGATTCTTTTTTTTTTTTTTACAATACTGTACGATATTGTTCGATTTAATCAATCATTTTAATGTATGCTTACAAGTACAGTACACGCATCAAGCAACTGCAAAGCTCTCGCAGTGGATTTATTACCCTTGGAAATTAAAATGTGAGCTTTCGACACCCTGCACTTTTTTTCCCAATCGTTAATCTATAAAAATGGCGCGATTAAAAAACTCCCACAGCCGAGTCCGCTCTCATCGCTGTAAATAAATTTTAAAAAATAAACCGGATTTTTTAGATTTTCACGTACGCGAGAGAGAAAATTATTCTAGAGTTAAAATTTTTTCACTTTAGGTCGTGAACGCGTATTCCACGTGAATTGCTCCTTCAGCTGCACGATTACTATTACAGCGTAAATTCTTCTATTTTTTACTCTTTCAAAGTTACCACCCCAAAAAAAGTCACTTGTACCTCTGTAAAAGCAGAACAACCAGTGCCATCCAAAGCGTACTTTTAGAAATTAAAAAAAGAAAATTCAACAGAATCCCGCGAAATGATGCGGCATTTTCCTACGCTTGCAGATAACACGTAGTATAAAGCAGGGAAACGAGCCGCGGCTCCTGCATTGTTAACCCGATAATGGTCCCCCATGAAAACCGAGCGCCTACACTGTAGCAGCGGCAGCTCATCTCACATCCCGCGCCCAAGTTTCCCAATATCCCCCCAAACGTTAACCATGACAGCGTTCAGTCGACCGACAAACGATCGGGGCCCGTATCTATAACGCTCAGCTTATAAGTCAAAAGGCTGTGCGCGTTATCGGGCCACTACATACGCGCGTGGGATCGATAGCCGAGTGGTGCCTATATACGCACGGGTTATATGGGTCTAGACGATACGCGCGTCCGTCCCTCGGTATTTGTAAGAGCAAATTCCGGGCATCGGTGTACGATTCCCCCTTCACAATTATGGTATCCTTCCGATCGTCTTCTTCACCGACATCGATTTCTGCAGCGATGTCGAGGATCTAGGAGCTAAGGGCGTCGCCAATGTCGAGTGTACAGGCTTAATGTGCGTGTAGGGGTGGCTACTGGAAAGTTTCGCGAAGTGATCTTTTTTTCTTTTGCCGGAGTTTTGATGTTTACTCCCTTGACGTAGTGCTTCCTGTTTGGAAAATTCGTGCTCCACTCGAGCCTTAAGGAAGTTATTGACAATTTTTTTATTTTTATTTTTATTTTCTTGTGTGTTGCAGTATCCGTGAAAACCATTGGCTTACACAGAGTGGCTAATGAGAAAAAAAGTTTTTTTTTTTCAAGATAAAAAGTAAAATGTTATGTTTTTTCTATTCATAAAGTGAAGAGAGTGCAGAGCAGGGCTAACTGGTATGTTTGACCGCAGAAAATGTCTTGTTCTCCAGAATAATCCAGAAAGCCTTTTATTGCCGGGAAGTAATTAGCATGGAAATTCGGAATTAACGAGGTTTAGTGGATTCCAAGCTCCTTTGCCAAAGAAATGGATAAGGTGAGGAGGATTTCATGAAACAGCGTATACGTACATCCGCACTCTATGTTGTTTAACGATCCACGGGTATGTTTAAATCAAACAAAAATTATTGATTGATTTATCGGAAACAATTTATAAAGCAACAAAACTCCTAGCTTTACTCGAGTTTGACCCAACCAACGATTTCCAAATCGCTTTGTCTTTTGACAATAAAATAAAACGAAATCAAACGTTAAAGTAACGACACATCGTGGTACAAAGCGCCCGAGTGATCCCGTAAAAAATCACAACAGTATATTTCACTTTTATACCAAGCCTTCAAAGACAAGAATTTGCTGTACATGTAAACAGACATATTATAGAGCCGTTTTTGCTATGGGAAATGGCACGCATCATAAAAATACAGCACCACCGAGGTACACACAATGGGGATGATGGTTTATCTCTCTCTCTCTCTCTCCCCCTCTTTCTCTCGGAATCAAGCACCACATATCTCCCTTGATTGCGCCAAAATTGCACTGTAAATGCTTTTAAAACCCACCAAACGTCGACTACTTGTTTTCGTTCCTCATCTCTGCTTTCGAGAGCTACACGCTCAATCTTAGCGGGCTTGTTTCACGAGTTTCCGCAATGTAACTGCGGCTACAAGTTCGACATCCTCGGCAGGGCTTTAGAGCCACCACGAGCAGTTTGTGTGATGTGTATAACAATATTTATCTATCCTATCTCGTTAAATGACTTATGGCTATTACTGGCTTTCGGCTGCAACTTCTTCGCTGAATATTATTGAAAAACGTTGTCTTTCGTGTACAACTTTGTTTGAGTTTAGTAAAGTTAGTGTGCGGCGATGCCATTAAGTCAGTTGGCTAAAGATAATATTAGCGGCTGAGTTTGGTTTGCAATCGTAACTAATTTTACTCATCGTGTGGTCAACAAAAATCCATTTCCGTTGTCTCCGGTACTAAAATCACATCTTCTTTTTTTAGTGGTTCTATTTTTGGGTAAACAATACAATCGACTTAGCTACGTGCTTCCAACCAGACGCCACATTTGACCCACTAACCTGTTTCGTTTATTTTGATTCATGTGTGTACAAGCCCCTTGAAACTCGCTTACCCTTGGATCAAACGTTTTTTTTTATTATCAATATAGAAATTCATTTCTATCTCTCACAGTTACGTTCAGTTTTACTAAGTAAAAATTTTTTTCCCTTCACAAACGAGTCAGCAATACTCCCGAGAGCTTTGTTTTCAGATTTCGACCTTCCAATAACGCGAGGCGAAAAAAAGAGCCCAGTCACTCGTAATACGCTTATCGCACGGGTAGCAGGTCCCCTGAAAGGACGAACGTCACGCAGGGAAAAAAAAGCTTAATAATCATCGCACGCCACCACCACCACCATCAGCCAAGTGTTGCTTGGCTATTTACGTGAGTGCACAGTCATACGCGCGCGTATAGAAAATGAAACGAATATTTTTGGGCCTTCAGTAAAGCAGAGCGCACCCCGTCGCTAGGATACGCAATCTAAGCGGTGCACCGGGGACGGCCGGAGCATATGACATCCTTTTAGTCCCTCTTTCTCTTATTTATATATAATTTTACGCGTCTCGCAGGTGTACGGGTTGCCTACGTGCTCTGCGAGGGCTTTGTTGTGCTCCCTGTTAAACTATACTGTGCGGTGTTGTTGACTGTGGGCGCGATTTGAATACGCTGGCTGTAGAGTGGATATGTGCCTTGTTGATTTTGTGCCACAACCTTTGGTACGGCAACAGTAATATATCGAGTCTGCTCGAGGGAGGATGTCACTGTTCAAGTATTTCCTGGTGGCTTCAATCTGGACCCGTGATTACTTGTTCTTTCATCTGATGGATTTGAGATTGGTGAGGAAAATTTGTAACATATCAAGTCTTTTTTTACACTCTTAAGCGAAAAACTATGAAGAACCTGAAAGAGAGATACGCCATTACTTACGAAAGTAACTTAGACACAGTTTTTCATGTAAGACATTGCGTGAAAAATAATGTTGTTTCACGATGGTAAAAATGTAATTACGCAATAAATATAGTCTATTTTCAATGTGAATTTAATTTCAAACTCTATGTCAGGGTTATCTAAATATTCCATATTATGCATGGAACTGACTTTGTATGTGTATGTGCATGATCTAGTTTCAAGTCCACCTCAAGTAATTTATATGTAATTGAGCTCAAAACTTAGTAGATAACTTCATATATACTCGTAAGGGGAATATGATGATTTATATTTGAAGAGGTTACATCAAACGGAAAAGGTTTCCAGTAATTATACACCTAAACTTTAGACTCTTCTTTGAAAAATTGTAAGTCTAATTCGGGTGCAGGAAAAAAGCAAAAGAATTGGTTTGCTTATAGGTATGCCTCATAAAAAATGCGATCCATTGTTGGGACCCAAAAAGGACTTTTTTTTTGTATTTATACATTCGACTGCGCTGTAAGGGTTTCTCTTTGCCATTGTCATTGACTAACTTCTTCCCTTCACATACTTTTATAGAGCGAATATCTGCTACATACTTGCAATGGAAATTTTTTCAGAAAGAAATACGGACTGTGAACACGTAGTAGCAGTGGGAAAACAGCAGTTCTTTCTAACAACAAAGAAACGTTGGAGCCCTATTATTTACGATTTTAAGAAAATGTCGAACACTTTTCTATGTCTAAATTATTGCGAACTAAATGACGAAAGATCATTTGTTGCATCCTCGTTATAGCACTTGCATCCAGTGCGTTTTTCAGGATACCGCGACCAATGCAGAGAGTGAAAAACATAAGAAAAGCTTCGAAAAGTAAACGTTTATTCAAACGAGAGTAACAAGGTGCACCTTTTCAGAGATCTGAAGTGACTACTGAAACGAGCAAAGAAAAGTTTTTCAGAGGGGTTGCAGGCCGAACACGCGTCGAAATAATGAATGGGCATGGAAAGCGAGGTCTTAAGGCTCATGGCTCAATCTTGGAAATGCTGCTGTTTGTGTGTACCAATTACAACGGATGCACGACTTCTCCTTTCCATCCTGAAGATATTTTTCGTCCTTAAGCAAGCTATGAACAATAGACAAGGATTTTGGTGTCTTAAAGGTGTTCTTGCAAAACTATTAATTGATTTCATAATTTACAAAGATTTTGCCGTAGATGCATACATTTAGGTACACGTTTGTCCGTATATACCAATACAGGGTATACATGCATACATGCATGTGTGATGCACAGGTAGGTCAGAAGTTACCCCACCTCGCGCGTAGTGGTTCCACATAGCGCCCCCGTTTTAACTGGAGCGCGAGAGTGAAAGAGAGCCAGGAGGGATTTCGCTTAATGCCCCCGAGCACGCGTCCGCACACGTCGAGCTTTTGCCTGTCTAGCTCGTTGTCTATATCTTCCGGGAAGCTCACCTTTCAGCTGCCCTTGCCTTTCCCAGCTTTTTTTAACTTTAATCTTCATGAATATTCACCAGGTTTATTATTAAATTAATCACCAGATTCTAATTCCTTTTTATGGTAATAATATTTAATCCTGATGGGGACTTTTTGTCATAGACTGCGTTGTTTTAATATGGGAGTTTAGAAAAGAAATAGACAAGACTGATTTATAACGTAATACCTTTAATTCAAGGAAATACTCTCAAGTTCGCCTTCATCTTCCTTGAGAATACATGTGTAAGTCGTATGTTCTTTACAAATCTCGAGGAAATCGGTAGTTTATATCAAACGCTTGAAAAATTTGTTTCATTAGGGAAAATATACTTCTGTCAAAATTTTTGTTGTTTCCATTGAGATTTATCTCTACCCGTAAAAATTCGTCGTAATTATTAAAACTTCTCATTGTTGGAATATGAAAAAAACGAGACGATGTTAGACAAATAATGTTATTATTACTTTTTGCAACACCGTGTTTTATCTATTCGCGAAACTCCGGGAATTCATCATGTTTTTATCACCGACAGAAAGGAAAATAAAACGGACACCAACAAAAGGGTGGAGAAAAAGTGTACCGACCTTTCCACTTTAACTGGCCTAACAGCAAAAGTGTTGTCCCAGCACACCGAACGTAATTGCTTTCATCTTCTCCCAAACTCTACTTACGAGCGGCAATAACTGTTGGCGAGCTTTTCAGTGTTTGATACTCGCCCGACGAGCTCAAAAAGTCGATTCTAGTATAGAATGTAAACATGAACTGTTTTTACGCTGCAATGCTATGAAGTACATCTCCGTACATGTATACACGCAGTCTATACCAGTCGAACCATCGTCTTTATGACTTACGTTTGATTAATGAGACATTTATGGGATGAGGCATTCTGCGACTGACAAGTGCATATAGACCGGATGATTGAGATCTCGGCGTAAGCTAAAGTGTACCTGATCTAGTACATGTTTCGAGCTGAGTACTTACTTTTTATTTCGTTTCTCGTTTGTCAGATCTAATGAGTTTTGCTTGAATGAGTTTACTAAATTTTTTTTAGAAAAAATGTAGGTCAATATTTCATGAGCAAACGGAAAATCATAGTAATCTTTTTATTAATGTCAAGTTGTATATTCATAGTGAAAATAATGTCTAACCGTCTGTTTGGTGTATAATCCAAAATCAATAGCGTCATTTTATTTATAGATAATGCGCGGGTTAAGGGTACTTACGCTGGATAGAAACAATTTGATTATAGCCCGTTAGTGGTTTATATGAAAACTCGCTATCGCAACATTTAAGCGCACCACTGTAACGCACAGCAGTTTGATATTATGGATAATTTAACTTTACGATGATCATACCAAAGTCACAAAAGTTTGTTCAGCAAAATCATGACCCTTTCACGTCAAACATGAAAGTGATAGCTAAAAGATACATATATATTCCTCCTTTTATTTTAAATTTACGATTACATTGGTGTAACACCGATTATAAAAGTAAAGTTTTATGTTTTGGATAGGTTGAGATGTAATCAAACTGCTATGTGATCTTACACGTGTTGTATGCTATGCGAACATACATTCGTGGACTACCAAATACGACTATCAAATAAGGAAACACATTTTTTACTCTGCAGATCGAAAATATATGTTTGTGTAGCACATGCGCTTATACAAATGTACGTGAAAGTCAATGTATGAAGGATGACCAGAATAACATCTCTGAATGAAATAGAATTCATAAATTTGTTGGCCTGCAATGTGTGTACAATCATGAATACGTTGAAACTAATGTCATAGAGCGTATACGAGTGATGTTGCCTCGACAGCTCTAGATTTTAATGGATAGGGTGTGAAAGGTGTTGTGCGTATGACATTTTGAGTTGCGTTTGAATGTACGTATTCGCTACAGTTTGTAAAATATTTATGACAGAAATGCCGTCTACATGTTAACGCCCCAGGCGAAGACTATGCCCTGATTGGCCCTGGACGAAAACTATGCCCTTCCGACGTCCCGGACGAAGACTATGCCCTTTTTTCTAATCCAGACGAAAACTATGCCCTTTTTTGATCCCCGACGAAGACTATGCCCTTTTCTTAAGCCCGGACGAAAACTATGCCCTTTTTTGGTCCCGACAAAGACTATGCCTGTTTTTTTCGAGCCCGGGCGAAGACTATGCCCTTTTCTCAAGCCCGGACGAAAACTATGCCCTTTTTTCACGCCCCGACGAAGACTATGCCCTTTTTTTCTAGTCTGGTCGAGAACTATGCCATTTTTCTGAGTCTGGGCTGAAAATACGTCTTTTTCTCACATCCAAACGAAAACTAAATTAAAAAACACCGCAATATTATTTACTAACCCCTCTACTAGCTACTAGTACGCTGAAAGAAGCTCACGAATACGAAGCTTCTAAAAACGATTTAACATTCACAGATTTCTCGATATTTGTGTATATATTTGTATCGATGTAAGTTTTATCTTCACATCGAGATTCACATGTACGTAAATCTACAGACGCCTTTGTAAAAAAACAACATGTTATCATTATTCTTAGCAGGTCTAACGGCTTAAGTATTTGGAGTTTTGATAAGTGTTTGAAAAAAGGGGTTTTGTGGCTTTTTTTTAAAAGATTCCGTAAATTGTATGTAACAGTAACTGTAATTAGTTTCCTTTTTTTTCAATTTTCTTACGAATATTATATTTTATTATATCACGAATTGTACAAATTTAATTAATTTTTTAACTTCAAGTTACAATTATTATATTAGTTACTTATTATAATCAACAAAAATGTAGAAAAAATAATAAATTTGGAAGTAAAACATAAAAGTCTTTCATATTTATTAGTTGAAAATTACCATGCTCATAAAAACATTCCTGAGTTTGTATTATTATTTTATAATGGTGTATTATTATTTATAATTATTTTATATAAATGTAAACAACAATCACTATATAACTATATTTGACTATATATCTAATTACAAACACAAATGTAAGGTGAGCTTAAATGAATTGTACTTTATCCGGGCTCCAGAAAAAGTCAATATCTTCGTCCAGACTCAGAAAAAATGTAATAGTCTTCACACGGACTATAAAAAAAGGGCATAGTTTTCGTCCGAGCGCGAGAAAAGGGCATAGTCTTCGTCCAGGCTTCGAAGCAGGGCATAGTCTTCGCCCGGGGCGTCGATGTAGACATGCATGTAGCTGTTTATATATTGACGAATGCATCAAATGTCATAAGTCACTAACAAATGTTTTATAAAATTAGTGGCTATCAAATAAATTAATGTAAGAAGTAACAATTAACTAAACTTTCATCAAATTATACGTTTTTTCGAGTACGAATCGAGGCAGGATTATCAAATATTCCAAGTCATAATCAGTATACTTGTATTAAAATTAGTGTTTGCAACAAAAAAAAAAAAAAAAAAAAAAATTAAACCATCAAAACTTATAACTTTATGAAGTTAGGCCTTAGGTTCTTCTGATCCCTCTGATAATCACGAAGTAAAAGGATCAAACAGGATTGACAGTTTTTTACTTTTTTTTTATACTACTGCACAACTCTATGATACAAAAATTCGATCGTGACGTAATATTTTTAAGGGGTATATCCACGTAGGAAAAACAGCCAAAAAATACGAGTAATGTGATGATTATTTACAACTTTAAGCGTTGTTATTTTTATAGAAACAACTTTTTTTTCAATGAATAAAGAATTAAATATCTTCTGAAATTGTAATCAGATTTAAAAATTAAACGAATTGCTTTTACTAATTACAATAAATATCGAGAATTCATTAGAGTGCATTTTTGTGGATAATGACTCACGTATAGTATGAAGTAAAGTCACAATACTCATTTGATCATCAATCAAAAGGTCGTTAAAAAGACTGTCCTTATTTCCATGGTATTTAAAAATATATATCTATTGCTTAACGTATCGACAAACTGAAGCACTCTCAGGTGATTACATGTTTGAAATAATATTTGATAAAGCACGATGATTTATGATTTATTTGAAATCCAATTCCAAAGAGATTAAATGATCAAGCTTCCTCGTCAGCGGTTCGATAATTTTGCTCTTGAAGTCTCTCGGAAGCCTAAAAAGTCGCTCACCACATAGTTTACCTTCTTCGAGTCGTGCTCGGTAAAAAGCAGAAGAAGGCGATGCTAAAGAAGAGGAGCTCGCGCTGGGATGTAAGGCTTCTGAAAGAGATTCACGAGGGCAACGTTTTCTTGCTGGTTCCAGTGCGTTATGGATATTTTATTATGTGTCCTACATATTGATATAACGAAAAAAAAAGGAAAAAAAAAAAAAAACAGCAAGTCCACTGGAGTAATGAGAATTCAGAAAAAAATGAGATACTATCCTTCAACTTTTTTTTTTTCATTAGTAGATAAGGTCATTTGTATGGTGGCTGACCTAATCGAGATATTTCTACTTGACAGTTTTCAATTGATTATTTTAATAGTATATTTTTCTTATGTGTTATTAAGTATACTTGTATTAATTAAAGTTGAATTACAATTCATGAGTAGAACTTACCACAATCGTAGTTGAGGGTTTCGTAGATATCCTCCAACAAATTATAGTTTTCTTCGGTTTCCACATTATCTAGTAGCTTTTCGCTGTAACATTATTACGGTTTCATTAAAACCTATGAAAGTTTTTAAACTAGTTGTATTCAAAAAAAGAATACATTTTTATTGTGTTTCAACAAGTTAATTTAATTTTGCAAACATCGATGGTAAATTTGTTTCTTTAGATTGCAGCAATTGTATCGCAAAAGCACAGATAATGTGATGCAAAAGTTAAAAGGGTTGAATAATTGGAGAGAATATCAATGTAACGAGATAATTTGCAAGACAATAGCATAAAATAGTACTACACAAAGGGCATAATTTCAACGCTTTCGGTATTATTCAAACTTGTGACAAATATTTTGGCTTACACTGCAGATACAAA
Organism: Copidosoma floridanum; assembly: GCF_036245765.1. Lineage (NCBI taxonomy): Eukaryota > Metazoa > Arthropoda > Insecta > Hymenoptera > Encyrtidae > Copidosoma > Copidosoma floridanum. The sequence continues at coordinate 11,309,277 of NW_028321907.1, read as the reverse complement.
ATAAAAAAGTAAAAAATACTATGTTATTGTTAACTATAGTTTCTGTAGTTTAACAATATCATTCATGTATCAATTTATTTCTAAAAAGGTTAACGTTTGAGTGCAGCATTAAGAGTAAAAGGGAAATATACTTACAGGGTCACTGCGGTCGAAGGTGGTAGCTTGCTTTTGCTCAGTAGTGCGTCCAGGGCCGTGGCCATGATTTCGTTCTGCAAAGGAGAATAACTTGTAAGAGATAGTTTCGATTATATATGTATAGGCTCGTAGATAACATTTTTAGAGGAGGAATTGCAAAGTTTACCCAAGTCTTCCATTAAATATATATAGTCCCTTTGTGTCAAGTTTGGTCCTAAGAATTTTATTGTTCATCTCGATATTGTTAAAGTTCGTATCCAGATTGAATGATGAATCATGACTGTAACTAGTTTTATTAAAATAATTTTTTGATTTAAACAATCGATTCACTCATTGCATTTAATTTTATCAGGAATTATTTAACTACGATTTAAGAATATTTAAGAACAGATATTAAAATATTTGTGTCTATGAAAATCTATGCCACCTAATTTATCAACGAGAATAAATATGATAAAAAAAAAAAAATACTTCTTGCAATCTAGAATATTCAAATCTTGGAATCTAACGTTGATTTGGAATAAGAAAACTCCCAATTCAATTTACAAATATTTTGTAACTGCTATGAACAAAGTTAATAGAACTAAAGAAATATTTTAATTTGTCATGGAAATTACCGTTAGCTCGTTAATGTTAGATGACCATCGGTAATCGTCGTAAATTTGAAAGCCTACTAAATCACTCGCAGTCTATGCTAGTAACTGGATAATTATAGCACACGAAATACCGGTTATTAGTTTGTCAGTTATTAACAGCCTCATACGTAACTTGAACCGAAACACTACGATTGATCCTGAAGTGATTAAATTGTGTCATTTGTAACTCAATACATCTTTCACCGATTTAATTTTCTATTTCAATAATCTACCGCTTTGCACTGTTCGACATTATTGATTTCAACATATTAGTACTAATACCTATACTAAATTTATCCATTTCATTTTTCAACTGATGTAAGTGTTTTGTTAAGGTTCAAGTTAATAATGTAAATCTAATTACGATTAGTTTACCCTGATTTTCATAGATTTAAGACAACTTAATAAAAGCTTTTTAAAAGACATTTTAACACATAGAATTGTATTACAAATTTTTAATAGTTAATTATTGATGATTTGTGATTTAAAATAGTAGAGAACACAATAGTTACACGGTAAAAATGGAGCTAGCACACAAAATATCCGTGAGTGTATCTCAATGTTTTTTTATTTTAACGATTGTGTTTATTATTTCTAACAACATTTTTCTTTTAGTTTGTTTGAGTCTCATTAATTTGGATTATTTATTTCATACTACTTTTATGATTTTTTGTTAGTTCATTCTTACACGGATGTATACACGTGTCAAGCTAGTGAGTGAAATTTCAATACATCTCAGACCATAAAGCTTATAAATGCATTTTTGGGGTTGATGGTTTTCATTATTAAATCTCCAAATGGCTTCATCCATCAGAAAAGTCATAATGTACTGATATGTGAATAAATAAAAAATTACGAGATTTATTGGGAGGAAGAAAAATAATGGTAATTGCTCTTTTTCCAAAAATTCAACAAATAAAATGCTGTATGACTATTTTTACTGATTCAATAAATGATTTTCCTCCAGAATTCTGTTCAAAAATTCTAACGCTCGAAAAATCTAAATATAACAATAGTAAGCATACAATAAACCAAATACAATTTATCTAGAATTAACTCGTGTGTATCAACACGTTTTTTAATCATCAGTAAACTTTATCGTCGAAACACAGAGACAAAGTCGCCACTCGTACACACGGCAACTAAAAGAAACTCAGCAGCCCTCAAGTCCTCACGATAATCTAATTGAAGCTGCCGGTTGAGTAACAACAGGGTGTCCACCCCGAGAGGTATATACATGTAATACGTAACTCTCTAATCTACATCCGCAAAGGTATACAATTGCTTGCAGATACTTCCTCGTAAGGCTCTTTAGAGAATTTCCAGGGCACTAACTCGATCTGAGTGATAGTTGAAGTATAGGTAATTTTTATTATCAAAGTATATACATGTCGTGGGATAATAACGACATCAGAGGCAAATTAGTCGAGTGTGTAGCGTTGGTATCTAATTTGCATTTTCGGCTATGGTCAGCGTCAGCAGTGGAAGTTCACACAGTACAATGTACGGAAATGAGGCTTATTTTGGGGAGTACATGCATAGTTGGAGGTAATTTGTCTGCATGTTAAGCTGCTTCGGTCGCCCGATCAAGCTTGGCACTGTATAATGCATGGTAACTTCGATGCCGAGGACTCAACTTTGGAATAAAATATGTTAATTGGATGCTAAAATGTGCCTGGAGGAGTATAATTTTATACGAACGAATCGTATTAAAAGTACTTGATTTTTATAAATCTGTATTCTTCTGTTTGAGGTAATGGTAAAGGTGCTAGTAGTGTTAAAAAATCATTGTGGAATTAGTACACGTTTCTTGTTGAAGAATACAATAGTTGAACGAAAATATAATCATTTAAATACCAAACATTAGAAGGGATAATACATATTTTTTGCAGTGCAGAATGGACCATAAATAGGGTTTACCAGTTGGATGTAAGGAACGATGAAAAAAACAATGTAAGAAATGTTATGACGATGCTTCTGATTGAAATTTGCAAAATTTTTTTCACATTTTAAACAGTTAGTTGTAGTAATTTTGATGCATTTGCACAATTTATCAATAATGCACAAAAATGACGGAATGTAAATCAGCATCTTCTTTTGTATACAAAAAAATTTTGATACTAAATATGTAAAAAAACACAAACAATGAAAAAATGCACAGCATAATGAATGAAGCTTTACGCTTACCAAAATATGTACATTATGTATGCGTGTACGTGCACGTGTTACCAGTGAGAAGCAGGTAATTAATTCGTACGTACATTGAGGTAGACAGCTAGTACACATAAAATAGTCCGTGGTGTGGTAAACGAGCAAAAATGGACGCACACCAGCTGGACATATTAATTAGTCTCGTCGTGTACAGCAAAAGCCTCAGGACAACATTATGTTCTCCATACGCATTAAACGGACACTCCCACAGACATATAATTGATGGTAAACATTATGGCATACGTATATGTATAGCAGATAAAGAGGGAGATAGAGACTTTTGACGTGCTCTGACGGCTGTTCCAATTCCAAAGATCTCCCTCGCTCTGATGGCACTGCGTGTGCCACAGCTGATTGGCGCCTGGTAATCGATACATCCCACTGCCTGCGACTTTGTGTGTGGGTGATGATGGCACGGAGATGCTCCTTTACTTTTCTCGCGTCTCCTTCTTCGTCGTGTGTCCTCGACTGCTGGAGAACTATTTCGAAAATTTGAGTCAACAATAAATTCGCTGGCTCGGGCATCCCCGCCGTAGTTCCTTATTTTCCTTGGAACTCGCGCGCTCTAATGGAAATCGAAGGACGCGTCGTTTGCGTGAAATTTTTCTGCATTTGCATGAGCACGCTTGCACGCGTGCGAGCTCTCGGGGAAAAGGGAAAAAGCGAGCCCCCGATGAATAATGGTCCGCTTGGCATTGGCCGCCGCAATCGAGAGAATTTCGAAGCCGTGGCGGCGTGTAACTATGCAAAAAACTCGAGCTTCGTCTCCCGCTCGCCCTCGCTTAATTCGTTTTCGCCTATAAACTTGTTTTTTCTTCTTCTTCATCTTTTTGCTGTAATTTCCTGTTTTATTGTCTCGCAGTGGGTGCTTTTTGATCCTGCGACCAGTGAATGGGAGAAAAAAAGTTGGCACCGACGCTTTTATTCACGTGACAAATGAGAAGTTGTCTCTGGAATCGTGTTTGTAAACTTATTTGTTTTTTCCTTTTTTTTTTTTTTTTTTTTTTTTTTTTTCAACCAACATATGAGTTTTGAACTTTTCACCCGCTGAGTTAAAGCGAAGGTGACTTGTGAAGGTTTAGAAACATGTTCTGGTTTTTCGATGCAAATTTTTTTCCTGTCTTTGACTCCAGAGCTCTACTTTACGTAACGTGAAACGTAGATACAGTGCATTAATTATTTCTCAGTTTCGGAAAGCAAATTTCTGATGCATTCAATACATTTACATAAATATGAAACCATATTTTTAATGACTTCAGATATTATTGGAAGATGTTTCACTAATCGATACAGTTGTTCATGGTTCGAAGAAAAAAAATAGCTTTCGTCCTTTAGAGCTTTAAAGTAATTATCGCTGGTGGATAAAAAAATGTCCGATTACTTTTAATCGGTTTTACTCGGGAACGCTTTCATTAATGCTGTTAAGATATTAAAAATTTTTGATCCACTTGTAAGGGTGTAAACTCTATGCTCCAAGTTAATAAAGTGATTACCCGTTTATCCATATTAAAGGCTTGGGCATTAAAGTGACCAAAATTTTCGATAACCAACAACAATCACGGCCACAACTAACGATGAGTTGTGATAGCTCATATAACTTTATTTTCGGCTATTTGCAATGATAGTAGGATTTACCGAAAATTGCAAGTGATTATTGAAGATACTCTTAATTTAATACCAAATTCCTAACTTTCATTTCTTTGTGGGTACATATAAAAAAGCGAGTATAATTTACCACCTAAAAACCTTTTCAGGTGCGAGGCATATTGGAATAACTACACTACCGTCCCATCGGAAAATCTGTTTTATTATATAATGGGAACATACAGCTATAATATCACAGGCTCTGAGCCCAGCTGCGACGCTTTGGATTTTTACGATTTCTTTTTAAGCTTACCCGCCGAATTTCTCCGTTTTTCGCTATTTTGCTTCGTGTCAGCCTCTATGGCAAATTCAATTACCACCATCGGCCAGTGGAGCTGGGTATTTCGTGTTCCCGACATTTCACATCGGAGATGCGAACGCAACTGGTTTACTGGATTTCCGTCAATTCAACAAAGTAACAAAGTTTTCTATCGATTCTCTCTGGTTCGGCGGGGCGTGTCCGATTCCACGGAAATGAAAGACTACAATCGAGTGAGCCACTGTATGCGCACGAAAAATTCATGATATTGAGATTTTTCAAAACTAGATTACGTTGCGCTGGTATACACACCATCAAAATAATATGAAATGTAATAAAAGCGTATATAGTAAAAATTTTATGAAGGATGGCTAAATGTTGTCCACCACACTTTTGAAAAAGCTTTATGCAATAGTTCTGTATAAATTTGTTTGAGTACAGCAAGCTACATCTTGTTAATTTTAAATGCTACCTAAAAAGCCAAAATAATACAGTCTCCATTGTTCAATCAAATTTTTAAAGCTTAAACTTTTTAAACACTAGTAAAGTGAGTGATGGACCATCACCCTCGTACGTTTTTCAAATGCTACACAAAAATATCACTCTAAGTAAAATTTTGATTAATTTGCTGATAATCAAAGTCGATGATAAATAACACTTGCTTTTTATTTTATGACCATACTCAAAGTTTTTTGATACCTGACTCCAGTTGAAGCTTTTCTTATCCACGTAAGCAGCCACTCATACGGTTTCACGCAGATGCTTATGTGCCATGTATTTTATTTAGAATACACATTTCATAGAAAAAGAGCTATTCAAGAAAAAAGATTTTTTTATACACAAAAATTAAAATTTTTTATCTTACGAAAATGTTATCAATATTTTTACTTAGTTAATATTGCGTACTCTTTATAATTCACACAATTGTAACTGTTAAAAGAGTGAAATAAAGTTATTATTTACATTCTGTAATACAAAATTAAACAATAAGTACGTTTGTTAGGGATTTAAATTATGCTCTAGTTTCATCCGTTTTAAAATGAATCAAATTGTACTATCTCTATTCCAGGTTTGTCTGACGTAATCTTGACTTATTCTACTTAAACTTGTTCGGCTTACTGAAGTGAGTGATTAACACTTTTTCAAAGTATTTTGAATAGTTCTAACATATTAGTTGCTATTAGTTTGTTTATAAAACTACATTTTACTCATAAACTCTTCCTTTTATACGTACAACAATTTTAATTTTATCACAAAATCAACAACAATATACATTTTATTTTAGGACACTTAATTTTAATTTCTTCATAAAATCTTATGCTAGAAAATCCATGTAAGAAATAGGATCAGTAAATTAGAGCCAAGGTCCGTGTAATTCAATACCAAAAAAACTATCTGACTTTGTGACGAAAATTACCGTCAACAGTCGGCTAAATGTCCTTCTTTTATGTTTTCGATCGAGAAAAAACGAGATAACCCGACGCGTTGGCGTTTCACGAGAGGAAAAAAAATCCGGTTCACCAACAGATAAATATATTCAAATTTTTTCGAGCTTTGGGGATCGTTGGCTCATATCAGCTCGTAGTCAAGCTCTTGCTTGCCACAGACAGTTTTCGGTCTGAAAATGGGTGTCTCCTGAAGGAGCGTGTGAGAGATTGAATTTTCTCGCAGCTTCGTATCTGCGACGCTGACGATTTTGTCGCGGTAGTCTGGTATCACATTTTCCATAATTGAATTTCAGTTTTATTTGATTACTTTTCCTTACTCATCCATGCGATTATTACTCATAATAGTGTGCGTGAAATTAGACTGCGCTACATAACTTGGAATCGATGTCATGCAATAAGCTGTTTAAATTCTTCAAAGCAGTGTTTGATATTGATGGTTACAATGTTGTCAATAATTTTTTGTACTTTGTACTTTATTTACTCATCAAAAAAAGCAAAAATACATAAAACTTTATTAAAATTTTAATCATTGCGTGTGTTTATTATAAAAATTTCATCCGGTTTTTAAAAACTTCAAACAACGATGTCGAAAATTTATTCATATTTTGAGTCAACGAATGAGAAAATGTCTCCAGGGAAATCAGCGAGCCTTTGTCGAACAGCTCGTAGCTTTGATGGATCAAAGAAATGAAAATCGCCCGAATTTTCACTTGCTCCGTCTTATCATTCACAAGAAATTCCATTTCGCGACTTTTGTGTGCTCTTCATCTTTTTCTTTTCAACTATTCTTTTATAATATTTCTACCTTTGAAAGCTCATGGCACGATTGGAAAAAAAGTGTAAAAAGTTCTCAGGCATGTAAATATAATTATTATGTTGTGAAGAATTGCATTTAAGTATACCCATAAAAATTATGCTTTATTTCCATTTCAACAAATACAGCAATAAGACATCAATTAAAATAATTTATGTGTTGTAATGCAGTAAAAAAATGGTACAGTCTTAATATCATATTATAGTTATTGAAATTTTATAATTTTTGTATTTTTAGTGATACATAGAACGTAAAATTTTCGTAAATTGTCATTAGAAAAATAATTTATTCATTACGTTAAATTATCAATTTACTTTTTAAGTAAATTTTACTAATTTAATTTTTTTCACAGTAAAATCACTCCCAAATTTTTAATTTCTGCAACAAATGAAATCATTTTGAATAGTGATTCGGTAAAACAATTTTCATTTGTGAGTATCATCAATAAACGTTTGTTCGACTCGTAGCCAACTAATCAGGGTATGCTTGAAATGAATTTCTGTGTGCCTATTGATCGAGACTATTCAATTCGCCCCGAAAATTCCGAATCGATCGTCCGACTTTCGATGGAAAAGAAGCAAAAATATCCACACGCTGGTTAAAGTTTGTAAAAAATTACTTCCGTCATAAAAGCAGATGAAATTTTCTGAAAAATATCTCGTGCAAACAGTATATTTTTTAAATTTTAGATATGATTTCAATAAAATTGGCAAAATTATCATTATTATTATTTTTTTTACTACTTTCAACACTGAAATTACTCGACTACACGGAAAACGTTATTGATTTTTCCCGACCACTCAAAAAGATTTCTCAAAAGCAAAGATGAAAAAGGGGGGCTTAGTTTATCGAAGAAAAGAGGTCACAGCGACGGAGTCGCTCCAGCTCGTGTCTTCATGTCGAATCCTCGAGTGGCCAAAATAGTCAACTAGCGAGCACAGTGCTGTGCATTTTCGTCAATAAATGTATCGGAAATCGATCCGTACACTTAGATGCTTAGACTAGAAAGAGAGAGAGAAATAATGGGAGTATGTCTGTCCACAGAAGATTCGCGGGGGTACACGCGAAGAGCGAGTCTTAGACTCGGTAATATTTTATGGTACCGCGGAGTTGGGTCGAATTTTTGCCGAGTCTGGAGGTATAGTGCTGGAACGAAGCTATCGATCGGCGCTTTCTATTCTACCCGTGACTCAGGCTTTCTTCTTTATTTATCCCGATGTTTTATTTAAAACTTCTGTCTTTGCTGTTGTGTACAGCGCTGCATCGCTACGTGGAATATAGAGCGGATTTTTCTATGTTTATCAGATGTGCTGGGCTTGGCTATCATCTCTCTCAAACTAGATCAATAAAATTTTAATAAATCGTAGGAACAATTTACTTCTTAAAATAGTTAAAATCAGGCCAATGCAGATCAATGACTGATGGTTACGAAAAAAAGTTAGATTTTAAATCAACGGGCATCAGTGGAAGTTCACCAAAAAATTGAGGAATATTTATTAATATAATTGTGAATTGATTCCACTTATTATGCGGTAAAAATAGCAACCATTGACAAAATTAGTAGATTTTTCATTGACTCGTTTTTTAAAATGAGTATGAATCAGTGTACATGTAGTTGATTATGGATACCAGTATAATCAAGTCTAGATCCAAGACGAAAAAATTTTTTTTTATATCAAAAAGAGCAAAAGTATAATCAATACAATACAAAACCATCAACTTTACGGGAACAGTGTAATCTCATGTTTAAACAAATGAAACACCCATCTAATCGTACGTCTATGGTTGGTTTACTTTGTACTCTGACGAATCATAACTTTCGTCTGTTATTACAGATATTATTGTGATTGCAAGGTCGATAATGTTAGTGTACAAATTGGGCGGTCCTACAATATCTGCACTAATACCAATAAAAGTTGAAAAAAAAAAAACTCCAATACTCACTCTCCAACTACACATAAAAAAAAAGCTACACGCAAAGACCAGTCAGATGAAAACAACCCCGATCGATTTGTCGTAACAAGCCGTTGCTCCCAAAGAGGGAGGCTTTGACGCGCTTGATGCTGATATCATTCCCGATGCGTCGGCAAAGCAACCTCGAGAAATTAAAGGGACACCTTGAAGGCAAAACAACACCGCTAGGACCCAAGTGTATGTAGCGCTGGAGGCTGGAAAACGCTACGCCCGAGTGTTTCTAGGTCATTTTCCTTTCCATTATCGAGCGCGCCCGAGAAGCGAGCAAAAGCAGCAGGGCTTTCTAACGCTGTTTGCAGGAGGATGGAGGCAAAAAATCGGGGCCGAACCGATACCCCGGAAATTGGCTTGAAATGAAATCATTACCTGGGCCCAGTTGCCTGTGTACCTTCGTATCGGTTGCACGTTGAGGTGCTAACTCGGTCTGTTTGGTAAGTAATCTTTCCGACGGATTTTATTGGGCATACATGCAGTGCTTTCCGCATTTCCACTACGTATAGGAATTTTGCACATTATGCCAATGGATGCAGAATTATTGCGCGTACACGTACGTGTTTGCATATAGTATTAGGTAGTATGAAAAAATCTTCTAATTTAGCTCTGCAATACAACGTTTTGCGTGTGGATGGGTTTTTCGATGGTCGTGTTGTTTTACGACTGCTGGGGTGGCTCACATGCCGAGCAATGAATTTTATGTAACGGCTAAGAGGTGCTTTTTGTGCTCGTTAGCAACGGCTGGGGAAGAAGTATGTTGCAATTGTCGAGTGAAGTGGCGATACAAAGGGTGCTGATGAGTTCTCACGTTTTGTCAGGTGGTTCGTGAAAGTTTTACGAGTTTTTTTGTTATTCAGGAACGTAGATATGAGTGGCGCGTGGAAAAAATGACACCGTTATCGACTGTTCTTCAGTGTGTATAAAGATTTTTTGGCCTGATTGCTTTTGTTATGGAACTGTGAGTCTACCGAGGACACAAACGAAAAAAAAAAATTTTCCAGAAAAGTCAATGAAATCAATCGTTGCCTGCATCAAAGTAAACAACAAGAGTTTTACTGATATTAATCTAGTATTTGGACAGAGAGTGATTTACTTTGTACACAGTTCTTTTTTTCTTTCTTTTATGTGACTCACCTGCCTTTATTTAGACGCACTTTTTCTTATGATGCGTGCCACTACCCCTTCCTGCTCGTTCGAGCTATAATATGAATACTTTTTTTTTCTACAGCAAACTCTTTGTTTTCTATAAATAATTTTCCACGCTTGAGAAAAAAAATAGTATAGGCGTGTGCACAATTCTTTTACTGATTTTCAAAGACTTCGAAAGAGACTTTGCTCTGAAAGTGTAATAAATTGTTTGTGTTGGAAAAAATATTTTTCATGGATATTTATGAAATCACTCTAAATAAAAAAAAAAAATTGCCCAGAAAAAATATAGTTACAAATATTTTTAACAACAAAATTTATTTCAATGCTTTTTAGCAGGAATATGAATATTTTGACACTTTTTCTTCGAAACATTTCTTCTTCGTAATCAAAGATGTATCATTTCAGACGCCACAAAAACAACACGCAAGGCCCGCAGTCGTAACGAAAAAATCACCACAAAATGACGGCACTGTTGCACAAAATACACCCACGCAACTTCATCTGCCAGCGTCAGCAGTAGATAATACGCACGCAGCAACCGGCACGAGACGAAAAATCACAAGCAACCTTTTGACGCTTGCCGAGAGAGTAAGCATTAGCAGAAAAAGGAGGTTAAAAAAAAACAACCCCTCCAACCCCTGCTACCTCCAGGGAGTTAATTACTCGCATCCAGCCCTCCTCCCGCTCTGGCTTCTGTCTCATTTACCTGACTGTATCCCCCGTCCCGTGGCTCTTGTTTCTCTTCAGTGCTTTTTTTTCCTCTCCCATATTTTTTTCGGGAAAAAGGGGTATCTGGGTCTACAGTTCTTGTTCCCCGCTTAATTTTTCGCACTGCCCAGTTCCCTGCTCTTCCCCAATTTTGAGTCTGCACTTTTACCGTGTTTCGCTTTTTCATTACCCGCGCTGGGGCGAAGGGGCTTCTTGAAACTTCGCCGGAGCTCCACCTAAGCTATGCATTATACAGAGAGGCAAATGCGGGTGCCGAATCTAGCTCTTAAAATTAATTATGCTCCAGCCCCGATGAATGATTCATCCGTTTGACTTCAGTTGATTGATAACACCCCCTTTGGAAGGGTGCAGGCCAAGTTTCGGTTTTGAGGAAATTTATAGGTGAGCTTATAAATAAAGCTACGGCTCTCGTACTGTTGCATAATACGCGCATGGGGAGGGGGGGGTGATTCGTTTATTTGGCGTCGTGCAAGTTTTAATGCGATCAAACTTTGGCGTGTTTGTTATCGAGTTGGCGCAAATTCGCTTGCCAAGGGTGAAATATTGCAGGTGGACCCGAAATTACCTTTCCCGCCGACAAAAGATTCAGCCATGACGATTGATCGTAGCCCAATCTCGGGGCACAGTAGTGAATGAGCAGGAAGTTTGCATTGGGACACGTGCTTGGGGTCTAATTGAATATTCAGCGTTGGGAGGTTGATAAAAAAAATGGGGGGAAACGGCACGCGCGTCGGCTCGAACAGATCGAATTTTAAGCGCGCAGCTTTGCTCGAGCATATTGCCGCTGTTGACCGTAGCAGGGAAAATAAAAGCTTTCAAGGTGCGAGGGGGGTTGTAGAAGGGCGAGAACAGATTGGTCTTTGTGAGTTCGCTGGTTTTATTGTCGGTGTTTGTTGTGCGATCGAAAAGTTGTATTCGTTTGGAGCTGGTTGGCGTGTTTTTTTTTTTTTTTTTTTTTTTTTTATTTTAGCCTGAAGAGCGAGACTCGCAGTTGAATGTGTAATTTGGTTCGAGATCTTGGTAGGTATTGAAATATATGTGTGCGGTAGCAGTGGAAGGTGGTCGAAATTACTCAAATAAAATATTACTTCTTGTTACGTACCACCAAAGAGATGGCTCTAGAAATAGGATTTTGATGATTATTCTGGTTATTGTTTATTATTATGTCGTATTATTATTGGGATTATTGAGATCTGTAAGGTATCTGAAATGATCCTCCAGAATATCAAGTTTCATCAAAATCACCTTTTTAAAATCAATATATTTCCCTCGTTAGTATTTTACGTATCTCGAAATATTAGTTTCCTCCCAACTTTAAAGATTTTTTCCAAACCTCTAATGAAACACAGTAAGAAGAGCTCCTCAAAGACTCGCACCCTGCGCATTAAAAAAAACCCTTTAATTAATCTTGCGCTTTGATAGAATTTCACCAAGGTGTTCAAGAAACAGTAATAACGCAGAGTACCATCCCCTCACTAGCTGGGCGCCGACAAAGTTATTACGAAAATTTGCGAGAGTCGGATTCCGCTGTGTATTTTTGAGCCTTGGGCGAGAACCTCAAAGCAACCAAGACAACGGGCTCCATTAGCGGCCAAGCACAACATTACCAAGATGCTACCTTATTTCCATCATTTGAGCTTAGCTGGTGCGCTGCTCTCGAAAGTGCAGTAGGATGTTGCGAACTTTTTCCCATCAATGCAGCTCATTTCTCTCTCGTTGAATGCACTGGATCATGTAAATTGAATTACAAAGAGGAAATTGCATTTCCTCGCTGTTCAGCATCCAACTTTCTTACGCAAATCAGTTGCATTGAAACGTGAAATACAGCAAAACATACTGACAAATTCGCTCTTAACTTTGAAATAAATCGTAAACGGACTACGTGGTACATGGTTGGGTTACTAAGTGAGCGCAGTTGATTTAATTATTCTTGTAATTACTTATTTTTCTTTTTACGCTTTCCATATAACTAAATTCTACAACCTGATGTACAGCATTAGTTATGACAGCGTAATTTTATATTTTGAACTATTTGCAAAGTTTATGATTAAAGTGTACTTAAATTACGAACAGTTAAAAAAAAATCTATGCACATAAAAAACAGGTTAGTGAGAGAACGTACCAACTGTGAACATTATTGTGTATAGCTAATATATTGTATTAATTGATTGTTACTTAAAAAGTGAAAATCGATTCAAGTTTATTTACTATGAGTATGTTTTTATTGTTTTTGTAAAATAAAATCTGAAAATTATAATGTCATACTTTTTTGATAACCCACAGACCTTTAATTTCTATGAACTGCTTTATTTCGATACAAAGAAGCAGTATTCCGTAAATAAAAACATGCTAATGTAATGGCTTAAATTGAGAGTACCCTCAATTGATCGAAAAAAGTAAGAGTTGTCGAAAAATTGCTTATTCTTGTCATGTAAAGTACATACAATCATTGTTTACCACAGTAAAGTTAGACATATTGGTTGGATGTATGACAAAATAACCCAAATTAAAATACTTCTGTTAAAATTTCAGTTATTTTTTTATTACCGATACTGAATGTACAACACCGCATAGTATTTTTTTTCAAAGAATTCTCATTTTTATTACTGTAATCATAAATGTTTTTAAATATGTGTCTTTTAAAACGTGCCAGAAGTATGGCCTAAAATTTTGTCAATACTAAAATAATGGATAGCAACAGTTAGAAAAGTTAGAAAGAAAGTAATCATTTCAGGGCGCCCGCCGGATTTACAGGATGTATACCAGTGTACGAGCAAATGAAAATCAAAAGGACATCGATGTGAAAGTGAAACGTGTCTTTTGTAAAATTTGTAACCTACGTCGAGGATACCTATGTGAATGTACGTGACTAGTACCCACGCATTTTTAAATATAAAGTCCTACAACTATTAGTATCATCTCTATCACTACCACGTTTAACTGAGACCGAGTTTTTCAGCTGACGCTGCTATAGTATAACCGATAGACGGACTCCACGCAGCTGTGGGCGATTTATCTCCTTGGTCACCGGCGCGGCGGCGCTTCCTTCAGTGATAGAACTCCTTTAAGACTTTCATTCGCGTATTTTTTCCTTTCCTCGAGGTTTTTTTCCTTATCTATTAGTAATTCTGATAAGTTTGGTTTATATTTACACCCAGTGATATCGTTAATGGCTGTTTATTTGTCACGCGCATTCCATCTGCCGAGCAGCATCTTGAAATCTCGTATGAATACAATTGTGAGAAAATTTCTTCAACAAATTCAACAAAATGCCCCAATCAACGAAAAACCGTTGCGCAAAAATAGGAAAAACTACAGTCTTACCGACGGACTGGTCAGCATGAGAACAGCGGCCCTTAGGTGCTTGAGGTTGAGAGTCTGCGTGTCCTCTAGCTCGTCAGCATCCTCACCGAGCAGTGACGAGGTAATCTGCACCGACGACTGCCTTGGAGGCCTCGGCTGCCTCGTCCTTCTATCCCTCGGGGCACCATCGTCACTGCCGAACCGCGAAAAAGGACATGCCATTGTTGCCCTATCGATGATCCCCAGTCGTTACTTCACTGCGGCATGACTTCGCGCACGTGCTTCCCGTCTGTACTTGTACGGATCGTGCCTATACGTATTTATGCAGCACTGTACTGTCAACTTTTATTTTTCACGCGACTCCCTTGAGCCTGTGTTGTTCGCGGGCCGATCGAAGCGTCGAGTGATTCCTAAACAGCAGCGACACACGTGTACCACTGGTGGTTGCGACGACTCGCTCGGGTGAAACACTGCACCACCGCGATTCTTCCCTTACAATCCGCCGGCCCACCCCTACGTCTGTACGCACTAGGGAGGGGGGGGTATTGTAGTCACCCCTCTGTCTTTGTTGGCTTCGATGGGTTTCGATGAGCGGGTCGCCAGCCAACCGCCGAGTTGTTGGGCTATCGCGTGCTCGTTGTGTTTACGTTGGTCACTGGTGGTGTGGTGGCGCCTCCACGGTGCGGGATGGTCGCGCGTTGCGTCGGGACGCGTAGCGCCATACTGGCCCCGAAGAAGCGGGCGAGAGAGGCGACAGGCAGCGCCGGTGGCTGGCGCGCGAGCGCCCCTGCACGGAGCATGCGGAGAGGAAACGGAGGGAGGAGTGGAGAGAAACGAGGTTGGATCGCGGAAGGGTGTGGGTGCCGGAAAAAAGTAGCGCGGATCAGACGGGGGGTGAGGAGAGGGCGTGTGCCAGCTATTAACCTTGCGCGATGCTTCCTTCCCTTGTCTCTGGCTGATGGGCTGGAGATGCTAAGGAAGCGGTAGAAGAGCGGGGCTGCGGGTGTTGCTGCTTGCACGAGATCGAAGACTTGGGGGGATTGTGGAAGGGTTGTTTGGAAAGGAAAGTAGAAGAAGAAGTAAGCCCGAGGGTGGATGTTTATCTTTGAGTGGGCCTTTTTTTCTCCTTTCTCTCTTTCTGCCTTTCTTCCTTTAATGATACTTTGTGACGAATGGTAAAGGGAGGTTGAAAGAAAGTGGCTCGAGAGGCGAAGAACAAGACGTTTTCGAGGAGTTTTTAACGATAGAGGAGCAAAAGGTTGAGGTCAAGAGTAATTCAATCCCAGCTTTGTAGTGAGGGAAAAAAGAAATCCTTTGGCGACGTGAAAGAGCTGGGAAATTGTGAAGAAATACGATTAACAGGGAGGAAACTGATCTTGATGAAACTTTGAAAAATTGTGGTCACTCGGTACCTCGTCGCGAATAAAAATTTCTTCACAAGAACAAGTTCTAATTTTATTCGCAGTACTATCGGAGCAATCTTACAGGCCCCCGTACATGAGATGTTGCACCATCTTGGTTGTTTTTCAAAGTGTGTCGATGTTATCGTTTATACAACTTTGCCACAGGGAATGATGGAGTGCCTCGATGGATCTTGAGCCAAAGTTCTGAGCGAGAAGTTTCGACAAAACAAAAGTTGACTCGATTTAGCTCCCCCTCCCCGTTCGGGAGGCAAAAGTTAGGGCTTGTTCAAGGCAAACAACAGAACTCAAACGAAAGGCATTAGTTAATCAATTTTAATCGTAACTTTGTTGCTTACCTTAGACCGTGTACGATAAGGACACGTCCATGCTCGTTACCCGCAAGTGGATGTAGGCCAATGATAGAAACTCCTACGCAGGATTAATAGAAAGAAAAATACACTGAGGCGTTTTATTTCAAAGTTGCGGTAGACATATTTTTTGTTTGTTTTTTTTCAACTTTCTTAATTATACTTTTCAGACAAGTCCGAAAAAAGCATACTATGTTAATGGCCGTTAAGCTACACTCATAAATAATGTTATCAATGGATGTAAACTATAAAACCATATATTATGAACCCTGGAAAATACTTCCTACTAACGGTAGACCTCGTCGCTTTTAACCGTGATGATACATCGACTGTTTAATTTAATCCTAAAGTGCTCGTTTCAGTCAACGTTAAAGTGTTTATTATAATTTTTCGTATCATTTGGATTTTTTTTTACAAAAGCAGCTGTAATTAAATTTTTAATCACTTTATTTACCAAGTGGTCCCTAACATATACCATTTATTAACGTGTATATATAAATTATATGTTCAGACAGACGGAAAGTAATACATTATTCACGTTGAACGATTAAATTTTTAGAATATACAGAAGAAAATTGTGGCTAATTTTTATGTCACTTCATTGTACCAAATTGTTACCATTTTTTTTTTTTTAGATTTAGTGCACAAGAATCATTATTATACCATAATTACAAGGTACAACTATGTTTAGTGTAGGGCACAAGAATTCATTAAGACAAATAAAACTCTCAGGAATATGTACAACACTCAAGTAACGCGCCACATAAATGTCTTATTAAAACATTCCTCAGGACTTGCACGTATCATGAAGACGATGAGAGTAGTCCAATGATTTCACGCTATTACGAGTTTTAATATATTCCATCCAAGTTAATCACGAGCGCCCATCTGAAAAAGTAATTACTGTCGAATTAAATCAAACGAAAAAGACGGATTTCATTATGTACATCTTATGAGTTACGAAAATCATCGCGAGAGTAAACATGTTGAGGATTTATTTGAATGTATTTTCAATATTATGACATTCTCGTTATAATAATCCACCGAGACGAGAAAAACAGCTTCACGACTAAAAGCACGTCACAGATAACGAGGGTAAAGTTCAAGCTTGCATGAATTAAATGCTGAGGTGGTCGAAAGAGCCGGAGAGCTGAACCCTTGAAATCTTTAGACAGAAAACGAGGAAAGGAACGACTGCAGCAAAAGAGACGGGCTTACTGTAACGACAAAGGAAACAATGAGAATGCAGGATTGAAGGACAAACTCGTTGCTCGACTAGGTAGTCCAGAGAAATTTCAAAAGAACGAGCATCAGAGCTTTAAAAAAAAAACGCCAATCCTTAGCTATCGGCCAAAGTAGTATGCATAGTAGTAGCAATAAATGCTTGTATTTTTTTTCTGAGCACTAATAGCGAACTTCACTACGTTGCTTCTCTTTAACTATGTACACCAAAGGGATACATATATGATATAAATAAATGTCAATGACGCAGTATTACCTACGACTTCACGAATGGTTGGTTTTACTAACTTTGTTTTCACCCCTGTCATGTTTACTGAGAAGCTTGTGGGACATAATTAATGACCTTTGCGTGTCAAAGAGTGACCTTGGAAAAGCTAAAAAAAAATAAAATAAAACATCACCAGCATGTACACTAGTTAAAAATAAAATCATACAAAATAAAAGAAAACAATAGGAAGGAAGAAACAATCCACAGCTTTTTTTTGTTCACACTGCCCTAATTTACAGTGGCGTGTTTATAGTGGTAGGGGGGGTGGAGGGGGCGCGTGTCACCTACATTTCGAGGCAAAAGTACCCCGAGGGGATTAGTGAGCGAGAGCGCTCCTGCTCTCCCGACGACGCGCGCATACCTGCTCACTAATTATAACGACGTTCCTTCACTTACGCGAGAGGATGACTGTATATTATATATGTACGTATGGAGCAAGACTCGCGTGGCGATCGCTCTTGGCTAGAGCCTCTCTTTCGTTTTTTTTTCCTCCCCGCGGTGGCTGGTGGCCTTCCCTTTTTTTCTCGCGCGCACTTACCTGCCACTTATCCTTCCCTACTCCCCGTGTATCTCGTTTCGCTCGTTTTTAGCGCCTCATTTTCATCCCTCGCTACCCTGCCGTCTGACATCCTCTTTTCGACCATTACTTTTTTTTTCCAGAACTCGACTATTATACAAAGCTTCTTATGGTTGTGGAAACACGATGCTGGACAATTACTTTACTTTGAGTGTGTCCGATCGGCTCTGCTGCACATGTAAGTGGTGGATCATAAGTGTCGTTTTGATCACATTTGGCAAATGAATCTGGACTTGGGATGGATTTTTTTGAACCATTTAAAAATTTCTAGAATTGTACGGACATATTTTATTTTATTGCCTGTTTTTTTCTATACCGAAGAATGTCTAACATGGTTCAAAAGAAATCAACAGTTCAATATCAATAGTACTTTGGAAGGTAAACATTAGTATAAATTTCTATGGATACTTTTGTATTACTAAAAACTTGATGCCAAAATAACTAAAAATTTTCTCTGCCCTCGCAGAAGTACAAGCCTTGAATTATTTATTAGTCACACGAAACCCCCGTCCACGCCCACGTTCAATTATGTTCGACTCATTTATGTATCCATTGAAAGTTTTGTGCCCAGGGGACAGCATGGGCCTCTCCATCAGAACTCAATTATTCATACGAGCTCCTGTTTCCAGCAATGGCACGCAAGTTTCAGATCTTTTATTTTTTAGTTCGCGCACTTTAACGAGAGAAAGTAGCTAGCAGGCGCGTATCATGGCTTTGAAAAAATCGATCGGGCTAATTAGCCAGCCACTCGATAATTATCGCAATTTTTTTTTTTTTTTTTTTTTTGTTTTTAAGCCAGTTGTCTCCAATTAATCCATTAATTAATTAATTAACCCCAGCAATTTTACCGGGCGATCATTAGGCTTTACGCAATCTAACTCATGAACACAATGGAGTACTTGAAACATTTAAAGTTATAATTTACTGATAAAATTTTGCTATCACCTACCATCAATTTAATTGTATAAATTATTTACTCATCAAATTTATCTGTAGTTGAAAATTAGGATTAAATTAATGCTCAGCAGTATGGAAAACGTTACATGAAGAACCTTTCATTTATTAGCCTTTTCAAGAAGACTCTACTTATTCCAATAAATAACTTTACATTTATTTCTATAATTTTACTTCACTGTTTTGCCACTCAATACTAAATGTTTACACATGATGTACTGTAAGCTATACGAGCAGAGCTGTACAAAATCAAACTAGAAACTCCTGCCTATGCAATGGAAGTGTTTATCTTGTACTGTATTTAGTTTGTCCGAAACTGATATTTTAACTTTTTACTCATTAAATATTTTTAAAAAGTATCCACAGTGAATCACCAATCATTCCATTGTTAGGAAACGTATATTTTATATATTAGTGTAAAATTCAAATGTAAAAAGACATAGGACATTCTCAACAACAATCTTTAACATTGAACATTACTGTACTAAAAAAAGTTACATAAAGTGGAAGTTCAACATATTTGTGAATTCTTTATTTTTCGTGGTGATACAATTCAATTGTTAGTTATTCAGGCTGAATTAATAATTCCTTGATCCCATCTTTCATAAAGCACGTTCTGTTTCTGTCTTCCTGATATCGCTCAAAATCTTTCAAAATGCAAAAAAATAGTGACGTTACAGCTGAATTGACAATTGTAATAACAGATAAGGAAAAAATTATTGAAACAATAAATAAAATCGTAGATGATGTCTGTAGGTCTGGTACAAGAAATACGAGTGAAAAATGACCTGTTGTAACGAATTTAACTATTACAAATATTACATAAACTATAAAGGAACATACTGTAGCTATTACACTGACACAACATCCAAATGCCTAAAAAAAATATAAGGAATTATTTATTGAATGTATTCAAACTCTCTTCCATGAAGAAAGTAAAACTGTTAAAAAATTTTTAAAAGGGATAAAAAATATTTTCTTACTGTTGTCATTGAAAAAAACCATAGTGAGAATCGCAAGTATAGACAACAAACTCCATCCATGGATTTTTTTAAGCTTTCTCTGTTGATAGCAGTTACCCCTGTACCAATATCCACTAGTCTTATAAATATAGTCAACCAGCATAAAATCATAACAAGGACATTGTGACTGGAATCAAGTGTTCGCTTTTGAAAATTCCTAATCATAATAAATACGGAAATAAAATAACTCTCAATAGAAGATCCACGAGCAGCCGTTCCGAAATGATATCTGCAACCGAAAAACATTTTTATGATAAAAAATCATTTTTCAACCATACAGATATTTTAAAGAATTTTGTGTATACATATATCTTACTTAAAATTTGTAACAAAAATTTTTAAAGTTGTGTTTTTCGGAATCGTTGATTTATCCTTAGTCCAAAACCAAGTACCCAATGTACCATAAAGGAACATTTGGTTAAGCAAATAAAAAGCTGAAGCAAGCCATATCGTGGCGTGTACATTAACAGCGTGAAAAAGTACCAATAATAATGAAAGCGATTTTAGCTTGTGAAGGGAAAATAAACTAAAAAATACACAAATTCCCAAAACTAATATCATACATACGATTGTGTTTAACAATAAGGACAACACAATTGCAAAAGGAAATTGTAAAGCAATCCTAAAATAAAAAATAATTAATCTTATTAAGTGATGAGATCTTGACTATAAAATAAAATGAATAGTGTCATACCTGCAAGCTTCGCCAACCACTTCGCTCATTAATTTAGTTCCTACTTTCGATACTACATACAATTCAGCATAGAGACACCAAGACACTATTGCAAAATATATTATGTAAATAGATATACATAAAGCATCTAATTGAATGAAATATTTTACAAGTTGTACGAGGATTCCAATAGCACTCAAACAGTGAATCATGAGGCCTACTTTTATTACGATTCTCGATGAGTTCCTCAATATAACTATCCACATAAGTGTCAATAGTATTGACAATACAATAAAGCTAGTAAAGATACAGGTAATCCATCTACAAAAACAATAAACTATTAAAATACACTTTTATGTTTTGTACTATAAAAGTAGTAGAAAAAAAATTGATTACTGTATGAATAATGTGACAATCTTGTTTTTATTTAAGTAATGTATATCACATATATCTTGGATCACTGTTAGGATATCACCTGTTATAAATGCTAAAAATGAAATTTCTCATTAATTAGACAGAATTTAGAAGAAAAATCATTACTTCATTGATTTATCAAAAAGTCATATATTTTAAATACATCAAACCATCAACATAATTTTGACTCATTAGGCTAAAAATTAATTACAAAAAGTATTTCACACCATCAAAATTGTGATTGAAATTTAAAAAAAATTGTAGTGTTCAGAAATACAATAAAATTGTCTGTTATTTTGAATTTTTTTAACCTTACTTGAATCTCAAGTTTTATGTTTTTTTTTTATAATAATTGCGAATTTTCGTAGAAAACACATTAAATGTTTAAATTTGTTTTTAACTACCAAAGTACTGCTCATAACAAAAAAATATTGACCGTTAAATTTTTTAGTCATTAAGTTTGTTGAGTTCAATTTTTGAATAAAAATAAAATTGTCTCACTAAAACATTGATTTTCTTAGAAAGCCATTAATAAAAGTACCCTCAAATAGATATTTTTTCTATAAATACCTCATGAAAATTTTTTTTACAGCAATCTTATGAATAACTTGAGAGTAAGGTGAAACCGATTCAAAGCGTAAGAAAAGTAGAAGGAGCTCGATTTTATTCCCCAAAAGATATAACTAAAACGGAATATGTAAAAAATTTCCAAACAAGGTCAATGTGATGTTTTTAAATGAAAAAGTTTTAATTTTTCAACTTTTTAAAATGGATCAAGAAAAGTATCAGCATGTGACTAATTACGTACGCATTTATAATTACATTTATACAAACTTTTTTTTAAACCACAAACATCGATAAAATACATCGTAAAACACATATTTTTATTTTGTTTGGCCAAAACTAGTTTTTGAATAATGCATATTTTTTTATTTATAAATGAAGAAAAGTACAATACTCACCATAAACAGCCACTCCAACATAAAAAACCATATAAACGACAAAAAAAACTAAACTCTTAAGGTTAGTAATTTTTTGATGCTCATCTAGAGTGGATATTGAATCTGTCCTTGCCATTGTAGCTGTAAATTTCAACAAATATTATTATGTTACATTTGAATATAATGAAATATTTGGTTTATTTGGAATTATTTTCACACAGTACTATAAACTTTGTTATTCGTTGTAAATTTCTTATACTGGAAGGAGGTAAAAATATGATTTCTTTAAAGTTATTAGAGGTCAGCTTTACAGGAGCTTCGATTTTATGTCTAGAAAAAACTATCTTGATTCTTAACGCTGATCCATCCCAAGTTCATCAGCAGCATTTGACTTAAATAATTGTACGATAAAAAACGAACTTACTTTGAGTGCGAAGTAGTATGTTGTTTTTCACCAAAATGAGATTTCAAACCAAATAAATTTATAAACGTTTATTTATCTAAAGCGTTAGAATCGAGGTCAGATTTATGACAAACGACTCCAACCATACATAAAGCAGTCAACTTTAGCTAACATTTATTTAACTCAGTAAATATCAAAATTTATTTTCTACTACGCTATGGACTCTAACTTTATTCTGATGCACGATAAACTTATTACGTTTCTAACTTGTACGGTTTGTTGGTTTATCTGCCTATTCGTAGCGAGATGGACGGAATATTGGAGGCAATTTTCCAGTTAGCTACATAAACCTCACCTTGTAAAGCTCACAGAGCTAGAAATTGTTCCATCTATTAATAAATGACCATCTGTCAATAAAGAAAAGCCTTGTATTTAATGATTGGATCCAAATTCTAAATCAACGAGTAGTTCAGAAAATGTATGAATTAATGTTAAAGTTCCATTTATATTTTTAACGAATTTAGAGCTTTAAAACTCTTTACAACAAATAAATATATAATAATTGTTATTTTATACTTGGTTTTTTATAAATATAAATATACCTTTTATAAATATAAATACAATATAAATATATAATAATTGTAATTTTATAATTGGTTCCCAATTGGTTTGTACAATTTGATAACTAGGTGACAATGTCGTTTCTGTGGATCACAATTGTTTAGATTTTACCATTGTATTGTGAAAGTAAGCTTTATAATTTGTATATATGTATCTACTATTTCAACAAGCAAGATTTCCATAATTGCTATTACGTTTCATATTAGAATTATTATTAATGAAAATCAAATAATGTTATGCATTTTTAAATCATCAATTCTGACCACTTGTCATTCAAGAATTTCTGATAAACACATATGCATAAGTAACTTAATATCGTAAAAATGTCACCTAACGTTTGTTCCTCTCGTGCTTCAGATTACTGTTATAACCATACCACTGTATACCACACCGCTCTTTGACTCTGTAATTTTTTTTTTTTTTTTTTCCAAGCAACTTTTTTACAGTTGTTTTCTTTGAGGTTTCTCATTTGTATAAATTAGAAAAATTAGAAAAACAATCACCTCTTCTGTTCGTTATTTTAGCTGAGAACTGCAATGCCACAATATTTTTCCTTTTTATTCCGTGTTTAATAAGATGGAAGGCATTAATTAAAAAATTTGCGTATGGCTGGACAAAAATGATTGCATGGCTACAGTTTTTGCACTCCTAAAAACCACTTGGTCACATTTTTTTAAATTTTAGTTCCCTACTCCAAGAGAAGTGCCATGTACATCAAGAAATATCACTTAAGAAAATAATACATAACTTGCACGTCACTCGCAGGTGTGATGGATGCGACTGACGAGAAGCGACAAAATATACTGACTGAACAATAGCAATTACAACCTCCACGCGTGTTGCTGCATTTTCTTCTTACCAGAGAGAGTTTTACTAATTGTGAATTCAAACAAAGTTTATGCATCACCCCAAATTCAAAATAATCCACGTGAGCTACTTGATGAATCACATAGTTGTGGTCTTATCTGTAGGCAACTATACATATAACTTTTCTCTCACTACTATGATTTAAAAATATGTATGTGTAATACAGATACATGGACTCCTCGTGAATATATATTGTGACAAGTATCCTACGGAGAACATTCAAAATTTTGACGATACTTTCTTGGCTGACTGGATGTATAAAACTTACGATTTGGAAATTCAGATGAAATTTTTAGATTAATAGTTTCATGTAACGAAAATAAAAGAACCCATGCGTATTAACACAGTCAAAGAAACGAATCTATATGTGATTGTTTCACTACAGATGCGGTTATACACAATCTAGAACGTGACACGTGGCCATAAGCTTGTGCGAGAGCGAGAGAGAAGCTATAGTATAGTACGTAATTACGCTTACACTTACACAGGCTCATAGATGGAGTTATAAAAGTAAAATGTAAAACAATATACATACAGTGTGCACTAGACGTATAAATATTAGAAATTACAATTGACTTCACTACTTCTGTTATGTTACGAGCTCTACTTAAAACGTAGACACGAGAACCAAAGTTCTTTTCTTGACTAAAACACAGCTAATGGTCACTCTATTAATATTTATTGAGAAAGAACTTATTTTCTTTTATCTGGCTCCCAAAGTCCTAATGGTTGTAGGCGATAACAGGTGATAATAAAGAGTGTAGTATATACCGTTTTTACTGCTTGGTCATACATTCACACTTATAAGAATGAATTTAAAAAAAGTGAACTCAATGATGACTAGCTGCTTTCTACAACTGCAACTCAATCGATATTAAATGTCATCCAATGAACAACTAGCAGCTTGACTGATACAATAGATTACTGCGTTATGTGTGAGTCTTTATGTTTACAATAGAAGTAATATCACTTTGTAATTATAAAAAATCCGTCATTTTAAGTAAACGGAATCTCCTATTCTAAAAATAAGTTTTTTTTTTGTATTGAAATATTAGACTGAGAAGATATTAGTGTACTTAAAAGTGAATGACTCGTGTACACCACACAAAATTTCGATAAATCTGAGATCTCGTTCTCTCGTGCAGAAATTGCTCAGATCAGGGCAGCTGAAATGAACTGTTCGGTTGATATTTTTACTTAACGTTGAGTAAAACTCTTGCTCTACTCTAATGCATTGTGAGCTATGATAACACCACCGTAAATGCCATCTTACTATATTTGTCGATTTGATTAGAAGTACGGGTCTTATTAGATGCCATTTCTTCAATAGTATTTATGAACTTAAACGTTTTTTGCTGAATAATAAAAAAGGAACTCAATAATAAATGTATACATACTGCTTCAGGATACATGATTCACATTATTATTACTGGAATATGATGTATTTAAAAAATGCATAATGGAAAAGTTATTTATTTCATGGTTTTTTATGTATCTGGTCATTGAAAAACGTTAGATAACGTAATTATTTCATTTACTAAACCAAAATCACCTCGTAAATGTATGTTTAATACTTTAATTCATTTAGTTTCTATTATTGGTTACAAAGGTATGTAATGTCTATCATATTCCTGCATGCCAAACAATTTCATAATCATTCTTGTCGCATTGTAATTCTTATGTTGACTGCCGCATTAAATCCTTTATACTGGCTTTTATCAAAGATCTTCTCCTTCTATCTTTTTGATCTAGCTCGAAATCTTCCAAAATGCAGTAAAAAATTGTTGTCATAGCTGCATCCAGAATTATAATAACTGGCAATACGGCAACGCAAATGGAAATCGTAGCCATCAACATCTCCAATGTCAGCATTTCATTAGAAAAATTTTTGGAGTAAAAAATAATAACACAAATAATTATGACTATTAGAGAATAAACTGCGACAAAAACTTGGATGCAGAAAATGAGTGCCTATAAATAATTTATTGATCAAGTTTTAATTTTTTTTTCTTTTGTCAAGTGACTAATCATCAGTCATATCTAAACGTATTTTGATAAAAATTATTTTAATAATAAATTACTACCATCGTTATGGATAAGAAGCGTACTGGAAATCGGAAGTACAGTTGGCAGCCAGTAGCTGCTGATTTTTTGAAGCTCTTCCCATCAACACCTGTTACTCCGACGCTAATTCCACGTAGGTTTGTAAATAAATTTACCCAACATATAATCATGACAACGCTGTTGTGGTGGAGCTCGTATGTTCGATTTGTTAGGTTTCTAAATATTAACACAATTACTGGAAGAGTAGCCCCAACAGATGATCCATAAGCAGCTGTCCCTATATGATATCTGTAATTAAGTACATCTGTACTGGTAAACATTTACTATTTCATTTGAAAATCACAATCTAAAAAACAAAACGATGCCACTTTTTTGTATTTTTAAGTAACGTAAACATATTGAATTTTCGATAGAATCAAGTTAAAACTGAGATTTGTTAGTTGAAGTACCTTTAAAAGTACACATGATTTATATACACATTTTATGTTATCGTCAATCACAGAAATAATAATTCTTAAAAAACAAGGCTTATGATCACTCATAATGAACTCATTACTAATTTTTTTTTTTTTTTTTTTTTATGTATATGACGTTTTGGACAGCCAAAAAACATAATTTTTATTCCTGTATTTTTATCTTAATGTACAAAAGTTGGAATTTTAAGAGTATATTATGACATGGAGGAGCAAGGCGTGGCGTATAATATTTTTAATAACATGTTTAACAAGTAAGCAACTATTCTTACGCAGAATAAAAAGGTTAATTTTATGTAAGGGGGGTAAATAAACTCTACAGGCCTACCACTTATAACTATTTTTAAAACTTAAATCAATTTTTAAAACTTGAATAAGTATCTCACCTAGATGTTGAGATAAAATTTCTCAAAGTTGCATTCTTTGGAATCGTAAATTTATCCTTAGTCCGGAACCAAGTACCAAATGTACCACAAAGTATTATTTGGCTAAATGAAAATATTGCGAAAATAAGCCATATTGTACCAAGTACGTTCAGGCAGTGAAGAAATGTAAGCATTAGTACAGACGACTCGTATTGATCGATGGAACATAAGTAGAAAAATACAGAAATTCCAAATATTAGGGCAGCAAATATTAACAATGTAAAAAAAATGGACAATCCCATTGCAAGTGGAAATCGGAAAACGGCACTAAAAAAAATTTTGTTTTTATTCATTGGGGAATGTGGTCCATATATACATATTATTTGTATAAAATTTCTTACCTGCACGCTTCGCTTACTACTTCGCTCATGAATTCTGTTCCTACTTTTTTCACTGTATATATTGTAACATATAAAATCCAGAAGTACAATATAGTAAATAATAACTCATACAGAGAAACAGACACTTTAAAATAAAACAAGCTTGTCACAAAGGTTATAATGAGACCAGCAATACCCAAACATTGGATCACTAATGCTAGTGTTATTACGATTCTTGAAGCACTTCTTAGTAAAAATATATACACTACTGTCAACGGTATGGAAAATGTAATGGAGCAAAGAACATCTGTAATAATCCATCTACAAATGAACAGATGAAAATTGATCATAAGTATTTTTGTAACTACAAGATTAGTTCAGAAAGTAGATTACTTTGAATTGATTATGATGTTTTCACTTAGAACTGCGTAAGTTTCAATCCCATTTTTTTGTATCAATTTAGTAATATCACCATTGGCAAATGCTGAAAATATAATTTTATATATACACAACAAGATTAAGAAAAGACATCTTGATTCTATTTATTACAAGTATTGGTTGCAGGACAATAAATTTTTTTACATATTCGGTTCAAAGCTCAACTGTTTTTTCCCAGACAGAGGACTCAAAAAAAAAAATTTTGCACTAGAGTGCAGGTATTTCCTCCACACCTATACCAAAATATGGTTACCTAGTCCGTCATGGTAAAAAATTCAGTATGGTACATGGGTATGCAGTGCTTCGCGCCTTTGTATTATAATCTACTTTTACGATACAAGAGTGCAAATAAATGGTTATTGTTGGTGTAGTTTCCCAAAAGTGAGAAGCACTGTACATGCGTAAAGTAGGTAATTTTATTTACTATGTGAATTAAAAGCACGGCATTTACATAGTGCAGCGGCATAAGCGAAGAATTTAATTTTTACTCGCTGACACAAAGCAAATGTTTCGCACTCTAAGGCAAGTAAAGCTTTGCGTTTAAACTATTTTTATTAGAAAGCATGAGTAAGAAAGTTGTTCCTTTTGAAAAAGTGAAAAGTACAAGTTACCAAAAATTGCAACTCCAACATAAATCCCCAAATAAACGGCAAAAAGTATTAAAGTTTTAATGTTGGTGATTTTCCGTGGCTTATCTAGCGGAGGTATTAGGTCGGGTTCTGCCATGCTATCTGTAAATTTAAAACAAAAATCTTGTTAAAATTATTGATAAATCTGTTTTATCTTTATTAATAACGCTAGTTTGATTTTTTTAACTTATAAAGAGGTTTTTTTGTATGAACTTTATGATCTTGGTATTTTACTTGAATTGTTGTTCCACTTTGCGTGAAAACACTTTACACAATTACATTGTATTAAATTAAAATCAATTTCATTATATCTAAAACGTTTGCACATATTTTACAACGCTTACCTCATAATAAATTTTATGTGCAAAGGTCCGTTTATTTCTACGCAAAGTATAACAATATCAACTGATCCACATTACAGGAGTAAGGAAAATTTAATGAGGTATTGTGATGGAGTACGCTTCGTACTTTTTCAATAATACTATCGTCAAAAGATTATAATGTCCAAGAGCTTAATATTTTGTAGTTTCCTACTAATCATACAATGGAAGATTCGGACTGAAGTTATAAAGATTTATTAATTACGTACATGTTATTTATTTCAGAGATCTTGATCGTAAATTCTATTTTTTGTATTCTCAAATTATATAGAATCAGCTAAAAGAGTTTGTACAGCAGCGAAAAACTTACTGGTGCGATTTCGACGTTTTCCTAATTACTTAAAGAAGCAACGCATTACTGTATGATATCAAATCAATACTATGTATCAATACTATAACCAATCTCAGTAATTATCCTTAGATATTAAACGTTAATGTATTTCTTAATCTATTTGATGAAACAGCTTTTTATTACAATAAACGACGTTATAATAAAAATATACTAGTGAAAATGATCTTGAGCTAGTACTAAATAGTTTTAATACATGTATTTGTATGTACATACATACACTGGGTTCGTTAAATCAATACGTATACTACGAATAACTCTTTTGTAGAAAAACTCGATGTCCAAATGAATATGACATAAAAGTCAGTCTTGTTATAAATAAATACAAAAAAAAAATGGTTTTACTTGCAAACAAAACTGAAAATTCAGATTAGTCCATCAACCTTACTCGAATAAAACTGATGAGCCTCTTTTCAAGTCAATATAATACTTGGCTTAATTGGACTAAACTTATTACTTTCACCTTTTGAATCTTTATCAACACGTGTACAAAATAGTTTATCATTAAAATATTTTCTGATGATAAGCTGTTGAATTAAAACATTTCATATAAAGAGAGAAAGCATGTATTTTATAATAGTTGACACTCATTTTCTCCTAAATGACCTTGAACTTTCTACAAGGTACATTTAAAATTTTGAGCTGAATATTGATTCAGTGTTCCATTTTGATACCATGTTTTTTGAAGTTGTCTTTTTTTACTATAGTCAACCGTAGAAGTTAAGAAGTTGACTATTTTTACTGTTTTCAATAATTGCTATAGAGTTTTAAAAGTAAGCTTGAAGTATTCAACATCTGCCTTGTTACTATTGTAAAAATTTTATCTTGTATTGTGCATCAACACTCATGTGATATAATTAAGTTTTAGAAATAATTTATGTTTAAAATTTCTTACTTTTCGCTTTATGCAGAAAAAGTTTGTTGAAAAAAAAAATAATAATAAATAAATAAATATAGTCGTATCAACATACATTGGGCGTTGTGTTCAGTAAGATATGCACTTTAACATAATCGCCAAATAGTTCTGAGAAAAAGTAATTTTAAATATAAAGTTTATTAGTTCAAGTAAATGACTTAAGTTGAGAAAGCACAGATTATGGAAGACAATCAATTTTTAGTTAAGTCGTATCTACATGTATTGCCAGAACGAGGGTTAATTCCAGGACATGTGATTTTCTTTACAATCAATGGAGCTATCGGTCGCAAAATATTGATCGTTTTAATAGATTTCAACTGCACAAAGCATTGGATTGATGTTGTAAAGAAAAATATCAAGTATAAAAAAGTGATAATTTTTCATCACTGATTATACTTAAATTGAAGGTAAAAAAATAAGATGATATGAAATAATTTTTCAATACATTGAAAACAATCCAAGCAGAGTTATTATTTGTTTAATTTTCTCCGCTATACTTAAGTTTCTACTATGCTTCAATGTATGGCAGAACAGCAAACAAATGATTGAAATTAAAAAGAAAGAACTATAATTTATACATCATAAGACTACATTCATACGTTAGATAGATAAAATATAAGAGAGTATGAATGTAAATTGAGGTGTAGTCAACTGATCTGCGATTAAATGATAACTGTTGTACAAAACATTAAAAAAAAACCAATGAGAGTATATATACTACATAAACATACATACATTATTTGTAGGCTTCAAAAAGGCATATTACTCAATTTTTTAATCGAGAAAGTGTATCATTATCTTGTGTGATTTTGCTGTAGGTATTCCAATGAAGTTAGTAACTTTAGTCGAAATAGAAAGGGGGAGGCTCAACATCAGGAGAAGCAATCGAACCCTTTTTAATTCCCAAAGTTCCTAAGCCAGATATCTCTATTATTGTTCAATTTGGTTGTAGAATAAGCGATCCGTTGTTTTTAAGAAAATAAAGGTAGAATAACTGTTATTATAAGTACGGAAACTCTCATGAAAAAGCCGATAAAAGTAAAACAAAGCTGAACATTTAATCCATAGCAAAGTAAATATATGAAATAAATATTTATAAGTAACACAAACAATTTTTCCCAAGTTCTTTATCGTCATTCAAGTGGATGTCGCAGCTGGACCTCCACATCCCTGCACTTCAACTCTTATCCTTTATTATTAAAAAAAAAAAAATCCTAATCTATCGGTGAATCAAAGATTCGGAGTGACACAGTTAGTCACAAATTCTCGTCTCATTAGACATAGCAACTGCTAAATATTTGTTTCGAAAAAATAGAATTGAAGGACTTGAATAACTTTGATAAAAAGAAAGAAGAAAAAAAACAAGAATAACAAGTCAAGCGTTTCCACGTTTCACCAATCAAGAGGGCGTGAAACCGGCGCGTCAGATTTCAATATCGATAGAGCATAATTGACACAGCAAAAGCAATAACGAGCACCCAGCGTGACAGCTTCTCCGTTGGCACTTTTCGAGCGGCCGTGCGGTAGAAAAAGGGAGAAAGAGGACGAGAAAGAGACAGCCGAAGGGCGGACGCTGCATTGTCTCCCCTACTCCTCGCTCCCTCCCTTTTTTCCTCCCTCGGAGGGTTGCCGCAGTCTCGTAGGTGGCGCGCCGGCTGGCAGCAATGCTCGCTTGCCCTCCCCTCTCGAAAAATCGATACCCATCGTCGTGTTCTACGAACGCAATGCCTGTGCAGTTTGTACTCCGTGCGCACGGGGTGAACACTGCCACGGTAGGCCAAGCTGCTGTTGCCGTCCCTCCCCACTTTCTCCCTCTCTTTTGCGCTCCCTCAGTCGTCTCCCACCCACTCTTGATCTGATTGAGTCCTCGATTGGAATGGGATAATAATTCCTAGGCAATAGCAGACTACCTTAACGTGGTTTTGTTCCGACACAGCTGGTGGAAAGGAAAGTGATAAGAGATGGTGAGTTTATTAAAAGGCTGGCACTGCTTTGCATTGAAGGTGGGAGAGGAAAACGAGACCGGGTGAAGGAAAAGAGAGAGAGAGAGAGAGAGATAACAGAGAGTGTGAGTGGATGTGTTGTAGAATCCTCGTGGGTCACGTGAGGCCGACAAACAATAAGATTCCTTCGTTCACCTCTTCCTGTCCGTTTGTGTGGGATATATGTTTGTTTTTTTAGTTGAAAAAAATAAAGAGTGTTCTCTTTTACCGTTTAGCATAAATTTGACCCCACGTTTCATACATTTTTAATTTTATATTTGTGCAGTACGGTTTCGTAAACTACGCCCTCGAGCTCTTGGTTGTAAAGACTTTCGACGAGGCGACATGGGAGGCTATAAAGTGAGTAATATCTTCATTGGTCATGAATATGAATTAAGGCATTAATATTAAGATTGGCTATGGGCACGTGGTAAACGGACGGCTAAGTGAAATCTAGTTGATTGCGTTGTCGAGCACGTGTACTTCTTAATTGAAGTCATACCCTTAAATGCACGTGGTATACGGAGCTTTGACTTATCAGTAGGCTACGTATTAAGTGTTTGATGATTTTTTTTTTTTCAAGTATATTTTGTTTCCACCACATGTTCTTTTTTTCTTTCTTTCTGTTTTTTTTTTTTTTTTTTTTTTATATATTTCGTAAGACTAAAACTAGATATTTGTAACGGTATACACTATTTTCCAAGTCAACAAAGGTTTTGATGCAATATTCGAACGCATTGAACGATAAATACTTAATTGATTTGTACAAAAGTTGATTAATGTTTGATTAAAAACTGATTAAAATGAACGCTTTGTAGATGTGCCAGATTTTTGATAAAAGATTTTTAATGGAACTCTAGGATATTGTCTAATAAAATCACCTTGGCACTGTCTTATAGGCTTATGATATGATGCTTGACATAAATAATGATAAATTTTTTAGATTGAAATAGAACCATACCCACTTGTAACAAATGATGATCGGAACGCTGTTTTCGATTTTTCAAACTTAAAAATAGTTGATTTACAGCACTAAATGGAAACAGATTTTCTCTTACAAAAACTTTACACACTGGAACTTCATTGAATTTTACATGTATGTTGAATCTCCTGTAAACTAGCATTTCACCTAAATAAATGAAAAGTTTTGTTTACAAGTGTCTTCTTTTATTTTTATAAAGTTAATTTTAAAACAGTTTCCATGCATGTACAACTTACACTTATCAATTTGAATTTGTAACGGGTAAACAAAATTTGTTAAATACCGCGCGTAAGATACACAAATATCATAAAGAGCCTATAACTTAGTTATTGTTAAATGTCTGTTTTAAAAAATTTCAAAAAATTTTGAAGCATTGTTCACAAACTGTGAACAAGAATGAAACTTTTCACCATCAATATTTTTCCTTACAATTCTTTGGTTAGTACCGAAAATTTAGAGTTAAAAGTTATAACTAATTTATTATTAATTTATAAGCATATTTAACACTATGCACTGAGATCAAAACTGGAACCTAGTGCAATTCGATTGCAAATTTCTCTTTTTATTTAAAGTTTATATTTATAGAAAGTTTTATTCTTGTGTTTTGTTGTAAAACTTTTGTTGGGTTCATTGCGCAGTTGAAAGAGATGAATCGAATGCATGGAATTACGTGTACATTTTTAGGCTCTTACAACTAAATTTAGTCAGTTGTTAAATTGTTAAATCAATACGGTACTTTTAGCTATATTATTTTCTAATGTGTATGAAAAGCCACTTTAAAAAATATTGATTTATAAAATGTTTATAAAAAGTACATACAACATTAAAACGTAACAAAATTTTTATCTTCCACTGACCAATTGTTAATAAAAATGATATTAAACGATATTTTTAGATCACTATTTTTCTGCGTCATAGTTTTTTTGTGAATGTCTAGTCTCAGGTTCTTCTCAGAGACAATGAATATAAAATATTCATGAAATTTCTGAAAGATGTAATCATTTAATTGAGGAAGGTAAATTAAGTATTAAATCACAATACTCTATTTTGAAACAAGAATCTCTTAGAGTACAAGTAATTGACACTAGTATCGCAAAACAGGTACCAAAATTCTTGTTTCAGAAGAATTTATTTAACATTGAAAGTTATAGAAAAATAGTATCTCAAAACAGGAGGCACTGTGTTATCGAAATTTCTCTTTAGAAAGTAACCTATTGAAGGATCAGACGATCAGTTCTTTCGATCTTCTTTCGGCACTTGTGGTTCGTTAAGATACAGCTTGAAAATTGCAGCTTTTTTAATCATCCGGGTAGCAAAGGGAGGAAAACCCATTAAACCTCGAATGAATTAACGTTTAAGTCAACGAGCCATGGCTAAGCCAAAGAGCGGCGGATGGCAGGAAGAGGAACGTAGAATACGTCGAAGAGTTACTGGAGAATACTTAAGATTTGCTGTGGCACTTGAATAGAATTTTCTGAACCATACACTGATGTGCAGAGGCTGAAGCTGAGATGATAACAGCTCTCGAAAAAGATGTGAATTTCCAGCCCCACTTGCGAAATGTACTGGAATTATTTTTTAAGAGATCTTGCGCTAAGCGACGAGGGTAGAGAATTCAATGACTCTTACATGAATTTTTAAATATATTTCACTAATCATAATTATTCCTTCCCCATGTAAGATACGAATGTATACACTGAGTTGTTTAAATAGTTTCTATTGTTTCTAAATTATGTGCTCATTTTGACTTCTTACAAGTGAAAAAAAAAATCAACAATGTGGTTGTATAATTTAAAAAATCGTTCATGTAGATGCGTTTTTTTCAGTATTAAAAAAAAAATCAATTAAAAGATTTAATCATTTAAAGCGTATAGTCACATAGAATAAGCTTTAGGTGTCAAGCGCAAAGAAAACTTGAATATCATCAGCTCATCACCTGAAAAAGTCAAGTTCTACCTATAAAACTAAGCTCGTATATCACTTGACGTAGAAAAAAAAGAATCAGAAAAGTAGCTGTGAAAGAGAGACAAAAAGGAAAGGAAAAGTACAGCTTGAAATTTTCCTTACCGTAGCCAAGAGAAGGTCACTTTAACTGTTTGAGATGCAAATGTGCCACGTCATTTCTTTACCCGCTTTATGTCTTGAGATTTCATTTGCGGTAAGCCCACAAGTTAGGTGCAAACATAGCTTCAATCTAGAAACTTATCAGACCGTTATAACTATATTACGCCGCTGTTTTGATCTTGTAATAAAATAGTGCTCCATTCAGACAACAGTTTACTTTTGATCGTAGCACTAAAATATTTCGCTAAATGGGTGCACAAAAAGACACATGTTAAACTAACACAAGTCTTGCCAGATACAATAACAAACGCATACTTGTTTTCATATTTTTATATTAAAACTTACAGGAAGGATGCTGCAGTCAACATGGAAGGCAATTTTCTGGTTCGTCAAATTTACGACGACGAAATTACTTACAACATCATTACGGCTGCTGTCAATCGACTCAGTAAGTATTAAATTTAACTTTTGTACTATATAGGGACTACTCTATCGTATAAATCTCCATAAATTATAACTATTTTTTTTTTAATTAAATCTACAAAATTCTACACGCTTTCAAAGTATTATAATTGGTAATAGCTTACTTTTCCTGCTTTAAGTAAATTTTTGATGACTCATGACACATGATTCGACAATAATATCAAATATTCATGAAGCTCATTTGAAATTTTTATTATCACAAAAATTTCTTGGAAATCAATATTGGCACAAAATAATTTCTGACAGAGAGTCATTGACTCAACTGACATCTTTTCAAAGAAGTTAACTTTATTATTAGTTATACTATATTAATAGATTTTAGACATGTAGTCCTGCTTTTTTTCAGATATTCCAGCGAACGATATCTTGGAATTGTTTGGTCGAATGTTCTTTGAGTTTTGCCAAGATTCCGGGTACGACAAGATTTTGCAAGTACTTGGAGCTACTCCTAGAGACTTTCTTCAGGTAAGTGGGTACATGTACATATATTATATTCAAATGTTATAGTTAGGAAGTAGTTTAATAATATTATTGAAAATTACACTCCATCCTTTATTTTAATGTTTAAATGAGTATAAACACAAAGAGGTCCACTGTCCTTATGAAATCCTTACTTAAAGGCACTCAAAGCTTATATTTTTTAATTCATCTACTGTAAAAAAAAAAAAAAAGTAAGAAACTACACTGGTATTATATCTAACATATCAAGCTATACAATGCGTCTAATAACTTTAATAAAACTGGATGTATTTTAGTTGCAAGTTTGATCACTTAAACCCTTGTATATTATGCGAATTTCCCCCATTCTGCCTCA
Organism: Copidosoma floridanum; assembly: GCF_036245765.1. Taxonomy (NCBI): domain Eukaryota; kingdom Metazoa; phylum Arthropoda; class Insecta; order Hymenoptera; family Encyrtidae; genus Copidosoma; species Copidosoma floridanum. The sequence goes on along the minus strand of NW_028321907.1, from coordinate 11,272,910 downwards.
TATTTCATTAATTATGAAAAATTGTCAGTAAAGATAGATGTTGAGAAGTAAGTAATGTAAATTTGCTAATCTATTAATTATTAAATGTTGAATTTGCTTTTATATGCGTGCGTGATAAAAAAACTTAATTGTATTTTTATAAGCTAAAACATTTTAATTTGTATATTCAAGCAAAATAGCTAAACAAATTTTTAGAAAAAATAACAAATAAACGCAAGGAAGAAAAAAACCAATGGTAATTATTTTTATAAATTTAAATTAAAACTTTCCTCGTGTTTATTTTAGAATTTAGATGCTCTTCACGACCACTTAGGTACACTATACCCTGGGATGCGAGCACCTTCATTTAGGTGCACGGAGAGGCCAGAGGATGGGGCGTTAATTCTTCATTATTACTCCGATCGACCTGGATTAGAACATATTGTCATCGGAATCGTAAAGGTAATAAACTCTTTTTTAGATGCATACATTTAATTTGTATTTATATACATACTCTAGTACAAGTGTAAAGACACAACACATAAGTTAAAGTGTCGAGTAAAAAATAAAAAGTCAACATGTGTATTCTGCTTTACGACATTTCTTCTACATTATAATATCAACAGACAGTAGCAAAAAAATTGCACAACACCGACGTTGAAATGAAAATTTTGAAAACCAAAGACGATGACTGCGACCACGTACAATTTCTTATCACTGAGCAGTCCGGTCCAGGGATCGATACCAATCCAATGACAGCAGATCTGGAGTGCCTCTCTGTTGGTAAGGCAAAAATAATTATAGCCAAAGTGGTTCATAACAAAATTATGTGTTGTCCTTTTTATGAAGAACCAAAAGTCAGTCCTGCTACGTTTTGCCGAGTATTTCCATTCCACTTGATGTTTGACCGAGACTTGACGATTGCTCAAACAGGGTGTACCATTACACGAGTCATGCCCCAAGTTTGTAGCGGAAACTGCAAGTTAAGCGACATCTTGCTTCCTGTAAGTCATAGTACACTTATATCATGGAGAACTGTTTATTCGTTTAAATACTTAAAGTTACTTTGAGCTTTGAAAGTCTGCAGTACTTATTTTTCTATAAAATTAATTTTTTTAAATAATAATATCTGAATTAATTATATTTAAATTATTCGGTTATGTGTAAGATGAAAAAAAGTTTTTGGAAAAGATTTTAACATACGTATCATTCTCAATCTTAATCATAATTTAAATTTTTACGAATGGTTTCGATTATTGTGATAATACTAGTTCTTAAAGACACCAGAAAAAGCATTAAGAAATTAATCGGTACTGATTGTATTGAAATTATCTATTTTTTATTAAAGGTAGCTACTTATGCGATATGAATAAGTTTTAAAAAAATCAGGTAGTCCTTCAAGAAAAACGTCCAAAAAAACATTATAGTTCTAAACAATATTTAATTAACGAAATTCTTTTAAAATTAAGTTAGTAAGTTTCTGAGAAAAAAAATAAATAAAAAAATAAAAAGTTGATAGTACACTTTGAATCGTAAAGAATTAGAACGACGAGCACGTTGCAGGTTAACTGTTCGTTAAATCATCTATTATATACTAGGCTCAAGCGCCTAGTACTGCTTGTGATTTGTACCCCATTCGTGCCACTCCAAGCGAGTAACTTACACGTAAGGGGGTGTTATCGTCTTTTATTGCTGCCGGCTTGCTTATGTATATTCATGTGGGCTCCTTTCACGCGTTGAGTATCACTGCAATCACTGATTGATTAACTCCCGATGAAATTTATTTCGTGAAGCTCTATCCTGAGAAGTTTTCGTCATACGTCAATAGTGTGCTTTATCCGTCAATTAACAGCTTCATATGACAGCAAATATTATTAATTAACAGCCGTTTGAAATTTTTTAGTTCCATATTGAACAAATTTTTTGAACAAGTAATATGCTACTTAATTTCTATGAACGATAACAAGTTTTAATGACCTCATTTGTTCATGACAACTCATTTGTTTTGTATTTATATGGCTCAAAACTAATAGTTCATGTTGTTTTTTTAACTTTTTTTTACCTGTTACAAAAATGAAGAGTTACGTTTTAACATCCCTCATACAAGTTTTTTAAACGAATCTAAAATATGTTATACAGTTAGTAGATTAATACCAGTAATTCATAAATTAATCATAAATATATATTTTTTTTTAAATTAAATTATTTCCTAAAAGGTAAGGCCACATCTTGACTTAACATTCGAGAACATTCTCTCCCACATCAATACTGTTTACGTACTTCGAACAAAAAAAGCTGTCATGCAAGTCAATGCCTCTGAAGAATATTCTTACTTACGTTTGAAGGTAAAGTAATAATATTACCAAACTCACGTAGCCTTGTCGAAATCTTTATAAATGAAATTCATCTTTTTTCCGTACATGAAATAACCATGATCATAAAAATCCATAAATATCTCTTTGTAAAAATCATACAGGTATTAAAAAATTATCCCGATTATTGTTTTGTCTGCACAATAGGGCCAGATGCTTTACGTACCTGAATCGGACCTTGTTATCTTTTTGTGTTATCCAAGCGTGATGAATCTCGATGACTTAACAAGGTGAGCTTGAAATGATACATTTTAACACATTTCCAAAAATATTCACCCATGAATAAACTAATTTCTTCAAGCCTCGTACCACGTTAATTTATTGTTATTTTTAATCCTGTACTTATATATCATTAGGTATAAAAAACCCTTGAACTTCGTATCATGCATGCATACGTATCTACATTAATAACTTCATCCATCGATCGACCATCACACATATCAAAGAACCTTCCTTTAGTTGCAATCCTCTTTTTTTCTGGGTACTAGTGATGAATCGATTCGTATTACTTAACTTAGATCTAGGTTATTGGAGTAGGGTTATACCAGCAGAGCCGATTCATGTCTCGAGTTTGCGTGAAGTCATTAACTCCTGACTTTTATACTTCCTCTTTTGTACCTTGCAAGCATTAGCCCACGTAGTTCTCTCGCTCATATATCAGCTCTCATAGTTACAGTTGACCGCGTTTTTAAGTGGTGCCTTCGTAAATTGCTTGGACACGCTACTTTGAAGTGAAACATTTTTTTCATTCTTGAGTTTGGTCAAAATTATCTGTACTTTTACATAAGTATTAAGTTTAAAATAATATCTTAATCGATTGCAGTAAGTAGAGAAATTTTGCATAAATTATAAGATATTGAATCGTGAATTTGGCTGCAACAATAAGGTTTGATTTTCGTAACTACTCTAAAAATTAATAAAAATATAATAACTCTAAACAGTTATAAAGTTTAGCTGCTGATTTCATGGGTTAACTATACTAAGACATAGTAGTTAAACAGGAAAAAATATAAGAAAAGCTCAATCATCTAGTATTTTGATGACTCAACTCTTTTTTAAGAGGGTAAGCATCCAATTTAAAGCTAAAAACATAACTATTGATATTTTTACCTGTAATGACTAGTAAAAAAAAAAAAAACAGATTTCAGTGATTCTTATTTTAATAATAAGTAGTAATAAGATCAATCAAGAGAATACAGAAAATTCTCGTAAATTAACTGATAAATAGTCAAATATAAGCTCCAATGAACACCAGAAAAACGATTTGAAAATCGGTTATTATTTAAAATTATATTTTTACAGTACATTTGAGGCCAACAATTTATGAAAAATTGCTATTTATTCTATCAGTTATCACATTATATTGATTATTCTACCTTCATTTAAAAAGAAATCATCATTCAATGAAAAAAAGAATTTGCCTTGTATGTTAATTTTTATAATCATGTAGGCACAAGAATTTAAATGCCAATTTGCATTATTTGTTTCCTTCACTCGTCTGTAATGAAATCCAAAGCAAGTTCAAAACCACAGATTTGCAATTTTACCCTGTGGTATCCCTACATCGCACGTATACGGTTCACTAGTAGTATCACGTAGCCATTATCTCACTGTAATTTCTGTTTCGTGTCAAGTCACAGCATCCCCGGAGCTTTCAAAGCTTGTGGCCCGAAGAAAGGCTCTGCGAGAGAAGGACGGGGATGAGAAGAAACGTGGGAGGGAGGGGGGAGAGGTGAAAGAGCAAGGGAGTTGAGTGCTGTACGGCGCGTGGGCGTTGGTAAACAAATTTACGCTTAATTGGATCGTGTCCATTACGAAGTGGGCTAGCTAACCGCTACCTCTACATTTGTAAAGTGAGAGAACGGCGCAGATAAAAGAGATATGAGGTACGAGGGTGCCAAGCGAGTTAATTGTGTTGGCTTATTGAGTGGCTTATTTAATTTGTTAATGAATATTATTAAACTTATTCGGGCGGGCTTTCAGGGTAAATCAATATGCCACTCTGGTCCTGCGCTTGATTGGTCAAATCTAATAAGTTTACGAGGGATTGTTGCATGGATACACTTAACTTGTTTACACCATGCATGCATACCCTATCCATCAACGTCCATTGGTTTACCAAATCAAGGTCTGCGTACACAATCTAATCGAAACGTATATATGTCTGAGTAATGATCGGGATGTACATATGAAATTAATGTCAATACCAGTCTGTCTAATCCTACTTACTCAACAATCAAATCGATGATTAGACATATACGTGATAACATGCAGGATATACTGCAAAGGAGTATCATATATAGTCATGATGTATTGAAGAGTCGTAATCAACTCCCTCTGTTAGTCACGATATACATTTTATAGGTCAAGAAATACCGAGGTAAAAATTTTTTTCGTATGGGTTCACACAATTTATTGATTCTTAAATTGAAATAATAATTAGTGGTAGTATTAATAAGTAAGGACTCATAAAGAAAAGGGTATATAGATAGCGATGTATGGGTTTTGTCTTAAAAATACTCCATACCGACATTGCAATCCACTGTAGGTGTTGGTATTTGATCTAGTCAATCATGAAGTAATCATTAATCATTAACAGTATGAAACGTCCATTTATCACCAAAGAGTATATACATCACATAAAATCATTTCTCTGCGATGATTAAATAAATACACCCTACTAGAGATACATAATACAGCACTCAATCATATTCTTGAGTCTAAATCGAATATCCAACGTTAGCAAATCTCTCGTACATAATTCTCAGGCTCTTACGGTTGATTCGTGTTACAGAAGAGGCCTGTACTTGAATGACGTGCCACTTCACGACGCGACGCGCGACCTGGTCCTCATGTCTGAGCAATTTGAGGCTGACTACAAGCTGACTAGGAATCTCGAGCTCCTCACTGACAAATTACAACAGACCTTGCGTGAACTTGACGGTGAGAAGAAGAGGACGGACAGGTGCGTGCATTTACATGGGATTTTCTTATTTATACAAAAATGGTTTATTGGAAGGTATTGGAATTGCGAATAAGTAGACAGTGAAAAGACAAAAAAATATAACTTATCTAATAAAAAAAGTATTATTGAAAATACTTCGTTAAAGCCTGTGTACTGTAATCATTTATAGAAATGATAAGGTTTTTAAACATTTTTGAAGAAGCACAATATAGGTATATTATTACAAACAAGAAGATTGTAGTTCTCTGTCTTCGAGCTAGCAGTGAGTTTATGCAATATCGAAAAATTGATTGGAAGAAAATGCTGATTTTTTTATGGATGTACATGTGATTTTCTTCCCCTACAAAAGAGAAACGAAACCATAAACCACAAGCGCATACATCGGACAAATGATCGATCCCCATTTCCGTTTGCTTGGCAGGTTGCTTTATTCGGTGCTGCCGCAATCAGTGGCAAACGAGCTGAGACATTCTCGGCCAGTGCCGGCTATGAAGTACGATTGCGTCACGCTCCTGTTCTCCGGTATTGTGGGCTTTAGCGCCTATTGTGCCTCAAATACGGACTCGAATGGTGCCATGAAGATCGTCAACATGCTTAACGAGCTCTACATTGCCTTTGACGTTCTCACCGATTACACAAAAAATCCAAACATATACAAGGTAATGTGCCATTCAGTAGTACTGGCGAATTTGCGAACGGACGTGGCGTTTCAAAACATAGTTTTGTTTCTCAATAATTACTTTTTCACATTTTTTGATTGGTGATTCAAAATAGTTTAATAACCATCCATTACTCTTGTACTTTGACTATCTTGTAACTGTCAATTATACAATTAATAATTTTTTTTTTAATTACTGCCAACTTCTAGTGACTGATCATTAAATGAAATGTAATACTTTACAGCCAAATTTAAAAAGTTCAGGATGATTTATGATTATAATTTTTTAACAAAAATTACATTTCTTGTTTTTGATTGAAAAGTAAGAAATTAAGTAGTTAAAAATACGTAGCAGCGAATTATTGGAGCGTTAAATGCTATTTTTTCATTTTTAAAATAGATTTTAATTTTTTATAGAGACATTTCAACATTTGATGAAGGAAAAATTATATGCTATACCTTGTTGGATAGCCTATTCTATACCTTTTCCATTCTATTTTTAAAACAATTGAAATTATTGAACATAACTTTGCCTTATCAAGGTAAACATGATAGATTACACTTTATCTGACTAACAGTATTTTTTATCTACAGGAAAAATTTTGGACAAATATTGTTACTTTTTCTTGAACATAAATTCATTGAGATGACATACGAATAATATAATTTAAGCTAATAACAAGTACGACAGTTATATGGATGATGAAAAAAATTTTTTTCTGATACGCTGTATGAAAAAAAAAAAAGTTTATCAACCAAAACTTTAGTTGCAGTATAATACATGACAAAAAATTTATTTCAACAACTTTCGATGACCCACAAAGAAATATCCTTACTGTCAGAAAACAGATCAGCTCATAGATCCTTACGTAACAACCCTAATCCCATTAGCAGTGTATTGATGAACCAACAACGTGCAAGAAGACACTTTCTAATTTTGATAGCCTTTAGAGCCTTTAATCTTACTCGCCTGATTTGACATTAAGCGCATCAAAACATTTTTTTCTTCCTCAAACAAAAAGTAACTTTTTTCTTTTTGGCACAGATAGTACGGACGTATAGATATATAACTTTAAACCTACATATATATGTATATTTACACTAGCGCAGGTTGAGACAGTGGGCGACAAGTACATGGCCGTGAGCGGACTGCCAGAGGCATGCGACTGTCACGCTCGCTGCATAGCCCGGCTCGCCCTTGATATGATGGATATCGCCGCCCAAGTGGAGATCGACGGAGAGCCAGTGGTGAGTGGGACGACCGCTGATTTATTATCAGTTTTGTTGCTTTTGTCACTGATATCGTCAATGATGCAATTGATTGCATTTCTCGTTATGGATCTCAGCTCGTAGATAGTGACTGTTGCAATGTTTTTTTTTTTTTTTTGCGAGTAACCTTGTTGATCTTAATTTTCAACTTTGTTGCCATTCATTTGTTGAACAAATTTTTTAATCATAAATTATTTTTACGAAGTTTTTGTTTTACTTAATCCGGCATTTGCATGATTTAAAATATTGTATGATTTAAATACTTATGCCCAGGGAGCAAAGTATGACGTAATAATCAGAAATTTTAATCGTTTTAAAAAACTTTATTTGAATTCTTATCAAAGTTATTTAATAAAAAATTCAAATAAAACTTTAAAAAATACAATAACAAAATTTTAACCTTAGTTCTATTAATTGAAAGAGTAAATTTTCAAATTTTTAACATACAGTAGTAGAGTATTTTAATTTTTTCATTAAAAATATTTCATTTAGATGAAATAATAAAACTTCTTTTAAATTTATGAAATACATTGAAAATATTACAACTTTTTAGTTTGGTCAAATTATTGCAAATATTTCAAACTTTTTTATGAAAAATTTGTTATTTACCTGAAACGTAGTTATAATTATAAAAAAATTATTATTTTATTTCAAATACATTTAAACCTTATATTTCTTAATTACTAGCTACGACTTTACCATTGCTAATAATAACAGTATGTAGTGAGAAATGTATCATTTCAAGTTATTATGCAAAGAAGTTTTTACGACTGTTGCAATACGTTCAAAGAAATACAAAATATTTTATTCAAACATAACTTTCTTAAAGATATAATTTTATCGATAAAAAATTCAATGGGCTATTAAGAACATCTTGAATTTCTAGAGTACTACGGCTTATTTTACAAAAGCAATTAAAAGTTCTCATCACCAAGTTTTAATTGTTGTTTGAAAACAACCCTCACGTGGTTTTTTTTTTTCGTAAAACTCCATGCCTTATTCATCTATAAAACGAATCTTTAAATCTTTAATATTTCTAAACAATCGTGCAAGAAAGTCAAATTAACCAATTTTTTCGCTATTATAGGTCGAATCAACGACCTGCGTAACCTCATAATTCAACTTCATACAGCAAAATGATTGCCAAATCAAAATTCCACAGAAAAAAACCTGAAATCGGAAAAAATTTGTTTTCTCCTTTCCTTTTCGCGATTCTTATAAAGTAGGTCAATCGTGGCGCAATTTATTTTCAGCGCTCCAACCCTACGCTTTCCTCTTCGTTACACCTACGGAGGCGCAATCGACTCATTTGTACCGGAAATCGAAGAGCTTACTCATGCACATGTGTGGAGAATGAAATACGCACTTTGGCTGTTATTTTTGTCATTGTGGCTGACTTGTTGATTTGAAATATGACTTGTAGCATGTTTCATTTCTTTCAAATCCCAGCCTCTTGTGAAATTTGTAGAAGATGTTGTCAAATAGGACTTTATGACAAATTTTGCTATAAATAAAACTGATATTGCGTTAAAACTTTTTTACAACAGATTTACGTGAACAGAAATTCAAGTCTATTGGGTGAGAATGGAATCTTAAAGTTTTATTCAATAATTCGAATTTTATATGAATTAAATTTTTTAATATTCAAAACAATAGACATGATAAGGAGGATTTACGGCTTTTATGAGCTCCATTCATAAAATTAATGGAAAAAATTTTTGCTACCCTAGTCTCTTTTTATTGTATTCGATCTGAAAATATTCGGAAGAAAATAATAAAGATTGGATTACTTTTTTTTGTCGACATGGACAAAAGAAAATGTTTTAAAAAATTTATTCATTCATTAAACAAGATAAAATCTATGATCACTCCGTAACTAATGATTTCAAAATAAATAACTATTATTACTGATTATTTAAAACATATAATAGTTCAAACTGTAATACTTTTATGAAAATAAATTCTCATGATTTGATACAATTGCTTTTTGATGATATAAATTTTATATTAAACCGTAATTAACAACAATCTTTCTCCAAACTTAATTGATGTATTTAAGCTATATTTTAAGAAACTTTTTACCTTAATAGTAAGGAAGTAAATACATCAATCTAAATTATTTCCGATATCAGGAGTGGCTTGATCGTTCCAATGTCGTCCTTCTTCATTAGTCCACACCTCGAATAGTGAATCTATTTTGGTTGATCGATTAATTTGCAGAAAATTACCATCGGGATACACAGTGGTGAAGTGGTGACTGGAGTAATTGGGCATCGCATGCCGCGCTACTGCCTCTTCGGTAATACCGTCAACCTTACCAGCCGTACCGAGACTACTGGCGAGCCCGGAAAAATCAACGTATCCGAGGACGCCTACAAGTAAGCGCTTCTTTTTCACACTGATGTCTGTTTATTTTTTGACGTATAAACTTTCATATTAAAAATGTTTTAGTATTGTTTTCCTTTATACGGATTAATTGAATAAAATTTGAAAAAAAAGTTAAAAAATGTAAGAATAATTTTAAATTGTACTGAAATTTTTAAGTAGATAAATACTAGTGCTGAGATAATATAAATAATAATGTTTTATTTAAAAAATATCACACTCAAATTTTTCACATTTTCACTGACAAATTTAAAAACTAGAACGTTATGGAGCTGTTTGAGTTTTGGAATTATATTTAGCGAACTAAATAAACATCAACAGCACATTATTCCGTTTTTTACGGGTGCTGTGCCGTGTATGTAGAGAATATATAGTTCATATGAAATATTTATTTTATGAGAATTTATACTAATTTAGTCAATAACTTTCATAATTGCTCGGTTAATAAATACTTAAATGATGAATATGAGGACTGGGAAAATCAATAATATTTGTAATATAATTTTATTTTTACACAATTTTGGAAATATTTGTAGTTAAAGTTGGTGATTAATACTTCATCTTTTCAATTGAACATCAAAAGAAATTTTTTAGTAGAAAATAATTTTGAAAAGTAAATGATCACTTTTTCTGAAACACATTATTTTTACCATTAAAAAAAACATGCTTTTACTTTGATGACAACAAAAACGGTCGCCCACCAACTCTTAAAAACCAGAAAGATAAAAGAAAAGCGTTTCCACTCAGACGGTCCATTATGATCCCTTTCAAGTACTTTTTGTAAGTCTCAAACATCATTATCAATGAGAAATCAATCGAAGCATCGATCTGTCGCCACTAAAAAAAATAGCACTCGAGACCAAGAACTCCAGCCGCACAGTAGTGCATAAACACGTGCCAAAACAGTAGCGGAAAATGTAGCTCGATCAATTTTATCGCGCCCGTACGGGGGCGAGCTCCATTCTCTGCAGACAGTGTCTCCGGTGGCCTTAGGAGTTTCGCAAGCCAGTCACCCGAGTGGAATGGGAAGACGCCAGCTCCGTCGAGGAACTTCTCTTTTGTTCCAGAAATCAATTATTTACGCAACGTTTGTTTCGAGGACTCGTTGGACGGGCAGAGAAGTGATGGCCTCCTAATACCGTTTAAACTTTTCCCCAAGACAATTCTCTGTTTTTCTCTTCGGCAGCCTCGACATTGCCCAATCGAGAGCAGCTGTTGTTAAACAAATCACTTGCAGTCTCATTTCGTCGGTATTTGTTCTGTTTGAACTATTTTAAAGGGTGAACGCCAAGAGACGTCCCTTTTCGTTGTTTCGAGCGCTTTTCTTCTTGCCACGAGAATTTATCTGTCGTCGGGTGTTTATCGATTGGTTTCGAGTGTCCCGAGAATTCAACGAAGCTCTGAAACTCGTTTTAAGTGCATCTTGTTTCATAGTCAAATGCGTTGTTGCAATGGCCCTTTCATACGTAAAAGGTAGCTCAATTGGTGCAACGTCCATTAAAAATTAATGATACTGCGTGAGAAAGAAAGTGATTTAACTTGTTTGAAATCTTTGTTACAAAAAGATCTCTTATTTTATTTTTCGAGATTTTCAATTTAGCAATTCTATCTTTACTTTGACCCAAATAACAGTAAGATACTCGCGCTTACTCATCTATATATGTGCATAACATACAAAGTATTTCCAAGGCGCTTGTGTATAGGAGGCAAACTTCGTAGCCTAGTCAATGTATTAGTTTTACTGAGAATTGTTTGAAACTCACCGCAAGCTTTTCAATTTGATGATGTCTGCCATTTTGCGATCAAGCTTCGGTTTAATGTTATTTTTACAAGTAGAAAATATATGTTTGTTCCAGGTCACCCGTATGTAGCTTTCAGTATTAAAATTGGTTTCAATTGCTGTCATATCGATGTATATATTATAACGAAGGTCAGACAGACAAGAGTATAGATTGGGTATAAGAAACAGCTAATTAAAATTTAGCTTAATGGGGCAGCTTTTTAGAGAATCGTGATCCTAGTTGCATTGAATTCCTATATTTCCTTCCAATAGCAACGAGGGCATTGCCTAGGATGAAACTATTGGTGCTTGTGTCAACTTGAAAAAGAGATAGGGCTGTGTCCTCAATTCGATCCATCTCTCCTGCTCCAGAATGTGGTTGGTTGTGTGGCATTGCCAATATTTTGTTGAGGTGAGGTATATATTGAGTTTTTCTCTCGGGTGGTCTCGCTATGGCAGGTGTAGTAAAATCCAGCTGTGGTACATCTTCTCTGATTTGGGAGAGGCTAGCTTGGCTCTGCGCAGTACAAACAATATTGTAATTTGTTAAGTAATTTTGTTACCCCACGTTTCAAGAAATCCACCCCACGCCGTCCTCTTTAATTATGGCTGCATTTTTATCTACTACGGCTCCCTTTCCACCACCCGTGCTGCTTTTTTCCATTTTCTCCCCCTCTTTTCTAATCTTTCTATATCTTCTGTTGGCCCACTCATAGCCCTGCTTGGTCCCATCTACTCGGGCATGAACGTTTAGATCGAGAGCGTCGGCTTTTAGAAGAAAATATGTTAGTAGAGTGATTCCTGTTTTAGTGTGAGTATTGTGCTCCGAATGATGACGTTCTAGTGTGACTGTGGCTATATGGTTAATAAAATTTAATTATTTTAGTCGGGCGTACCATATCATTCGTAAAATGGGTGTTAATATATTGCCTCTAAGGATTCAATTACTTATTATCTCGTATTGTGACCTACACTCATCCATATCATTCATTTATGTTCGTTGATTTTACTTTTACTAATCTACGCATACACTTGGAGGCTATTGTTTTTAATACTTTTATCTGTTATCTTTTTTTTCTTTTTAGAGTTTATATCATTATTTTATTATAAGTATATTAATATTTGTATACACCATTTTCTTTATATAATGTTGACCGTGGTTGCATCCTTGGGCATATGAGGACTAGTATCCTAAAACCTAAATCAATAATTACAACCGCAATCACATTCAGAAAAAAAAATCATTTTTTATGGTTAAGAACTTTTGCACGTTGCGTTTATTGAATACAAAAGCTGTGATATAAAAATTCTCACGTATTCTATAGCTGTACAATCTTTTACCCTCCCATTATATTTTACTATTTAAAATGAATAAAAATTAACAATGAATTAATAAAGAATGTTGCTTTATTATACACAAGATGTGAAAAAGTAACTCGTAGCATATTGTAAATGCCAAACGTTTAGTTTCACCTTTTCTTTAAAAACAATTTTTTTTTACCTAAGCTGCAATGTTTTATTTTTGACACATTTTAATGTTTACATTGAAATTTCATATAATTGGCATGAAAAAATTTTTTTTTCATATAATCAACAGTAGCACAAGAAACATATACCATACATTAACGCTTTAGTGCTTCCAGACTCGTGCAAACTCTCGTTATTTCAAATTTTTCTAAATTTATTTTACGATTCATGCGAGAGGACATAACATAGAGATTGATTCGTTCGCAAATTGCTCATTGAAATTCTAAAATTGCAAGAATATTTTCAACACCATAAAGATCGATCCAAATGTCTGTCATCCTACGTGTGATGTAAAAGTTAGGAGAGCTCTTTCGTTACATTTTACCATCGCCGAGGACGGCAAAAGGTATGAAAGACGATGATAAAATCCGTACAAACAAAACACTCAATTCATCCATCATCGGCAATATTGTTCCTCAAGACGGATAATATATCAGTGCGGTGGCGCGAGCTCGGTCGGAAATGCGATACGCGCGCTGGACGATGCATCTTCCTCGTTACCTTGGAAACTCGTGAGCAGGCGTATACAACGGCCCATCCATTTTCTCGCTCTCGCGCCGGCCACAGCTGCTCCATATACCATCCAGTGTACCAATCCACGCGCCAACACGCGTCCCGCATCTTCGTGCCCATTAACTCCAGCTCATCAACAGTTCCTTCGGCGAACATCCCACAACATATGCAACTGACGCTCAGTCAAGCAGCAAGTCCAAATAATCCATAAGCAAATGCGGTATCTGTAGCCGCCTGATACCATGGGGCAACGCCCAATTCTCAAAGAGGTACTTTCTGATGCGGCACCTGCAGAGGTGCTTCAGTTCAGCCGGTACCAGACCCAAGCGCTCGTCCGGCAAGAGCTTTTTCTCGGCGAGCCGTGGGTACTGCTCGTACACGGGTATGGACTCAATACCGCAGCCCAGAGCGGCCAAGTGGCTCGGCACCCTTATCCTTACGCAGGATATCGTACGAAGGAGAACACGCAGGCAGACCAGCAGCTGGGGTGGACAGTTGCCACCGTCTTCACCCTCGTACTCGTTTATCCGCGATAGGAGGATCTCGATGAGGGTCATCGGGTGGTTGTCGGACTCGGCAGTCGCCCCGTAGCGCAGCATCAGCAGGAGAATGTCCGGGGAGCCGTGTTGCACTGCTACGTAGACTGGTAGGGCTGGGCCGCAGGACTCCATGGGCACGTCGATAAACCTTTCAAATAAATTTTTTTTTTTTTTTTTTTCAAATAAACATTGAAAATGACGGGGTTTTTGCTTTCATTTCGAATAGTAGAGATTTTATTAGTACGGGAATTCAATAATAAACATGTAACTATAGTATAGTGTGCTTGTTACTGAACCTAAAGACAATAGTTTTTATTTTTGCCAAAATTTATGATGTAACAATTTTCATAGTTTTTTTTAAACAGAGAATATTTTGAATAATTTTTGCATACACCTGGTAGTTATTATTTTTTTAATGAAGTTAAACTTCAACAAAGGTAGTATTTTAAATTATAAAAATGTTTAAATCAAGAACTGTGGGCCTCACGAAGAAATAGTTTTTTCCAAGACTAACCAAAAATTTGATTTACCAAGTTCCTCATATCCTTGATGGCGTGTACGAGCGTAGGATATAAAAATCTGTGCCCTAAAGCTGTACCGAAAACAATTTTTTCCGAGAAACTTTACGAAACTTTTCAAAAGCCTGTTACTACAATAATTTACATCCAAAGCCTGTCCAATGGCAAACTGGCTTGTCTGAACAAACGAAGCGCAAAATGAATAATCGACAACGATGAGAATAAGATGTGGTGACTTCTTCAGCAAAAAAAAGCATAAGAGCACAAACAAACCTTCTCTTGACTGCCGGCGTGGCGCAATCGTACTCGAGCCGCGCATCAATGGCATGATCAAGAAAGTAGACAAGGGCGTGCAGGTTCTCCTCCCGATCGTCAAAGTCACTCCTCCAGCCGGCGAGGAAGTGCGTGACCCTGATCCCGAAGATAGCCCCGACAAACATGCGCTCGAAGCTTTTCTCGCAGAAGAACATGTCGTTGAGTACTTTGGCGACCAGCTCGTTGTCCTCGATACGCCAGTCGTAGCAGAGCTTCGCCGCGACATAGAGCACGTTGTGGAACTTCCCAAGCATGCACACGGAGCCGTTGTCCGCCATCGATATGTTGTGGTAGCGCAGCGCGGCCCGCACTATCCGCTCGCACACGTCGGCCTTTTCCAGATTTTCCGCTGAAAATTTAGAAGATCCCGTGCATACGTATTAGATGCTACACTGTACATTCAAGTTTGGCCAAACTGCGCCATGTTTTTATGGGTCCAATACTACGCAACAGGAGATTATATTTGTATTCTCCATAGCCTTTCGTGCATTCAGTTTTTTTTCCATTCGTGACAGCTGGTTAAAAGTAAATAACCGATCAAACAAGTGCTTGCAAACATTAATGTGGTGTATTTACCGAAGGTTTGAAATTTAGATTAATATACTGGGTTCAATGTGTAGGAGCAACCCCCGGCCCTCTACGTAATTGAGCAGGGAACAATGCGTCGCGTACTACATTCGGACAGGGGCACGCGTCCTCGTTATGATTGTTGTATATGGATAACGACGCGGCACTGGGCGTACGTGAATTAGGAGTCGTACAAAGCCCGTGTGTACCTGTACATACTACAGTGTCACCTGGTCGTACCGTCGTTACAATTAGTTCATCGGTACAGCCATGGGGACACATGAGATATTTACGGCCAACTGCACGACGCGCTGCGTTGGGTCACGATCGCCTGTACACTGACATAAACGTACACAACGGAGGATCGGACAACTCGTGGGAAGACGAGGCTGGTGGTGCTGTGTTTCGGTCATGCGATTTGTATTTAACATTGGCGTACAATAGGTTTTGAAAATACTATGGAGCGCGTGATATTGGCTCGGCTGTTTGTTGCTTCGATGTTACGGGGTACTAAAGTTTGACGTTCAGATTTGACGATTTTGTTGACCATCCTACATGAATTGGAAATTTTCTGCATTTGATTTGGTTTATATGTAAATGCAAAACGGTCATTATTCTTGATACGTACACCCATCAAGGGATGATAATTGCTTTCCAAGCGTAACTTGAAGGGACGTCAATGAAGCTGTTTTTTGGAACAATAATATTTTTTGGAAAGGAACTAGTAGTAGGAAAAAGGTAATATTTTTTAATATAAACTTTCCAAGCTTTTTTTTCTATTGCAACGTACTCAAGGTAAAAACAACTCGAGCAAAATATTACATAACATTTTTGTAGGTTAAAGAAATCTGCACCCGTATGAAATTTAAAAAATCAATAAATGAGGAACTAATTTTACTGCGTTACATTGTCACGTAATATAACAATTACAATTAAAAAATTGAATGACAATGGTGATAGCAATAAAAGACCACCCATAAAATGATTGATGACTTGAAAAAAATATAGTGAATGATTATTAAATTTTCACCCCATGTGTGCTTATAAGTCTAATAGTAACGAAAAAATTTAATAAAATTACTTAAATCATACTAATTAAAATTTATAAGTCAAATTCCGAAGGCGCGAAGAAACCTCGGTAATAAGGGAAAAAGATAATCAAAATATAAGATTATCCCTAGCGATTTAGTAAGATACTATTTTTTAGTGTTTGTCAAGTAGTTAGTGATTTAATGAGTTTACCTTCAGCACAGCTGTTAATGACATCCGAGAAAAATTTCACTAATTGTCGGCGTTTGTGCCGCGATGCTAGACTACTCCTTTCCAGTCCGTCAAATAGTCGATCGAAGTAGCAATCAATCAACACCTCCATTTTTTACTCCTTTTTTAAATACAATACATATTTAATCCAAAAGTAAGACAAAGTAATTTTTTCACCGGTCGCGTTGCAATACTCGACGGAATGAGACTCCACGCATCAGGAAGAAAAAAAAAAAAACAACATCTGGCGACATGTCGTGGGACTAATTTGATTATCTGAGCTAAGCTGGACGCTACTAGAGCTTCTTTGCCTCACCTTTTTCACGGCGAACGTCTGCAAATTCACGATGCAGCCATTGACATTGGCTAAGGTCGTGGCATTTGAAAAAATGTGCACTGTTGAAACAAAAGCTGCTACTTTCCACTTTTGAATCACTTATTCTTATAAATCATTTTAATAGTTTTGCACAAATAAAATTTTCGTGAAAATTATTACCCTTTAACTACATGGATTAGTCAAATACAAATTTGAAAACAAAGGACTATATCGTCTGATTTGAGTTAAAAAAAAACAATTAAAAATGAAGTAAATTCAGTAAACTCAGTACTAACTAGTTAATTTATGAGTGACTTGCTGAAGATAAATAATTAATTACGATTATCAGGAGGGTTCCATAAAAAAGTGGTCAAAGTAATTATTTCTCATCAGGGAATTTTTTTTAGATGAGCTCATTATTCTGAATCCACATAAAAAAAACTAATATGGTTTAGGCATCAATTACTCAAGCAATCAAATTTGAACAATTGTATAGACTGCGGGAAAAAATCTATTTGACTTGGGTTCATTGCTGCCATAAAATTTATCGCTGGTCAACTATTTGTTTTAGGTTACATGCATACTTTCAAAATATAGGTAATCATAAATGAAGTATAAAAGCTTTTGAAAATATCCATTCGTAGATTTATTGAATCGATTGGATTTTTTATTCTGTGAACAGTGATCTAGGTCCGTGGAGTTTTCATTGTTTGAAAAATTTTTACTTCTTAACACGATCTATGATGTTGATGGCCTAACTTTTCAGTAATTATTTTTTGCTAACAAATTTTGATAACAAATGGAAAAAAAAATTTTTTTGTTAAAAAAAAGTTATTTCTTGGCACATTTTTGAATGAACAACTAATCGAGATGTATTTTTTACTTACAACTCCTGATTTGGTCGTAAAAAATTCTTTACGATTGGAAGAATTTATTTTTTGTAATTTTTAACCTCATATACCTCAGTCATTACTGAATTATTTTCAATCCACGTGGTCTTACTATGTACTTTTAGATAAAAAAATAATAATGATGGCTCATAGCCATGCAGCTACAATATTGTTTAGCAAAGCATAATAATATTTATGTACAGGTAATAAAAATGACTATGCGTTGATCGATAGTATTGAAGCTGCGTGGCCATGAGCTATCATAATTCTTTTTTTACCTGAAAGTACATACTGTATGCAGGTGGATACAATTGAGCAATACGCGGTTGAAAATTACAAAAAAGCATTAAAATTTATTGTTCAAAATAAATTATTCAAAAACTAAGGCAATTGCCATTGCGTGTTGTGTTCAGGAGTTAAAAATGTATTAAATGAAAAAAATTCTACGAAATCAGATCGGCCATGAACACATAAGAGCAAACCCTAAATTACTGTATTACTATACTTCTTAATTTTTCGTAGAAACAAGTTTAAAATACCCTCTTATACATTATTGTATACCTACATTACTCTTCTGATACTTTCTGATACTGATACTTCGATGTTATTTAGGATAATATTTAATACATCATGTAGTTTTATGGTCACAATAACATCAAGTGATACGCATTGTCTGTTTTGCAGGTACCTGTGCATGCCGGAAAATCAGGACCCGCAGTTTCTGCTGGAGTACAGAGGGCCGGTAACCATGAAAGGCAAATCTGAGCCGATGAATGTCTGGTTCCTTTCCCGAGAGATGGAGCTATCCTCGTAATAAGCTGTTATTTCTATAATATACCTGCCACCTGTTTGAAATACCATTTACGTAATTATAGTTGCTCCATCGTTTTATTCGCCGTTCCAAAAAGTTGCACTTTATCGCATTAATAAGTAGCTGTATTTTGCACACTGTATAGTTTCCAAGCTATACTTGATTTTTCTACGAGATTTTTTTTTAGTTAAGGAATTACAATGAGATAAGTAAGAGGTCGAAAATAAAGATTCACTTTAGTTACGTTTGTCGCGAGTGGAAAAATTGCTGTTACATTTGATGCAGCTTTAAATATTCGTTTACAACTTCTGTTTTTATGTATTCGACTGTTAAAAAACATTTACATAGTAGGAGATCATCAATGATAATTTGTCAGAATTTTTATATTTTAGAATAGTAATCATTAGCCTCTGGCTATTCAATTGACCAGTGAATATTTGTTACTTTTTTTTGCAACTGTAGGATCATTGGAAATTGGTACAATAATTTTTCTTTACATTAATTGATGGAAATAATATTAAAAGATTATCATGATGTTTATCATTCGTTAGGAAAACTTATCAATTTTTCATTTAGGGTTTGAAACTAAGTCAGGTTAAGAAGCACATTATTTTTATTATAAAACTATTGATTAGGAAAGAAATTATATTTTTATTTACATGCACATTACGATTTCAAAAATTATTAATCAAAGTTACAGTGCAATTTTTTCCTACAATAATGTTGTACAATGAAATCAACCTCTAAATAAATCTGTGAAAGTTTAATTATTATACAGCTTGGTAAGGAGCTTTCACTAATTTTTTTACTAGTTTAAGAAAAACAGAGTATATCAAACTCATATTTATTTAAAAAATAAATCATAAAAAAAAGATTTTATTGTTAAAAAA
Organism: Copidosoma floridanum; assembly: GCF_036245765.1. Lineage (NCBI taxonomy): Eukaryota > Metazoa > Arthropoda > Insecta > Hymenoptera > Encyrtidae > Copidosoma > Copidosoma floridanum. The sequence continues at coordinate 11,253,356 of NW_028321907.1, read as the reverse complement.
ATGTGTTAGTCTACATAAAAGTATTATGACTATTTTTTTATGCAATCAGAGTTTTGCAAGACTAGGGGAACTTCGTTGGAACGATCTTATACTCAATTGACTTCAGTAATACCGTGTGATATTCTATATTAAAAAGTCGTTCGAAAATCGTACTTCACTAGTTATTGATGTAATACTTATAATTTTTCCAATCGTAAATAAATTGCAAATGGTTGTATTGTTAAATTATAAGATCACATTAATTAAAAAGAGAAATGGGTGTTAATAAAGAAGAAATTTTTTAAATGTTTTTGTTGAGAGAATGTGTTTCATAAATATATAAATACAATTATTTAATATAAACTATTGTGAAAAGATTGGCAGCATAGCAGCGAGAAGTTGGTTGTATGAAAATGAGTCACTAAAAAAAAGTACGATGGAAACAATCATTATTTTATAAGATAACTTACTATCTTAATCAATATTTTTGTTAATAACAGTTATGAATTAATGCTTTTTCATCATGAAACAGCTTACGGAAAAAAATGTAATAAAATGACCATTGAGTAGCACAACGACAGAAAAAAGCATCAACTGTATTTTTTCAACAAAATATAAAACTATGAGAATATATAACTACATAAATAACTTAATTTTCATTTGTTTTATGCAAGTCTGGATCATAAAAATATACATCTGTCAGCACTAAAGTACAATTTTTTTACCGAGATGATGAAGCTTAAAAATTGATTTACTGGTTAGAGTTATAAGCCTCTAATACTTTCTTGATTCTTGTGTTCTAAATAATAGAGCATATAAAGTTAACAATAAATATTTTGGCTGTACCCATAACGGATGTGTTTAAATAGTTGAAATAATTTTATATTTTAAGTTGTTCGCTTATACGAAGACGATATGTAATTGATTGTTACTTGATTATTATCAAAAAATGGAATTTTGTGTACAAATAAAATATTGCTAGTATTATATTTGATGTAATCTATAACACTCAATAAATAAAACGATAATCAATGAACAGAGAATGGTATCTTTACAAATTTAATAAAAATTATCCTATGAATAGTTATCAAACAAATCTCATAAGTATAACATAGATAATCGAGTAAATGAATGATTAATCTAACATTCAAGCTTATTTTTCTTATCTTATCGTGAAATGAAATGTCTATCAAATATTCACTTTATTCATGTACAAAAAACTGCGATATAACGAAGATACATAAAAATTTGGACTTACTAATGGCGAGTGATATTTGTATTACTATTTAAATAATTTTAAAAGAAGCTTTTATAGTGCTCATTATCGCCTAAATAATTTCAATACAATTTTATTGGACCTACGTTGAAACTAGGGGGGCTTAAAAAAAATTTTAGGCTATTGAATTTATTCTGAATGCATTGAAATAAAGACTGCAGTGTTGAGAAAACAAGAAAAAAAAGGTGGTCCAAACTTTAAATAAAAGAGGAGGAAACAGTAAAAGGTGTGATAATCTGAAAAAAAGAGAAAAAGGAAGGGGAAAAATGTAAGCGGCATATAAACCGTCGTAGTCGGAAAAGCATAACGGAAACTGCATACTTGTCGCCGTCTCTTTTGCAATACATGGCAGCAGAGTTAGAAATACATGAAAATATGCATCTCAGATTCAGGTGTAAGGTTTGACTTTGTGGTGCTAACAAAAACCTACCAAGAACTTTTTTACGAATAAGAATTTAAAATCTACTTAATAGACTTGGAGCAATTTTCTCTGATTTCGTCGAGAAATTCTCCTTCTCATTTTGTGGTCGCCTTGCTAAATAAGATAATAAGTTAATTTTATATGAAATATGTTAGCTTTGATGTGCCTCTAAAACAAATTGCTTTGTTTGTATGTATTTTAAAAGCGATGAATAATAATTGTTGAAATAGATGCAGATAAATATTGTGATTGTGCAAAGATTTTGAATGTTTATCCTTTAGTCTGGATGACCCTCTAAATGTTACCTCAACATTTATTCAAAAGACAAATTCTTTATTAAAGATTACATGTATGCGTAAGTTTTTTTTGTGATTAAACTATTCTTGAAACATGCATACCCTAAATTTCACTAATTCAAACAATGATTTTTGATAATTTGCAAAGATGGCTATTAGGATAAGGTTCCATGTACTTTTGTTAGTATACAAAAAAATTGTAATCTCAAATTAGGTCAAGAGTCGTTTTTTTTACCTAACGTACTCTCGTCTAGTAAGCCATGAGAGAACCTTATTTTTTGGTAAATATGTGGAAAAAGTTGGCTAGTAGAAAAAAAAAGACAGAAAAAAAAGATGCCTAGAACATTTACGTACAATGAAACAGAAAAAAAGAGAGGGAAAAAACTGAGAGTGACGTGAGAGGAGATCCAAGAGATATTGCTTACAAAGAAACAAAACGAACTTTTTTAGATAACAGGGAAATGATCCAAACATAAATATAAGCATCGACGGGACGAAAGACAGAGATGCTTGGTAAGTGTAGATATAGTGGCACTACAAGAGAAACAAGTAAGAGACCAAAGAGCCAATTGATGCGTGCTGTGCTAATGGATGAGCTACTTGAAAGGAATGGACGTTGGTAGTGAGTGTTCTGTGCAGAAACAGACTGTATAAGTGTACGACAACTTTTTGTGAAGATAGAAAGACGGAAGTGATTATTTGAAACAAAGAAAGAGGAATCGAGATATGTATGAGTTCGGCGTAGGAATTTGAAATTTTTGTGATTCATGCATCCTCGCTGATTTGGACTTATGATTCTGCATGAAATTTTCCTCACCCAAGTAAACGTATGTTTGTGATCTATTACATTTTTTAAGCATTGCCAATAAAATTAAATTGGATGCAACATTAGTGCTGTCTTATAAAAAAAAAAAAAAAAATGTGATTTCAAGAGCCCTGTCATTAAATTTTAAAAAAAGTTGTTGAATCATCGAAAAATCATTGAAGATTCTATAAAATAATAAATAAATATCAACATTTTAAAGTACCTATTGAAGGATGCATCATAAAAATACAGTAAGTATGGTATATTACAGGCTATTATAATTTACAGGAAAGTTCTTTCAACACCTATTGGTAAACACGTATACAAGTATGGGCTCGACTTTTCTAGGTACTCTAAATTATAAAATACATTCCTGTAATATCTTGAAATGGTAGTCAAGCAATTGATGATTAAAATTTAAATTATTAATAACATTCATATTCATTAGTATTAACTCTTAGACGGTAAGGCACTGTATGACATAAGTTGGCAATAAACAACTGTACTTACGTTATTCGTCACTTACGTTATCATGATCTATATAACTATTGTATAATATATATATATTGTATAATATAA